>NC_040088.1:4120000-5370000 GCF_003369695.1 Bos indicus x Bos taurus | reverse complement strand
ACAGCTCTTGCAGATTCATTCCGGCCTGGCAGGCTGAGGTCTGCCTCCCTGGGTCGGGCTCACACCAGGCTCCCTGCTCTGCTGGGACTAAGGGTCTCATGTCTATACTTTTGCAGGAAGCACAGGCCTTGGGTATAAATGTCCTAGGACATCAGCCTGCCGGTCTTGGGCTGGGAGTGAGGAGGGAGGGGTAAGAGCACCCCCTGGGGCTGGGTTTGTGAGGGGGTTGAGGGTGGGGGACTCAGGGCTCTGAGTCATGGCCTGTGGTCAGGCTAGGGGCACTGAGGCTCCGGGGCCAGCAATCCCCCCGAGTCACCCAGCATCACTAGCCTCTCCTGCCACCCAGGGGGCCTTCAGGAAGGATGGCGGGAGTGGGGACACCAGGAACTGCAGGGGCTCGTGGACCCTCTCAGACAATCACTTAGACCTCAACTTCTCCTTTCATAAAATGGGATCGATAAGGTGTCCCTGCCTCGTAGGGCTGGGGGCGGTACTTCCATAAATGCGCCCAGCATGCAGAAAACTGGAGTCAAACCTTGACTGTTACTCTTTTTAATTAAAAAAAAATTATTTATCTGTTTATTTTTGGCCGTGCTGCATGGGCTTTTCTGCAGGTGTGGCGAGTGGCGGGGCTGTGCAGCTCAGCAGCTGTGGTCCAGGGCTCTAGAGCATGGCTCCGTGGTTATGGCACACAGGCCCGGTTGCCCTCCGCCTGTGGGATCTTCTCAGATCAGGGATTGAACCTGTGTCTCTTGCATCGGCAGGTGGATTCTTTACCACTGAGTCGTGTCTACTATTCTTAATCCTGAGGCCATCTCTCTTTTTCCTTCCCCGGGGGCACAAAGGGAAAACTCTGGACCCTGACTCTGCCGGGTTCAGATCCCAGCTTATGTGGCTCACCCCAAGCTAGTGACTTAATCTCCCAGAGCCTCAGCGTCCCCATCTGTCAAATGGGGGCCCCAGCCGCACGGGAGGATGGGTGGGAAGGATGTGAGTTCGGGGGTGTGCGCTCAGGCACTGTGAGCTGTTCAGTCCATGCTGAGTCACTGGACCTGGCGAGCAGGTTGAGTAGCTGATCATCTCTGTGGTGGGGGGGTAGTGGTTGGGGGCAGGCAGTTAAGGCGGTGTGACAGGTTCGAGGCCACGCTGGTCAGAGCTGAATCTCCCTGAGTGGCTCAGAGCTGCGTGACCTGGGGCCTCAGGTTTATCCTGTTACCATCAGAAGACCCCAGGGCTGCGCAGCGGAGCGCTGAGTGAAACGTGGGGTCCAGTCCCGGGTCCGCTCTGAGCCTCACACGAGGCTGTGCCCCCCGAGAAGCAAAGGACGTCATCGCCCAGGTGGGCTCCACGTTCAGGACAGGGACCTCTTCCCGCTTTGAAAGCCGCAGACGGGCTGCAGAGACTTCCCCATCTCTGTCTGTCCTTGCTGACCCCCAACCCGCCCCGGGGAGCTCAGACGCAGGCCCTAAACTCCACTTCAGGGTCCCCCCACCCCGCCCCGGCTGCCCGGATGTGGCTCTCGGCTCAACTCTCGGATGCACCGCGTGTAATGCTCACACCCACCCCTGGAGACCCCCACCAACTGGCTGCTCCTGAGCCTTCCCTGGGGGCAGGAAAAGGCCATTTCCTGGGCTCGGGCCAGGCCTGGGGGCCCCCTCGGCTCCTCCTTTCCCAAACCCCACATCTACCCCTGGAGCCAGCCCCGTGGGCCCCGTTGTCTGAACATTCCACACCTCAGTGAATCTAAGAGGTCAGGGAAAACAGTGAGAGGCGGAAGGTGGGGAAAAGCGCCCATTCCCCGATCAGTGGCGCGCTGTCCACGCCTGCCCACTGCTCCCTTGCTCTCCGGGGAGCGCCTGGGGGGCCCCTCCTCTCCTCGCCACCTCCCCACCAGCGGGCCTGCTTCTGGCTCCTCTCTGGTCTCCTGTTCCACCCGTGCTCCCGCGGCCTGCAGGGACTCCGTGAACACCTGGGTCCCGCCCCTCCTCCTCCGCACAGCTCCTGCCTGCCTTGGGGCAGAGGGGACTCTCTCCTTGGCCCTGCGCGCTCCATGCCTTGTCTCCTGGGGCTCAACCCCCCCTTCCCCCTCACCCAATCTCTTCCAGCCACACTGGCCTCCTGGCGGTTTCTCCAATCAATGACGCATGCTCCAGCCTCAGGGCCTTTGCACCGGCTGTTTCCTCCACCAGAAAGACTCTTCTCCCAGGTGCCTGCAAGACTTGGCACCTTTTTCAGGCCTGAATTCAAACGCCGCCTTCTTGGATTTCAGGCTTTCCCTGACTGACTCCTATCACCAGCACCCCCTCTTCTTCTTTCGTGTCCTTCATGGAATTTATCAGCAGCCAATATTCTACGTGATTGAATGTTCACTTGTCTATTGTCCCGCCTTTACCACATGCAGAAGGTCAGTTTCACGAGGGCAGGTGTTTCTGCCTAGTTTATCCCCTGCTGTGGCCCCCCAGCCTAGGGCAGAGCCTGGCACACCATGCTGTGCTGTGCTCAGTTGCTCAGCCGTGTCCGACTCTTTTCGACCCCATGGACCCCGCCAGCCTCCTCTATCCACAGGATTTTACAGACAAGACTACTGGAGTGGGTTGCCATTCCCTTCTCCAGGGGATTATCCCAGCTCAGGGATCAAACTCAAACGTCTCTTACGGCTCCTGCATTGGCAGGCGGGTTTGGTTTTTTTTTTTTTTTTAACCACTAGAGCCACCTGGGAAGCCCACCTGACACTCAGTAAGTGTGAAAAGTGAAAGTCACTCAGTCGTGTCTGGCTCTTTGCGACCCCATGGACTATACAGTCCATGGAATTCTCCAGGCCAGAATACTGGAGTGAGTAGCCTTTCCTATCTCCAGGGGATCTTCCCAACCCAGGGATCAAACCCAGGTCTCCCGCGTTGCGGATGGATACTTTACCAGCTGAGCCACCAGGAAGCCCGGCACTCAGTGGGGGCTCACTACACACTTGCTGATGAGTGAACTTGCAAGAGCGGATGCTGCTGCGTCCCTGGTTAAGTGGGAAGCTCCAGGGAGCCCTGTGGTTGGCGATCACTCTATGAACTGTCGTGCACCATGTTCCCTGGAATCCACGGCTGGGTAGGGGTGTTCTCAGCTGGGGTTTGTGGGAAAGGGGTAGCTGAGGGTCCTAAGTGTTTGCAGTCAGATTCCCAGAGTTGGGCGCTTTTCAGGGGCAGGGCGAGAGGGGGAGACACGGGGGCTCCTGGGTCTGGCTTCAGGCCTCTGACCACAGGGTCAAGTTTGTGGAGTGAGAGGGTCAGGAAGCCGCAGTGAGAACAGTGCGGCCAGAAGTGGCCATCTTCTGGCCTGAATTATCTGGGAAGAAAAATAATCGCGTGCCCAAGAACCCATGGCCTGGGCGCCGGGAACCAGTGTTGGGGCTGAGGGCTGGTCTGGGCAGGTGGGCCCCGCCAGAGGCTCAGAAGATCGAATCATCAGCTCAGGGCGACCCGAGGGAACTAGGGTGCAGACTGGGCTGGTGCAGAGGCCTCCAGACTGTGAGTGGCTGGGGTGTGGCGTCAGGGTACAGCCTCTCAGGAGGGGAGACCACTGCTCTAGACTGGGGTGCCCCTCAGGGAGGCCCCTCCAGCCCCTGGAGCTGCCTGAGCCTCACCTCCTACCAGGACTGTTCATACCCACCCCCAGGTCCTGGTGGGGGCAATGGGCCAACACGGGACCGCTATGCTACAAGCCACAGATAAAACCCGGCAGCCCTCCTTGGGATGGTCCCAGGGCCAGAGCCGGGGCGGATGATGGTGATTGATAGTAATAGTAATAATAATAGCTCATATTGTGTTTCAGCCACTTTCTTGCACTGTCCCGTTTAACCCTCACGTCACGCCATGAGGTGACCACGCTCACTCTTCCCACCGCAGCAGTCCTCAGGGGCCCGGGAGGGCTGCCTTCATCCCACTGCTCGCTCCGACCACCAGTACCCTCGCGTACTCGGTTCCAGCTGCACGGACTTCCTTACTGTTCCTCGGTCCCGCCAAGCTCACGCCTGCCTCAGGGCCTTTGCACCTGCTATTCCCGCTACCAATTCTTTCTCCAATGAGCGCTCAGCTCAGATGTCATTCCTTAGAGGTCGTCTCTGACCACTCATGTGAAGCAGTTCCCACCCTTTCTCCTTTCTACCACATCAGCTCACTGTACTGTTCTTTTTTTTTCTAAAAAAATTATCTATTTTTGGCTGTGCTGGGTCTTGGCTGCTGTGTGCGGGCTCTCTAACTGCAGCAAGCAGAGGCTCCTCTCTAGTTGTGGGGCACAGGCTCCTCGTCGCAGAGCAGAGGCTCTAGATCGAGGGCTCAATGGCGTGGCACACGGGCTTAATTGCTCCACGGCCAGCGGGCTCTTCCCACACCAGGGATCCAACCCGTGTCCCCTGCGTTGGCAGGTGGATTCTCAACCACCAGCGCACCAGGGGATTCCCTCACTGTCCTGTTCTTATTGCCCTGATTCCGTTGTGAAATTATCTTGTTGATTCATCATTCTGTACTCTCTGTCTCCCATACCTGGAATGACGGCACAGACTTTTCAGTCCATTTCTGCATTCCCAGTGCCTGGCACAAAGGAGACATTCGGAGACCTTCAGACAGACAGACAGACGACAGGCAGACATATGTCCATTCTCTGTGTGCTGCTCATGACTGCATGGGCCAACTGGCCATCCTTCAAGAAAGATGGTATTTCAACTAGGCTGGACCCCAGCCCAGGGCAAAGGTGGGGTGGGGGCTTCTGTAGCCCCCAGATCATTGCCTTCCTCTGGGGACAGGCCTGATGTTCCCAGAACCTCCTGCCAAAATTCGACCCAGGGAAGTCAGATACCAACCCATTTCCCTCTCCACCCCCTACTCCTGGACAAGCCACGTGGACTCTGGACAGTTTCTAGGCCACAGAAAAGGGGGCTCAAGCCAGATTGGGAGAAGACATCTGGGACTTTATAGGGCCTTTTCAGCCAGAGATGGGCCTGGACAATTCCCAGCCAGGCTGAATATGAGGCCAGAGTGTGTGGGGAGAGACCTGGGACCAAGGCGCTGAAACCAGGGCAGAAGCAGCTGGATTAGGGCAAATCCTGGATCTATTCTTCCACTCACTCATCAAGCGTTGCCTCCCCAGTGCCCAGCACGGGGCATGGTGCAGCACATCCATGTGCCCACTGATCCACCGGTGCAGAGTGCCCATTATGTGCCAGGCACTGAGAGCTGCTACCATGACCACGTGGCACGCCTCTTCCCGCCCCAGGGCCCTTGCTCCCTGGTTCTCTTCACTCAGAACTGTCCACCTTGCCGAGTTCTGGGCACGCAATTTCTTCCACACAGTTGAAGACGTTACCTCTGCAGAAAGGCCCTCCCTGCCCAGGGTGGCTTTCCCATCTTGTTCTCTTGCTGGGATATTTCAGGTATGTGCTTAATCCTTTGAAATGACATTGTAAATTCACCCTGTCTGTTTTGTCTCCTCTATTCCAAAGGCAGCAATTTTAGTTCGCTTTGTTGTGACTCTGGTATAGAAGATCTGCACACAGAAAGAGTTCAATAAATGTTTGTTGAATAAATGAATGAACAAACAAATGAGTGAGAGCCCCGGGATAGGGTTTGGCCCCTAACCCAGAGGGAGGAGGTGACCTGTAACCTGAGGCCTGAGGGAGGGGGAGAGGGTGGGCTGGTGAAGACTGGAGAATGGTTTTGTCTCAATATGCCTTTCTCCAAGGGAAGGTTAAAAGGTAGCTCAGAGGTGGTAAGGTGATTAAAATGTTAAAAGCCTTTAATCCACTGACACCATGAAAGTTGAGATATTTTACTAAATCTTGAAGTCTGGCTTCTGTCTCAAAAAACGTAAAGATATGGCTAACCTGAGCTCTCATTCCAGAGGCAAGAAGGTCAGTTTCCCAGCTTGTAACATCAGCCCCTTGAAGCCTTTGAGTTTGTGACCCCTGAAGCCAGAGGCCGCCTTGGCTTCGCTGCAGGACCCCACCGCGAACACCCGGGCTGGGCGACCTTGGGGACGCCTTCTGAGTCCTAGGTTCGTCCTCAGTAAAAGTGGGCTGGTAGCGCAGGTGCGCTGGTCCTCCAGGTGTGGGGTTGAGGGTGGACGCGCGCCAAACGCGCACGCCCAGATGCCTGCGAGGCTGCTGAGAAGTGGTCCTTCCTGCCCCGCCCTCCGGGCGTCCGTCTGCAGCGCGTGAGCGCCCTCTGCTGGCCCGAGCCGGGGGCGCAGCCCGGGGAGCCCTGGGGCCTGCAGACCTGGAGAGTTGTCTCTGGTGCAACTGGGTGATTTCACAGTGGCTTGAAGGGTTTGCCCTGTGCTGAGGACCGTGAAAATCTCACGGGCACTTAAAACGTTACGTAATGCTTAGCACAGGCCTGTGAAGAGGATGTGGAGAGGCCAAGGGCTCTGCCCAGAGCCACACAGCCATAGGTGGACTGGGGTTGGCGCACACGACTCCAGGTCATGTGCTGAGATCCGGGGAGAGAGAGAGGACGTGCGAGCCTCTCCTCCGCCCACCCACCCGTGTCTTCACCAGCTTTACCTGGAGCCGCCAAACTCCTTACTGGGCTGGTCCCTCTGTTCGCCCTCCCAGTTAGCCCACAGTCCCTCCGTCACTCTGCGAGTTCTCAGCAGAGCCGCCGGGACCCTGCCCTCGTCACTGCCCTGGGCCTGGAGAGGAAGGCTCCGCTCCACTCTGGAGAAGGATTCCTGAGCTCATGGAAACCTTCTCAGTGTGTTCCAGGGACAGCTTCCGGCGCTGGAGGCAGAGATGTGGATGAGCCAGCTGAGCACCGACCTGCATGGTGCCTGTTCCAGAGAGGGAAGGAGGAATCAGTAACCGAATAAATCAGTTCGTTAGGTATGAATACTTGCCAGGAACAAAACAGCATCGGCTAATGAGGACAGCCAGCCCACAGTGGCTGCTCTAGAGGGGCTGGGGCTCTCTCGGGGTGGAGGGGCATACCTGTGCTGCTTGTGGTGGGAGCCCACCCCATGAACACGAGGAAGCAAGTCCTAGGCCCGCGCACCAGACGGGCGTGAGGTGGCCACGTTTCGCTTGGGGGTGATGGGCGGAGAGCCCAGGGAGGTGGCACTTGGGATAGGAGGGGGAGGGCGTGAGAACTGGCTTGGGGAAGTTTCCAGTGGTCATGTATGGATGTGAGAGTTGGACTGTGAAGAAAGCTGAGCGCCGAAGAATTGATGCTTTTGAACTGTGGTGTTGGAGAAGACTCTTGAGAGAGTCCCTTGGACTGCAAGGAGATCCAACCAGTCCATTCTGAAGGAGATCAGCCCTGGGATTTCTTTGGAAGGAATGATGCTGAAGCTGAAATTCCAGTACTTTGGCCACCTCATGCGAAGAGTTGACTCATTGGAAAAGACTGATGCTGGGAGGGATTGGGGGCAGGAGGAGAAGGGGACGACAGAGGATGAGATGGCTGGATGGCATCACTGACTCGATGGACGTGAGTCTGAGTGAACTCCGGAGGCCTGGTGTGCTGCGATTCCTGGGGTCGCAAAGAGTCGGACTCGACTGAGCGACTGAACTGAACTGAACTGAACCTAGTGCGCTGGCGGGCTGGCACACGGTCTGGGCTTCTCGAAGCCCCCGGGGCGACCTAGTGCGCTGGCGGGCTGGCACACTGTCTGTGCTTCTCGAAGCCCCCGGGGCGCAGTGGGTCAGAGCACAGAACGCAGGCCAGCGTCACCCAGCCCCGCTCCGCGTGGTGTCAGGAGGCCACTGGGCCGGCCACCTACCTGTCTTCCACCCTACTCGCCCACCGGACCCTGAAGTGGACAGGCCTCAAGGAGGGACTGAAAACGTGTCCCGCCGACCACCCGGAAGGGCTTCTGATCTGAGCTCTTTGCATCCCAAGGGCCCGCGGTGGCTGGTGAGGGCGGCCACCCATCGCTGCCCCCACCGAGCCACACAAGAGCCATCTGTTTATGCTTCAGATGACCGTCTCAGACGGCGAGGATGCCTGTGTGTGAGGCACTCCTACAAACCAGGAGGGAAAAGGAACAAAGATGACGTAATGAGAGGGATAAAGGGCTTCTCAGCTCGAGAAAAGATACTCAGCATATCACATGAGAAAGTGCACAGGAAGCCGTGAAATAGCACGATTCAGCTCAAAGATGGGCGGGCAAGACGTATGAGCGCAGATAAAGGGAAGGGAACAGAAGGAACCATCTTGTGCTGTTGGGGGAGGGCGAGTTTGGTACTTCTTCGTTTGGAGGCAGTTTGAAAATGACAAGATTAAAACTGCCCATGTCCTTGGCGGGAGAAGTCTGCTTTTAGGCATTCCCTTGGCGCGGCTGCGCCCGGGTGCGCTGAGGCTGCGGGGCCGGGGTGGAACCTCAGGGATGACCTCAGGGTCTCCCGTGAGGCCCTGGTCCCTGGGGGTGGCACATGGTGTCCTGGGCGCTCAGCAGCTGTCCAGGGGCCTTGAAAGGTCCTGTTGGTGAAAGACGTGTCTGGGGGAAGAGCGGAGTGGAGGCCACACGCCCAGTTATGCTAACTGGAAAAAAAATAGAGAGAGAGAGGGAGATGGGGAGCCACTCGACCTCGGGGGCGGGGTCAGGAGAGGGAGGGAACCTCACCTTCTATTCTGTCCCCTGCTACTGTTTGAAGCACTGTCTAGGTTTCTGTAGTCTCTCTTTGGTGAAAACAAAGTGGGGTCTCCAGCTCAGATTTCTCATCACTAGTGTACGGGCAGGTTACTTTTTTTTTAGCAAGAGAGCTGATGTGGTCTCTGCCCTTCACTGCTGGGGTGGCTGCCGCCTCTGTGCTTATCACAGCTGATCACAACTGTGCGTGTTGTGCCAAGTCGCTTCAGTCGTGTCCGACTCTGCGACCCCGTGGACTGTAGCCTGCCGGGCTCCTCTGGCCATGGGATTCTCCGGGCAAGAATACTGGTGTGGGTTGCATGCTCTCCTCCAGGGCATCTTCCCTGACCCTGGAGGAGATTCCCAGGGGATCTGACCCAGGGATCAGACCCAAGTCTCTAACATCTCCTGCATTGGCAGGCAGGTTCTTTACCACTAGCGCCACCTGGCAAGTTCAAAGTACATACATTGGCCGGGCATCGAACCTGCGGCTCCCTCGTGGGAGGCAAGAATTCTACCACTGAGCCACCAATGCCTTGTAGACAAGACTCTACTTCTCATCAAACCTAAAATGTTCACTTTTTAACATCTTAACATTTCTGGAACTGGGACATTCCTTACAATCAGTGGCATCTTTATAATTGGCAGCATTTTTTTCTTGGTGGTGCATAAAATAATGGTGCATCTCATAGAGGACAGGATCTCAGACTCAGTGAAATGTGGGGCTGTTTCTTGGGGACCCTGCGGCCACCCCGTTACCCGGCACCTTCCCCCTGGGCCACAGGGGTCCTGCCCACGTTCTGAGGACCCACCACATGACCCTGGGTAGGGCTTCTAGGACTGCAGGACTCCCAGGGCTCAAAGGCCACCAAGATGACAATCTGGGGAGGATAAGGGACAGCTGGTGATGGAGCTTTCCATCCTGAGGCCTCAACTATGGCCAGCGGGCTGCGAAGGTGCTCCTGTTCTATACAGGAATAAAAAAACGCGTGTGACACCCTAATGTTGGGAGATCTCACATAAAAATCTGTATCAGAAAGATTACACCGAAAATTAATATAATACTGTAAGTTAACTATACTTCAATTAAAAAACCAAAATCTGGCATTCACTGAGCCCACATTCTCAGGCCGTCAGGCACACGCCAGAACCCCAAAGACGTGGCCAGTGCCTTCCAGTGCCAGGGCCAAGAACTGCAAGGCTGGCGCTGAGTGCTAAGCCCTCCCCTCTTTCAAGGCCACCTGCAGCCACGGTGCTAGCAGCAGGTAACTTCATGGAGCCCCCAGGAGGAGGCCTTTGGGGGTATGTCCAGCTGTCACGCCCGTAGCCCAGAGCCACATGCGGCCCATACAGCCCACCCTGGCACCTTCCTTCTCTCAAATGGAAAGAAGAGATGCTCTCACAAGCTGCCCTTCCCTAGAACGTTCTCTGCTCGAATCCTTGACGTCAAGACCCGAGTCCTTTGCAGAGTCCTGTGGAGCAGGTGCAGGCCAGGGAAGGGAAGAGGACTGAGTGTCCACTTGCCACAGGGGTGAGGGGGTGGGAAGGGCAAGAGGCCCAGCAGGACTGGCTGGCTGCCAGCCAGAGGAGCGGGCCCTTGGCAGGGCCGGGGCTGACCGGACACCACCCATGTTACTGCTTCACAGCCGGACGCAGCAGGGTGCCAGTACCCCCGCACCCACCCCCACCCAGGGCCCCAGAGCTATCTCAGCAGAGAAGCAGCTCAAGGGCACTGCCCTCCCCACAAGGTCGTGGGCAGGGGTCACGGGGCAGCGGAGACCCCTCGCTGGTTTGCTGTTGGTCAGTCGAGGGGGCTGCTTCCCTCCCCGGCACTGTCAGGGCCTGCAGCTCCACACTGTGAACAGTGACCGCGGAGGGACCTTCTCTCATGGGCAAGGACCTGGCAGGGACTGGGATCGGGGCCGCCCTGCTGAAGAAGTGCTCTCTGCACCTCGAAAGAGCGCTTCCTCTCCGCCCTCCGTGTAGGCCGTAAGCTTGAGACCACCGTGAACGCACCGGCCAAGATGAGGGGCAGATCGCACGACTGTGGGATGTAACCACAGACCAGACTGGAGGCTGTGACAGGAGGCTCCAGATGAGTCCCGAGGCTCTAGGCACAGTTCCCTGTAGCCACCAAGGAGGTACCAGGTGCGGAGCCTCCGCTTTCCTGTCTGGAGGTCCCCGCACTTGTAGACTTGGCCCTGAATCTGCTTCGGGGTGTCCCAGCAGCGTTCTGAAGTAGTTTTAGCAGCTCCCCTCCTCTTTCTCCCTTGTGAGCTGACTGAGAGTGAGGAGCCCGCAGACGTCCCTGGCCCGACCCCCTTTCAGGGGAGCTTGAGGCAGCAGCTCACTCCAGAGGACGGGCTCATGAGGACCTTTAGCAGAAAGTCTGGCAGCCCTTTCTGGAAGGTGGCCCGCTGTGAGCCACCCGATTCCCTCCAGGCAGTCACTGCGACGTCTGCTCTGGCTCCTGGCACAGACACCCGGGTGGTGCCGGCTGGTGGTCGGGACCACGGCAGGGAGCGCAATTCTGAGTCACGGACACGTCCTCACCCCTCACAGTGGCTGGCAGACACAGGGTCCATCCGAGCAAAACTGTTTCAAATGCTAGAAACACAGGGGAGAGCTGTGTGTTTCTTCTCCATCCAACAGACAAGGAAACCCAGCTACATGGTACTAACAGTTGTTACCAGCAGAGACTTAATACCTCGAGCTTCACAAAGCAACATTTTAAATCTAAGGGAAAACCCTACTCCTGCTTGTTTTTTAAGACGGGTCGGCAAACTATGGTCCATGGGCCAGATCCAGTCTGCTGCCCAGTTCTGTTTGGCCCCTCAAGAGGAATGATCTATACAGAGGAACATCTGCAACTGATCTGATAACAGGGAATACTAACTTTGAATCCAAATTACATGTTATCCCCTAAAAAACAGCATTCCATTCTTCTCAGTGTACCTGTTACCATCATAAAGAACTGTACTCAATTATGTTTTGAATTTCATCCAAAAATTGTGGAAATTTTGTTTTCTCGTTAAATAAACACACACATAATTTGATTTTGCCTCTTGGCCAATAAAGCTTAGATAGTTGGGAATTCTCTGGCCGTCGAGTGGTTAGGACTCTGCCCTCACTGCTGAGGGCCTGGGTGCAACCCAAGGTCTCACAAGCCAGAAGGAAAAAAAAAAAAAAAAGCCTAAATGTTTACTAACTTGGACCCACTGTAGAAAAAGTTCCCCGGCCCCTGCTTTTGGAAGTCAAGTTGAATACCAAAGCATCTAAGACATTAAATTCTAATCCTGAATAAAGTATATGCTGAGGAAGAAGAGCACAGCTTCTTAAATATTAACGCACACTTCTTTTTATTATATTAAAATCAGGCAATGGTCTGACAATAAAAAGGCTGCTTATGGAATACTGTTATGTTAAACTTTACTTACAGGATGTTAAATCCTTAGAACTAAGGTTTCCCCCAGAAAAAGATTAATGGAAACATCAATTGCTTTTCAGACTTGATAGTTGCTGCTTCAAAAGGTGATTTTACACAGACACTAACAAACAAAAAAAACCCTTGGAACACAATGAATTGATTTTATTTCGGTATGCATCCACATCTCAGCATTTAGTGGTCCTGAACAGAAAAGTGGAAAAACGCAGCGATTTGCCAGGAATTTCGGGGATCTGCCGTGCACACCGAGGTCTTTCGTAATCCCTGCTGAGGACTGGGAGAAGCAGCAGCACCAAAACCAAAGTATGCACCGAATTCAAGGTTCTTTTTGTTCCAGTTGTCAGCTTCCAAACTAGACCCGAATGGACTGAAAGGATGACCCAATGAGAGCCCTGTTTAAAACTTCAATTTTAAAAAGCCAAAGCCTTTACAGGAAAAGAAAACAATTCATTCAGAGGGGTCGTGTGTGCTTACAAGTGTCTTCTGTGGCCTTTCTCCAAGTTTAACCACCGAGGTCGCGAGCTGGCAGGTCTGAGTAACCCTGGTGACTGTTCTTTTCACCTTATCAAAACCTGAGCTAAAGAAACGCATCAGCTGATGATGGCAGCAGAGGGTGGCAAGGCTGAGAACCCAATATTCATTTCCCAGGCTGGTGGAGAGTAAACTGTGGTTCCAAGGCTAAATGAGGGGAGGTCAGAGACTCTTTCCAACCTTACCTGATGGCTTCTGGCCAAAGCAAGGAAGCGTCATGGAAAGTGTTGGGTGGTGGTGGTGCAAAGGGACTTGAGGAGGAGGAAGAAAAAGCAGCACCCCTCAATTAAGGTGGGGGGAGAAGATATGGGGAAAGCCCTGAATTCCTCACCAAAGGCCAATTTCAGAGGGAAGCAGAGGGGTTACAATCTATGCCTCGGCCAAGGGCAGCAGTGGAGGGTGGGGGGAGCAGGACTGATGGCTTGGAAGGGGGGCATCACTTAAGACTTAGAGAGAGAGACCAGGGATGCGGACAGAGCAGCCCACACGCCAGCAGTGTCCCCCAGGCTGTGACCTGAAACCTTCATGTGTACTCTACTAAGCCACCCCGAGCTGGAGGGCTGTTGCAGGGAGGGTGAGGGGAGGGGGGAGAAGGCAGAGACCCCAGGCCATGGAATCAGCAGCAAGGTGATTGTGTGATGTGTCTTTTCACAGTTGAGTTAGATGTGCCCCACCGGTTAGGATGGGAATCAATTTAAATATAACTTTCTTGATCCCAGAAGTTCAACTATGTGGACAGTGGTTACGCTTGACAGGGTGATTTGTTACCGCACAACCTGTATATTTCAAATGGACAAAAAAATTAGTATCATTTACAGTATCTTAAGATAAACTGCCTTTGAATGGGAGCTTTCTTTCCAGTACTTTGAGGTCTACAAGACGAATCTAGAAAATTTACTACTGTGGAAAATGAAGACTTTAAATCGAATGGGGGCAGGGGAGGGCCTGTGGTTTTTCTTTTTGATTAATTGCTGTAACACTGTCCTTCAGGCGGCTGAGGGAGTTTCATATTTTCTTTAGACATCATTAGGCGCCGAAGCTCTTGCAGGACAACTTTGATGCTATATGAATTCTGCCATTTTGCTAGCACTGATATGGCTCTTGGGTCCACCTACAGAAAGGCAAAGATAAAACAAATTACTGTCAGGCTCTCAAACAAAAGGAATGCTGTGTGCTGGAGCTAAGCTACAGCAGAAAAGTGAGTAAGAAGCATTTTTTAGGTGGAACACGCTGATCACCCAGCAGGATCTGACATGCGGAATGCCCACAGGATTCCCTCCCTCCCGTTAGTCTGCTTTTCCCTTGTTGGGTCCCAAACCCTCACGGTCTGGAAGGAGGAAATTACGGATAAGTAAAAGCCGCTCTTACAGATGAGGCACCGACACCTGGTGAGACTCAACTGGCTGTGAAACAACGGCCTCGCCTGCTGGGCCAGCCGCAGCCACTGCTCAGGGCCTGTCCTCCCCACTCTGTGCCTAGGTGGCGGCCACCACTCAGGGCCTGTCCTCCTCACTCCATGCCCAGGTGGCGGGCAATGCTCAGGGCCTGTCCTCCCTACTCTGTGCCCAAGTGGCGGGTGATGCTCAGGGCCTGTCCTCCCCTACTCTGTGCCCACGTGGCGGCCACAGCTCAGGGCAGTAGGGAGAGCAAGGCAAGGGCTCTGCAGACCAGGGCCTGCCCAAGCCATGCCCCCTCAAGTCAGTGCAGCGCTCCCTGGAGAAACGCCTCCAAATGGGAACTTCTCCTGGGTTCAGGACATCAGGTGGGCCTCAGAGGTAACACTGACCAGAGCAACAGGCTCAGCTCTTCTCAGCTTCCATTCCAGTCTTCTGAATACCTCAAAACAGAGGGCTTAGAAGCTCCTGTGATGCTAGCACGAAAGCACCCTCTAAGGCTCCTGCTCTCCCCTGGCCAGGACAGCGGCCTTAGAGGCTCGAGAGCCTTCAGCGCGCGGCAGGGGGCAATCTGCCGCCCCTGCTCCGCTTTTACAGCATTTACTGGTGTGTCCCCATCAGTGCCTGCTTACGGCAAACAAGACTGGTCTCCATTCATGGCAGTGAAAACAGTGGCAAAAATAAGAAAGCAAGGCCATTACCAGGAAAAAGTATTATATGCCTGTGGTGCACAATTAAGTCCCACGGAGAGAAGCATGGTGTTGGGGGCGGTCTTTCCCCTCTCCGCCTCTACCTCTTGGGGGTGTAGCAGGGAGGCTGAAGGCGCGCTCGTTTCAAAGTGACCGGCACAGGCTGAGTGGTAACAGCCCAGAGCAAACGCCGCACAAGTTGTGCTTAAACACAACTGGGAAACAGGCCCTCACTCCAAACAGCACGTGTGCGTCCTGCAGCACGTCGTCATCCAAGAATCAAGGAACAAACGGAATCAGGCCCCGAGTGCCCCTGACGTTCGAGCACAAAGAATTTTGGGGAACCCCAGGGGACAAGGAGGGGCAGCAGAAACAACTTACCACTCCATTAGAACTATTAACTCCATTCATATTAATTTTTGTTACAAATCTTACAAAGGGGGGTGCTTCTGGGTATTTAGGTCCACATTCTATTTTAAGGCTGTATATTCGGTTTTCATAAATTGTCTGGAAAAAAAAAAAGAAGGTATAGCCATGTCAGGCAATTACAAAGAATTTAAAAAATGCACAACTTCTGAAACCCCATTTATTCCCCATTTATTCCTGCTGGAGAGCTGGTGTGTCTACTGCCACCATAGAGTCTGCTCGCGGTTTGGTAAGTTAGTCGTGATCGGTCCCTGCACTAGCGCCCATGAATCTTGGCTTTGGGGGAATATAAAGAAGCCAGGAAATTTAAGCTAGGGTCACTGAAGTCTTAAGCTGGTATCATTAGGCGCAATCAGATGGACTTGCTTTTACGTTCATGTGTCTACACCCTGGGAAACGAAGTGTAAGAGGCATCCTTCATTCTGGGAAGTCACACCGATGTCTACTCACGAAGGGACCATCAGCCGAGGCACTAAACACCGCCACGTACAGAGTAAACAACAGGCAACTCTAGAGAACTTTGAACTCAGGCACAAGGTCGGGTGGGCACAGACACAAGGGTCGCCTCCCACTCCTCAGCACCGGGGTCGCGCTCTGGGAAGGGATCTCAGCCACGGGCACTCCGTCCCTGCTGCCTTTAGGACCACCCAAGATGCCCGGCATCGAGGAGGTGGCGGGGGGCCGAGGACGCCAGACCTGCCCAGGAGAAACGGTCCTTCTCCGAGCGCCAACCGAGCCTCCGCTGAGAAACACCGACGAGTCCCACCTCACGGCAGGGAACGGCTCCCTGACACTTCCGCCCGCTGAGCGGCGGAGCGCGCCCCCTTCTCCAGGCGGTTCTTTCTGCCTAGAGCGCTGACCCCCACCCGAAGCACCCCAGCCTCTGAGACCCAGTTCAAGCACCGTGTGAAACAGAAGGCTGCTCACGATTTTCTCATGTGCAGCTGCGTCATCATCACCTGCGTGTCTGAAGACCACACCAAAGCGTGGCTGACACCTCCCGGTCGGACCGGCCCCCGTGGGGGAGACCGGCCTCCTCTGGGGCCCTCACCCGCGCCCCGTGCCCACTGCACCCCGTGCTGCACAAGAAACGGCTCCTGTGTGAACAGTGACATCTAGCGGCCTTTGCGGGGAGCACAGTAAGAAAGGTGATTTAAAGGCTTGAAAACATTCTGTCTAAAATAGTGGCCCGTCCCTAGCTTAAAAACTGGAACATATATTTTAAGATTCAGAAGGCATAATATTCCCATATAAGATTTTCACATCCACTTCACAGCGACCCCAACCTGTAACAAAAGCTCAACTCAGGATTTCCCCCTACCTGCCTTCTTCCCTGGTAAGCAGGAGCACCATCCTGCAGTTACAGCAAGAGGGCAGCCAGCCGTTGACTCCCTTTCCCTCACTTCTTATCCCCGGCATCAGGCATCTGTAACTGTTCAAATGCTGCAGTTACATGACAGGTGCGCTCAGCGTACAAGGTGGGCATACGCTGTCAGAATAAAGGCTGGGGCCTCTAAACGGGAGGCAGGGTACAGCCTGAGAGGATCTCCATGACGGACGCCACCAACAGGCAGTAATGTACAGGAGGAGGAGTGGGAGGAGACATGTCAAACTATTGCTCACAGTGAATCTGGGCATGAAGGTGGGGATTTGAAAATTAGGGAAAAGCTTGGGAAAAAAGACACCACACTAGGTATTTTAACAAAGAATTTAATACAGGAAATCGGTTAAACAGGTACCACTGGACTGAAAAGTTTTAAAAGAGGAACCTGAACACACACAGAGGTGAGGACTGCAGGGAGCAGATACTACCTTTGTGTTAGTTCAGGGTTATTGCCTTTTTTACCCCTGAAGGCTGGGGGACAAGGGAAGAAAGCTGTAGCTGATCCGATCTAGAGGCTCGGAGGAAGAGGGCTCCAGAGTTGAACCCAGGTCTCTGAGGAGGGGCTGCTGTGAGGCTGATGCTGGGGGTGCCCCCAAAGGCTGGAGGAACCCCCAAAACCTGGAGGCCGGGACCCACGGCTGATGCCAGGATGAAGGGCAATCACCAGAGTGGCACAGACAGAGCAGAGGCAAGCAGGAAGGAACAAGGCTTCCTCCCTGCCCTTCAGGCTCTCCGCTGTGTCCTCCCCTGGCGCCTGACAGGAAGCCAGCTGACAGAGGAAGCATGGAGTTCAGAGATGCCAGTGCCAGGATCCAGAGCAGAGCAGGGAAGGTGGGTTTAGCGCTCACTACCCAGCAACTGCCCAGCCCACTCCGGACCAGGCAAGACAGACTTCCTCTGCACAAGAACTCTGTTCCCGTCAGTCAGGGAACAGATCCTCTGACGGCAGCATTAATTATTCATTTCTTGAATTCAATCACATTACTACCTGAATATTGTACAGCTGAAGACTTAACTTGCTGTGTTGACTGCACAATTGCAATAAAAAATAAAAAGGCAAAAGGAGGCCCTCTTTCCTTCCCCTTTGCTTTCTGTTCCCATCAGGGTCACTCTGGCCCAAGGCCCCCGTCTTGGCAGTGAGAGCTGTCTCTGGGCTAAGCCTCTGGCCTTTCGGGGCTCGTCCAACCAGCTCTGTGGGCCCCACAGGGACCAACAGAGGGTGCCTGTCCTCCAAGTGATAGGTTTCAGTGGTCCTAGCGTCCCCTGACTCAGCCTTCCAGACCCAGGCCGTGGTTATTTTTTAGTGTTATCTGTGTTCCCCTGCTGCTGCTGCTAAGTTACTTCAGTCGTGTCTGACTCTGTGCGACCCCAGAGACAGCAGCCCACCAGGCTCCCCTGTCCCCAGGATTCTCCAGGCAAGAACACTGGAGTGGGTTGCCATTTCCTTCTCCAATGCATGAAAGTGAAAAGTGAAAGTGAAGTCGCTCAGTTGTGTCTGACCCCTAGCAACCCCATGGACTGCAGCCCACCAGGCCCCTCCGTCCATGGGACTTTCCAGGCTAGAGCACTGGAGTGGGGTGCCATTGTCTTCTCTGTGTGTTCCCCTAGTAGGCTTTGTTTCAGCCCAACACCTATTTGATCAATTTCTATATTAAATTATCTCTGTTGAAATATTTAGTATGGTTTCTCTTTTCCTGACTGACACAAAGAATTAAATGGTACAAAGTGAACTGCTTAATCTGTATTGTTTGAAAAACTCTATGAGAATATATTCACGTATCAGACAGGTAGCTGAAAGCTTTCAGGAGGAGACAGGTCAATATATACTGATATGGAAAGATGTCCACAGTCTGTTAAGGTAAAAAAAAAAAAAAAAAGCTGCAAAACATTAAGCACAGCAAGGTCTCATTTTTATTAAAATGGTTATGTATTTAGGTTTGTGTACCCACAGTAAATGCCAGTAGAAACACACCACACACCACATGATCAGTTTTTATTCTGTGGAGAGTATAATGAAACGGGGAATGGATCACTGCTCTTTTACTTCACACACTCCTGTAATTCTGTTTGTTCCTAATTATGCGCAGTCTACTTTTAGATAAGTATGTGAGTGAACACACAGCTAGGCTCTAACCCACCCATAAAAACACCATCACGGAGAACTCCAGAGGTGTAACGGTGCTGCTCAACCAGGGCGACCCCCGTCCCTGTCCCACTCCCGAAGTGGTGGGAAGCAGGCTGCCCCTGAGGATGTTTATGGCTGTCCCAACCCCGGGGACGCTGCTAACACCCGCTAGTGGCAGGACAGCTCCAAAACGAAGAACCACCCGCCCAACGCGTCAGCAGTGCCAAGGCCGAGAGACTCCGCTCTGTAACCCGGCTACCATTACACCCCACGGGCAGAGCAGAAATCCTCTACATGCAATGCCGTGGACAGATACGTTTGCCGAATTTTTCAAGGGGCACTTGGACAGGAAGCTTTGCTTTTAGGTTTGGAAGATTTGCTTTACAAAAAGAAAAAATATATATACATATCTATTTTCAAATAGCTAACACACTCACATGATTAAAGCTCACTCAAAGAGTACAAAAAGGTATTGGGAATAAGTCTCCCTTCCCGCCCCGGCCCTAGCGAGTGATTCCTTTTGAAGAACACAACCACCGACATGGGCTTCTTCTCTGTTTTCCAAAGTATTCTCAGCACACGGAAGCACAAGCGTGTCCACCTCCTCCGCCTCCCTCTCCCAGCCCGACCCCAAGTGACAGCACGTTCTGTGTGCTTTGTACCTTTTTCCCACTTAAGTATCATGGAGATCACTCCATTTCAGCACACACAAATCTGTCTCATTCCTTTGAAAAGCTACACAGTACATACTACGGTCTACTGAGAGACACTCAGGCGGTTTCCAGTATTTTGCCAGTACTGAAAATAAGGCATGAGATAATTTTGTACATACAGGATTTGGGGCAATACATTCAAGAAAAGAGGAGTAAATTCCCAGTAGGACTGCTGCATCATTCGGTACATGCTTTCTAAATACTGGTGGAGGATTCTGTTGAGTAACACAACAAAAATGTAACAGGGAGAGGAGTTCCTCAGTGTTCTATTCAGACGCTTTAATCGTGAGGCTGACACTCCAGTTGCACAGCATACACCTTGTACATTAACCACAAAATAGATTGGTCACAGGAAGCGCCTAGAAGCAGGTAGTTCCTTTATGTCTTTGCTTTTAACCTTAAGGAACAGAAAGTGTACGAGTAAAAAGACACGATAATAAGAATTGGTAAAGATGCAGAGAAACGCACCCCGCATGCGCTGCTGGCAGGATGTGAGACGTGCAGCTGCTTTGGAAAACAGTTTGGCAGTTGCTTAAAATGTAAACAAAGTTATCATGTGATCTAACAATCCCACTCCTACGTATATACGTACGAGAAGTGAAAACATCTGTCCCCATAAGAGCCTATACACAAATATTCATAGCAGTATTATTCGTAATAGGAAAAGGTGAAAAAAATTCAAATGTCCATCAATTAATGGATAAACAAAACATGGTATATCCATTAAAAAAGAATATTATTCAGCCATAAAAAGGAAAAAGCTACTGGTAAGTGCTATAACATGGATGAACCTTGAGAACACCATGATAAGTAAAAGCCAGTCACAAAAGGCCACATATTGATCCCAATTACATGAAATGTCAGAATTGGCAAACTCAGAGAGACAGAAAATCAGTGACTGTCAAGGGCGAGGAACGCGAGGGCAGAGGGCAGAATGGGAGCGCCTGCTGAAGGGCATGGAGTTTCTCTCTTGGGTAATGAACATGCCCTCAAGTTAATGACAGTTGCACAGTGCTGAATATATGATTAAAAAAACCCACTGAACTGAACACTTTAAAAGTAATTCTACGGTAAGTGTGTTCTCCATTGTGAATTATGTCTCAATTAAAAACAAAGAAACGATGGAGAGGATATATGGGAAGTACCTTGCATACTGCAGCTACTCACTAACAGCTTCCTCTGCAAAGAGGCCAGTTGAAATTCAGGGTACTCTAAAGTGTCTTAGGTGGAATAGGCTATTTTTACAGAACGGAGCGTTCATTTGTTCATGTGTTTGAGTGGCTCCGCGGCACCGCTGAGTGTGCTCACTCACCACACCCAGTTGTGGTGTAATTTAGGGTAGTCACTGTTGTACGCTGGTTCATCCTCACTACGCTCAAGTCTGAAAATCGGTCTGTTGATTAACAAATCTATTGAACAACTACCTCATTCTGAGTCATTTCCAGGTGTTCTGGAGAGTAAAGAGGAGGGAAGAATAGTTTTCATCTTCAAAAAACCTAAAGCATTCTTAAGAAGAGATGAAACGCAGTGAAGGAAACCATCACTATACTAAGGGCTTTCAGAGACAGCAAGAAATGATCTGTGTGAAGACAAAAGCCTTCTGCATCAGGTTTTCCCTAGTACTTAATGAGATTCAGAAAATCCTGATTTTCACAGATTTAAAAAAAAAAGATCAAGAAATGAGTAAATACAGATTGCACATTTTTTAACCACCCCCACCCCCCCACAAACAAAGCTACAGGGTCACAAAAATGACTCAGAAAAGTACATGGCAAAGCCAGTCATTTTCCCTGAGCACCTATGACAATCCAAGATGAACAACAGCTGGTCCTGACACTGAGCGAGCCCCACACGCTTCCTTTCTCAGCCAGGGCCAGAGCCCCCGTGTCTTTCTACCTCCCAGAACTAGTGCAGAGCCTTGCACGAGGTGAGCAGAACGACTGACCACCCTCAAGCACAAGCAGACACAGGAGAGGGCTGCTGCTGCTGCTAAGTCGCTCAGTCATGTCCGACTCTGTGCGACCCCGTAGACAGCAGCCCACCAGGCTCCTGCATCCATGGGATTCTCCAGGCAAGAGTACTGGAGTGGGCTGCCATTGCCTTCTCCAGGAAAGGGCCTGCTATGTTCAAAATCTCCTACAGCTTGTCTGAAACGAGTGTCACATTACTGGAGTCTATCTCTTCACTTCCACATCAAATTATTACTTAACACTAGATAATTTTATAATGGGAACAGCTGAAAACTCAAAACATAAATAGGAAGGAGACAATATAGGCTAGTAGTTAGGAATACAAGCTCTGGAGTGAGACCTGGTTTGGGAATTCTCAGCTAAGTGACTCTGTGCAGACTTCTCCAAGTTGGCTTCTGTAAAATGGAACGCAACTACACAACAAGAGCATCCTAACAACGGGCTCTTGTGAGAATTAAATGATGTTTCTGGGGAGTTGACTTCATGCCATAAAAAAAGGTTAGCTGGCATTACGAAGACTGGGAACTCTTGCTAATTACACAGCTTAAGAGAGGTCACATTCCTCATCCCCATTGTCTCTGTCTTCTTTGCAAAGGTCTCTGGGCTCAACAGTGCCTGAACAGACCAGAGCAGACCACGCAGGCAATGACCCTTTGCTGAGTGGCCCAACGAACCAGGACACAGATACGTGACAGGACTGGGAAACGATGAATAAAAACCACAACCCAGGAGGCTCTCCACAGTCTAGACCCTGCCTTCAGGAATGCCGGCTGTATCTGGAGCCTTGTTATTTGATAAGCCCAAGAGTTTGTTCTAAACTACATCTAACAGTACAATTACCTCAAGCCTCACTGCCTACATCATCACGTAAATTCACACTAAGAGTCTGAACAGATTTTTGCTTACCATTTAGAGGGATTAAACAGCATCAGAGGAGGTTCAAATATATAAACTGAAACTGGTCAAAAAAGAATAGCCACATTTCAGAAACTACACCATTGGTGAGCTTTTCCCGTGATAAGGTAACAGTTTTAAAGGAGGCACAGTGAATGTAAGACATTGACATTTATAGCCGTAGCTCGACGCTTACTCTTGGAGGCCCAATTATCATCCCTGTCCATCTTGTAAGTGTCATGTCTTCGTCATCTTCTAGACCCCAGCTAACTGTGCCATCTCCTACTCCTTTCTGGCCTTCTTCGAGTTCTTCCAACAGTCGGAAATTGCGAGGGACTTTTACTCCTAAAATAAATGGAAAGAGATTCAAGATACTAGCAACTCCAGGGGAACTTGTAAGCCTAGAGCTAGTCGCTCATTACCTCTACCTGACAATAAAGATGCTTACATGCAAAACACTGCTGTAAGTTGCCGCGCCTCAAGCTCGCTGCTCGCGAAGCTACCTGTATCGACGAGCACACCAGAAGGAGGGGCGCTGGCGACTAAACCACGGCTGGGTGACAGAACCTAGAGTACCCCGCCCCCGTCCCTGGAGCGCTGACAGACGTCACAAAGGCTTTACAAGTAGAAATGCTAATTTGCGCCCCTGAGTTTGACATGAAAACCATAAATAAAGTGTTGATAAAAGTGCCTTGGAAGAACAGAGGGTATTTCTTTTGTTTTATTCTTGTTCTACATCTCTAAGGGTGTGCTCCTTTGCTGGAATGACTCTTAAAACTACCTTAGAAGGAACAGCTGCCCTACTCCGAGCATGTAACAAGTGTCCCCTTCATCAACTCAAGAGTCAAGTGAAGGCAGCACGGATGAAAATTTTCAAATATTTAAGTCACAGTTTCTCGTGAAAAAGCTAAAGGAGGGTAGCCGGTTCTCTGCTTTACCTGTTTCTAAAATTCCCCAAGCCTGGCAAGCAGCTCAGGGAAGCAGGCACACAAACACCTCTCCAGGTTCATGCCGCTGTGCCCGAGTTCAGGCTGAGGCGCGCACTGCTTCTGGGTGTCTTCCAGAACAGAGTCCAGGTACCAGGGCCAGCTGGGGATGCTGCTCTCCCAACCAGGCCTGTCCACCTGTCCCCCACCTCCCCTGGCACTCAGACTATTTCCTCCAGGAAAAACTCGGGATCCAGGCAAGTTACCAGCTTTCTTTACTGAGCCCCCAAGGCCAGACTCTTCAGAGCCAAGCAGCACTTCGCAGATGACTGTGAAGAAAGACCCACTTGGAGGGACTCAAAGCTGTGGGAGGTGTTTCCATTATATTTTAGTATTTTCCAAAGTGCAGAACCCGCTACTATTAATTTGACTGGAATAAATATCTGAGGACATCAGATACTTTTCCAGGCACCAGGCAATAAGCTGTGAACAACACAAAAATGCCTGCCCTCATGGAGCTTACATCCTAGATGGAAATACATGTAAATTATTAATATGACAGATGGCGGTGCTCTGGAGCAGAGAGTACTGATGGGGGAAGTTACAATTTTAAATAGGGAGCATGATTTATTGGTGGCTGAAGGGAGAGTCTTCCAGGCAGGGGCAAAGGTCCTGAAGCACAACCTTGCCCAGAGTGCCAAAGAACAGCAAAGATACCAATTTAGCTGAAACCAAGTCAGTGAGATGGAAGATTAGTAGGAAATCAGGGGCTCCAACTGTGAAAGAAAACACTGGAGTTGTGAGCAGGAGTGATGCGGTCCCTCTGGCTGCTGTATGAAGAGCGCAGTGAGGGGAGCCAGGGCAGAGACAGGAGGCTGTGGCAGTGATTCGCAGGTGACAGCTGCGACGGTGGTGAGAAGTCTCGCTATTTCAGAGGTCTGAGTGGTGAGACGTGCTGGCAGGCTGCCTACGAAGTGTGACAAAGAAGCGTCTATGGCCCCCAAGCTTTTTGAAGATGGTACATGAATGGATAGTTCACTCTCTAGTCATGTATTTATTTTTGAGAATAACCTATTTAGGGCAGGTAATATTATACTAATTTTTCATTTATGACAATGATAAAATGTTCCTTTTAAAAATAAATATAAGCTAGAGAGTCATCTGACTGAAGAAAAATATTAAACAGCACAGATGGTACTTGAAACTTAACAGAAAAATCCTGAAAGCATTCCTGAATGGTCCATTTGGAAAACACTAGCATTTTTCACCCAAAGACTAGCCAACTGGATTATTCAGCTACACTGAATAATTAAGTCTCCTCCAGCAAACACAAAACTGAAGGAGGTTTTTGATATTATAAGCAAGAAGGCAGACAATACAATGCCTTTTGTTTAGAAAGAGTTAAATCATTAACAATCCTAACTACTTCGGCTCAGGGAGAAAAATCACTGTGCCTCACCACTGCTATTGCTCCTGGTTAATTTATAACCCCGCACTAATACAAATGAATATCCCTACAGCACAGAGTTGTACTGATAGGAAGACTGGTAAATATCTGAGGTACCTGTTCCCAGACGGGGTGAAGGGCTGAATTGTGTCCCTTCAAATTCATACACAGAGCCCTAACTCCTGGCATCTCAGAATGTGCCCATGTCTGCAAACAGCCTTCAAGAAGGTGATTAAGCTGAAATGAGGCCACGAGGGTGGGCCCTAGTTCAGTCTGCCTGGTGTCCTTATTAGAAGAGGAAACCCAGGTGCCCAACAGGCATGCACACCTGTACAGAGTAAAGACCACAGGAGGACCCAGTGAGAAAGCAACCACCTGCAAGTCAAAGAAATCAAACCCGCTGACACCTTGATCCTGGACTTCCAGCCTCCAGAATTTTGAATTTCCATTGTTTTAGCAACCCAGTCTATGGCACTCTGTTCTGGCAGCCCTCGCAAACTAATATAGACGCTAAGTGACGTCTTAAGAAATTTGGAAAGGAGACCAGATGGTGACAGTGATTATCTCTCGGTGCAAGAATTATGGGTGACTCCAACCCCCTTTCTATATTCTATGATTTAAAAAAAAAAAACCAAAACCACGATTGTGGTATTTGATCAAGAAAACACTTAGGAACCATGTCAACCAAAGCACACTTGCGATCCACTTTGCCTCGCACGCCTCCCCCAGGTGAGTCACACGGGTCATGCTCCCTCACGTTCTCCAAGCCTTTCGTTACCTGGCACCTGGTTGAAGTAAGGACTGAGGATTTCCTGAGAGGGGGAATCTCACCTAATGGTATTCCCTAAGAGACTAACTCTCTAAGTGGTCTGTGTTTTTTAGTGTTACCAAACCCTGTTCAAATGATCAACAGCAAAGTCCAGTAGCTGCCATGGCTAAGACCTTCATCACTGAATGAAGTTATACATGTGACCTCTATTTCAACTTACTCTCTTTGGCAAGATAAAAAAAAATGGGCTTTTTTTTGGGGGGTGGGGGTGGGGGGAGCTGCGCCAGTTTGCAGGACCTTAGAGACTGAAGCCAAGGAAGGTCCCAGAAAGCACTAAGTCTTAACCCCTGGAGCGCGAGGAAATTCCAAAAAAATTGTGCTATTTTTTTGGTGTCAGATCTTTAAAGTCAGGTTGGATTAATTACTTCAGGTGTAACTGTTCCGCCTGTAAACTTTAGCAAAGAATATCCTTATGGCTGTAAATGTTCCCTCTTCATCTAACAACCAGGTCTAATTAGGAAATCCTTTTTGTAAAAAAACTTTTTTGGCTACACCTCTTTGCATGTGGGATCCTAGCTCCCAACCAGGGACTGAACCCGAGCCCCCTGTGGGGGAAGCAGAGTCTCAACTGCTGGACCGCCAGGGAGGTCCCCCGATTAGGAAATCTTCATCCAAATATCACAAGCTCGTTGCTATTAGTTTCAAAGCAGGTAGTGAATTTGACATTCAATTACTTAAAGCACGCAAAGCCCACATACACAACTGAACAACAACAAAAAAACGAGGAAGTTAAATTTGTTTTAGGCTAGCATTTGGAACAGTAACTGAGCACCACAGAGGACAGTCAGCTTTTGTTACTTCCATACTGACTTTATAGGGTGATTCAGTTTGAGTCAATTATGAAACAGGCATTAAAACAGCTTAATAAATGACAAACTTTGGATTGGCCAGTATCTACTAGGCAGTCTAGAAATAGTCCAAGCAGGAGCTGGAATATACATATAAATATCAGAATAACTGTAATATATACTGATTAATTACAGTAAGCATTTAGTCTATCTGAATAGCAGTTCTCAGCTTTTTTGGTCTCAAGACCCTTTTATACTCTTAGAAATTACTGAAGATTTCAAAGAGTCTTTGTTTATGTGGGTTATAGCTATTGTTATTTATCAAATTAGACAATTAAAGCTGAGAAATTGTAAAAATATTTAACTGACTTAATAACTAACCACAACAAACCACTGTGAGTTTAGATAAATAACAGACACCTATATTTTCCAAAGAGCGAAAATAAATTGCTCAGAAGAGTGGCATGGCTTTGCAAATTTCTTTAAAATGTCTGGCTCAAAACAACAGGAAGTGTTAAGAACTGACGTGAACTGGAGAATACATGTCCTGTCTAAAGGGGACAGTCACTCCTTTGCTCTGGCCAAGTGTCTGTGGTTCAGATTCTGCTTATGTGCCACCATTCTGCAACATCTGAGGTCACCTAATTGTTCTCAAAAACCCCTTTGAACCTTAACACCCGAGGTTTAGCTCAGAGGGTATTTTAAACCCTCTAAGGGTAAGAGTAAGTAAAGACTGATAAAGGCTGCAATCTGGCATCAGGCAGTTATGCACTCAGTTAACCTTTATTTAGCTAAATCTTGAAGAATTTAAGTCCACAAAGTGGACAGCTTTTTAAGAGGGCTGTTACTTTTTATTTTTTAGTTAATTTTCCCTAAGCCATAAACTTATTTTCACTCAAAAACTGATTAAAAGCCTGGGGAAGAACAGCCAGCAGAAATCAGGAACTGAAAAAACATACAAGTATGCAGCGATTCATTTAGCTTTTTCTGATATTTAAAGAGAAGTGGCTGATGAGTACCTGGTTAGCTGATACACTGAACTCTAAGAGGCAGGAGGAAAAGGGGATGACAGAAGATGAGGTGGTTGGATGGCATCACTGACTCAATGGACATGAGTCTGAGTAAACTCTGGGAGTTGGTGATCGACAGGGAGGCCTGGCATGCTGCAGTCCATGGGGTCGCAGAGAGTTGGACACGACTGTGCGACTAAACTGAACTGATCTAGTAAAGAACCGTCTAGGGTTCCATGTTCCATGTGTCTAAAACTGAGCTCACTCCACGTTCACAAGCAAAATCCACACATTTTAGGACCGCAATTTTGCAAGTTGGTGAGGCTTTTTAACTGTTTCTCAACATTCCCCTACCCATAAACTTGTCAGTAATATATATGTACACACACTTTTCAGTACAATAATTACCACTCATTCTACACTATGATAGACCTTACAAGGGCTATGAAAGAAATAAAAAACAGGAGCCTCCCAATCAGAGTACGAAGTCTCACTATGGAAACAAGACACACACACGAAGTCCAATAAAACAAAACTATTAAAACATATAAGAGAAATAGAATCATAAGACAATGTTTTTTTAACCTTTGAGAAGGTCATAGACCCCTCGGAATATGATGAACCCTAAAGAGGTGGGGCTGCGTTTCTAAGAGGGACTGGACTTTATCCTGAAGGTAATTAGTGGGGAGCTGCAAAAGGCTCTGAGCAGGGCAAGAGATAAGGCCAATCTCCCAGGTAATGTTCAGGATGTGCTGAAGGATTAGAGGCCAGGTTAGGGACGTGTTACTCTGAACATCTCAGGATATAAAGGCAGAAGCATCTGCTTGGAGCAAATACCCTGGCAACAGAACAGGCTATTGAGCAACTTACAGGCTGAGGCGGGTGGGACGTTAAAAGATTTAAGGTAGTACAGATTAATCTGTATGACTGTGGTGGTGGTTCTCATTTTTATAAGGAGATATTAAAACAATTGGCCTTTACATGGTAGCCTTTAGATGAATATTTGTTGACAATTAAAAAAAAATGAGCAAAGAATAAAAAGGTATGTACAGTCTATTTTGTAAAAGATAAACACAAAGTCAACCCATGCTTCCCTACATGTCTCCCCGACCCAGGGATTGAGCCCGTGTCTCCTGCATCTCCTGCAATGAAGGCAGGTTCTTTTCCTCTGAGCCATTGGGGAAGCCCCTTATATGTGTGTACTCACATAAATTATCTTTCGATGCCATGGAAAGTGAAAAAAATGAAAGTGTTAGTCACTCAGTCTTGTCCAACTCTATGCGAATCCATGGACTGTGGCCTGCCAAGCTCCTCTGTCCGTGGAATTCTCCAGGCAAGCATACTGGAGTAGGTTGCCATTTCCTACTCCAGGGGATGTTCCCGACCCAGGGATCGAACCTGGGTCTCCTGCAATGGGGGCAGATTCTTTACCATCTGAGCCATCATGGAAGCCATGGAAGTAGAATCACAAATGTAAGGATATCTGGTTGACCACTCTATTTTGAAAAGGCTGGTCAGAGTAATGGCGAAGTTACCTCCCACAAGCAAGAATCAGAACGTAACTTTAGAGAAAACTCTACAATCTCTCAGCAGAGAGCATGGCCCTAGGCTCCAGTCTACACTCGGCCACTTTCTAGCAATCTAGCTGAGGGACCGTGCAAGTTACCTTGAGCCTCAGCACATCAGGGGTCCTGATACTCCGGCTTCTACGGGAGGTGAGGAAGAATCAACGAGCTAAAGCCTATGAAGCACCTGGTGTTATACCAGGCACAGAGACTGAATCACCTTCATAGGCACACCATCATAGTATAAAAAACCCTCACGTGATCCCATATCCCCTTCTAGCTACTGGCTCATTTCTTTGCTCTTTTTTAGCAAATAAACCTCAAGAGAGCTGTCTTGACTCCTTGTCTGCAATTTTTCACCTGACCTGCACCTACTCCACTCAAGGTTCTCTAGTGAGTCACTCACCCAAACTGCTCCCAGCAGTGATGGACGCTCAGGCCCCACCTCCCGATCCGGAGTGCCCGTGGCGTGGGGGCTCTGCCCCCAGCTGCTCCTGTGACTCCTCCCGAAGCCTTGGGCTCTCTCCGCAGCCTCATGCACTGAGGCGCCACTCGCCCTGGCCTCCCACCGCTGGCTGCCAGGCTCAGCGCACAGCTC
Source organism: Bos indicus x Bos taurus (assembly GCF_003369695.1). Lineage (NCBI taxonomy): Eukaryota > Metazoa > Chordata > Mammalia > Artiodactyla > Bovidae > Bos > Bos indicus x Bos taurus. The sequence goes on along the minus strand of NC_040088.1, from coordinate 5,340,659 downwards.
ACTGGCCGCAGCCTCGTGCACTGAGGAGCCGCTCGCCCTGGCCTCCCACCGCTGGCTGCCAGGCCTCAGCGCACAGCTCACTGGCCGCAGCCTTTTCTGTCTACTTGACTCCCCAAGTGATCTTACCCAAACCAAGGGCGCTAATGACTCTCCAAGAAGAGGGGGCGAGAATACACAGAAGAATTACAAAAAAGAGCTTCACGACCCAGATAATCATGATGGTGTGATCACTCACCTAGAGCCAGACATCCTGGACTGTGAGGTCGAGTGGGCCTTAGGAAGCATCACTACGAACAAAGCTGGTGGAGGTGATGGAATTCCAGTTGAGCTATTCCAAATCCTGAAAGATGATGCTGTCAAAGTGCTGCACTCAATATGCCAGCAAATTTGGAAAACTCAGCAGTGGCCACAGGACTGGAAAAGGTCAGTGTTCATTCCGATCCCAAAGAAAGGCAATGCCAAAGAATGCTCAAACTACCACACAACTGCACTCATCTCACATGCTAGTAAAGTAATGCTCAAAATTCTCGAAGCCAGGCTTCAGCAATATATGAACCATGAACTTCCAGATGTCCAAGCTGGTTTCAGAAAAGGCAGGGGAACCAGAGATCAAATTGCCAACATCCGCTGGATCATGGAAAAAGGAACAGAGCTCCAGAAAAACATCTATTTCTGCTTTCTTGACTATGCCAAAGCCTTTGACTGTGTGGATCACAATAAACTGTGGAAAATCCTAAAAGAGATGGGCATACCAGACCTCCTGACCCACCTCTTGAGAAACCTGTATGCAGGTCAGGAAGCAACAGTTAGAACTGGACATGGAACAACAGACTGGTTCCAAATAGGAAAAGGAGTACGTCAAGGCTCTATATTGTCACCCTGCTTCTTTAACTTATATGCAGAGTACATCATGAGAAACGCTGGGCTGGAAGAAGCACAAGCTGGAATCAAGACTGCCGGGAGAAATATCAATAACCTCAGATATGTAGATGACACCACCCTTATGGCAGAAAGAGAAGAACTAAAGAGCCTCTTGATGAAAGTGAAAGAGGAGAGTGAAAAAGTTGGCTTAAAGCTCAACATTCAGAAAACTAAGATCATGGCATCAGGTCCCATCACTTCATGGCAGATAGATGGGGAAACAGTGGAAACAGTGGCTGACTTTATTTTTCTGGGCTCCAAAATCACTGCAGATGGTGACTGCAGCCATGAAATTAAGATTCCTTCTTTGGAAGGAAAGTTATGACCAACCTAGACAGCACATCAAAAGGCAGAGACATTACTTTGCCAACAAAGGTCCGTCTACTCAAGGCTATGGTTTTTCCAGTGGTTATGTATGGATGTGAGAGTTGGACTGTGAAGAAAACTCAGCGCTGAAGAACTGATGCTTTTGAACTGTGGTGTTGGAGAAGACTCTTGAGAGTCCCCTGGACTGCAAGGAGATGCAACCAGTCCATTCTAAAGGAGATCAGTCCTGGGTATTCATTGGAAGGACTGATGTTGGAGCTGAAACTCCAATACTTTGGCCACCTGATGCAAAGAGCTGACTCATTGGAAAAGACCCTGATGCTGGGAAAGATTGAGGGGACGACAGAGGATGAGATGGTTGGATGGCATCATCGACTCAATGGACATGGGTTTGGGTGCTCTCCAAGAGTTGGTGATGGACAGGGAGGCCTGGCGTGCTGCAGTTGATGGGGTCATAAAAAGTTGGACAGGACTGAGCGACTGAACTGAATTTATATTTCTAATTAACTGCCTGCTAGCCATCTCCATTTAGATGCCTAACAGGCCTCTCCAACTTAATTCCAAAAAAACTCCCTTGCACTCCTCAAAAAACAAAAACTACCCACCCCTCGATTTCAGTGTATGGTACAGATTTCCCAGACTAGAAACCCTGGAGTTACAGTAAGAAATCTTTCCCTTATACCCCATATTTAACCCATTTCCCAATATATCCCCAACACAACCATCTTCACCGTCCGGACCACAAGCACTGCAGCGCGAGCCGCCTCAGCCCCGACTGCTTTCTGTCTACTGACCATTCTCCACAGCGAGCCCTTTAAGGGTAACTTAGATGCCACGGCCCCCCTCTCACCACCCTCCCCCGGCTGCCCCTTCCTACTAGCCCCAAACTCCTGGGCTCACCCACAGAGCCCCGCCGACTTCCCCAACATCATTTCCTGCCTCCCTTCGCTCGCTGCTGACCCTCCTCCTCCATCCACACCGGCCTCCCTAAGCTTTCTGAACAGGCCATCTGATGTTGCTTTTGCACTTGATGCTCACTCACCCCAGAATTCTCTGTCCCAGAGCTGGGCATGGTGGCGGGCTCCTTCTTCTTCATCCGAAGTCTAACTTCCCATTCCCTTATCACGCTTTATTTTTCTTCACAGCACCATTACCACTTGACATTTAAACGTACAGTATTTGTTTCCACTTCATTAGCTGTTTATTGTCTGTCTCCCATCAGAACATAAATTCCCTGAGAGTAAAACTTCTATTTTGTTCCCTACTGAATTTCCAATACGTCAGAGTGCTCTGCCAAAGCGTGTACTCCAATGCCTGCGGAATGAATCAATGGGTGGCTGGGTGTTAGCTACGGATGTTGTTTGAGAATGAACAATGCTCAGTGTCACAAAATTCTAACTCTGGTTTATTTCTGGAAACATGGCAGGGAAACATTCACAGCACTATTAAAAGAAGTCTAATATTATAAAGATCATCCAAGGGACTAATACGGATTTTAAATCACCCACGAAGGTTATATGTTAAATTTTGAATGTGAGGATATGAAGAAAAAACACCAATCTTCAACGAGGAGCTGGGCAGTCTCTTAGAGCCTCCCGTCCCCCACCCAGTGGTCCTTCACACAATGACTGCGCTGTACCTTTTCTTTTTCTTTAAATTTCATTTTCTTTCTTTTTTATTGTCTGACTCACTCTCACAGCTTCTCAAGCTAAGAGCTGTGACTCATTCCACCCCGCGTCCCTAGGATCTGGTATGCTCCCTGGCATGCAATGGTGCTCAATTAATGCTTCCTGACTCAAGAAAAGCCAGCGCCTCTTCCTCTCCTATCACAGCCTCTAATATGGTCTGCTGTGGCCAAAATACTCAATACTGATACTATATAAGTGAAACACCAAAGGTTCTTTATTTTGAGGTAATTAAAATTCAGTAAGTAGTTTTATTTTTTAATGAAGTGTGATCAAGACTTTTAGAGAACCCCTTTTTTTTTAAAGAGGGAAAACTGTTTCTCCCCCCAGACCACACAAGTCAAGGATTCTTCATTACAAATTGAACTTTGCTTCATTAAATATATATGAAAGCATGTTACTGATATTTCAAACCATTTAGAAACTGCTTACAAAGTTAATACACCAATATTCTCTACAAAGCAAGAGCATTTAGCTCTGAATGGCCTGACCACACCCTTCTTCTAGAACCTCAGGGGCTACTCCAGGGATAAAAATCCAAATACTTGTCAGAGATCCTACAGACCCTGTGAGTGTATCAGTCGCAGGGGGACTTCATCCCATCCCAACGGGAGAGAGTAGTTTCAAAATCATGATACGTTACTTTAAACAAAAGACCTCAGTGAATATATTAAAAATTAAATCCATATATGTCAAAACCCAGAAGTATTAACAGGTTAGAAAAACTCAGTAACACTCTAACATATTTTCTTCCTCTGGCACTCAATCCACTGAATTAACCTAAATTTTAAGATTCCTAAAATTTCTAAAATTTCCTAAAATTTCACCTAAAAGGCAGCTGAAGAAACAGCTTCAAGAGACAATACCTTTACAAGAGTATGTAAAAATGGACTCTTGTTAATCTTAATAAACTGTAACTATTCAAAGGTTAACTATGAAAATGTTAAGATAACTTTATCAAGGTGCTAAAAAAACACAGCAACCCAAGATTTATAAAAAGAAAGCATTTGTTACTGTTACTTCAGAATTCTTCTTTCCAGAAGGATTTTTCCTGGATCTGTGTCAGTATTAAAAGTCAGCCAGTTATTCTCTTGGCTAAATATAAACTGAAAAGTCAGCAGCTGCAGGATATCACTAAGAAAAGATGACAACCAGGTTAAAGCATGAATAATTGACAGGGTTTTACATCATGTCCTAGTAAAACATTTAATGCAGTAATGTGGAACACAGAACATATTAAAATATTTGTGGTACAAAAAGAATTTTGAAGCCCTTTAAAACGTCTTTTTGGGAAAATCACTGCTACAAAGTGGCAGGTATCTCAGCAGGTCAACCCTGGAAAACCCTGGCCTGGCTTGGGTCTTGATTTAAAATGGCAGCGCCTCACAGGTCTCTCTGCAAAGAAAGCTACTAGCTGAACCTGACTTGGGTGCCCATCCAGGGAAGACAGTGACCTGAGCCAAGAGTTTGGTGGTGCCACCATCTGGGAAAATAACGATGCCTGGAAGGTGAAGCACCTGGATTAAACACTCCTGACATAAAGTGAGGGGGCAGGGAACTTTTATTTCTGAGCAACCAGCAAGTCAATCTGGGTGCCTACTCAGGGCCTGTCCAGAGAGGGATATTTCTTCTCTTCTTCTCTACAGCAATGATTCTCCACGTATGGTCCCCAGACCTGCGGCCTTCACATCACCTGCGAACCCACCAGAAGTGTGAATTCTCAGGCCAGACACAAGAACACTAAACTACAGCACAGAATTATCCAATCAAAAACTGAGGGTAGAGCCCAGCAACCTAACAAGCCCTCCAGGTGATTCTAATGTGTTCCAGTTTGAGAATCGGAGAAGGCGATGGCACCCCACTCCAGTACTCTTGCCTGGTAAATCCCATGGACAGAGGAGCTTTGGTAGGCTGCAGTCCATGGGGTCGCTAGGAGTCGGATACGACTGAGCAATTTCACTTTCACTTTCACGCACTGGAGAAGGAAATGGCAACCCACTCCAGTGTTCTTGCCTGGAGAATCCCAGGGATCGGGGAGCCTGGTGGGCTGCCGTCTCTGGGGTCGCACAGAGTCGGACACGACTGAAGCGACTTAGCAGCATCTAGGGGAAGAAACATCCCCCCTTTTATCATCCTTATGTCCAGACGATGCAACAACAGCTGGTGACAAAATGCAAGGCCCCACGTTTCTCTGCTGCGAGGGTGACGAAGGCCAAAGATTGTATTTTCTCTGAAAGGGGTGGAGACAAAGAATAAGGTGTGGTAAGTGTCTCAGGACATTAGGGAAGGAGAGGACAGAGTTAATGCTATTCTAAAGTCCCTCTGTAAATACCAACTAATCAGGGCAAGAGCTTTCCTTTTTGAAAGGTTGAACAGGCATTTTCGCTCTGTCCTCCCGGATTAGTTCACTGTGACACTCAGTGTCTGCTATTTGCCAGGGACCATACGAGTGCTAGGGACATAGCAAAAAGCAAGGCAGAACCCTGTCCTACTGGAGAGGCCCAGAAAATATGCTTAGAAAAAACACTCCCAAACAAACAGAACACCCTGAGAAACCTTCAGACAAGGTTCAGCACTTTAGAAGAGAACAGAACAGAGCTGTGATGAGTGAGAAGACCAGGCTGAAAAGGGTGGGAAGGACGGCCTTTCTGGAGAGCTGAGACCTGAAGGCGGAGAAGCAGGCAGTCAGTCACGTGCAGGCCAAGCTGCCCAAAGCGGAAGGGCAGGAGCAGAGGTGCTGTATCACAAGAGGTCACGGCAGGCAAGCCCAAGACCACGGCGGGCCTTGAGGGCCATGGAAGAGAGACGGATTTTATTCTAAGCGCAGCACGAAGGGCTTTCTGCTGGGAGTGGCAGTTTCTGTTTTCTCATCTGTGAGAAGTCATTCTACTTCCTCTATAGCGAATGGATTGGAAAAAGGCATGACTGTAAGCAGGAGGTCTTTGCTGTCTTCTAGGCGAAAGAAAGGTGGTTCTGGTAGGAACCACTGTCTTGGTGGCAATAATGCCAAGAGAGAGCAGGAGGATTTGGCATCTATTCTGGGATTACACCTATGGATTTGCACAGGGTCAAAGTGACAATGAAGAAAGAACCCTACTTGGTGTTATTATTATCCACCCGTGAAGGGACCAATCTGCCAAGGCAGGAATGTCGACAGACCTGCCAACGGCTGAAGGAACTTGAGATGCCCAGCTGGAGAACAGGCAACGGGAGCTGGAAAAATGCTGCCGTGGCCAAAGTGCATGCCGTGGAGCAGAGCTGTCCCAGTTCTGCACCCCGGATCCCCCGCCCTGGCTCTGGGCTTCAGGCAAGTCATTTCTTCTCTCTGGGCCTCAGTTTTCTCATCTTCACAACAGATACCTGCTTCAAAGGGTTACTGTCAGAAACAAGATGATGTATTTAATATAGCATCTAGCACATAGATAGCCCTAGAAGTGCCATTTAAAAAGAAGTCTGAAAGGCCTGCATGTACCTGAAGACCAGTACTGACAGATTCTGTACACGACATCACGGAGCCCGGAGCCCAGAGAGCGCGAGTTACTGCGTGTGCAGTGTAAGCAAGGGCAAGCAGTGGCCCTCGCTCTCATCAGACACCACACAGCCCAGGACGGGATAAGAGGTGGTCAGGGATGCTGCGAAGAGCTCCTGCTACAGGTCGCACTGATTTCTTACTAAAGCCCATTCTCACCAAGACTAAACACGCCAAGACCAAGGAAGAGCACACGGCCAAATCCACACCTTTCCATTTCCTTCCGAAGGTGCTGGAGTAAGCTGGGAAAGGAACTGGAGTCAAAACCCCCGGCTCTAATCTTGAGTGTCACCACGCCTTGGCCAGCCACCAATGTCCCTCGGGAATGCCACGGGGCCAACACCTCCCCTGGAGAGCACACGAGTCGTGGAGAGTTAAATGAGATGATATAGCAGGTAAGTACAGCGTGAGGAAACCTCTAAAGCACTATACGCAATGTAAAAGTAATGGTTTTAACGTCTCTCCGTCACCCAATGCGCTGCTCTGTGCTTCCCTGGGGACTTTTAGAATTCGAGCCTTGAGCGAGGGCGAGGGAAAGAGAATCTAGTGGGGGGAAGAGGGTGGTTTTAAAGTTCTGTGAAGGGGAAAATCGTGACCATCACACCCTGGCAGTCCCTAAGAGGAACCACAGGTTGTTCTGGCCCAACACAGCATTTCCTTCCATCACTGGGGCAGACTGGTATGTCTTCAGCTGAGCACCACGTGACGTTGTCTTGAAAGCAGAATCCCTGTCGTAGAAAAGGCACCTACCTACAACCAGCAGAAGAAGATGCTCACACAGTGAGACACACGGGAAGGAGACCAGCTAAGAGACTACAGGTTCTCATCTGCCAGCTCCAGCTTGCTGGGGAACACTCTTGAACGGAACGGAAGACCGTAACCTCCACCGCCCATGTGGTGACATGTTCGTAAGAGGGCTGTATGAGCCGCTCCAACACATGCGGGTTTAAAGTGTAACGGGCTTACTCCTCTGGCACTACGTTTTTGGCTAACTGTCAGGGTAGCCTGAGGGATGCTGGGTTAGAGGAAAGACCTGGCTGCCAAGGGTTACTCTCTGAGGCCCTGCAATCTTGGTCAAGGCAGGAGTAAATAACCTGTTCTAACACGAGCATCCTGAGGATTCTGGTGGGTTTTTCACAGTTCCACTCTCTAAGATCTACGCAGAAATCACACGCTGCAGAAGTAAAAGAGGTAGAAAGGTGTTGTCATCAACTGCTGAAAGCAGTGACCACAGAAAACTAAGTTCAGCCCTGACAGGAACTCAAAGGCGTCACAGCTGTTTCCTGGGACCCAGAGACCCAGATTCATCAAGAAGCTTATTCTAAAGCTGCCTAAGGAAGGCCTCGGGGCCGCTCACCACACCTGAAAGACTTCTCAGGGTTAGAAAGCAGAGGGCCCTGTACACTTATTTTAGTTCAACCCAGCAGTCTGCCCCAAGTCGTAGCAGTACGATCTTTCTGCTTCCCACTTTAGCACTCGACACTCCTCTCACTGCCTGGGAGTAGAGGTCAGATCTTGTCATTCCGCTCTTTTTAAGACCCTCATTCATGCGCTCACCAAATATTTACTGAATGCCTACTTCAGACCAGGTGCTTGTTCAGTGGCATCCTTTCACACTGAATAAAATCCAGAGCCCTCTCTCTCTAACCCATCTCTTTAACAAGCCTCCCTTGCACACTGAGGTCTTCGGTTCTTTCAATCTGCCAAGCGGATTCCTCTTACAAGGCCTTTCCACTCGCTGTCCCCCAGCCCCAGCCTGTGACACACACCGCCAGCTCCTTCCATCATCTGCTTCAGTTCAAATACCTGCTCCTGGAGAAGCCTTCCCTGACCACCTCTCCAGACAGCACCATATCACACAACTTCCTTCATAGCGTTTACTGCTATCTGAAATCTTACTATGCATTCCTTTCATGGGCTTCTCCTTGACTAGACTAGAAGCTCTTCGAGGACAGGGGCTATGTCCACCTTGTTCACTCTCCATAAAGGGGCACAGTAAATTCTTAACAAGTATCTGTTGAACACACAAAGGAGTTCTGGGAAGCCCAGTTCCAGGGCATCTCAAAACCTGCTCCCTGTTACCTAAACCATGCCAAGTGCTCTTGTATGCCACCAGGCAGCAGCTGACCATGTTTCATCTGATGACTACAGCATTTATGAAGCACTCTTCAACTGGCAGGATCTCAAGAAGTTGGAATTAAGTAGCTGTTGAATCTGATTATAGATAGCCAATCTCCAGTCACTGCCAAGGAGCTGAGCGGCAATACCACCGTAAGGACAGGGGCTACGGGCACAGCCGTGTGAACGGCCTCCCCGGTCCACAGCAACCTGGCCGGGTATTACTCCACTGAGAGAAGCCTCACGGCAGTCTGGCCTAACTCAGCCCCTCTCTTCTGAGAATGTCTGTGGCAGTCTCTTGGTAAATGAATTGACTCAGCACTGTTCCAGCTGAATCCAAATCCAAGAAAGGGAGGTACGGTTTCCTCTATCCTTCAGGAAGACCCTATGGCTTTCAGTGTAAAAGACAGCTTGTGGTAGGTGACTTCGGTCAGACCCCCGACGTCCAACTCCTTCCATGCCCACTCTAGCAACCAGACAAAGAATCCCCTCAGGATACTAGAGGAGTCACATGCGGGAAAGACAGACTCCCTCACCCCGCTCACTTTAGGTCACCAACCTCTCCTAACAGTGCTGCTGCAGCCTTATACAGCTGGAGAACTTCAGCACCCAGCTCGGTGGTCCTGTTCATTTCCTCCATCAGAGGTCGCCCATGGTCACCTCATTTTTCACTGCCAGACACCTCAGGGGACACCCCGCTCGCCAAAAGGGAGACACTCTGTCACTCCCAAATCCTGCACTTCCAGAATCTGACTGTGTTGCCTCACTGGCCCCTCTGGGGGACCTTCCCCAAACAATCATCACCCTGTCTCCTCCAGAAGGCCACTTGAGTCCATCCCCTGATCCCTAACTGTGAATGTTCACTCTGAAACAGATTCCTTCAGGACCTGATCCTCTGGAGCACCTTAGGGGAGTACAGAGCAGGGAATGCAAAATAAATGCTGCTTCCATTTACCTACCAGAGTCTGGAAGAACTCCCCCTGGCCCAGAGTGCAGCCCCCTCAATCCCTCTTGCATCTAGACTTTCTTCTCTAGCTCCCACCTCATTTATTCCTCTCCCCATGACCATCCAGCCACTGGGGAACTTCTGACCTGAACTCCCATATGTTACCAATACCTGAAAGAGTGGAAGAGACAGTCTCCATATGAGACACTCCTAAGGTATGCCTCCCCTACCCAAATAAAAGAGATGTTTCTCCTCTGAGAAGAACACCTCTGAAACCTGATTTCCAGTCTCACTCACTGCATGGGGCTTCCCTCAGTTGACCCTTCCCCTAACACACACCTCCAGGGCTCCCAACTCATCTGTTCTTCACCCAGGATCTCAAGCTTCCACCGACCGCCCTACTCAGAGCTCGCCTCCTAAAACCTAACATCTATCTTTTCAAATAGGGGCCTGGTAATGATGGGGCCATTGCACTTTCAGCTGCTCCAACCAAATCCCTCTGGAATCTGAGAAATCCCTCTCCCCTTCTCACGTATCCTGTGGAGATGCCCTTAATCCCAGGTCCCCCACCGCAAAAGCTGCCATCCCAAGACGACTCCTTTCTAATAGGCGTAAAAATTTTCTCAGCTAACCCAATCCCCTAAACTTACACGGATCATGCCCTTAACCAACGGGGCATCCTATCAGTCACCCATCAGGATCCTGTTTCCTTCCCTCATTCTTCCTCAGGGGCTTCTCTGAAGTCAAGGCCAAACGGACATCCCCAAGGCTCCTCCCCCCGCTCAGACACCCAGCATCCAATAAAGGCCTTCCATCTCTTTGGGGGCGCCTCCTTGTCCTCTAGGGGACCCCTCGATCTCGTCCAAAGAGCCGCCAGCCCCGACTCCTCCGGAGTGGCCCTGGGCTCGCCCCTCGCCCGCTCCTGCCGTTCTGCAGCGCCTCAGGGCCGGGCCCTTCCTCTCCGCAGGGCCCTCACGCCGCCCGGGGGAGCCTCGGCCTCCCCGCGCCGCCCACAGGCCCCTCAGGCCCCCGCCCGTGCTTCCGGCCACCGCCTGCTCCTCCTCCCCGCTCAGGCCGCCCGCGTCGCCGCCGCGGGGCCCAGCGGACAGCGGCCCTGCAGAGGCCCTTGGCCCTGCAGCAGGGGCCTGTGCGGGTCTCCGGCCCCCGGCCCAAGCCCATGCCCCCTAGGCCGGCTGGGCCCGGCGCCCCCGCTCACCCGAGCCCGTGGTGGCTGCCATCTTGCGTCGCTGTCGCTCAAAGGCCGGCCCCTTCTTCACCCCCCACCGTCCCCGGGCTCTTCTGCGCCGGCGCGTGCGCAGGCGCGGACGCCTCACTGACGCCTGCTCCGCGGGCCTCTCGACGCGTTGCCTGGAAGGTTTTTTTTCCCCTGCCCTTTTAGAGCGAGCAAACATTTGCGTGCGTGAGGGCCCAGCAGCCTGCAAGGCCCTCCAGATTCTGGTGCGAGGCAGGTACTGAGGTACTTGGTGAGAAGGGCAAGGGTGATCATACTTGGAAGGGTGTGACTAAAAGAAAAGAAAGCTTTAAAAGAGCGCCTATTGTCATAATCTATAATACAATGTAATCTGAAGAAAAAAAAAACAACCTACCAAAACCCAGAAACCTGAATCATTATGCTGTACACCTAAAACTAACACCATGTTGTAAGTTAACTATACTTCAATAAAAATAAGTAAATAGATGCAAATTTATAATATTGTTTAAAAGCACTTATCTTGCCCTGGGCATTTTCCTCTGTGAGGTTTGCGTTAAAGTGAAAAATGAGGGCGAGAGGGATTAAGACATTTATATAAACTCAGCCCTTAAGTAATTGAGTCAGAATTTGAACCCAGGCCATATTCCAAGATCAATGCTCCCAGGTCAGAAGGGGCTTGAAGCAGGACGGTTAAAGGATTCGGGGGCATGGCAGCGAAAACATTCACTCATTATTCACTAATTCACTCAATCAAATATTTACTAAGCATCTACTATGTGCCAGACATTTTCATAGGTGCTGTGGAGGGATATACATCCCTGAAGAAGCAAGCTCCTGCTCTGATGGGCTTACATTTTAGTTGGAGGCAGGAAACATTTTAGTTGGAGGCAGGAAGCAAGTAAACAAATAGGGAAGAACCTCGCTATAATAGGATAGGAAATAAACCAGGGGAGGGTGGTCAGGCCTCTTATGGAAGTCACATTTCAACAGAGACCTGAACGATGGGAAGCGGGTGGTGGGAGTGACATGTGCAAAGGCCCAGGAGACATATATTTGCAAATGTTAAATTCAAGAAGTTGACTCCTCTATCATAAGTGGTCTGAGAAACCCTTATGTGGATGTGAAGACTGAGGCTGGAAGAGATGAAAGGTTTGCCTCAAGGTGGCACAGCTACCCATTGGCAGAGAAAGGACCAGAACTTTCAGTACAAAGGAACGAGGAAGCTAGACACCTGCACCCGATTCACCGGTTCTGACGGCAGCGCCTCCCGAGCATCTCTCTGCCCCATCACGGCTAGGCTCCCCTTGTCTCCCACGTGGAGGATCCCAGCAGCCTCCATTCTTGCCCCCATGTTCCATTCTCCTTGTGACAGCCTGAGTCTGCTCAGTTGCTCAGTCGTGTCTGACGGTAGCCTGCCAGGTTCCTCTGTCCATGGAACTCTCCAGGCAAGAATGTTGGAGTGGACAGCCATTCCCTTCTCCAGGGGATCTTCCCCACCCAGGGGATGGGTTGCCATTTCTTTCTCCAGGAGATCTTCCTGACCCAGGGATGGAATCCAGATCTCCCGCATTGTGGGCAGATTCTTTACTGTCTGAGCCACCAGGGAAGCCCCTTCCCACCACTGGTCACATGCAGTCATCTTGACATTATACCCTGTATCAAGTGATTCAAATTTACCTTGAAGGGCACACAAAATATTTGCCCTGGACTTTCAGTCACTGTACAATGTCAAATAACAGATGGGAAGCATTTGGGTTCCTAAAGTGGACTCACCTCTGGAGTGAAATTTTCTGGGTTCGAGTTCACCACTCACTTGGCTTGGCTGTGTGATTTGAGGCAAGAGACTTGAACCTCTCCTGGCATCAATTTCCCCTTCTGAAAAGGGTGATAAGGATACCAATCTCAGGGGGTTGCTATGGAGATAAAATGCGTTGATAAACGCTTGGGCACCCAGAGAGGAGGGGACATCTACCAAGCTGTCAAATTCAGCTTTTAATCCTCACAGCTCAATGACACGACAGGTCCTAGGAATATCCTCATTTTAGAGATGAGGAAACAGAAGCAGAGCTAACAGGTGGAGGAGTTAGGGTTAGAACAAAAACCTCTTATTCATGATGTGCATATGTGTTTACCAGCATAGATTCGTTGGTTCCCGTGGGGAATGTCTGTCAAGCGAAACTGACCATAAAGAGAATTTCTGCACAGTCCGCCTAGCAGGAGGACTAGATGAAGCACGACAGCCCGGGGCATGCTGGTTGTTGTAGTCCAGCGGCGCGGCAGAGCCTGTTGGGAGTTGTAGTCCTCCGCGTGCTAATGCGCTCTCGGATTCACAGCTAGTCCCCAGAGCCGCATCGCTCTGGCGCCTGCGCCCCAGCCTCTCCCTGCGCTTGAGCTGGTAGCTTCTGCTGATGCCGATGTGAGTCCCGTTTTATCAGATGCGTGGGAAGGTGAAAATGGCTAATACAACTGAAGAATTTAGAAAACAGCTTGACACAGTGGGAGGGCTATAGAAGTATTGGCTGCTGCTGTCATTATTTATTTCCTCAATAACCTTTGCAGAGTTGGCTGTTATCTCCACATTTGTCAGACTTGGAAACTGAGACTCGGTGGAGTAAGATGGCTTCCCCAGGTCAGGCAACAGGAGAGAAGTAAAATCAGGTTTGGAATCCAGTTCCTTTAACCCTGGGCGCTCGGTGTTCCCTCTGCGGTGAGGGAGCTGAAGCCTGGGAAGTTTTAAGCGAAATGGCGTGGGCAGGTTTGCATTTTAACAAAGTGCAGCCTGGCTACCTCAGGGAAATTGAACTGGGCTGCAGCAAGACTGGAGGTGAGAGGTTCAGAGAGAAGGTGTACTGTACATTTTTCAACTGCCAGGCCCGTCACGTCCTTCTGTCCTCCAGAAGCCTGGTTTTGTTTAGGAGGCCGAAGGTTTGGCTTCTAGGTGTGAATCCAAGCCAGTCACAGGCACTGCCATTTTCTGTTGCCAATGGTTGGTCCAGGGGTGTGCCTATGACCTAGTTCTTTCTGACCAGTGAATTGGGGAGAAGGCATGTTTGGAAGTTTCCTCTCATGAAAATAGCTGGGGAGAAAGCCTTTTTTGTCCCCCTTTTTTCCCTGTATAACATGATGTTGTGATGGTTGGAGCTGTGGCAATCATTAAGATACCATGAGGCACAAGCCTGATGCTGAAAAGCCAACAAACCAAAGATGCCAGCACAGAAAAATGGCAAGAGCTAGGTAGGACCTGGATGATGTAGTTGAGCAGTTGAACAAATCTCAGAGCTGCCTACCTATAGGGTTCTTAAGACATGTGGTTTGATTTAAGTCATACCTGAGACAGGGATCAAGACCATCTCCATGGAAAAGAAATGCAAAAAGCAAAATGGCTGTCTGGGGAGGCCTTACAAAATCTGTGAAAAGCAAAGGAGAAAAGGAAAGATATAAGCATCTGAATGCAGAGTTCCAAAGAATAGCAAGAAGAGATAAGAAAGCCTTCCTCAGCAATCAGTGCAAAGAAATAGAGGAAAACAACAGAATGGGAAAGACTAGAGATCTCTTCAAGAAAATTAGAGATACCAAGGGAACATTTCATGCAAAGATGAGCACAATAAAGGACAGAAATGATATGCACCTAACAGAAGCAGGAGATATTAGGAAGACAGGGCAAGAATACACAGAAGGCCTATACAAAAAAGATCTTCATGACCCAGATAACCACGATGGTGTGATCACTCACCTAGAGCCAGACATCCTGGGATGTGAAGTCAAGTGGGCCTTAGAAAGCATCACTACGAACAAAGCTAGTGGAGGTGATGGAATTCCAGTGGAGCTATTTCAAACCCTAAAAGATGATGCTGTGGAAGTGCCACACTTAATATGCCAGCAAATTTGGAAAACTCAGCAGTGGCCACAGAACTGCAAAAGGTCAGTTCTCATTCCAATCCCAAAGAAAGACAATGCCAAAGAATGTTCAAACTACCGCACAATTGCATTCATCTCACACTACAGCATGTAAATTTTCCAAGCCAGTCTCAACAGTACATGAAGCATGAACTTCCAGATGTTCAAGCTGGATTTAGAAAAGGCAGAGGAACCAGAGATCAAATTGCCAACATCTGCTGGATCATCAAAAAAGCAAGAGAGTTCCAGAAAAACATCTACTTTTGCTTTATCAGTTTAGTCAGTTCAGTTCAGTTGCTCAGTCATGTCTGACTCTATTTATAAGGAGCCCTTGCAACTCATTAAGAAAAAGAGATCTCAAAGGAAACATGATAATCATAGGAAGAGTTTATGGAGCATTTAGTATGTTATAGGAACATAGTGTTTTGTATATATTAATTCATTTAACCTTCATAACAATCCTTCCCTGGTAGCTCAGCTGGTAAAGAATCCACCTGCAATGCAGGAGACCCCGGTTCAATCCCTGGGTTGGGAAGATCCCCTGGAGAAGGAAAAGGCTACTCACTTCAGTATTCTGGCCTGGAGAATTCCATGGACCATATAGTCCATGCAGTTGCAAAGAGTCGGACACGACTGAGTGACTTTCACTTCACTTTCATAATGACCCTATGACACAGGAACTCACCTTACAGATGAAGAAACTGAAACACAGAAAAGATTAAGTAACCTGTGCAAAGAATCACACTTGTAAGGGGCAGAGCTGGGATTTGAACTCTAGGCTCTTAACCACCACTGTCCTGCCTCCCCACCCCACCCCACCTCAAACCCCCCCCCCCCACCCCCGGCAAAAAAAAAAAAAAAGAAATCAGAATAGAACACATGCAGAGTAAGAAAATGCAATAAAACAGCCAATTCCACTCAACATATTCTATTTCAGTGATTCTAAGAGGCAAATTTTATATTCAAACATTTCTGAAATCAGGTGCATGGTACAATCAATGATATCTTAGATTCAATGAAATACAGTAAGAGAAATGCAAATTAAAACCACCTATCAGATTGGCAAAGAACAAAACACTCGATAACACCCTGTGTTGGCAAGGGTGTGAGGAAACTGGTGCTCTCAAAAGTTCTGAGAGTTTAAATGGGCATGGCCTTGGTCAAAGGCAATTTTGGCATGAGCAATCGGAAGGTAACTCGCAGACATCCCTAACCCAGCCATTGATCCCCAGGAATTGACCCCTCAGGTCTACTGGCCCTCATGAGCAAAGACCCAAGTCCTTCAGTGCACACCACAGCAATTTGTATTACCCAAGACTGAAAATGACCTCAAAATTTAACAGGTGATGCGTTAAAAAAGAAAGGTCCTTCCTGAGGTTGGAATGTTATACAGCTGTAGAAAGAAATAAGGAAGGAAATAAGGAAGTGGTTGACATAATACTCTCTCCAAAACACTGCATGAAGCAGGCAGAGTGCAGAACTGTGTATGTAATCTTCTACCCATTGTGTGAAACAAGTGGGGGCCAGCCACGCCTCTGTGACTGTGGAAAGGACTTGCAAGTGTCTCATCCAAATGGTGGCCTCTGGGGAGAACTGAGGGCTTGGGGGAGCATGAGTGGGGAGCACTGTAGATCTGGAGTCAGTCCATTTTTCTCTATAAAGGGCCAGATAGTATTTTAGGTTTTTTGGGTCCTTTGGTCTCTTGACTCTGCTGCTGTATTGAAAAACCAGCCATAGACAATATGCAAATGATGGTTGTGACTGTGTGCCAAAGAAAACTTTATGACTGACACCGAATCTGAATGTCATTTGTTAGGAAAATATTCTTTATTGCCCCCACTATTTAAAAAAAAAAGTGCTCATGGGGACAGCAGAAAAACAGGTGGGCCAGATTTAGCCTACTGGCCACAGTCAGCTGACCCCTGTATTGTTTATTACTCTTAAAAAAAAATACTTATCTATATTTATTTATTTGGCTGTGCTGGGTCTTAGTGGAGAAGGAAATAGCAACCCACTCCAGTATCCTTGCCTGGGAAACTCCATGGAGAGAGGAGCCTGGCGGGCTACAGTCCATGGGGTCGCAGAGAGCCGGACATGACTAAGACTGAGCGTGCATGCGGGGTCTTAGTTGAGGCGTGTGGAATCTTCGTTGCAGCATATAGTATCTATTAGTTGCTGGCATGTGGGATCTAGTTCCCTGGCCAGGGACTGAACCCGGGCCCCCTGAATTGGTGGTGTGGAGTCTTAACCATTGGACCACCAGGAAGGTCCCCTATTACTCTTTACCTTATGCATGCATTACCTATTACAAAATTATGTTTAAAAGGGTAGCTCCAAATTGTTAGGTTTATCAAAAGTGGGTGAAGTTAATGTTGGGGACAGACTTGGTGCCCAGAACCCCTCTAAAGACAAATCAGCATAGGGGAATGCGTAACATTTCCCAGTGGCGCTGGGAACCCATCTGTTGGCGCTGCCACCTGCCCCAGGCCACCAGCAGATAGCAGCACACACCCACCTAAAGTCAGGCGGTCCCCGCACCAGCCAGGAGGAGGAAGTGGCACCCACTCCAGCATTCCTGCCAGCAAAATGCCACGGACAACGGAGTCTGGTGGGCTACAGCCCATGGGGGTCACCAAGAGTCAGACACGACTGAGCAACTGAGCGCCCACCAGCTGGGAAGTTGTGGGCAGACGTTGACCTAGACACCTGTTTTATTTTGCCCATGGTATGATTAAAGAACAGAGCCAGCGTTTTAAAGCATCTGGATTTTCTGGCTCTTCTTTAATCAACTGATGTGAGTGGTCGTTGCCCTCTGGGGTCTCATGTCTCCGGGGCACCCCACTCCTCAGTGTCAGTGGCCGTTTCTCATCCGGCGATGTTCCTGGTTTCTCGTGGGAGACACACTGGAAACACTGCCTTCCCCCCTCCCTCCCTCCACCGGGGCTGCAGGTGCGTGTGAAGCCTGCTGCAGCTCAGCGTCAGAGCAGGACTCAGATTCCAACCCCGCCATCGACCATCTGGGTGACGTTTGATATGTTATTTGACTCTGTGCCTCAGTTTCCTCATCTGCAAAAAAATGGGGCTAAGTGTACGGACCTCAGAGCTGCAGGGACCACCCAAAGGGACTCTTGCTCGGGGCTCTCTGCCTCTGTCCTCTGCTAAGTGTGCAGTGGGTATTAGTCAGCATTTCCTGCCCCATTTCTCAGTGGGAACTTGTTGGAAAACTCCCATCTCACAAGTGACCCCAACTTTCCCACACGTGACACAAAACATACTTCACTCTGGTTTAAAAAAATTCGTTTCCAGTCCTTGGGATTCAGGAGCAGCGAGACCGTCTGAGTCTGAGGCCTGGCTGTGTCTTACTAGCTGTGTGGTCTCGGGCAAGCCACTTCACTCTCTGAACTCGGGTGTTTGTTCTTGCTGGCTTCTGGGAGGCTCTAGAAATATACCGCCCTCAGGGCCTGGGTATAGGAATTAGTTCAGTTCAGTTCAGTCGCTCAGTTGTGTCCGACTCTTTGCCACCCCATCAACTGCAGCACGCCAGGCCTCCCTGTCCCTCACCAACTCCTGGAGTTTACCCAAACTCATGTCCATTGAGTCAGTGATGCCATCCAACCATTTCATCCTCTGTCATCCCCTTCTCCTCCTGCCCTCAATCTTCCCCAGCATCAGGGTCTTTTCCATTGAGTCAGCTCTTTGCATCAGGTGGCCAAAGTACTGGAGTTTCAGCTTCAGCATCAGTCCTAACGAATATTCAGAACTGATGTCCTTTAGGATGGACTGGTTGGATCTCCCTGCTGTCCAAGTCTAGAGTCTTCTCCAACACCACAGTTCAAAAGCATCAATTCTTCAGCACTCAGCTTTCTTTCTAGTCCAACTCTCATATCCATACATGACTACTGGAAAACCATAGCCTTGACTAGATGGACCTTTGTTGATGAAGTAATGTCTCTGCTTTTTAATATGCTGTCTGCTGCTAAGTCACTTCAGTCGTGTCCGACTCTGTGCGACCCCAGAGACAGCAGCCCACCAGGGTCCCCCGTCCCTGGGATTCTCCAGGCAAGAGCACTGGAGTGGGTTGCCATTTCCTTCTCCAATGCATGAAAGTGAAAAGTGAAAGTGAAGCCGCTCAGTCGTGTTCGACCCTCAGTGACCCCATGGACTGCAGCCTTCCAGGCTCCTCCGTCCATGGGATTTTCCAAGGCTGTCTAGGTTGGTCATAACTTTCCTTCAAAGGAGTAAGCGTTTTTTAATTTCATGGCTGCAATCACCATCTGCAGTGATCATCTGCATTGTCTGCACTGCAACATCTGCAGTGATTAGTGCAGGGAATAGGAAAGCAAGCCCTGTAGCCCCAAGGCTGCTTATCTGGCCCTGATTTTGGCTCTCTGCCCCACCCACTCAGACTTCTGGTTAATACCTTAATTTTTCTTCAGGCAACCATCCTTCCCTCCTCTCATCCTGTGGTTGGGAAATGTTGATCCCACTTCTGCAACTCCAGGTGGATATTTCAAGCCCTGGCCGATAAGAACACTTCACCATCCCACTCCAACATGGTTGGTTCAGGGACAGGCACGTAACCCAGTCCAGGCCAGTAAGAGCCTGCCCTGGGACTTTGGCTGCATCTGCTGGGAAGGAAAACATTTTCTACTGAGATATGGAGCTGGTCCAATGTCAACCTCAACTTGCTTGACAGAAAACAGAGCTAGACAGAGACCAGTTCTGATGAATCGTGTACCCCGGGGTCCCACCAAAGCTTAAGTCAGAAACCTCTAAACTTTTCAGTTACATGAATTACTTTCACTACTGATTTTTGCCCGACAGTTATAGTTTCTGTCATTTACAGTTGATAAATTCTAACACCCCTTCCTTTTGTGGTCCCCTCAGATAGTCTCAAATCAAGTCTACACTGGTGGTTTTCTTAGAACTACATGAGAATGTAGTTATCTCAAAATAAAACTTTTTTCAAAAGTCTAGTGGTGGGCAGAGTTTAAGGAAAATAAAGTTATGGGTCACATTAAAAAAAAACTTTTATCTGTGACTGCTCTAGTCTTTTATCATTCTCTGTCCCCAAAAGGTTTATGTTTTTCCTTGTGAACATTATAGAAACTATCCAGCCCAGACTAGATTAACTGTAAATGCCTGTGTGTTCACTGCTGAATCCTAGCGCCTGGCATACAGGAGGCACCTGGCATTTGTTCAGTGACTAAATGAACCAGACACTTGTTTAACACGTCCAGTCTCCCCATTTGGCTGTCCATATAGTTGGTCCTCTTTTTCAAACCTCATCTTCCACTGTCCCCTTGCTCACTCCAGTCCAGCCACATTCTTTTAAAAACCCCAGGCATGTCCCTACCTCAGGGCCTTTGTACTACTGTCTGGCCAGGAGGGCTTTTCCCACAGTTCTTTCCCCAATTGGCTCCATCTCCTCCTCCAGGTCTCAGCTCAAATGTCACCTGCTCAGAGAGGCCCTCCTTGACCTGCCAAAGCAGCCTCACCCCGCTTTTCCAGTGTCATCCAAAGCGGTTCATTTTCTTTACAAATCACCACCTGAATGTCCGAGTGCGTTTATGTATGTTTATTGTCTCTCCCCCCAGGAAGCCAACTCCACCAGGGGAGGTCCTCCTTTGTTGACTCATCTCCATGCCTGGTGCCAGTAAACCTTTGCAGAAGGGATTCCTCAGTAGGATTCTGCCTCCATGTCTCTACCACCACGATCTACATGAAAATTCCTCACGGAACCATGGGTCCCCCTTCCAAAAGGGTCTGGAGCAGATGTCAACACCGATTCACTGTCTCAGGGGACAAAGCCTCCATCCTAGCAGAGAGCCGTGGGGGAAGCTGGGAATAGGGGTGGGTGGGGCCTCACCCTCCAGCCTCCTTACTTCCCCTCCCCCAGGCAATCAGGAAACAGGAGGCAGCCCAGGTTAAGTAGACTCTTGCTGCTTTGTTATAAATATATTATGTACATCCAAAACAGGACATTAAAATATTACTCCGTGTTACAGAAAAGATATTAAGGCTTTCTATTATTTACATTAAACAAGCAAGCACCGTTAAAAAAAATAATAACCGAAACAAAAAAGCCCCACCCTTCCTTCTCTGACATACCCTCAAGTCAGAGGGGACACCATGTCCCTTTCCAATGACCAAGACCCTTTGCAGGGGCTGTGCCCTTCGAAGACATCCTCCGATTAGAAACGTCAGCTCTGGCTGGAATCACACAGGCGGGTGGGGGAAGGGTCAGGGAAAACAGAGTCCAGACTCGATCAGGAAATTCCGGCTTTGTCTGGCCGGCTGCCCCCAGACCCTTGCTGCACTTTGTCGCCCTTGGGTGGACAAGCTAGGTTGAAGGTGGTGACTGGGCGGGCTGTCCACCCAGGCCTTTGGAATCAAGTCTGCAGGGCCATAGCGGGGTAACGGTCCAAGGACACTCAGCTGTGCCTGGGGGCTCCTGGAGCCCTGCGGGCAGACAGACAGGAACAGGTAAGATGACTCAGTGCCTCCATACCAGCCACGCTGAAGGGCTGCCCAGTTGGGTAGGGGGGTGGTGGGCGTGTGGGGAGTTGGTGAGCTTGTCTTCAACCCAAGGGATGGCTGAAAGGGTGGGGTTCTTTTTTTTTTTTTGCAGTCAGGCTTGGCAGACAGAGCAGCTCAGGTGGCTAGGGAGGGGCCAAGGGGAAAAAAAATGAAGGAAATGAAAAAAATCAGTGGCTCAAGTATTCTGTCACAAGGTGGGGTGGGTGGGCTAGAGGTGCCCGGGCCCAGCCCAGGAGGTGTCCTCTCCACCTGGAGTGGCCAGCGCGAGGAGGCTGGAATTTGGCAGATGGCTTCAGTTTGGGGGAGCTGGGGAAGGTTGGCAACGAGGTGGTGCCTGGAGGAGTTATTTGATCTTCTGCGCCCATTTCATGTCATCTGCCCGAGGCTTCTCGCCTGTCAGGGCCTGGATAATGTCCTCCAGGCGTCGCCAGAAGCCCATCCTCTCCAGAGGGTAGTTGAGCCAGCCTGCAGCAGAGACAGGGCAGGGGGGTGTGAGGAGGGGTTGAATGGGAGAGCAACAGGAAGAGCAGAGAGAGAGACAGCTGGCCCTGCCTTGGGCAGCAGAGGAACCGGGAGTAGGTCTGCAGGGGGCAGGGGAAAAGGGCTGACCAAGGAATATGGGGATGGGGGCTTCCCATCAATAGGCTGAGGGGCTGCTCAGACATACACCTTCATCCCTTCACTCACCTTCTTATTGAGCGCTTATTATGTGCCAGGCACAGAGGCAGTGTTTCCTATCATTTGGCTCTAATGCCACCTCTTCCAGGAAGCCTTCCCTGACTACCACTTAGCAGCTCTCCAGGCCTGTCACATCACCCATCCTTTCTTTACAGCCTTCATGATAACCTGTAACCATCCTCAGTAACTTGTCACTTCCCTGTTTAGTGTTGGTTTTGATCTCCAGCTCCCAACCAGAACCCCATGTTCTTTCACTGTTGATCCTGTTGGATCCCGGGGCCTAGGATGATGCCTGGCATGGTAGGTGCTAAGTGAATAGTCTTATTTCCATTAAATAAGTCTCATAATCTTATTTAATCTGTATTACAGTCTCCCACCTGAACCTCGAACTAGGTATTATTAACAGTCCCATTTTCCACATGAGAAGACTGTCTTGGAGGACAGTCTCCCAGTTAGTACCTGGCCAAACCAAGATTGATCCAAGCCCTGGCTGAACAATTAAGTGATCTCCAGAACAGCCTAAAATTTACCTCTCCACCTGCTCCTAAAAAGCATGACTTTAGGATGTACAAAAAAATATTTTCTGTGGCTCTCAGTTCTGCTTTCAGAAAGGCAAAAACAAAAAACCCTACAAAATACCTGACCAAACTAAACCAAAGCAAAACCCAACCCCTGCTCCCAAACCTGGAGGTGTAGCTTCCTGAGACCGCTCTGTGCCAGGCAGTTTGCATCCGCCGTCTGACCATTCACACCGCAGCCCTGGGGGGTGGCTGTGTGAGGGAGTGGCTGCAGCCCCATCTTGTGAATGAGAAAACTGATAACCAGGGAGGCTTGTGAGCCTCTGAAAGTTGCATACGGAGGAGCTGAAGGTTATCCAAGTTGGCCTGACTTAACAGCACGCATGATATACTTAACCTTAAAAAGATACCCACGGACCCCGGAAAACCTGCTTGCCTCACGTCCTTGGCACTGGCTCACCGACTCCCCATGTGGGCCTCCTGACTGCCCCCGGGGCACATGTTACAGGCCTCAGGGCCTCTGTACTTGCTATTCCCTCTGCTTGGATCGATCTGTCATTTATCCGCAGGGCCCCTCTCACGGTTTTCAGATTTCTGATCTCCCCCTGACTCTCTGCTCTTCACCCTGCTTTGTCTGTCCCCGAGGCATCTCTCACACCTGGAGTTTGCCAGCTCTCCTATCCTGGCCCTTACTCCACACCAGCCTCCTCGCTGCTCCTGAAACAAACCAGGCATGTGTGTTCCTGCCTCCCTCACCTATTGCTCCTGTTGCCTGGAGAGCTCTTCCTCCAGGTCTCAGGACTCTCCCCCTCAGTTCAAATGCCACCTTCTCCAGGAGGCCTTCCCTGACCACCTCATTTAAAGGGGCAAAGCTCCCTTCTTCCCTCTGCTACCCCCTTCTGTGTTATTTTCTTCCTTGGCAGTTAGGACTGTCAGATGAGGACTTATTGCCTGGAATGTCCCCTCTTAGAATGCTATAAAGGTAGGGATTTTTGTGTTTTGTTCAGTGCCATGGCACATAGTAGCACTTAATAAATATTTGCTAGATGATGGGTGGTTGGAATCACAACTCTATGAGGAGGGTGTGTGTGTGTCTGTCTTATTTATGGCCGTGTCCCTGGCACCTAGAAGGGTGCGTAGCACGTAGTAGGTGCCCAAGAAATGCGTGTTCTGAGAGAAAGCTCCTCCAGGGCTGTGCTGCCTCCCGGTGACCCCTGCCCCCAACCCTAAGGGTGGAGCAGCAGTCGGGGTGGGGGCAGCGCGCCCCTCTACCCTGTGGACGCACCCGTGGTGATGCAGAAGTAGGTCTCGTGGGGGGAAACGTGGTGGATGCGATGGTGTTTGCGGGGCAGGATGACGTGCCAGTCCTGCAGGAAGACGACCCAGCATGGCAGCCCGAAGTACGTGTGCGACCACTTGTGGATCTGGTTGGTGAAGGTGCCAAAGATGATCAGGCAGAAGACGAAGCACTCCCAGGGGTACAGCTGCTCCAGGACTTCTGCGGGGTGGGGAGAGGGTGGGTGCCCACGGGCCCCAAACAGCTGTCACATAGGGCAGGGGCCCACTGCCAGCCTGGCTCTCACCCCTTGCCCCTGGGCAGCAAACTTCCTGGGATGGCAGGCACCCTGGCCTCCTTCTAATCTCCCACATGGCCTCTGGCAGGCTCAGACTCCCCTGTGGCCTCAGTCTTCCCTTCTGCTAAGTGGGCAGAATGGGAATAAGCAGAAATAATGGTTGAGAATGTGGGCTTTGGAGTGAGGCAGGGCTGGGTGCAGGTCCCTGCTCTGACATTTCTTGACTGTGTGAACAGGGGTCAGCGACTCTACCTCTTTACATCTCAACTTCCTCATCAATGAAATGGGAATAAATCTCGGTCCGGATTCCCTAGAAGCAGAGCCTCACTAAAACAAGGCCTCATGTGCATGTGATCTATCTGACTGGGGAGGGGAATCTTTTGAAAAACACCCAAGGGAGTGATGAAAGCAAGACAGGGCAGGGGAAGAATTAAGCAAAGATGGGATGGGGGGAATCTTGTCTCAGCCTGATCCAGGGAGGCGGAGGGTGGATTCTGAAATGCTGATGACTCCACAGAGTTGGTCCCACTCAGAGGCAGGGGCTGGTCTTTTGCAGGCTTTCTGGGTCACTGACTTCAGGCTTATCCCAAGGGGAGGGGCGGGACCTGTGCTGGCAGTTCTCAGAAGGGAGCTCACAGCGGCTCAGAGCAGCGGGGAGAGGATGTGGTCGGACACCACACCACTCACACTCTCCCCACAGGGGGCTGCTCTGAGGACCAGCAAGGTGTCAAGCTGCTAGAACAAGAGCTGGCTCAGAGGAAGGGTCCTCCCCCACATTCCCCCGCACTGAGGTCACTGAGGCTCAAAGAGGTGATGGGACTCGCCTTGGGACAGGTTCCCTTCCCCAAACAGGCAGGGCAGAGATCTGAACTCAGGACTGAGTTTGGATCAGGCTATACATACTCTTTCCACTAAGCCCAGGCAGCAAGATCAGAAGCCCCCAGGGCCAGGCAGGTGAATTCAAATGAACGAGGCGGGGGGAGGTTATGACTGCAGGGAGCAGCGGGGACTGCGGCAAACGGGAGAGCGTGCCTCTTGTGCAAGGGGGGCCCCACAGCTCAGCTCCGGCCCAGTGCAGCCAAGTGGGAGCCAGGATCCAGGTGGCCAGGTCGGATTGTTCCAGAGAAGTTGGAAACATAGATCTTTATGTCAAATATCCCAATTTTATACGAGGGCAACTAACTAAACTTTTATAACACCGAGGGGCGAAACACCCACACCAGCTACGGGAGGCTCGTGGGAGGCGGGTGTGTGTGCCTGTCCCCGAGGGCTGCCTGGAGGCTCCCCCGCTGGCATGCTCACCTGGGCTCTGGGTGCGGAACTTGTAGGCCATGTTTAACAGAGGCAGCAGCGTCAGCAGGCAGTTGTCCCCGTTGGTCTCGATGAAGTCGTGCCGGGTGATGGCTGTTGGGTCGATGTGATGCTCCCGGAATGGCCGGATGAAAGCCTAGGTGAGGTGGGGGGATGGGAGAGGGGGCCCAGCCGACCAGTCAGCCCCTCCCTGACCTCCTGCACACACACTCCGCACGGGAGCACCTCCTTGTCTCTGGCATGCCGCCCCAGCACGGCACTGCTGGGGGTCCCCCAGCCTTCAGGCTCCAGGTCTAGCAGCTTTAGCAGAAGATGGGTGGAAATGACCTGGTGGGACCTCCGGCTGCCTGCCCCTCTGTGGGCCTCAGTCTCCGGACCTGGGCTACGGAGGGGGGGTTGGCGACAACCTCCACCCTCCTCTCCTACCCTGAGGCAACTGAGGAGACCCCTCACACTGACAGACAGGACCCTTTTATTTTTTCCAATATCCAACCCCTCCTTCTGGTAAGAGCCTCCGCTTCTTCTCTTAGTACCAGTTGCCCCAATCAGACTGCCTCCTCGGACCCTGGCCCGGCCAATCAGAGCATCCCATTCCTCTGGCCACAGTGACTGGCTGTGTGACAGCCACGTGACCCAAGCGAGGCCAATGGTGATGAGTCGTGGGACTTCGGTCCTAACTATGGGAAAAGGGGCGGTCTCCAGGGAGCGCTGAGCTGGGAGGATGGACCTTGAGGCAGCGGACGGCCATCCCGGCCACCTTAGCAGGGGAGAGCCCGCGTGAGAGTGGAGCCAGTAGAGGGGAAAGCAGAGACAGGCGTGGAGAGGGACGGGCTCCAAAGAATACAGTCTGTTCGTCCCACTGGACCCAACCACGCCCTAGTTTCACTTCTACAATTTTTAGTACACAAATCGGTACGTTTCTGTGGTTACTGCTAAGTTGCTTCAGTCGTGTCCGACTCTGTGCGACCCCATAGACGGCAGCCCACCAGGCTCCCCCGTCCCTGGGATTCTCCAGGCAAGAACGCCGGAGTGGGTTGCCATTTCCTTCTCCAAAGCATGAAAGTGAAAAGTGAAAGTGAAGTCGCTCAGTCGTGTCTGACTCCTAGCGACCCCACGGACTGCAGCCCACCAGGCTCCTCCGTCCATGGGATTTTCCAGGCAAGAGTACTGGAGTGGGGTGCCATTGCCTTCTCCCTTCTGTGGTTAAGTGTGTACCAGATTTTCTATCACAATCAAAACGTCTGACTGACACCAGATAAAGTTCAATGGAAATGAACAGTGAGGTGCAGCAGGGCAGGCAGAGGAGAACAAGATGCGGTGTGGCCCCCAAGTTCAAGGGGGTCCAGTGAGGTGGACATGTATCAGAGCTCTCTGTCCCAGGCCTGATGCTTTTACTTCCAGGAAATCACAGGCGATTCCTGTTCTGGTCTTGAAGGCGGGGGAGTGGGGGTCAGGTTGGAACCACAGTTTTCACATTACAGATAGGAAAATGGGCTCAGAGAGGAAAGGGGACTCAGCCCAGTTCAGACAGCCCCACCTCCTCCTGGAGGAGACAGGCTGGGCTTCAGGGCTCGGTCAACATACGCACCTTCCCCACAATGGGCAGCTCCACGGAGCCCCAGGTGTCGGCTCCCCAGTGCACCAGGCCGGACAGGAAGTCAGCAAGGAGAGCCCCTGCCACTGTGGACAAGAGGAGGGTAAGCCGGAGGTGGGGGGAGTCGAGGGCACGTCCCTACCCACTCCCCACCCCAATTCAGGAAGTCACTCGCTCACTCATTCAGGTTAGGGTGTTCCCTCTTCTTCTTGGGACACTTTGCTGCCTGTGAATGGAGCCGCAGTCTGTCCCTTTACTTGGTCATCCCCAGGGAGACGCGGGGCCTCACTTGCTAGGTGAGTCTGGAGGAGTAAACTGGGCTCAGGTCGCCCAGCCTTTCCCTGTTAGGAGCCGGCTGGCACTTTCTCTCTGACCCACAGTTGCCCCGCTCTACTCCAGTGCTACTGGTGACAGACGGCAAGGTCATTCTGGGGTTTGGTGTCAGGAAGAACCCGAGGTCTAGACAGAAGCCACACCCCCGCAACCCAGCTTTTACCAACAGTCAATGTGATCACTGGGCCCCCAGCAGCCTTTTCAGAACAAAGACCCCTCAGAGAGCCCCGAAACCACATGCTCACTTGAGGGTTCAGTATAATCCAGAGGGTAAGTGCTGTTACGCCTAGACTCACGTGCCAGCTGTCACTTACCAGCTGTGTGACACTGGGCATGTTCCCTAACCTCTCTGTGCCCCAGTTCCCTCTAGATGGATGAGAATGAGAATGATTTAAAAAGAACACGGCAGCTACCGTCTACTGAATACTTTCTCAGTGCCAGACACGCTCGATCTTCGCAAATTCTCACCTCTATCAGAAGCTGGTACCATCTTTATTTTTACTTTATAGAGGCGGAAACTGAGGCTTGGAGAACAGAACTAACTAGACTGAGGTCGCATACATGGCAAGCGGCAGAGCTAGGCGCTTAAGCTACCTTGGGGCCCAAGTATCTCGGGAGGATGCACCATGACATCGTCCACAAGGGGAAACCAAGGCCGAGTGGCCAGCCCGCTGCCCAAGGAGACGCCCCAGTACCACCCATCCTGCTCCCCACGCCTGCGTCTCAGCCCTGCTGGCATAGTCCCCTTCCTTACACCCCCTTACAAGCCTCTGGGTCTCTGCACTTGCTCTGCAACCTGCTGGAACATTCTTTCCCAAAATGTAACACAGCTCACTCCCTCACTTCCTTCAGATCTTTGCCTCAAAGGTCCCCCGAGGACACCTCATCTAAAACCGTAAGCACCCCCGCCTCCCAGCATTTCCTGTCTCTTTTCTTCTCCAAACACCTATCACCTTGGACTTCATTTCTGTTTACTGTCTTCCTCTATAAAAAACGTCAGCTCCACAAAGTCAGGAATTTTCGTCTTTCGTTTATGGCTGCATCCCACTTCTTGGCACACAATATGGGTCGGTACACGTGTTGAGTGAATCGATGGGAAGTGCTAAGTACAGTGTGTAGTGCAGAGGGAGCCCTCAATACTATCATTATCTTTGCTGTTGTTCATTTAGTCCATAAAGGCGACATTCTGCCAGGGACCTACTGTGTGCCCTACACTCGAGCCAGAGATGCACCGGACTTTGGCTGAGCTCATGTCACTGGGACAGAGAGATAAGGGGCAAGGAGATTTGCCAGGTGGTACAGTGGAGGGGAATCTGCCTGCCAGTGCAGGGGACATGGGTTCAGTCCCTGGTCTGGGAAGATCCCACATATCACAGGGCAACGAAGCCTGGGCACCACAAACAGAGAAGCCCCCGCTCGCCGCAACTACAGAAAGCCCGCGCAGCCAGAAATAAAAAAAAAAAGACAACAGAGTGAGGAAGGGGTGACACTGCCTGGGGGCCACGCTGGGGAGGGGGAGGCCGTGCCAGGGCTCTAAGGCTGGCGCACAGGGCTGGGCAGTCGTGCTGCTCAGGGGCGGTGCAGGGAGGGCGGGCCGGGCTGGGGAAGGGGCTGGTGAAGGCTGGGAAGCCCAGGGCTTCTGCACTTGCTGCTCCTCTATCCGGCGCGCCACCCCCTCCCTGAGACCCCTGAAGGGCTGGCTCCTCCTCCGTCTTCTAGCTCAGGGTAAACATCACGAAGCCCCCGGCTAAAGCCATCCTCCCAGGCAGGTGCTCTTGGTCACGTCTCCTTGCTTGCTTGCTTTCACAGCACTGGTCACCATCTGAGGGGACAGCCTCGTTTATTTTCCCCACTTCTCGGATGCGGAAGGGGGCTCAGGGAGGTTGAACCACCTCCCTGAGTGGCAGACCTGGTTTGAGAAGAGGTTAGTCTACCAGTCTCCAAAACCAGCTCCCTTTCATGCCCTTAATCTCTGCCTCAGTAGGTCCGGGGTATTAATAGAGCTCCTACTGCATACCACAGGATGCCGTTACACACTGCCTTGTGTCTACCACGAGGGAACAGCGGCACTGGAGCCAAGCTCAGGGGGAGCCAGACCAAGAGCCGGAGCCACTGCTGTGTGACCCTGGGCAAACTCTGCCTGCTCTGGGCCTCAGCATCTTCCCTTTGCCAGCGAAGGGTCAGCGGAGGTACCTCTTGAGCCCCCGTGCCATCAGCCTGAGCTAACGCTGCCTCAGGAGAACGCAGCCCTCCAGCAGGCTCCCTTACGGTGCCCAGTTTGCCTCCTCACCCTTGTTCCATGCAACCACCAACCTGCTTCCCATAATCACACACTGGTTTTGCCAACTCTGGGACTTCACACAGATGGATCCTTATGGGATATGCTTTTTTGGGTCTAGCTTTCTTCACTAGCATGATGCTTCTAGAGGCATCCATGTGGTTGTCTCAGGAGTTCATCCTTTTCAGTGCCAAACAGTGCTTCACCACCTGGATGTACCACGGTACGTTCATCCATTTTGCTGGTGGACAACGAGGCTGTTTCCAGGTTGGGGCTGGAATGACTCAGCTCCTGTGAACTGCCATCCACAAGCCTGTGTGAGGACATATGCCCTCATCTTCTTTGGGTAAAGATGCGAGCCATCTACCTATCTATCCATCTACCCACCCACTTGCTTATTTAGTTTTACTTGATATTTATTGAGCACTTATAGTTACCAGGCTCTGTTCCAGCACCTTAAATGTTTTATCTCTCTTAATCCCTAAACTGTACCAAGGCCAGTCCTAAGCTGGTTACAGATCTCATCTCCTTAATCGTCCTAAGCACTTAATCCTTACAGATGATGTGTGCGTGCTAAGTCGCTCAGTCATGTCCGACTCTTTGCGACCCCACGGACTGTAGCCCGCCAGGCTCCTCTGTCCATGGGATTCTCCAGGCAAGGATACCAGAGTGGGTTGCCATACCCTCCTCCAGGAAATCTTCCCAGCTCAGGGATCGAACCTGCATCTGTCTCTTGCATTGGCAGGTGGGTTCTTTACCACTAGCGCCACCTGAGAAACTCCTTACAGATGACAATGATAATAAAAACAATATTAGAAAAATGTTTTGTAATTACAGTTAACACTAGGGTGCTTCCTGTGCGCTGGGTCCTTTGTCAAAAGTGTTAAAAAAGTGTATTATTGGGAATATAAATCCCCACAGATTAAACACGTGCTATGCAGCGACTTCTCTCCAAGGGGAACAATACGAAAAGGAGGTGGTGAGAGTAACTTTAAAGAAACCCGACAAACACCACTTGAGCCCGGTGGTCAAGGTCAACATCACGGGGATCAGTCACGCTGATAGTATATATCCTTGCTATAGATGGTGATGAAAATGGCACTTGACCTCTGGGCTCTTCCTCCCCAAGACACACAGCCCACTAACAAAAACACTAGACAAATCCCAGCAGACAAGCGTCCCACAAGACACAGCACTCCTCAAACTGTCCAGGTCACTGAAAACAAGGAAGATCCGAGAAAACCACAGCTCAGGAACCTCGACGGATGACAACTAAACGTGACGTGGGATCGTGGATGGGATCCTGGGGTAGAGAAAGGGCAGTAACTAAAAATTAAGGACATCCGTATGTGCTGCTGTATTTAAAATGGATAACCAACAAGGACCTACTGCACAGCGCAGGGAACTCAGTTCAGTGAGCGGTAGCCTGGATGGGAGGGGCGTCTGGGGGAGGACGATCTGTGCGGCTGAGGCACTCTGCTGCACGCCTGACACTATCACAATGCTGGCAACTGGCTGTTCTCCAGCAAAAAACAAGCAGCTAAGACACAACCAGCCGGCCAAACAAGAAACCCAAGAGACCACGCAGCTTAGGGTTCCACTTACATGAGATCTCCAAAATACGAAAATCTGATACAGAACGGAGATCAGTTAGGACTTAATGGTTAAGAGGTACAGGGTTTCTTTGCAGGGTGATGAAAGTGTTCTAAAATTGAGCGTGGTGATGATTAGGTAACTTGATAAATTTACTAAAAACTACTCGATTGTGCACTTTGTATGGGTGAATGCAATATTGTGTGAACGATATGACGACAAAGCTGTTACCTAAAAAAATTTTAAAAACTGAAAAAAACTTAAGGACCTCTGAATAAACTATGGACTTTACTTCATAATAATGCATATTGGTGCATTCATTATAACACACATATGATACCAACATGAGGCAGTAATAAGGGGAACTGGGGCCAGGGCTTATATGTGAACTTATATGTGAACTTGCTGTAACTATCTGCTCATTTCCTGTAAATCTAAAGCTGTCCTAAAAAAGAGAGTCTATTAAAAAAAAGTGTGTCATCTCACTTCATGTCCACTGTGATAGGCCTCACCACATCCCACTTGCCAGAGGAAGAAATGAGACCTGGAGGGTAAGGAGGGGTCAGAGCTGCTGGTCAGTGGCCAGAGACTAGAGACAGGGCTGTTCATGATGCTGCTGAGCCTTCATGTCCAGGTCTGAGACAGGAACGGTATTTACGTCGCTTAAGTACCATCAGCTAACAACAGGCAAATGCAGGTCCTAAGGGTTTCCCAGGTGACGCAGTGGTAAAGAATCCTCCTGCCAGTGCAGGAGACACAAGAGATGCAGATTCCATCCCTGGGGTGGGTAGATCCCCTGGAGAAGGAAACGGCAACCCACTCCAGCATTCTTGCCTGGGAGATCCCACGGACAGAGGAGCCTGGCGGACTGCGGTCCATGGGGCTGAAAAAGTCAGACACAAAGGAGCGACCGAGCACGCAGTGCAGGCCTTGGGACACAGTACATGGCCCCCAACACAGCCACCGTCAGTAGTTAAATGCCGCTCCCCTCCTGCAGCATCTGCGGTGTCATCTGTCCAGCGACCAGCCCCTGGCCTTTTCTGGCTGCCCAGCAGGGAGGAGGGACGTGGCCTTTACGGAGATGCCAGGAATTATTTTTGGAGAGAAGAGAGTCCCCCCGCCCCCGCCCCGGGAGGAAATGGCTCTGTGATCTATGGGCCGTGGTCGTTTTCAGAGCACAAGTCCAGGCCTCCAGGCCTG
Organism: Bos indicus x Bos taurus; assembly: GCF_003369695.1. Lineage (NCBI taxonomy): Eukaryota > Metazoa > Chordata > Mammalia > Artiodactyla > Bovidae > Bos > Bos indicus x Bos taurus. The sequence continues at coordinate 5,308,404 of NC_040088.1, read as the reverse complement.
CTGCCCAAGTCCTCTTTAATGGGAGCAGGGCTGGCAGAGGCGGGCACACAGAAGCTTCTTTGTCCCAGGGCTGGTGTCAGCGCCTACTGGCTGGATCACCCTGGGGGTGGCCTGAGCCTGGTCACCACCCTGCCTGCAGGACATGGGGCCAGGCTAGGAGACCATGACTCACCCCAGCTACCCTGACTCACCCTGAGACCCTGAGACAGCCCCCTGGGGCCTCCATTTCCCCACAGGCCATGCGCTGGGACTTCTCTGCCCCGCCCACCCTGAGGCCTGGTGTGGAGACGGGGTGAGACAGAAACAGACACTGCTAAGGGCTGGTCCCTACGGTGTAGTGTGTGTGTGTGTGTGTTTAGTCGCTCAGTTGTGTCCGACCCTCGGTGTTATTTTCCAGGCAAAAATACTGGAGTGCGTTGCAATTTCCTCCTCCAGGGATTGAACCTGCGTCTCCTGCAATGCAGGCAAATTCTTCCCCCGCTGAGCCATCAGGGAAGCCCTGGTCCCTCCGGTCCTGGGGCCAAATCCTGTCTTTACCACCTTTCAGCTCAAATCCAGGGGAGACTCCTCCTCCAGGCCAGACTCCTGACCCGAGAGGCCACCCACGACCCGAGGCCCTGTGACTGCCTGATCTGCACTCACTGTGTCTTCCATCTGGAAGCCCCGCCCTCCTTTGCCAGGAATTTCTAGTCCCTCCTCCGGGCACCAGCTCACCACCCCATTTTCCCTGCACTTTCCCCAAGTGCTGCAAACTGCTCAGGGCTCCCAAGGTCATTCCTGGGTTACTTATCCGCTGCGGCCAACGCCGTCCTTGTGCGGGCCGCTGAAGACCTCCAGGGGGATAACTCCGACGGTCCCTCGTGGCCCCGTCCTGCTGCCCTGCTTGGTGGGTGCTCCTCGCTGAACCCCAAGTCTTTTGAAACACCTTCTCGTCCAGGTCTGCGCGACCCTGCCCGGCTCCCCATGTTCCCTCTTGGCTGGCTCTTCTTCCTCTTCCCGCCCTGGAAGTCTCAGGGCTCTTCTCTGTTCGCACAGAGAACCCCCAAGGGTCCCTCCGCCAGCACGTGCGTGGGCTTCAAACAGCGTCTCTCCTCCCGGAACACCGGGATTTCCGGTTCCGGTTTCCTGCTGAAGGCCTTCTGGCGGCCCGGCAGGCAGCACCCCAGGCAGCTCGAGGCTCCTCCACTTCCCTCCGGGATGTCGGCGGTCACTTCTCTCAGGGCGCTGACCCCTCTCCCTCTCACCACCACAGCCACCTGTCAGCACCTTCCGACAGCTCACCCGGCTCTTAACCACCTCTCACCACCTCCGCTGCCCTTCTGGGGTCTGGGCCACCTCCTTCGCCTCCCCTCCAGCCCTCCCTGTCCCCACCGCCCTCCCTGCTGCATCAGATGATGTCGGCTCCAAGGGCAAAAGGTCAGTTTTCATTCCAATCCCAAAGAAAGGCAGTGCCAAAGAATGTTCAAAACAACCGCACAATTGCACTCATCTCACACGCTAGTAAAGTAATGCTCAAAATTCTCCAAGCCAGGCTTCAGCAATACGTGAACCGTGACCTTCCAGGTGTACAAGCTGGTTTTAGAAAAGGCAGAGGAACCAGAGATCAAACTGCCAACATCCACTGGATCGTTGAAAAAGCAAGAGTTCCAGAAAAACATCTATTTCTGCTTTATTGACTATGCCAAAGCCTTCGACTGTGTGGATCACAACAAACTGTGGAAAATTCTGAAAGAGATGGGAATACCAGACCACCTGACCTGCCTCCTGAGAAATCTGTATGCAGGTCAGGAAGCAACAGTTAGAACTGGACATGGAACAATGGACTGGTTCCATATAGGAAAAGGAGTTCGTCAAGGCTGTATATTGTTACCCTGCTTATTTAACTTATATGCAGAGTACATCATGAGAAATGCTGGGCTGGATGAAACTCAAGCTGGAATCAAGATTGCCGGGAGAAATATCAATAACCTCAGATATGCAGATGACACCACCCTTATGGCAGAAAGTGAAGAATTAAAGAGCCTCTTGATGAAAGTGAGAAAGTGAAAGAGAGTGAAAAAGTTGGCTTAAAGCTCAACATTCAGAAAATGAAGACCATGGCATCCGGTCCCATCACTTCACTGGAAATAGATGGGGAAACAGTGGAAACAGTGTCAGACTTTATATTTTTGGGCTTCAAAATCACTGCAGATGGTGATTGCAGCCATGAAATTAAAAGACGCTTACTCCTTGGAAGAAAAGTTATGACCAACCTAGAAAGCATATTAAAAAAGCAGAGACATTATTTTGCCAACAAAGGTCCATCTAGTCAAGGCTATGGTTTTTCCAGTGGTCATGTTGCACTATAAAGAAAGCTGAGTGCCAAAGAATTGATGCTTTTGAACTGTGGTGTTGGAGAAGACTATAGATTCCTTTGGACTGCAAGGAGATCCAACCAGTCCATCCTAAAGGAGATCAGTCCTGAATATTCATTGGAAGGACTGATGCTGAAGCTGAAACTCCAGTACTTTGGCCACCTGATTCGAGGAACTGACTCCTTGGAAAAGACCGTGATGCTGGGAAAGACTGAGGGCGGGAGAAGGGGATGACAGAAGATGGGATGGTTGGGTGGTATCACCGACTCAATGGACGTGAGTTTGAGTAAGCTCCGGAGTTGGTGATGGGCAGGGAGGCCTGGCGTGCTGCAGTCCATGGGGTCGCAAAGAGTCAGACACGACTGAACAACTGAACTGAACCTAACTGGCTCCAAGGGGACAATCGTCAGTGACTTCTCATGGCTTGAATAAAACTCCAAGTTCAGACCACGGCCTTTAAAGCCCTGCATGGCTGGGTCCCCACGAGTTTCTGATCTCCCCCCAATTACTTTTCTTTTGGGCAATTTTCTCCAGCCACACTGGCCTCCTTTCTCTTCTCCAAGCGCTTACTCAAGCTTACTCCAAGCTTGAGTCTGGGGCTTACTCCAGACTCAAGGGCTTTGCACCTGCTGCCCCCTCTGCGGGGAATACCCCAGACAGAACCACCTGACCAGCTCGCTCACCGCCTTCAGGTCTCTGTGCGCCTGTCACTTTTCCAGAGACCTTCCCTGACCTCTTTCCTCATCCTCCCTGCCAGTTTCCGCCAATTCTGACTTTGCTACCCAGGATGGCATCATCTATCTGTATTTATTAACTGGGCACCTTTTCAAGGCTTCTGGCTCCTTGGCTTTCTGGGGCTTGCCAGGGGCACCAGAACCCCTGGGAGATAGCAGCAGGCTAGGGGTGGCTTCTGTAGGCTGGCACAGTACCCTTCCTTCCGGTGTGTCAACACAGAAATCAGAGTGGCTACTTAAATCGATCAGCAAGTGTGCAAACACTGCTATCAGAGGATTGTCGGCTGTTATCAGTCCAGAGGCAAAGGTGCTTGTTGGAAGAGCTTGGCTGATAAGCAGGTGAGAAATCTCCTGACCCCAGGGCTGGAAGATCTGGCCCCAGTCGGGGGAAGGAGGTGGTGCCCTACCCGGGGTGCCAACCTCTTGGCTCACTCAACACACACAGGGGCTCTGGAGCTATGGGTCCTTTGCCCGGAGTGGGCCCACTGCTGAGAACACGCGCTCCCTCCTAGTGGAGGCCTACAGTCTCTAGTCAGGGAGTCTGTGGTTTAGGAGATGGGCAGGTCTGGATGTACCATCCCAGACCCTGCTGCTGCCCAACAGGCCAACCACCCGGTCCCAGAGCTACACTCTCTCGCTCGGTTGCTGCCTACAGTTCAGAGAGCCCAGGGTGGGACTCGGAATGTGGTGGTGTCTGTGTTGTGCGGTCGCTCAGTCGTGTCCGACTCTAGCAACCTCATGGACGGCAGCCCGCCAGGCTCCTCTGTCCATGGAGTTTCCCAGGCAAGGACACAGGAGTGGGTTACCACTTCCTCCTGCGAGGGAGCCTCCTGCATTGGCAGGCAGGCTCTTCACCACTAGTGCCGCCTGGGAAGCCCTTGGCATGCAGCGGCCTTGGGAAATATCCACAGTTAAACTGACCATTGAGAGGCAAGGTCTGAGCCCCGGGGAGGGGAATGTTGGGTGGTGCCCCTCCCTACCTCGACGCAGCCGCTGCCCTCTCAGCAGGGATGCATCTGGCCCTCACAGTGGCCCCAGCCAGCAGGTACTATGAACAACCTCACCTTCCAGATGGGGCAGAGAGGCTCAGGGGTGTAACAACACTTGCCCAAAGCCACAGAGCCCGGGAGTGGCAGAGCTGATGTGAGTCCAGGATGTAGCAGTCTGCTTGTGATCGCCCCCAGATGAGGTGTTGGGGCTCACACTGTCGACACCCCCGCCCTTGAATGTGCTCCTCTGAGGCAGAGAAGCCGGGGGTGCAGGTCCTTCTTGCCCCTGGACAGAGGGGGCACGTCCGGCTCTGTGGGCAGGGCCTGGCTCCTCAGCACTAATGGGTTACCCTCTTTCCCTTCCAGCTGGTCCAGCCCCCCAGCACATGCCCACTCCCACCGCAGACCCTGATGGCTCAATTAGCAGGCCCAAGTGCTACTGGCCTGAGCGGCCAGGATGCTTTTAATGAGACTGTGGAAGCTGAACACTTGGGGCCGGCTGGCTGGACCAAGGGCGCAACGGCCACTGAGCCTGGGGATGGGGTGACAAGCACTGGAGTTAGAGGGGAGAGCGGAGGGGCAGAGTGCGGACAGGGAGGAATGACGCCACTCCAGGACCTGGGTGTGGAGACACTGAATTAGAAACTGTGTCGTGCTTTCCGTTTTGAGGGGTGACTCCAGCTGGTCCCCGCTCTGAGGCTCGGTCTCTTGCTCTGTATAACGATGCCAAAGATGGCAGCGCCCGTTGCCCAGGCCGTGGACGCGTGAGGATGGACCGGCGGAAACCGGCGGACCGGCAGGCACTGATGCGTGCAGCTAGTCCATTCATTCTCTCACTGCTTTGGTGAGTATTTACAGAGCACCTACTGTGTGAGGCATCGCGTCCGGGGACACAGCAGCAAAGACGCACAAGTCCTGACTCTCAGGGAGCGGGTGTGTGACTGGGGGAGGCAGGGGACAAAGAAACAGCATATAGAACAGAGTGGGGTGCGGGGTGCATGGCAAGGCTGCTGTTGCTGCAGGAGGAGCTCCCTGAGGGGCACGAGGCAATGAACCATGCAGGGCTCTGTGGGAAGAGTTCAAGCTCAGGAAGAGCATGTGCAAAGGCCCTGAGCTAGCAGCCTGTCTGACGGTGCCCGGGGAGGCACAGCGGGGAGGCTGGTGTGGCAGAAGCGGGGTGAGCTGACGGGAGGAGGGCAGTGACGGGAGGAGGGATGGGGGCTGTGCCAAGGAGCTGGTGTTTTGTTCTAAGTAGACTGGGGACAACAGATCAGTGGTATGACCTCATGGGGGATCCGATGGGATCTTCCCGGCTGCCTGTGGACAATGGACAGTGGACCGTGGAGGGCTGAGGTGGAGGTGGGGAGACCACAGTCCAGCCTGGAGGGTGGTGGGGACCAGGGAGGGGATGGGGGATGCTGGATACAACTCAAAGCAGAAAACCAGGAGACTCGCTGATGGTGGATGTGGAGTCACAGAGGGGAGGAGCTCAGGATGATGCCCAGGTCTCTGGGCCAAGCTGGACACAAATGCCACGTGTGCACAATGGGCAACAGGGTCCCCACAGCTCGAACCCCAGTCCTGTGCACGCACGTACACACACGGGTGTGTGAGTTGCCATCAGCGTGGGGCAGACACTAGGTAGGTCCCTGGCCCCTGGGGAAACCGAGGCAGGCAGCGGGGCTGCGGCACTCACCCATGCCCAGCATCACCAGGGGCGTGTGCTCCCAGCGGGCCAATAGCAGGAGGTGGGCCATGTTGTGGGCGATGAGGCTGAAGCACAGGACCACGCAGCACCACTCCTGGAAGCGCTTGCCTGCGGGCAGAAGGGGCGAGAGTGAGTGCAGGGCGGCAGGCCAAGGCCGCGGATCAAGGATCAGAGGCAGGCGGGGCCGGTCTAGAGAGGGCTGTGTTCCATGAATCCGCAGTGCAGACTGCAGGGTGAATGCAGGGACAGCCTGCCCATTTCACAGAGTGTCACTGAGGCCCAGAGAATGGGACAAGTCTGTCCAACGTCATATACTCTGGGCCGGCTGTGTTAAACCAAACCCTTCTGCGCACAGGCCTGCTGCCCATGAGGCTGGCCTTACATGGGCTGAGTCTTTGGCAGGCAGGACCAGAACGTTGGTCTCGTGGGCCCCTTCGGGCTCTCTCTGGAGACTCCTGAAGGAATTTTAATGAGCTTCTTTTTTTAATTCTCATTATCCTATCACCTGCCCCCTTCTGGTAGGCAATCATTTGGAAGCGCTACAAACAGCTTTTAATTATGCACGTTCAGACCCTGTCCCACGTCCATCAAGCGGGGCTCCAGGCAATGAGTCAGGAATTCAGGAGAAACCAACCATGGTTATCACTTCCATGGCTCCAGCCACAGGGCTGAGGAGGAGGTCTCAAGCTCTTAACATCTCCAGGGGCTGGACAGGTGGTTTGAAGCAGTGAGGTGGGCTGGGTGGGGACAGTGGGATACCACAGAACATGTGCCCCTCCTAAAGCGGGAGGCACTAGCTGGCTGACTACTCCCAGGACAGGGAGTGTGGGCCCAGGGAGGTCAGAGGCTCGAATTCTCAAGAGGAGCCAGAAATCAGGATGCAGGTATGAAACCCTCTCTATAATTTAGGCACGTATTTTTAATATCCTGTGGGCTGGGACAGGCTGATTCACTCAACTGCAGCTTTGTTGACCATATCGAGACACTGAGAATAACCTCAGTGTCCACTGCCTGGGGAATCAGACAAGTTAACTTGGTTTACAGTGTCTCTGTTGCCAGGCAAAAAGCCTGGGTGGCTGTTCCTATGTGGCCGACGGAGGGACGGGAAATTCAGGACAAACTGGTAAGTGCAAACAGCAAAGTGCCGAACATCCATTTACATAAAAAAAGAGAAAAAACAAACACACAAACAACTGTAGAGTTAAGACTGTCTTTTCGCCTCCTTTTGAATTTAAAATTTATGAATGCGATATTTTAGCAAAAATCTCACAATTATAAATTAAAATTTAAAAACGCAAAAGGAAATAAAAGCACCGCCTGGGTGACATAGCATATGACATGGCCCCCAGGAACACTGTTTTCTCAGGCAGCTGGTCTCAAGGACAAATCTCCTCTTGCAGATCTCTCCGTGGAACCTCCACCTCCAGGAAGCCATCCACAATTCCTCCTTTAATGCCTGGGCTCCCCGACCATGGGGCCCATCATGGGAAACTCTGCCTGCAAAACTTCCATCCTCCTCTCCCTAAATGTCAACTCAGGAGGCCTAGGACCCTGCCTGCCTTCCACAGCAGGGCCCTGTGCTTTGGTGCTTAATAAATGCTTGTGGAATAACAAATTCCTAACCACGATCCTAGAGGAAAACTGCCAGGCTTTGCTTCTGGGCACCCTTCACTAAAGCGCTGTACAGGGACCAGGCTCAGAGAGAGAATGGGCCTTGTCCAGGCTGCACAGAGCAGACTGCGCTCCAAGCCAGAGCCAGAACTTCCGCCCTGTGAGAAGACCAAGGCTCTGAGTGGGCCAAGGACATGCCCAGGGTCGCATCCCTCGTACAGACGAGGACCCTGGGGCCCAACAGGGCCAGGATCCTCCAGGCCTCACAAGGTGGCAGGTGCAGAAGCCTTTCGCTGCCCACTCCACAGTCAGGGGCTTCTTCCTTGGCACCCCGGGGCCCTGCCACCCCAGCGCCCCCACCTGGGGTCACCATGGCGGGACCCTGAAGGGCCTTCCCTTTCGTGGCTCTGGTCTGCAGTCAGGACGGGGGGAGCTCAGAAGCAGGAAGCTGGGAGGGCCGGTGGTCAGGGACGGGAGATTCCTCAGTATGATCTGCAGCCCCCAAGCCTGCAGCGCCAGCAATGAGATTAAGTGACAGGAACAATAACCAGGCCAATTGCGGGCTGGGTATAGCGTGCAGCCCACACCAGACACTCTGCAGACCCACTCCCCCTGTCTTGTCTCATTTATCCATCTATGGCTGCACTTCAGTCCTTCCCAGCATCAGGGTCTTTTCTAAGCATGAGATGGTTGGATGGCTTTGCATCACTGACTCAATGGACATAAGTCTGAGCAAGCTCCTGGGAGGTGGTGAAGGACAGGGAAGCCTGGTGTGCTGCAGTCCATGGGGTCGCAAAGAGTCGGTGACAACTGAGCGAATGAACGACAAACGGCTGCACTGGGTCTTCTTGGCGACACACAGGCTTTCTCTGGTTGTGGGGCATGGGCTTAGCTGCCCGGTGGCGTGTGGGATCTTCCCGGAGCAGGGATCGAACCACGTCGCTTGCATTGGCAGGCAGATTCTTTACCACTGTAATACCAGGGAAGTCCCCACCTCTGCCATATTTTGCTCTTAGGTTTTTTTTTTAAAAAAGGAGCTACACTTAAAAAAAAATACCCTAAATTCCTGTTTTCCTGCTTCCTTTAAGAACACAGGCTCTGGCACCCCAGGTCTGAGCCCCCCTCAGATGGGGGCAGAGCTCCTGGCTTCCCCAGCCCTCTCTCCTCCCTGAGGCCTCATCCTGGGGGGCTTCCCCTGGTGGCAGTGCTGGCCAGGCCCCTGCAGTCGTCTGGGTTTTCAAAGGTGAGGCCCAGTCTTTCATTCAAGTCTCAGTACCTCGAGGGAGGAACTGTGTGATCCCACTTCCTGGATGAGGAAACTGAGGCTCAGCAGGAAAAAACCAAGAGCTGAGTTTGGATCCTGTGCCTATAAGGGGGAGACCTTAGCCTGGACGTTTGGGGCTGTCTTGATTCCAAAGATAGCCCAACTCTCTCCCATTGCCATGGACAACGTCCCGAAATCTGAATATTTTCCCATCTAAACTGTCCTCTAGGCTCTGGAGTCTTCTGCAGAACAAGTGCCTCAGCTATGACCCGGAAAAACACACCTATTACAATGAGCATTCACAGAGCACCTCTTCTATACCAGCTGCACTGCCAGGGAGGATCCCAGCCAGCCCGGCCTGCAGTACACCAAAAGCTGGGGGCTATCTGCCCCGACTTTCAGAGGAGCAAGCTAGGCCTGGAGAGATGAGGTGTCCAAAGTCCCTCGAGAGTCACCAAAGTCAACATGGACAGTTAGCCGGGCCAGGACCGCACGGTCAAGGGGTCTAAATGGTGTCACGTCACAGATGGGCAGACTGAGGCTGGGGAGGGGAAGGCCTTTCCTCCGCATAGAGGGCTCAGGCCACCTCCAGCACAGCACTGGGTCTTGCTTCCCCAAGCCAGCCCCTGGCCTGACCACGATCGGAGCAGAGGGACAGAGGTGATGCCTGCTGGCCTGGGGCGGGGCCGGGCTGGCGTGTGGTGGCTGTGCAGGGCTGGCAGGGGCGGGGCGGGGGGCATCTCTGCTTTCCTGGGGACAGGTCACAGCTGGAGGCCTGGCACCGGGCCTGCCTCTTCTGGTTTCAGTCAGACGAGCCGTGGAACCTAACCTTAAGGTGGGTCCAGGGCCACTAGGAGACCCTCGGCCTCAGGGAGGTGGGGGGACAGGAGGTAGCGGGGAGGCGGGGACCAGAGAGATGCAGAGGAAGAGAGACAGATGGGAGAGAACAGCATCAGAGACAAAGCAAGGTGAGAGACAGGGAGAAGAGGAGGAAAGAGAGAGATGGGGGTCTCTACATACATGGAGGTGGACAGAATGAATGTAGCCAGAGAGAGGGAGAGAGAAAGACACGGAAACGAGGGAGACAGAAACCGGGCCAGGAGTGTTGACGGACCAGCCTGGCCAGGAAAGGGCCTCAGGAGGCCCTCTGGGGACAAAGCCCAGCTCAGCCCCCGGACGGCAGGCCAGGACCCCCACCTGGCACTCCTGACACCCTTCACCTCGCCCCCCACCCACGCTGAGTGCCTGCGTCCCACAGGCCGGGGGGTGAACAGGGGCTCCGGGGACCCACCAAGATCTACCCCTGGAGCCGGCGTAGCCACATAGCCAGAGGTCAGCTGGTACCTGCCAGGAGGCGGGACACCCACCTCGCCTCTGGGCGTGCCCGTGAGGGCCTGCCTAGCCCGCCCACCCTTCACAAAGGCTGCACCTGGGAGAGGGTCTGCAAAACCCACACTTGGACCCTCTATGGCTCCCAGGCCCCAGGCACATCCTCGGGGCAGACTCTCAGGGTCCAGGGGATTGGGCTGAGGCTCTTCACCTCAAGCTGCCCCGATCAGACCCCTCATGGCTCTCAGCCGACACGAGGCCCACCGTGTCTGCTGCCAGCCCTGTGGGCATGCTGGCCTGCCACCCTGGAACATGGGCCCCCTCCCGCACCCCCACCCCGGGCGGGCTCACCTCCACAGCAAAGATTCGGAACACGGAACCCAGAACGCCCCTGAACAGTGTTCAGGTTCTGGCCCTGCTAACTCTCTGTGTGACCGTGATCATCACTCTTTGCTAAGCCTCAGGGAAGGTCTTAAAGATGGACAGGGTGCAGCCACTCCAGGCCAGCCAAACATATGGTGTCCCTGGCGAGGCTGACCTTCCCCTCTGGTGGGCAGAAGCAAGCCGAGTCCCAGGCAGGACAAGCACTGGGAAGAACATGTGTGGGGGGTGGGCTATGAGGAGGCTCTAGGGGTCTCTGTTTCCTTCCCTGTAAAATGGAGTTGATACCAGGATACCCCTGAGACCCCTGTATATATATATAATAAGTTATAAACTAGGCAAAGTCAAGCATGCATATATATATATATATATATATATATGAAGGCTTGATAGTCGTGTCCGACTCTTTGCAACCCCATGGACTGTAGCCTATCAGACTCCTCCCTCCATGGGATTCTCCAGGCAAGAGTACTGGAGTGGGTTGCCATTTCCTTCTACCAGGGGATCTTCACATTCCAGGCAGATGCTTTAACCTCTGAGCCACCAGGGAAAGTCAACTTTCCTACAGAGACAACTGTAGGGAGGCTGAAATGAGAGCGTAGGAGGGAAACGCCCAGCACACAGTCAGGGACCAATGAATGTCAACTATGTTAACTGCCTTGTTATTGCTGCCAGCTGTCGCCGTACCAACCTACCTCTAGCCCCGTGAATCTCAGGAATTCCGTCCTGGAACCCAGAACCCTTCCTGACTGTACCCTGGCTCCCTCTGCTCCAGCCCACGGGCTGCCTCAGTCTCCCACAAACACTTCAGGCTTGCTCCTAACCTCAGGGCCTCTGCACTTGCTGTGTCCTTGGTCTAGACCAATCCTTCCTCAAATATCTTCAGGCGTCCCTCCCTTCTGGTCTCGGGTCAAATGTCACCTGTTTAGGGAGGCCTTAACTGCCCCCCCTAAAATGTGACTGTCCCCAACTTCTCCCTTTTTGGCTATTTGTTCCGCAGTACTTGCCACCACTGGGCAAGTAAGCTATTTCCCTTATTTACTGGGTTTACAAAAGCCCAGCTCTGTTTTCCCTGTTTTGTTCACCACTGTTCCCCCAGGGGTTAGAACAGGGACTGGGACAAAGGTCCCAGTGCTCAATATGTATTCAGCCTGGTCCCTTACTTTATAGGCCAGGCCTAGAGAGATGGAGGTGCTTCTCCAACGTCAAGGGACAGAGGCAGGCAGAGGGAGGCCTATGGAATTTAGAGAAGCCAGTCTCTTTCTGCTTCACTCCCCCTCTCCAGGCACTCCCCTTGCCCCACCCAAACTCCAAATCGGGAGGAGAAAAGGCCTCTGATTGCAGGTCTGGGGCACCGGGAGACTGTGTGCACCCTTAAATCCCTGAGGGGCTGTCCTTCAGACGGTGAGGGGCACTTGGGGAAACCAGAACTGGACAAAGGTGCAATCATGGTGGAATGAGAAGTGGGGGTCCACAGGGGAGGCTCAGAACACCCTTATGATTTCAAGGTCTGTAGGGTTTACTCGAGTAGGTGGAGCTGGACACCAAAGGAGGGGGCCTTTGAATCTTACCCTGGATTTCCAGGTGGTGAGCCTGAGGACCACAGAGATGAGGCAGTGTACCCTAAGACTCACAGGAGAGGTTGGGCTATGGCATTAATAACAGGGATTCCCTATTGTATGCCAGGCACTGCACAAGATGGATGATCTTATTTCCATTTCCCAGTGACACTAAGGAACAGATAAGCTTTATCATGTACCCATTTTAGAGGTGAGGAAACTGAGGCTCAGAGAGGGCCAGCACCTTGGCCCAAGTCACATAGTTAAGAAGCAGAATCAGGATGCTAAGTCCAGGCTGCCCAAGGCAGCACCAGAGGTTTTAGGTCCACAAGCTGGGTGCTGGGGGAACAGGTTGAAGACACTATGGTATCATGGGCCAGGTGCCCAAGTTAGGTATTAAAAAAAAAGCAAAACAGACACAGAACATGAAACTGCAAATCCAGAAAGGTCACTGGTGATCTAGGGCTCAGGTCATACAGACAGCTATGGCAGAGATGGTATGCAAACCCTGGCCAGTCAGGGCAGAAAGCCAAAGGTGGTGGCAGACTCATTCTCATCCCAGGCAAGGGATATCTATGCTTGGTGTCCCCCTCCCCCTGCCCGGGGCAAAAGGAAAGATGTCAGAATGTTTGACAAATAAATAAAGCTGGATGAGCTGGTGACACCCAAGCATAGGGACCTCCCAGTCACCTGACTCTGGAGTTCTCAAAGGTAATTCCTTAACCCCTGCGGACATTTGGCTCTGCTGGGGACTGGCAATGAGATTCCTGAGGCTCAAGTGGAAGTCAGAGAAGGGGGTGGAGGTCGTTGCTTGCTAGAGCAGAAATGGTAAGCCCAGCAGGAAGACACAGGGACCTTGTCCTGGGGGCAGAAGCAGAGCAAGGGTCTCTTAAGTTTGCAGTCTGGTCTGTGGATACCCCCAAGTCCTTATGCAGGAGGTTAATATAAAGATCTACACGGGAGAGAGGAAATGGCTGGGACTGGGGCTTAAATTTTGAAAGAAAGCTTAAACTGGAAGGTGTGCAGGGAGGGCCCTCACCACCCAGAATTTCAAAATACAGGGTGAGAGTTAATTCGGGGGGTGCGGGGGGAGGGATGAGGGTCTGTAAACTGAAGCTATAAATCTAGGATGGGGCTTTGGAGGAAGGGCGTCTGGGGCACTCGGTACCTGGGGCCCCCTGAGTTGAGGTTCCCAGAGCAGATCTGATATGCTCAGATTTGTGGGGTGAAGTCACTACAGCCCAGGGCCCTGGCAGGGGTGCAGATAGGGCCCTAGGGTGTGAAATCTGTATCTGGGGAACCTGGGATAGGGTGTAACTCTTAGGAAGGGGGCCAGTGCATGTCGCTGGCGGGGGGGGAGGGGGGGGTGCCTTCGGCTTGGAGTCCTGGAATGGTGGATCCCCAAGACTAGGGGCTCTTTACAGCCGCGGGGACTCCGGGCTAGGATTGGGATCCGACAGCGTGATGGGAGCTGTCCGTAGCCCGAGGGGTTGATATGGCAGCTCCTTGATCCGGGGGCTGTCTTTGCATCCAGAAAGTCCCGTGGCTGGGGTTCTGGTTTGCGCTTGGAAGGGGCGCTGGGGTGGGGTCCCCAGACTTACGGGAGCTACTTGCAAGTTAGGAGCCGCGGCTAGAGCTCTGCATCGGGGCCTGAGGCTGGGGTTCCGATCCAGGGGACCCGGGATCGCGGCCCCGCAGCCCAGGCTGGCCGGGAGGAGGGGGCCGGAGGTCCTACCTGGGGAGTAGAGCGCGGCCAGCTCGCGGGCCCCGGCGTGCTGCGCGCCCCAGCGCCGGCAGGACGCCGCCTCATCGTCTTCAAGCTCCGGCTGCTGGCCTGGCCCGTCTTCGGCGCCCGCCATGGCCCCTCGCCCGGCCAGCCCGGTGCGCTCAGCTGGCGGCGACGGCGGTGGCTGCGGCGGCAGGGCCGCGGAACCGCGGCGAGATCACGCCGCCCAATGACGGCCCGGCCCGGGGTGCGGCCGCGGCGCCGGCGGGGGTCTCGCCCGGCCGGGCGTCACAGCCAATGGGGGAGCGCGCCTGAGGCCGCGCCAGCCAATCAGCGGCCGCTGAGCCGCAGCCAACCGCGGCGCGCGAGGGGCGGGCCAGTAGCGTACGGAAGAGCCGGGGGGCGGCGCGTCTCGGCCGCCCGCGCTTCTCTGCGCGTCGCAGTCGCCCTGCGGGTCGGGGCACGCTGACGGCCCCCGGCGGGCTGTGTTTACCCCCGCGGTGCCCCCCGGTGCCGAGGGCCGAGGTCTGAGCGGGCGTCTCTTGGGCACTCCCAGGCCGGCGTCTGTGACGGGCCGGGGACGCGCGGGGAGGGGCCCCTGGGCGGGGAGGGGAGGCCCCGTTTGGAGGGTCCCTGGCCTGGGCCGGTTTCAGGGTCTCCGAAGACCCCGAGCGTCACCCCCCACCGTGGGCTCAGCTCGCGCGGTGCCCCCGGGGACAAGCCTGACAGGGGGGTGGGGGCAGTGTCCCCCGGAGGGAGGAGACAGGAAAGTGATAAGAGTCTCTGTCAGATTTGGTGAGCGCTGACTATCTGTTGGGCGCCGGGCCAAGAGCTCGACCGCAGGGTGTTTTTAACTCACAGTCAGGAGCTGGGTGGCCTCAGAGGCCCTGTCACGCAGCGCCCGGAGGTGCCCCCTTCTCCGGTCACTGTGACATCACCCCGCCTTCCCAGTGCTCGTCGGAACGGACGGTGCCAGGCTCCCCCCTCCCTAGAAAGCAAGATCCCCAGGGCTAAGACTTGCTGAGTTCACAGCTGTTCTCCCACGTCCCGATCAGCCTAAGTGAAGTCCCTCAGTCGTGTCCGACTCTTTGAGACCCCATGGACTATGCAGTCCATGGAATTCTCCAGGCCAGGATACTGGAGTGGGTAGCTTTCCCCTTCTCCAAGGGGATCTTCCCAAAGGGCTCAAGTAAATGCTTATGGAGTGAATTAAGTCTCAAATGAATTTATTACCTCAGCTGGAACTCGACCGGTCTAGCCCACTACAAAGCACACAGTAATTGCTCACATAAATTCCACACCGCGTCACCCGCCAAATGGGAGCTAAGAGTGTTCAAGAGGTGGTGGAAGGACCCGAGAGGTACCCAGGGGGAACAGGGAGGGGAGGTAAGACCTCATTCTGTAAGGTCTTTTGGAGGCTCCATCCTTGTTCTCTGAAGGTTTAAGCCCTGGATTGTCCCGGTGCTAGGAAAAGTCAGTCACCCCAGGAGTGTTTCCTGGGCGCTCCCACCCAGGGCGGCCACGATCCCCCGCCAGACCCACGCCCCTTTTCTGTTTCTTTGTATATACCACCTCCCAGGAAAGAAAAGCGCGCTTCCTTGGCAGGGGGAGATTGCAGTCTGCAATTCACATTCTGCTGAATTCTGGCAAAACTTACTGGGTTTGCCTTCTTGTAGCTTACACAATTCAGATTTTCAGTCCAGGAGATTAAGGTGCCCTGTGTTGAGATCGGCTGGATCTCAGATTTCAGGGACACACCCTTCCAAGCTCTGCCTGTGTCCCAAACCTCCAAGCAGGATGAGGTGGCTGGTTCCTGCCGGTGTCGGGAGCTCCCCTAGTGGCCAGCACAAGATGGATGATGGACAGGTTATTCATTTGCTCAGGGAACACATTTGTTAAGCACCAACCTGACCCAGGTTGCTGTAGGGAAAGAGCAGGGAACGTGACTGTCATATTTTCTCTCATTCTGTGATTGTCTTTTCACTTTCTTGATGGTATCCTTTGATACACAAAATATTTTTACTCTTGATGAAGTCTTACCTACTTTTTTCTTTGTGCTTTAGGGGTCATTATTTCCTCATTTTTAAAATAACTTTGTCGTTTTCCACTGTGTGGCTAGATCATAATTCATTTAACTAGTTGTTTATTGATGGACACTTGGGTCATTTCCTATCTTTGAATGTTATAGACATTTTGCTCAATGTCATATTGGCACGTGAAGGTAGGTCTATTGAACTCACTCTGAAGTGGGATTGCTTTGACAAATGTTAACTGCTTAGCCATTTTGGTAGATATGGATAAACCCATTGGTAGGTAGGTAAGCAGATATTGCCATTGGAATCATATAACTATAGTCCCACTAGCTGTGTTCAAGCATGCCTGTTTCCCACAGTCTTGCCAAAAGAGGGTGGCTAATTAAGATTAAAATTTCAGTCCTTCAATTATACTTAGCACATTTCAAGTGCTCAATAGTTACACGTGGCTGGAGGCTAATGAATTAGTGCAGATATAGAACATTTCCACCTTTGCAGAAAGTTCTATTGGGCAAATTTTAGTAAAGAATTGTACAGTGACCTTGACCTTACATTTTAGTAGGATCCTTGGGCTGTTTGTGGGAGGTGGGCTCAGAGACTGAGGAAAATCAGGAGACCAGAGAGGAGGTGACTGCTATAGTCCCAAGTAGGAGAAGTTGGAAGGTCAGACTAGAGTGACTGTGGAGGTGGGTTCTGGATGCATTTTGAAGGTGGAGTGGCCAGGACTTGCTGGTTGATGTCATGGGGGGTGAGGGAGAGAGGTCAAGGATGACTCTCAGGTGTCTAGCCTGAGCCACTGGAAGGATGGAGGTGCCATTGACTGAGCTGGGGAAGAACGAGGTGGGAGCAGGTTTGGGGAGGAGGAGCCCAGGAGTTATGTTCTGGGCATGCTGCATGTGAGATGCAGGTTGGACATCCGAAGTAGCGATATCCAGTGGCATCAAGTAGTTATTTCTGACCTAGAGAATGACACATGATTTTGATCATCAAGTTAAAGCAAAGCCAGAAATGAGGGAAGACACAGAATTACATGCCTAAGATGGGGATGAAGGCCAGGGGCAGTGACGGGCAGTGGAAGAAGCCTGGTCTTTGAAGCTTGGAGTCTCACGGCTGTGTTTCTGAGCCTCTGTGGGTCCATTTTCCTTCCTCGAAATGGAAAGAATAGCACTTGATAGCTTTGTTGTAAGGTTCACAGTGAGCGCTGTGAGAGGGGGGGTTCTTGGCAGAAATGTTTGTTGCATGTGATCATGAGGGTGTGGAGTGAGATCCACACGCTCTCCTGGCTGTCAAGGCCCTGCTGACTCTCGATGGTCATCCCCCTGCTGGGCGATTTACAGACACCAATAAAAGCAAATAGAACCCTTTCTGGGAGATTCCTGGGGTGGAGAAGGCGATGGCACCCCACTCCAGTACTCTTGCCTGGAAAACCCCATGGATAGAGGAGCCTGGTGGGCTGCAGTCCATGGGGTCGCAAAAGAGCCGGACTCAACTGAGCGACTTCACTTTCACTTTTCACTTTCATGCATTGGAGAAGGAAATGGCAACCCACTCCAGTGTTCTTGCCTGGAGAATCCCAGGGACGGGGGAGCCTGGTGGGCTGCCGTCTCTGGGGTCACACAGAGTCGGACATGACTGAAGTGACTTAGTAGCAGCAGCAGCAACCTCTGTGGGGCCCAGTTCCTAGGCATAATCATGCCTCGCTTCGCTGGGAACAAGTGGGAATAACAGATGAAAACTATGTTTAAAAACTAGAGTAAAGCATCGATGATTAAAAAAAAAAAAAAACCCTTTTAAAATAATAATTTCTAAAAAATAATTTAAAATTTACAGAAAAGTTGCAAAAACAGTACAATAAATTTCTGTATATCACCTTCATTCATATCCTTCAATTGTCAACATTTTACTGCATTTATCATTTTTTCTCTCTCTCTAATTTTTCTGAACCATTTGAGAGTCAGTTACATAAAGATACAGTGTTCTTTTACTGCTAATTACTTCAGTGTGCATCTCCTAAGAACAAGGACATTCTCTTACAGGACTTACATTCTCTCTTGTCCTATTGTTTCCAAAATCAGGACCTTCAATGTTGATACAGTCTTATAGCACCATTCTTATTGTTCATATTCAAATTCCACTAATCATCCCAATACCTGAAATCCTTACTCTTTTTTTTAAAATTTACTTTGAGTGGGAGGATAATTGCTTTACAATGTTGTGTTGGTTTCTGCTGTACAACAGCGTGAACCAGTCATGAGTATACCCACATCTCCTCCCTTTTGAAACTCCCTCCCTCCCCCGCCATCCCACCCCTGTTGGTTGTCACAGAGCCCAGAGAGTTGAGCTCCCTGTACAGCAACTTCCTACTAGTTATCTATCTGAAATCCTTTTTCTTACACTAGTGATTACCAAGGTCATGGACCTCCTCCAAAGAGATAAAACGTGCACCTGTCCAAAGAGAAGAAAATCAATGGCAGCCGTGACTCTGCTGAAAGAATCTGTGCTCATACACCCTGCTTGCAGGCTCTGTACACTGAGAGCTGCGGCTGCTGCTACTGTTGCTAAGTGGCCTCAGTCATGGCCCACTCTGTGCTACCCCACAGACGGCAGCCCACCAGGCTCCCCCGTCCCTGGGATTCTCCAGGCAAGAACATGGGAGTGGGTTGCCATTTCCTTCTCCAATGCATGAAAGTGAAAAGTGAAAGTGAAGTCGCTCAGTCGTGTCGGACTCTAGCGACCCCATGGACTGCAGCCTACGAGGCTCCTCCGTCCATGGGATTTTCCAGGCAAGAGCACTGCAGTGGGGTGCCATTGCCTTCTCCGCATTGAGAGCAGTGCTTCTCAACTAGGATGATTTTGCCCCGCAGGGGACATTTGTAATGCCTTGAAGCACTTGTGGCTGTCATACCTGGGGGTGGTGATATGCTGCTGGCATCTCTTGAGTAGAGGCTCGGAATGCTGCCAAACCCTGCCAGGCACAGAACCGAGAATTCTCTGGCCCAAAATGTCAGTAGGGCTAAGGTTGAGAGACTGTGACTTGTGGGTAAACTGGGGAGAGACGCCTCCCTCAGTTGTAATCGGAGCACCCCCAGATCTACAATTCACCCCAGCAATTCCCTCTCCCCAGCTACCCTGGAAAACGCTGCTCCTATAGGCATAGGAAGGGTCAGCCAAGTCTGTTTGCGATGGCTTCAGATTGGAACCAGCCCCCACGGCCCATTAGGAGGAGACCGATAAACTGTGGTCACGTGGTGCTCGAAGCTCTTGCCTGGCCCTGTTTTCGTGCGCGATAAGTCACTTCAGTCGTGTCCGACTCTGTGCGGCCCCATGGACTATAGCCCACCAGGCTCCTCGATACATGGGATTCTCCAGGCAAGGATACTGGAGTGGGTTGCCATGCCCTCCTCCAGGGGATTTTCCCAACCCAGGGATCTAACCCGTGTCTCTTACATCTCCTGCACTGGCAGAGAGTTTCTTTACCACTAGCGCCACCTGAAAAGCCCTTGGTTCTGTTTGCTTCTCTGTAAAATGGGGTTGGGGAGATGGGCTTGGAAAATGAAAGTTGCTCAGTCATGTTTAACTCTTTGTGATCTCATGGACTGTAGCCCACCAGGCCCCTCTGTCCATGAAATTCTCCAGGCAAGAGTACTGCAGTGGGTAGCCGTTCCCTTCTCCAGGGGTTCTTCCCAACCCAGGGGTGGAACCCAGGTCTTCTGCACTGCAGGCAGATTCTTTACCAGCTGAGCTACCAGGGAAGCTTCCTGGGCGTGGAAGGATGCCAGGAATCCTGGGCCCAGCTGCTGCTTTGTGACTATGGGCATCACTCTCTGACTCATGCATGATTGACATATTGGGATTATGCGTGGACATGTCTCCAAGCTTTTATTGACAGGAGGCTGCCCTGGAATGTCTCCCCACTGGAATGGAGGGCAGGGCCTCTGCTGAGTCACCTCTGGCCATGGGAGGCTGGCTCTGGGTATGGCTCATTTTAAAAGCAGCTGCCATTTCTTTTCTTTCTTTCAAAACATTCATCCTTTTGTTTGCTGGTTTAGACCCTTCGTACAGTACAAGTGGTTACTGGGCACTTGAAATGTGGTAGTCTGAATTGAGATATGCTGCAAGCAGAAAATACACGTGGCAGCAGCTGCTGTTTTCTTAGTGCCGAGTACAGACCAGGTTCAACACTAAGCCTACACTGTGACTCTCACAAAACTTCCGCATGGGATTAACACACTCATTTTCCTGTCTCCATTTTTTAAATGGGGGAACAGGCTCAGAGAGGTCATGCCACACAGCAGGGAAAGGCAAAATTGGGATTCAGACAAGAGGAGTAAGATTCCAAAGTTTGTGTTATTTCCAGTCTGCTGCACCTTCTCCCGGAGAAGGCAATGGCACCCCACTCCAGTACTCTTGCCTGGAAAATCCCATGGATGAAGGAGCCTGGAAGGCTGCAGTCCATGGGGTCGAGAAGAGTCGGACATGACTGAGCGACTTCACTTTCACTTTTCACTTTCATGCATTGGAGAAGTAAATGGCAACCCCACTCCAGTGTTCTTGCCTGGAGAATCCCAGGAATGGGGGAGCCTGGTGGGCTGCCGTCTATGGGGTCGCACAGAGTTGGACACGACTTAAATGACTTAGCAGCAGCAGCACCTTCTCCACACATGGTAGGCGCTCAGAAAATGTACGAGTGGCAGAGAAAGGACAATATATTCATTGGAAATAGAGCCCTGAGTTTTAGAATAAAACACGATGGCTGCCTAGCTATGTTAGCTAATGACTGCTGTTCGTGGACTCCCTTGCAGCAGTATAGGACATGTGACTGGTTTCAGCCAATAGGATGAGAATGAAAGTGGCACAAAACACCCTGGTTTGTGCCCTTAAAGAGGTTGGCTTTTATTGCCTTTTCTCTACTACCTACGAGCGGTAATGTAGATGTGATGGCAGTGCTAGGGCAGCCATCTTGGACCGTGAGATGGAAACTGCGGGAAAGAGTCTGGGCCTCTAAAACCACAAAGCCATCATCCAGCTCTGAACAGCTTTTGTTCAGATTGATGTGAGAGAGGAAAATAAACTATTTTCTTGTCTAGGAGACATTTGTTATTTGAGCCATTCTTACAGCTTCGAGCCTGTATTTCACCAATGCATTTGTTAAATGAACAGATGGATGATTGAATGACAGGAGGAGTCAGATCTAGGCCCACAGACATATAAGAGTGCACAAAGATGGTGTTCGAGCCTAGGTGGAAGCCAGTGGAGCCAGTTTCAAACCTGGCCCTTGTGCTAGCTTGCTGTGTGCCCCTGGATAACCCATGTGCCTTCTCTGGGCCCCACATTCCTGGGTTGTAAACCAGACTCTTAGGTTCCCGGCTTTGCATGGAATCTATGCAGTTTAAGTGTTCATGCTGCTGCTAAGTTGCTTCAGTCGTGTCCAACTCTGTGCGACCCCATAGACAGCAGCCCACCAGGCTCCCCCATCCCTGGGATTCTCCAAGCAAGAATACTGGAGTGGGTTGCCATTTCCTTCTCCAATGCATGAAAGTGAAAAGTGAAAGTGAAATTGCTCAGTCGTGTCTGACTCTTAGCGATCCCATGGACTGCAGCCTACCAGGGGTTTCCATCCATGGGATTTTCCAGGCAAGAGTACTGGAGTGGGTTGCCATTGCCTTCTCCGTAAAAGTGTTCATCAGTTCAGTTCAGTTCAGTTGCTCAGTCGTGTCCGACTCTGCGACCCCATGAATCGCAGCACGCCAGGCCTCTGTGGAATTCCATTTTTCAGGAATCTATTCCCAGAGAAATTCTCATCTGACAGCCCATAAACACAGGTGTAAGGATGTGGCTTCAGACTGATTACGGAGCAAAAGTTTGTCCTTAAAGGTGATTAAATAAACTCTGACAGGTTCCTGCTGGGGAGTTCTGGACAGCTGATTGTGGCCATGATGACTTCTCTTATGACACCTGCTGGCACAAAATGATACTGCAACTCAGCTCAGTGCAGATTTGGGAATTTCCAGAAGAGGTTCAGCGTGATGGTCATTTGGGAAGCCATAGAGCAAGGAGTGATTTAGAAGGAAGGCCAAGACAAGGAGGTTGGCCTGGCTGGGGAGGTTGAGAATACAGACCTGGTTCGAATTCCAGCTTTACTATCTACTACCGAGTGAGCTTGGTATCTTCTCTGAGCTTAGTTTCCTCTTCAATAAAGTGAGAATCCTACGGCCCTCATCTTTACTGATCACTCATTATTTACTGAACCAACATTAAGCGACTATACTGAATCTCACTTAGGCAATAAAGATATGCCAGGACCTGGATCCTGCCCTCATGCAGTCTTGTTGGGGGAAGACTATAAAAAAAAGTCCCACAAAAACCACACATACAGGATCCTTTCAGGTACAGATGACACTATAAGGGAAAATAAGGCAGGAGATGGATCTGTGGGTGGTGGCACCATTACAAATGAGGGGCTCCAGGGTGGGGGGGGCGTGTCTGAAGAAGACTGAGTGGAGGCTAGCGGGAAGGGCATCTTGTGTACACGGAATTCATACAAAATGCCAGTGGAAGAGCCTGGTCCATCATACGTGCTCAGTACATGGTGGATCACTGTCTTATGACACAAAGGAGTTAAAGGGGAGACTGGAATGCATATCCCAGGGTCTGAGGCCATCACAAAGAGTGAGAGAAGAGTCTGGGGGGCCTGACAGGTAGAGAGCTGACCCAGCTCTGGGTGGCCCTGGGCAGATTGCTGTCTGGGCCTCCACTGCCTCATCTGGAAAATGGGCCTGAAAATGTCCACCTTGTGAGATTGGGGTTGTCATGGGCTGAACTGTAAACCAACTGCTCCCCTCCTCTACGAGGCCCCGAGTCATATGTTGAAGTCTTGGCCCCCAGCATCTCAGAATGGGACTCTATTTGGAGATGAGGTCTTTAAAGAGATTATGAAGTTAAAACAAGGTCAACAGGGTGAGTCCTAATCCAATAGGACCTTGTAAGAAGAGGGGATTACGACACACGGATGCACAGAGGGAAGAAGATGGCCATCCGTGAGCCGAGAGAGGGCCTCAGGAGGAAATGGCCCCGAGGATGCCTTGCTCTCGACTTCCAGCCTCCAAAACTGTGGGAAAAGACGTTTCTGTGGTTTAAAAGGCCAGGTCTGTGGTGCTTTGTTCTGGCAGCCCTGGCAAGCGAACACAGGGTGATGTATGAATACAGACAGGCACCCCGAGGCCCTTAACAGAAGCTGATTCCCTTGGCCCAGAGCCACGAGGAGCCTCTCAGCTGTGCCCGAGTCCTGACTGGTGAATCCTGGCATCTTGGTAGAAACCAGAGTCCGCCGTGGGATTGCTGTGGTTGCTCCGCAGCCTGGTCCACGTGGTGCCTGGGATGGGCCCTGCCTCCAGGACTCTGCTCAGTGGATTTCTGCCCTCCTATCTGGTTCATTAGTCAGTCGATCCACAGACTTAGCAGGTAGCACTGTGGCCATTCTGTGAAATGTGGCCTGGCTGTATTAGCGAGGGTCCAGTCTGGAAAATGGAGACCACTCTAAGGGGTTTCAAACAGAAGATGGGATATCAAAACAAGGAGTTGCTTATACAGATGATGAAAGAGCTGAGATACTAAACAGGCAGGAGGAGGCGTCCAGGGCTGAGCTACAGCTGGAGGGCAGAGAGACACAGGGACGGTGTGGTATCTCTAGATCCAAGAAGCCAGGGCTGGAGCCATGGTGGGAACTGCTGGGAGGAACTAGGACTGGGAAGGGAAGTCCTGCTGGGGAGGGACCGGTCCTCTTTGCCCTCAGATCCCTGTGCTGCCCTTCCCTGGTTCTGCTCTGAGTTGCAGAAGGGCTAACTTCTGCAGGCTGCACTTCCCTCGGACTTCTTATTGGCCGACAGGAGGTCCTGGGGGGAGATTGGCGATTTGAGGAAGGGAGAAGCCAGGGTATTTTTCACTGTCTCCTCACACCTTGGGCTGCGTCTCCAAGCTGAGTCTCCCCCACAGCTCCAGCTCCTACAGGACCGTCCTCTGTGTTTCCAGCTTTGCTGAGTGACCGCAGGCCCTGGGCCACTGTCACATCACCTCCTCCTTGGTCCCTCCAGCTTAGAGATGGCAATGACCTTCCGCTGCTGTGAATTCTTTTCTTGTTGTTGTCTTTTTGGTGAACTCTTTATTTTTAAATGGCAACCTAATTCTAAGATAGGGATCTTCTCCAAAATACACTCTAAAATACCTTAATCTTCTCACAATATGCATGAAAATACTGTGAGTCTAGAACATTTACCCTGTCAAAATCTATAGAAAAATCAAAAGCAATCTTAACCAATGTAAGAAGAAGAAAAAAAAAACCAAAACACCCAAGTTTGAAGAAAACCTCCCTCAAAAACTGCAGTAGCTTAGGCATTTAATTTATCTTTTCACCGAAAAGTTGGAAAAGAATGATCTAAATCACTCTTCTAAATAGGTCTTCCCTTCAGTGGCCTGGTTGAGAAAGTTACTCAGTTGTCAGTAGAGTCAAGGCTTCATCCAATACCCTGGGGTTCCGCCAAGGTCACTCTTCTGAGGCTTCAGTGAAAGGTTTGATTCCGATCAGGCGCCTGCAGAGGTCTGCCAAGAAGGCAGGTGCGCAAGCCAGGGCAAACCACGCCCTGGTCAGCAACTCCAATCAGTGGACCGTTGATGATTCCACTCTCGGTGCTTCCAAATCTAGGTACGTTGAAGAGCTTCTTATGTGAACTGTCATTTAATGTTTCAATAAGGTACTCACAGGCAGGTCCTGTCCTGGGGCATCCTCGAAGGAGACTGTATTATCCCTGTAGGGAGGGGGCCTGGGGTGGGGGGGGCGGAGGGGAGCTGTGAGTTCTAAACCACTTCCTGCTTGGCTTCTGGGCTCCTGCATCATCTTTGTAACCAGTTCCCTTTTGGAAAGGCTCTGCTTAAATGCTCAGTGGTTTCCCATCCTGATATGAAAGCAGGCTGGCAAGTGGCCCCCCAGAAGCCTTTCCAGTGCCCTCGCCCTTCTTACAGATAAGAACCTGGCAGACCACAGCGGGCGAGGCATCTGGGCTCCAGGGACCACAGGGTGGCCCTAGAGTCGGGTGAGCGTCTCTCTGCCCTAGTTCTGCCCTGTAAGCTCCATCAGGCCACGTGCCCTCCCTGAGGCCTCTGTCTCCTCACCTGTCACGTGAGGATCAGGGTGGAACCCACTGACACAGGGCGTTTTGAGGATTTGACGAGATGTGATGTGGAAAGAGCTTAGCCACAACCTTAAAAACGAGGAGTAAAGAAGGAGACGTCCCCATCAGCAGTTAAAAGACGTGTAACCATCATAACAGGCCGTGGGGGTGCTGGTGCAAGGACCACAGGCCAAAGGGATGGGGGAGCTCGTGGGGATACAAGACTACATCTCGTGGGGATACGAGAAATAAAGACACAAGGACAGTAGCCCCACAGCCCCGTGAGGAGAGGAGAAATTGTTCAGAAGATGGTGTTGGGCAAGTGGCCCCCAATAAAGCTGGATCTTTTTTTAAAACAAAACAATATTTATTTGGCTGTAAAGGGTCTCAGTTGCGGCAGGATCTGCGACCTTCATTGTGGCAGGCAGACTCTTAGTTGCTGCATGCGGGATCCAGGTCTCTGACCAGGGATTGAACCCAGGCCCCCTGCACGGGGAGCAAAGAGTCTCAGCCACTGGACCACCAGGCAAGTCCCTAAAACCAGATCTTCCATTCATACCGAAAACAAAGATGGTTCTAGATGGATTAAAGACAATATGAAGTGCAAAGTTAGAAA
This sequence comes from Bos indicus x Bos taurus, assembly GCF_003369695.1. Classification (NCBI taxonomy): domain Eukaryota; kingdom Metazoa; phylum Chordata; class Mammalia; order Artiodactyla; family Bovidae; genus Bos; species Bos indicus x Bos taurus. The sequence goes on along the minus strand of NC_040088.1, from coordinate 5,282,936 downwards.
AATTAGAAGTTATATATACACAGTGGAATAGTATTCTGCCATAAAGAGAAATTACATTTTGACACGTGCTACAATATGGATGGACCTTGAAGACAGGACACTAAGGGGAGTAAGCCTGTCATAAAAAAGGAAAATATTGTACCATTTCTCTGATGCCTGGAGTAGTCAATTTCATAGAGACAGAAAGCAAATTAGCGGTTTCCAGAGGCTGTTGGGAGGAGGATGGGAGGAGGGGTAGAGTTCAGTGGGGAGACGGTTTCTGTTTGGGATGAAAAAGCTCTGGATGTGGACAATGATAGTGGTTGCACGACATGATGGATGTACCCTTAAAATGACTAAAATGGTTAGTTCTATATTGTCTATATTTTACCAGAATAAAAAAGCATGATGTATAAAAGGCAAAAAAAAAAAAAACCCAATAAAATTTATCTTGATTATGTCTAAATGAAGGAATTCTGACCAAAGGACCCTATGGATGAGGTTAATAGATGTTGAGTGTGAACACATCACGGTGTCTAAAACTGCAGTGTTTGGAACGTGCACTTCTGGAAACAATGGCAGAGAAGACAGCAGCCCCAGTGGAAAAAGAGCAATGGACGTGAAGATCAATTTGCAGAAGAGGAAATGGCAAGCACAGGAGGAAAGCCCAGGCTCACAGGCAAGAGGAGACGAGAAGAGGAGCTGCCACTGTAACACTGGTCAGAATTCAGGTTGGACGGCTCCCGGATTTTCGCCACTGAAAGGATCGAGGCTGGGGTAAGAAAAGTAGAAATCGTTGTGTCAGAAAATAAGGTCACGCTCCAAGAATAGTGGGGATGTGATAAAAAGACACAGGAGCCAGCTGAAGGGGCTGACAGAAGCCAAGCCAGGGCCCGTTTGAGCACCAAATCAAATAATAGTAATGATGGAAGACAATAAAAATGGAATAAAATAAAATCCAGGAGTCCATATTGACGTAAGTGAATAAATAAATAAACGGGGGTGAGGTGATTTTAAGATATGGCTGCCAACTCTTCCGGCTTCCCTGCTGGCTCAGTGGGAAAGAATCTGCCTACAACGCAGGGGATGCAGGCAGGAGACCTGGGTGCGATCTCTGGTTTGGGAAGAGCTCTTTCTCCCCGGGAGAAAGAAAATGGCAACTCTTTCCTGTATTCTTGCCTGCAAAATCCCAATCCATGGGGTTGCAAAGAGTTGGGCGCAGCTGGGTGACTGAACAACAGCAGCGACAACAGCCAGGTCTTTGCCGCTCCTCAACGGGTGGGACCAAAGTCACCTCCTCCTGGTAGGGGCTGGACTCGATTCTAATAAGTAGAATATGGCAGAAGGGAAACTATCGGGAAACTCGGCAATATTAGGTTGGCCAAAAAGTGCCTTTGGAGCTTAAGTAAAAATAAAAGACACATTTTTTGTTTTCACCACTTTTCGTATTGAACAATGTATCCACCATTGTGGGATTCCTTGGTGGCTCAGATGGTAAAGCATCTGCCCGCAATTCAGGAGACCCAGGTTCTATCCCTGGGTCGGGAAGATCCCCTGGAGAAAGCAATGGCAACCCACTCCGGTACTCTTGCCTGGAAAATTCCATGGATGGAGGAGCCTGGTAGGCTACAGTCCATGGTCTCAAAGAGTCAGACACGACTGAGCGACTTCACTTTCTTTCTTTCATTCACCATTGTGTTCCACTATCTTCTGCCACTTTTCCAGGCAACTTCATAATTCCATTGTCCCAAAACTTTCTGTTTTTTTTGAGCAAAGAACTGTTCCAGGTGCCTTTTACAGTCTTCCAGGGAATTGAATTTTTTTTTTTTTTTCCCCCATTAAGAGAATTTTGTAAAGACTGAAATAAATGGTAACCTGAAGGTGTAATGTCTGGTGAATACAGTGGATGAACGAGAACTTCCCAGCCAGGCTGTGACAGTTTCTGCTTGGGGGAGGACAACTTCCACATCACGAGGACACTCAAGCAGCCCTAGCAATCGGCCCGTGTGCTGGGAGCCAAGGCCACCAAGGGCCACGTAAGAGAGGCATTTGGAAGCAGATCCCTCAGCACTGAGCTGTCCACTGTGCCACATAGGGCTGTTCAAGGCTTGAGTATAACTGGCCCAAATTGGAATGTGCTGTGTTAAATACACACTGAATTTCAAAGAAGCCTGAAAAAAAAAAAAAAAGATGTCAAATATCTCATTAACAACTTTTTGTATTGGCAATATGTTGAAATGATAAGATTTTAGATATAGTGGGCTTGGTAAAATATATCACTAAAATCAATCATTAACCATGGGGTTTCCATATGGCTCTCATTCTGCTCTTCCTGCTGGACATCGATGCTCCAGCCCCAGCAGAACTTTCAAATAATTATAGTCCCAGCCAACATGGTTTTTTTTTTTTTTTTTTTTTAAAGGTTTCTTTATTCATTTATCTTTGGCGGTGCTGGTCGTCGCTGCTGCTGGTCTCCGGCCAGTTATGGTGAGTGGAGGCTACTCTTTGACATGGACAGAGCGCGGGCTCCAGGTGCTCAGGCTTCAGTGGCTGTGGCTCACGGGCTTACTCCCTCCGGGGCGTGTGGGATCTTCCCAGACCAGGGACCGAACCTGTGTCTCCTGCGTTGGCAGGCAGACTTATAACCACTGGACCACCAGGGAGGCCCCCAGGCAACGTCTTCAGTCTTCTGAGAGATTCTAAGGAGAACATTCGGGTCAAACAATGCTGAATTCCTGACTCCAAAAACCAGTGAGAAAATGAATGATTACTATTTTAAGCTGCTAAGTGTTGGGGTCATTATACACATAGCAAGAGACTGATTGGGGCAAGCATCATAATGGATGCTAAAGGTAGTGAAATTGTGAAAAACTGAGTGAACACTGCAGGAACAATAGGATATTGAAATAGTTTTAAAGTATCTCCCCATGAGATGCTTATTCATTACAAAGAGGAAATACAGTTCTCTGGCAGTGCTGAAACCTGGCCGACATCACTCGGCCAAGTGATCAATATTAGCATCACCAGTAAGGGCGCACGTAGCTCCCAGGTCCTCCTGATGGGAAACACCGAAAGGGACCCACACCACTCGGGCGGCTCCTGATGAAGGTGCACAGCTTGAGCTCAACCACCAGGAGACTTTGGACCGAACCACAGGAGGGACGTTCTGTGAAATAACAGGCCTCTTCAAAAGCGTCAAGGTTATCAGTTTCTAGGAAAGACAGACCAAGGAACTGTTTCCCAGACACCAAAGAGATAGGGCAAGGAAATGCAGAGTAAGTTGCAAACTCCAGGACACCCCACCCCTAAATACTTCAGCATTGACACCAGAAGCTGCTGCTGCTGCTGCTGCTGCGGCTAAATCGCTTCAGTCGTGTCCAACTCTGTGCGATCCCAGAGACGGCAGCCCATCGGGCTCCCCATCCCTGGGATTCTCCAGGCAGGAACACTGGAGTGGGTTGCCATTTCCTTCTCCAATGCATAAAAGTGAAAAGTGAAAGTGAAGTCGCTCAGTCGTGTCCGACTCTTAGTGACCCCATGGACTGCAGCCCACCAGGCTCCTCCATCCATGGGATTTTCCAGGCAAGAGTACTGGAGTGGGGTGCCATTGCCTTCTCCACACCAGAAGCTAAAGTTCCACAAATAAATATTAGTTGCTCAGTCGTGTGTGACTCCTTTCGATCCCATGGACTGTAGCCCATCAGGCTCCTCTGTCCATGAAATTCTCCAAGCAAGAATACTGGAGTGGGGTTGCCATTTCCTTCTCTAGGGCTCCTGTAGGGGAAATCACAATTGGAGGCGTCAAGTCCAAGGGAGCTGCCCCGGACATGTTCATTATGAGAGTGTTCCTCTCCTTTGTAAAGCACTTCTACTGCCAGATTGTTTCATTGTGAGCCATTCAGGGGCCATTGCTCTTCTGATCTTAACATATCTAATATGCACCCCAAAGATCTTTCCTTTGGGATATATGAAATATTTCTTGTCTGTAAAACTGACGTTCAATGAAAGGTACAGATGTTAGGTGTACTTTGGGTTATTTCTGAAACAAGGTTTTGCAGATGTAACCAAATTAAGAAGGGCTCATACTGGATGAGGGTGGGCCCTAAACCCACTGACTGGCGTCTTTATAAGAGAAAGGAGGAGATGTGGATACAGACATGCCCAAGGGGAAGAAGGCCCCATCAAGAGGGAGACAGGGAAGGCGTGATGTGGCTCCGAGGCAAGTAGCACTAGAGACTGCACCAGCGTGGCTGTGGTTTCAGACTGCCAGCTGCCACAACTGTTGGAGAATAAATGCATGTTGTGTTATGTGCCCTGGTTTGTGATGCTTTGTGATGACAGCCTGGAAAAACTGATACGGAACATTTACCATCACCCCCAAAAGCACCCTCCTGCTTTCCTACAAAATCCTGCCCACTCCTCAGAAGAGGAAATCACGCTCTGATACTTTCCAGCATAGATTAATGTTGCTTGTTAGACAGCTTCATGTAAGTGGAATCAGGCAGGATGTATTCCTTCGTGTTGATGCTTTTCACTTGGCACAAAATTTTAGAGATAGCCAGGTGGTTTGTTGTTCAGTTGCTCAGTTGTGTTTGACTATTTGCAACCCCATGGACCACAGCACGCCAGGCCATCACCAACTCCTGGAGTTTGCTCAGACTCATATCCATCGAGTTGGTGAGGCCATCCAACCATCTCATCCTCTGTCGTCCCCTTCTCCTCCTGCCTTCAATCTTTCCCAGCATCGGGGTCTTTTCTAATGAGTCCGCTCTTCACATCCAGTGGCCAAAGTATTGGAACTTCAGCTTCAGCATCAGTCCCTCCAATGAATATTCAGAATTGATTTCCTTTAGGACGGACTGGTGTGATCAGGTGGTTGCACCTAGGTTGGTACACCTATGATTAAAGTCAGTTTGCTTGAGGGGGAAGCAAAATTTGAAGTTGAGGAGGAGGGAGGTAGGCAATAAGGATGGGAAGTTTCTTTTCAAAGCTGGGCTTGGAGCCTCCTGTCCTGGAATGTCTGACTTCAAGTTCGCCACCTACACCTGCCTTCCTGTCTGGGCTCTGGAGGGCAAGTTGGAGGCTAGGCTCTGTCGCCACCTGGTGGTCATTCTAGATAAGTGCAACCAGCGATGCCAGCCCTGCGCCCAGCTGGGTGGGGAGATTGGGGGTCAAATCAGTGTGTCTTTTCCAGGGTTGTGCCTCTGAGTCACTGAGCACCTATTCAGCACTGGCATGAGTCCTGTGTGAGTGTGTATATACAGAGATGACCTACATTGGGCTAACTTTGAGGGGTCAAAGGAGAGGGACTGATGCTGAAGCTGAAGCTCCAGTACTTTGGCCACCTGATATGAAGAACTGACTCACTGGAAAAAACCTTGAAGCTGGGAAAGATTGAAGGCAGGAGGAGAAGGGGATGACAGAGGATGAGATGGTTGGATGGTGTCACCGACTCAATGGACATGAGTTTGGGTGGGCTCCGGGAGTTGGTGATGGACAGGGAGGCCTGGTGTGCTGCAGTCCATGAGGTCACAGCTGAGCGGCAGAACTGAACTGAAGGAGAGGGAGGTTACACAAAACTAACTCCAGTAGGGTCAGAAGAAGATCCTGGAGTCATAAGGTGTAGGGAGCACAGAGGAAGCAGAGAGAACTTGGGCATTCAGGGGAAGTTTCTCAGGGCATTTCTCAGCTGGAGGCAGAGAGAAGTGTGTTAGAAGCAGAGGGAACCACAGGCGTGGTGGCGGGACCATGCCCGGCGTGGCTTTCTAGACTCAAATAGCAACAAGGCAGCAGGGACCCAGGGCTTCCCTGGTGGCTCATTGGGAAAGAACCCCCCTGCAATGCAAGAGACACGGGTTCAATCCCTGGGTGGGGAAGATCCCCTGGAAAAGGAAATGGCAACCCACTCCAATATTCTTGCCTGGGAAATCCCATGGACAGAGGAGCCTGGTGGGTCATAGTCCGTGGGGTCACAAAGAGTCGGACACGACTGAGCAACTAAACAACGAAACAATGCCCATCCCTGGTGCCCATTTTCAAGTTACAAGAGGATGTGGTTTCCCCCCCTCCTCCCACCTCAGGACCCCAGCCCACCGTAGCGGACGTCCTCTGGGGCTCCCCACAAACCAGCTTCCTGGAAGGCACGCCCTTGTGCAGCCCCCTGGCCTTGCACCTGGCCTGTCCAGCAGGACAGCGTGGGGCTTCCGCCTGAGAAGACCCAGCAGCTCTCACCTCTGCACTTGGGAGCACAGCCACTGTGGCAGGGAGCCCACAGGGAGGAGCCACCTGGGGGGCCACGGGAGAGCATTCCAGCAGAGAGCTGGACCCGTGCAGGGGCCAGTGAGAAAGCCCCGTGACGATCATGGACACGTCCACAGGCCAGTGGAAGAGGCCACGTGTGGAGGGGGATCTACGTAATGGAGAATGGGGACCAAGGGCTCGCCGCAGACAGGCTCCTGCAGCCCGCCGCCGTTCAGGCCAAGCCAGCCGCGGTCCCACACGCGGGGATGAGCCCTGCAGCAGAGACAAGCTGCCCCCACCCACGCCTTGTCCGAAGTCCTGACCCACAGGGTTGTCAGCGAACCAGATGCGGGTGGTGGCAAGCTGCTAAGTTGTGGGGTGAGTTATTTCACGGCATCCCGAGCACCCCGAGTTTCTTCCGGCCCTCCCAGCAGGAGACCGCACCCTCACACAGACACGCGAGAGTGCATTTCTGTGTCTGTCCGCCTTCAGGTGGGGGTTCGTACGCCACACATCCTGGCCCGGCCCTTCTCATTCTCTCTCTATTTGAAAGTCATTCATTTGTTTATTGACGTTCTTTTAAAAAAAATCGATTCCTTACCACCGCGCTGCCTTTCTGTAGCTCTGATGCTTGGACTTCTCATTGCCGTGGCTTCTCTTGTCGCGGAGCGTGGGTTCCAGGCCGCAATGGCCTCAGGTATTGAGGTGCCCAGCTTTAGTTGCCCCCACCGCCCTCCACTGGCATGTGGAATCTCCATGGACCAGGGAACGAACCCGTTTCTCCTCCACCTGCAGGCAGATTCTTAGCCACTGAACCACCAGGGAAGTCCCTGGCCTTTTTCTCTTAGCCGCAGACCTTAGGGATGGTCCTAGACGCGTATGGTTCATACAGTAGTCACTAGCCATGGGAGCGAAATTGGATGAAACAAAAACACTGAGTTCCCAGTCACACCAGCCACCCCTCAGGGGCTCAGCGGCCTCCTGCAGCCGGCAGCTCGCTCCCACGCGGCAGAGCAGAGATGTGGGCTATTCCCCCCAGCCCAGGGAGTCCTGCGGGGCAGTGCTGGTCTGGATTCCCCCCATAGCACTGCCCCGTTATTTTTAGCAGCTGCAGAGTCTTTCCTGGAAATACTGACACCAGAGCGCAAGACTTGCGATTGCAGCATCCGTTCATCTTTGTGCAGGTCTGAGTGTCTTTGTAGGATAAATGCCCAACATGTCTGGGCCCGATGAAGCCTTCCATTTTGATAGCTATGGCCAAAGTACTAGACGTTGAGCCACTTTGCAAAGCCACTAAAAGCGTGTAAACCTGTTTGTTTTCTCGAAGCTGCTTCATCAATGCATGTGGAATTCAGAATTTTTTTTTTAGCTAATGGTGAAGGTTTTCACAAAAAGCAAGACTCTACCAGGAAGCTGCTCTGCCAGGCCCGTCTTTCACTCAACAATCCCACTGGGTGTCTCTCCATGCTGACGTAAAAAGCTACCTTGTCCTTTAAAAAAAAGTGTGGTATTATAAAATTCACATAGCATAAAGTTTGCCATCGTTAAAAAAAAACAGAAGTAGAGTTGATTTGCAATATTGTGTTAATTTCATGTGGACAGCAAAGTGATTCAGGTATATATACATATATAGTCTCAGTTACCGGGCGTTAAAACATACCGATTAGAGTTCCCCGGGGTGTACAGTGGATCCTTGCTGCCCATCTATTTTACGCACAGTAGTTCGTATCTGTTAATGCCACACTCCTGGTTTATCCCTCGTCTCTGTCCCCTTTGTAACCATAAGTGTGTTTTCTATGTCTGTGAGTGTGTCTTTGCTTTGTGTGTAGGTTTCTTTGTATTGTTTTCCAGATTCCGCGTGTAAGTGACACTGTGCGGTATTTGTCTCTCTGCCTGACTTACTTCACTAAGTGTAATGTTCTCTAGGTCCAGCCACATCGCCACAAATAGCATTACTTCATTCTTTTTTTGCTGGCAGAGTCATTACATACACACACATAAATATATATCTCCGACCTCCTCTCTATCCATTCATCTGTCGATAGGCGTTTAGGCTGCTCCCCTGTCTTGGCTTTGTGAGTACTGCTGCTGTGACCAGTGGGGTGCCTGAATCTTTTCGAATTAGGTTTTCGTCTTTTACGGATTCATGTCCAGGAGCGGGACTGCTGGATCATGTGGTAGCTCTACGAAGTTGACCATCTTATGATCCCATAGTTCTGATAATGTGTCATGTCAATGTAAGATGCTAGGATTAGAGGAGGCTGTACAAAGACTTTATGGGAATGCTGTACTGACTTTACAACTCTTCTAGAAACCAAAAATTGTTACCAAGTAAATAGTTAAAATTAACCAGCAGTTAAAAAAAAGTTCAAAAAAAGGAACCATCTTAACTACAGTTTGGGCTTCCAGGTGGCAAAGAATCCGCCTGCCAACTCAGAAGACGTGAGACACGGGCTTAGTCCCTGGTCAGGAAGATCCCCTGGAGGAGGAAATGACTACTCACTCCAATATTCTTGCCTGGAGATGCCCATGGACAGAGGAGCCTGGCGGGCTACAGTCCATAGGGTCGCAGAGTTGGACACGACTGAGGCGACCGAGCGCGCGCGCGCACACACACACACACACACACACACAACTACAGTTCAGGGCCATCAAGTGTATTTACACTGTTGTACAAGCAACACCACCATCCCTCTCTGGGACTGCCTCATCTTCCCGAGCTGAAACTCTGTACCTGACAAACCACTCCCGACTCCCCTCTCCGCAGCCGCCGTTCTGTCTGTCCCTGAGTCTGACTGATCGAGGCACTGCGTGTAAATAGAATCAGACGGTGTTTGTCCTTTTGTGTCCTCCCTATTCCATTTAGAATACTGTCCTCAAGGTTCACCCATGTTGCAGGCTGTGTCGGAATTGCCTTCTTTTTAAAGGCTGAATAATATTCCCTCGTGTGTATAGACCACGTTTTGCTTATTCAATGGATATTTGTGTTGCCTCCACCTTTTGGCTACTGTGAATAATTGCTGCTGTGAATATGGGTGTTAAATATATTTTCAAAACCCTGCTTTCAGTTCTTTTGGGTATATGCCTAGAAAATGGAATTGCTTGATCATATGGTAATTCCCTTTTTAATTTTTTGAGGAAGTACCTTAATGTTCCTAACAGGGGTTGTACCATTTGACATTCCCACCAGCAACACAAAAGGGTTCCAATTTCTCCATATCATCGTCAACACCTGTTTCTTCTTTTTTTTTTTTTTTTACAGTAGTCAATGGGTGTGGCAGAGAAGGCAATGGCACCCCACTCCAGTACTCTTGCCTGGAAAATCCATGGGCGGAGGAGCCTGGTGGGCTGCAGTCCATGGGGTTGCTAAGAGTCGAACACGACTGAGTGGCTTCACTTTCACTTTTCACTTTCACGCATTGGAGAAGGAAATGGCAACCTACTCCAGTGTTCTTGCCTGGAGAATCCCAGGGACGGGGGAGCCTGGTGGGCTGCCGTCTCTGGGGTCGCACAGAGTCGGCCATGACTGAAGCGACTTAGCAGCAGCAGCAGCAGCAGCAGCAGAGGGTGTGGAGTCGTCTCTCATTGTGGTTTTGATTTGCATTTCCCCAATAATTAGTAATTTTGAGCATCTTCTCATGTGCTTATTGGTCATTCACACATCCTCTTTGGAGAAATGTCTACTTTAAGCCTTTGCTTGTTTTTAATTGAGTAACTTTTCTGTTCAGTTGTAGGAGTTCTTTATATTTTCTGGATATTAACCTCTTTTCAGATGCTATTCAGTCACTAAGTCCTGTCTGACTCTTTGTGACTCCATGGACTCCAGCACGCCAGGCTTCCCTGTCCCCCACCATCTCCTGGAGCTTGCTCAAACTCATATCCATTGAGTTGGTTGATGGATATCTCCATCCAACCATCTCTTCCTCTGTCATCCCCTTCTCCTCCTGCCTTCAGTCTCTCCCAGCGTCAGGGTCTTTCCAATGAGTTGGCTCTTCGCATCAGGTGGTCAGTATTGGAGATTCAGCTTCAACATCAGAAATGTGACCTGCAAATATTGTCTCCTATCTTGTAGACCATCTTTCTACTCTGTTGATTTTGTCCTTTACTGCCCAGAAGTTTTTAATTTTGATGCATCAAATATATCTACCTTTTTCCCTGTTGGTTGCTAGGGCTTTTGGTGTCATATACCTTGTCCCTTTTGGAGAAGGAAATGGCAACCCACTCCAGTAGTCTTGCCTGGAAAATTCCATGGACAGAGGAGCCTTTTAGGCTATGGTCCATGGGGTCGCAAAGAGTCGGACACGACTGAGCGACTTCACTTCACTTCACTTCACCTTGTCCCTTTAAGTGGCTATAGAATGGTTCATTGTGTGGTTGTTTTGTAACTGGATCTTTCAGCAAATCCTGAAGGTTCTACTTTTAAAGTGGATTCACTCTCTCTCACAGCCTCCATGGCTTGGTGGAGTCCACTGTTATCTGGCTGCATGACTCCATTTACCTCCTCGCTGGGCTCCCTGCTTCCTCCCTTACCTCCAGGACAGTCCATCCCCCATAGGCAGCCCACGGATTCTATCAGAACCTAAGTCAGCTCCTGTCCCTCCTCTGCTCAGAACTCGCCTTCGCTCCCCTGAACCCCAAGGAAAAGCCAAAGTCGTTACGTGCTCAGTCACGTCTGACCCTTTGCAACCTATGGACTGTAGCCCGCCAGGCTCCATGGGATTTTCCCGGCAATATTCGGAATGGGTAGCCATTTCCTTCTCTAGGGGATCTTTCTAGCCCAGGGACTGAACCCGTGTCTCCTGCACTGGAGGCGAGTTCTTGACCACTGAGCAAGTATCCACAGTGCCCATAAGCCCAAGTAGGTCCTCCATCAAAGATTCATTTAAATCACTCTTGCATTTCCAGAACTGACTCATCGGAAAAGACCCTGATGCTGCGAAAGATTGAAGGCAGGAGGAGAAGGGGACGACAGAGGATGAGATGGCTGGATGGCATCACCAACTCAATGGACATGAGTTCGGGTAAACTCCGGGAGTTGGTGATGGACAGGGAGGCCTGGCGTGCTTCGGTTCACGGGGTTGCAAAGAGTCAGACACGACTGAGCAACCTGAACTGAACTGACTGCATTTCCAGAGCTGGCCACGTGGTGGCAGCAAGCGCTCAGACAAGTTTCACTAGCAGCCCCGAGGGTCTCGCACGGATTCCAAAATTCTGGATCCCAGGACACTGGACCTGGAAGCTCTCCGAGATCTAATCTAGGCAGATGGGGAAAGTGAGGTCTGGCAGAGGAGGCGTGGTGGGGGAAAACATCGGACACAGGAATCAGAGGTGATCTGGCTTTTGCTCTTGTACCAGTTCACTGTGATTCCAGGGGCAGTCCTAACCAGCCCTGGGCCTGCAGGCCTGCCTGCTTTGGGAGGCTTCTGGGACATGCACGGTCAGGTGCTTTGCGGGGCTCAGGGGAGGTCCTTCACTCTCTTGTGCTGAGGTGGGCTGGTGTGAGGGGGTGCCGTGGGCCCAGAATGCCCACGAGAGAGGGAATGGCGGTACCCCCATTGACCAGATGAGGGGCTGAGGTCTAGAGGGGACCCCAGAGTGCCACGGCCTGCAGGGTAAGGGCAGGAACAGGCCAGCCCCACGGCGTCCCAGCTCCAGAGCCTCCAGAGACCGTCTCTCCCGACCCTCTCTGATGCTCCCCCGTCAGCCTTATTTTTCGACCTGCTGGCTGACTTCTAAGCTCCGCTGAGAACACCTTGACCACTGTTTGTCAAAGAAGCAACAATGGACACCTTTGGTTTCCTCTTCCTGGAAACGGGGCTAAAGAAAAGCGGCAGAGACCGGGAGAAGGAATTCTGAAAGTAGTTTCGGGGCGGAGGAGGACACCGACCGGAGCAGGAAAGGGCCTGTTCTTCCCCAGTCGCCCCCCTGGCTCCTGCCCACCATTTGCAGCCATGCGGGCCCAGCCCACAGCTTCCGGTTTTAAAAGTGAAGCTAGAATTTTGAATTTTGATGTGACATGTCTTGATTTTGTTAAATGTTGGCAACACAGTCATTAAAAAACGAGACAGAGAAAAAAATCTGAAGCGAATCACCGGGGCGGGGGTCAAGCTGAACGCATCTCTGGGTTGGATCTGGGCGCTGGCTGCTGCCTTGAGACCCTTCCGCGCCCCGGGTTCCTAGGGATACCTACGCCACCGGTACCTGGGAGAGGTCGCTGTGGGAGGTGATAGGTGGGTCCCGCTTTCTGGGCCCTCACCGCCTGCAGGGCCGCTGGGCCGTGCTCCGGCGCTCTGGGCCATAGTGGTTCGTTCACATCACCCCCCTCCTCCGGGAAAGGCTGAGCGCTAGTGGCAGGGCAGCAGGCAGGGCCTGTTGAGCAACCAGCCTTGTGAAAACAAGGGCTTACGTCATCCGGGCAGGCAGCCTCCCTGCAGGACACCTGCAGAGGCGCTGGGGTGGGAATCGCCACTGATCCCAGCGCCGGGGGCAGCAGGGTGGGAAGCCAGGGGCTCAGTGTTTGGTAGGTGAGGGCGAGACCCCGATGGGACTGAATCTGTCCTTGGGGGCTGGTCCCCAGGGCCTGGGTGGCCCCTTGACTCACTGTGTAACCCCCAACCGCCCTTCTCTGAGCCTCAGTTTTTCCACTCGGAAAATGGGGCTCACATCAGACCTGTTATGATTTATTACAAACCCAAAGGGGAAGGCTGGGCCAGGAAGACGTTAATCCTTCCCACCTCCTGGGATGTGACCTTGAACAGAAACCCTGAGCTTTGCGCAGCCTCAGTTTCCTCATCTGTAAAGCGGGGATGATAATAGGACCTGCTTCTTAACAATGATCAGGAGGATTAAATGAGTTAGTATATGCAAAGGGCTTAAAATATGGTTCAGGGAGCGTGAAAGACTGACCTGAGATCACACACAAATCCTTCAATTAGCTGCAGACTCCCCGTGTCTCACCGCATCTCCCCAGAACCCCGAGAGGTGGGGGCGGGTGCTGAGTCTCAGAGAGATCACATAGTCCAGTTAACGGGGTGTGGGGGGAACCTCACCATCTCCTCCTCTACCTTCATTTATTGAGCCCTTCCTGTGCCAGGCACTGTTCCAGGCACTGGGGGAACAGCAGTAAGCAAAACACACAGCAATCCCTCCCGGAAGTCAGGGAGGGCTTTCAGAGGAGGCCACCTGCGGGCTGAGCCCTGCAGAGCTAGCTGTCTTGGGCAGAGCTGGGGAATCCGTGTTCTTGGTCCAGAGGTAACAGCAAATGCAAATGCATTCTGTTCCCCGTAAATTTTGAGCATGCCTGACCCGCGATTCCCCGTACTTGAGGGCCAGCGCTCATGGAGCGGGTAGTCTGCAGGGGGACCGAGGCAGACAAGACGAGGATCATGGTGGCTGCAGATAAGGGCTAGGAAGGAAGTTCGCCGGCAGGTGGGGCTGGGAGGGCCTCTGGGGGCAGTGGCCCTTCAGCTCAGCTCTGAGTGTCCCATTTTGCAGCTCGGGAGGCCTGGCTGGGTGGCCCCAGGGCCTTAGGTCCCTCCCTGGCCCAGAGGCTGCTGGGAAGGCCCAGAAAGCCAGCAGGCTGGGCCAGTGTCTCACCCTGTCCCTCCCTGCCCCCCACCCCCCAAGGGCACTCAGAGATGTCATTTCTCCAGCTCTCCGGGGCGGAGGTCACCCCAGCTCAGCAGATAACGCTGAAAGTTGAGCAATGCCCGCCTGCCCGTCAGGGCCAGGGCTGGGGTCAGTGGGTCGGGGGTCAGCACCAGGCAGGCTGGGAGCTCCTGCCTGGGGCGCTGGGGGCTGGGAGTGGCAGAGGGGTAGGCCCAGGGGCTGCTGAAATGGCCTTGGAATGGTGCATGAGAGGGCCGGGGCGGCTGGCACCCACTCAGCAGGGAGGGCCTGGGGCCTGCGTTCCCATCCTGGTGGGCCATCTCGTCTCCCTCTCCGTGAACCAGGGGCCGCGAGGGCATCCTCCTGGCAGGGTGAAAAAGCAAGCTCTGGGTCCGGACCCCTCTCACCGCACAGCAGGGGCCTGCTGAAAGAGAAGAACTCCTTCCTCTCTTCTGCATGCCACTCCCCCCCCCCCCCCCCCGCCCCACCCCGGTCCTGCCTGGACCCCCACCCACCAGCCTCAGATACAGGTGCTTTGGGAGGGGGGTGACAAACAGCTCTGAGGGTGCCCGGATAAGGGCTTTTCTTTTGAGAACAGTGGGGAACATGAACCTGTGTGATCTTGGGTGTGCTGTGGGCCTCTGGGCCTCTTTGTACCCTGGGAGGAGGCCTTGCTTTCTGATGTGCGTCCCAGAGTGGTGAGCGTTTGGGAGTCTGCGTTGGAGACAGTTAATACAACTAATAAAGAAAACAGGAAGGACACCGTCGCAGACTGACACTTGGAGAAGCCAAGTGACTAGCCCAAGGTCACACAGCGTGTGGTCGGGGGGCACCCCACCCCTGTTCCACCCTCCGGGGAGAAGGCCGCAGGTCAGCGCAGGGTGGGGCTGGAGAAGACCCAGGTGTGGTTCGAGGAGGCGGGCAGGTGCGGGGGGCGGGGCCGGGGGAGGGGCGCTTGCCCCCTCGCTTGCATCTCCCCAAGCCCCCAACCCCAGGTCTTCCTGTTTCAGAAGGGGAGTCACCGCAGGCCTGACAGTCCCTCCTGTCCAGATCTGGGGAGGGGTGCCAGTTTAGGGGCGATGCCGCACTCGGGGAAGGGCTGTGGAGGCGGCTCACCCCTCCGGGAGTCCGAGCTGGGAGGTGTTGGGGTCTCCAGCATCCCTGGCTGGGGGGAGGGGGGCGCGTCCCTTCCCTGGAGAGCCAGGCCCGGCGGCCGCGGCTCCCGAAGGCCAGCGCCTCCTCCAGCAGGGGGCGGGCGGCGGCCGCGTTCGGGGTGGGAGCAGACGGCCGCCCGGCCCCCTCCCGGGGCTCCCCCTCCCTTCTCGTCCGGCGGCCGGCCCAGAGGGGGCGGTCCGGGGGCGGGCTCGCGCCTCTCCGCGCTCGCCATCTCGGGGCCGCCGGGTGGGAGTGGGCTGGGAGGGGGGGCCGAGGCCTCTCCCCCCGGCCCCGCAGGCCGGGGGACCCCCGGGGGCGCGCTTCGGGTCTCCAGGCCGGCCTGCCGGCGCCCGCCCGGGGGTCCCGGGCGGCCGCGGCGTGTCCTCTGCGTGCCCGGGGAGGGAGGGGCCGCCGCCGGGCGTGACGCAGCCGTTGCTATGGCCCGCCTTTATAAATAAACGGGCTCGGGAGAAACTTTAGCGAGTCAGAGCCGCGCACGGGACCGGGAAGGGGACCCACCCGAGGGTCCGGCCGGCAGCCCCCTGCACTGATAGCGGCCACCCCGGAGCAGCGGCGGCGGCGGCAGCAGCGGCGGCGGCGACACAGCAGCGACTGTTCGGAGCCGGGAGGCCGCGCCACCTGCGGGCCGGCCGGCGCGGGCAGCCCCAGGCCCCCTCCCCGGGCACCCGCGTTCATGCAACGCCTGGTGGCCTGGGACCCAGCATGTCTCCCCCTGCCGCCGCCGCCGCCCGCCTTTAAATCCATGGAAGTGGCCAACTTCTACTACGAGGCGGACTGCTTGGCTGCTGCGTACGGCGGCAAGGCGGCCCCCGCGGCGCCCCCGGCGGCCAGACCCGGGCCGCGCCCCCCCGCCGGCGAGCTGGGTAGCATCGGAGAGCACGAGCGCGCCATCGACTTCAGCCCCTACCTGGAGCCGCTGGGCGCGCCGCAGGCCCCGGCACCCACCACGGCCTCGGACACCTTCGAGGCGGCTCCGCCCGCGCCCGCCCCCGCGCCCGCCTCCTCCGGGCAGCACCACGACTTCCTCTCCGACCTCTTCTCCGACGACTACGGGGGCAAGAACTGCAAGAAGGCGGCCGAGTACGGCTACGTGAGCCTGGGCCGCCTGGGGGCCGCCAAGGGAGCGCTGCACCCGGGCTGCTTCGCGCCCCTGCACCCGCCGCCGCCGCCGCCGCCGCCGCCGGCCGAGCTCAAGGCGGAGCCGGGCTTCGAGCCCGCGGACTGCAAGCGGAAGGAGGAGGCCGGAGCTCCGGGCGGCGGCGCCGCGGGCATGGCGGCCGGCTTCCCGTACGCGCTGCGCGCCTACCTCGGCTACCAGGCGGTGCCGAGCGGCAGCAGCGGGAGCCTGTCCACGTCCTCGTCGTCCAGCCCGCCCGGCACGCCAAGCCCCGCCGACGCCAAGGCGACCCCGGCCGCCGCCGCCTGTTACGCGGGGGCGGCGCCGGCGCCCTCGCAGGTCAAGAGCAAGGCCAAGAAGACGGTGGACAAGCACAGCGACGAGTACAAGATCCGGCGGGAGCGCAACAACATCGCGGTGCGCAAGAGCCGCGACAAGGCCAAGATGCGCAACCTGGAGACGCAGCACAAGGTCCTGGAGCTCACGGCCGAGAACGAGCGGCTCCAGAAGAAGGTGGAGCAACTGTCGCGCGAGCTCAGCACCCTGCGGAACTTGTTCAAGCAGCTGCCCGAGCCTCTGCTCGCCTCCTCCGGCCACTGCTAGCGCGGCCCCCGCGCGCGTCCCCCGCGGCCGGCCGGCCGGCCCCCGCGCTGCCGGGCGCGCCGCGGCCGCCGAGACTCCGGGGAGCGCCCGCGCGCCCGCCCGCGCCCCTGGCGGCGCCGGCAGAACTTTGGCACTGGGGCACTGGGCAGCGCGGGGAGCGCGTCGGTAATTTTAATATTTTATTATATATATCTATCTATATTTTTGTCCACACCAGCCGCACGTGCAGACGGGGCGCCCGCCCGCGGTGTTATTTAAAGAAGAGATGTCTATGTGTACAGATGAATGATAAACTCTTGCCTCTCCTCCTGCCCACCCCCCTCTCCGGGCGCCGGCGGGCGGGCCGGTTTCGAAGTTGATGCAATCGGTTTAAACATGGCTGAACGCGTGTGTACACGGGACTGACGCAACCCACGTGTAACTGTCAGCCGGGCCCTGAGTAATCGCTTAAAGATGTTCCTACGGGGTTGTTGCTGTTGATGTTGTTTTTTGTTTTTGTTGGTTTTTTTTTTTTTTTTTTGGCCTTTTTTTTGTATCATAAAAAATAATCTATTTCTATGAGAAAAGAGGCATCTGTATATTTGGGAATCTTTTCCGTTTCGAGCATTAAGAACACTTTTAATAAACTTTTGTTTTGTTTTTTTTTTTTTGAGATTGTTTAAAAAGCCTTTTGGGGGCAGTAGTTGGCTTTTTTTTTTTTTTTCTTCCCCTTTATTTTGGATTTATAGTTGCCTTTCTGTTGTGTGGGGTTGTTGTTGTTGTTGTGTGTGTGTGAGAGAGAGAGAGAGAGCTGCTATTATTTTTGGCATTTTAGGTGGTTGGGTGGGGGTGTTGCAGCTGCTTATTCTCCTCTGCTACTCCCGCCCCCCAGCCCCGCCCCCAGGGCCTGTGCTTGGAGATCGGGGTATCAGGCCTGGCTCGGGGGAGGGGCAGAGGAGTGCTGGGTCAGGCTTTCAGGGTGACTCAGTCCCGCTGAGTGCTGGGGAGGAGTGACTAGGAGCCCTGCTTGGGGAGGGCCTGCAGGGCCTCCGGCTGGTCCTGAGTGCAGGGCTTGGGTTTGGAGGGGCTTGGCGGGTTCTGATCTCTGCACAGTGCTTGGGGACCCAGTCCACGGGACTGTGACTCTGAAAGAGAAGGGGTACAGGTCTTGGTCCTACTGAACCCAAGTCGGAGCAGACTATTTCGAAAGTGAAGCCGGGCAGGGTGTTTAGAAAATAGTGTGTGTGCGTATGTATATTTTTAAGAGAGTAGCCTGGGTGTGTGGGTGAGCTTGTGTTTGTGTGTTCTGGCCAGAGGGAGGGGAGAATCCAGAATCGGGCTCTGTTGGGGAGGCGGGGGAAGGGTTCCTATACGTTCACTCCTTTTCCTAGCACCACCTGTCCTGCTTGTACCTACGGTGGACACTGAGGCCTAGGCTTACCTGCTCAAGGACGCTGAGCCCAGGTGTGAACCCAGGACTGCCGTCCCTGATTCCCTGTGACAGAAATGGCCCCGGGCAAGGCTGCGTCTTCCCTGCCCCCTGCTACACTCCTGCCTGCCCCTTTGCATGGCTCCTGCACCCCCGTTCCAGCCCTGGATGGCATTCCTGAGAGTTGAGGATGTAGACGGAGGGGTTTGTGGATACCCCTACAGCGTCCCACGGTGCCTGGCATGCAGGAGGTGTTATATAAGCGTTTGCTCTTGTTATTATTTTTCGCTGGGAGGCTCCTGGCATTTGGCACTTGAATCTTCAGCGCAGCGCGAGTGTGGCCAGCGCTCGCCAGGGGCCAGTGTCCAGTAAGCCCTGGACCTGCCCATCTCATTTAAATCTCACAGCCACCTTCAAAGAGGTTGCTACCATTACATGGCCTGCTTTCAGAGCTGTGAATCTGCCTTTTGGCTGTCACACCCGTAAGGGTGAGAAATATGTTTGTGGGGGGAGCCCTGCTTTAGGAATTCAGGGGTTGAGGGAGGGTGGAATAGGGGGGCTTTGTAGATGAGTTTGCTGAGGACCTGGGATCTCAGGAGCAGTTGGTGATACCGTGGTTTGAGAAGGGGCAATGTGCTTCCTCTCCATTGCCCTTTGGGTGCCTGGATGTTTCCCCCCCTCCCCGTGGAAGCCTGTGGGAAACAGACACTCAGCCCCCACCGTTACGGAGCCAAGGACCAAAGCAAACGCCACCTCCCTAGCCCCGCTTGTCGCCTGGGCACTGGGCACACGTAACTTAGGCCCTGGGCAGCCCTAACCCCGCTTGTCGCCTGGGCGCTGGGCACACGTAACTTAGGCCCTGGGCAGCCGGAAGACTGATGGGAAGCCGCAGTGTCAAAGTCCGCTCAGTACCAGCACCAGCACATCAGCTCCTGCCTCTGGGATTTACCTGCTGAGGGGCAGAGTGGGTGGGGGGCTGACCTCGGGAATGAGGTAGCTCAGTCTTTGGCTCGGGGGGTGGGGGGAGGAAGTCGCCATTTAGGAGGGAACCTCTCCAATCCTCGCTCCTTCATTCGTGAAGAGTTGGCTGGTTACTGCCACTTCTCACCCATTTTTTGTCACCAGAGGATGCAAAGGAGGTGAGAGGCAAGAAGTCTGGGCAGAGAGTGGCCCCAAGCTCCTGTTTCCTGAGCGCTGCTGCACAGCGAGTGTGGAGTGTCACTGTTCACACACTCAGACCCTCCTATCATTGACACAAGCACCCGGGGAAGGGGCTACACTGGTTTGACAAAAGTAAACTGAGGCCTATGGTAGCGGGGTTACTGCTCAGGAAGAACAAGGGTGGAGCCAGTTAGCCAAGTTCGGCTCCGAAGTCTCTGGGGAAAGCTTGGGGATGAAAGCCTGGTTGGTAACCTCAGCCCCCACCCAAGTCCTGGGCCCTGCCTGGAGGAATCCTTGCCCCCCAGCTCATGCACCTCGAATGCCGGAGTTTAGTGACTTGCTTATGGTTTCACAGTTCGGAAGCAGCATTAAAGGAATTTAAAACCCGAGCCATCTGACGGCCCTTGAAGAGGGCTTGGAGAAACAGTTAACAGGTTGAGGGCTCTGATGGTGCTCCAGGCGGCACATGAGGGCACTGTGGACAGAGCTGTGCCCAGAGGACTTGGGGATGTCATAAATGGGGGACACCCACTGTATGCGTGTGCATCGCCAGGCTGCAGGCTCACAGGGAAGAGGGAGGGTCTGTTCAAAAGCTGGGAAACGAGAGAGAGAGACAGAGAGAACAGGATGGGGTGAAGCAGGAGGAGGCCAGGGGTGTGCCTCAAAGAGCGGGAATCACAGTGGGTGCACACTCGTACTTAGAGTGAGCAAGACCTACGCACAGATGGATTTGCTGGTTTCTCCCAGCTGCCTGGTCACGTTAACCACAGACCCATTTAGTGGGGTTGACCACTGAGGCTAGCTGGAAACCCTCACCAATGTTTGCTTAGGACAGGAGAGTTGACAGAATACACTGGTGCCTTGTAATCTTAGGCAGTTGCCCCACAGCCGGGCGATTTTTACCAGGGATAGAAGTGAGTGTCAGAAATTGAAGCTGGAGACACTGGTGGGCGCCGGACCCTCTGCTCACCACGTACTGGCTTATCAGCCTCTTGGAGGCCCTGGCTTTTGTTACTGGCATTTTCCTGCCAATCAAGCTGGCTCAGAGAGGGGAGGTGACCTGTCCAAGGTTGCACAGCTAAGGATCGTGACAGTCAGGATGGGAAAGGGAAGGGGGACTTCCCCATCTAAACACCTAAGGAATGTGTCCTCCCCCTAAATCCTATCTAGACTTCTCTGGGACTGTTTTGTCCCTGTTTCTGAGACACTAGTTTTATTTTTATTTTTTTCACTTATTCCTTAAGCATTTATTGAGCACCTGCTCTGTGCCAGGCCCTATGCTGGGTGCTGGGGACACATTCCCAAAACGGAGATGATGAGTTTTGGGGACGGGCGGCAGACAACGAGGACAAGATAATGACAGATGGGGACAAGGGCTCAGAGGGAAGGCAGGTAGGGCAGGGCGGCGTGGGGTCATCCGGGAAGGCCTCTCCTGGGAGGAGGCATCCGCAGAGGCCAGGGTCAGGTGGGGCATGGGGGGCGGGAAGAGCCTCGGTTTTCAGAGCCCTCGCCCTACTCCAGGCATCACCACCTGTGCCTTTTATCTGCGCTAATCCAATGACTCGGGTGCTGCTTAACAACCCCTTCTCTGGTTGGACAAACAGGCCCAGAGAGGCGAAGGCACTGGCCCTGTGGCTGGGAAGTGATAGCATGAAGTCTTCTCCTGCTTCCCTCTCCCTGCCCCAAAGCTTTCCTCTGCTCTTTTCTTCTCCTGACAACCTGCCCCCCCACAAACTTAGTCTTCTCTCAGCCTGGCTGACCACCTGGATGACCAGTGGTGGAGTCCCAGTGGCCCCAGCTGGCTAGTTTGCTAGCCGCCCCTCCTTAGGGGTTTTCAACCTTGTACTGACCATGGCCACGTATAGTGGGGTGATGGGGGCTAGAGAGGGCTGGGGAATCGGGGAGTTCCTGAGGCTCCAGCCTACTGGAGTTGGAGCCCCTCCCAGGTGCCTACTGAGGCCAAGAGGTAGGAGTCCTACGTCAAAGAGTGGGGAGCTGACGCTTTGAGAAGGGACATCACTTGCCCAAAAGCAGTGAAGTTAGAATTTGAATCCATGTCTGTCTGAGACCCAGGCTAAGCCACTTTGTGGTGAGTTATTTGCTGTATGTGGGGGAACAGATGGGCAGACCTCGGTTTTGTACTCTCTAGCCCATCTTTGAGTAAGAGGCAGGGGGAGAAAAAAGCCTCCAAGTTTTGTCCCTTATTTGCTGGGTGACCTCCTGCAAGATGCTCAACCATTGTGGGTTGGGGCCTCCTCCCCCATGAACAGAGAGTAGTACCAGTGTGGTTCATGTACTCAGCCAGCCCCCAGTGAGCCCAAGGCAGGTCTTGTGCCCCTGGGGCTGACCTTCTGCTGGGGGAGCTGGTTGATGGGTTAGCAGGCTAATTTCAGAGCACGATGAAGACCTGGGGGAAAGTGGTAGAGGGTGACCGGGGAGACTGTTTACAGGGCATTCCAGGCAGAAGGAGCGGCAGGTGCGAAGGCCCTGAGACAGGACCAAGCTCAGTGTGTTAGGGAAACAGTGACAAGCCTGTATGGCTGGCGTGGAGGTAGCCAGGGGTGTGGTGGGGCGGGGGAGACGGGGGTGGCTGGGTCCCTCACGCAGTGCCGTGGAGTGAGGCTCAGAGGGCTTGTCTGGGGATGAACAGCTAGATGTTCCCGTCAGGGCCTGGCACCTGGAAAGCTCTTGACAAGTTTGTTGGTGGAATGAGACATGTCCCTCGGCCTCTGGGTGAGGCAACGTGCAGTGGGTGAAGGGCACACGGAGGCTGTGTGCCGGGGCCCGGGAGACCTTGCTGGTGTGGAGCCTCTGACCCAGGGCCTGAAGCCACTGGGAGCTGTTCAGCAGGCAGGAATGAGGGGAAGGCCATGCCAGGAGTGGGGCTTGGGAGGAGCGGAGGCAGGCAGCCAAGAGAGGGAGAGTTCTCTGGGAAGCGGTGAGAGCAGGGGAGAGGGCGCTGATGGCGGGGGGTGGGCAGGCCTCCCAGCGGCCCGGGGGGGCAGTAGGCGGTCAGAGGGGAGGCGAGAGCTGGACTCCAGGAGGAGTGTTTTCTTACTTGATTTCCTAAGTAGCATATGATCGTGGTAGGAGGGTTGGAGCACACAGAGTGTCAGTAGGAGAAGGGAATACAAAGCACCCGTCATTCTCCTACCCAGAAATACAGACCCTCTTGACACTTGCTGTGTGGCCTTGGGGGATTTAGTTTACCTCTCTGAGCCTCTGTTTTCTTGTTTATAGAACGGAATAATAATAGCACCTGTCACGTAAAGTTGTGGCGAGAGTTAAATGAGTTAATCCACGCAGCATATTTAGAACGGTGCCAGCACACAGTCAGAAATAGCCATCATCACTAACAATAACAATGGTGTTATTTATAACATCATTACCGTCTCGGTGGGTGAAGAGCCCAGATGCTAGAATTTGGCCCCTGTATTCTAGTTCGGAGTACCAGACCCTCTTGTGAAGTCATTCAGTCGTGTCCAACTCTTTGCAACCTCACGGACTGTAGCCTGCCAGGCTCCTCTGTCCATGGGATTTTCCAGGCAAGAGTACTGGAGTGGGGTGCCATTTCCATTCTCCAGGGGATCTTCCTGACCCAGGGCTTGAACCCAGGTCCCCTGCATTGCAGGCAGATGCTTTACTGTCTGAGCCACCAGGGAATCCCAGACTCCCTTACCTGTCTCCTGAAAAACATGTATGCAGGTCAAGAAGCAGAAGTTAGAACTGGACATGGAACAACTGACTGGTTGGAAATTGGGAAAGGAGTATGACAAGACAGTATTTTGTTGCCCTGCTCATTTAACTTATGTGCAGAGTATATCATGCAAAATGCCAGACTGGATAAATCACAGCTGGAATCAAGATGGTGGGGAGAAATACCAACAATCTCAGGTATGCAGATGACACCACTCTTATGGCAGAAAGTGAAGAGGAACTAAAGAGCCTCTTGATGAGGGTGAAAGAGAAGAGTGAAAAAGCTGGCTTGAAATTCAACATTAAGAAACCTAATGTCATGGCTTCTGGTCCCATCATTTCATGGCAAATAGAAGGGGAAAAAGTGGAAGCAGTGACAGACTTTATTTTCTTGGGCTCCAAAATCACTGTGGAGGTGACAGCAGCCATGAAATTAAAAGACGCTTGCTCCTTGGAAGAAAAGCTATGAGAAATCTAGACTGTCTTTTAAAAAGCAGAGATACCACCCAGCTGACAAACATCCGTCTAGTCAAAGCTATGGTTTTTCCAATGGTCATGTATGGATGTGAGATTAGGACCATTAAGAAGGCTGAGCACTGAAGAACTGATGCTTTCAAATTGTGGTACTGGTGAAGACTCTTAAGAGTCCCTTAGGCTGCAAGGAGTCGATCAATTGACTAACCAGTCAATCTTAAAGGAAATCAACCCTGAATATTAATTGGAAGGACAGGTGCTGAAGCTGAAGCTCCAATACTTTGGCCATCTGAGACCAAGAGTCAACTCACTGGAAAAGACCTTGATGCTGGAAAAAACTGGAGGCAAAAGGAGAAGGGGGTGGCAGAGGATGAGATGATTGGATGGCATCACTGACTCAATGGACATGAATCTGAACAAGCTGTGGGAGAGTGGAGGACAGAGGAGCCTGGCGTGCTGCAGTCCATGGGGTCACAAAGAGTCGGATTTGACTTTGCGACTGAACAACAACAAAATTCTAGTTCCAAAATCACGGTTTCCTGGTTGTGTGACTTGGAGCAAGTGACTGTATCTCGCTGTGTCTGTTTCCCCATCTGTCACAAGAGGATAATATTCTTTATAGCGTTTTGTAAAGTTTTAACAGGTTAATTTGTGCAGGGTGTTTGTAGATAGAGACTTCTGTACGCAGCAGTTATTTTCTTCCAGAATTTTTGTTCTGTGTGTATTGTTTCTTCAATATAGCAAATGTCTGTTTGATGTGCACCGCCTCCCTTTCTTCCTTAACAGTGGGACCTCTCTATTGCTAGGGGCAAGTGGCCTTACTAAGACTACATTTCCCAGCTTCTTTTGCAGTTAGGGATGACCAATAAGATATAAACAGAGATCGTGGGTGAGGTTTCCAGGAAGACTTAAAGTGGGCTGACTCAGCTTTGAGACACCTCCCCTTTTACCTCCAACTCCCATTTCTTTCTGCTTCCTGCCTAGAACTCAGATGTGATAGCTGGAGCTTCAAGGACCACTTTGAACACGAGGCAAACATTGAAGCCTGGGAGACACACGCTGAGAGTGGTGAAACCAAAAGATAAAAGACATCTGGGTTCTTGATGGTAACGCAGCAGCCACACCAGTCCTTGCCTGCCTCGCTCTGGACTTGTTTACATGATTGGAAAATAAATCTGTGCTTATTGAGGTCCCTGACATTTTGGCCTCCCATTACCAGCAGCTGAATCTATTTCTAACTGATACGTTTGCCAAAACGGAATCAACCTGTGTGGGCTGTTTGTGACCTGCATTTCTTGAATTTCTTAGTGATGCCCCAGTGTTTCCTTGTCTGAGAACATTCTATTGCACATGATCTCAAAGCAGGAGGTTGCTCTTTGCTTAGAAAGAATAATCTCCGTGCAATGTGGGGGATTCTCTGTGGTCTTGGATGGGTCCGTGACCCAGCCAGTGTTTCGGTAGGCATGGACTTAATTGTTCCCCAATTTCAGGTGCTATGGCGGCAAGCTTGCCCCTACCAAGACACGGAAAGTGGGAGATGGTTGTGTCAATATAGCGTTGGTTGATTTTCCCAAAGAAATGGGAGATCCAGATTTTTATGTGGAACCATTTTCTCTCTTAACAGCTTTATTGGTTTATAACTGGAATAGAATAAACTGCACTTTCCTAAATTGTGGGGCTTCTTAAGTGGTTCAGTGGTAAAGAATCCCTGCTAATGCCAGAGACAGGGGTTCAATCCCTGAGACAGGAAGATCCCCTGGAGAAGGAAATGGCAACCCACTCCAGTATTCTTGCCTGGGAAATCCTATGAATAGAGGAGCCTGGCGAGGCTACTGTCCATGGGGTCACAAAAAATGTTGGATATGACTTAGCAACTGAACAGCAGACAATGGGGTGGCAGGGTTTCTTTCGATTCGTTTCAGTTGCGGAAGTAACACATGAAGGAATCGGTCAGGAAAGTGTTCTCCCAGCCTCAGGTGCCTCCCCTGAGACTCTGAACCTCAGCGCCTGTTCGGACAGGCTTGAATCGGGACCTGGGAATGGACGGAGTCTCTTCCACTGAACCCAGTGAGCTCACACCCGGCTCCACGCTGTCCTCACATGAGCCACCAGGAGGCCCTCTGTTTGGAAACGGAGAGGGCCAGCCCCCCGCTGCAGCTCACAGAGCCTGCCGGCAGCTGCGCTGGGGCCAGACACCCCACACCACCCCAAACAACCCCTCTGCCCCGAGCGGCCGCCCCTGCCTGCCCCACTGAACCTGTGGTCCGCCAGGGCCGAAAGGCACTTCAGCCAGCCCGCCCGGGGCCGGCCCGGCTGGGGTCTCTGCGAGGTGAGTCCGTAGGCCACGGAGCTGGGCGGGCGAGCTTTGACTTTTGTAGCTGTCCCCAGACTCCTGCCCCACGGGCCCTGGCCTGCGGAGCCCTGGAGGTGGGAGGTGGCCGGGGAGGAGGCGAGCCCCCCGGAGAGACCAGTGGGTGGGGGTCAGTAGGCTGTGGAGGAGACAGAATTGGGCGAGGAGTCGGGCCGCCCGGGCCGCCTTACGCAAGCCAGGCCTCGGGCCTCTCGTGCCAAGTGGGGCCAGTCATCAAGATCGCTTGCCGGTTGGGGAGGGACACACAGGTGATGTCTTTTTTTCCTTTCGTCTTCAAACTCCGGTGTAGCACATTAGCTAGTCACGCTTCCCGGTTCTTGGGGTGAGATTGCCGTCAGTCCCTTCCAGCTCTGCAGGGCATTGTGTTTCATTTTCTGCCTCCATCCTGGCTTCCCCGCATCCATTCTACCCACTTCTCAACGCACACCTCCCCCCCCACCCCCACCTAATGTGGTTAATATCTATCCTTATTCATGCATCTCATCGTCTCGTGTCTTTTCTTCCTAGTGAAATATACACATACGGGAAAGTACACACGACACAGGTTCGCAGCTCAGTGGGCTTTCCCCGTGCGGACCCGTGTGTGACCAGCATGGAGACCCCCAGACGGCTTGCCCAGAACGCCCGTCACCTCCGCCACCTGTGGGCAATCATCGTCCTGCTCTCTAACAGCAAACGCTAATTTTGCCTGCTTCTGCACTTCGTATAAACGGGATCACACAATATGCCTTCTTTTGTGTCTGACTTCTTTCTGTGTGTGTGTGTGTGTGATTTCTTTCTTAAGCAATTTGTTCATTTATTTTTGGCTGTGCTGGGTCTTGGTTGCTGTGCGGGCTTTTCTCTAGTTGTGGCGAGCGGGGGCTACTCTCAAGTTGCGATGTGCGGGCTTCTTACTGTGGTGGCTTCTCTTGTGGCCAAGCTCAGGCACCATAGTTGTGGTGCACGGGCTTAGCTGGTTCTCGGCAACTAGTATTTTCCTGGATCAGACACCAAACCGCTGTCTCCTGCATTGGCAGGTGGATTCTTTCTCTGTGGCTGAGCCACCAGGGAAGCCCCAGTGTCTGACTCCTTTCTGTATTGTATCTGCAACATTGATCCAAGTTTCTGTGTGTATTGGCGTTTGTTCCTTTTTGTTACTGCATGGACACCAAATATCACGACGTCTTTACCCATTTTATTGCTGAGGGACATTGGGGTTGTTTCCAGCTTTTAGGTCTTCAGGATTGAGGCTGTGGTGAACATTCTAGAATACATGTCTTTTGGTGAGCATGTGTGCATATTTCAGCTGGGCATATACCCAGGAGTTCCTTGCTGAGTCATAGGAAATGCTATGAGTATGTGCTTTAATTCCTGGTAGTCATATTCAGTCCTAGTTCTGATTCCATTTCTTAACTCTCTCTCTCTCTTTTTTTTTTTTTTCTGTTTTAAAAATACTTTCTGTCTTGGTCGGTTTGGTTGCCATAACAGAATACCATAGGCTGAGTGACCTCTAAACAGGAGAAATCTCTCTCTCACAGTTCTGGATGCTGAGAAGTTCAAGTTGCCGGCAGATCTGGTGTCTGGTGAGGTCCTGATTCCTAGAGTCTGGGTCCTCACAGGTGCTAATCTCATTCCTAAAGGGACCTAATCACCTCCTCAAGGCCCTCCCTCTAAATACCTGCTGCTGCTGCTAAGTCACTTCAGTCGTGTCTGACTCTGTGTGATCCCACAGACGGAAGCCCACTAGCCTCCCTGGGATTCTCCAGGCAAGAAGACTGGAGTGGGTTGTTCCATGCATGAATTTATAGCACTTTTTACTTTGAAAAAAGATCTCACATTTATAGAAAAGTTACCAATATGGTAAAAGAACATTTTTCCTCCCTGAATTATTTGAGAATTGATTGTTGACCTATTGCCTGATCACCCCTTGATACTTTGATGTATAGTTCCTACAAACAGGACATTTTCTATATAACCACCATTTAACCATCAAAATTAGGAAATTAACATTCTGCATTACTGCCAGGCCCTCGGACCCACTCAGGTTTCACCAGATGTCCTAATAACGTGCAGTATGAGGATGCAGTTCAGAGCACATGCTGTATTTAGCTTCCATGTCTCTTTAGTCTCCTTTAATCTAGAACAGCTCCTCAGTCTTTTCTCGATTCTCATGACCTTGACTCTCTTGAGGTTGACAGGCCAGCTGTTTTGTAGCATATCCTTCACCTTGGGTTTGTCTCTTGTTTCCTTGTAGTTAGAGTCAGGTCATGCCTCTTCACACCATGCAGAGAAATCACGGTAGTGATGCTGTGTTCTTTTCTTTGTCCTATGGTTGATGGTATTTACTCCCAGCCCTTGCCCCCACTTTTACCGAGAAATAATTGATGGATGGCATTGTATAAGTTAAAGGTTTGATGCTTTTGAACTGTGGTGTTGGACAAGACTCTTAAGAGTCCCTTGGATTGCAAGGAGATCCACCCAGTCAATCCTAAAGGAAATCAACCCTGAATATTCATTGCAAGGACTGATGCTGAAGCTGAAGCTCCAATACTTTGGCCACCTGATGCGAAGAGCTGACTCATTGGAAAAGACCCTGATGCTGGGAAAGATTGAAGGTGGGAGGAGAAGGGGATGACAGAGGACGAGATGGTTGGATGGCATCACTGACTCAATGGACATGAGTTTGAGTAAGCTCCGGAAGTTGGTGATGGACAAGGAAGCCTGGCGTGCTGCAGTCCATGGGGTTGCAAAGAGTTGGACACAACTGAGTGACTGAACTGAAGTTAAAGGTGTACAACAGAATGATTTGATACATCCATATATTATAAAATGATCACTACAGTAAGTTAACACCCCTCCCCTCACATGGCTATAACATTTTTTTCCTTGTGGTGAGGATGGTGGTGCTTACTTCCATCACTTGAAGAGATTATGTGTGACAATGAATGTCTGTGAAGTTACTTTTTTTCCCCTTTGCCATTGATAATTGTTTGAGGGGAGGCACTTTGAAACCACGTAACTATCCCATTGCTCATCAAGCTGTCAATTACTAATTTATTTTTGTTAGTTTCTTGCCCTTTTCACCTGTTGGCACCATTCTTTAAGCACTTCCCCAGCCTTGTAGCCACTGGAGAAGGAAATGGCAACCCACTCCAGTGTTCTTGCCTGGAGAATCCCAGGAGCCTGGTGGGCTGCCGTCTATGGGGTCGCACAGAGTCGGACACGAGCGACTGAACTGAACTGAACTGAACTAGCCTTGTTAGCAGGAGGTGTTCCGGATTCGGATAGTGCTTTCCCTGCTCCAGCCCTGGAATCAGCCATTTCTCCAAGGATCCTGGGCTCCTTTTTGTAACGAACAGTAGAAGCCAATATCTTGGCAGGAAGTGTGCTTATCGCTGCTGGAGTCTGTCTACTCCCAGGCTGTCTTAGGGCTGTGTGTCTATAAATATATACACACACACATATGTATATTTACATTCTTATGTATGTATATAGACATACATTTACATACATATTATCACTATTTCTGCACCTGTCTATCATCATCATCGGCTATCATCTATTAGAAGACTATGAGTTTCCAACTGATAACTCTAGTTCCACTCCAGCACCACAACACTGATTCTGTTTGTCTCTCTCGAACTGGGAACTCTCTTTTCAACAGGGAGAAAATTGGCTCCCATTACCCTCAGTATATCTCCTTATTTGACGGCCCCCTGCATGTCACCGACTTCCTATCTCTGCACACCGCCCTCCGCCGCCACCCTACATGCCCCATTTGGATGCCTCCTCTGGCCCTTCGCCGTGTCACCTATCTTGTGGATGATTTCAGTTCCATTCCCTCATGTTCTTTATGCATTTTTCTTTTTAATTTTTATTTAATCTGAATATATAGATCAGATCAGATCAGATCAGTTGCTCAGTCATGTCCGACTCTTCGTGACCCCATGAATAGCAGCACGCCAGGCCTCCTTGTCCATCACCAACTCCCAGAGTTCACTCAGATTCATGTCCATCGAGTCAGTGATGCCATCCAGCCATCTCAGCCTCTGTCGTCCCCTTCTCCTCTTGCCCCCAATCCCTCCCAGCATCAGAGTCTTTTCCAATGAGTCAACTCTTCACATGAGGTGGCCAAA
Organism: Bos indicus x Bos taurus; assembly: GCF_003369695.1. Taxonomy (NCBI): domain Eukaryota; kingdom Metazoa; phylum Chordata; class Mammalia; order Artiodactyla; family Bovidae; genus Bos; species Bos indicus x Bos taurus. Next base: position 5,252,988 of record NC_040088.1, on the reverse strand, counting down.
GTACCGGAGTTTCAGCTTTAGCATCATTCCTTCCAAAGAAATCCCAGGGCTGATCTCCTTCAGAATGGACTGGTTGGATCTCCTTGCAGTCCAAGGGACTCTCAAGAGTCTTCTCCAACACCACAGTTCAAAAGCATCAATTCTTTGGCGCTCAGCCTTCTTCACAGTCCAACTCTCACATCCATACATGACCACAGGAAAAACCATAGCCTTGACTAGACAGACCTTTGTTGGCAAAGTAATGTCTCTGCTTTTGAATATGCTATCTAGGTTGGTCATAACTTTCCTTCCAAGGAGGAAGCATCTTTTAATTTCATGGCTGCAGTCACCATCTGCAGTGATTTTGGAGCCCCCCAAAAATAAAGTCTGACACTGTTTCCCCATCTATTTCCCATGAAGTGATGGGACCAGATGCCATGATCTTCGTCTTCTGAATGTTGAGCTTTAAGCCAACTTTTTCACTCTCCACTTTCACTTTCATCAAGAGGCTTTTTAGTTCCTCTTCACTTTCTGCCATAAGGGTGGTGTCATCTGCATATCTGAGGTTATTAATATTTCTCCCGGCAATCTGATTCCAGCTTGTTTCTTCCAGTCCAGCATTTCTCATGATGTACTCTGCATATAAGTTAAATAAGCAGGGTGACAATATACAACCTTGATGTACTCCTTTTCCTATTTGGAACCAGTCTGTTGTTCCATGTCCAGTTCTAACTGTTGCTTCCTGACCTGCATACAAATTTCTCAAGAGGCAGGTCAGGTGGTCTGGTATTCCCATCTCTTGAAGAATTTTCCACAGTTTATTGTGATCCACAGAGTCAAAGGCTTTGGCATAGTCAATAAAGCAGAAATAGATGTTTTTCTGGAACTCTCTTGCTTTTTCCATGATCCAGCAGATGTTGGCAATTTGATCTCTGGTTCTTCTGCCTTTTCTAAAACCAGCTTGAACATCAGGAAGTTCACGGTTCACATATTGCTGAAGCCTGGCTTGGAGAATTTTGAGCATTACTTTACTAGCGTGTGAGATGAGTGCAATTGTGCAGTAGTTTGAGCATTCTTTGGCATTGCCTTTCTTTGGGATTGGAATGAAGACTGACATTTCCCAGTCCTATGGCCACTGCTGAATTTTCCAAATTTGCTGGCATATTGAGTGCAGCACTTGCACAGCATCATCTTTCAGGATTTGGAATAGCTCAACTGGAATTCTATCACCTCCACTAGCTTTGTTCGTAGTGATGCTTTCTAAGGCCCACTTGACTTCACATTCCAGGATGTCTGGCTCTAGGTCAGTGATCACACCATCGTCATTATCTGGGTCATGAAGATCTTTTTTGTACAGTTCTTCTGTGTATTCTTGCCATCTCTTGTTAATATCTTCTGCTTCTGTTAGGTCCATATCATTTCTGTCCTTTATCGAGCCCATCTTTGCATGAAATGTTCCTTTGCTATCTCTGATTTTCTTGAAGAGATCTCTAGTCTTTCTCATTCTGTTGTTTTCCTCTATTTCTTTGCATTGATCGCTGAAGAAGGCTTTCTTATCTCTTCTTGCTATTCTTTGGAACTCTGCATTCAGATGTTTATATCTTTCCTTTTCTCCTTTGCTTTTCGCTTCTCTTCTTTTCACAGCTATTTGTAAGGCCTCCCCAGACAGCCATTTTGCTCTTTTGCATTTCTTTTCCATGGGGATGGTCTTGATCCCTGTCTCCTGTACAATGTCATGAACCTCATTCCATAGTTCATCAGGCACTCTGTCTATCAGATCTAGGCCCTTAAATCTATTTCTCACTTCCACTGTATAATCATAAGGGATTTGATTTAGGTCATACCTGAATGGTCTAGTGGTTTTCCCTACCTTCTTCAATTTAAGTCTGAATTTGGCAATAAGGAGTTCATGGTCTGAGCCACAGTCAGCTCCTGGTCTTGTTTTTGCTGACTGTGTAGAGCTTCTCCATCTTTGGCTGCAAAGAATATAATCAATCTGATTTCGGTGTTGACCATCTGATGATGTCCATGTATAGAGTCTTCTCTTGTGTTGTTGGAAGAGGGTGTTTGTTATGACCAGTGCATTTTCTTGGCAAAACTCTCTCTATATATGAATATATAACATATGCTCATTATTCAAAGGATATGAAAAAGTTTGCAGTGAAGAGCTGGTCCTCCTTCCACTTCAGCCCTCACACTCTAAGTTCCCTTCCCCAGAGGCCACTGCAGCTCCCAGCAGTGTTTCTTGTTTCAGATGGCTGTGTGAGCTGGAGTGCACCCCGTGTTCACATCACACATCATATCACACCGCTTGCCATTGTGGGCTGTGCTTTGCTTTTCTCATCCAGCTCTGTATCATATCAGCAATGTAGAGCTGCCTCGATCTTTTTAGTGATCACACAGTACCCCATTGCATGGATGCACCACAGTCATGTAGCCTGTCCTCTTTTGATGGAGATTCAAGTTGTCTCCACCTTTCTCTAGCTCAGACGATACTTCAACGGACAACCATTTCCAATCTGTTCTGGCAGACGATGTTTTAGAGACGTCTCCATGCTGCACTGGTCCCTTCACTGCCTTTTGCTCAGATGCATACCATTCTTGTGGTGTGTCGGCCGCATTTTAATGTGCCCTCCCCCTTATGATGGACACTGATACAGCTTCCAAGTCCCCAAAGCCACAAACACTGTAATGATGTCCTTGAATGTGCCTCTGTGCACGGTGGATTGTCTGAATGCTGAGATGGAGTTTGGGGTGACTGATGGAGGGATTTTGTGTATGTGTGTATCCCAAAGAAAGGCAATGCCAAAGAATGCTCAAACTACCGTAAAGTTGCACTCATCTCACACGCTAGCAAAGTAATGCTCAAAATTATCCAAGCCAGGCTTCAACAGTATGTGAAGCATGAAATTCCAGATGTTCAAGCTGGTTTTAGAAAAGGCAGAGGAACCAGAGATCAAATTGCCAACATCCGCTGGATCATGGAAAAAGCAAGAGAGTTCCAGAAAAACATCTATTTCTGCTTTATTGACTATGCCAAAGCCTTTGACTGTGTGGATCACAACAAACTGTGGAAAATTCTGAAAGAGATGGGAATACCAGACCACCTGATCTGCCTCTTGAGAAACCTATATGCAGGTCAGGAAACAACAGTTAGAACTGGCCATGGAACAACAGACTGGTTCCAAATAGGAGAAGGAGTACGTCAAGGCTGTATATTGTCACCCTGTTTATTTAACTTATGTGCAGAGTACATCATGAGAAATGCTGGGCTGGAAGAAGCTGGAATCAAGATTGCCGAGAGAAATATCAATAACCTCAGATATGCAGATGACACCACCCTTATGGCAGAAAGTGAAGAGGAACTAAAAAGCCTCTTGATGAAAGTGAAAGTGGAGAGTGAAAAAGTTGGCTTAAAGCTCAACATTCAGAAGATGAAGATCATGGCATCTGGTCCCATTGCTTCATGGGAAATAGATGGGGAAACAGTGGAAACAGTGTCAGACTTTATTTTCTGGGCTCCAAAATCACTGCAGATGGTGACTGCAGCCATGAAATTAAAAGACACTTACTCCTTGGAAGAAAAGTTATGACCAACCTAGATAGCATATTCAAAAGCAGAGACATTACTTTGCCAACAAAGGTCTGTCTAGTCAGGTCAGATCAGATCAGTCGCTCAGTCGTGTTCGACTCTTTGCGACCCTATGAATCACAGCACGCCAGGCCTCCCTGTCCATCACCAACTCCAAGAGTTCACTCAGACTCACGTCCATCGAGTCAGTGATGCCATCCAGCCATCTCAGCCTCTGTCGTCCCCTTCTCAATCCCTCCCAGCATCAGAGTCTTTTCCAATGAGTCAACTCTTCGCATGAGGTGGCCAAAGTACTGGAGCTTCAGCTTGAGCACCATTCCTTCCAAAGAAATCCCAGGGCTGATCTCCTTCAGAATGGACTGGTTGGATCTCCTTGCAGTCCAAGGGACTCTCAAGAGTCTTCTCCAACACCACAGTTCAAAAGCATCAATTCTTTGGCGCTCAGCCTTCTTCACAGTCCAACTCTCACATCCATACATGACCACAGGAAAAACCATAGCCTTGACTAGACAGACCTTTGTTGGCAAAGTAATGTCTCTGCTTTTGAATATGCTATCTAGGTTGGTTATAACTTTCCTTCCAAGGAGGAAGCATCTTTTAATTTCATGGTTGCAGTCACCATCTGCAGTGATTTTGGAGCCCAGAAAATAAAGTCTGACACTGTTTCCCCATCTATTTCCCATGAAGCAATGGGACCAGATGCCATGATCTTCATCTTCTGAATGTTGAGCTTTAAGCCAACTTTTTCACTCTCCACTTTCACTTTCATCAAGAGGCTTTTTAGTTCCTCTTCACTTTCTGCCATAAGGGTGGTGTCATCTGCATATCTGAGGTTATTGATATTTCTCCCGGCAATCTTGATTCCAGCTTGTGCTTCTTCCAGCCCAGCGTTTCACATGATGTACTCTGCATATAAGTTAAATAAACAGGGTGACAACATACAGCCTTGATGAACTCCTTTTCCTATTTGGAACCAGTCTGTTGTTCCATGTCCAGTTCTAATTGTTGCTTCCTGACCTGCATACAAATTTCTCAAGAGGCAGGTCAGGTGGTCTGGTATTCCCATCTCTTGAAGAATTTTCCACAGTTTATTGTGATCCACAGAGTCAAAGGCTTTGGCATAGTCAATAAAGCAGAAATAGATGTTTTTCTGGAACTCTCTTGCTTTTTCCATGATCCAGCAGATGTTGGCAATTTGATCTCTGGTTCTTCTGCCTTTTCTAAAACCAGCTTGAACATCAGGAAGTTCACGGTTCACATATTGCTGAAGCCTGGCTTGGAGAATTTTGAGCATTACTTTACTAGCGTGTGAGATGAGTGCAATTGTGCAGTAGTTTGAGCATTCTTTGGCATTGCCTTTCTTTGGGATTGGAATGAAGACTGACATTTCCCAGTCCTATGGCCACTGCTGAGTTTTCCAAATTTGCTGGCATATTGAGTGCAGCACTTGCACAGCATCATCTTTCAGGATTTGGAATAGCTCAACTGGAATTCCATCACCTCCACTAGCTTTGTTCATAGTGATGCTTGTGAAGGCTATGGTTTTTCCTGTGGTCATATATGGATGTGAGAGTTGGACTGTGAAGAAAGCTGAGCGCCAAAGAATTGATGCTTTTGAACTGTGGTGTTGGAGAAGACTCTTGAGAGTCCCTTGGACTGCAATGAGATCCAACCAGTCAATTCTGAAGGAGATCAGCCCTGGGATTTCTTTGGAAGGAATGATGCTCAAGCTGAAACTCCAGTACTTTGGCCACCTCATGTGAAGAGTTGACTCATCGGAAAAGACTCTGATGCTGGGAGGGATTGGGGGCAGAAGGAGAAGGGGACGACAGAGGCTGAGATGGCTGGATGGCATCACTGACTCGATGGACGTGAGTCTGAGTGAACTCTGGGAGTTGGTGATGGACGGGAGGCCTGGTGTGCTGTGATTCACGGGGTCGCAAAGAGTCGGACACGACTGAGCGACTGAACTGACTGACTGAACTGTGTGCTATAACTGTTGACTTTATTCCGGGGGGGGGGGTGGGGGCGGAGAGGAAAGATGAACTCGATACAATTGGGTTATTTCTCAAATAGTCTGGAGAGGGGCAAGCCTCTGGGGACCTGGGAAGGCAGGCTGGGACTCTCTGGAAACTAGTGTGAACTGAGGCTGACCCTCCGTGGTCCCCTTGCCACTGCCAGTTTTTCTCATTGCCCTTTCTTCTGCTGACTCCCCGTGGGGCTCACAACTCGGGTGGGTGTGGCTCACTCGGTGTTTGTCACTTAGGTGTTTGACCTGGAATAAATGCCCTCCCCCTTCTAAGCCTCCGTCTCCTCATCCGTGCGATGGGTCTTTCACATTCCTGCCTGTTGTGTAGCATGAGGCTTGGTGGAAAGTAAGCCCTGGATAAACAACAGTGAAAGTGAAAGTGAAGTCACTCAGTCGTGTCCGACTCTTTGCGACCCCACGGACTGTAGCCCGCCAGGCTCCTCCGTCCATGGGATTCTCCAGGCAAGAGTACTGGAGTGGGGTGCCATTTCCTTCCCCACACATATGTGTGTGTGATAAACAAAAGGGTCCCCTTAAATTAGGGTGCCCAGATCTTTGTGGCATAAATCTCTGCCTCAGGCTCAGATCTGGGGACACAGTCCCTCAAGGCAGTGAGAGGGGGAGGACCAGGGAGTCAGGGGTGTTGAACTGGGGTTGTTATGATGCCAAGAAGTGTTGTAACCAGACTTTCAATTCAGTAACGTTTGAAGCAAAAGTGCTCATCTAGATGGGGATGGGTATTCCTTTCATTCATTCATCCATTCATTCATTTATGTTTCTTTTAACAGCTTGTGACTTTGGACAAGTGACTTAACTTCTCTGTGCCTCAGTTTTTCTTCTGTAAAATGGGAATAATAGTACCCAGGCTCGGTGACATTAGATGAGATGATACAGGCAAACTGCTTCGAGCAGTGCACATGGTACCTGTTCGGGAAAGATCAGTTATTATCACAAGTAATTTTGCCAACAAATCGTTTACTGAGAATCTGCTACATGCCAGGGTTAGTTGTCTCTTTCTGCCAACAACTAGAGCCACCTGGAGCTCACTCAGAGTCTATAAAATCAGAGCCCAGAAATGATGACATGATCTCAGGGTGTAACCACCCCCACCTAGCAATCTGGCTGATGCCCTGTAAGCCCCCACCACCCAGCTCCTCAGACGCTGTGACAGCCTCAGACCTTCTCCAACAGCACTGATCTGCACCCTCACGCTGCTCGGATGCTAAGTTGTGTTCGACTCTTTTGTGAGTCCATGGACTGTAGCCTGCGGGGCTCCTCTGTCCATGGGATTCTCCAGGCAAGAATACTGGAGGCGGTTGCCATTTCCTTCTCCAGGGGATTTTCTGGACCCAGGGATCGAACCTGTGTCTCTTACAACTCCCGCATTGGCAGGCAGATTCTTCATCACTAGTGCCACCTGGGAAGCTTGAACCCTTGTGAACTCAGGGAAAATCGGACTCAGGCAGCAAACCTTCATTTGTGCAACGGGGACTCCTCTTTTTAAGCCCTAGACATAGCTGAAGGTCCAAACTGCCCTTTCTTTGCAGTCAGTTGGTTCCTGGGAGAAAGTAGGCAGCGTAAGTTGGCCGGGCTCACGTGGTGCCTGCTGCCACGAGTTGAGTGTGGACCAGGGTTTCTCAACCTTGGCAGTGTTGGCATGCGAGGCGGGATCATTCTTTGTTGTGGGGCACAGTCTTGGGTATTGCAGCATCCCCGGCCTCCCCCACTAGATGCCTAGTAGCATCCCTGCCCCCAGCTGTGACAACCAAAAATGTCTCCAGACATTGCCAAGCAAAACCACCCAGGGTTAAAGCCCCTGGTGTGGAGGGTGCAGAGGCGGGCAGAGTCCCTACTGGCTTGCCGTGTGACACTGGAGAAGTCCTCTGCACACTCAGGGCCTTGGGTCCCGTCCCTCAGGATCAGGCTGAACCAGCACAAAGGGGCCTCCAGTCTGGTCTGACTAGAATTCTGGGCTCCTGGGTACTCCCATCTCTCTGTGCATCTTGGTTGCAAGTTCCAGGAGGTAAGGTGAGGATTAGAGCCCAGGAGACAGATCTGGGTGGGGATAGCCCTGTGTTTGTTCTTCTAGGCCATGTCTGGCCCTCCCTCCAATGGCAGGAGAGAGAATAATTACAAAATCAGGCCTTAGGTTGTGTCTCCTTTAATCCTTTTAATACCTCTAGGAGGAGGGAACTTTTATTATCTTTATTTTCCAGCAATAGGACAAATCACGATTGTGTGCTGCGTAACAGGACACACAGGAAGAATACAGCATCACTTCTATTATGTCCCTGCAAAGATGCATAGCCTGAATCTAACTAGGAGGGAGCACGGAGCAAATCCAGAGTGAAGGACGTATTACAAAAGAGTTAGCCTGTCATCCTCAAAAGCAGGACGAGAACATCCCAGAGAACCTGAGGAACTATTGAAAGACCTACATACAACTGAGGGAAGCTAGGAACCATTCTGGACCAGAAAAAGGACCATAAAGACTCTTAAGAGGATGATTATAGCATATTGAATTGGTGTGTGGATTTGATAGTCATGCTGCATTGATGCTGTGTCCTGAATCTGATAGTAATACTGGGTGTGTAATGGGGAGGCGGGGAGAGGGGAGACGGTTAGGCGATAAAGCTGGAGGTTTAGGAATAAAAAGACAGCATGTCTATAACTGGGTTTCTCCGGTTGCACAGTGGTAAAGAATCCTCCTGCCAATGTAGAAGATGCAGGAGACGTGGGTTCCATCCCTGGGTCGGGAAGATCCCCTGGAGGAGGAAACGGCAGCCCACTCCAGGATTCTTGCCTGGATAATCCCATGGACAGAGGGGCCTGGCAGGCTACAGTCCAGGGGGTCTCGAAAGAGTTGGACACGACTTAGTGACTAAACAGCAGTGTCTACAACTGGCTCTCAAATGACTCAGGATAAGAGAGAAATATAAATAGAGGGGAAGTGATAAAGTAAGTGGGACAAAATATAAACAATCTGGGTGAATGATGTTATAGCTTGACTGAGGAGTCCCTGTAACTCTTGTCATTTTTTATGAGTTACACCATAATAACTTACACCAAACTTACACCAAAATAAGTTTAAAAACAAATATAAACAGCTGACCTTCAGTATACCCAAGAGAAATGAAAATACATGTCCACAAAAAGACCTGTAAGCATATTCCCAGCAGTTTTGTTTATAGGACCCCCAGACTGGAAACAACTCAGATGCTTTTTAGCAAGTGAGAAGAGCAACAGATTGTAATCCACCTGTAAATGGAATGTAATTCAGCGATGGTGTGGAGCGAGCTGTGGATTCATGCACGTTATGGATGAATCTGAAAAGCATCTTGTGGAGGGAAGCAAGGCAGACACCAAAGCCCACGTACTGTGTGTGATTCCTCCGATACGAAGTTTGAGAATTGGTCAGACAAATCTAGAAGTCAAAATACTGGTTCCTTTTGTGGGCAGAGGTAGCATCTGAGAAGGGGCATGGATCAGCCTTCCCGGCTGCTGCAGAAGTTCCATGTCTTGATCTGGCTGGTGGTCACATGCATTTATACATAAATAAATAGGTGCTGAGATAAGAATTCATTGACAAAAGTTTGTTGAGAGAAGTTCCTTTTCTGCACATTATCCTACATAAGTTAAACTCAAAAGTAAAAGAATAAAAAAATTAAAGACGTATATTGGACATAGGAGAATGAGGTGGGCAGGGAGTGGAGAGTGGGGTTAAGGGGAATAAAAAATGAAACCAGAGAGGAGCCTTGTGTGGACAATGAAGACACCACTGTGAACTGAGGAGTCCACTCGGATAACCTGGCCTTCTTGGTCCTTGAGGTTGAAAAGGGAAAACAACAACCAAAAAAATCCGCAAGAGCTCAGAGGTAGAGATGACCTTGCCTGGTGGGTGTGGCAGAGGCAGGATTTGAACCCGGGTCTGGGGGGCCCTGGAGTGTGCTCCTTACCCAGTGCTCTGGCCTGGACTCAGCGGGCTGGACAGCCCTGCTGGGCTCCCACAGGCTCCCCGGGGGCCTGGTGGGGGATGATGAAACCTCTGCCTGGCAAAGGCTGTTCCAGCCCAGAGCTCAGACTCAGGGCTCCAAGTGTGGAGGGGAGGCAGTGGGACAGAGGGCAACCCCGCCTGCAACTCCATCCCAGGAGCCTGGTTCTCTGGCCCGGGGTGGCCCTGCCAATCTCCGCCCACGTCCTCCCGGCCTTTGCCTTCCTTCCTAAGCCAGTGTGTGGGCTCTGGTGCCAATCCCAGCTCTGCCCTCATCTGCTGGTGCGACCTGGGCTGAGCAGCTCCCCACTTTGTGCCTCAGTTTCCACTTCCAGAGCCTGCCCACAAGAGCACCTAGCTAATATAGCACCGATGAGCAGACTCGAGGAGTTCAGTGTGTGCAGATCTCAATACCACGCCCGCCCGTCCCAAGCACTGGATCCGCAGCTGTTGTTGGTGTTATTGCTACTTGCAGGAAGGAGGGAGTCTGTGTTGCCCTTAGACCTAGGAACACCAGTGTGGTAAGGCAGCTGGCATGGGATGGAAAGTTCTGGAGAAAGGAGCTTGATTTAGACCGCCTGAAGATTACTCAGAAAACTCACTTATTTCCCACTCTGAGGTTTTTAAAAAAAATTTATTCTTAATTGGAGGATAACTGCTTTACCATGCTGTGTTGCTTTTTGCCATACAACAGTGTCAATCAGCCAAAAATATACATATATCCCCTCCCTTCCACCCCCATCTCATCCTGCCTGCATCCCACCCCTCTAGGTTGTCACTGTGCTGTGCTTAGTTGCTCAGTCGTGTCTGACTCTCTGCAACCCCATGGACTGGAGCCCGCCAGGGCATTTTCCAGGCAAGAATACTGGTGTGGGTTGCCATGCCCTCCTCCAGGGAATCTTCCCCACCCAGGAATCGAACCCAGGTCTCTCACATTGCAAGCGGATTCTTTACTATCTGAGCCACCAGGGAAGCCCAAGAATACTGGAATGGGTAACCTATCCCTTCTCCAGCGGATCTTCCTGACCCAGGAATCAAACTGGGGTCTCCTGTATTGCAGATGGATCCTTTACCAGCTGAGCTACCAGGGAGCACTGTTATATACTAACTTCCCAGCAGCTCTGTTTTACGTATGGTAATATATGTATATATTTCAACGCTCCCGCTCGGCTTGTCCCACCCTCTGCTTCCCTGATGAGCTCACAAGCCTGTTCTCCACGTCTGTGTCTCTGTTCCTGCCCTGAAAATCGGTTTATCAGTACCAGTTTTCTGGATTCCTTATATATGCGTTAATATGCAACATTTGTTTTTCTCTTTCTGACTTACTTCACTCTGTACCAGTGGATGGATCAGTCTGAGTTTTGAGAAAGTTCTTGGTAAGCTAAGGCGAGACCAGCACGGGCTTCGCCAGCCTGCGTCCCGGGCAGGCGCTCAGGGCCCTGTGCTCAGGAGGGCCCCGGACTTGGTTTAATGCTCTGCTGTTGCGTCTTGAGATTCTTAGTGGTTTCAGAAGCTGGGTCTCCTCATTTTCATGGAGCCGGGCTTGTGGCATCCAGCGAGGTCACTGAGCACTTTCACCTGAGCTTCTCCTTAGACCTTCAGGAGCGTTCTTTGAGTGTGGGTATCACCATCACTAACCTTGCTGACCTTGGTTTTCCTCACCTGGGAAGTAGAAGTACTTTGTGCAGGGCTAAGGGAGACAGGAGAGGAACTCCATGTTCTGGTTCCCAGCTGCCATCAGTGGCTGAGCTAAGGTGAAACTCAGGAAGATTAGGGCTTGGGGGGGACTAACCGTGTGCCCCTGGAGCACACAGTAGGTGCTTAGTAGGTACAAGTTGCTCATTGATGCCCTGAGTGACCTCTTTGCCTTTTATTTCAAATGATGCTAGTAAGACATGCATTCATTCTCTTAAGACGTGAAAACATTTCTGATGAGGCTCACCTGCCCCAGAGCCAATCCCTTCCTCACCCTCCTTGGAGGGTTTTATGATTTGGGGGTGCAAACTTCCAGACCTTGGTCTATGCATTACTTCAATCTGTGTGCCAACATGGGCTTCCCTGGCAGCCCACTGGTTAATAATCTGTGCTTCCACTGCAGGGGGTGCAGGTTCTGTCCCTGGTTGGGGAACTAAGATCCTGCATGCTGTGTGGTGCAGCCCCCCAAAAAACAGGTGTGTGTCAATGTGCCTTTCATTCCACGGACAGAGGAGCCTGGTGCGCTACAGGCCATGGGGTCACAAAGAGTTGGACACAGCTGAGCGACTAACACTTTCACTTTGGGGGCTTCCCTCATGGCTCAGATGGTAAAGAATCTGCCTGCAATGCAGGGGACTTGGGTTTGATCCCCGACCCACTCTAGTATTGTTGTCTGGCAATTCCATGGGCAGAGGAGCCTGGCAGGCTATAGTCCATGGGATTGAAAAGAGTCAGATAACTGAGTGACTAACACACACACACACACACACACTCATAGAGCTTCTCTGGTGGCCCAGATGGTAAAGGATCTGCCTAAAATGCAGGAGACTTGGGTTTGATCCCTGGGTTGGGAATCCCTGGAAATGGGAATGGCTACCCACTCCGGTGTTCTTGCCTAGAGGATTCCATGGACAGATGAGCCTGGTGGACTGTTGTCCATGGGGTCACAAAGAGTCAGACACATCTGAGCGACTTACACTTTCACAATGTGTCTTTTCCTTCCTTTCTTTTCTCCTGTTATACTTTTTAAAAGGTAAATCTTTTATGGAAGTATAACCTGGGTTCAAAAGAGATGGTACATTTTCACCAACCGCATCCACCCAAAGCCCACTCTGTGGGCGTGTCTTCTTGTGGCTTCCCACCTCCTCCCCATTTTCCAGCCTGTCTCTCTGTTCCTGAGTCCTCGTGTATCAGTCCTGTCTGTAAGTGGAGCATCCGTGATCCTCCGTAATAGCCGCACACTTGGTGCCCAATAAGTAAGTGGTTGGTAGATGAACTCACGGAAACAAGAGGAAAAAACAAACAACAGCAAAACCCAGCTCTGGGTCACTGAGGGCCCCGTCGGGGCGGCTTTTGGTTAACTGGCATCTGTTGTGAAAGCTCTGAAAGCACAGACCATCCAGCAGCTGAGCGAGGCGTTTTCCAGAGAAGAATAACACTGTGGGTGTCACGGGGTCCTTGGAGGAGCTGACGGGATAGCGTTGGGTCGGGGGGGCACCAGTCTCTGAGATCAGCTGAACCCCAGGGCTCCAGGATTCTTCGGAGGTCCCACAGCTGGGAAGTGACCGCACGGCGTCCTGGACCCAGAGCCTCTGATGCCGCTCTCCACGTTTCCCTGTTGTTCTCTGCTGTGTCTGTGACCCCGTGTCTGGCGCACAGCAGACTCTCAAGGAATGTGCTCCAGGAATGAGCACAACCTGGGCTAAGCCCCTGAATACAGCAGAAAGCAAGACAGCCCCAGACCGAGTCTTCATGGCATTTGCACCCTCGTGACGGGAGATACAGCCAGTCAGATGGTGAGCGCTGTGAAGAAAAATAAAGAGCCTGCCGCCCTCCAGGCTCCTCTGTCCATGAGGACTCTCCAGGCAAGAATACTGGAGTGGGTTGCCGTGCCCTTCTCCAGGGGATTTTCCCAACCCAGGGATCAAACCCAGGTCTCCCACATTGCCTAAGCCACTGGGGAAGTCCTCAGAAGAGGAAGGAGAGGGAATTCTCAGGTGGTCCAGGGTTTGAGACCCCATGCTTTCATTGCCAAGGGCCTGGGTTTGATCCCTGGTTGAGGAACTAAGATCCTGAAAGCCTTGCAGTGTGGCCAAAATAATTTTTTTTAAATAAAAAAAAACCACTTTGATTATAAAAAGAGAGAAGGAATGCTGGTGTGTGTGTATGTGTGTGTGTGTGTGTGACATTGCATTTAACTACAGAGGTCAGGAAGGGCCTCAGTGAGAGAGGCTGTATTTAAGCAAAGGCCTGGAGGAGGAGGGAGAGTGGGACAGGGGCCAGCATGTGCAAAGGGCCTGGGGTGGGGTCAGGCCTCCCCTGTGGGGGAGCGGCAGGGAGGCTGCCTGGGGGCTGCTGGGAGTGAGGGGAGAAGGAGGAGAGGTGCTGGAAGGTGGTGCGTGGATGCGGTCATGGAGACGTGGCATTCTGAGCAGAGGGGGGTATGATTCAATTTCTCCCCCCAGGGTTATGGGTGGTGGCAGCCAAGGAGAGGAGAGACTGGAATGAAAGAACGGTGGAAGTGCTGAGTCCAGGGCCTGGTACACAGTAGGCACTCAATAAATAGCATCACGGTACTGTGGAGGCTTTGAATGGAGTGACCTGCTAAGCTTTAATGGAGTCCTTGCAGGTTGGGTGAGGCCCGAGGGGACCCCTTACGGAAGGCTTGGTGCCTCCTGATGAACTGGGTGGTGGGGAGGCAGGGGAAGACCCCCTGCGGTGGGGCAGGAGTGGCTGGTGAGTGGGAGGAGGGGCCAGGCCGGGGCTGGCAGGGAGCCGGGCGCTGGCAGCACAGTGACTGGTTCTCTGGCGGTAGAGGCAGGAAGCAGACCGTGTCCCCTGAGGCGCCCCACCGCTCCCCGGGGCCTCTTCTGTATGGCTTCCGGGGAGCCTGATTTCTGGCTGGTGTCCTCTGCTCTGTGGCTCCTACCCCAGGCCTCTCAGCATCCCTCTCCCGCACGCCCTGTAGCTGGCTCTCCCATCAGCCAGCTCACACCATGTCCTTGCTCACACCTACGCCTCACCCCTCCTCACCTCCCACCCTCTCTCCTCTTTGGAGGGCCGGTCCTCCAGCCCCCAGCTTTCTGCTCCTCTGTCTCTTGCTCTCGGCCCATGCTGCTGCCTTGTTGACAAATGCCTTTCCCTCCCCTCTCCCCCAGGTTCATGCCTACTCCTGACTTGACCCTCACTGGAGAGGGTCCTCACCCAAAGAGGACTTCCCTGACCCTCCATGTGCTCCCTTCCACCCCTGTGCATGGTCTTCACAGCCAGGACCCCGTTCAGGGTCCGGATGTGTGTGATTGTCTGTCTGCGGTCACTCTCTTCCGTAGGCGCTGAGATCCTGGGGCAGGAACCGGTCTGTCTTGTGGATCCTGGGCTGCCAGCGCTTAGAACGGCACCTGGTACTTGGTAGGTGCTCCGAATCCTGCATGGAGGTTGGGAGGTGGTTGGCTGGATGAGGGTCTGTGAACAGGGAGCTAGATGGATAGATGGATGGATGGGTAGGGTGGTCTGCGTGATGATGTGAACAGTGAACAGGAGGAGGAGGAGGGGCGGGCTGGTAGGCAGATCACTGGGTGGGTGGGGGGATCAGTGCTGGCTAACTGACAGGAGATTGGACCAGGGTGTGTGGCATGCAAGAGAAAACTCGTGGCCTAAGGGTTGGGAGACCTTGGTTCAAGTTCAGCCTGGCTGCATATCAACATGAGGGCCAGTGGAATCTTAGCCTTGTCCAATTGCCTCTCTTTGCCTCTGTTTCCCCTTTTATTGATTTTTTTCAGCTTTCATTATTGCTTACGTTTCACCGTGCAGAGTCCTTTTTACCACCCCCACCGATGTTTCCAGAGCCTCACATGAATGGAACAAAAGGGAGACTCTGAGATGGGAGGGCAGGGTGTCCCCCTGGGCCCTGAGAGCTGGAAACACAGCTGGAAAACACAACTAGACAGTCCACTATTTTGCCACAGCCTCTCAGCTCGATGAGTTCCTCTTCTCTGGGAGGTATTTGCTAAACACGCAGATTCTAGGGTCCTTCACCCAAGCTCCCACTTCGGATGCTTTGGAGCATCCAGAAGTCTGCAATTGTGATGATTTCTGAGCTTATCCCCAGGTTACAGTCACTGCCACCTTCCTAGACAACTGGATCCTACAGGTCAGCAGCCCAGAGAGTGTGCGAACCTGTGCGGATACACGTGTGTGTTGGGAGGATGCGAAAGGACTGGAAGCAACCAGGATGTCCATTAGTTGGGGGGCAAGTTCGCTGGGGCTGTTCTACTCCCTGGAGGACACAGCAGGCGTTAGAAATAAGGAAGAAGGCTTTGATAAGACAAGATCTCCCAGATACGGCTAAGTGAAAAAGCAGGTGCAGAACAGTGTCTATTGTTCCACCACTTATGTTAAAACATTCATAAAAGAAGAGACATGTGGATATGCCTGGATGATTCTGGAAGGACACCCAAGAAACTGGGACCGGGGTGACCTCTGGGGAAGGAGACCCGGGGTCCAGGAGCAAGAGGGGGACCTTTGTTTACATCTGCATCCCTTCCTGGGTCCTGGGTTCAAAGTCTGACCCTATTCAGCTGTGTGGCCCTAAGGCTCTCTGAGTCGCAGTTTCCCCCACGTGCTTCTAGGGTTGTTAAGTTTCCAGCCCTAGCCTGGGCTGGCTGGAGGGCCCAGGCGAGCTGATCCTGCCTCCCCTTCTGTTTTCCAGGACGCTCCGGGTCAGGCCCCACTTGGCGCAAGGAGGGTGGGTCCCTGGGGAGGGGGTGGCTCCGCAGGGCGGAGCTGAGCTGGAAAAACCGGCAGGGTTGGAGCAGTCAGTGCAGACACGGTCTTCACTCCTCTGCCTAGGGCCTCTCAGCGTCACTCACTCCCACCCTGTGCCCCCGAGGGGCTGCGACCCGAAGGGCTTCCCTCGACCTGACCCGGGGCTTCGGGCTGGAGACCAGCAGGGAAGGGGAGAGTGCCTGGGCTTTAAGCTGGGGCTAGAGGGCAAGGAGACGGGGAGAGACAGAGAGAGAGAGGACAGAGAGCAGGAGACACACACACACACACACACACTCACGGGCGCGTGCGCACGCGTGTACACACACACACACACACACACACACACACACAGCCAGGTGCCGCTGAGAGAGGTGAAGAACCAGAGACAGCAGGAGAGACACAGTGGGGATCTCGGAGCAGGAGTGTGGGTGGCCAGGAGCCTGGGGCCGCCCGAGGTACAGGGAGCTTGGGGGTGGGAGGGTGTGGGCACGGGGCAGAGCCTGCTGCAGGCCTCGCTAGCCAGGCTGCCTCCACGCCTCGGGGTTGCAGTTGCAGTTCTGCGTGTTTCTGGGAACTGGCTCAGGGGGCCCCTTCTCTTGCCCCTCCAGCCTTCCCTCGGGACCTTGTACCTGGAGGCTGCCTCTCAGAGCAGAGGTGGGGAGGCCTGAGGTGAAACTGGGCTAATTACTGCTCAAAACTGAGATAATCGCTGCCTGGAACTGCCTGTGGGTCCCTGGGATGGCTCCGTTGGGCCTCTGATGCAGGCTGCCAGAGCCCTGAATGTCGGACCAAGGAGGGCTCTGGAGGCCTGGAGCCTCAGGTCTGAGAACCTGACATTACTCAGCGCCCCCAGGCCGTCCTGCAAATCTAATGCCCTGGACTCCTGGTCTGAGCACATCTATCCTAAGCCCTGCCTGCAGCCCTCCATGGCTCCCAGTGGCCCATAAACTAAAATCCCAGCCCCTTACCTTGGCCTAGAGGTGCCTGTTGATCTGTTTCTGGCCCTGCCTCATCACCCTGACCCTCCCTTTCTATGCTTTCACCCCGGATGGTCCACGCTGGGCCCACAGCAGGACCTTCGCACATGCTCCTGGGATTCTCTTCCTCTTCTTCTTCCCAGAGCTCTGTCCTACATGTGCTTCAGCCCTCAGCTCAAAGTCGCCTCACCAGGAGGCCTCTCCTGCACCTCTCCTTCCTTTTCTTCTTCTTCTCCTTTTTTTTTTTTTGCTTTTTTCACCGAGCCACGTGGTGTGTGGGACCTTAGTTCCCTGACCAGGGATTGAACCCACACCCCCTGCACTGGAAGCATAGAGTGTTAACTACGGGAACACCAGGGAAGTCCCTCTTCTTCCTTCCTTTTAACGGGACTCCAGCTCTGATGCCTGCTTCCTCCACGCAAGTGTTAGCTTTCTGAGGACAGGCACCAGCTCTGCTTGGTCACTGCTGTGTCCCGCCGTGAGCCAGCCAGCGACCATCAGGAAGCAGCTGGACATTTTCTGATGTGTGGATTCCTCCTAGGAAGGGATCTGAGAGGAACCCCTGGGTCTCCCTGCACCATCCCCGCTCCTCCTGCAGTTCCAGCCTCAGAAGATCCTGCGTCTGAGTCTTCACAGCTGCAGGGCGGCCATGGCTGTGATGTTGTAATGAATCACTGGCCAGAATCCGGTCCTGATTATCTCTGGGCTGTGCCTGGCCTGCCTGACATCGAGGGGGCTGGGACCACAGGCCACCGTATCAGGGGCCCCAGCCATCCCACTGGGCTCTGGCCTCTGGCCGCAGATAACAGCACAGGCCCTGGTGGCCTCACCTCAGCTGTAGGCACCTGCATGGAGGACATGCTAGGTGGCCTCGGGCAAGTCCCTGAGCTCTGCCGGGTTGCAAGTCACAGGGGGTGGGGTCCTGCCCCGTAGAAGAGAGTGAGGGGCGAGGGGGAAATAGGGTCTGTGGCTGGGAGACCTTGGATGTGACAGAAGTGACTTCTCAAGGAGAGTGAAATAGGGAAGGGGTGACACATGGCAAGATCCCCATGTGACCCCATGGGGGCGGGGAGAGTCCAGGGTGACTGACAGCCCAAAGGAACCCTGGATGCCCGAGGTTTCCTGAGGCCCACTGAAGTGGAGGCAGAAAGTGCTGGCAAGCGAGGCTCTAAGCTATTTCTTGGACACTGATCCCACGATGGCCTCAGTTTCCTCCTTGTGAAGCAGGGACCGTAAGAGTTTCTACTTCACAGGGACGTGCTTACATGGGATACTGTCTGTGAGGCGCTTGGAACCGTACCTGATGGTGGGAAGCAATCAGTAAAGACCGTTACTGCCACCTGCTGAAGTCTTGCCTTTTCCAGTCCCCACTGCTCAGGGTCTCCCGCCCCGGCACCGTTCAGGCTGGACGATCGCTCTCCTGCTCCCGTCTCACCCCTACATCTCCTCTCCACGTGCTGCCCGATGGAGCCTTAGGAAACGTAAGCAGGATCCGCGTGCAGCAACTTTGCTCAACAGTCTCCGTGGTTCCCACTGCCCTCAGAATAAGGATTAACCTTCTAATCACAAGCCGAAGGTGCCGCCTGACGTTCCCCCCAGGCTCCTGCCACTCTCCCTCTCATGCTCTCTGCTAGAGTGCTTTCCTCCCTGCCCCTTCTGGTCTCATCTCCGTGGATCTCTCCTTGCAGCCATCATATGGCCGTATGGTTACACTTGCTCAGTCGATGATTCAGTGGAGGTCTATTCCCTACTCCGGAATGCAAGGCAGGAACCGTGTCAGTTCTGTTTCCTGCTCTATTCCCAGTGCCCATCACAGGGCTCGACACACACTAACATTAAGATTTGTCGAATGAGAGAATGAATAATGGTTTGGTGAGCTGGAGGTTGGGGTGGGCTGGACATGACTGAGGGCGCAGGTTCTTCCTACATCGTGGTTCTGTCCTCTCTTCTCAGCCCAGTTCCTTATAGCTCCATGATGGCTGCCAAAGCTCCTGCCATCTCTTCCTCACGTGGCTATGGTCAAGGCAGGCAAAGGCCTTCATACATCCTCTTAAGAATGAAGAAATTGTTCCCAGAAGTCCCTTGGCAGAATTCCCCATCTCACTGGCCACAGATACACTCCACGACTAACCTCAGCCAATCAATGCAAGGGGAGAGAGAGGGTCACGTTTGGCTTGGGCCAATCAGCCTTCGCCCCCCAGGGCACTGTGGGCAGAGCCTGCCCTTGACTTATAAGAGAGAATGCAGCTGGGGCCAGGTCTGGGGCCAGAGCTGTGGACTCTGAACTGGGGGCATTCTGAGCATCACTGAGGCTGTGGGTCCCCCACCCTGCCTTCCCTCTCTAGGGAGCCCTTGGGTGGTGTCTGTGAGAGGAAAGGTATGGCTGGGTGAGGGTGTCAGGCAAATTAGATGGCCAGACGCCTTCACCTCAGTAAATATTGATAACGCCAGGAATGGAGCAGGGGTGGGCGGGCCCAGAGCGAATGTAGGGAAGAGGGAGCCTGGGCCAGAGATACTGAGGGAGGGCCAGAGAGAAACGATGGAGAGGTGGAGACACTGAGGGAGAGACAGAGCGACACGGGGGAGAGACAGAGTCATGAGGGAGAGACAGAGAGGCGGGGAGAGACAGACGGGGGAGAGACAGAGAGATGGGGAGAGACAGAGAGATATGAGGGAGAGACAGAGAGACAGAGGGAGAGACAGAGACATGAGGGAGAGACAGAGAGATATGAGAGAGAGAGACACTGAGGGAGAGACAGAAACATGAGGGAGAGACAGAGAGACGGGGAGAGACAGAGACATGGGGGAGAGATAGAGACACTGAGGGAGAGACAGATATGAGGGAGAGACAGAGAGACGGGGAGAGACAGATGGGGGAGAGACAGAGAGATATGAGGGAGAGACAGAGACACTGAGGGAGAGACAGAGACATGGGGGAGAGACAGAGACACTGAGGGAGAGACAGATATGAGGGAGAGACAGAGAGACGGGGAGAGACAGACGGGGGAGAGACAGAGAGATGGGGAGAGACAGAGACATGGGGAGAGATAGAGACACTGAGGGAGAGACAGAGAGACGGGGAGAGACAGAGAGACAGAGGGAGAGACAGAGAGACATGGGGGAGAGATAGAGACACTGAGGGAGAGACAGAGACATGGGGGAGAGACAGAGGAAAGAGAAAGGCAGGGAGATACAGAAGGGGAGAGAAACAGAGAGAGACTTTGCAGGAAGGCTTCTGCATCAGCGCCCTAGCAGGCCGAGGCCCTGTCGTGGTGGAGCAGCATCTCTGCCCCTTCTCCTTGTATAGCTGTCCTGGGCCAGTCATGTGCCAGCCTGAGCCTTGGTGTTCTCCTCTGCTGGATGGGGTAAACGACCCCTTTCCATAGGACTGCTCGGCAGGCCCATCACACCAGGATTATCATTGCCTCAGTGGCCTCTTTTGGCCTATAAATGGCCTGGAATGGTTGGGAATTATTGCCCTAGGGGACGGGGGGATGTGTCCAGGGTCACAGCAAGAGGGCAGGAGGGATCTTGGCTGTGATTCTAAAGCCTGTGCCCTGTCTGTGCCCCGCAGGGCTGAATGGAGCAGGGAGGAGGGGCATCCCAGCTGCTGGGCACCTTGAGGGGTGGTGCTCACAGCAATCCTAGTGATAATGCCAATGGCCCGTGTGTTCTCAGGGCGGCCCAAGCACTGGACACTAACCCACTGAGGGCAACACTGCTCGATTCTACTCACTCTGTGCTTCCTAGTGTGCTGATGAGGAAACAGCCTCAGAGGCCCGCAGTGACTTCCTAAGACAGAGCTGGGGTTTGGACTCAGACAGGCTGGGTCTGAGCCCCTGCTCCTCACAGGTTGGCTGACCTGGGGGCAGTCACCCCCTCTCTCTCAGCCTCAGTTTCCCCATTTGTAAAATAGGAAAACGGCAGTTTAAAAGATTTAAAAGACATGAGGATTAAATGAGATGATGTAGAGGAAGTGCCTAAGCATGGGTCTTGGTACACAGTCAATGTTCAATAAAGGTTAAATGGTAGGTTGGGTAATAGTTTTAAAGTAATTTGAAAACAATCCCTTTAATTGCTCTCTTTTTTACAAAGGAAGAGCTGAGGTCCAGAGAGGGGAAGTGACTTGCCCAAGGTCCCCGGCCAAGTGGACGAGCTGAGATTGGAATCTCGTGATCCAGAAGCCAAAGCTCGCTGCCAGCCCTTCGTGGTGCCATGATGGCTCAGCCCTGGATGGCCTGTTGGAGCGTCAGTCCCTGTGGGTCAAGGAGATGCCCGTGGCTTGGTCCCGTGTCCCTCTGGCCTGGCATTAGCCGTATCACCCGTTGGGATGGTTGCAAAATCCCCCTCGCTTTAGCAGTCGATAAAGAGTGCCCATTGCAAAACTCTCAGCGGCAAAATTATTAACTGTTGTGTCACCCTGCGGCCAGGCCCCGGGTGCCCCTTTCCTGCCTGGAGGCCTGGGTGGAGCCGAGTTCTCACTCTCTCCCTCCGTGCCCTGACCCAGCAGAGGCTGGGGTGGGCTGGGAGTCAGCAGGGGGCTTTCAGGGAGTGGGCAGAGGGCAGACGTGGCCACTGGGCCCACCCACAGCTCTCCACTCTCAGGAAATGATGGCTCCACCCTTCCAGGTGCTCAGGCTCAAACCTTGGGGTCACTAGTTTCATCTCTTGCCCCACACCCAATAGTTGGCAGGAGATTCTGTCAGCCCTGCCCTTGAAACACATCCAGACCCAACCAGGTTGCCCCCTTCCACACCTGGATTCAAAGCACCTCCCTGCTGATCTCGCCATTCTCCGCACAGCCCAAAGGATCCTGCTAAACCCAGGTGGATCCTAAGTCAGATCTTGTCCTTCTGCTTAGAACCCTCCATGGCTCACGTCCAGAACACAAGCCAAAGTCTTCCCGAGGCCCGCAGGGCCCTGCCTCGTCGGCCCCGTTGCCTTTCTGACCTCCGCATCACCACTCTCCCTTCCTAGCTCACTTTTCTCCACTCCAGTTGCCTCCTTGCGGTCTCTCCAACACACTGGGTGTGGTCTAACCCCAGGGCTTTGCCCTTGTTCCATGCATCTGGAATGCTCTTCCCCCAGCTCTGTCGCCTAGCTGCATCCCGCGCACCATTCAGAGCTCATCTCAGTGTCTCTGGGACGCCTCCCCTGGCTACCCTGCTGAAGCGCCACCTCCAGTGTCACCCTCAGCCCCTCTTTCTTCCTGACTCGCTGTCATATTATATTTTTATTTGTTTAATCCGTGTCTCCTTCCTCAGGGCAGGGACTGTTGTCTGTTCTGCTCACAGTCCTTCCCTGGTGCTCAGCCCAGGCCTGACCCGTAGCGCGTGTGTGCCTGTATGCTCAGTCATGTCTGACTCTTTGTGACCCCATGAACTGTAGCCCACCAGGCTCCTCTGTCCACGTCTCTTCTTGTCCTCCTTCTCCAGGCAAGAATACCAGGGTGGGTTGCCGTTTCCTCCTCTAGGGCATCTTCCCGATTCAGGGATCGAAACTTCGTCTCCTGCATCTCCTGCATTGGCGGGCAGACTGTCTACCACCGAGCTACCTGGGAAGCTCCTGGCGCGCAGTAGGTGCACCACAAAGTCTTGCTGAATCGGGGCACGGGTGGGCAGGAAGGGCCATGTCGGCCTAGACTACACCTCAGTGAACCTCACCAGGGCCAGTGAACATGCTTTGCCCTCTTCAGCTTGTATTTGGAGACGGTTCCCTGGCCAGCCTGTCAGATGGTTCCTCGACTGCCCGACTCCCCCTGGGGCCCCCTATCCAGCTCCCTGACAGCACTTACCATGAACTTGACTTGTTTTGTTTGTGTCTATATCTACTCTCAGCCCTCCTTCCCCCAGCCTCGGAGCTCTGTGAGAACAGACCCATGGCTGCCTTGGTTCTCCCGCTGCCCCCCAGTGCCCAGCAAGGAGTCTGGCACCCTGTGGGATGTGTCAGGGCCTGGCTGATCCAGATTTGTGTTACAAACCCCGCGAGCAGAGCACACTGGCCAGGAAGGAGTTAAGTGGAGACACGGTGCCCGGACCTGCAGAGTCAGGGAGAGAAGGGGGCCCGCTGGGGCCTTAATTATAGCACGTCTGTCCCGTAATGACACGGTGTTATAAACGGCACACAAAGTGTACTAATCTGGTATTATATCTGGGCTTTTTACAATAGATACAATCAACCGACCGTAGTTTGCTAACTCATTCTCGACCTATCTCCACGCTCCACCTAGATTATTATCAGCTTCCTTAATTAAGTGGAAGGCAGAGCTCTGCGGGCAATGCCCACCGAGTCCAGCCCAGCCTGCCCGTAAGCCGGGATAATAGCTACTCCCACATGGGGTGAGGCTTCCACCGCCTCCTCCATCCCAAACCCCTGTCCCAGGCTTGGGCGGGACAGGCCTGTTCAAGGCCTCCCGAACCACGAGCGCTAACCACCAAGGGCTCAAGCTGGTGGCCCAAGGGCCTGCTCGGCCTCGAGGCACATTGGGTTTGGCCCATGCTGTGCTTTTGCTGAAAGTTGAAATGAGTTGCCAACCCTAAAAATTAAGGACATTGCACAGAAACAGCCACACTTCTGGCTTCCCTTGAGAAACGAGAGGATCCAGGAACCCCGGGTTCGTAAATGCTGTGTGTTGGAGCCGAGGAATGGCTGCCACCAAGGGCCCTACCCGGCCACAGCTGCCCCCAACCTGTTTCACTTTTGTGTCTCTCCCTGACTCTTGCGGGCAGCTGAGTTTGTGACCCCAGCTGTAGGGTTAGAGGTCAGTTACCCATTTGCGAGATGGGACACTGAGGCTCAGAAAGAGCGCGTGACTTAACTAATATTGCACCGTGAGCCCAGACCTCAGGTCACAAATCCTTTACTGAGTCTTTACTGAGTGCCTGCTGTATGCCAGGCCCAGGGACACACTAACCCTAACCACTAGAGTGTGACAGATATCATCCCGCCTTCTAGAGGTAACAGTCTCCTGCTCTCCACGGCCGTAATGCCATCTTTATTGCTGGGTAACGGTATCTGTTGGAGACAGGTCCTTTCTTATTCCCTTGAAGTAGCTGGAAGTAGATTTTTCATAGCTGCTGGACTCCATCTTGGGACAGGAAGTGGAAGCAGCCATCTTGGAAGGAAACCCTTGGAAGAGTTCCCACTACAAGGCCGCCCCTACTTTCCAATCTGGGCTCTCAGAGAGCAGGAGTGGGTGACAGGGTCGGCTGACAGGCGTGGAGGGTGGGAGTGAGGGTGTGTGGTGGGGAAGTGGGCAGAGAAGGCACAGGAGTATCAGCTAGACAGAATAGGAGGGCTTGTCCATCCTCACTGAACCAGGCTGCTCCCACTCCTTTCCAAAAGACAAAAAGTGGAGGGACAAGTCACCAGAATACCCAAGTTACCCCCCTTGCTAGTCCAGGAAAAAGGCATTTGCTCAGCCAGCTTGGGAGACATCGCTCCTCCCACCCCGGCACCACAGCGCCAGCCCTGGTCAGGAGGAGAAACTGCAGCCGGGAACGTCTATCCCCAGCCCTTCAGTCCTGGACCCTGCTCAGGTCTCACTGAGCCCAGGGCCATCAAGGCTATGGCAGACCTGCTGGCCTCCCGGAGCCACATGTGAAGAGCATTCAGCTGCCCGCACGCTCTGCGGAGTGGCTCCTTACTGACGCGGGGGGGATGAATAACAGTCCGAGCCATCATGTGCGTTTGCTAAAAATACACTTGACATACTTTTGCGTTGGGAAACAATGTGGATTCCAAACATTCTCAAAGGGCAGAGAGGGGAAAAAAAGGAAGAATGGAAATCAAGTTTTTGAGCTTAGTAATTAATTAGCCTGTAAACAAATGACTCACGCTCTTTCCTGGCTATTTTTCTTTCCGTTTTGCGTGGATTTTCGTAGGGGCAGGGGGAGGGAGGCCAAGTGAGCCAAACACAGAGGCAAGAATGAATCCAGATGCGTCTCCCTGGGGTGCAGGATGGCAACTGTTGGAGGAGTCGGCCAGTTGGAGAAGGAGAGGCAGAGCTTCAGGTGGAGGGGACAGCTTGCTGCTCACGGCAGCCCTGAGAGCTGAAAGAGCTTGGCACATTCCAGGAGCAGGGAGAAGCCTAGTGTGGCTTGAGTGGAGTAAGCAAGGGGGTAAAATCAGAGAGGTCCACAGGGGCCAGATCATTTGGAACCCTACTGGTTGCTTGTACAGCGTCTAGACTCGATCCTGAAGACAGTGGGAGCCACAGAAAGGTTTTGAGCCAAGAAGGAATATCATCTCATTCATACAATGACGTCGTTTAAAAATTGGGTGATCAGAATAATAAATTCAGAATGTTCTCTGTTGTTTGGATGCGTCTTGTCTTTAGATTTCCCCAGTGAATACTGACCCAGTGGTTGTATTTCCTGAGGGTTCCTAGGGTTAGTGTCTGTCTCTTCTCCATAGAACACCAGCCCTGTGATATCAGAGACTTTCTCGGTCTTGTTTACTTCTGTGCCCTAGTGCCAAGACCAAGGCTTGGCACACAGTAGGGGCCCAGTAAATGCTTGTCAAGTGACTGAGCCCTCTCTGCAAGGTCAGCGGTCTCGTTTAATTTTGTCAAAGGAGGAGTGGAGGGTAGTGAGGGCTCCACAGCCAGCCTGGGATGGTCCTGGGAAAGGCAGGTTTTATTTAGCTCAAAATAAGGAGAAGTTTTAAGGGGAAAATCACTTCTGTAAGGGACTGGGCTCCCCAGTAATGGGGGCATTCAAATAGGGTGCACACCACCAGCCCCACGGTACCCGTCTCTGATTTGAGGCAGACTTTGTGCCAGCTCACAGATGTCACCGACAGTGAATGAGTTTGGGGGTGTTGCCCTGTCCATTGTGCTGGGAAGTCGAGGCCTAGAGAGGAGCTGGGCCATGGCCAAGGCCACACAGTCACAAGCAGGGAAGCCCACGCTGGAATCCAGGTGCGACGCGAAGGCTTTTGTCTTAACTCCTTTTCTGACATCAACATGGGTTGTGTCTCAGCTCCAGCACTTAGATGCTGTGTGACCTGGGGCAAGTCACTTTACCTTTCTGATCTTCCGTGTCTTGCTACATTAAATTGGGGTGTGGATACCTGCTTTGCAGGGCTGCTAGGCAGAGTTACGGAGGTCTGAGTGGACAACAGCCGCACACGGTGCTCAGAG
Organism: Bos indicus x Bos taurus; assembly: GCF_003369695.1. NCBI lineage: Eukaryota > Metazoa > Chordata > Mammalia > Artiodactyla > Bovidae > Bos > Bos indicus x Bos taurus. The sequence goes on along the minus strand of NC_040088.1, from coordinate 5,226,819 downwards.
CTCAGGGACCCCTCCTCTCTCTGCTTGGTTCTTTTTGGCTTTGGCCCTCCTCCTGGGCTGTGGATCCCCTCTTCGGTCAGCCGCTCCCCAGAGGCTGGTATCCAGGCACCCACCGCCCACTGGGTGTTGATTCACCCTTGCCATGCGCTTCTTGCCTTCTGCCTGCATTTTCTTCTTCCTCCTTTTCTTGGTAAACCTACTGCCTTGTCTGATTGCCAAAGGTCCTCTCAGGGAGTGGCGGGTGGGGCAGGGAGACCCCTTCATCCCACGAATGTTTCCACTGCTTCCTCATCCCTCCCACCCTCACCACGCCAGCTGAGATCACTAGGCACGAGGCTTGGACCAAGAGTGCAGGCCACAGTTTGGGGTTTCATTAATCGTTATGGAGCAGGTGGGGCTCTGCTGGTCCAAGGCCCCCTGTGCGGTGTGCGGGGGCAGGCTGGTGGGGACCTGGGGTGGAGGAGGGATATCAAGGGAAAAACTCTAGGAATGATGGCGCTCACAGTCATGGCAAACAACTACAGGAAAAGCCAAACGAGCGCCAGTGGGCATGCAGTGGTGGGGGCGACTGGGTTTGGAGACACTTCGTGGAGGAGGTGTGTGTCGAGCCAGGTGTGCAGAGGGGAGATGAAGGGCTGGTTGTTGGGGTCAGCTCAGCTGGGCTTGAACCTCCTCTCTGACCCCTTTCCCAGTAGGTGAACATGGTCAAGTTCCCATCGCTCTCTCTGAGCCTCACTTAGAAAGTGAGATAATAACCATAGCATTCCACTCATCGAGGGTGGCGAGGACTAAGTGAGCCGACACCGATTAAGTGTCTAGAGCAGGGCCAGGCACACAGCTGAAGCACAGACTTGGTAGCGCGGTGCAGTGTCCCACAGCCCGGGGCTGAGTCTCCGCCCTGCCTCTGTGGCTTGCTGTGGGGCTTAGGACTGGAGGTGTGAGATGTCCAGTCTGGCGCTTGGCACTTAGTAGGTGCGTGGTCAGGGGGGATGAAATTAGGATCTTTGCGTGCCCGATGACCAGTGTGAGACCATCCTGACATCCCGGGGGGAGGTGACTTCCCTTTTGAGGTGGGATGTTCCTACTGCTCTCACAGTGAGGAAACTGAGACTCAGGGGCGTAAAGTTGTTAGCCAGAGGTTGGACCTTCAGTCTGCTCAGCTCTGGAGCCTGTCTTCTTGTAGGCGGGGATGTCTCTGGGAGCATGCATTACTGATATATGTCCCACTGGGTCCCTTAGGGCCACCATGGCTACAGATGGAACAGCCTTTAAAAGCTAAATAAAGCAGTGCAAGTAGCAACTCTTGGCCCAAGATTCCAAGATCCAGCGGTGTGTTCCCAGGGTCCTTGTCCCAGGCTGGGGACCAGGAAGCGGCTTTGTGTATCTGAGGGCTGGCTCAGGGTCTTGGGACGGGCGCAGGTCCTACCAGGTTTAGCCTGACCTTTCGCCTCCCACCCAACCAGCCTCATTGCATTCTATTTATTTATTTTGTTACTATTGGTCACTTTGGGCCACTTATTTCAACTGTCCAGAATCTGAATCTCCTTCTGACGTTTGGAGAATTCCCAGCTCTGTGAGCAGATTCTACTTTCCACAAAGGATGCTGGGAATATGAAGCTAGGTTTCCAGCCTCCCTTGCAGCTAGAGCATAGACATGTGACTGGGCTTGGCCAATCAGATGCACCATCCTGGACCCCGAGGGAGTCCATTCTGCCTCTATCCAGACTCTAGTTCCAGGCAGGTCAAGTCTCTCTCCTGCTCAGAATCTTCCATGGCTCCACATTGCCTTAGGATAAAAGCCACAATTATCCCAATGTCCCACAAGAACCTCACCACCCCCGAGTCATCTCCTCCTCACTTTTCCGGTCACGTGGGCCTCCCTCATCTAAGCTCTACACTTCGAGCTCATCTCTGCTTCAGGGCTGTGTGCTTCCTTTTCCTTCTTTTACACAGCTGAGGGAATGGGCTGAAGGGAACTAGGCAGGGCAGAAGGGGAGTTGGGACTGAGGTTGGCCTGGCCTCTGCCTCAGTCTTGCAGGAGTCTCAACCCTTGTCCCAGAAACTTCTACCTTCAGGAAGACAAGATGGAGCCCTTCCAAGAGCTGCAACTGTGTTCACCTCAGCTCAGGCTAACTTAACATTCTCAAGGGCAATGGGATGGCAGTGATGGGGATGATACTGCCCCCAAGAGGATGGAAATTGATTCTTGTGGGGTGAAAATCTCTTAATGTTTTTATGTCTAAAGCACAGATATGCATACAAAAAAAAAAAAAAACAGATATACAATAGTACATTAGAAGATAGGCATCAAAACTTCACAGGGAGACAGGAAAAAAAAAAACTGTCTAAATATGCTCCTTGCATGCATGAAAGCATGCTTAGGCACTCAGTCGTGTCCAACTCTTTGAGACCCCATAGACTGTAGCCTGCCGGGCTCTTTTGTCCATAGGATTTTTCAGGCGAGAATACTGGAATGGCTTGCCATTTCCTCCTCCAGGGCATCTTCACAACCCAGAGATCGAACCCGAGTCTCCTGTGTCTCCTGCATTAGAGACAGATTCTATACCTGCTTAGCCATTGGGGAAGTCCATACAAATGCTGTTGGGGCAGCAATTAAAAAGAGTTAACTTTGGTTTAACTCAATTCAGTTTAAAACTCACCTAAACTTGATTTGACTGAACCCCTCAACTCAACTCAACAAAACTCACGGCAGTCTAAACTCACACAGTTTAATTCCTCTCATCTCAATTCATTTTGAGTCAGCATACATTAACTCTGTGCTCCTCAATTCAGTTTAAAACCCACTTGAATTTGATTTAAGTCAACTCATCCTAACTTAACTCCCCTTCCCTCAACTCAGTTCAGTTTCTCGCAGTACAACTCAGTTTAATTTACTTCAGTTCACCTCAGTTTCACCCACTTCAATTCACTCAAGTCAATTCAACTCAATTTAATGCTCAACTCAGCTCAACTTCACCTCATTTCCTCAACTCACCTTGTCGAAACTTGATTTAACTCCCCTCAGCTCAACTTGGCTCAGGTCACCCACCTCAGGCACCTCAAACACTCACTCCATTTGCCACGCCCCCCTTCACAGATAGCCTTCTGGCCTCGCAGAAGAGAGAGGCCCCAGACTCAGTTCCGGCTGCCAGCATCCTCCCAGTCTAGCTGACATGTCCCTCAACAGGTGCTATGATGGGAGAGCACGGGGTGCTAAGTGGGCAGCATGGGGCAGCCCCTGGGAGCCCCAGATGCCTTCCCATAGGAGGAAGAGTTCGTTCCGGCAGAATACTGGGAGGAAGGACATTCCAGCAAAAGGCACAGCATGTGCAAAGGGCCGGAGGCAGGGCGTTCAGAGAACCGGAAGTTGCTCAGGCCGGGGGCACGATGGGAAGATGAGGGTGGGATAAGAGGTGGCCGGGAACATGCACTGTCTGCTTGAGGTCGCCTGGCCTGGGGGCAGTGGGGAGCCACAGTGGCACCGAGGAAGTCCTCTGCAGAACGTGATTTATTTATTTTTTTTTTTGTTTTTCCTACATGATATTTTACATGTTTCATTGCCATTCTCCCAAATCTTCCCACCCTCTCCCTCTCCCACAGAGTCCATAAGACTGTTCTATACATCAGTGTCTCTTTTGCTGTCTCGTACACCGGGTTATTATTACCATCTTTCTAAGTTCCATATATGTGCGTTAGTATACTGTACTTATGTTTTTCCTTCTGGCTTACTTCACTCTGTATAATAGGCTCCAGTTTCATCCACCTCATTAGAACTGATTCAAATGTATTCTTTTTAATGGCTGAGTAATACTCCACAGAACGTGATTTAAAGGATCCCTCCTGTCGCTGGGAGGAAACAGTCTAGCGGTGAGACTGGACTTGTTGGGCAGTGACTGAGCCAAGAAATCCAGCACTGGGAAGTTGGTGGTGGGGCGAAGAGGTGGGGAGCTTGCTTAAAGAAGGATTTAAGAAATGGATAATACACAATTGTTTGCTTAGTCGCTTAGTCGTGTCCAACTCTTTGCGACACTGTGGGCTGTAGCCCCCAGGCTCCTCTGTTCACGGGAGTTTTTCAGGCGAAAATACTGGAGTGGGTTGCCATTTCCTCTTCTAGGGGATCTTCCCAACCCAGGGATTGAACCCACGTCTCCTGTGTCTCCTGCATCACAGGTGGACTCTTTACCTGCTGAGCCCGATATATAATATATATTAACTAATTTAATCCTTCCAACAACCGCATGAGGTAGCTATTACTATTATTAACTTTATTTTGTAGATGAGGAAACTGAGGCTCAGAGAGGTCAAGACATTTGCCCAAGGCACACAGCTGCTGCTTCTTTTTTTAAAGGAACCCTCTTGTTTATAATACTTATTTATTTTTGGTTGCGCTGGGCCTTCTCTGCAGTGCACTGGCTTTCTTTGGTTGGGGTGAGTGGGGGCTACTCTGTTCCAGCGAACGGGCTTCTCATTGCAGCGGCTTCTCTCGTTGTGGAGCACAGGCTTTAGGCACACAGGCTCAGTAGTTGTGGCATGCGGTTCGTTGCTCTGTGGCATGTGAGATCTTCCTGGACCAGGGATTGAACCCATGTCCCCTTCATTGTCGGGCAGATTCCTGTCCACTGAGCCCCCAGGGAAGTCAGGCACACAGCTTCTCAGGGGCACAGCTGGAATCTGAACTCGGGCACTGATGCTCCAGAGCCCTCAGGAGGACTGAGCGTCCCCTTCAAAGTCCTCCTGGCAGGTCCATCCTGCAGATCCTCACTCCACATAGTAGGTGCTCAGGAAACTCGTGCTGTGTCAGTGTCTGGGGGTTTAGATCATCCTCTCCATGTGAGTTGGGGGGGCCTGTCCCCATTTCAAAGGAAGAACCTGTTATCTTTGTTTTACAGGAGAGGGAACTGAGGCCTGAGGTCACAGAGGCAGGGAGTGGTAGAGCCAAGCTCTGACTCCCCAGTGGGAAAGGGTTCTACAGACGGGCAAGGCCGTCATCTTCGGGGTCTTCAGCCGTCTGGATGCTAACTTCACATGCTCGTGTGCACTGAGCAGGCCCTCCACGTTGCACGGTGAGCTGATCCCACTCCTTCCCTCCTCCTCTTAAACTTCTCCTGCAGCTGCCCGCTGACCCGAGGATGCAATCCAGGCTCACGCTTGCATCAGGGCCTGCCTGGTCCGCTCCCCACCCTGCCCACCTCTCTGACGTCGCCTCCCACCACTCTCCCCTTCTTCCTCCCTGCTCCAGCTTCCTCCAACAGGCCAGTTTCTCACCCCAGGGCCTTTGCACACACACTGCACTCTGCTTGGAACCCTCTTCCCGTGGCAGCTCCATCTCATCCTTTGGTTTCCAGCGCTAATGTCACAGCTCCAGAGAAGTCCTCCTTAAGCCCTTGAGATCAGTTGTTCCCTATCACATCAGCTTAAAAAAATGCCCTACTCCTCTAGGATTCTTATTTGTTTATCATTTATTTCCTCTAGTAGAATGAGCTCTCGTGGGCATGACCACGTCTATCTCGTTTGCTGCTGTACTGAGTGACATCTGGGTGCTTGTGTGCTCAGTCGCTCCAGTCGTGTCTGACTCTGCCACCCGGGGACTCCAGCCTGCCAGGCTCCTCAGCCCAGGGGATTCTCCAGGCAAGGATACTGGAGTGGGTTGCCATGCCCTCCTTGATAAACATTTGTGAACGAATGAATGAGTGAAGAAATGGATGGACACAGTTGAGTACTCTCAGTGCTGAGAAGAGGAACAGAAGTCTCAGGGCCCAGGCTGGGGTCTGACACCTTCTTTCCCAAGGTCCCTGTGTACTGGGAGGAGCCCTGCCGGGGCAGGAGGGCAGGCATGAGGGGCAGGCAGGACTGGGCGAGGCCTCCTTGTTCCTTACTGTTTTCATCCTCTTGGTAATTATGGGCTCAGACACTCCTCGATGCCTTTCCCAGAATAATAGCTGGGCCTGTTATCAGCAGCATCACTGGGACCTTTTCACAAACAGTCATTAATCAGGTCTCACCGCCACCCTGCCTTCCTCTCAGTGGAAACCGAGGCCCAGAGAAGCGAGGCCACTTTCTCAGCATCACACAGCTGATGGGGGTGTGGGGGGTGCTGATGGGCTATTTTCCCCTCAGCTCTCTGGTGTGGGATGGGGGCTTCTTCTCTGTTTTGCCGAGCGGGGAGCCTCTGAGTCTGCCATGGCTGGGGGGGCCCTGCCCCCAGCCTTCCCCGAAGCCCTGGGGGCCTTCCAAGGTGGCCTCTTAATCACTGCCAGTTAATTAAGGAGGTTAAACAGCTCAGAGGACCCACACAGGCCTGCCTGGGGAGAAGGTGGCCTGGCCATTTCGCAGCGAGGCCACTGATACCCAGGCCCCGGCTGGCAGGGTGCTGGGCTGTCTCTGCCCTCCGGGGGCCTGGGGGTCTCTGGGGAAGGTGGCCTAGGGCTCCATCGTGGTGTGTGCCCCCTCCCCTTCTTCAGGTGTGTGTGGGAGGCACTGGCATCACTTAATGAGGCCTCCACAGCTGCCAAGGAGAGCTGGAGGAGTTGAAACAGGTTCTGGGTGAGGTGAGTTTCGTGGGCTGGGCAGAATCCGTGGCTCTCTGCCATGTGGGCACTCCCTGGGGCGGTGGGGGGCGGGCGTGGGACCCCTGCCTCCTCCCTCTGCCCCTGTGGGGTGGGGGCAGAGGACGCCCGGGAGGGGACTGCAGGAATGACAAAGGATGGTGGTCAGGACTGGAGACTCACACTCCACCTCCCCAGCAACCCCGCGAGGAGTCTGCATCTGGGAACCACACCAAATAGGGCCAGGGCAGCAGGGTCTGGGGTTCCCAAGACATGGCTCACCTGTACGCTGACACTTTCTCTGGCCTCGGGCCTCCAATCTGAGAAATGGGGGTGCTTGGATGTGACGACCTCAGGCTCAAAGCTTTAGGAATGATCCATCCCAGACAGAGCGACCTGACTTGCTGTGTGACTTTGGGCAAGTTGCTTCCCTCCTCTGGGCCCCTGTAGATCCGGCTGTACCCAGTGATGGCGGGGTGGACCAAGTGGTGAAGATGAGTGGTCACTCACTCCTACGAGGGGCACCCAGACCCGCTTTCTCTGGGACACAGGGAGTTAGTTATTCAGTATGCCGATACCGGTCCTGGGGAGACTGAGGCCCTGCAGTCAGGCCGACGCGGTGAGGCAGGAGGCGTCTCATTGGTGCCTGGGTGCTCCTCGAGGCCAGGCTGCGGGTCCCAGTATCTGGAGAGCCAGCCTCTGTGCATTTCTGAGTCCCGGGGTCCGCAGCAGCACATGCTCAGGCATGGCGGGCCCAAGGCAGGACCCACTGTGTTCGCAGAGTCTGTGTGGGTTGGGGCCTAGCTGGCTGTTTGCCTTCTCCAAGTTTTCTTTTTTAAAGTCACCTTTTGGGAAGTATAATTCTATAAAGGTCACTTTATTAACTGACAACAGAGGTCACTCTTTTTTGGTGCACAGTTTTGCGAATTTCGTTGCATAACCACCGCCGTGATCAAGACACAGATTTCCATCGCTCCAGAAGGTTCCTTGGTGCGCCTCTGTGGTCAGTCTCTTTCAATACCACCACGTGTGGACAACCGGTGATCTCCCCCAGATTTTTATTTTGAAGATTTTCAGTCTTTCTATAAACGTGCAAAAACCTTACACAGAACCGCTGAAGTGCCTTCATCCAGATGCCCCAGCTGTCAGCACTCAACACTTGGCCCCATGGGCGTTCTGGGTCTCTCTCTGCATGATTTTTTGCTGACATGTTTGTAGGTTGCACACATCCTGACCCTTCACCCTAAATACTTCAGCAAGCACCTCTGAAGAGCGCAGGCATTCCCAGGCCCAACCCCAGTGCCATGATCACGTCCAAGAAAGTTAGCATTGGTCTGGTCACGTTACCTAGTATCCAGTCTGTGTCCAAATTACTGAGGTTGCTCCAAAGTGTCCTCAATAGCTCTGTGTGTGTGTGTGTGTGTGTTTATCTTTCTTGTCTGGACTTTAGTCAAGGATCAGGCCCTGCATTTGGTAGGATCTCTTTGGTCTCCTTTTATCCAGAACATTCTCTCTGCCCTGGCTTGATATATAATATACTTAATTTTTTTTTTGATCGCACAGGGTCTTCCTTGCTGCACACGGGCTTTCTCTAGTCTCAGCGAGTGGGGGCTGCCTCTTGTTGCGGTGCGTGGGTTTCTCACTGTGGTGGCTTCTCTCGTGTGGAGCGCAGGTGCTCGGTGCTCGGGCCTCAGGAGGTGCAGCCTGTGGGCTCAGTAGTTGCGGCCCACAGGCTTTAGTGGTTCCGCAGTGTGTGGAATCCTCCTGGACCAGGGATTGAACCAGTGTCTCCTGCATTGGCAGGCGGACTCCCCATCCTCTGGAGCACCAGTCTGAAAGTGAAAGTCGCTCGGTCGAGTCCGACTCTCTGTGACCCCATGGACTGTCCATGGGATTCTCCAGGCCAGAATACTGGAATGGGTAGCCTTGCCCTTCTCCAGGGGATCTTCCCAACCCAGGGATTGAACCCAGGTCTCCCAGCTGAGCCACAAGGAAAGCCCAAGAACACTGGAGTGGGTAGCTATCCCTTCTCCAGGGGATCTTCCTGACCCAGGAATCGAACTGGGGTCTCCTGCATTGCAGGCGGATTCTTTACCAACTGAGCTATCAGGGAAGACCTAATATGACTACCAGGGAAGTCTTAAAATGTGCTCTTCTTAAAAGCTGTCCCCGGGATTCTTCATACCTGGGGCTCAAAGGCAAGTCCCAGGGGTACATGTGTGCTAGGCGAGGGGGATGGCTAATGTGGGAACATGGGTGTTCTGAAGGCCTTTTCTTAAAAACTTTGTTTAAAAGGAGAGGAAGGGAGGGAGAGAAAGAGAGAGACAGACAGACAGATAGGCAGGTTCATTGTTTTAGATTCCAGCAACGCTGAAAAATTCAAAGCAAAAATTAAAAATCACCCAAGTGGAATTGAGGGGGCCCTGTGGCCCAGTGACCATGGCTCATCTCACTCTGCCTGCCCTGACCATGAGACCTTGGCCAGGAGACTGCCCTTCTTGGGCCTCAGTCTCCCCACCTGTGAAATGGGGTCAACACCAGCCCGTCCTCCTCCCCCCACCTTTGTGAGGATTAGTGAACTAACAGAGCGCGTCAACAGCAGCGACTCTGTTAACAGTTTCCTGACAGACATTTCTCTCTGTACCTACACGCATGGGTATATGTGAACACTGTATTATAAAGATCGGGTCGTCTCCTTTTTCTCCCCTCAACAGTTCATCAGAAGCATTTCCCCACACCCCCAAATGTAGCACTCTTCTCTCATTTAAACTTCTTTAAACATTTATTAATTTTTATTGATCGATGATGCATTTATATGGTGCCAAATCCCAGAGGTACAAGTAGTTCAGTAAAGCCTGTGTCCCGCCTGTCCCTGTTCCCTCAGCTCCTCGCCGAGATGTTTTCTTGTTTTGCTTTCCAGAAGAGTCCTACACATAGATAAACAAAAACATATCATTTCTTTCTTCTTGTTTTCCTTATAGATATTAGAAGACCCTACACACTGTTTCTATGCCTTGTTATTTTCACGGAACCGTAGACCTCGGAGAAGGTCCACATAGGTGCATAAAGGACTGTCCTTTTTGCTTTTTTTTTAAAGCCCATTGGGTAGGCCCTTATAGAAATGAACTGTTTAGTGAACCAGTTCCTTATTCAGGGACATCAAGTTGCTTGCAGGCTTTCACCACTACAAATTGCAACAGACAGCCTTGTGCAAGCCTCTGTGTGTCCATGTGCGAGTCTGGAGGATGTATTCCTAGAAGTGGAACTGTGGGTCAGGTGTCATGCATGTTTTCAGCTTTGCTCTGCCCCCATTTTTAATGGCCGCATGGATCCCGGTGTAATTGAACAGTCCCCAGCTGGTGGACACTTAGGTGGTTCCAGTGCGTCTTTCCCATAAGTGATGCCACAATGGACATCTTTGTGCAGCTGTCTTTGTGTGCCGCAGCAGTTGGCTTATGGGGAATTCCCAGGCATCTGAAGGCAGAGCAACAGGAAGCGCTGAGAACAGAAGACTGACCCAAAGGGGCTGAGGGAGCCCCAGGGCCTGCGGCCTGGATGAGGATCCGAGGCTGCCGATCAGATCCTCAGGCTGACAGAGGCCTCTACACTTGTGCTGGTCGAATGTGATCTGGGTCCACAGTGTCAGTCGGGCCCACCTGAGAGGCTGAAAGAAATGCCATCCTGGGCCCCGCGCCGGCCCTGTCGAATCAGGACTCGTGCCATCTTTGGCTGGCGCAGCCAAGTTTGCAAAGAGCTGCCCTAAAACAAATCTAGAAACCCCAAGATCCGTTACTAGAGGAGGTGGCTCGGCCTTCTGTCTGGGGCAGACCTGCCGCTTAGAGCTGGCTTCACGTGGGCTGGCTGTGTGACCGGGCATGAGCTGGGGGCCCCGCTGTGTCCCGCCTCTACAACAGGGGTGAGAGTAACACTCACCTCATGGTTTTTCACATAACCGTGCGTGGCATGTGCTTGCAGGAGGGAAGTGTGCAGTAAGCGCTGCAGTTGTTGGCGAGGCGCACGTCCTACAGAGGAGACGCGGCCGTCGGGCCCTTGCTCCGTCTGCCTCTTGGTGTCTCTCCTCTGTCTCATCATCCTTCTTCTGTCTTTCTCTGTACCTGTCTCTCCATGTCCACCTATTTCTCTTTATTCTGCCTCTGTGTCCCTTCTTTCATTTCTGTCTCTTTCTCCCCATTTCTTAGTGTTTCTCTCTTTTTATCTTTACCCTATGGGGGCCATACAGGCTTTATAAGCATCTATGAAAATGCTAAAAACCTGGGGAAATGGGGCTACAAGACAAAGAAACCCCAAACTAAAAATTAACAACAATATGAGGGCAAAATTGTACAATTAAACAAAGTCAGAAATATCAAGAGCAAAAAAATACATGTTTTCAGTGGGACGTGGGGCCCTTCAGCCTGCTTGGTGGTTGGGATGGGGTCTGCCAGGATGCCCGGCCCAGAGCATCGTCACCTTTCGTTCCCGCCTCTTTGGCCCATATGTGGCCTTGGCCCCGGGTAGAGCTGAGGGCTGAGGAGCAGAGACTCTGGTCCTGCGCGGTCGCGGAGCCCCTTCTCTGTCGCACCCTTAGTGTGTGATCCCGGCGGGCACCGCCAGTCATTGGCGGTGGTCTCGCTCATTCACTGAGCGCCCGCAGTGTCGGATCCCGGTACACCACACTGAATGGCAGAAACCCTGCATGTGGCACTTCTGTCCTAGGGGCTGTGCGTGTGGCAGATAGAAGAGAAGTGAGGGAATAAATACTCAGAGCAATTTCAGATAATGCCAAGTGATGGGACTAGAGTAAAATAAGGCTGGGACTACTTTGCCCCGGGGCTTCCCAGGCAGTGCTAGTAGTAAAGAACCTGCCTGCCAGTGCAGAAGACGGAAGAGACGCGGGTTCCACCCTTGGGTCGGGAAGATCCCCCAGAGAAGGGAATGTCTACCCACTCCAGTATTCTTGCCTGGAGAATTCCATTGACAGAGGAGCCTGGCGGGCTACAGTCTACAGGGCCACAAAGAGTCAGACACGACTGAAGTGACTTAGCACGCTTGTGCTTTGCCCTGGTTGCGGGGAGTGGGATCTGGAAAGGGCTGCTCTGAATTCAGAAACCAGAATGATGAGAAGGAGCTGGCACAGAAAGATCTAGGAAAAGGGCATTCCAGGAGCGGGAACAGCACATGTAGACGTCATGAGGCAGGAGCAAGCTTGGAGCCAGTCATGATTGCAAGCTTTCAGGGGATGCAAAGGTCTCAGGAACCAGACAGTCTTCGCTGAGTGTTTTGAACGAGTCACTTGCACACTCTGAGCCTTTGCTTCCCCCAGTGTAAAATGAGAATGATACAGACCCAACCCTTAGGGATGAGTGAAGATGAAATCGGTAGTGGGCCAGAATTCCTCTATTGGTGTGGGGCGGGGGGACTCCGGAAATGGGGTGTGGGAGGAACACCTGGGAACTGTGGCAAAGCAGAACCACTCTTTGTGCTTGGATTCTCTGGGATCGCTTTTGGGGGGTGACGATGGAGATTGTTTTGGGCTGAGAGCAGTGCTCCAATCTCCCCAGGGCTCAGCCTCTGATTTCAGGAGTTAATAGCTTAAAGCACTCGGCATAATTGGCACAGAGCAAGTAGACAGGAATGGGGAGGGCATTCCAGGTGGGAGGAAAGGCGTGGAGCTGGGAATGTTTAAGGTGTGTTAGGGAAAGAGTGCAGAGACCAGCTTGGCTGGTGGGGAGGAGTGAGAGAGGAGGCTGGAAAGACAGGTTGAGGCCCAGGAGGAGACCTTGAATGGCATGAAAACGAGGGTGGGCCTCAACCTGTAGGCAGTGGGGAACCAGCGTGCCTTCCGGAGTAGCAGAAGCCTTGGAAATGGTTTTCGGTTTTGGTTTGCTTTTTCAGTGTTATATTTCAGACAATCAGAAAAACATTTGAAAGATCATACAGTCAGCTTTTATGCAGCCGTCACTCGGCTGAAGAAGAAAACAGCCCAGGGGAGACGGTGCCTCTGGCCCCTGTCCCTTCCCGGCTGCATTTCTCCTAGAAGCTACTGCGGGCCTGGCTTGGTGCTCGTGATTCCACCGACGTCTTTGTCCTTCTGTTGTTTGTTTGATGGAGGTATAACGTACACACAGTACAATACACCAGTCTCAACTGTGTAATCTGATGGCCCGTGGGATCACTACCTGGATCCTGTCACGGGCCGCTCCGGGCCTTTGGTTTTGCTCTTCTCCAACTGCATGCAGATGGAGTCACTCTGTGAGTGCTCGTCTGTCTCTGGCGCTTTCTCTCACCCTGGTGGGATGGATGCGTGTTTGTGTCTCTGGTTCCTTCCTTGTGCAGTAGTCCACTGGGTAAACAGACCACAGTTCATATAATCGCTGTACTGTCCATGGAGATGTACATTTTTTCCCCCTTGTTTCCAGTATCTCAAATAGCGCTGTTACGAACATTCTCATGCATATCTTTTGGCAGACCTAAGAACACAGTTCTTTTAGTGTATGTTCAAGAGTGAGGCTGTAGATGCACACATTTAGTCCTTGTAGCTATGGCCAATTTCCCAAAGCGGTTGTCCAACATCTTTATGCTTTTACACACGCACACACACACACCCCCTTAGAGAGCTGGGGTACTGTTTCTTTATGCTTTTACACACGCACACACACGCACACCCTTAGAGCTGGGGTACTGTTTTGGTTGTGGGCACGCACACACGCGCACACCCCTAGAGAGCTGGGGTACTGTTTTGGTTGTGGGCACGCACACACACGCACACCCCTAGAGAGCTGGGGTACTGTTTCTTTATGCTTTTACACACGCACACACATGCACACCCCTAGAGAGCGGGGTGCTGTTTTGGTTGTGGGCACGCACACACGCGCACACCCCTAGAGGGCTGGGGTACTGTTTTGGTTGTGGGCACGCACACACGCGCACACCCTAGAGAGCTGGGGTACTGTTTCTTTATGCTTTTACACACGCACACACACGCACACCCCTAGAGAGCGGGGCACTGTTTGGTTGTGGGTCACGCACACACACGCACACCCTAGAGGGCTGGGGCACTGTTTGGTTGTGGTGTGATTCAACAGATGGTGTCACGTTTGCTTCTGCAACTTGCTTTTTCCCCACTCAGGGTTCTGTTCTCAAGCTCCATCCCCATCGGTACGGCGGCTCGGGCGCATCTATTTATTTTTGGTATAGGATCTGTCCTGCGGACAGACCACAGTGCTCTCCTGCAAGCTCTCCGCATGGACGTTTAGCTTGCTCCCGACTGGGATGCTCTTTCCGGATTTTCATAAGCATCTGTTCTGTGTAGGGAGAGGCCAGAGGGGATGGGGGCGGAGGGGCGGCTGCATCCAGTCAGGTGGGAGACGAGGAGGAGGGGCCGCTGGTGCAGATGGCTCCGAGGGACGTTTCACAGACTTGGTTGAGGTAGAGGAGGAAGGAACCCAGACCTGGATTCTGGGGGCCAGAAGCCCGGGGCTGAAGCCCCCCTCACACTCTCTGGCTGTGTGACCTTGGGCGTGTCACGTTGCTGCCCAGAGCCTCAGCGTCCTCATCGGTAATTGGGCAGCATTCGCCCTGCCTGGCAGGGGCTGAGTGAGCAGAGACATTCAGGGATCAGGGTTTGGATCCATCCGTTAGCTGACTGACTTTGGGTAAATTGCCTCTTCTGAACCTCTCAGTTTCCTCATCTGTAAAATGGGGACAAGAATAATACCCGCCTCCCCATGATTTTGCAACAGTGAAATGCGATTCTGTGCATAAAGCACTTATTGAATGCTCAATAACTGGTAGCTACTCTTTATTATCACTGTCCCTCTTGTTGACTTCTGTCTTTCCCACCAGCTGGTAGGTGCTGGGAGGGCCAGGCTCCCATCTTTTGCCCCCATCTTTCTCTGGAGGTCAGTGGAAATATTTGGAGTCCAGCTACACGTTATTGCTGCATTCTGGGGGCCCTTGGGAGAGCTCAGCCCCATATCAGAGCCTCTGTTTTCTCTTCTAAAGTGGAGCTCCTGGCAGTGCTGGCCGGACCAGGCGGTTCCCCACCAGGCATGTGGTCTCAAAAGGATAAAGAGCTCTAGAGCAGGTCTGATGGAGCCCCCAGGGGTCATGATTTCCTAGCAGGGCTGTGGCTGTGGCAGTCTAGAGGGGAACTCCGAGAGATGGGGGGGCTTGTCACTTCCAGTTGAGCTCCTTTGGGACAGGGACGTGAGAGGGGCAGTGAGAGGAGAGAGGGAGGGGGTCCCGGCTCTGCCGACTGTCCGAGGGTGGGTTTGAGCAGCGGGGCAGTCCAAGCCCCGGCTGTGGGGTGGGCACCCCCAGCCATGTGACCGGGAGGCTGGCATCGCAGGCTGCTGCCCGGCCTCTGACGCCGTGCCTGTGTGGCCCTGGGGGCCTGGCACACCTGCTCTGTGCCCCCATCTCCTTGGCTGTGATTGTCTCGGGAAGAGGCCTTGCTTCCTTGTCTCCTGGATTTTCCGGCCCCCTGGCCCACGTGGAGGCTGAGGCCAGGGCTCCGGGCCAGGGCCGCGCACCTTGACAACCCGCCCACGCCGGGCACAAAGGCCCATTGTCTGGGCCCACGTCGGCGGGGAAGCGGGCAGGGAGCCGCCGCCTTTCACCCAACCCGCTTGTGGTCGCGGGGACTGAGGAGCGATTCACAGAGGTTCCCGCCTCCTGACCAGGCACCTGGCCAGGCCGCCTCCTGGGCAGGCACTCGCGCCAAGCGGGGCCAGCTCCCACCTTGAGCCGGGCCTCAGTTTCCCCCAAGATCCTTGGGTCTCTGTCCTCCCGTCACCCAGCCTGCCGCGCTTGAGGTTGCCGTGGGCACCAGGGCTTTAGGGTTCTAGTTCTGGGTGGTTTGGGGTGCATCTCTTCACCTCCATGAGCCTGTTTCCCTGTCGGTAAAAGGAGCCTTGGAATCCACGACTCTCGGGGTGAAAGGTACAAGGTGATGCCACGGGCAACATTCATCCGGCCGCTCGTTTACTCAGAAGTCCATGCTGCTGTGTTAGCTGCCCAGTCCTGTCTGACTCTTTGCGACTCCATGGACTATGACCCGCCGGGCTCCTCTGTCCATGGAATTCTCCAGGCAAGAATGCTGGAGTGAGCTGCCATTTCCTCCTCCAGCGGATCGTCTGAACCCAGGGATTGAACCCGGGTCTTCTGCGTTGCAGGCAGACTCTTCACCCTCTGAGCCACCAGGGAAGTCCGGAATCCACACAGGGTGTTGACTACGTACGTGACTAGTTATAGAATGTGGGGGGTGCCCTGTGCAAAATTAAATGCAGCGCCTCTTATTCAAAAGGAAAAATTTCAAGATGGTGCCAGCAAGGGAGCGTCTGAACGTGGGGCCCCGTGGGAGGGGCCTGGTCACACGCCCACGAAGCCCACCCTGACTGTGTGCCAGATACCACGCCAAGCATGGGGCACAGCTGATGAAAGAGGAAACTTCTGCCCTCCTCCAACCTGTGGGGGAGGACCTAGGAGCCCCTCAGGGTTTCCGGGTGCCCCAGAGGCCTGCTCCTTCGGGGCCTGCTCACCGGGCCATGCAGGGTGACCGTGGGGTGCCCAGGCTTCCCTGCGAGGCTCCAGGGTCAGTGACCCTCACAACAGTTTGGGCACCCATAGCAGTGATGGCAGACGTTTACTGAGTGCTGGCTCCGTACTGGGGCTGCTTCTGGTGTGGACGTGATGAATTCAGAGCATCTCTGTACTAGCCTTGTGAGGAGGCAGGGCGATGGGGCTCTCTCCTGTACAGAGGGAGAAACTGAGGCAGGGTTTAAACCCAGGCCGCCTGGTGCCAGAGCCTTCTTCTCCCCATCCCACCCTCTGCTGGGGGCCAGCACTGAGCCAGGTGCCAAGTGCCCGGGGACAGAAGCCCTGCTGGGGTTCGAGGCTGAAAAGGGCGCGGGTGTGCTGGTGGCCCGCCAGCTGCCACCTGGGCTGGCCCTGCTGTGTGGCCCTGAGTCACAGCCCTGTGCCCTGGGAAGCTGTCTGTGCCCCGGGCACCCGTGGGGCCTGAGTCACAGTAGAGCACGCCCTGCCACCCTGCCCACCTCCCTCCTGGGCCTCGGGACAGACAGGCCCTTGGAGCAGGTCCCTAAGTTGGAAAGTCACATTTCTATCCACTTTCGGGGACACGAGAGAGGCATCTATTTGCAGCCCCAGACGCACATTTCTGCCTTCTTTCCTTGAGCCCAACCCCACCTTTCCAAGCCACCCTAGGATGGATTAACTGGCTAGTGAGTTACTGAGCTCCCCATCACTGGGAGTGTTCAAGGCAGGAGAGCCTGTCAGGGGTGCTGAAGAGTGTTCCTGCATCAGGTGGGGCCTGGTGCTGGAGTGTGTGTTTCCAAAGCCCGAAACTTTATTCACATGCTTACTTTTAAATAGCTCCTGTAAGTGAAAGGTACAAACTCCAGAAAGTACAAAAGAATACGGAGTGAAAAATAAGTCCCCACTCTTCTTGACCCCCAATTTCCAACTTTCTCCCCCAAGAAGCAGCCACTGTTTACCAATTTTTCCCCCAGAGCTAATTTACATAATACAAACAAATTTATAAATTGTCCTTTCCTGTCTCCCTCCTACCCACACAAATGGTAGCCAATGTCTTGCATACATCAGTCTGCCCCTCATTCTATTTTTGTTTTATTTGACAGCTTATCTTGGACCCTGTTCCGGATTGGCACACACAGATCTACTCTATTCTTCTTATCTTTCCACATGGTATTTCTTTTTTTTTTTTTTTTTCCAAATCTATAACACATTTCATTACAGGGCTTTTCAATCTCAAATTTACCTTTTGGAAATCTTTGCTCTCCTTTTCTCCAGAGGTGGTCAGAGAAAAGTTTTTCAGTTTGCCTGGAAACTATAAGCTTTTCCCACATCTGCAGGGATGCTTTGAGTCTGTTTTGATTGAAATTATAAAAGAAATAAGAAGAGAGGGAGAGAGAGAGAGTGAATGAGAGAGAGAGAAAGAGAGGACTCCTTCCACCCACAATCCCTGCATGTCAAGTGATGGTGATCCATGGTGAACCCCAGAGCATCAGCTCATCTACCCGGAGTGTGGCCAAGCTGCTGAAGGAGGCACCAAATGTGGCACCAGAGAGCCCAGAAGAGAAGATTCCTATGCGTGTGTGTGTGTGTGTGTGTGTAGGGGGTCAGGGATGGCTCCTCTGAGGAGGGAATATTTAGATGGGGCCATAGGGATGCACAGAGAAGGTGATGGCACCCCACTCCAGTACTCTTGCCTGGAAAATCCCATGGACGGAGGAGCCTGGTAGGCTGTAGTCCATGGGATCGCTGAGAGTCGGACACGACTGAGTGACTTCCCTTTCACTTTTCACTTTCATGCACTGGAGAAGGAAATGGCAACCCACTCCAGTGTTCTTGCCTGGAGAATCCCAGGGGTGGGGGAGCCTGGTGGGCTGCCGTCTATGGGGTCGCACAGAGTCGGACACGACTGAAGCGACTTAGCGGCAGCAGCAGGATAGGGATGCACGGGAGCTCATATGAGACAAATGGAGAAGGGCCTCCCGGGCAGAGGGGACAACATGAAGAGTGACAGTGGCTGGGTGCAGAAACGGCCCCCGGCTCCTATTTAGTGATCACCTACTGTGCGCATGAATCACCTACTGTGCGCGCATGAATCACCTACTGTGTGCACGCATGAGTCGTTGCTGCACATAAACCCCCTCCTATAGACTGTTACCACCCCTCTTCGACCGATGGAAACAGAGATGCAGGCACCGTGACTTGCTCATGGCCACAACGCTCCAGGTATTGAGTGGATTTGAATCCAGGCAGCTTGCACCCTTGGCTATTCTGCTATTCCACAGGTTGAGAGGAACAGCTGGGAGGCCCTGAATTTTCAGCTTCGACCATCTGACCCGCCCAGCTCAGGTCTCGCCCCTCCTCAGAGGCCTTCGGTGGTTCCCCACGGCCCCAGGACTCGCTGTGCCGAGCCATCCTCTGTTCTTCCAGCCAGCGTGGTTGCCGTGGGCAGCACAGGGCCTTGCTGGGTCTGGCCCTGTGTGCTGGGTTCTGCAGGCGCTGCCTAACTATCAGGAAGAAGCCACGAATGCTAATTATGGAGCAAGGGAGTCGTCAGGGGGACACGTACCCCGGCCTGCTCCCACTGGTGGAGTTCAGAGATAGCTGGAGGTGGGCCCAGATCTTAAGGTTTAGTGGCCCCAGGCCTCAGGGCTCTGTCTCAGGGGTCACACTTGGGTGCAGCCTCCCTGGGCTCCCAGGAAGAAAGACAGTGAGCAGACCCTGGCCCCAGGGAACCAGGTGGGCTCTGGTCCTGGGGCTTTGTAAATTTCACTGACCCTCCAATGTGGGGATTCACCATCCCTATTTTACAAAGGAGAAAACAGAGGATCAGAGAGTGCAAGTGACTTGTTTCAGGCCACACAGCAAGTCAAAGGCAGAGCCAGGATGTGAATCCTGATGCTGAGTTTGACTCTTAACCACGCCACATTCCTGGCCCCGTTCAAGAGGGTTTTCCAGTCTGCCCCTTGCCAGGGGCTTAATCTCTCTGTCTTACCTGGTCTTCAGGGTCAATGAACCCCTTGCCCTGGGCAACTTGAATGCTGTGCCCAGGACCTCGGGGTGGAGGGGGACCTGTGGATGGCCTGGGTGCTCCCCCACCCCAGGATTCAGGACACAGCGCCCATGTTCCCTCTGGCTTCTCCCACAAGTGAGAGAATAATAGTCGGTTCAAATGTCAGGCCAGCTCTGCTGCCTGTGGGGAGACTGGTTGAGCAGGTCTGGGGGAGGGATGGAGGGAGGAAATTATTAATAAACGCAAAGCAACCTGCCCTGCTGCAGGCCTGGAGATGTGTCTGTGTGTGTCTGTGCAGGTGTGGGGCTGGGGTGCTAACTCTAGGGAGCCCCATCCTGGAGTGGGGGACAATCTGGGGATCAGCTGCAGTCTCCGGGGACGTGTGTGGGAGGTGAGGTGACGGGGGACACAGTTAGCCTCCCTGGGTTGAGGCACACTTCGGCCTCCCTGCCTCCCTTCAGCCCAAGTTAGGAGGGGTCTGCCAGTCTCAAGAGGAGGCAGGACAAAGCCCACTCTGGGTCTTCAGGAGGAGCCTCAGTCTGCGCCAGATTTAATTCTCACAGCGTCACACGAGGAGGATGGTGTTTTTATCTGCAGCTGACGCTGTTGAAGAAACTGAGGCACAAAGGTTTAAGTGGATTTGTACTCAGCGTGTTGGGTCGCAGCCTGACTGCCCTTGCTGTCCTCTCTGCTGGGAGTAGAGGGCTCCCCCTTCCCTGGAAGAGGCCCCTATCCACTCCCTCAACATTAGCACACCCCGGCAGTTGGGTGTTGGTCTGGAGCGTCTCTGGACCTCAGTCTCCTCATCTGTAGAATAGGCACCAGGGTTAGGGCCTCCAACCAGGGGAGGAGGGAAGGAGACATCCTTTCTTTCCTCTCTTCTCCAGCACCCCCTGCAAGGGCTGCCTGACAGTCACGACCCCAGGCAGCTCCCCAGTGGGTCTTCCTTGACCCCTCAGGTGCTTAACGGCTCTGGTTCTTTAGGTGGGCTTTGGCAAAATCTCTCTGACACATGAGTGATCCATGTACATTTTGCAGGAACATGGCTTGAATGGTGGAAATTGAGGCCGAGTTTTGGGGAACAGACTTGGCGGTATGCTGGGAGCCTGAAGTGGGCCTCTGGACGTGGGACTGGCTGACACCCGGATTGCGTGCCACCAAGCCCCGGGACAGGCCGCGTCTGTGGGGACCTCTGGGGCGTCCCCTCCCTGGTCTGCCCCGATGGGCCGATAAGACCCAGCCTCGGAGGAGGCTAATTACAGGCCTCCGTGGTGGCGGGCAGGCCAGTCATGAGGTGGGGGTGACTCAGAAGATTGCTCCATGAGCAGGGCGGGGGTGGGGGCCGCCCATCTGCCCCTCACCAGGCTGGCCTGAGGAGGCCTGAGCACCCCGGGGAGGCTCTGCAGGGCTAGTGGGTGCGGCCAGGTCGGGGTCTCACCCCTGGGCTTGTGACCCAGGCCCTGTGCCACTTGACATCCCTGGGGCTTGGCATCGTGTCAGGGCTGGCTGGGTTTTCCCCTTGCTCAGTCCCGGGCATTGGCTTCTGGGAAGTGGGAATCTGGCTTCAGAGGCATCAGACGCCTTGCAGATTTCCTGAACCACAGCGGCAGGGCTCCGGGAATCCCAGGGGAGCAAGAGGTACAGCCTCAAGCATGCGTGGACTCCAAGAAGCCGCAGATGATGGTTTCTAGAACCAAATGTTCCCAGGTTCAAGGATTCACATGTTAGCAGGTTTGCAGAATTACAAATATGTAAGGGAATTGGTTACAATTGGTTCCAGAGAATTCATACATTCTTTGAGCAAGAGATTAAAAAAAAAATTACAACAGCTGAAGAATTTAGGCATAAATTATCTTGGTGTCTTCAACTGGCTCCCATATGGGTCAGAAAGGAAGAATAAGACAAGAAAATAAAAGTATAAATATCCATCTTTCTCGTTCTATCTAGTGAGAGGGAGTCAGTGTTGAAAGCGTTAACCACTCAGTCGTGCCTGACTCTTTGTGACCCCATGGACTGTAGCCCACCAGGCTCCTCTGTCCAGGGGCTTCTCCAGGCAAGGATACTGGAGTGGGTTGCCATGCCCTCCTCCAGGGGATCTTCCCGACCCAGGGATCGAACCCATGTCTCCCACATCGTGGGTGGATTCATTACCATCTGAGCCACGTCAATTGACTGGTGAGATTGTAGGCTTTCATGGCCCCATGTTTTCTTTTTATTTATTTATTTATTTCCTATGCATTTAAAATTTGTCAAAATAAAAAGCTGGGCAAAAGGTAAAATAGAGCCTGGAATTAAACATAAACTGTAGCATATTGGGTTACACAGCTTTGGGGATCTTCAGTATTATGACTTTCTAATCTACACATCCCTGATTGTCTTAAGGCAGTGACGGTATTTTTAATTTATACACTTATGCAGAGCACCTCCTGGGGGCCTGGATTTTCTAAGGACTCCACAAACGCGAACTATTGAGTTCTTACAACACCGCAGTAAGGGGTGTGCTGTCATGGCGCTCATTTCGCGGGCGAGGAGAGCGAGGCACGGAGCGGGGGCCGGTGTCTGCCATGTGCCAGCTGCTGTGCTGGGCCCCCGGGCAGAGCGGCAAGCAGGACAGACGCGTCCCTGTCCGGGCGGAGTTGGCAGGGCACACAAGTAATAAACTAACGCTTGAGATGGCCCTAAGTGCGAGGAGGAAAGGAAGCTGCTCTGATGGCAGGCAGGCGGGGAGGCTCCCTCCCTTGGAGATAGCAGGAGGCCCCTCTGAGGAGGTGGCGTTTGAGCTGAGACCTGAGCAAGGAAGGAGGCTCCCCGGGCAGAATGCCCGCTGTCTGCCCAGGCTGTGCCTTCTGCCCAGAGCGCCCTTCTCTCTACTTCTCTGCGCCAAACTCCCACTCCCTGTTCCAGGTCTGGCTGGGCAGACTCCTCCTCCGGGGGTGGGAGGTGGACTGGAGGGGGGCTTCCTCGACCTGAGCAGGAGCCTGTCCTCCAACCCCTCAGCTGTCTTCTTTCCTCCCTGTTGCCCGAGCAGACCTTAAATATAGTGGCTCCATTAGAATCAGTCGCACCACCCGCTCGCCAGAGATGGAGGTCCAGAGAGGTGAAGAGACCTGCCCAAGGACACACAGCTAGCAAGCGCAGAAGGGGGTCTGCCCTGGGCATTTACAGGCTGCCTGTCGGCCCCTGCTTACCTGCCTCCTCCACTCAGAACCCCAGAGGTTAGCTCTGCCCTCAGGGGAAGGCAGGTGGGACCCGAGCCTCTGGGCCCCCAGAAGCACCCTGTGCCCACTGCTGCTGTCCGAGCCCCAGGGACCCCCAGGAGCTCACCTGGGGCCAGTGGCCCCCTTCAGCGGCCCTGGGACGGGTCCAGACTCTTTCTCCCCTAGCTGGTTCCCGGCACCGACGGGCGTAAGGCCAGGCTGCCCGCACACCTGGCTCCCAGCTTGGTTCCCAGGGCTCCACCAGGTGGCGGGGACAGCGAGGTCCTCAGGAGGCTCTGTCTGAGACAAGGGGTGCGTGTGCACTGTGGGGCTCAGCTCCCCTCCCCCAGCTCTCTCACCAGTGGGGAGCTGAGTGGAGAGGACAGAGCCCAGGCACTGGGGCCCCAGGCTGAGCTCAAGGCCAGCTCTGTCCTTTTGAAGGCCCTAAAGCCTGGGACTCCTGATCTTAACTGCAAAATGGGCACCATAAAGCCACCGTTGGAGGATGAGACAGCAGTGTGGTGACTGGCACACAGTTCAGTTCAGTTGCTCAGTAGTGTCTGGCTCTTTGTGACCCCATGGACTGCAGCATGCTGGCCTCCCTGTCCATCACCATCTCTGGGAGCTTGCTCAAACCTATGTCCATCAAGTTGGTGACGCCATCCAACCATCTCATCCTCTGTCGTCCCCTTCTGCTCTTGCCTTCAATCTTTCTCAGCTTCAGGGTCTTTTCCAAGGAGTCAGTTCTTCGCATCAGGTGGCCAGAGTATTGGCGCTTCAGTAGATGCTCACCAAATGCCAGCTCTTTGGACTGCAGACTCCGCTGCCGACGAGTTCTATGACTCGTGTTTCATTTGCTCATTCATTCCACCAGGATGTACTGAGACCCTACTGTGCATCAGGTCCTGGGCAAGAGGTCGCGGTCCAATCACAGAACAGACAAAACAATCCCCGCCTTTGGACAGACAATGCGTGAGTGAGCGAACAGCATCATTTCAGACCGTGGTGCCCGTTTAGGAGAAACACGGCAGGCTGGTGTGACAGACAGTGGCCAGGGGCTTCCTGAAGTAGGGTGGTCAGAGAGTGTCTCCCCAAGAAGCAGCTGTGACCTGAAAGAGGGCTATTGATGGTGAAGCAAACCCCAGAGGCCAGGGCCCTGAGGTGAGAACAAGTTAGGGGCTCCAAGTACAGGAAGGTGCGTCAGAGCGAGGGAAAGGGAGAGGGTCGGAGGAGGAGGCGGGTGGGTCCTTCAGGGCCTCGGAGGCAGGAGGACTCTGAATTTCATTCCAACGGTGATTATTATAAACAAAGGCTGCAGTTATGAGCGACTACAGTATACGAAGTGCAAACTCATGGTGATTCACTTCCAGCCCAGAGCCTGGGCCCTCTGGAACTGGCACCTTAGAGAAAAGCACCTGCCCACCCCTCCCTGAGCTTTTCTGTTTTCAAGAAATACAAAGGGGACAGGTCATCGCAGTCTGTTAGATGGGAATGTGAGTTTGTCAGCTGGGAATGTCTCTGGACTTTGGCGCTTATTGGGAGAGTCGGGAGCGGGGGTGCTGGGAAGGGGAATGGTATCACCTGCCCCAATTTCAACAGCGCCTGTCAAATGGGGAAGGCTCGGCAGACCAGCTGGTCCACCCCCTGACTCCCCGATGAGGAACCTGAGGTCCAGACGAGGGGAAGTGAGTGGCCAAAGGTGACGTTATGAGTCAGAGGCAGACGCTGGACTTGAACCCAGGCCCCCTGACTTCCAACCCAGAGCTTCTGAGAAATGGGTGTCTTGCCAGGGGCTTCCCCTTTGCTCTTTCCTCTCAGACAGTGTCAGCTGCCCTCGGGGCCAGGGGGAAAGCTGGGAGCAGGGGAGGGGGACGCTGGGAGCAGGGGTCCAGAGGGGTCAGGGGTCGGGGGTCGGGGGTCGGGGCCCACCCTTACTCGATCACAGAGCTTCTCATCCGCAGCACCACTGACATTTGAAGCAGATCATTCTCTGTCATGGGGAATGTCCCGAGTGGAGCCTTCAGACCACTTCTCAGCTGGACACAGGGTCCTGGGAGGGCCTCTTAAGGTCATAGAACTGGAAAGAGGGAGGAGAGAAAGCAGTTTAACTCGGAGTTAGTGATGACTCCTGAGGGTTCAACCCACAGCGGCATTTGCGGGGTATTCAGCTTAAACACAGACATCAACAGGATGAATTAACAAAGAACTTCTCCCAGGTCAGGAGGACAGGTCCTTTGGTTTCAGGCGCAATTTCTAGACAGAAAGGGTGTCACGTGGAGATGAACAGGCCATGTTCTGGAAACGTGAGGTCTGAAGCTCACAAGTTGGATAGTAAAATAGAAAAATAAAGCTCCTGTTATAGAAGATGCGTCAGTTGGGTTTGGACAAAGTCATTCCACGACTTAGACGAGTGTATAAGGGACTTCCCTGGTGGTCCAGTGGTTAAGACTCTATGATCTCAATGCAGGGGCCTGGGTTCCATCCCTGGTCGGGGAACTACGATTTCACACACTGTAGCTAAAGATCCTGCCTGCCCCAACTCGGATCTGGCCCAGCCAAATAAATAAATAAATATTTTAAAAAAGAATGTGCAAGAGACCATATTGGAAAAAGATACTAGTTTTTAAGGATGACTTTATTTTTTACAACCATTTTAGATTTACAGAAAATGAAAAAGATAGCACCCTACACCTAGCTTCTTCAACGATGGACACTTTAACGTTCATCTAGCGCATCTGTTACGGTGAACGCACCCGTGTTGATGCATTATTATTAACTAAAGTCCGCAATTTATTCAGGTTTGTAAAAGTTTTTTACCCAGTGTCTTTTTCTTCTCTGTTTGAGAGTCCCATTTAGGATTCCACATCACATTTTGTTATCATGTCCTTTAGGCTCCTCTCGGCTGTGACGGTTTCTCAGACGTGCCTTCTTTTCGGTGAAGTGACAGTTTTGAGGAATACCTGTGACGTTTTTCTGTAGCTGCTCCTCTATGGGCAGAACCGGTTGGCTGTTTTTGACACGGCTAGGTAGGGGTTATGGGTTTTGAGGAGGAAGCTCTCAGCAGTAAAGTGCCATTTTTATCGTATCCCATCAAGAGTGCATACTGTCAACAGGATTCCTTGCTGCTGATGCTGACCTTGATCACCGGGCTCAGGCTGTGCTTGTCGGGTTTCTCCACCGTGACGTCATGCTTCTCCCCCACCCCCGCCCGCCTCGACATCGTGCTCTTGGGAAGCAAGTGCTTGTGCTCAGCCACGTCCAGCTCTTTGGTGACCCCAGGGACTGCAGCCCGCCAGGCTCCTCTGTTCATGGGAGTTTCCCAGGCAAGAATGCTGGAGTGGTTGCCATTTCCTCCTCCAGGGGATCTCCCCAACCAGGGACTGAACCCGTGTTTCAGCGTCTCCTGCATTGGCAGGTGGATTCTTTAACCACTGAGCCACCTGGGAAGAAAGGGAAGAAGGAAGTCACTCTGTTAGCCTCCACCCAAGGAGTAGGCAGTTACTGTCTGCTGTAAAAATGATTCAGAGTTCTTCTGCCCACATCTGTCTGTTCTCTTTTACATATCGGTTTATTCAGTCGTATTAGCATGGACTCCTGGCTATTTATTTCATTTATACTCTGAGTTATAATTCAATACTAATTCATCTTGTTATTCAAATTGTTGCCGCTTTGGCCAGCAGAAGTTCTTTGGGTTGGTTCCCTTGCCCACTGATGGACCCCCATCAGCGTAGGTTTCTTTTCTTTTCTTTCTTTCTTTCTCTGAGCATTTGCTGACTTCCGGTGCCACCAGTGTGCGAGGCTCGTCTTGTGTATTTCTTGTTCCAAACTTAGACTCAGTCATTTCTCCATGGAGCCCCTGTTCCTCTCTGGAGTGTGGTGTTAGAAACTAAGATGCCACCAGGGAAGTCTCATCTGGGTGCCATGCGTGTCCACTGCTAGTGGGTGGCATTTCTTTTAGGCCTTCTCAAAAGTAACAGGAAAAAAAAAAACATTGAGTTGGCCAAAAAGTTCATTTGTGTTTTTCATACCAGCTTACAGGAAAATACAAATGGACTTTTTGACCAACCCAATATATGTGTAAATATGTGTCTATTTACTAACTCATGTATATGATTTTATCTACAAATATTTCTACATGTGACCAGCTGTATCTATATTTCACTAGACATGAGTTCATACTGATATCTCCAGAATCCAGTGTGTTTTACAATGTGATTTGAAATAGCGATGAGTCACTATATTGATAATGATAATCATCAGTGCCATTTACTTTGTGCTTACTATGTGCTACTTACTTTCTAAGTGTATAACGAGCATTATCTCCTTTAGGCTACTTGTCAGCCCCAGGCCCTAGTTATTCCCCTCAACCTCATTTTACCAGCGAGGTATTAGAGGCACAGACAAGTCAGGATCTCGCTGAAAGTCTCCCACGCAGTAAGTGATGGAGTCGGTGTCAAACCCTGGTTCAGTCATGTCAAGCATAAAGTGCATCCACATCTTCCGTTACAGAGCGTTTATATACAGCCAAAAAGAAAGGAAGAGACATTGTCTTACCCTTTCGACTGGTTGATATAGTATTATATTTCAAAGACATTTCACGTCAATGTCATGACTTCCTTTGAAGCCAATACAGTATTTTGGATCTCAGACTTTTTCTTCGTGAAGTTCTGCTGTATCTGAGGACGGACAGATGAAAGAGCTCAGGCACATCCACCCAGTCGCCCTGCTGGGCCGTCCTCAGGGTCTCCCTCCAGCCGGCCTGGTGGGAAATTTGCAAGGACACAGAGTCTTCAGGGAAGCATGTGCTAGGCGGCTCAGATCCCAGAGGGCCCGAGGAAGGTGGAGAGGGGGCGTGGGTGCGGGGAGGAGTCGGGCGGCCGTGGCATTCTGACCCCCAGGGGTTCCTGGTGTCAGTCTGGTCCGACCTGCTGGGCATCTTCAGAGGGGAGTCTTGGACAGGAGACTGCCCTGACCCCCAGCGTGGCCTGAGGGCAGCCCAAGCCCCTCCCGCCTCTCCGCATGCAGGCTTCCTTCTCTCAGCGGCCCCACCCTCCTCCAGCCCAGGACCAGGCTGATGCTGCCTTTCCCAGGAAGCCTTCTCTGCCTACTTCACCGTCAATGATGTCCCTGTTCTTGGAGATTCCGGGCCCAGACCAGGGGTCTCCAGCGAGGGGCTCTCAGACACGCTTCCTTTTGCCTGCACAGTGCTTTCTAACATTTTGATTTGGTAGCTAGCATTGAAGGGAAAAAGGTTTCACGGGAAAACATGGACACCCAGGTTCTCTTACAAAGGTTGAAAGCTTGGCAGCCCTGAACTCGCATCCCCCAGCTGGTTCAGCCCGGTGCCTGGCACGGAGCAGGTGCTCAGCCACCGCTGAAAACATGAACAGGCCAGATGCATTCGGCTTGGAACCCTGGCTTTAGAGGCAGACGGGATCGACTTTCAGCCCGTCCTTTCTGGCTGTGGAACCTGGGGAGGAAACGGTTTCTTCTCCCTCAGCCTCAGTTTTTCCTCATCTGGAGAATGGGCTTGAAATAAACCTCATAGGGTGGTTGTGGTGTTGAAGTGGACTAACACATGGGGTGGGCTTAGGACGGGGTAGGCTGTCAGGGAGCCTGGATAAATATTTCCTTTCCTTCCTTCTTCCCATTTCCCAATGACCGCATTCGCCACCTGTTCAACCCACAAATGCCTACCAGGTGCCGGACACACGAGCTCTAGCTGCTGCCCTCAGAGAGCTCCTCTTCCTGGCCTAGGTGAAGAGAGAGCTGTTTCATTCATGCGCACATTCATTTACTTATTCATTCACCTGTACTGCAATTCATTGAACACCCACAGTGTGCCAGGAGTTATTCAGAAGACAGAGGACACAGCAGCAAACAAAACAGACAAAAGTCCCTGCCGTCGTGGAGCTGGCATTCTGGTGGCCGCTCAGGGACCACGAAACAATACAGGGTCAGGCAGCACTGAGTTCTGTGAAGAACGGTCGGCGTGATGGACGTGCTGCTGTGGGCAGGGAGGGAGAGAGCCGTGTGCCTGGCTCCCTGACTCAAGAGCATTCCAGACAGAGAGGACAGCAAGTGCGAAGGCCCTGAGGCAGGCACAGCCTGGGTGCTTGCAAGGCAGTGAGAAGGCCAGCGTGACCAGGGGACAGTGAGGTACGTATTTCCGCGATGTGCGAATTCCTCCCCTCCCTCTCTTCCTCCTTTCCTTCCCTTCCTCCTCTCTCATTGTTTTTTTTTTTTTTTTTTATAGTGAGTCTCTTAGTTTTGTAATCCAAATACACAATAATTTATAAAAATAGAAGTAATGTCTGGGAAGCCGTTGGCATGTTGGTATGCAGGAACAGTGACTGCTATTATTATCATGTCTTCTTCTCATTTCTGGTAGGAGTGAATCACTTACTCCTGAAGTTTCCTAAAGAGGCAGTGGACCCTGGAGCCCTTGCCCAGCTCTGGCATGCCTTTCTTCTTCTTCTCTCTTTCCAGCTTCATTTCGGTGTCATTGACCCATAACACCGGGTAAATTTAAGGTGAACCCCGTGTCGATCCCGTGTTGATTCACCAGAGGAGCCTGAAGGGCCACAGTTCTGGGGTCGCCAAGAGTCGGACATGACTGCGTGACTTTCGTGTGTTGATTGGATATACTTATAGATCTCAAAATGATTGCCACCAGAGGCTCAGCTCGCACCTCCAGTGGAGGCCTTTCTTCTGTCTCATCATTCTTTCTGGTTGTTGTTTTTCCCTCTTTGGTCGCTTGGAGTGGCATTCGGGATCTTAGTTCCCCAGGGATCAAATCCATACCTTCTGTGGTGCAAGTGTGGAGTCTTAGCCACTGGACTGCCAGGCAAGTCCCTTCCCCATCATTCTTAGGGATTCTGGAAGGTGAGTGTGTGGGGTGGGCGTCCATGGGTCTGTGATGAGGGCAGGTGCCGCTTCCTTCTCTTCCCCGCCCCCCACCCACCCCGCTTCTTTCTATCTGCAGACTCTTCAGCAGAAGGAAGCACCCAGATTCCGAAGGTCTTGTTTCAGGGACACTGAGAACGTGTGAGTCCTCTGGCGTGTATGATATGGGTGGGGGCTGGGGGGAGGAGCAGTTCATTGTATCAGAAAGGGGGGTTCTCAGGGCGCTTGAGGCTGAGCCCTAAAACAGGCTCCCGGTCCCCCCTGCAGTCCCTCCTGTGTCACCAGGGCGGGACTTCCAGGCTCCTTCCCATCTCCCCACCTCCACAGACTCCGCCTGATCGTTCACACCCCGTCCTCTCCTGCCCTGATCGTGGTGGTCGCCCCTTCCCTGGGTCCCCTGCTTCCACCCTGGGCCCCTTGGTTGGTTCTCTACCCGCAGCCAGAGGTGCCCCTTGGAACCGAGGCAGTCCGTGTCCCTGCCCTGCTCAGCGCTCTCCCAGGACCCCACCTCACTAGGAAGCTCCACCAGGTCCTGTGAGGCCTGGTGTGACCAGGTCGTGTCGCCACTCTGAGCAGGCCTCCCCCACCACCATCCCCACCTCGCCTTCTTGGGGCTCCGGGTTGGGGGTCAGCTGGCCCCCAGCAACCTGCCCTGCCCACGGCTCCCTGTCTCTACCCTCCAAGCCCTTTATCTCAGTTTGGAGAAACACAGCCATGGATCCGCTCACGTGAAGAATGCCTGTGTCCCCTCAGGCTATCCGCTCCAGGAGGGGAGCTGGGCCTGGGGGCTGTACCCCGGTGCCTGGAACGGTTTTTGGCACTCAGCATACAGCAGGCGCTCAGTGGGTGCTTGTCGAATGAGTGAGCGTTAGTGCTGTAAAGTCAGACCGTGCAATCTTTGCAAGGTTCTTAAAATCTCTCCCGCAGTGGAGAGTTGGAGACTCGGAGGCACGGAGACTCAGGGGCTCTGCGGTCCCTCTGCCCCCTTCCCCAAGCCCGGCTCGGTGGGCCCCTCTCTGTCTCCCTCCGTCGCTGGGTCTTCCTCTTTGTTGCTCCGTCTCAGCGTCTGTCTGTCTGTCTCGTTCCCCTCCCTCCCGCCACCTCTCCCCTTCTCTCTGTCTCTCCGTGGTCTCATCGCTCCCCTTCTCTGTCTCTCTCTGCTCTCTGCCTTTTCTTTCCTCTCCTCCCCTCCGCTCCCTCCTCTCGTCTGTCTTCTCTCTGTTTGTTCTGTCTCTGTCCTGTGTCTCTCTCGGTATCTCTGTCTGTCCTCTCTGAAGCTCCCCTCCTCGGGCAGCAAGCCAGCTCCTGTTGCAGGTTGCTTTCCCGCTTTTCCAGCTGCCATCTGCACCACCAAGGGGCCCCCTCCAAGGGTGACAAAGTTGGTCTGTCCTGTAGTCCTGTGAGGCACATAAGGGAGCCAGGAAGCCTGGTGCCGGGCAGGGAAGCTCTCAGCAACCTTCTCACCAAGTGACTCGTCGAAGGCGACAACCTGGCTGTTCCCTGGGCCCTGTTCTTCTTGTCTCTCCGAAGAGAAGAACAATCTCAGGGACTTCTTTTATTGGTCTTCCAATCTTCTTCTTATTTATTGGCTTGTGGTGATGCTCAGAGAAGTTTATGGCGGACGGATCTTTACCCACATGGTTTCCATGGCGGCAGGAGCGGTCCTTTTCCGGGAGCTGACCGCATGTGGCACCAGGTTGGGTATGTTCCCTGGCTGACGCCACTGTCTGTCCTGAGCTCAGCACGCAGGGCTGTATCTGCCCCGCCAGGCCTCGTTTCAGGAACATGAACTCACTAGGCTGCCTCCAGTCTCTTAGCAGTGTAATCTGTTTGGGATGCTCTTCCTTCTATCTTTGGCCTACTTAAACTACTGCTTCTTCTGAGTCTTGCCCAGACAACTGCCTCCACCAGGAAGTTCTCCCTATTTTCCATCACTTAGCACAGTTGTAATTATTTATTTGCTTTCAGCCCCCACAAGGCTCCCCACCCCACCATCTGCACTTAGATTCCCCTGTCCATCCTTCCGCATGGGAAGTTGGGAGGCCCCTGCCGGTGAGTCAGCAAAATTCTCCTTCCTCTCTTGGCACTTTCTCTGGGGAAATAGGGAGCTGGCTTCCTCCAAGGGGGAGTAAGTTCAAGGATGCATAGGTAGAGGGGAGGTGGACAGGGCCTCTCCCCGGCCGCTGGACCAGTCACTCAGCCCCAGACAGCTTTTCTCCATCTTCATCTCCATGACAACCCCTACCTGCCTGAGCCACCATTGACATGCTCTCCTGGTCTTCCTGCTCCACCCAGAGAGGCCAGAGGGAGCTTTTCACAAGCCAGATTTAACTTCCAATCTGTCTTGCTACGAAATCTTCCATGACTCCCAGAATAAAGTCCAGCCTCCTCAGGGGGTCTACAAGCCCTCTGTGGCCTGATCTTGCTTCTTTCCCTTCACACACCAGCAATACCCAGCTCCTTGTCTCTCCCTGTCTCCAGATCTTTGCACTTGCTGTTCCCTCCAGTTTGAACACTGTTCCCCCAGATGGATGAGAGCTGCAAGGTTCACTCTCTCTGACCTGCTCCAGGCCTTTGCCCAGGTGATCTTCCCGGCGAGGCCTTTCCTGACTGAACTATTCCCTTCCCCCGTCCCTCCCTTTCTTCTTCCTGTAACCTTGACGCCCGGGACAGGGCACACAGGTCACCAGTTCATCTTCCTTCTCATCTCTCTCCCTCGTGAGAGTGAGGGAGCTGCCAGCTCTCAGGGGCAGGTCCTTGGTCAGTATTGTTCCCTGCTGTATCCCCGGCAAGCAGTGGGCCCAGGGCTGTGTGGCTGTGGGGCCAGATAGTCCTGGTTTTGAGTTCTGGCTCAGTCACTTCTTGACTTTCTTCTTTCTGGGTCTTGGTTTTCTCACCTGAGGAATGGGAACAAAAACCTAGAATTGGAGTAAGGGTG
Source organism: Bos indicus x Bos taurus (assembly GCF_003369695.1). Classification (NCBI taxonomy): domain Eukaryota; kingdom Metazoa; phylum Chordata; class Mammalia; order Artiodactyla; family Bovidae; genus Bos; species Bos indicus x Bos taurus. The sequence goes on along the minus strand of NC_040088.1, from coordinate 5,194,665 downwards.
AAATAAAATCCTGTGTGTGAGGGAAAAAAAGGAGGGAAAAAAAAGAATGAAAATGAAAACTCATCATTCCTTGTTTTGGAGAAATGGGTGAGTCCATTCTGGTCTGGCCACACCATGGACTACCATGCAGCCGTTAAAAAGAATGACTCATGGTTTTCCCAGGTGCCTTGTGTGGCTAATCTTTTCTGTTTGTTTTTAAACATTCTTAGTTACACAGGCATTTTTCTCCCTAGGGTTTATTTTTTAACTGAAAAATTTCAAGGAAAAATACAGTGTATACAGTATTCTTGTTATTGCTTAATCACTCAGTCTTATCTGACTTTTTGTGACCCCATGGACTGTAGCCTGCTAGGGTCCTCTGTCCATGGGATTCTTCAGGTAAGAAGACTGGAGTGAGTTGCCAATTCCTTCTCCAGGGGGTCTTCTAGGCCCAGGGATGGAACCCACGTCTCCTGAATCGGCAAGCGATTCTCTACCCCTGACTTTGTTGTCAGGAGGAGGAATATGGACATTCATATTTTTTATAGTTAAAAAAAGTATGATGAAATTCACAAAACATAAGTCATTTGGTGGTTTAGTCACTAAGCCACGTCCGGCTCTTGCGACCCCATGAACTGTAGCCCTCCAGGCTCCTCTGTCCATGAGATTTTCCAGGCAAGAATATTGGAGTGGGTTGCCATTTCCTTCTCCAAGTCATTTGAATTAATCACTGATTAGTTAACGATGTTAGAGTGTACAGTGAAGTGGCATTTAGTACATTCATTGTGTTGAGCAACCCTCTTCTCTATGTAGTTCCAAGACACATTCACCGCCCCCCAAAAGAGACCCCTACCCATTCAACAAGTCACTCCTCGTCCCAGCCTGCTCCCAGTTGCTGGCAACCTCTGCTCTGCCTTCTGTCTGTATGGGTTAATCTGTTCTGGATATTTCATACAAATGAGGTCACACAATACATGACCTTGCGCGTCTGGCTTTTCAATGGGCACCATCTTTCTGAGGCTCCTGCAACGTGTCTCAGTTCTTCATTCCTCTTCGTGGCCGAATAATGCTCTGCTGCGTGGATATAGCACGTTATGTTCATGCATCCGTCTGCTGATGGACACTGAGGTGCTTTCACCTTTTGGCGATTATGAATAACACTGCTAAGGACACCTGAGCGCCAGTCCTTGTTTTGCATCTTCCTGAATGAGAAAAGCAAGATGCCAACAAACAACGTGATCCCCATTTGTTAAAAAAAAAAGGACAGATAAAGAAATCCTTTGTCCGGCCGGAGCCTGCACAGGATTTTGATGCTTACAGAAGAATATTGCAGGATCCCATTCTCAGCAGTCAACATGGTGAGAGAGAGGGCTTCTGCAGAAAAGGAAAAGCAAAAAAAAAAAAAAAAAAAATGCGGCTAGATGCCAAACCAAAACAGTGCACACAAAATAATTCCATTTAGGCATGTGTGACAAGTTACACACTGAGTCATTGTGTATGTTGGTATTAAAAACACACACAAAATAAAACACCAACCCCGCACCCCTCCAAGTATTCTCTGCAAAAAGGGTTGGACAGGGGCCTGGGAAGATGAGGAACTAAAGAGGAGAGAGTACCTCCAGGAGCCTGCTCTCCGGAGGGTGTCCCCTGTTTCCCCTGCCCGCCCCACCCAGATTGTGAGGTCCCAATGGAGCAAGATTCCCTCAGTGCAGCCTGCTCTCTTAACTGAGGGGTCCCAGAGGGGTCCCAGAGGCACACAGCGGTCCTGCTTGGGGGCCCCTCTGCAGTGATCCCCCATGCAGTTCCCACTTCCTGCAGGGAGGTTCAAGCCAAAGAGAAAGAGGGAAGGAGCCCAGAAGGAGTGAGCAGAGGGTGAGTGTGGACCCTCTGACCTCCGCTGACCTCAGGGCGTGCCCTCAGGACCCCGGATGGGCTGGGCTTCCTGCCTGCTGAGTTTGCTTTCTCTCTGGTCCTCTCGTTCTTTCTTTAGAAAACATATATCAACCGCCCAGAACTTGGTAAGAGATAGTCTAATGAGCCCCAGGCCGCCGTCACCTGGCTTCCTCACATCTCAGCACTGGGCCATGTTTATATCATGTCTGTAACACTGAGGGGCTGGCAGGAAACAGACCCTTCTGGAATGGAGCACCCCAGGGAGGGTTTACTAAGGAGACTTTTCAGGCAGGATTAAGGGAATTCGTGAGGAAAGATGCGGTGTGGGACTGGCCGCAGCGGGGAGCTGATGCTTGCTGCACTGGAAGGGTCCTGGCAGGAGCTGAGACCTTCCAGGACAGCCTGCATGGAGGGAGCTGTCCCCACACTGCCCTTGCCCTCCCCGCTGGGTCTCTGATGGTCCCTGCATTCAGGGAAGCCCCCAGGAAGCCGAGAGTGGGGCTGGTGGCATCCATGTGGGTCTGCTTCCCAGGCACATATTAAGATGGGAAAGGCGCCGATCAGGAGGGATTAAGAGGACATGTGTTGAATTCCCTGGTGACCCAGTGGTTAGGGCTCCATGCTTCCACTGCAGGGGCCACGGGTTTGATCCCTGTTCAGGGAACTGGGTTCCTACAAGCCACGCAGTGTGGCCAAAAAAAAAAAAAAAAAAAGGCATGTGCATCACTTTACACCCCTACCCCGCTCTGTGGCAGCCCCTGGTGTTGCTCTGATTTCAGTTCTGGCCCCTGGAATGTGATGGGTGATGTGGTTGAGTGGGCAGTCCTTACACTTAATTCCCTTTTTGCAGCTGCTACGTGCCTGCTGGTAACCTTTGTCATTTTCAAACTCGGTTTTTTAAGCACCTGGTAGTTGAGCAGTTAACCTGCTGAGGAGTGTTTCACACGGCTGATAACCTGAATCGTCTCCTCACCAAGGTGTGGAGAGCAGCGGGGTTTTGTGTAAGGCCGGGCTGGAGCTGGACTTGAACTTGGAGCAGTTGTTGGGGAAATCCTAGCCCTTAGCCATGACATCCTCTGCCCTATAGTTGCAGCTTCTTCCTTCTCTACTCTGTGAGGTTCCCAGGAGAACCTCCTACTGACAGGACGTGATGCCTGGCTCCAGCTGAGGGTCCAGGGTACCCTGCCCACCTCCTGGGAAAGGCTCTGCCACTTTCCCCTGTGTCAGCTTGGGGGAGGATTTGATGCTCCAGGACTCAGTTTCTCCACCTGGAAAATGGGCGTAGTGTGAGCCCCTCCACAGGGAAGTTGTGAAGGTTTGGTGAAGTGACGTGCAGGAGGCCTGGGGCTGGGCACACACAGGAGGCGGCCCAGTGGGCCCTGCTGGGTTTCTGATTTCCCCGGAGACGCCTCCTGGGGGCCGGATCTCCAGGTGGAGGAAGGGCGAGGCCAGGCCCTGCGAGCCTGGGGGGCCTGGTCCCAGGACAATGCAGAGCATTGAGTTCATGCCAGCCCAGGTTTGGGGTTAGAAAAATAGGAGCGTGATCTGGCCAGGACTCAGACAAAGGCCTGGGGGCTGGTCGACTAGGGGCATCAGGTTACCCCTGCCACACAGTCGGCTCCCCCAGTAGCTCGTGGGGGTGTGTGCTTTCCCCCAAAGATTATAATTAAATGACTGATCAGGGCCCCTGGCTGAGGCCTTGGCAGGAGGGTTTCATTACAGGAAGGACTGCAGGTCCAGGGCTTCCAGGCCTGGGGAGGCGTGTCCCTGTGACAGTAATAACACGAGCAGCAGTGATCATTCAGCCTGTGGAGTGCTTCCTGCCGGCCGGGCCCCAGGTGAACAAGGCCGCATGCCTCATTTCTCTTGCAGCTCTGAGAGGCAGGCCCCAGGTCCCAAATAGGCAAACAGGGACTCGGAGACGCTTCAGAGCCCCCGGCTCACCTGGGGGTCACCCCCCTCACCCCTTCAGCAACGTCGGGGTGAGGGGGTGCAGAGTTGCCTCTGTGTTCTCTTCTAGAAATGCGAATCACCTGACCTCATCGAGTTGTTGTGAAACTGAGTGGGCACGCAGGGAGGACGCAGAAGATGCCCCTTCTCTTCCTTCCTTTTTACCAGAATGAAGGAGGGCCAGGCTTTCGGGAGCTCATCCCAGGAACGCCCTGTTCCTCACCCACCACCTCTTTCTGTGTGTGTCAAGGCCTACAGGCAACATGCAGAGAGTGCAGGGAGGCTTCAGAGGAGGCTGCCTTGGGGCAATTTTTGCCAGGGAGGAGATGGTGAGAGTCTGGTCTGGGTAGAAGCAGCAGTCAAATCCAAGAGACAGTCTGGAGAGACAGTCTAGAGAGCACTGCAGGGCCTGAGTTAGACCATGAAGCTTGAATTTCAGCTCTTCCATGTCTTTGCTGTGTGGTCACTGGACCTCACTGGTCTCAGTCTCTAACCCGTAGAATAGGTGTGTGAGGAAAAACACCTTGCCCAGAGGGCTAAAGAGAACAGTGCCCAGCTGTTTAGCATTATGTGCCACATAAGGTAATTCTTAATAGATGCTATTTTTTTTTTTCACTTCCTACAGGAAGCCCACCCTGACCTCCTCTGGCTCTTGAGGTGACCTGGACTTCCTCTGTCGAAGAATGTTGCCTCTTTCACGTGCTAATCTCCCATTCCAAGCTGGACCCCCTGACTGGGACCCCAAAGAGGGCTGTATCTCCAGAGGCCGGCAAGAACCCAGCACAGGGCAGCCATGGGGGCCAGGTGTTGGGTGAATGATATCACTGAGCACCTGTTGCGTGCCGAACCCTTCACACACGAGTCCGGCGTTTAACATCTTTCTTCTGGAATGCTGGCTTTGCCAAGACTAGTGCATAGCAAGCACTCCAGGATTACGTGATGGAAGTGCTGAGATGAACTGTCACTCAGAGGAAAGAAGACTTCCTGAGGACGGGGCCTTAGCAGACTGAGCTCATGAGACAGTAAAAATAAGAAGAAAATAATAATTGTCACTATTTATTATGATCCGGGATCATTATTTATTATCATTATTTATTATGATCCCAGATCGTAATAAATGGTTCATCTTCCCAGGGGGTTAGTACTGCTCTTGTGCCCATCTCACAGATGGGGGAACTGAGGCACAGAGAAGTAAAAGTAGAAACCCCAAGTCACACAGTCAGTGAGTGGCAGAGCCAGGATTAGACCAACGCTGTTTGTCTGAGGAGACTGTCCTGAGCTTATTACAACACACCTTCCAAAAAGAGAAGTGCTGATGGCTGTACCCATTTTGCAGATGAGGAAGCAGAGGTTCTGAGAAGCGAAAGGGCTGGCCCGTGTCTGGAAGCAGAGATGGTGGCTCAGCTGGAGACGCCCAAGGGAGCGCCCCAGCCTCCTGGGTTAGTGCTCTAAAGGAGGGGGGAGCTGTCCCCTGCCTGTTCTTGTGTCTGGCCAATACCCCAGCCTCTGTTTACCCAGCCCAACACCCAAGAGCTGCCTCTTCCGCCTGCCCTGGAGTCTCGGGTGCCTTCACAATAGGATGCTCTGTCTGTGCAGCTGGTTTTCATTCAAGCCCTTTGTGCTGAAAATAAAAAAATGAAAAGAAAACTTGGCTCCTCCCCCCCTGCTTTGCTTCCCAGGGAGAGAGGATCCCAGCCTTTTCTTTCCTGCATTCTGGGGCCCAGAGATGTCCATCGTCTGTCCAAGATCACACAGCAGGGTTGGAGCCAGGACCTGGCCGTGGGCTTCTCATCCAGTGCTCTGCTCACGGTCCCCGGCCTCTGGCTTCAAGGCCGGTCACCCCTTCCTGGCCCCTGCATCTGCCTCTTCCTGACTCCGTCTTCCAGGCCTGCGGGGAGCAGAGGAAGTGGGGCTGATGCTCCCCTAGGCTCTTGACGTGCCGGGTGCCCTGCCCCCGCAGATCACAGGCTCCTCACTGCAGTGCAGTGAGGTCTTGTCACGCCCCTCTGAACAGAGTAGGAAACCAAGGCTGCGGAAGGCAGAGGGCCTGAGGTCCCGCAGCTGGGGAGAACGGAGCTGGGATTAGAGCTCGTGCTCCCACGGCTGAGTCGCTGCCGCACCTGGCACCTCATCTGGGGCCCTTGATGGAGGCCCTGGCCCTGGGGATGATGGAGGATCCTGGAGGGAAGTGGGAGCCTGGGCAGGCCCAGGGCCCTGGATCTGAGTCAGACAGGAACAATGGGTCCTCAGAGGTGGGGGTGGCCCTGGGTCAGGCGGGAGCTGGAGCCGGGGGCCGCAGGGTGCAGTGGCGGGCGGGCCCGGGAGACTCAGCACCTCCCTTCCCTTCCTCCAGCTCCTGGGTCAGGACAGGGGTCACTCGGGGCCCCTTGGCGGCCACACCTGGACAGACCCAGGGCTCCAGCAGGAGGCAGGATAGGAGAGGCCAGGCAGGCCCCATGTAACGGGGATGGCTGATTCCCGCACACTCGTGTTGGCTGAGCACTGGCTGCAGGCCAGGCGCTGTGCCGAGGGCCGTCCTGGGGCTCCCCACCAGCCAGGGGCTTCGACTATGATTCACACCCTTTCTCGGGTGTGGAAACTGAGGCCCAGAGTGGCCCTCGACGCTTGCCTAGGGCCACACAGGGACCAAGAACTTTGGAAAGTGGGGTCCTCGGGAGTGAGCTGCCTGCCCCAGGAGGCATACAAGCAGGGGCGAAGGGAACTCAGTGGGGGTCAGTGAGGACTTGGAGGGGAGTTAGGGTGTTTCGTGGAACGTGAGGCCAGGGAAGCTCTAAGTTGGGGAGCGAATGAAGCCTCTTGAGCTGTTTGTTGTGAGGGATGAAGCAAAATACCGGGAGCTCTGGATTAGAAATGTGCCTGGTATGCAGGAGGTGCTCAGTGGATGGGCGCGTCCTTCGTAGACCACCTACCACTTGCAGAAACAGCCGCTCACACTCACGGAGCCTGCCACGGACCAGGCCCTGTGCCTGGGCATTGTTGAGCCCCCTTTATCTCAGCCACTGTGCTGAGTGCTCGTGGATTCTTGAGACTCATGACACGTCAGATGGACACCTGCTGTCCTTTTTTTAATTTTTTTTTAATATTTATCTGTGTGGCTGGGCCAGTCTTAGTTGTGGTATGCAGGGTCTTCGCTGCGTCATGTGGGATCCTTTGTTCTCTGCTCTAACCCCACATCCAAGCCATGGAGGCTCTCTAGTTACAGCTCGCGGGCTCCAGACCTCGAGGGCTCAGTAGTTGTGACATGCGGGCTTACTTGCCTCATGTGTGGGATCTTAGTTCCCTGATTAGGGATGGAACCTGCATCTCCTGTGTGGCAAAGTGGATTTCTTACCACCGGGCCACCAGGGAAGTCCCGATACCTGCTGCTCTTATCCCTATTGGCGGATGAGGACCTGGGAGTCAGTCAGCATGGCTGGGTGCGTGAGCTGGTGTTTCTCTGCTGTGTGGCCATGGGCAGCTGCTAAGTTCCCTGGGGCTCGGTTTCCCCCATCTGTACCATTAGATATGTCTACCCATGTCATCCTGGACTTCTAGAATGAAGTTTTAAGTGTCATCCTAGGTGAGGGTTTAAGTATCTGTGAGGCTGGCTTTTTTCTCTCCCACGGACCAGAGAAAAATGCTGCCCTAAATGAAATCCTCTAAAAGACTCTTTTAAGGCCTTCTCACACCTCCTCTCTATTTTCTCCCATCTCAGGGTTCCTTCTCATTTTCCTCTTATCCCGATGAGATCTTCCATGCCTGGAAAAGTAAAGACATTTAGCTAAACCTTATAACAAGAGTCTGGGCTTTGGGTTAAATTCTCTCCCCTTCTTTTTTTCCTCATGGGCCCTTGTGGCTGCTGTGGCACCAGTCATCACATCCCCATGACCACATCCTGACCAGGAAAGGAAGGGGGCTGGGCAGGAAAGAGATCTTTTTCATCTAGAATTTCACTCTTTTATCAAACAGGAAAATATTGTCTAAATGTCCCCGTAGACTTCCCCTCATGTCCCATGTGACAGTGGAGTCACATGTTTGCCTTTAAGCTGGGAAAGAATGCCTGTGGCTGACTTCAGACCAATCAGAACACAGTCTCTCCGTCTGCCCCAGAGAAATCTGGGCTCTAAAGGTGATGGGGGCTCATCTGGGCTGGCCGGCAGTTCCAGCCTCACCGACATCCCACATCCAGGCTGCAAAGGTGGGCTGGGTTTGCCGGGACGTCTCTTACTTGTCCCCTGAGTCACTCCTCGCACCTTGGCACCGTCTTCCCAGGGCTGCAGAGGCTGGTCTCTCTGGTTCTCCTCTGTCCTCCCCGCCTGTTCTTTCTCAGGCCTCAGAAATGGCCCTTGAAGGGGAGCGGAACTCTCTCCTGCCTTCATCTGACCCCATGCCTGGTGAGCTCAGCCGCACAGGGCCTCTCATCCTTGACCAGGTCTCCCCAGGCCCTGTCTGCGTGTCCATCGGTGGCTCAGGCCACTTGGTCTGCCTGAGACCAGTTTCTTCCTCCTCCCGGTTCTCTGTCTTGCTCAGTTTCCCAAATCAGAGACATAGATGTCATTTAACTCCCTGCATCTTCCCCGGCTCAGAAAACGACACTGCCCCCAACCCAGGAGGGGATCAGCTCTCAGACCCTGGAGTCACTCTCAGCTCGCTCTCACCCCACATCCACTCCATCAGAAATCCCACTGGCTCTGCCTCCTGACTGGATCCAGACTGCGGCCCTCTCTCGCCTCTTCTGCCAGCACCTGGTCCCTCTTCATCCCCTCCTCCCTGCTGCCACCTTCCAGAAGGACCCTGTTAGAACTTCCATCAGCTCACCGCTGCCCGTTTCACAGCCCTCCCAGGCCCCCGCCTCCCTCCCCGCCCCGCAGACCCTGCCTCCCACCGCCTGCCCTCTGGCCACAAGGACTTTCATATGCACCTCCTTAAACACACCAAGTTTTCCCCAGCCCGTTCCCACCTTTGCCCTTGCTGCAGCTCACTCTGGGACACTGCCTTCTGGACCTTTCTCTGACCTGCTCCCCTCCTAACTCAGGCCTCTGCTCCCGCAAGGGTCCTCCCGGTTCACCCACAGCGACAGCCCCCCCACCCTCCTCTGTCCCTGACTCTGATTCATTTTTCTGGTGAGCTTGCCATCCTCTCTCTCTCTCTCTACTTATCTGGTCATCTGGTCATCTTCTCAGTGTTTTCTGCCCACCCTGAACTCACTCTGAAGGTGAGCTCTAGCAAGTGGGAATGGCGTCTTATTCACATGGAGCCTGGCACACAGTAGGTGCACAAAACACTGTGGGTTTTTAAAAAATTTTTGTTTTAATTTTATTATGATTAAAAAAAAATTTAACCGTACCATATGGCAAGTGAGCTCTTAGTTCCCTGACCAGGGATCGAAGCCGCGGCCCCTGCATTGGCAGAGCAGAGTCTTAACCACTGGACCACCAAGGAAGTCCCAGAACACTGCTTGGCAACAGTCTAGGCAGCTGCTCAGAGGTGCAGCTTGTGGGGTCCCTGCGGCCGAGGTAACTTCCGGCTGAGAGCTGATGGGTCCCTCTCAACCCAGGGCACTGCCTAGACCTGCCAGCGTTGGGGGACAGTGAGGGAGGGGTCCAAGAGGTGGGGCGAGCACCCCTGAGCCTCCCTTCTGCCCAAAGCAAAGGGGAACAGAGCCCAGAACTTATCGTAGCCTGGGCCATGACACTTGGCAGGAATGGAATTTAGGAATGTTCCGTTCACCCTCCGTGTTCCCTTTGGGAACATCTTGTCCGATGGTTTCCTTTTCTTTTCCTTTTTCTCTGAGCCATGGTACCCACTGTTCGAAAGAAGATCCCATGGCGGTGGCCCACATCGCCCAGGGGCAGGCTCAAACTCTGGCCCGTAAGGTGGAAATTGGCCACGGCCAAGTTCCCCTCGGGGATTCCACAGGAAGGACACAGCCCTCCCCGACCGAAGCGGATGTACGCACTCTGTGCCATCTTCCCAGCACTAGGTCCCACCCGGGGGGAGGCCGGGCTGGTGTTTGGGGGCTGCACTAAGGGAGCAGGGCCGCGTCTGAGCAGACTCAGACCCTGGGGGCACTGCTAACCCACATCTCCCCCTCCTGGCACGCCTACCAGGTCAGCTCTTCTCGCTCTGAGACTTGATTTTTCTGCTGAGCATGTATGGTTGAATTCCTGTTAAAGTGCCTAAGTTGGGACTGCCCTGAATAGAACATGAGTAAAAGGGGGAGGACTGTTCTGCTTGAAGTCAGGGATGGGAGACCTCCCGGCCTTGACCTCTGTTGGAGGCTGGCTCCAAGGCTCGGCCCTAGAATATCAGGCTCAGGGGAAGCCAGTCTGAAAGCCCACGATTGAGGTCCATCCCTTTGGTTTCTGTCCAGGAAAGGAAGTCTCTCTCTCTCTCTCTGCTGAGAGCTGAGGGAGGGGACAGGTGGGGGTGGGGGCTGAAGCAGCCTTCCTGGGAGAGGGGCTCTGGGCAGGGCAGCGGTGGGGCTGGGCCCATGGCCAGAGCAGGAGGTGGGAGAGAGCAACTGGAGGGCACGCGTGTCTGTTGCCGCATTCATTCTGCATTTGCCATTTATTTATTCATTTGTTCAACAAATATAAACACCTTCTCTGTGCCAGGCACCAGGGAGACGATGACCACTGCCCCAGGGAGCCCACAGCCCAGTATGGGAGCTGGATGTTAATCAAATCACCCTCGGAAACGTCCGTTTATGACTGACAAGCCTGAGGTGATTTCAGGGCCTGTAACGGGGCTTCCCTGGTAGCTCAGCTAGTAAAGAATCCACCTGCAATGCAGGAGACCAGAGTTCGATTCCTGGGTGGGGAAGATCCCCTGGGGAAGGGACAGGCTACCCATTCGATTATTCTTGGGCTTCCCTGGTGGCTCAGATGGTAAAAAATCCGCCTGCAATGTGGGACACCTGGGTTGGGGAGATCCTCTGGAGGAGGGCATGGCAACCCACCCCAGTAATTCTTGCCTGGAGGATCCCCATGGACAGAGGAGCCTGGCAGGCTACAGCCCATGGGGGTCACAAAGAGTCACCCATGACTGAGCAGCTAAGCACACAGTGGGGCAGGAGGGTTGAAACATGACTGGGGAGGTCAGGAACCTAGAAAGAACTGACCTGAGAACTGGAGCGTGAGCAGGGGAAGGACCTGAGGAAGGGAGGAACACATGTTTCAGCAGTAGGCCCAGCGTGTGCAGAGGCCCTGTGGCAAGGCAAAGCAGAATGAATAAGGGAGTCTAAAAGGACCGTGTAGGGGCTTCCCTGGTGGTCCAGTGGTTAAGAATCTGCCTTCCAATGCGGGGGACACGGATTTGATCCCACCTGGCGCAAGTCTGTGCCTCCAGCTGCTGAGCCTGCCCGCCGCCACCAGAGAGAAACCCTCGAGCCACAGCTGGCGAGAGGCTCACCTGCCGCAGCGAGGAGCCCACGAGCCACAAGACTGGAAGTAGCCAAACAGACAAATGTGAAAAGCAAGCACAAAATAAAACAAAAGCCCATGAAGCTGGAGCTGTGAGGAGAAGGGGGAGTGAGGAGTAGGGAAGGCTGAGAGCTGGACGGGGCAGGTTCCACGGGGGCAGCAGCCCGCTCTTACACTGAAGGTGATGGAGAGGCTGCCCTTAGGGTAAGAGGGGGATGGGGTCCAGAGGCCCCTCTGCCCACCTCTGCCCTCCTGCTTGACCGCCTATCATAGGCTGGCCTGGCATCTTTCATGAATTTTCTTGAATCTCCACCACAGACCAACTCCTGGAGGTGTCCAGGGTTGAGCCCACTTGCCAGATGAGGAAACTGAGTCTCTGCATTGTCTCATGGCCCCACCCACTTCCTCCTGCCCAGAGAAAAGAGGAACAGGGAACAGACACCCCCGTGGTCAGCTGGAAAGAGTCTGAGCTGGGAATGGAGAGGGTGGGGCCCTCGGAGGTCCGCGCCCGGGATGGGCAGGGGCCCTGCTTCCGTTTAACCACAGCCGTGTGACATGCCTCAAAAGGGAAGCAGAGGCCGCCTCTCTGCAGCCCCTGTGCCCAAGGGAGTGGGGTAGGGATGCCCTGGGGGAGGGCAGGAGCCTGGGTGAGGTCTCCATCTCCCCCACACCGGGCTGCAAGACTGAGTTCTGGGAGAACTTTGGGGTCAACTAAACCCAGCCGGGTGACCTCAATCAAATCTTGTCATCTTGGCTTCCTCCTCTGTAAACAGAGGATCAGAGTCTCTCCCCAGACTGTTCTCAGGTTTAGCACACCTTGGGGACTGGCTAAATGGCTGGCCAACAGTTGTTAGTTAGACGAGCTAGCGGTGTTTTTCTATCTGAAAAAAGTAGCCAGTTAGATGAAGTACCCATGTATTTGAACTTCCACGATACTTCTTGAGCACTGGGTTCCAGACATTGTCCTGGGTGTTGTGGAGACAGCATCGAGCAGACCAGATATGAATGCATGCAGACGCCCCACCGTGCCTGCTCTGTGGCAGACATCACTAACCCATCACATTCCCACTGAAATCAGAATTTGACCCAGCCCTGTACACCCTCTGGTGGATGGCGCTTAAGGGACCACCTTGTCATTCCCAGGGAGGGACAGTGAATGGGGGCTCGGAAGATCCCAGTGAGAATTTCCCTAGGCGATTTACGCTATTTCCTCTCAATTTCAAGAAATATCTGTTAAACACCTACTGTGTGTGGGTGCTGAGGACACAGTGACCAGGGTGGGCACAGAGCTTGTCTGCTGGCATTCTGGTGAAGGAGACAGACACACAAGTAAACCAATAAGCAGACAGTTTCGGGGCTTCCCGGGTGGCTCAGTGGTAAAAAATTTGCCTGCCAATGCAGAAGATGCAGGAGATGTGGGTTTAGTCCCTGGGTCAGGAAAATCCCCTGGAGGAGGAAATGGCAACCCACTCCAGTATTCTTGCCTGGAAAGTTTCATGGATGGAGGAGCCTGGTGGGCTACGCTCCATAGGGTCGTAAAGAGTCAGACACGATGGAGCACACAACCCTCCAGGCCTGGGGGGCTGCTACAATGACATGACCAGAGGAACACAATGCAGGGCATCAGGGGAGACGGCAAGGGAGGCCTGGGGAGGCGGGGCCGGGGGCTCCGGGAGGAGGTGGCATTTCCGGAGACCTAATTCATGAGATGCACCCACCAAGGGGAAATATGGGGGAACAGCGTTACAGGTGGAGGGACCCGAGGGAACTAAGGCCTGAAGTGGAATCAGCTTGGCTTCCTTAAGGAGTAGCAAGTTTTCCTGGGGGTTCCTGGGTGGCGTCAGTGATAGGGAAAGAAGCAGGAGATGGTGTTGGAAAGAGGAAGGGGCCAGGCACCTGGGGCTTGGCGGCCAGGATCTGGCATCTGGATTTTATCCTAAATGTGAAGGGCAGTTGGGGGGTTGAAGCAGGGGTGTGGCTTGCTCGGGGTTATATTTCTGATCCCTTCAGCTGCCATGTGGAAAGGTTGTGTAGGAGACAAAGTGAAGCAAGGAGATCAGGTTGGAAACAACTGCAGATGTCCAGGCGGGTGTTGATGGCGGCTTGGAGCAGCGTGATGGCAGTGAACACAGGGCTAGATGGCCAGGGCTGGCCGGAGGCCCAGGGCTCTGCATTTGGTTTCATTTTTCCTTCTTACACTATCCTCCCTAGGGCTGTGGGTCACTGGACTTTCCCGAGCGTGGCTGAGAGTCCACAGCATGCTGGCGATCTGGCCTTCTCTTCCTCCTGGCCCCCTCCTTGCCCAGCCCTGGACCCCAAACCCTCCTCTCCAAGGGCAAACCCAGCCCGTTACTGTGTTAACGTCTCCCTCAAAGCCCAGACTCTGCCGGTGATCCCTTCAATATACTGCTCCAGGAGGAGCCCTCAGAGTCTGGGCTGATAGGTATAGATATACTCGAGGGTCCCTGATTGCTGAGAAATACCCAGAGACAGCTTGCCAGAGGGCAGCCTCTTTCTTGAGAAAGTTTTCCTCTGATCCAGACTGTTGCTGAGTTGGGGGAGCAGACTTTCTCTCCCTCCTTACTCAGGCCTTAGGGGCTTGGAGGGGCAGTGGCTGAAGAGCTGTACTGAGGCTGCATCTGGGCTCCTAGGAGGGAGAATCATAATTGATTAGCAATGCCTATTGGTGCTGGGAAAAACTCTGAGAGTCCCCTGGACAGCATGCAGATCAAACCAGTCAGTCCCAAAGGAGATCTACCCTGGATATTCATTGGAAGGACCGATGCTGAAGCTCCAATACGTTGGCCACCTGATGCAAAGAGCCAACTCATTAGAAAAGACCCTGATGCTGGGAAAGATTGAAGGCAGGAGGAGAAGGGGACGACAGAAGATGAGATGGCTGGATGGCATCACTGACTCAATGGACAGGAGTTTGATCAAACTCCAGGAGATGGTGATGGACAGAGAGGCCTGGCATGCTGCAGTCCATGGGGTCGCAAAGAGTCGGACATGACTGAGCGACTGAATAACGACAGTGCCGAGTGGATTAAGGATGGAGTCTAGGGGTCTTTGTTGGCCTCGCCAGGGTGCAGTAGGTCTTCAGGCTTGCCCTCTCCCATCATGCCCCTAAATACCCAAGTATATTGATGCTGCTTGAAAAAACCTCGTGGACTTGCTCTCCTCATCTGTGAAATGGGGATAATGACAATACCCTAGAGGTGGGAGGCTTAGAGGAGAAGCGTCTCTGCTCCCCAGCAATGACGGGAAACAGAGGTGCTGAGCACTGCCTTGTCCAAAGTCATGCAGCTGGGAGATGGCTGGGCTGAGATTTGAACTCAGGGCCCCTGAGTCAGGGAGGGCAGGCGGAACAGTTGGGCCGGGGAGGGGAGGATGCTGCCTGGATCTCCCTGTGACCCTGGGCCTCACTTCTCCTTTCTGCCCAGTGTGCTCAGCACACAGGAAGCCTGGCGGGGGCCTCCCTTGCCCATCCCGTCTGCAGCCGGGTGGACACGGGGCCCTGGCGTCACTGGCCGCCCCCCCCCAGGCCTCCCACTTCCTGTCTTGTGTAAGACGAGGCGTCCCCGGAGTGGAAGGGGCAGGCGGCGCTGGTGGAGGGGTGGACGGGCGAGGACGGGCCTCTCGGGCAGGGTCAGTGTCCGCGGTTACCGCCAGCCGGCCTGGCCGAGCTCCCACCCCTTCCTCCTCCTCCTCTGTTTCCCCAAAGTTCAGGCAGCCTTGAGCAAGAGGCTGGGGGACCTGGGAGGTCTGACCCAGCCATATCTTGTCTCGACAGAAGCGGCCTGGGCTTGGGTCCTCAGGGAGAGGGTCCCTAATCACCAGGACAACCACAATAATAGTGGCTTCTGTCTACTAAACGCCAGAGACACAGGCCCCCTCTCACTGAAACGCAAATATTTATAGAAGCATCTCCTGCTCCTTGCAGGTGCTGTATTAAGCCCTTTATATCTTTCTGTCCCCTTGAATCCCTGCAGAAAATCCTGCGAGTTGGCTTTTTGATTTTAACGATCCCCTTCTTCAGATGAGGAAACTGAGGGTCTGAGAGGTGGAGGGACTTGCTGGTGATCATGTAACTCGGCTGCATCCCACTGCACGTTGCCGTCTGCATCCCGGGTCCAGCGCGTTCCAGAAGTCGGGAGGCCCACAAGGGAGGGGCATTCAGCCACTGCCCCCTGAGCAGGCTGAGGCGTGCGGGCGGTCTCTGTCAGCCTCCGTTTTCCCGCTGGTACCAGCTCTTGTCTCTTAGGCTTCTGTTTGCGGCTCAGAAGGGCTGCAGCAGGACCAGAGTGGGTGGTGTGGGGAAGAGGAAGGACCTAAGACCCCTCTGGGGGAGCACAGCCCCAGGTCCTTGCGGTGCCCACCTGGGAGCTCACGCTGTGGTCACTGTCCTCATTCTTTCTGCCTGAGGGCTTCCTGGGGCTGTGGAGTGCCGGGCAGAAGGGTGGGAACAGGTGCGTGAGTACGGGTGCATAAATGCGCTTTCTCCCCCAGCTTCCCGGGGGCTGAGCTCACAAAGGTAACCCGCTCACTCTTTCCTTGCCCCACTTCCGCACTCCCTCCCGATGTTTCTGGGGTCATCCTCCCAAATACACAGCTTGCATCCTAATCTTTGTCTTGGGTCGATTTTGCCCAGCTAAACGAGCAGCTGTACCACTCTGAGGTTAGGAGGTCAGGAATCAAGACCTGAGTTTGAGTCCTGGCACTGCTGACCTTGCCTGCGACCTTGGGAACCAGCCTCCTGTCTCAGAACCTCAGCTCCTCCATCAGTGAAATGGGAACTTAGTACCGCAGATGAGTGATGAGAAGATGGAGCGTGAGGCGATGGGGGCCAGAGCCAAGTTCCCAGCTGCAGGGCCCACAGGGGATGCTGGGGTCACCTCTGAAGGCTTCAGGGTTGGGATGAGTAGGAGCCAGTGGTGGTGTGGGCAGGGAAAGAGGGGAAGGGGACCAGGGTGGACAGAGGTGAGGGGGAAGAGCTGGCCGTGAGTCCTCAGCCCTGTTTGGCTGGCAGGGGGAGGTGGGTGGAGGGGACCATGGAGGATGGAGACAGCCTGCTCCATCCCATCTCTGCTGCTTCCTGGGATTCCAGGGAGCCCAGGGGGATGCTTGGGCACAGCAAAGAGCAGCAAATCCACTTATTGTGGAGTGGGAGGTCGGGTGGGTCAGGGATGCACTGTATCTGCAGAGCTCTCACCAGGGAGAGCGTCTCATCTCTGGGGTCTCAGATTCCAGGGCTACTTGTCCGTGGGGTAGGTACCTGCCTCCACTCTTGCCTCTTCACTGAGTCTGTGCTTGAGGCAGGGCTGTGGTGGACCTTGCTCAGTGGCTAAGTTGTGTTCAACTCTGCGACCCCATGGACTGTAGCCCACCAGGCTCCTCTGTCCATGGAATTTCCCAGGCACGGATGCTGGAGTGGGTTGTCATTTCCTCCTCCAGGGGATCTTCCTGACCCAGGGATCAAACTGTGTCTCCTGCATTGGCAGGCGGCTTCTTTACCATGAGCCTCCTGGGAGGCCCTAGGTACCCCCTTTTACTCTGGGTGGGTCCTCCTGCCCAGAAGGGCCCCCAACCTCTAGCAAAGACCTGGGGTCTTCCCCACTGTGGTGACAGCATCCCTGGCTGCCCAGGCTTCAGGCCTGAGTTTCACCCTGGCTGGCCCACCAGTGAGCTCGTCCAAGTGTCTGAGGGTCTGTCTCCACTGCCCACCTGATCCAGCACTGCCTTCTCCCGCTGGGACTTTTGCAGCTGCCTCCTCAGGGCTCTTCCTGCCTCCACTCTTGCCTCCTAAGCCAGAGGGATCCCCTGAGAACCCAAGACAGGTCCTGGCCCTCCTCTGCTCAGAATACTCCATGGCTTCCACTGCTCTCAGAGCAGATGCCAAAGTCCTTACAGTCACCCACAGGCTTGGTGGGGGGGTGTGACTCTACCCCGTCACCTCCTAGCCCCCTCTAACGTCCCTCCCTCCCCCACCGCAGCCCACCTGCTCTCCCCCATTTTCTGCTCAACTGTAGCCACGCTGACCTCCTCCTTGTGCCACAAATACATCAATCATGCTGCTGCCTCAGGGCCTTTGCACTTGCTGTTTCCTCTGGAATAGAGAACTCTCTTCCTTCAGCTCTCCCCAGGCCTCAGCTCAGAGGGGCCCTTGGCCAGCCCCTCATTTCCACCACCTCAGGCTCTTTTATTTTCTTCCTAGGACTCAGAGCTTATCCTAGAAGGTTACCATACTTGTTTATAACGCTTGTCTGTCTTCTTCCACTGGAATGTCACCATTGTCAAGGAGGGAGTGTTGTCTATTGCTCCTTGCTGCCCTCCAGCCCCCAGCACAGTGCCTGTGCAGAGCAGGTGCCCAGGAAACCCTTGTGAATGAATGAATGACTACTTCCTTGACATAGCAGGGGGCTAAGGCCCAGAGAAAGCCCCATGCGGCTCAAAGTCCTGTGCTCCTCTGGACTCACCTTGGTCTCTGCAGCACTTTGTTGCCAGTGGAGCCACAAAGGAGGAAGGCCAAATTTGGGCTCCTCGGTGTGCATCTCAGCTCCTTCTTGTCTTGTTTCATCCCATGGGACTGTGGGTAACTTAACTTCCTCGTCCGAAAGTTGGGTCATGTGAAGGTCCCAGAGGCACAGGGTTGACGGCCGGCGGGCTGGGATGGTGTGTGGTGAGGGTTCAGCGCACAATAGGTGCTCAGCAAACAGGAGTGGGGCTGGCTGTGGGGGAGGCTCTGGTCTACAGTCCCCACCCACTCTGCTCCAGGCCCTGTAATTACCACTCACCCCACTCAGTGGGCTTGAGAGGTTCCACGTGTGGGCAAGCCTGTGGCCAGGGTGCCTGCCTAGCCTTCTGGCAGGTCCCACGGGCACTGTCTGGCCCAGGCCTCGTGGCGGACACGCCAGGCACATTTCCCAGCTCTAGGGCTGCCGCACATCAGCACGGGCTGGGGGTGGGGGTCACAGGCTCCAGGCTGGACAAACCAGTCAGCCTCCCAGACTGGGCCTCCGGCCTGCCAACTTCCTGCTGGGCTTCCTGAGGCCTAGAGGGGTCTCCACATCCTTCCTTCTGCCTCCTCTGCAGCTGTCACCTCTCACCTGCGCTGGTACAGAAGTCTACATTCCGTCCCTCCAGAACATCCCTCTCTACCCTCAGCCAGACGGGTCCTATAAAACTGTGCATCAGTCCACCTTGCTCCCCCGCTGAGTCACATCCCCAGAGCTCCGAGGATCAAGCTTGAGCTCATCCTTTGGTTCACAAGGCCCCGTATCAGAGGGACCTCCCCTCCTCCTGCCCCCTCCCCACTCACCCTTCCAGACACGTTGGCTGCCCTGTGTCTCTGAAATGACCCAAGCTCATGCTGTCCCAGGGCCTTTGCACTGGCTGCTCCCCTGGTCTGAAACACTTTTTCCCCAAGTGTCCCCCTTGGACACAGGCCCCCCTCCAACTCCCCTCCTCACCTAGTATTCCATGTCCCTGTCCCTGCTTCATGTTCCCCTGAGAGTGTGCATCACCTTCTGACTCTTTGCGACCCCATGGACTGTAGTCCATCAGGCTCCTCTGTCCATGGGGTTCCCCAGGCGAGACTACTGCAGAAGGTTGCCATGACCTCCTCCAGGGGATCTTCCCGACCCACGGATCAAACCCACGTCTCTTATGTCTCCTGCATTGTCAGGCAAGTTCTTTACCACTAGGGCCACCTATTCTTGCTCGAAGAATCCTAAGGACAGAGGCAGCTGGTGGGCTACAGTCCACGGGGTCGCAGAGCCCCACAGGGCCTAACGCACCATTGCTGCTGTTGTTGTCTAGTCTCCCAGTCAGGTCTGACTCTTTGTGACCCCATGGATTGGATTTTCCAGGCGAGCATACTGGGCTGGGTTGCCATTTTCTTCTCCAGGGGATCTTCCCAACCCAGGGATTGAACCCAGGTCTCCTGCCTATGTCTCCTGAAATGCAGGCAGATTTGCTACCTCTGAGTCAGTGGGGAAGCCCTTCCGGCACACTGTAGACTTTCATTATCCACAGAGGCAGTGCTTTTTATTTCTTTTGTTCCCTGTTGGGTCTCCAGTGCTCAGTACAGGGCCGGGAACATGACAGGTGCTTGCCAGTCGAAGAAGGACCGAATGAGCAACTCTGTGAGCTGTTGGCAGATAAAGATACTAAACCACCCAAACGGCACAGAGGTGAAGAACTCGCCCGCCAGTGCAGGAGGCATAGGGAGCCTGGGAAGATCCCCTGGAGAGGAGATGGCAACCCACTCCAGTGTTCTTGCCTGGAAAATTCCACAGACGTAGGAGCCTGGTGAGCTACAGTCCATGGGCCGCCAAGACACGACTAAGTGACTAAACAGTGACACTGTCAAGGACACTGAGGTCCCTCTGGGTAGGTGACCAGCCCAAGGCCACATGGCTAGTCCTAGCTGAAGCCAGACAGGAGCCCAGGTTCATCAGATCCTGGAGCCAGCCTCCTGGAAGCTGCTTCGGGAGGATAGCAGCTGGGATGGAGGCCCTGGTGGGAGATGCTGTTGATTCTGCTGCCCCAGCAGGCCGGGCAGTGCTCGGGCCGGTCCAGGAGTCCGGGCCGGCCTGCTTGCCGGGCATTCCAGGCTCCATCCCAGGTTCTGAGCTTTCTATTTTGAGCCTCCTAGTCCCAAGGACTGCGTGTTCCCAGCAGGCGGCGCGGGCCAGAGGCTGAGCCTGGGTGTGGCCGTCACCCTATCTGGGGCCTGGTGGTGGCGAGAGCTGGAGCTGGAGCTGGAGCACTGCCAGGGAGCCCGGGGACCCGGATTCCTAGGGGCTTAACCTATTGGCTGCTGAGGCCTCTGACGCAAGTCTTGTTCTCCGCCTGTCTGTCCCCCATTCAAGCTCCTGCTCTGCTAACTTGCAGAGCAAGTACCGACTGCTAGCGACTCAACCCACCTTGGATTAAACCCCTCCGACTGGCCCCAGGACTTCAGGGCCCATTTGAATTGTTCTGCCCCTTTACAGCTGTGGGACCTTGGACAGGTCACTAATCCTCTCTGAGCCCATTTCCTTACCTGAGAATTGCGGGCTCTAAGAGTACCTATCTCTTGGGCTTGCTGAGGAGATTCAGTGGGATTAAAGTCAATGGAAGTGCCTCGCACTCAGGAAACTACTCAATGATTAGCCACCCAGCCCGGAGGCATTTTCCACCCCCATGTCCTTGAGTTATTTCTCCCCTTGCCCTCCTCTCCACCTGGTACTTTTGTGTTCATGGGCATGTTGGTTTCTCAGCTGCCTTCCCACCTAGGACATCAGCCCCTCCAGGGCAGGCAGTTTTATTGGCCTTCACTGCTGCATTCCTTGTAGTCCAGCACAGGATCTGGCAAACAGCAGGTGCTCAATAAATGTTGAAAGAATGAATATGTAAATAGTGACCCCTTGGGGAATACAAGCCCTGAGCCCTGAAAGTGTCCTTAGCCTCCTTCCCTAGCCCAGGGAGGGGGTGGGGTGCCTAGGGTCCTTGGGTGCGCGTTGGTTCCAGTCAACAATGACCATACGCTCCATCTGGTCCAGCAAGCAGCCGGCGAAGCGGTCCACTCAGCATCGTCTTCATTTCACAGATGGAGGGAACGAGGGTCAGAGACGGGGAGTCCCTTGTCTAATGTCACACATCGTCTGAGCTAGGGTTCCAAACCAGGACTGTGTGGGGCGTGGATCAAATTTTCCACGGAAAGAGTTGGTGATGGAGAGCGTGGTGGGGTCCGCTGAGGGGCCCCAGGGCGGGAAGGAGAGATGGGAGATGCCACCCGCCTTGAGCTCCACCTCCCTTTGCGCCTCTGTTTCCCTTTTGGTCTCGCTGGACCCGCCATCTCGCTCTTTGTCTGTCTCTCTGTCTCTGTGTGACCCACTGCTCTGGACGGAGTATGGGCAGCACACCCCTGGCTGCAGGGAGGATGCAACCGAGGATCTAGAGCCAGACTCCGCTGCAGACCCCGCGTGGGCCCCAGGGTCTCGGTTTCAGCCTCCAGACTCCAGAGTAGCGAGAGCGCCAGGCCCAGTTTCAGGAGATCCGGGCTGGAATCCCAACCTCGTCCTCTCCCAGTCCCATGGCCTCGTTCACTTAGCCTCACGTTGGGTAAAACGGGACCATCGAGCCCCTATCTCATCAGGTTTTGGTGACTATTATTGTCACCATCCCACCACCATGATTATTGTCCCCTTTCTGAAGCCGTAAGTAACGAGGATTTTCGGCCATGACCCATGTGGGATCTTCGTTCCCCAACAAGGGACTGAACGCACACCCTCTGTGCCAGAAGGCAAAGCCCTAACCACTGGACCATCGGACAGTGTTAGCCGCTCAGTTTGTCCAACCCTTTTCGACCCCACGGACTGCAGCTCCTCTGTCCATGGGATTCTCCAGGCCAGAATACTGGAGAGGGTAGCCATGCCCTTCTCCAGGGGATCTTCCCAACCCAGGGATCAAACCTGGGTCTTCTGCATTTCAGGGGGATTCTTTACTGTCTGAGCCACCAGGGAAGTCCCTGTAATTATTTCTTCTTAAGAAGTGAAGAAAGTGAAATCCAGACTCATTTTACTCATTCATCAAATATTATTAAGTGCCTACTCTGTGCCAAGCATGGTTGGCAAACCACAGCCCATGGGCTAAATCTTGCCTATAGCTTTTTTTTGTAAATACAATTTTATTGGCACACAGCATGCCCGTTCATTTACTATCATCTATAAAGCCTGTGCCCTACAACCACATGCTGAGGAGTTGTGAGAGAGACCATATGAGCCCCCAGAGTGAAAATATTTACTATCTGGTTCTTTACAGAATAAGTTTTCCAAGCCCTAGATTAACCCATCACAGCCCTGGGAGGAAAAAGCGATCGCAACTCTGATTTTACGTATTAGAAACTTCGTCCAGTGGCTCTCACAAGGTTGGATCTCAACAAACCCTATCTAGGTCTTACTCTTCTTCTGACCTTCAGGGGATGTTGAGTGGACAAATCGAACCTCACACACATACAATATACAAATAACAAACATGGTCCCACACACAGAAGGACAAACCGGAGTGGTCCACCCCAAAACGACATGCAGAAAAACACCCCTGCCTCAGCCTTTCTCCGGGCTCCATCCAGCGGGTTGCTATGGCTGCAGTGAATGGTGAGTGTGAGGCATCTGATGAAGAGCACTTGTGGGCTTCTTAGAAGTGGTGGGGGTCTCACTGATGCCGAAGTCTGCCCTAAAGTCTTAGAGTCTCTCGCTTGGCTTGAGGCTTCGGTCTGGTCCTTGACTGTAGCTCCCTCATCTCCTCCGAGCTGCTTTCCCAGTATCCCTCCTGCTAGCCTTGGGGAGCTCTAGGTTTGCCTTCCACCTTTTTCCAGGGGACCTAGAGTCACCAAGAGGCCATCCTTCCCACTGCCTGGAGGAGGTTGCTCAGGAACCTCCGGCTTCCCCAGGCCCAGGGCCGGGCGTCATGGTCAGACGCTGCTGAGGACGGTGGCAACTCCCGATGACCGCGACTGCTGCTTGCTGTACCCTTCACTAGAGCAGCCTCCTAGGATGAATTAATCCAGTAATTTATTTTCTCAGCACTAGGTGACACCTTGGGCAAAACTCCTTCACCCTCAGCTCTGCAGGCAGGCTGTGGTGGTACCCACCCCGTCAGAAGTTGTGAGAATGAAATTGGTCAGTGGGAAGAAGTTCTTGGCATGGCCCCGATCGTGGTGGGCACCCAAGACACGTGCTCTGGGATTTATTCGAGGGTCCCTTGGGTGCTTTGTAAGGGCCCGCTGAGGCACTGGGGCGAGGGGAAGAGGGGAACAGAGGTGCCAGAGTCACAGCGCTTGTCCTCACCTAAACGCTGGTGATTTCCAAACACATCTCTCCAGCACGGACACTTGCCCAGACACAAGCATCCACTCCCTCCTCCCAGTTGTCACTGGGGTGACTGACAGGAGCCCCAGACTCAGCCAAGCTCCGTGAGTGGGCCGGTCTCCTGGTCTCCCGCCACCCCACCGCAGCAAACTGCGCCTCCGTGCCCCAGGTGCTCCCCAAACCCAGGGGTTTTCCTCTATGCCTTGTTCTCATCCTGGCATCTGACGGCTTGCCACATCCTGTCAGCTCCACCTTTGCGTCTGGAACCAGCCTGCCTCTGCCCAGCTCCACGGCTCCCGCCGTGGTCTGTGCCACCAGCATCACCCCGCTGGGGACCTCCCACTCTACCGTCTGACCTCCGCACACAGCCAGAGGGAAGCCCTTAGGACTTAAGGCAGAGCCGGTCCCCCCCTCCTCAGAGGCCTCTCAAGGCTCCCACCTCACTCAGAGTCAGTCAAAGTCCTCCCCGGGGCCCACCAGGCCCTGTGTGGCCTCCCGGCCCCAGCAAACCCTATCCCTCTCTGATGACCTTGTCTCCTCGACTTTCCTCCTGGCTTACTCCCTTCTGGGCCGATGGCTTCCCTGCTGTTCCTCTAACAAACCATGGATTATTCTACCTCCGGGCCTTTGCAGGTACTGTTCCTTCTCTCTGGAACCCTCATGGATCCCGTATTCCCATGACTCCCTCAGTCCCTTCAGGTCACATCTCAGATGTCACCCCTCTGGGCAGCCTTCTCTGAGTGCTTGCCCTCACCAGCTGAAAGACCCTCCACCTCCTAACCTCTCTCTCTGTACTCTGATCCTGCTTTATTTTCCCTTTACGAGAGGAGGAGGAGAAGGCACAGGGGAAGGAAGAGAGAAACTCCCAAGAAGAGGAGTGTTTGGGAGGGCAGCCCCACTCGGGTCTCTCCCAACCGTTGTTATGTTCCTGGCCCCCAACACGTGCCAAGGCCCAGAAGCGTGAACAGGCTGAGGGGTGCAGGGTGCTGGCTGAAGGGGAGAGGGGTGAAGACATCAGGGCAGGGCGAGCAGCTCAGGCGGCTGGGATCCAGGGTGAAGCCTCATCCAGGGAGGAGGAAGATGCGCTCCGGGCCAGCAGCCAGGCGCCCGGGGTCACCCCGGCTCTGTCACTCCGTGACTGTGTGACCTCAGGACGCCGTGCCTCTCTCTGGACCCGAGAATCCACAGCTGCCATCACTGCTGTTGTTTGGTCCCTCAGTCGTGTCCGAGTCAGTTGTGACCCCATGAACGGTAACCCGCCAGCCTCCTCTGTCCACGGGATTTCCCAGGCAAGAACACTGGAGTGGCTTGCCATTTCCTTTTCCAGGGGGATCTTCCTGACCCAGGGATCAAACCCACATCTCCTGCACTGCAGATGGATCCTCTACTGCTGAGCCACCATGGAAGCTCTACACAGCTGCTACTGGAGACCACCGAAGTGGACCCATTATTTGACACACAGGGAAACCGAGGCTGCAAAGCTGCTTCTCTGCTGGTTCAATCCTCAGGGACAGGGATAAGCCGGGAGCTGCTCGCAGTCACTCATAGCTTCGCCCGAATGAGCTCCCGGGATTCTCGGCCACCAAGTGCCCCTTAGACCCAGGGGGCCTGGGAGGCGGGGTGAAGGCAGGCTGGGGCTCCCTGTAGGGCTCTGGTTGCACGATCACAGCGTCTGTGGCTGTGACCAAGGCAGGTGACACAGCATTTTGGGGGTCGCCCTCGGGCCCTGCAGCCTGGGGCTCACGCTCCCGCCTCCCCGCACAGCCCGACTTGTGCTCCCTATGCCATTTCCTGACCCTGTGCCTCTGGGCAAGTCATTCCCCACCTCTGAGCCTCAATTTCCTCTTCCGTAAGAGGAGATGACAGCAGTACCCGCTCTCCTGCCTGTTGGGAGGATTTTCTCTGCCCCGGCCCCACGGGCCCTCTGGCTGGTCCTCACACACACCAGGCATGCACGTACCCCGGGGCCTTCGCACTGGCTCTTCCCTCTGCCTGGAACACCATTCCTGAGGGCGGCCTGCTCTCGCTCCTTCAGGTCCCTGCTTAATCGTCACAGTTCAGCCAGGCTGCCGCTAACGCCTGACACCCTCTTCCCAGCTTCAGTAGTCTCTGTAGCTCCTACCACGTTCCGATACAGCCTGGTTTTTCCTTGTCTGTCTGCAGTGTTCAGGATGGCAGCTCCACTTGTGACTCTCTTGATCATCGTGAAGTTCCCAGCCCCCAATATGGCACCTGGCCCAAGAAGACGCTCAAGAGAGACTTGCAGAATGGATGAATGGATGAATGAATGAATGTAAGGTGCTTGGCACCGTGCCCTGCCCACAGTAAGCACTCCACACCCCATGTCCTAACGTGGTGAGCGGTGTTATTTTTAGCTTTCCAGGGGCCCTTCCCCCAGCTCCCTCAGGCCCAGTGCTCTCCTCCCGGTGCTCCTGCACTCTCTGCCCAGCCTGGCTCCCTGATCCGGCTCTCGGCCACCCGCACGGTCTGGTTCCTGGGTCAGGGTGACCTCGGGGAAACGCAGGCCTGCGGGGCCGGCGCCCTCGGGCTCTGCCTCTGGCTCCACTCTCATCCCCCTGGGGGCAGAGGCTTCTGGGAAGCGGGCAGGGCAGAGCTTTGAAGCTCCCTCGGGTCAGACCCACCGAGCTCCTGGGCCTGCCTCCGTCATCGCCAGGGGTGACCCCATGATTGCGTAAATGGAGACGGGGAGGCTGGAGAGGGGCCCACCATGTCAGGGGGCTAGACTTCAGGGCTCCCGAAACGTCCAGGGCAGCTTCCGGAACCCCAGAACAGGGCTGGGGCTCAAGAGCCTGTTTTCCAGATTGCAAGACTGAACCTCAGATGGGCTTTGGGGCCAGGCTTGGCTCTCAGCCTCCAGCCTCCTGGCCGTGAGACCTGAGGCTGGTCACTCGGCCCCTCTGAGCCTCAGTTTCCTCATCTGCAGAAGGAAGCACATGAGTGGTACCCAGCTCACAGGGGCATTTGGGAAGACAAGACCAGCCACCCCACCAGAATCTAGGATCTGGCCCCTTCCTCGGGCACCTCCGGCTCCTGTACCCCTGGGACCCTCGCCCCATCCAGGGGCCTGGCGTCGGTACCTCTTTGTTGGGGTAACTGACGGCCCCGGAGGCTGTTCCTACTTTATTTTTTCCCTTCTCCAGCTTCTCCCCTCCTCATCCCAGCCTCCCTCCTCCAGAACCAGCTTGTTTTTGTTTTCTGTTTTTACGGCTCCATAAATGAGTCACGGGCCCGTTTTGATTTAATTTTCGTTGTAATTGTTATCTTTTCAAGCTTGTTTTTTTCCACTCAGTTACTCACGAGACCACAAAACCTAAACAGAACGGGGCCTTCCCTGGCCCGGCCTCCTGGCTCTCTGGGGGCTCAGGGCCAGGGTCAGCGGCTCCCGGAGGACTGAGGTGGGGGTCCATGGGGCTCCGGGGAGGAGGTGGTTCGTGTCCCGAGTCCTCAGGCTGTAGCCCTGTTTTGTGTGCTGTGTGACTTTGGGAGAGTTAGTTGCTCAAGCTCTCTGGGCCTGATTCCCCAGCGTCCTCCCTGGCAACCTTTAAAACAGGGAGTCAAAAAACTCAGATAGCTTGGTGACGTGAAGAGTGAGGGGTGAGCTGGGTGGTGGCTGCCATGGACTGGAGAGAACAAGCCCTTCTCAGCTGCTTCTTAGCCGGCACGCGGCCCAAGTCTTTCCATTTATCAAGAGAAGCCAGAAATCCGAGGTCGTGTGTGAAAAGTCTGAATTTTTAAATGCTGGACCCAAAAAATCACATTAAAAACAACAGACAGAACGCCAGTCGGTGGGCACCTGTGGTCTGGAAGGTTCTAGAAGCTGTGGCTGGCGTTCTTCCTCCCGCCACGCCTTTGCCTGACAGCACTCTGTCCCCTTCTCAGCTCACCACCCCTTCACGTGGGCATGGCCCTGCCGTCCCCCAGCTCCCCAGGCGCCCCTGATCCCTGCGGGCTTCGGACCAGCCTCTTAGCCATTTTCCCACAGACAGTGAGCTCAGGAGGAAGCAGCCTTCGTCCACTTTTGTATGCCCGGCATCTGGTGCCTAGTGGATGCCCAAGCTGCTTTCATTTTTATGGTGTTACCATTTTCTCCATGGAGCGTTTGTCTTGTTTGTTTGAGACCATCTTTGTAATGGGAAAATTAGTTCCTTCATTGTTAAAAATTGTAAAAATATGTTTTCCTGGTTTCTCATTTGTTCCTGAAGTGGGACACAATAATCCTTTAGTTATTCAAAAACTGGAGGGGCTGGACTCGTCCCTCTTGGGATGTGGAACAGGCTGCGGGAGCCAATGAGGGTCTGAGGGATAGGGACTGCGAGGGAAGGAAGGCAGGACCCCAGAGGCGTGGTTACAGCCACGTGACCAGCGCCCACCAATCAGGTGCATCTGGGCCTGTCTTCTGGATCAAAAGCTGGAGGTGGTGGAAGCGGTACTCGGGAGTCCATCCTGGGGTCGGCGGGGCCGCAGCCTCCTCCAGGTTTCCAGAGTCTGCAGTGGGCCGGCCAGTTATGGGAACGGGGACCAAGGGCCCCGGGAGTGGCCACAGTGCACACTGAATTACTCTCTCCATGATTATGTTGGCTTCATCACACGCAACGAAAAGGATATGTGCTGTCACGCCATTTTATTTTATTTTTTTTATATTTATTTAAATATATCAACGTTCCCTTCACTTTGATCATCCTAAGAATTTGTATAATTATGTTATCATGTTAGGTCAAGGAGAAAAACCAATTTATTTTCACTTTTCTTTTTTTTTTTTTACTTTGCAAGACAGGTTCTAGGCAAATTTCTCTATTTCTCTAACTTTTTTTCTGAGATTTTGGCCTGGTTCTCAGTGAATTCACATTACATGGCTTTTCCTTAGAACAAATTGTCCACCTTTCTCTTCTGAGCTCCTGCCCGGGGTCTCCAGGAGTGCCCTCCTCCACACTCCCAGGTGGAGCTCTTGTTCTGTGAGGGGGGCCAGGGTCTCCAGGGGCTGGGCAGCCCGGGGACCCCTCCTAGGCTGGGGCCTATCTCATATTACCACCACCTGTGGCTTCAGCCTCCTCGCCTGGCCCAGCCTTTGCTTCCCCTTCTTTCTTGCCTTTCCATCTTTCTCTAAGCTAGCAACTAAGTGTCTCTTTGGCGGTGCTCTGGCCTGGAATGCAAGCCTGATGGATGCTTAAGACCATGGAGTCCGAGTCTGTAGAATTGTTCCTGTCAGGACAAAGATGTCACCAGCTCACCGGCTCTCAGTGGACTGAAAGTGAGAAAGTGTTAGTTGATCAGTTGTGTTCCACTCTTTGCGACCCCATGGACTGTAGCCTACCAAGCTCCTCTGCCCATGGGATTCTCCAGGCAAGCATACTGGAATGGGTGACCCATTCTCTTCTCCAGGGGATCTTCCCAACCCATGGATCGAACCCAGGTCTCCTGCATTGCAGGTGGATTCTTTACCATCTGAGCCACCAGGGAAGCCCCTCAGTTGACTAAGCCCCTGCAATTCTAGAATTCTAACACACTGGGGGCCTGCTATACCAAGTCATATGTTCGCTACGTGGCTTGGGGGTGAAGAATCTGCCTGCCAGGCAGGAGATGCAGGTTTGATCCCTGGGTCAGAAAGATCCCCTGGAGTAGGGAAATGGCAACCTGCTCCAGGATTCTTGCCTGGAGAATCCCTTGGACAGAGGAGACTGGCAGGCTACAGTCCATAGGGTTGCAAAAGAGTTGGATATGACTTAGAGGCTAAACAGCAACAACATTTTGGGCTAAGCACTGGGAGGACAACAGTGAACAGAACGGACTAAAACGATGGATGAACTCTCTGCTTTCACGGCGCTTATATCTGAGTCGGGAGATAGTCAAGAAACAAACGAGATGGAGTATGTCAGATAGTGAGACAATTGGCAAGTGCAGGGGTGGGGGGCGGGAGTACGGGGGCTGCAGTGTCACTCAGGCCACCACTGACGGGCCAGGAGGCTGGAGGGAAGTGAGGGGCTGGCTCTGCAGACGTCTGAGGCAGAGGGTTCAGATGCTGGGAATGGCAGATGCAAGTGTCCTGAGGGAGAAAAATCTCGCATTGTTGGGGGAAGATAAGGAGAGTGACCTGGCTGAGTGAGCCCGTGGGAGGGTTGGGGTGGAGACGAGATCCGAGAGGCTGTCAGGGTCGGGATCACCCAGGGCCCTGTGGGCGACAGGAGGAGGCAGAGGCTGACTGCAAGTGAAGTGGGGTTCCCCGGAGGGTTCTGAGCAGGAGCGCAGGGCCTGACTCAGGCTGGATCACAGGTTTCTGACCCTGGGCCTGTCAACACTCAGGCCAACGGCCCTCTGTTGTGGAGCTGTTCTGTGCATCGCAGGACTCAGAGCAGTGCCTCTGGCCTCTCCTTCCTGGATGTCAGGAGCACCCCCTCTCCCACCCAGTACTCAGAGCTAAAAATATCTCCAGACATTGTCAAATGCACCCTGGGGCCCCCCAAATCAGCCCTGAATTGAGAACTACTGGTCTAACAGGATCCCTCTGGCTGGGCATGGGGAAGGCGATTGCAGGGATTCCGGGATCGGGGAGGGACCGGGGCTGGAGGAGTGGCTGGATTCTGGATCTAATTCTTAAAAATATTTATTTATTTTATTTGTTTGGCCGCACTGGGCTTAGTTGTGCCGCAGGCAGGATCTTTAGTTGCAGCGTATGGGGTCCAGTTCCTGACCAGGGACCAAACCCAGCCCCACCCCACCCCATCCCTCCCCACACTGGGAGCGTGGAGTCTTAACCACTGGGCCTCTGGAGAAGTCCCTCTGGATCTGTTTTGAAGGCGAACTCAGCAGGATTTGTTGGCCCAAGCAAGGGTCGGTAAAGGTGCTGTCTTGCTGAGTGGGGGCCTGATTTTGGGGGGGCTACATCAGGTTTCTTTTCTCGGGTGCCAGTTCAGTAGGTCTGAGATGGGTCCCAACCTGGCCTGAAGTGATGCTGAGGTTTTCAAACTCTGCTTCAAAGAATTGACGTGTCCAGAGGACGCACCTGGATGGCAGGCATGGGGGTGTCTCTTCCAGGAGTGAGGACACGGTCAAGTGGGCAGGGGGTCCCTCATTTCAACCATTACCTAAGATGTTTCAGGAAGGGGCGCTGAGACTGAAGAAAGCCACAGGACTTTCACTCCAGGGTAAGGGTTGCAAACTCAGGTACCTCCAGGGCCGGGAAAACAGCACACGCAGTGAACTGGCTGGTGAGAGCCACAGGCTTATCTAAAGAATGGGGCGCCACTCAGTTTCAGCCCCATGTCTCCAAGGCGAGGGCTTCCAGTTTCTCATGAGAAACTGTAAATCTGGATTGGTTATTCAATATTGGAGCCAATCTATAAATGTACAGGCCAGATCTGGCCTGAGGGCCATGAGTTTGGTGCCTCTCCTCCCCTCTATGTGCTTGGATGCTCAGTCGTATCCGACTCTTGGAGACTGATTGGGCTATAGCCTGCCAGGCTCCTCCATTCACGGGATTTTTCAGGCAAGAATACTGGAGTGGATTGCCATTTCTTTCTCCAGGGGATCTTCCCAACCCAGGGATTGAACCGGCTTCTTCTGTATCTCCTGTATGGCAGACAGATTCTTTACCTGCTGAGCCATCCCCTCTCTTTTGCAGATGGGGAGTCACAAGTGTAGGCGCTCCAGTGAGGGGATTAGGGCGAGCAGGGCACCAGGCTGGAGGGAGGAGGAGCTTGGACTCAGCTCTGAAAAAAGGGTCAGATTCCGGCAAAAAAAAAAAAAAAAGAAGGAGGAGAGGGCATTCCAGGAGGTGGAGGAGTGTGAACAAGGGCATGGAGGTGTTGGGGGTGGTATGCAGACTGTTTTTGAGGGTGAGGGAGGGAAGGAGAGATGGAACCAGGGAATCAGGGAAGGGGGTGTGATCATGGGGGCTGGGGTGATGCTGGGAAATAAACGAAGGGGCCAGACTGAAAGCCTGGCTGGAAAAATCACTAAAGGATTTTAATGATATTAATAATTTCACTTCCGAAATTGTTTGGCAATGAGCAGCTCATTTTTTTCACCACGGGCTCTGGGTTCTTGGCAATCCCCATGTACACCAGCGAGTGTTTGCCCAACAAGGAACATTCTCGTTCGCAGATTATTTTCAAACGCCATAAAAATTTTCGTTAAGTACTAAATTAGAAATTTAATAATGAATTGTGAAGTTAGGGTAGATTCATGAAAGGACTTATTAATTTCTATTTAGCAGGTTTCTTCAAGTGTTTTAGAGGCAAGACAATTTTTCCCCCCAATCTCCCTTGCAATTTTTCCACCTAGCAGCAGCCAAAATTTGAGGTGGCATATGCAAAAATAGCTGATGTGTAATGATAGAAAGGGGTAAGTAAGGTTTAGAGAGAGTCCAGGAGAATTTACTTTCAAGCAGTGGATCAGAGCGGGCTCCCTGGAGGAGGTGGTTTTGAATCTGAGTGGCAGAGGATGGGGGAAATGTGGACCAGGCACTTGGGTTAAGGTAGCGGGAGCCTGCCTGGTGGAGGACCCCAGTCGTGGGAATAACGAGAGGAGAGCTTGGATGAAAGCGTTGGGGGCTGGGCTAGTGATGGCGGACAGCAGCGTGAGAACCAAGGAGCAGAGGCCGGGGCACAGCCAGGGCTGAGCAAGTAGCGAGTGAAGAGGAACGGGGGCCTGATCTCCTCTGTGCAAATCGCTTGCGGGTACAGAAGGGTGCTGGTGAGTGTCCTGTCCTTCTGTCCACCACCCGGCACCCTTCCCCTCATCCCAGCAGAGTCATCTTAGGTGAGACGCAAGGACGAGTCGCCTGTGTTAGTGCCCAGTGCTGCGCAGAGGGCTCCCGGGGTGTCAGCTCACTCGTTCCTCCTGTCAGTGGTATGAGGGAGGTGTTACTACGATCCCCATCGTACAGAGGACGTGGAGGCCCAGAGAGGTTAAACATCACGCCGAAAGTCACGCAGAGGAAGCAGCGGAGTGGGACAGGGCCCAGGGCAGTCCAAGGCCACGGTCCTGGCCCTCCCTCGCTTCTTACGCGCTCCCACCAGGTCTGGCTCCGGGTGATTTGAGTACAATCCTCACGTTTGTCAGAGGGCTAAACTGAGGCTCTGAGAGATGGAGGCACTTGCATGAGGTCGTACAGTCGGAAGGGGCAAAGTCAAGGTTTGAATTCTTGGGTCCAGTTGACCCTGGAGCCCACTTTCCTTCCACCAAGTAATACAGCTGCTTGTCTTTCTGGGCCTCTATTTCCGCATCTGGTGAAGAGGG
The DNA here is from genome assembly GCF_003369695.1 of Bos indicus x Bos taurus. NCBI lineage: Eukaryota > Metazoa > Chordata > Mammalia > Artiodactyla > Bovidae > Bos > Bos indicus x Bos taurus. The sequence goes on along the minus strand of NC_040088.1, from coordinate 5,162,309 downwards.
GGTGAGGATAATGTCCACCTCATGGGGTCCACATGAGGATCAGCTCAGTGCCTAGTGGATGGTAGGTGCTTTAAAGATGATAGCTGTGACTATTGTGCAAAGGTGGCTGCACATTAGATGAGTGGATTCACGGCAGGCACTTCGAGTGGCGCCCAAGTACCGCTTCGTGTCTAAGGGCACGTTGGAGGTGCTCACGAACTGCTGGGACGTATTATTACTTTTAGAGGACCCACCATGGGGACAGCCTCACAGCCGGCCAAACCCACTCCCTTCCCAACCTGCCTTCTCCCACTAGTCTGCCTCTTCATCCGACCAACTGGCCAGAGTCCGGGGCAGGATCTGGAGGCGAAGAGGATGTAGAGTTTCCTGCCTGTTAGTCAGAGGGACGCTGAGAGCCCTAGACAGTGAGTCCAGAGTCCTGAGCCTGAGCCCTGGCCCTGCTGTGCGGCCTCTGGCAAGTGCCTTGCCTTTTCTGAGCCTCAGGTTGACCTTGCGTCGGCAGAGCCTGGGCCACGCTGCCCTGGGAGGTGCCAGCCTTGCACAGGGATCAGGGCAGCTCCTGGGCCCCCTTTGGCCACCAGTCCCCACCTCCTGCCTCCCGAGCTGCAGGCCCGCCCGGCTCAGCCGTGACGACCAACCAGCCAATCTGTTTACTGAACTGGCTGACCCCTTCCGGGAACTCGGCCCAAGCTTCCCAGAACTCGGGTATTAATGACCCGGAGCCACATGACAGAGCATGACACAGCACTTTTGGGCGCAAGGCAGGGCCCAGAGGGGTGCGTGGGGGGCCGCAGCCCAGCCCCCTGGAGGCCGGCTGGCTGGTGAGTCACTGCAGCCTCCAGGCAGCTTCCCAATCCCGCCACCCTGCCGCCCTCCCCCAGACCTGGGGCCACCTCCCCCTGCCGGGGCCACCTTAGGACCCCTGGACCTTTGCCCCAGTGACCTAGAAGAGGTCTTGGGTGATCAGGACTGCCCTCTGGAGTTGCAGAAGGGGAAAGTGAACCCCAGAGGCCTGGAGTAAATAATAGCAAGCACTTATGAGGCACTTACTGTGTGCGGGGCACTGGGCAAATATCTCATTCTGCCCTTGGCCACAACCCGACCTGCCAGATGGGGAAACTGAGGCCCAGAGGGCACGCAGCAGGCGGGCAGCAAGGGATCTGGGCAGCTCTGTTGGACCCCGCAGGATCTCCTTTCATTCCCTCAACACCCTGGCAAGGGAGACACGGCGGTGTCTGTTTCCCATTGAGGGAAACAGAGGCACAGAGGGGCTGGGTCCCCTGGCCGAGAGCTCAGTGCTCTGCCTCTGGGATCCCTGCTCAGAGCCGGATGCGTGGGGCGCATCGCTAGGGCGCACTTCACATCTGTGTGCTGACCAGCCCACATGGGCACCCATGCGGGCATCCCTTGGTGCCCACGCGGGCATCCCTTGGGGCTCACGCGGGCAGCCCTTGGGGCTCACGCGGGCATCCTTGGAGCTCGCGTGAGCATCCGTTGGAGCTGCGTTTGAATGCCGACTGTGCCTTTCTCTGGCGGCACGATGGCCTGGGCTCGGCACGTGGCCGCACCCCACTGCACTCGGCGGCCTCCCTGGTGGAGGGCGATCGTGGTGGTCCTGACCTGTCAGGGCAGCCCTCGGGGCTGTGCCATGGAGTTGAAGCGACACCTGGCCGCCGGGCTCCATGGACACCAACTTTGGCGTCTGTATCTTCTCCAGAGCCATGTTAGGGTCAGCCTCGGGGCCCCACGGCTACCTCCCTCTGCCTGTGCCGCCCAAGGGCAAGGTGAGGGCGGAGGTTTTTATGAGGCTGGGAACCAGACAGGCTCTAGGGCTCAGAGGGGCCTGCTGGCGGCGGCAGTGGGGCTGCCTGGTCCCCAGCCCCTGAACTTTGGGCTGGGGGCCACTCCGGTCGGGGATGGGTGGTGCAGGAATGAGGCAGGGACGGGGCAGCACTTTGATGTCTTCTCTTCATTCCATGCCTGTTGCTCGAGCACCTACAGTATACCAGGCTCTAGGAGACCCAGCAAGGTCTCCTTCTGCATTCTGGTGGAAGAGACAAGATCAGTTGAGCAAGCCCAGGAACAGAGAAGATCATTTCAGCGGGGGAGAAGCCCCATGACCGAAACACACAGGGGTGTTCGGGAGCTTCATGGATCAGAGAGGGCTTCTCAGAAGAGGTGACCTGAAGAGACATCCGAAGGAGGAGAAGGAACAGATCCTGGGGAAAGGGAATGCAGTAGGGGTAACAGCCAGGGCAAAGGCCCTGGGGTGGGTTGGGGCTTGGAGAGTCCTGGGAAAGGTGGGGAGGCCAGGTGGCTGGAGGGAGTGAGGGACGGGAAAGGGGATGTCAGAGAAGTTGGCAGGAGTCAGACCACGCAGGGAGCTCTGGGTTGAGTGTCCCTCATGGGATCTGAGTAGGGGCCTTCACTTGCTGTTTTGGCTTAAATTTCCTACACCTCTGACAGAGGAGCTAAAATGGCCAAGTTTACCCAGAAGGTCAGGGGCAGGGTGGGGATGAAAGCAAGGTGGCTGGACAGAGAGTTCAGGCCGACTCACCCTGAGAAGAAAGAAGTCAGACGCGGGCTGAGGAGTTGATGGCCCAGGGTCAGCAGCGTGGGTGCCCTCACAGAGCCCTGAGTGCTGGGCACTTCCTGGCAGAGGAGGTGCCCTTTAAGCTGAGGCTGGGGCAGTTTCTGGAAGACTGCTGGTAGGGGGAAGCCTAGAGGCAAGGGAGAGCAGGGTGGATCTGGGAAACTCATCACGGCTCAGGAGCTAGGAGAGAGGACGGGTGGACTTGTCAGGATCTGATCCTGTGAGACCTTCCTCGGAGCCACCGGGAGAAGCTGCAGTTTCAGTCTGCAGGTCACCTGTGTGCCCCAGCTAGATGCTAGGGACACTGAGGCAGACACACGTTCACCCTCCTGGGCCTCCTGGGCCAGCCCAGAGAGGGGTCAGGGCCACGAGGGGCCAGGAGGGGCACGGGGCATGAGCTCCCATCCTGGCTTCGACAGAAGACACCGGGAGGGCAAATCTCAGTTTGCGGGGTGCCGTCCCTGTGTGGCCTGTGGCAAGTCACCTGACTTCTCTGAGCCTTGGTTTTCTCATTTGTCAATGTCACTTGGAAAGACATTGTCAGAACTCAGCGAGATTATTCTCTCACTCACTCATTCACTGCTTTTTTTGAGGACCAGACCGAGCGCTGGGGACGGCACAGCTCGGACGAAACCGCCCGCTGTGATGGGAGAGGTGGCGCGGCGTGGCAAGCAGCGAAGAACACGGACTCTGAGCCAGAAGGCCTGGCTCTGCTCCTGGCCCACCTCTCATCAACTGTGAGACTTTGGGCAAGTTGCCTTACCTCTCTGAGCCTTTTCTGTCAAATGGAATAAATTACAGTACCCACCTCGTGGGGCTGTTCTAAGAACACAGGCGTTAATACGTGTGTTTAGCACAAGGTACACAGGACATGCTCAATAAATGTTCTCCACGTTTTGTGCTCAAAAGGAGGAGAGAGACAGTAAGCGATCAGGCGGACGGACGCGGCGGAGTCTAAAGTGGGAAGTGGCAATACCAGCTCTTGGCGCCACATGGGCATGCAGGAGGTACTCAATGAGTGTTTCCCCTCCTTTGTCTCCACCTGAGCCGGACTGGGAGAGGAACCTGAGGTTTGGGAGTCTGTGTGGGAGACGAGAGGCTGTCTCCGCGGCTCCAGAAATCCAGGCTGAGCTTTGGGGCCAGGGAGGAGAGAGGCACCCCCACCACCCCTGCAGCCCCGTGTTCCCCGAACCCCATCTCCAGCTTTGTTCACAGCCTGGGTGGCTGGGGCGAGCCGGGGCCTGCCCGGCGGGTCCCCAGTAATGACACTCATTACGCAGGTGTCTGGCAGCTCAGGGGGAGGCGAGGGCCCCAGGGGCTGCGTTCGCATGGCACCCGGCCAGCCCCCCCCAGGCCCTTCCTTGTCCTTTATGAGTCTGGTGCCCAGGGCAGGCGGGCAGGCTGGGGGAGAAGAGCTGGCGTGGGGCCAGCTGGAGCCTGGAGAAAGGAAGGAGCGCTGAGACGTCTGGGTGCCAAGCTATGGAGGCAGGGGGTGGGGGGGTGGGGTGTGTGCGTGCATATGCATGCAGGTGTGTTTAGGGGCACAGTGAGTCTGCGTATCAATACAGGTATTCTTCCAGCCCATCTGTGCGGAGGTGAGAGGGTCTATGCAGGTGAAGCACTGACCGCCCCCAGAATGGGCTCAGCATCTGCAACATCCATTTCACTTGTTATTTAACCTACACTGATGGGTGGGTGCCAGGCTGTGCCTGGTGACATCAGACCCAGCACTGGGCCAGTCATCGGCTCCGCCATCTAAGGCTCCAAACCCTGGGAGAGGCAGACGCCAAACTCGGGGGATAAGACATCCCCATGAAGCCTCCGGTGGAGGAAATAAGGCAGGATGGTGAGACAGAGCAACTGGATGGGGTCAGGGAGGGCCTCTCTGGGGAGGTGACCTTGGAGTGGTGGCCCGAAGGATGAGCTGCCAAGGCAAGATCTGGAGGAAGCATGTTCTGGGCAGGAGGAACAGGCAGTGCAAAGGCCCCAAGGCAGCACCAGCGTGGCCTGTCTGCAGAGCACTGGGGAGGCCCCCGGTACAGTGACTGAGGGGAGGAGGGAGGAGGAGAGGTCAGGTGTGGGCCGGGCCAGGGCCAGGGGTGTGGATCTTATTCTGAGTACAGTGAGAAGCTGGGCGCATGGTGAACACAGAGAAGGGGGCACCTCCCCCCCGGGAAGGATGGGCTTGGAGAGAGTGGGGGCCAAGCCCACTGGGTGTGGGAACCATTGGCTCTCAGAGCTGCAGGCAAGAATGTGGGCTGCTCAATTTGTGTTTGAACCTATTCCCCTGGGTTCAAACCCCCTAGATCTGGGAGCCTGTTATTAAGCTGGCTGTACCCTGGGGCACCTGCCTTTATCCCCAGCCGGGCCTGCCTGCCCCGCCTGCCCCGAGGTTAGCTCTGGCCTCCGAGATGGGAATGGGTGGACGGGACTGGTGAACCCCCTGTGACTGCCCCAGCTCCCGCCGGGCACCTGTGCGAGGCCCAATCAATTTCTAAGAACTGGAAGGAGATTGCGGAGCCGTGAGCGTTGCCATTTACAGACACTGAAACCCAGAGGAGAGGGTATGTCCCAAGGCCTCGTGGCAGGGAGCTGGTGGCGGCACCCAGGAAGTCTCTGTCATAACTCACATTGCTTCCCACTTCCTGTCCTGTCCGCTGGGCTCCTCCCAGCGTAACTCTGGCCAGAGGAGCAGTTGACATCTGAGCAGAGTCGGAGGGAAAAACTAGGGGCAACTTGGGAGGCCTCTCTGTTGAGCCCTACATGATGAACAGTTTAGACAGTGAGTTCCCCATCATTGGAGGCATGTAAGAACACACAGATAACAGTTCTTCATCTGCTTACAAGGGTTTGAATGAATGAGAGACCACTTCCTTTTAAGCTTTGTAATTCCACTGGAACTTGACCCAATCTTTCTCTGTTTAAGCCTTGGTTTCCCAACTGTAATTTTTTGTTTGCATTTTTTTTTTTTATAATCAGAATGGCTTTGATAAGAAGACAGACTTGATGATGAAACTCCCCTGCTTCTAGCTCTTCCTTGGTTCCCCAGTGCTCAGGAGACAGCTCCACCCCTCACCATGGCCCACATGTCCTGCAGCCCTGGCCCCTGCGACCTCTCCTTGCTTCTCTCTAATGAAGCCACTTGAACTTTCTCACCATCATTCGGGTCACTGTCCCTTCCTGCCTCGGGGCTTTTCTGCGACTAATGGATGCCAGGCCAAGCGCTTTCTGTATTTTGTATCTCCCACCTGCCTATGAGATCAATACTGATATTAATACTATAATGGGATCAATTTTACAGATGAGGAAACTGAGTCTGAGTTGAGTCAATGCTGAAAGCCACATAGCCCGTAAGCAGAGAAGTCAGCATTTGAACTCAGGGCATCTGGAACTTGACACCACTCTCTTCTTTCCTGATGAGACTCATTTTCATCTTCAAAACTTTGACCCACTGTCTCCTTCTCCAGGAAGCCTTCCCTGACTACCCTCCCAATGCTTCTCTCATGCTCCTCCTGAGTTTCCCTGTTGTTGCACTGGTCACACTGCCACACAACTTTATTTTAAAGCAGCTTTATTGAGTGAGGTTTAACGGTCTTCCCAGGTGATGCTAATGGTAAAGAACCCACCTGTCAATGCAGGAAACAAGAGAGACCTGGGTTCCATCCCCGGGTCGGGAAAGATCCCCTGGAGGAGGGCATGGCAACCCACTCCAGTATTCTTGCCTGGAGAATCCCATGGACAGAGGAGCCTGGTGGGTTACCGTGCATAGGGTCGCACAGAGTCAGACACAACTGAAGCGACTTAGCACACACTAAAGTTTAACTGACGTGCAATGAACGGCACATCTAGAGTACACTTACACGAGTTCTGACACATGTGTGCATCATGCAGCCACTGGCACAGCCAAAGTGGTCGACACACCCACCACCTCTGAAGGTTTCCTTATGCTTCTCCTCCAGCCTCCCCGTGCGCCCTTCTGCCAGTTGCCAGGTAGCTGCCAATCAGCTTTCTGCTGCTGCAGATTAGTCTGTATTCTCTAGAATTTTCTCTAGATGGAATCGTACAGCATATTCTTCTTTGTTAGGCTTCCTTCCTTCAGCATCATGATTTTGAGATTCATCTATGTTATCGCAACCATTATTTGTTTTTAGGTCTCTCTCCCCGCGACTATCAGCTCCGTGGGGACAAGCGTTTTGTTTATCTCTCTGTCCCCAGCACCCAGCACGGGGCTGGGCACACAGGTAGTGCCTAATAAGTGTTGAACAACTGGAAGGAGGATGAGGATGTGCCCAGGTCAGGAGGAGCAGGCCCAGTTGCATGGCAGAGAGGAGTCCAAAGATTTACTTAAAAAAAAAAACAGCCCCTGGAATAGTCAGGAGGTCTGGCAGCACTTGACTCCTCCCTGGGACAGTCTCCACGGAACAAGGACGTGAATTGCACAGAGGGTCGGGCTTGGGCCAAGGGGGCACTCAGAGGCCCCTGTATCTGGGGTGGGCGTCTGGCTCGTCTGCTGGAGCCGCGCAGCCTACACCTTCCGCATGGCCTGGGCTCCCAGCGGTGGGCGGGCAGGTGGGCGGTGGGAAGGGGAAGTGGCCGCCCAGCCCTCCCCAAACCAGTCGGACTCCTTTGCAGAGGTTTCTGGAGGCGCTTCGGGGAGCTGAGTAAGGGAGAGCGGGAGGCCAGGGTGCAGGAGAAGGAGGGTGGAGGAATAATTTAATTAGCAATATTATAGGGAATTTCCAGTTCGTGCCCCACCAGGCTGGGCAGGGACGCCGTGGGATTACTCAGGCGGTTTCCAGGTATGTTCCAGGCTCGGCCGTGAAGGCTCAGCCAGGCCCAGAGTTCTCATGGCTGACTGGCAACTCAGCTCGCCCATGTGGGAAGGTGGTACAGGTGGTCAGGGCTACACCCCGAGGCCGGGCCTGCAGCAAGGGCTACGTGGAAGCACGAGCTTCCAGCATCAGTCCCCCTGCCCCGAGGGGACTTTATTGGCCCTTTCTCAGGCTGAAACACTGAGTCTGGGAGCTATGGAGCTGGCTGAGGTCATATAGGGGTCACTGGAAATGGGGAGAGCTCAAGAACCAGGGGTAAGTTTTGGAGTGACTCTTTCAATAACAACACTTTTTCACAAATGCTGATTGAACACTTATTGTGCTGAGCCTAGGGATAAAAAATAAAATAAAATCCTGGGTGTATATTGTGGACTGCATCTTGCCTCCTGATGGAAAAACTATGGAGACAGAGACTGTTTAATGAAACCTTGTTTTCCTTTATTGTGGAAATAAGAAGTTTAGACCAGACTGTTGTTCTTCAATCGCTAAGTCGCATCCAACTCTGCAACCCCATGAACTGCAGCACACCAGGTTTCCCTGTCCAGAGTTGCACCAGACTAGCATTTCCCAAATGAGCTTCTAAGGGACACAGAAGCTGTGTATTAATTAATATTAATTAATTAATTAATAGTAAAGTGGGCAACGGGTTTATGATCCAGAGAACTTGAGGATCACTGTGTTTAACAATGTTAGCATTTGTGGCAGGACTTCTCAGAGTCTTTAAAGTCTTCACAAACTCAGTGAGCATCTGGGTAAGTGGGTGTTCTGTAAGTCAGCCTCTGATGTATCTAAGGGAACTTGTTCACTGTTTTCCTGTCTATGAATCATGGTTTACATGCCATCTCGTCTAAGGAACTTTCTCTGAATCCCCAGATAGACCCAGTCCTCTCCAGTGGAGGCACCTGCCTCGAGCCCCCTTTAACCTCCTAATAATAGTTTCCATCTTGAGTTGTAACTATCTGTTCCTGCCACTAGACTGTGAAAGGGAGGGACCAGTTCTGATTCATCTTTTGGTTTTGGTACAGGGAACAGAATAGAATGAGTGGATGGAGAAGTTAATGGGTGGAAGGATGAGTGATGTTTTGATGGATGGGTGGATTGTCGAATGGATGATTTATGGCTGGGTACATGGGTGGATGGTTGAGCGTGGATGGATGAAATTGATGAAGAGATAGATGGATGGGAGAATAGATGAATCAATGACTGAGATGATGAACTGACTTAATGGATGGGTAGATGGATGGAAGGACGGATGGATAAAGAAGTGAGCATGTAAATGGATAGATGGATGATGGATGGATGGTTGAATAAATAAATGGTAATAGATACTTTATGAGATGGGTGGTATAGATGATTTCACGGTTCAACACTGTGAATTATCAATGGTGAATGAGTAAACGTGTAATTAATGGGTAAATAAATAAGAAATGAAATGATAGACACATTAATAGATGGCTAGATAAATAAACACAAAGGAATAAATGGATAGATGAATTGATAAGTAGTGGCTTCATGAATGAATGGTTGGGCAGATTGATGAATGGTTTTGTTGTTCTTTAGTCACTAAGTTGTGTCTGACTCTTTGTGACTCCATGGACTGTAGCCCACCAGGCTCCTCTATCCATGGAATTTTCCAGGCAAGAATACTGGAGTGGGTTGCCATTTCCTTCTCCAAGGGATCTTCCCCACCCAGGGATTGAATCCGTATCTCCTGTGTCTCTGGCACTGGCAGCTGGATTCTTTACCACTGAGCCACAGGGGAAGCAATGAATGGTTAGATGAGATGGATAAACGAGAAAGTGGATGGACGGATGGGTCAGTGAGTGGATGTAGGGAGGGATGGATGGATGGATGGATGGATGGGTGGGTGGATGAGTGGATGGATAAATGGATGCATGGTGGAATAAGTATATGAACGGGTGGATGGGGGAGTGGATGGATAGGTAAGTGAATGGATGGAGGGATGGAGGGATGGATGGATGGGTGGGTGGGTGGATGAGTGGATGGATAAATGGATGTGTGGTGGAATAAGTATGTGAACGGGTGGATGGGGGAGTGGATGGATAGGTAAGTGAATGGATGGATGCACAAGTGAATACGTACAATGTCAAAGGTCCGAACTGAGGTCAGGATGGCGGGAAGATCCCTGCATCCCTCCCTGGGGTAACAGTCTGTTGAATTTTGGGAGCTTGAGAGTTTAATGAAAGCTATGACCCTGTCTCCTGAAAATGACTCCTAGATGCAACATGTAAGCAGATTTAACGTAGCAGTGGCCATCGAGCCTCGCGGCCGTCTACAGAGCCGGGGTGGGGAGCCCCGGCACTGCACAGTTAGTTTCTATTTCTCAAGGCCTGTCCACGGGGAGGAACCCAGGCCCAGAGGGATGAAGTGGCTGAGATGGCGGCAGGGCACATCCCAATAGAGGGGTCAGTCACCTGTGGGTTCGTTTGTCCGTCACACAGCGTTACTTTGACTTTTCTGGATGCTCGGGAGATCGCTGTGAAAAGATAACATTGTCTCTCACAGTGTTTAAGGAGTAAGGTCAAGCAGTTTTCATTTTTAATCTCCTCTCTAATGCTTACTGGTTGGGTCATCTTAGGAAAATTACTTCATCTCTCTGGGCCTCCTCTTCAGATTTAAAACAGGGATAGCGATAATCCCTACCCTATGGGGTACAAACGTGTAAACAAGTGTGCAATGCACATAGCCTGGTGCTCAGGGCATAGTAAGTGTGCAATACACGCTGGTGAGCCCGCAGTATCTAAGGCACTGTCAAGTCCCTTAAAGTGATCGTAGTCTGGCAGGAAGGACAAGCAAGTAAACCGCAGGCTGCCTGGGGCTGTGGAGGGGAATCCTGAGCCGTCACCTTCAGGGTGCCTGGTACCCAGCCTCCACTTACTCACTGTCTCCTTCTGTGCAGAGGATGCAGAGGCTGGAGAGCTTCAGGCCACATCTCCTGGTCTCCTCTGCAGACAGGGCTCTGTATGCTCCTTAGGTTTGGCCACTCAGATGCTCTCCCATGAGATTCAGAAAGTAAAGCCCATCTGGTTTTTGCCTTTGCTCTCTTTCTGCTGATAAACTTGGTCATGGCCGGGTTTTTCCTTTGGTAGCAGCATACTTTGCCTGCTCACCAGTTTCAGGTATTCAGAAGTTGCTGTGTGTGCTAAATAGCTTCAGTTGTGTCCGACTCTTTGCGACCCTATGGACCATAGCCTGCCAGGCTCCTCTGTCCATGGGCTTCTCCTGGGAGGGATACTGGAGTGGATTGCCATGCCCTCCTCCAGGGGATCTTTCCAACCCAGGGATCAAACCTGCATCTTTTACATCTTCTGCATTGGCCAGGTGGGTTCTTTACCGCTAGCACCACTGGGAAGCTCCTCAGAGGTAGCGGTAGTGACCTCCTAACATCCAGATCACTGCTACAGTGAGGTGGTCTGAAAGCCAGCAGCCCCTGTGGTGGTCTGCTGGTTCCCTACCATCCGGACTGGCTGTGGTGGCAGCCTCCCCAGTGGGCAAGCTCTGCTGTGCCATTCTGGAGCCCCTCCAGGCTGTCTAGCAATTTTGTGAGTGCCCACATCCCTGTATTCCATCATCTCTGTGTAAAAAAAAACCCCAAAATGGAGGGGCTTCTGGTTCCTGCAGCTGTAATCTGATTCACATGGGGGGCGGGGTAGGACCTCAGTGGGTACCTAAATCAGGCTTAGGGGATCGTGGACATTGTATGAAGCCCCTGGCATCTTGGTTGAGTCCTGCAGGGCATTCGTGGAGTAGTCAGACAAGAGATGGGGTTAGGGAGGGAAGAACCCTCCAGGCAGAAGGAACAGCCTGGCAAAGGCTCAGAGATGAGAGAAAGCACAGCGTGCTGGAACAGTGAGAGGGGTTCGGGTTGGCTGAGGCCAGAATGTGTACGGATGGGGAGAGGTCACTGGACTGATCTGGGGTTTTAAGGCTGGCCAAGGTGTTTGAACTGCCTTCTGTGATGGAACTACCTTCTGTGATGGGGAGCTACATACAGCTGGCGGCTGTAGGAAACGGCAAACGTCGGCCAGCTGCTGTGGGAAGCTCGATTCGGAAAGGAGGGTGTTCCTACGAGGGGTACACGGCGAGGAGGACAGTGAGGTCAGCCAAGGAGGAGGTGAGCGGCAGATGGATTCGGGGGACGCTGAGGACAAGTCTCCTTGGCCTCGGTGACCAGCTGGGCTGACGGTGTGGGGGGCGAGGTATTACGGACGGCGCTTGGGCCTCTGGCTTTGCCCACTGGGCAAAGGTGGGCCTTCTAAGAGCAGGAAACTGGAGGCAGAGGGGCAGTGTGGGGGAGGCTGGAGAGTTCACCTGGGGACGTTGGGGTGAAGGATGCCTGGGGACCACGCAGGAGCGACATCTGGGAAGCATGCAGACAGTGGCCAGAGGAACAGGAGGCTGAGGCTGAGACAGACTGGATATAAGCCCATGACTTAGGGAAAAGGCGTTTCCCAGGAGGCGAGAGAAATATTCATTCAACAAACACTGTGGGGGAAGCCTGAGACAGACCCTATGTCTTCATTTCTGAATACCAGCACCTGGGCTAGGACCCGGCGGCTTGTTTTTTGTCTTGTTTTGTTTTTTTTGGCCACACCATGAGGCACGTGGGATACTAGTGCCCCTGCATGGGAAGCGCAGAGTCCTAACCACTGGACCACCAGGGAAGTCCCTGGCTGCTGCTTAAATACCCCAGGAGGAAGTTCTAGGGCCGAACCTCGGAGGACGGGCTGGGTTCCGGCAGGAGGAGAGGAGTGAGGCCCCCGTGACCCAGCACGTGAGGCCTGAGCTCGGGTCCAGCTCCTCTGCGTGCTTGTGGTAGGGCCCTGGGCCAGTCTCTCCCCCTCCCCGAGCCTCAGTTTCCTCATCTGAACGTCGGCCATGAAAGGATGTGGTTGAGATTCAGAGTGACGGCGGTGGAGCCGTGTGGCTTGGAGCGTGGGGGGCGTGGGGCCGGCATGTGAAAAGCAGGTGATGAGGGCGTGGTTTGGGGGGTGACCTGGTGGGGCACGGGGTCACCTACTTCCTGAGGCGGCGGGGCCATGGGGGACAGGAGAGGAAAATGAGGATCTGTCTGGGAAACACGGCCGCAGCTGTGTCCCATATGGGACCCCTTCCACCCCATGGCCAGCTGCGGCGGGCGGGCGGGCCGGGGAGCCTCACCTGGGGACAGAGGAGGGGGACCAGATGACAGGGACCTTTTTCACAGCGCCTTGGAGCTGCTGGCACTGGCTCTGGCCACCGTCCCGACCCTCCGATCCTGATCAGGTCCTGATCCGCTCCTTCTCTGGCTGTCCTCTTTGGCCAACTGGAGGTTACAAACCAGAGGCCCGAGAGACCGAATCTGGCCCGTGGGTTGGTTGTGTTCAGTCCAAACAGAATTTTTAAATGAAAGGAGACAACATTAAAGAATCTGTAGATGTTGGATAAAAACTTGTGTTTCTGGAAAATCAGAGGACCCAAAATTCTGATTGCACTGGGTCCCCATCCCCAAGGGGCCACACTGGGCTTTAGATGGGGTGCGTGCCCGGGTCCCCTCCACTCCCTCTTGTCTCTCTGAAGCTGAGGCCAGGGAAAAATAACTCTTTATCATCTTAACTCTGGCCCGCTTCAGTCATTTAAAATCCCACTGGATTTTCAGCCCTGAAAAATTGTCTCTTTTCCCTCCATAACCACTGAGGCCTGGGCCCTGGTTCGAGCCTGGAGCCCCTTAATCTCTGCCTCACGTGAACGCTCCAGGGTGGCTGGTCTTCTCTGCCCTCGCCCCCTCCAAGGCCCGGCACCACGCCCTGAGGGTGGATGCTGGGCTGAGACTTGGCTGGGCTCCGCGGGGCCTGTGGGAGGCGGGCCCACATCTGTTCTGAGATGTGTCAGCTGGGCCTGGTCACACTCTCGGCGGCTCATCCCAGAGGCATGTGGGACCAGTGCTGTGCTTGTGGCCCGGCCGGGGTGGCGGGCGGGGCCCGGCCCGGGACGTGGTGTATGTCCAGGCTGCACACAGCAGGCCTGATATTTCAGCGACAGGCACGCTGGCTGGAAAGAGGGAAGGAGGAGGGGAGAGAGACAGAGCTGCTTTAGTGGGAAATGCCCAGAACACAGAGGCAGAAAGACCTGAATTCACACCCTTGGTTGCTGTGTGACCTTGGCCGAGTTGCTTCACCTCTCTGAGCCTCCAGCGTAAGGTGGCACCAAGGAGAGCCCTCAGAAGTGGTAATGTGGCATCGGCCTAAATCCCAGAGGGGCGGCCCAGAATGAAGGGAAAAATATCACAGACTTCTGGGGGTCAGATCAACAGACCACTTGTGAGCTGAGTGACCCTGGGCAAGTCACTTGTGTATCTGGAGTTGGGAGCAAAGGTCGTAAGCTCTAAACCCTCAGAAAATTAATCTGAGGGGAAAGAGAATTCATTCACTGAACAAATATTTATTGAGCATTTCCTGTGTGTCAGGCGCTGGGGTCAAAGCAGGACACGAGACAGTCAGAGGTCTCTGCCCCCACAGAGTTCACACTTTGGTGCGGTGAGCAGACAACGAACAAGATAAATAAGTTGTATATTATATTTGAAGGGTTTCCCAGGTGGTGTAGTGGTCAAGAAGCTGCCCGCCAGTGCAGGAGATGCAAGAGACTCGGGTTTGATCCCCGGGTTGAGAAGATCCCAAGTCGGAGGAAATAGCAACCCACTCCAGTACTTTTGTCTGGAAAATTCCATGGACAGGGGAGCCTGGCGGGCTACAGTCCACGGGGTCACAAAGAGTTGGACATGACTGAGTGTGTGCACATACATGTGTGCACACACACACACGCACACGCACGCACATTGTATTTGAAAGGACCAGGGCTGCAGAGAGAAATAGAGTGGGGAAAGGAGGTGGGCTGAGCTGGGGGTTTCCGTATCTAGAGATGGGTCAGAGACAGCCTCACTAAGCAGGGAACGTCTGAGCAACAACCTGTGAGTTGAGGGAGGGAACCAGCAGGAGCAAGAGGTTTTCACGACGCAGGAGGAGCACTCAGGGCAAAGGCCCTGAGGGCTGCGGGCAGGGGCGGGGCTGGCCCCAGGACCCTCTGTCGTGGCTTCTCCGCACGAGGCGGGCACCGCGGAGGATTCCGAGCAGAGGTGGGACGCAGTCTGACTTGCGTTTTCACAGGACCCCTCTGGCGGTGAGTGGAAAACGGACTGCAGAGGCCGGGACAAAAGCAGGAAGAACAGGGGAGGTCCGGAGCGGTCAGTCCTCTGTTTGCGGATCATGCTCGCCCCCTGCTCTACAGCCTTCGTGGCTCCCCATTGCCCCTGGAGAGAGCCCGAGCTCCTCAGCCCGGCGTTCAGGGCTCCCGCCACGCGGGCTGGTCTCCTCCCTCCAGCCCCCGTCTCTCCCCCTCAGCCTCGCTGGACACGCGTCCCCCACTGTTCAGTGAGCTGTGCCTCCTTCTGCACTGGTCCCTTGGCCAGGAACACTCTTCCTGTCCTTCCTTTGTGAGGCAGCTCACGGATGGCTCAGTCCCACCAACTCCCGCTAACTCTCAGCTGGGGTTTAGGAAGGCAAGAGGGGGAGAGGAAGTCCTCATCCCAAGGTGCGGGGTGGGCTGGTGGGCGCAGACCTTATCTCCCCCTCTTCACATACACCCCAGGGCTCTGCCAGCTACGAGTAGGATTGGGAGGTAAAAGTGGAGCTGGAGCCTGCTGTGTGACCTTGAGCAAGTCACACGCCCTCTCTGAGCTTTACTTTCTCCGCCCGGCACAATGGGGAAAACAATGAACTTCCTCATAGGTGGTTGGACAACGGTGGCTGTGAGCTCGGGGGCTGTTACCTCCATGGGCGAGATGGCATTCTGGGAGAAGATGCGAGCACACGTCTTTTTCCAGCTGGGCCAGGCCCACACAGGCAGCCTCGAGCTGATGCCAGGGCTATCTTGGGGGATGGATCCCTTGGCAGCCCCAGGGTTCTCCAGCTTGGTTGTCCTTGAGTTACCTAAGCAGCCACTGTGTGTCCAGCCCCAGCTCTGAGTAGGGACTAAGGGGCTTCCCAGCTGGCGCCAGTGGTAAAGAACCTACCAGTGCCGGAGACATAAGAGACATGGGTTAAATCCCTGGGTCAGGAAGATCCGCTGGAGGTGGGCAGTATTCTTCTCTGGAGAATTCCCATGGACAGAGAAGCCTGGCGGGCTACAGTCCATAGGGTCGCACAGAGTTGGACACGATGGAAGTGACTTAGCATGCGTGCACGAGGGACAGAAGACCTGGGTTCAAGTCCCATCTCTGCCACTTAGCAGCTTTATTATCTAGGTGAGTTAACCCCTCAGCTTCTCATCTGTGAAATGGGGAAACTAACAGTACTTATCTCCTAGAGTCATGAGAGAAGCCAGTGAGATGATGTAAATATTACACTCAGCACATGGAGTAAGTACCTAATCTATGCCAGTTATTATCATTATGGTAATATTTTTTATTATGACTGCTGTTTACCAGCTACGGGGGGCTCCCTATGCCTGTTTTCTCATCTGTGAGATTAATTGCACTGCTGCCCTGTAAGGATTGAGTCTAATATGCACAAATAGTGTCTGGAGCAGAGCAGGTCCTCAGTGAGTTTTTTGAAAATTTCAAGGGTAGAATTCATTTAATACAGTACCAGAAGTCATCACTGATCCGCGAATGGTTCCTATGAAACCTTTTTATTATCTCTCTAGTCAAACAAATGCCCATTTGGTTTAATTCAATTTAAGCAAACAAATGAGATAAGAAAGAAAACCCCCGGCCTCGGGATAGTCATTGCAACCCAATGGGCGATGAGGGATACATGTGCTTCTAATAAAAAGCTGAGGACAAGCAGCAGGATTGTATTAACATTTCAAGTAATTACGACCGTGCATTTGGAAGACCTTGGGCAAGTCCCTACTCTTCTCCGATCCTCGGTCTTTTCTTCTCTGCAATGGGTATGAGAACCTTTAACCTGCAGGACTGTGGTTTGGCTCACACCCACCACAGCTGCGGCTTATGAAGTGCCTCCTGTGTGCAGAGGACTGTGTGTCATCTCCCCTCCCTCCCAGGAGGGGAGGTTGGGCACGGGCTGCCCCCCCCCACCCAGGAGAGGACAGTGAAGTTGGAGACGTGGCTGGAGATGCCGCTGCGGGAGGGAAGGAAGTGGGGGGGCTGGGCAGGCTGGACTGACGCAGCTGTGATGTCAGTGACAGGCCGCAGGCGGTGGCCGGCCCAGTGCGAACGGTGAGCTCTGCTGGCCTGGCGTGGTGCCTCCCCCCCGGGGTGTGGGGGGGTGGCCTGCTGCCCCCCTTAACCCCTTCCCGGCCTCGTTTTCCCAGACAGCCATCCCCCGGGCCTGGCCTTGCCCACAAGATTCCCAGATTTCACAACCGGGGCTGGCGCTGAATCATGTACAGTAAGTCCGGGGAGAGAAACTCCTGGCTGCCCGGCGTCCCCAGGACCGGCTGGCCGCCAAGCCAGTCTTCCCTCCCCACGGGCGAGTGGCCGCGGGGAGCCAGGGATTGTCCCTCCGGGCTGCTGACCAGCTAGGGGGGCGTCGGGCAGGGCACGTGACCTCTCCAGGCTGCGCTGGGAATCAAGGGGTGGGGCTGTCTCTAGGGGACCCTGGGGGCGGGAGGTAGGGCGTGGGGGAGACTAGAGAAGGGAATGCATCCCTTCGCCTAAGCCACAGTTTCCTGATCTGGAGGATGGGCATAATCACAGGACTGACCTCACAGGGCCAGTGCGAGGATTAAATGAGATGATCCATGCCCAGTGCTGAGCACAGTCAGTGCCTGACAAGCAGGACTGTTGCTGTTGTGGTGTCAGAGTTCCCCAAGACTTTGAAAGACTCCGGAGAAATCATTCAGTCCTTGGGGGAGCCATCCCTGCTCCCTGCCCTCTAGAACACCCACCCCTCTCCTCGTGACCCAAATGATTCTTATTTTTAAAAACGTCTTTATTACATCAACAAATATCTGTTGAGCACGGCTGTGTTCTACTGGGTCCTGGAAATACAGCAGTGAATAAAAAAGAAAAAAAAAAAAGAAGAAATAAAAACAAGCCCCTCTGTTCTCACAGAGTCTATACTGTAGTGAGGGAATCAGAAATTTCAGGTCATTTCAGAGAAGGATGAGGGCTCTGCAGGAAATAAGGCAGAAGCTGTGATGGAGACAGCCCAAGAGTGATCCTCTGAGGAGGTGACCTTTGAAGAGAGATTGGATAAAAAGAAGCCAGTGTGGGAAGGAGTGTGTGTGGGGACATTGCTCTGGGCAGAGGGGACCGCAGGTGCATAGATGTGCTGGTGGGAGCCAAGGCGAATTTGGAGATCACCTGGGCCAGTGTGGCTGGAGTGGGGCACGTGCGGGTAAGAGGGGGAGCAAGTGAGCATGCGGGGGTGGGGTGGGCACAGACGCCCTGCACCAGCACTCTGAGCCCTGGGCTCCTCCTGAAAGTGAGCTTCCTGGGGCCTGCCCTGTGCCTGCAGGGCGGCCACTTGGCAAGGGCCTGGCTCCCTCCTCTCTGGGGTCCCCAAGACCAGGAACAGCCCACTCACATGGAAAAGCCTCATCTCCGGGGTCACCATATAGGATCAGGCATCTACGCTGAGGCTTCAGCTGGGACTCAGACAGCTTCAGGGGAAAGCGGAGGGCCGAAATCTGCCTCTTCCTAGCCTAGGGCTTTGACATGTGCATCTCAGAGCCTCAGTGTCCCCTTCTGTGAGATGGGCACAATGTTGCCACATAGAGGGATGTATGCGGTGGAATACTACTCACCCAGGAAAAAACGAGGCCTTGCCGTTTGCGACAACACGGATGAACCTTGAGGGTGTTATGCCCAGTGAAATTAATCAGAGAAAGACAAATATCGATACCATATGATTTCACTCATATGTGGACTATAGAAATCTACTAGACGAACAAAAAACCAATATGTAGATACAGAGGAGAAAGTTGCGGTTACCAGAAGGGAAGGAGAGGCGGGGCAAGGGGGTGGGCAGTGGATACAGGGGCTCCGCCAGGGCGGGGCAGGTGGGAAACGGACTTTCAGTGGTGAGCATACTGTTAGGTGGGCTTCCCGGATGGCACTCCTGGCAAAGAACCTACCTGCCCAGGCAGGAGACATAAGAGCTTGGGTTCGATCCCTGGGTTGGCAAGACCCCCTGGAGGAGGGCATGGCAACCCACTCCAGTGTTCTGGCCTGGAGAATTCCCATGGACAGAGGAGACTGGTGGGCTATCATTCATGGGGTCGCAGAGAGTCGGACACGATGGAAACGACAGCACACGCACACTGTCAGATGTGAAGAAGTGGAAACAAGATGTTGTGCACATGAAACTTATATAATGCTATGTTGGTACTACCTCAATTTAAGAAAATAATATAAAAAATAAATAACTGAAAGGAGGAAGAGAGGGCTTGTTCCAGGATCTGTCCCTGTTTCCCCTCCCAAAGCCAGGCAAGAGGCTGGGATTCCAGGGGCAGAGGGCAGCTGGAGCTTGCCTCTGGGGCCCGAGAGTTGTGGGCAACATGAGGCCTAATCAGCATTCCGAAGAGTGTTTTATTTTTATTTATTTTTATTTTTTGGCCATGCCACAGCATGTGGGATCTTAATTCCTCGACCAGGGATCAAACCTGTGCCTCCTACATTGGAAGCGCAGAGTCTTAACCACTGGACTGCTAGGGAAGTCCCCTGAAGAGTGCTTAAAAAAATTTTTTTTTTAATTTCTAGAAATTTTTTTTTTTTTTTTTTTACCATTTCCCATCAGGCCGTGGCAGTCAGGATGGCTGTTGGCATGGGAGATTGGAGCCTGACATGCAGCCAGGGAGATGGAACGTGTCTATGTACTTGTGAAACCACAGCTCCTGTGGGGCAGGCAGGCTTCTTGCTCCCATTGTGCAGATGAAGAAACCGAGGCCCTGACAGGGGAGGGGTGCTGCCCTGGTCTCCCCATCAGGGAGGGGCAGAGATGCAGTCTCAAGACTGACTGGTCTGTGTGGCTCGTGCCCATCCACAGCCCCACGTCCTCCTGGTACTGGGCGTCTTGGGGCAGGACGGCTGTCAGAGCCAGATGTTCATGCCTGCTGCGCTCCTACACATCTGGAAAGGAAACCGGATGCAGGCCGAATCGGACCAGGTGCGACCCCTCTTCCTCCTCCCACGGGCTGGGAGTAATTATTTGCCCGGGTTAATAGTGCCCACTTCCCTCCACCTTTCATCACAGCTCCTGGAATTGCCAGGCAGTAATTAACCTTCCTAGCACCCCTCTGAAGTTGGTACTGGAGGCAGACATGTTATTATACCCATTTTTTTTTACAGGTGGGTAAACTGAGGCAGGGCCCATTGAGGCCTGGGAGCCTGTGGTACCCCCATGACTCAGCAGCTAAATCAGTCTCCACTTTCTTCCCACAGGAAGCAAGAGGGCTTACCCTTCAGACACCCCTTCCCCTGGGGGCCAAGCTGCAGACGAGAGACTTGGCAGGTCTTGGATACTCCTTGTTCCTGCCCTCTCGCCTCTCAGAAGCAAGGGGCATGGGCTTGGGGCCAGGTTGAAGGGGCTGGGGTCTGACTCTGCTGTGTGACCCTGGGCAAGTCACTGCCCTTCTCTGAGCCTCAGTTTCCTCCTTGGTAAAGTGGGGATAACTATTCCCACTTTGTGTCTTTGTTTCCCTGAGCAGAAATCACAGAGCAGACCTCTGGTCAAGCTCCATTCCCTGCCCAGCTCTGGCCACACAGGCCTCCACAGTGCTCTTTGGACACCCAAGTCACTTTCAACCTCAGGGCCTTTGCATGTGCAGAGCCACCTGCCCAAAATGTCCTTCCTTCAGATCTCTGCCTAGCAGGCGCCTTCTCTGCTTTCTCAGCTCAAACATCACTTCCTAAACCTAGTCTCTTCACCCCCCTGCCCTGCCCCAACACCTTGCTCTATTTTATTTTCTTAAAGTGCTTATGAAGGTAACTCATCATTTACATTGTTTGTTTCCTCGTCAGCTCCACCAGGGCAGAGATTTCCATCTGGGTCATTCTCAATGTACTCTTAAGGCTCAGCTCAGCATTAGGAACACAGTAGGTGTTGAAGAAATGATTTTTGCTTTTTCCACCTCTTGCCTGGCTTGCTCCAGGGTCAGCTACTCCTTGTCAACTGAGGATGGACTGAGCTCCATTCTCTTGAAGGACTCAGGTCGCTTTGAAATCCAGGACCTCAGTCTCGTAGCTTCCCAGGTAATGCAAGTTGAGAGCAAGAAGGTAGGTGAGGGGAGAAGAGCCCCCCCGGAACAGACACCCTCTTCCCTGCTGCTCCACCCCTCCCCTGCTGCCTCGGGCTCATGGACTCACTCCAGGCCAATCCCCAAGCCAGCCACCCCCTCCCTTGGCATGTCTGTCAGCACCCTTGGGGGAAAGAATTTGGAAAGGGGAGGAAGAGAAAGAAAAGAAAGCAGGGTGCGAGGGGACGGTTCCCACACCTGTGTAAATAATTTGTCGTCTTAAAACTTGTCAAATATGCTCACCTTCAATGCCCAGTTCTTGGGCTTGTTTTCCTTGGCAAGGCCCCCACGGGAGTGGAATTTCGGCTGAAGGGAGCCCAATTGTCATCCTTTAAGCATGTTCCCAGGCCAGGGGGCCAGGGGCGGCTCTGGCTGATGCTCCACTTCCGTCCTCAGAAGTACTGGAACGTTCCTGGGATTTCGGGAGCAGCCGCCAGTCCTGGAAGCTGTCCCAGAATTCTGGAATGTTGGAATTCAAATGGCCTCCTGCCCATTTTTCAGAAGAGGAACATGAGGCCCAGAGAGGGAAAGCGGTTGGCCTGAGGTCACACAGCATGCTGGGAAGCGCTAGAGTTTTCCAAGAGAAGGTGGGATCAGTATCCATCTCCTGGTTTCTCCTGTATTGGGGTAATAGCACCCCAATTTCCTACTGGAGAACCTCCTCTTCCCTCATCTCATTCCATGAGATTTGGGTGGGGTGTCCTAGGACCCTGTCTCCAAGGGTGGACATGTGACCAAGTCTGGCTCCATGTGATTGGTCCAGGGATGGGCGTGTAACTAAGCCTGCCCAACGAAACTTGATCCTGGGACTTTGGTTGCTGAGAATTATTGGTGAAAAGACTTGCAGTTTTTCCATTGGATGGAGAGTGAGCAAGTGAAAGCCTGGAGCATCAGGGGACTTCATAAGAGAAAAACCTGCCTGAGAGAGATCAACACAGAGCTAGACAGGGTTGGAACCCCTGGATCCAGCCATACCTGAAATTAGACACACTTGGATGTTTTTTTTTCACGAGCCACTACATTTCCTGTTTTTGGCTGAAAACAGTTTGGTTTTCCATCACTTGCACACAAAAGGGCATGACTGACCCAGGGGAAGGGAGAAGGAAGTGATTCCAGGCCGAGGAAATAGCGTGTGTCATGACCCTGAAGCAGAAATGCTAGGGGATATTCAAATAACAGGGCAAAGAGAGTCATCCCCAAGGTGAGGTTAGGAGTTTGTTGGGTGGTCAGGCAGAGAAGGGAGCGTCTCCAAGCAGAGGGAACAATGGATGAGAGCGCTCGGAGGGGCGACCAGCGAGTGAAGACTAACCACGTGCTGGGCTTGTGTTGGGTGCCGAGGAACACAGAGATGAAAAACGTGAAATCGAATCCAGCTACTTCTTAATGGCTCTGGCCAAATGTGGGCTCTTCTGCTTTCAGAGCTGAGCCATCATACCCTTCCAGCATGCTGTCTCAGATACTCACATGTTTTCTTTGTTGATGTTTGGCACCATCGGGGCCACCCAACTTCATTTTATAGGGTGCAGAGCGTCAGTTCACATTGGGTCACATAGAGTCATTCCCTTTGCAGATCTTTCTATAGTTCTTCCTTTACATCATGAAGAGCAGATGCTAACCTATCTCTAACACCCAATACTTGCTTATCTCCCTTGGTGAAAATGAGCAAGTCTCAGACGTCATACCTCCGGCATTCAGCTTTTTCTAGCTAAACTTTTAAAACCTTTGTACTCAGCTATGACATATGCAGGAGAAGAAACTGGCAACCCACTCCAATACTCTTGCCTGGAAAATCCCATGGACAGAGGAGCCTGGTAAGCTACAGTCCATGGGGTCGCAAAGAGTCGGACACGACTGAAGTGACTGAGCATGACGTATGCAAAGAAGTACTCGGCTTGAATTTTCATAGCTTAGTAATTGCTGCTGCTGCTGGTAAGTTGCTTCAGTCATGTCAGACTCTTTGCAACCACATAGACGGCAGCCCACCAGGCTCCCCCATCCCTGGGATTCTCCAGGCAAGAACACTGGAGTGGGTTGCCATTTCCTTCTCCAATGCATGAGAGTGAAAAGTGAAAGTGAAGTCGCTCAGTCGTGTCCGACTCTTAGCTACCCCATGGACTGCAGCCTACCAGGCTCCTCCGTCCATGGGATTTTCCAGGCAAGAGTACTGGAGTGGGGTGCCATTGCATTCTCCAATGCATGAGAGTGAAAAGTGAAAGTGAAGTCACTCAGTCGTGTCCAACTCTTCGAGACCCCATGGACTACAGCCCACTAGGCTCCTCCGCCCATGGGATTTTCCAGGCAAGAGTACTGGAGTGGGGTGCCATCGCCTTCTCTGAATTAGCACCCAAACAAACTGGCGCAGAGCCCCGCCCTCCCCTCTGTTGCTTCCCTCCCTGTGGGCATTGCTATCCTGACTTCTATCCCCGTAGGTCAGTGCCGCTTGTTTTTGAACTTTGATATTTTTCTCTTTCTATAAATTTGCCCTTTCCAGAACGTCATGTAAGTGGAACCCTATAGTGCATTGATTTTTGAGACTGGTTTTTCTTACACTCAGCACCTTGCATTTGAGACACGTTTATTTCATTGTGTGTCATCCGTACATTGATCCTTGTTATTGCTGGATAGTACTCCGTTATATGGACATGCCATTGATTGTTTACCCACTCACCAGGTGAGGGATATGTGGACCGTTTCCAGATTCAGTGATTATAAGTATCAGTTCAGTTCAGTTCAGTTCAGTCACTCAGTCGTGTCCGACTCTTTGCGACCCCATGAATCGCAGCACGCCAGGCCTCCTTGTCCATCACCAACTCCCGAAGTTCACTCAGACTCATGTCCATCGAGTCGGTGATGCCATCCAGCCATCTCATCCTCTGTCGTCCCCTTCTCCTCCTGCCCCCAATCCCTCCCAGCATCAGAGTCTTTTCCAGTGAGTCAACTCTTCGCATGAGGTGGCCAAAGTACTGGAGTTTCAGCCACTTATAAACTTTTGCAAATAGGTTTTTATGTGACCATAACATTTTATTTATCTTGGGGAAATTTCTAGAACTAGAATTGCTGGGTCCCATGGTAACTGTACATTTGACTTAATCAGAAACTGCTGAACTGTTTTCCAAAGTGTCTGTATTTCGTACTCCCACCAGCGTTGCATCAAAGTTTCAGTCGCTTCCCGTCCTCACCAGCACTTGATATTGTCTGTTTTTTGTTTTTAATTTTAGCCGTTCTAATAGGTGTACTCTGGAATGTCACTGTGTTGTTAATTTGCCTTTCCCTAATGACTAATGATGTTAAGCATCTTTTTATGTGCTTATTTGCCATCTTTTTTTTTTTTTTTTTGGTGTAGTGGCTGTTCAAATTCTTGTCCATTTAAAAAATCAGATTGTTTTCTTATTAATGGGTTTGGAAAGTTCTTTATATATTCTGGATAGGAGTCAGTCCTTTGTAGATATGTGATTTGCAAATACTTCCTCTCAATCTGCGGCCTGCCTTTTTGTTCTCTCAACAGGCAGACTTCAATAACATTGTTTTGTTTTCATTGTGGTGGTTTTTCTGGCTATCTGTGATTTATGGCAAATATTCTTTGTTCTTTTCAAATCTAGTGATCATATCAAATGTCTCCTCTTAAAATAAATTCATTTAGATAGAAAGCTAATTCAACTTGAAGAAAAATATTAAGCAATAGGCTTCTCTGGTAGATCAGACGATAAAGCATCTGCCTGCTGTGCGGGAGACC
Organism: Bos indicus x Bos taurus; assembly: GCF_003369695.1. Taxonomy (NCBI): domain Eukaryota; kingdom Metazoa; phylum Chordata; class Mammalia; order Artiodactyla; family Bovidae; genus Bos; species Bos indicus x Bos taurus. Next base: position 5,137,894 of record NC_040088.1, on the reverse strand, counting down.
TGGGTTCGATCCCTGGGTCGGGAAGATCCCCTGGAGAAGGAAATGGCAACCCACTCCAGTACTCTTGCCTGGAAAATTCCATGGATGGAGAAGCCTGGTGGGCTACAGTCCATGGGATCGCACAATCGGACACGACTGAGCAACTTCACTGGTTCACTGGTAGAAATAGTGGAAAGCAGACCGCACAAAAATCGTGAGGCCAGGTACTTGAATAATTGAAGTGTGGGCAGCTCTGATTCATTCCATCAAGAAATATGGATTGAGCACCTACTATGCTCCAAGCTCTGTCTTAGGCGCTGGGACGTACAGAAAGACAAAAGGAAGTTTCTGCTCTTCTGTTGATCGTTTCTCTCCAGTGAACTCCTCTTCATCCTTCAAAAGCCGACTTGAATGACCCTTCCTCTGTTTAACATTCCCTGGAACACTCACCACTTCATACTGCAAGTTTCTGCATCTGTGAGCTTCTTTCTGGGAGGGGGATATACCTGGCAGCCTCTGAGCAGGTTGCATAGAGTCTGATGCTTAGGTTCTCAGTGAACAGCATCTCATGGAGTAGATGCTACTATGAGATGCCAAAGATGAGTTTGCTGGTTTTAATGACTGAAATTAGCCTGTTCAACCCAGATGCACCCAGATGTGGCCTGAAGCCCCTCCCTGCTCAGTCTGAGCTGGTGCTACGCAAACCAAGGTCATTCTCCTTGGCCTTCCCTTCCACTGACAAAGACATCAAGAGAAAAAGCCTCCCAACCTGATGCCTTCAGCTCCCCTCTTTGCTCCCCATCCCTGGTATTCATGATCCCACAAACACTCCCCAGGCATCTCTTTGTCTGACTTGGCTCCAGGGACCGCTTCACCCTGGCTCCCAGCACCCTTCCTCCTGCTTCTCCACTCCAGCACAGCAGCCTGCTTCTTCTGCTCCTCCAACACACCAAGCTCATTCCCACCCCCGGGACTTTGCACTTGCTGTTCCCTCCATCTGAGACCCCCTTTTTCTAGCTGTTTGCATGACTGGGTCCTTCTCCACATTCAGTTCTGAGTTTAAACTACTCCCTCCCCAGAGGCCCTCCCAGGCCATACTATGAAAAGCCTCCCTCACATCTACATTTTATCCTATCAGTTCAATTCACTCAGTCATGTCCGACTCTTTGTGACCCCATGGACTGCAGCATACCAGGCTTCCCTGTCCATCACCAGCTCCTGGATCTTGCTCAAACTCTTGTCCATTGAGTTGGTGATGCCATCCAACCATTTTATCCTCTGTTGTCCCCTTCTCCTCCTGCCTTCAATCTTTCCCAGCATCAGGGTCTTTTCCAATGAGTCAGTTCTTCGCATCAGGTGGTCAAAGTATTGGAGTTTCAGCTTCCAATGAATATTCAGGACTGGTTTCCTTTAGGATGGACTGGTTGGATCTCCTTGCAGTCCAAGGGACTCTCAAGAGTCTTCTCCAACCCATAGTTTAAAAGCATCAATTCTTTGGCGCTCAGCTTTCTTTATAGTCCAACTCTCACAAGCTATAATTTTATCCTATAATTCTGTTTATTTTCTTGGTAGCACCAAGGGCTCTCATATCAGTTTACTTGTGTGTTCACTTGTTTCTTGCCTGTGTCCTCCATTAGAGCATCTGTACTGTGGGGGATTTTGATCTGTCCTTCCCTGTCTTCCCAGTCCTGGTACAGTGCCCAGTACAGTGCCCAGAATATAGTAGATGCTCAATAAGCTTTTGTTGAGTGAATGATGTCTCCTTTGAGGTGCCTTCAAGCAACACTGAGTCCTTTAGCCCCACGTGACAGGCTGATGGCTCTCTGTGCTTCTTCATGGGGGACCTTCAGGGTGGACCACCTATTTTCCTCTTCCTCCTTGTCCCCACCGGGCCCCTGCGGCCGGCCCAGTGCTGAGCGCTGCCTGCTGGGTCCACCAGGCTTGTGTCCTGCCAGCTGGGACAATCCACCGCCTTGGAGCCATCCCGTTGGAAGGTGGTCCTCAGGGCCTCACCCCTTGTGGACTGTGGTAGGGGCCAAAGCCAGCTCTGTGAGCTCCGAATCACGCCAGCTCCCCGCAAGAGTCATTCCAGCTCCTTTCTGTCCTCCTGGTTCTGTCACTAGGAAGGCAAGGCTCCACTTGGGGCCTGTGTGTCTTTCCCATTTCCTAATACTTCTTCTTTCATTTTAAGAAACAGTGAGTGTGTGCAAGCTCAGACGCTTCAGTTGTGTCTGACTCTTTGCAACCCTATGGACTGTAGCTCGCCAGGCTCCTCTGTCCATGGATTCTCCAGGCAAGAATACTGGAGTGGGTTGCCATGCCCTCCTCCAACGGGATCTTCCCAACCCAGGGATCGAACCCACGTCTCTTATGTCTACCTGCATTGGCAGGTGGGTTCTTTACCACTTTGTATAATATGCTAAATATCTTCAATTTATAGCAAATGCCTTAGGTTGAGTCCCCCTAGAAGCAGATCCTCAAGAAAATAATTCAAAGCCAAGTAGTTTATTTGTGAGATGATCCCAGAAAATTCTGGTAGAGGTGTCGGAAAGTGAGCCTAGGAGGTGGAGGGGGGGCCTCCAGTGCAGAGAATATTGTCGAGCAAGGAACCCCTGTGGGCGCCTGGGGATCCACCTGCTGCAGAGCTCTGAGAAATGGTACAGAAGGTGCAGACAACCTTGGGGCTTTCCAGCGGGGGCAGGTGGTGGTGGGCGTGGCCAGGGAGCTGAGGCAGGGATACACCTGCTTCTGCCGCTCCCTGGGTGGGGGCGGCTCCCTGGAGTGTTAATTCCCAGAACTTCTGGCCTCCTGCAGGTGGGCAGAGCCCATGGGTAAAGGGGGTAGGTGCTGGCAGCTGGAATCCTGTTTATGTTCATGGGAAGTAAGCAGGAGGGGAGCTGGGCGAGGCACCAGCAGCAAATGCCTCGCACTTGAGGCTCGTTTCTCATATAAAGCAGAGATCAAATGTTTCCTTTAAAATGAAGTTTAAATAAAAGTTGAAAACATGAGTCGGCTTAAAGAGAAAGAGTAAATAGTGTACAGGGGAAATATGAATGTGGCAAACACTGCTACTTCTAAGGGTGTTTTGAGCCTTTAACTTCCCTGGTGGCTCAGACAGTAATCTGCCCGCAACGCAGAACATCCGGGTTCGATCCCTGGGTCAGGAAGATCCCTTGGAGAAGGGAATGGCAACCCACTGTAGTAGTCTTGCCTGGAAAATCCCATGGACAGAGGAGCCTGGTGGGCTACTGTCCATGGAGTCGTGGAGTCGGACACGACAGAGTGACTAACAATTTCAAAGCCTTTAACAAGCAGACGTGTCTCCTTGGTGACCCACCCGTATGGGGATACAGAGACCAGCCTCTCCTCACAGCACACCGACCCCAAAACTGCATTGGATTCCTGGGAATCTTGGAAATGAGCCATGAGACTTGAAGCCCTTTGACTTGGGGTCTGTCACTTAATATCTCTAGACCTGTCCATGAAAAGGGTAGGTTCTAAAGTCAAGTGAAAGAAGAAATGTGCAAAAACAGCCAAGACAACTCTGAAACAGAAGAACTAAGAGGGAGAACTTGTCCGTCCAGACTTTGGGATCTATGAAAGTGAAGTCGCTCAGTCGTGTCCAACTCTTTGCGACCCCATGGACTGTAGCCTACCAGGCTCCTTTGTCCATGGGATTTTCCAGGCAAGAATACTGGAGTGGGTTGCCATTTCCTTCTCCAGGGGATCTTTCCAACCCAGGGATCGAACCTGGGTCTCCTGCATTGCAAGCAGACGCTTTACCATCTGAACCACCAGGGAAGTCTATGGGATCTACGGCAGAGGTTTAAAAAGTAAAACTCAATGTGCCTGCTAGGTCAGTTCAGTCGTGTCCGACTCTTTGCGACCCCATGGACTATAGCCTGCCAGGCTCCTCTGTCCATGGGATTCTCCAGGCAAGAACACTGGAGTGGGTTGCCATGCCCTCCTCCAGGGGATCTTCTGGCATCAAACACACATCTCTTACGTCTCCTGTATTGGCAGGCACGTTCTTTACCACTAGCGCCTCCTGGGAAGCCCGGTATTGGCATAGAAGTGGGCAAACACATCAAGGGACTGGAACAGAGTCCAGTAACTAGCCCAGGTGTCACTTGTCCTGCTGAGGGGTGTGAAAGGGTTTGGGAAAGGGGAGACGTCAGTTAGCGTGGAGTTCTCTGGATTGAGTCTGGGCTGGGGCACTGGCTCCCCAGCAGGCTCCTGTTGGTGGCCTTTCCCTAGGGTCCTCCTGCCAAGGCCCTGAGGAGACATCCTCATGGACCACACGCTCCCCGCGTCTGCCCTGGGAATCTCAGGAGCCTCCAGGGCATCGCTCCCTTTGGATTTCTCTTTGCTTTTTCTGATTAACCTACAAAGACAGCCACACGTGGGTGCTGGCTGCCCTTTCCCAGGTCTCCAAAGCTTGCTCATCTCCTTTTAGGAGGCAGAGCAGACCTCAGCCTGGAGCCCTCAGCCAGCCATAGAATCCAGCTAGAGTTTAATAATATTTCTTTGTGATCATTGCTTTTAAGGTTGTTTTGTCTGTAGAACAGTAACTGTACAAATTTTCCTTGAAAATTTCCTTGAAAAAAGTTTATTTTACTGACACGTGCTACAGAAGAGGATGAACCTCCATAACATCATGCCGAGCGAAAGAATTCAGATCCTGAAGGTCACCTATGGCACAAATCCCTATGAAATATGTAGAATAGATAAGTCCACAGTGACAGAAAGCAGAATGGTAGTTGCTCAGGACTGGGGTGCAGGGCTCGAGAGTGGGGAGCAGCTGCTTGATGGGTACCGGGATTTCTTCTGGGGTGATGAAAATGTTTTGCAGCTAGTGAGAGGTGGTGGTTGCATAACACTGCGAATACCATTGTGACTAGCACATGAATTATTCACTTTAAAGTGGCTAATTGATGTTACGTGAATTTTACTTTAGTAAATGATTTTTTAAAAACCAACCAAGCAAAGAGAAAAAAAAAATCATTCGTAAAAAGTGTGAATGACTTTAAAGATGACTTTTCAACGAGGTTTAGGAGACATTGGCTGAGGGAACTGACTTCACACCCAGGCCATGGCCCCTGCTGTGCCCAGGTGTGGAACGCCCCCTCTGTGCACTGAAGGAATGCTGCCCATCCCTGGGAACCAAGCTGTAGTCTGAGCTCTGCAGGACGCCCTCCCTAATTACACGGGCCCGTCCGGAGATCAGAGCATCAGGTGGGCCCAGTCCTGCCGCTGTGCAGACCTTGGTGCAAATCCTGTTAGTGGGGTGGAGTCTCCTAACTTTGGACACACTGCTTACTTAACCTTCCCAAGAGGGCCTCAGTTTCCTCATCTGTGAAATGGGGGCTCATGGTTGGTCTTATCTCACCAGGTTGAGTTAAGCCTACCAGCAGACGGGGCCTGGTGCAGTGTGGATGCCCTTGGCTCACCCCTGGCTTTGAGCACCGGTCACGTCATATTGATTTATGTGCCTCTTGTTTCCTGAACTGGAAGCAAGGGCGCAGTCTTTGTCATCCCTGTATCCACAGTTCCCACACAGGGCTCAGGCGTAAGTCTTCAGGAAGGACGTGTTGATTGACGCCCGAAGGGATTCCTCGGAACCCACCTCTTCTGCCCACCTGCAGGGTCCCCACCCTGTTGAGCTCCCTTCCTCACTCACCTGGACCGTTGCAGCCACCTGGCCCTGTGCTCTACTCCTAACCCCCATCCATTCTCTACGTGCAGCCAGAGGTCTCATCGGAACCAGTCGGCCCGTCCCGCTCCTGCTCCGAGCCGTCCTGGGGCGCTCCTCTCATCTAAAGTCTGAGGTGCTCCTCGTGGCCCGCCAGGGCCTGCGTGATCTGGCTGTCCCTTTCCTGCTCCTTTAAAAGCCCGGCCGCCACCGCTTGACTTTTGCACCTGCTGTTCTCTTTCTTGAGGACACACTTCCCCATATGTATCGCCCACTTCCTCCCCGCCTCAGGTCTTGGTTCAAATAACTATTCCTGTTAAGGGAGATTTTCCCCTGGCTTCCCAGACCTCACTGGACACCAAAGTTCTCTTCCTCCCCTAGGAAAAGGCCCTGGCTGGGGTCCTGGTTCCCAGCCCGCGTGTCGGGAGAGGAGACGCTCCCAGGCCTCTCTCTGGACTCGGGGCCCCGGGGTCAGCCGTGGAGGTGGGCAGCACCAACCGGACCTGGTGCAGAGGTCCCTGCCTGCCCGCCCTCCGTGGGAGGCGCCCTGCCCAGCTCACATGGGCTTCCAGGGCACAGGTGGGAAAGTCCCGCGTCCTCCTCCTCTTACCTGACGAGGGCTGACTCAGACCCTCACCCTTGGCCAGAGGGAGCCGCAGCCACCCCGCCCGGGCCCTTGATGGGAACCGGCGCTGCCAGGGCCTGGCTGGGCCGAACCCTGACTCAGGCACCCCACCCAGCCTCTGCCACCGGGAGTCACACCCCCTCTGGCCACAGACGCTCCAGCTTCGCTCCCGGGGAGCGTTCCCCTCCACGCCTTTGCCCCAGCAGTGCCCTGGTTGGCAGTGCCCTTCTACCGGGAGCCTCCCGTTCCTCCGAGCCCAGCCTGAAGGCCATCTTCTGGTGGGGAACACCAGAGATTCCTCTGTCCAGGAACGCCAAGGGGTCGTGAGAGAGGTGGTAATGATAGTAGTAATAATAATAATAACTATTATACAGTAATAAGAGTAACTAGTCATGCTTGCGCTGTGCCAGGCACTGTAGGAAACACTTGATTGTATTAATTCACTCAACCTTCACAATAATCTTCTGGGGTAGGGACTTTCATTTTCCCAATGCACAGAGTGGTTAGTAATTTGCCCGAAGTGACCAGCTGGAAAGTGAGAGGAGAGCGATTTGAATCTCAGGAGTCTGGCTCTCACACCATCATTCTCATCTCCCAGACCTGGAAAACCAAGCGGAGACCCCTGAGGGAGCTGGGGAGGAAGGAGGTCCAAGTTCTGGGCTTGGTCTCAGTTGCCCCTCACCCACAGTGGGAACAGGCCCTGCTCTTCAGGGTACAGGTGGTCTTTGGTCCCTCCATCAGGGTGAGTCCTTGGAACACGGTCTGGGCAATCCACCAGCAGTGGTGGAAAAGGCATTTACATGAACAGAGCAAGGACTATGGCCTGGACACTTAACCATTAACCTCTCAGCAGCTGCATGCAGTGGGGGCAGTTACTAGCATCTGTTTTATGGAGGAGGAGGAGACTCAGGCGCAGAGAGTAATATGATTTGCTCAAGATCACAAAGCTAGGATATAGCAGAAGCTGGATTTAAACCCAGGATTGTTCTGATACCGTAAGGCCAGAGTCCCTTCTGCCGAGTGGTGACATGGCATCTCAGCGAGAAGCAGGGCAGGGCCCAGATGTCAGAAAGAGCCTGGAACTCCAGTTCGTGTTGCCCTCTTACTCTAGCGTTCTACTAATGTCCACCCACTCATTCACCCATCTGTCCATCCACCCACCCTTTCATCTGTCCATCCACCCGCCTACTCATCTACCCACTCATCTACCTTCCAAGCACCTGTCCATCCAGCCATCCTTCCATTGTTATCTCTCCCTTCCAGTCAGCCTCCATCCATCCATCCACACTCGCATCCACCTATCCTACTGTCCATTTTTCTACCCCTTTCACCTTCTGTCTGTCTGTCCTTCCATTCGTCTGCCTCTCCATCATCTTAAACAGTACCTGTCCATCCGTCACCCATCTGTTCTTCTATACATGCATCCATCTCTATATCCATTCATCCATACATCCCATAGATGTTTATTTAACTGATGGCTACTATGCCCAAGCCTTCAGATCACTGTGCCTTGAGCCAAGAGAAACATACCTAATTAGGTTTCTGTTTATTTGCTGTTCCAGGAAAGCTAATTGTGGGGTTTGTAAACAGCCCTTTGATGGCTGGAGAGTTACTTAAGAGGACAGTTAAATAAACCACTGCTGGGTGGAAACAGTCCATGCTGGTCCAGAGCAGGTCCAGAGCCATGGCCTGCCTTGCACGGCAGGAGGAGGGCTGAGCTCCAGAGAGTGTGGAGGCTCTGGGGTCAGAAAGAAGTCAGAGTAATGGACAGCGACAGTAACACCCACCAAGTGTGGAATGCCTACGGTATGCCAGATGCTGTGTTAAGCACAGTTCTTACAGAAACTCCACGTGATGGAAACTATGATCCCATTTAAGGATGGGGAGACTGAGGTTTGGGGAGGGACATCCATGTGCTCAAGGCCATAGGGCTGGGAAGTAGCACAGTCAGGACATCAATCTGTCTGTGTGCAGCAATGATGGTAATAATAGCACATAATTATATACCATTCACTATATTCTAAGGCACTGTCCTAAGAATCCCACTAAATACACAACCCTATGATGTCACTGCTATCATCACTACCATTTTACAGGTGAGAAAGTTGAGGTTGAGAGGCTTAAACTAATTTGAAAGAAATTACTCAGCTGCTAGAATTAAAAAAAATAATAATAATCTGGACTTACTCTTCACCATGTTATGCAGTGGATTACGCCTTCTATGCATTTAACTTGGGAAGATCTAGCCATACACGATGGGCCAAACACTTTTTAAAAATCATTTTTTCATTTTTTCTGTTTTATGTATCTAAAAATACTGTGAAATTATAACTTGTTATGTCTTTTTAATTGCTTGGTTCAGGGGTTGGTAATCTTTTTCTATAAAGCTAGTGGATAATAAATGTTTTGGGCTTTGTGGACCATATGGTCTCTGTTGCAACTACTCAGCTCTGCTGTGGTAGCTGGAAAGCAGCCACTGACAATATGAAACTAATGGATGTGGCTGTGTGCCAATAAAACTTTATTTACAAAAACAGGTGGAGGGCCGGATTTGGCCCAAGGGTTATAGTCTGCCAACTGCTGACTTTGTGCATTTAAAATGTATCTGTATTCACCAAACCGTGTGCTCTTGCCTTTTTATGAACAACAAAAGATTTTCAGGGAGACTTTAAACCATTGCTCAGGTCCACCTCCAGACCATCTGCTCACATATGCCCTATACAACATTGGCCCCTTTGTCAGCTAGTGGCAGCTTCTGAAGGAATTTTCAAATTCTTGGCATTAATCTAATTCCTTTATTCATGTAGTCAACAAATGAAGGACAGTCTTAAGAGGTGGTCAGCCTGGCTGACCCCCCACTAGGGACTCTGAGAATACTAAAGGACATGGGAATTACTCTTCTCCACACCAAGTTTTGTAAACTTCTGGCTTGAAAAAAAAAGAAAGTAAAGTAGAAGTTAAGTAGTCCTATGACTGCGGCTCTAATACTATTTCCTATTGGTGACAAGAACAAGGAAATGAAAGGGTGAATGGTAGAGATATTACAAAACGTCCTCAGAACTAGTGGGAACAAAACCGGGCAAGGTCAGAAAGATCCCCTTTCCTCCTTATCCCCACCCCCTCTGCCTCAGTGTTGATCTCCCAGCCTCAGAACAGTTGTGAGCCTGGGGAACAGCATGTGTTCACTTCCAAGTTAAAAGACCAGTGACAATCTGGGTAAAAATATTTGCAATGTAAATGTAGACAAATGACTTATTTCCATAGTAGCTAAAGAATCCCTGCAGAGCAATAAGAGAAAAACCCCAAAACCTGACCCCCTAGAATAACAGTGTAAGTAGATGGAAACAGGCAACTTACAGAAACAGAAACACATATGGCAAATAGGCATGCAAGATATCCAGCCTTGCTGGTTACCAGGCAAATACAAACTAACAAAAATTAGATAAGGTTTTTGAGTCCTCTGTTTGTCACAGATAAAAGACTGATAATGTAAAGTATTCAGGAGACCGTGGGAGATGGCCACGCGTATTCTTCTGGTCCAAGTATGAATTAGAACAGTCTCTCAGAAAGATAACTTTACAGTATACAGTCAAATTGTAAGTTCATCTTTTTCAGAACCCAGGAATTCCATTGTTTGGCGTCTCCTTTAGAGAAACATTAGGTACAAGGGATATGTGCCGAAATGGTTACTGGAAACAACCTAAGTAGCCGCTGGTGGGGGAAGAGTTGAGCACCTTGCAGTGACCTAAGGACTCCCATCTTTTGAGGCAGACCCTACCCACTTCCACCATTGGTGGTGAACCTGCTAGATGTTCACACTTCCCAGTCTCCTTTGCAGGTATGGGGTGGTCACATGACCTGGGCTCAACCAATCAGACACACCTACCCAAACTTGGAATGAGGGGCAGTCCAGGGACAGCAGAGAGGTCTTACCCGATCTAGTCCGGTGGTTGGGGCACTGTCCCTGCTAACTTTGAAATCTGGTTCTTCAACTCTCTTTGACTCTCCCAATCCCTAATTTTCATTTGAGCTTTTTAAAAAAATTATTTTTTAATTGAAGGATAATTGCTTGACAGAATTGTGTTGGTTTCTGCCAAACATCAACGTGAATCAGCCATAGGTATACATATGTCCCCTCCCTAATGTGAACTCTTTCCTCAAGTGTAGAATACATGGAGAAAAATGCACAGGTCATAAGTGACAGCATGATGAATCTTCCTAAGTGAGTACATCAAGCCCACATCAAGAAACAGAGTGTTCCTGTTCCCCAGAAGCTCCCCTATTCCCTCTGCCAGTGATGACGTCCCCAAAGGTAACCAAGGGTAGTGTGTCTGTTTCTAGCCCTTTATTTAAATAGAATTAAATGATATGTTCTCGTGTCTGGCTCCGTCTCTTAATGTTGACGTCTTTGAGATCCATCAGTGTTGTTGCATGCGGCTGCAGGTCGTTCATCATTATTGCTGGGCAAGAGGCCATCGTCTGGATGTGGCTCAGTTCATTCATTCCCTCTCCTACGGATGGGCATGTGGCTGTTTTCTAGGTAGAGGCTGTTTATGAATAAGGCTGCTCTGAACATTCTTGTGTACATCTTTTGGCGAACATCTGTCTGCATTGCTGCTGAGTAATAGACCCGTTGTGAGGTCATGTGGTGAAGGCATGTCTCATTTGATTAGAAACCACCAGCTTTCCAAAGTGTCTGCACCATTTTGTGTTCCTACCAGTCATGTATGGGTTTCCTCTGGATGTTCTACTTCCTCATCAAGTCTTGGTATTTTCTGTATCTTTCATTTTAACCCTCCTAAATGGTATTCCACTGTGGTTTTAAGTTGCGTTTCCCTGACAATCAATGATGTTAAGCCCCTCTGTGTCATTCTGTTGGTCATTTTGCATCTCCTTTGTGAAAAGTCTCCTTGACTCTTTGTCTTTTGTGTCTATTGATTGTTCTTTTTTTTCCCCCTAAATTACTTGGAAGAGACTGTGTCTCTTGGTCTGAGTTGTGGCATGCATGATCTTTAGTGGCGGCATCTGAACTCTTAGTTGCAGCCTGCTAACTCTTAGTTGAGCTGTGTGGGATCTAGTTCCCCGGCCAGGGATTGAACCTAGGCCCCCTGCACTGGGAGCCTGGAGTCTTAGCCACTGGACCACAAAGAAAGTCCCCTGTGTCTCTTTAAATTACTGTAACAGGCAGGGTTTGGCAGAGAAAGAAAATCAATAGAAGACGATCTATCTATCATCAATCTGTCTGTCTGTCTATCATCTAGCTTTAGGAATGCAGTTATGGAGGATGACAAGTCTGAAATTTATAGGCAGGCTGGCAGGCCACAAACTCAGAGAGGATTTCTATATTATAATCCGGAGACAGGATTCCTTCTTCTCCAGGACGCCTCCGTTTTCACTCTCAAGGCCTTTAACTGGTTGGCCCGCCCACATTATGGAGGATACTTGCCTTTACTTAAAATCAACTGAGTGTAGATGCTAACCACACCTACAGAATACCTTCCCAGCAACGGGGAAACTAATGTTTGACTGAACAACTGGCGCGATAACCTAGCTGAGTCGACACATAAAATTTAAACAGCCAGTTACTCAGAGCTGTTTACGTTGTTTGCAACTTGGGAGCCCAGTTTAGTCCACCATTTACATAAGCACACACACACGTGCACGCTTGGTTGCACACACACAATATCAGCGGCAACGTTACGCATTTCTGTGCGTGTACGTGCACAAGAATAAGCCTGGGAGGATACCGCCAAACCTGTTACATGACCACCTCAGGGAGTGTCCGGATTGAAGGTCAAAGGGAATTTTAACCATTAACAGTAACAGTAAAGAAAAAATTTAAAGACTATAATAGTGTCCATTATGAAATTAAAGTTAATTTTTAAGCGGGAAAACATTTTTCAAAAAATAAAGGAATCATTACGTTCCCATTATTCATTCAGCAAAAACAGACTAAGCACCTGCTGTGTGCCCATTGCTGGCGATACAGAGGGCAGGATGGGCAGCCTCTGTCCTGTGGCACTGACATCAGAGTGGAGGAGTCAGGCAGTGGAGAAACAAAGAACTTAGCAAGGAACTTCAGAGAGTGTTTAGGAAGACCCTGCAGGAAAGGAAACCAGCATAGAGAGGAATAATGAATGTGGGGTGTGGGGCTGTGTTGCCCTGATGGTCAGAGAAGGCCTCTCTAAGGTGACCTTTGAGTCCTACGGGAGGGGAAGGAGCTGGCTTGGGAAGGGGCAGAGCAGGTGGCCAGCCCCACAGGTGCGAAGGTTCTAAGGCAGGGACAGACCAGACGAGGCATGAGAACCCGCGTGGTGCATTTGGAAAGGGAGGCTGAGGGAGGGCCCAGCGGTGCGCATGGTGGAGCCCCGCGGCAGGCTCCGCTGCCTGTCCCGAGATAAGCTCTGTGCTGATGCCGAGCTGCCTGTTTGGGGGACGGGGAGGCCTCTGAGCTGCTCGCAGGGCCTATCCCCACACCGCTCCAGCAATCCCTGTAGGATTAGACCCCAGCTCTGGATATCCAGCCCCCAGACCTCATCAAGCCAGCCCAGACCAGCAGCGTCCAGAGGGACGTCCCAGGGCTTCACCCTCTCTGCCTCTGAACAGGAGGGTCAGCAAGATCCACCATCACTGTCTCACTGAATCACAGGGTAACAGGGACAAGGAAGGTAACCAAAGAGATGTTTTCCCTGCACCATCCCTGTGGCTCCTGGTAAGAGCCTCAAGGGGTGGAAGGTATTATTATTATTATTCCCATTTTATGGCCCCAAACACCGAGGCACAGAGAGATTAAAATCCCTGACCCCAGGGTCTGCATTCTTCACTTTTACAGTCTAGAACCCGGTTCTTCTGGCTCTCAGGCAAGAGCAAGGGCATCTTTTTTGCTTTTTTCTTTTTTAAATGACAGAGCCCTAGATGGGAAAGGACAATCCCATCTAGGATGTCTTTATATAGATGGAAATTCCAAGACCTGAGGAGAAACAGGAACCATTCCCTGACTATTCAGAGCCAGAGTGGGAGCTGGGTCTCTCTGCCCACAGGGCCCTTGCAGTTTTACCCCCTTATTTCCCTCTACCTTCCTTCCTTCTTTCAGTGACGGTTAGACTGGCCTCTAGGGCTTGCCTAGTGGCTTAGATGGTAAAGAATCTGCCTACATTGCAGGAGACCCAGGTTTGATCCCTGGGTTAGGAAGATCCCCTGGAGGAGGGCATGGCAACCCACTCTAGTACTCATGCCTGAAGAATCCCATGGACAGAGGAGCCTGACAGGCTACAGTTCATGGGTTTGCAGAGTTGGACATGACTGAGCGACTTAGCATGCACGCACACTGCCTCTAGGCTGTTCTCCCAGTATTCCGATCTCAGTCCTGCCTCAGGGCCTTTGCACTTGCGGCTCCCCTACCAGATCTGGTCCATCGTTTCTTTTTTGCCTTCCTTTTCCACTCCATTGACAATAGCCCTGCACTCACTCTTCTATTTTGACTTATTTTTTGGCTTAGCACTTTTTTTTTTACCCTAGCATTTTTTTTTTTACCCTCAGTCATTTTATTAAATATATTACTTATGATTCATCTCTCTTCCTAGAATATCAGCCCCTTAAGGGTAGGGACTTTATTCACAGCTGTTTCCCAGTACCCAACCCAGGGCCCGGGCCTCCATAATGCTCAGTATGTGCTTGTAGGAAGGATGGGCAATAGATGGATGGATGACAGATGGATGGATGGGTGGGTGAGAGACAGGTAACAGACAGAGGTATTGGTAGGTAATGGATAGACAGACAGATTGATAGATAGACACATAGGTGGTGGATGGATGAATGGATGGGGGGATGGGTGGACAGTTCCCCCAACACGATTTCCCAACCCTGGGCTCCGGGTCTCCCACTTGGCTGTTCTGACTTGTCTCCTTTGGCTCCAGGCCTGAGCCGGCAGCTGTGGGGGCTTCCACAGGATCAGGCAAGAGTTGCTGTTTCTCATCCTCCTCTGAGGCTGGGCAAACAAAAGCCTTTGTTCTCCCTCCCCGGCCTGGCCCCTCTAGAGCCCAGGGTGGGAAGTCGCTGGCAAGTCAGTGACTCAACTTTGCCACAACTAAATTTTGAGGCTTAACCTGTCAAGCTGGGCCCAGGGGGTCCTGTAGTCCACACTGGTGCTGGGCATAACGGGGGTGTGATGGGGGCACTGTGGCCACAGCCCAGAGATGATTCCTACCTGGGTGGGCCCCAGAGACTTCCAGAGACCTTGATTTTGGGGAGGTTGGTGGGGGAGTTACAAGATGAAGTTGGGCCTGGGCTCTCTAAAGACAGCTCAGAACAATGTGTCCTCTTGTCCCTCAGAGGTGCCCCCACAGGGCAGAGGGGCAAGAGAAGGGAGCCTCACGTGGTGATGCAGTGGTCCCACGAGGGTGGTGCCATCAGAGTACCTGTGGCACAGAGGAGGAAACTCAGGCCCAGAGAGAGAGTTAGTGTGCCCTGTTGAAAGCCAAGTTGGATGGGCAGTCGTTACCCAGCTGGGCTGTCTCTGCCAACCAAAGACAGTGGCCTTTGGCCAGTTTCTTCCTGTCTTTGTCCAGGTCAGACTTGAGTCTTATTCAGATGGACCCCAAAGCCAGTGGATCGTGGACGCAGTGGCTGGAGAACCTGGCACCCTTAGCCCGCCAGCCTCACCAGCACACCTTTGAGGAATCTAAACAGCTCACTTCCCTGCCTGCTCTGGAATGGGGTCCCACTTCCTGAGCAGAAAAAGTGGGAAGAAGTCGGGATCCTAGCGTGGCAGTTGAGGTCCATCCACATGACTGCTCAACCTCCTGTCCCTATGGCACCCTGTGTGGTGGGTGTTGGGAATTGTCTGCACGAACCACGTGCCTTCCAGCCTCTGCCTTTGCCCGTGTGGTCTCCTGCACCGAGGATGCTGTCCTGGTCTGAGTTCTTCCAGAAACAGACCCTGAGACAGGATTCAAGTTCAAGGAGTATATTCAGAAAGTGATTCTGGGAAGTGCCCGTAGCGGGGTGGATGAGCAAGACAGGGAAGGAAGCAAATAAAACGCGTGGTTATCAGGCCAGCAACGTCCGGGGGGATCTCAAACCCACTCAGGAAGCCAGTGTAGTGCATGGACCCCAGACTTTTTCCAGCCAAGGGGAGAGGAAACCAGCTGTGTATCCGCCAACTCCCCATCAGTGGTCAGCTGAGGGCTCATTCCAGGGCATCAACTTTCTGGAACTTCTGGCTATGCACATGCCCACAGCCAGACCAAAGTTCTCAAGCAGAGAGAGTAAACAAGTATTTGCAGCAAGTGGGAGTATTCATATAGGGGATTTGGGTGGGCACCAACAGCATTTGCTACAAGTGTTTATTGGTTCCTGATCTTTTTCTAGCAGACTCCTATTCATCCTTTAAAGCCCATCCTTCACTCTCCCAAGAGAGATTCCCTAACCCTCTTAAATCAATCAATTACTTCACCCCATTCCTTGTATGCACATCTAATATTAGCCTTTATCACAGAAGGTTGTAATTACCCTTTAAAACCTCTGCTTGTCCCAGTAGGCAGTGAACAACTCGAGGGCAGGGACCACATCTTGGGATGTAGAATGTGCCATTTGGTGTCGCGAAGTCCTGAGTTCCAGTCTCTTGGCCACTCTGAAGCTAACTCTGGTCACCATCTCTGGGTCCCCAGGACCTGGCTGTTATGGGCCCTCGGTAAACTGGCAAAGGAATTGAAATTCCATTTTTAACTCACTGACATTTCTTCTTTCCGGGATGTTTGGTATTTTGATTCTGGAGATTTTGGTAAGCAAGTGAGTCTCCATCTGTGTTGTTCCTTCTCAGAATCACTCCTGGAGAGCATTTAGAAAACTTCAGGGTCTGAGGCCCTACCTTGGAGATTCAGATTCAGTCACTGGAGCTACTAGGCTAAACTTCAGTGATAATAGGGAGCCTCAGAGTCATTCCCCCCACTTCAGGGGTGCTCATGGAGAAAGTTCATCACAATGTCAGACACGAATGTGGAGAAGGGAGGGAGGAGCAACCTGGAGTCTGTGCTAGAAGAGGGGGCACAAGGAGTAGGGAGGATGCAGAAATCAGAAAGGAGAGGCAAGGGGCTAGGCACACACGCAGCCGTGTGGTTAGAGCCGAGAGACGAGCACAGGGCCGGTGCAAGGGGAAAAGCAGACTGACGGTCGATCTCTGCATGCGGGAGGCCGTGTGTCCCACGGGTGGGGCTCTCCCACCTGCCCCAGGAGCCACTGCAGCAGGATCTCTGGGGTGGGTGCCAGGAACCGATATTTTAAGAAGTGAAGCCCGGGTGGAGAGCCGTGGAGCTCCGGACTATGAGCGTCTCGGCTCGATGTCCTGAACTGACGTCAGGACTCACTTACCCAGCAGCGATGGAATGTGGGTATGCACAAATTGAGGGCCTACTGAGTGAGAGACATTGGCAGCTTCACACGTGTTGCCTCACTTTAGTCCCAGGCAGCCGTTGGTGGGGGATTCTGTTGTACTCCCCATCTCGTAGACGGGAAAACCGAGGCACAGGGTGGTGAAGTCCATGGCTGAGGATTCACGGCTGTTCAGCAGCCGATCAGGCTTGAATCAGGGTCTGTGAACCTGACCCCAGAGTGCTTGCCCTCTCTCCTCCTGCGTCCTCCAAAGTTGCTCTTTCTGATGCCCTTTGACCCACCAGTTCAGCAACCCACAGGCATTGAACCACTCAGTTCTGCAAGAAATTATTGCTGATGTTGTTTTTTCCCAATAAATCCCTCATGGCCTTTTTCCCACCCTTCTTCTTTAACCTCAGCACACAGACAAATCCCACATCACAAAGGCCGAAGCGGCTTCTGGAGGCGAGAACGTCATTCCATGGGTCAAAACTGCATGGGCCATGTTTATTAGGCTTATTTTAAATTGCTTCCCCATCCCCCGATGAAAGGCGGGAAGTCTTAAAATTACTTCTCCTCCAAATCAGCCCTCAGAGGCGCCACCCTGCCCCGGAAGCTCTCTGACCTGCCTCCTAAGGAATTATTAATTATGATTTGTTTTTATAATCGTCCACTTGGAGCCTCGGATGACACATGCTCAGACTTGTCCACCCTTTAAGAGAAGGAATCAAAGGTTCATGGAAATCAGTTATGTATATCAAGTGGAATTACTTGGGCTCAGCCCTGGATTTGCTCATTTGCTCTGTGACCTTAGGCAAACCCCTTCCCTCTCTGGGCCTCTGTTTTCTAGTTGTAGAAGGAATGTGGACTGACTTCTAAAACAGGCTTAGGATATATATCTCCCAAACTGTGAATATGCCAGAGGTGTGGGAAACGGTTGTAAATGGTACATAGATGGACATTTTACAAGTTTTATTGTTTAACTTTTAAAAGTTAACAGTGCTGCAGTATTTCATTTATAAATGCTGCTGGTTTTGTTCGTTGGGATGGTCACAGGGAGGAGGGAATCACACCTGATTCACACAGTCACTTAGGTATCCCAACTGCTGGAGGCTCTGCCGTGTTCAAAGTCACCCTGGGGATCAAGATCCAGCGGGAGAGGAGATGGTGCAGAAGGAACCCGTCAGCCCAAGTGACGTACATGTGCACCCTCTCCCCGACCCTGCCCTGCCTCACTCCTCTGTCCAGAACTAGTCACACGGTTCCACCCAGACACAAAGCAATCGGGAAATGTAGTCCTCTGGCTGGGCAGCTCCTTGTCTACAGCTGCACACTTCAGAGGAGGCGCACACATCTCTGTGGAGCCTCAGCCATATCTGCTTCGATAGTCTATTTTTAAAAAGTAAATTGAGGAACAGAGCTTGGCCACCCCATTTATCAAAGACAATTTTCTACAAAGTGGGAGGAGTCGTTCTCCCCCATATTAAAGTTTACTGCACAAGAGAGAGTAGTGTGGCAGAGGAAGAGACATACCATCAGTGGACAGAAGAAAGGACTTAGACCCACACAGACATCTCCAGCTGGTTTGTGATAAAATTGTAAAAGCAATTCTGTAGGATAACCTTTCTAATACAGTAAGTCCCCTACATATGACTGAGTTCCGTTCCGAGAACGTGTTTGTAAGTCCAGTTTGTTAACTCCAACAAAGTTAGCCTAGGTACCCAACCAACACAATTGTTTGTACAGTACTATACTTAATAGGTTTATAATTCTTTTCACACAAATAATCAATTCAGTTCAGTTGCTCAGTTGTGTCCAACTTTTCGCGACCCCATGGACTGTAGCACACCATTTTTAAATAATACATTTTAAAAAAACCACAAAAAATACAGAAAATAAATTTAATTTTACAGTGTGGTACCTTAAAAAGTACAGCAGTCGGAGAAAGCAATGGCACCCCACTCCAGTACTGTTGCCTGGAAAATCACATGGACAGAGGAGCCTGGTGGGCTGCAGTCCATGGGGTCTTGAAGAGTTGGACACGACTGAGCGACTTCACTTTCACTTTTCACTTTCATGCCTTGGAGAAGGAAATGGCAACCCACTCCAGTGCTCTTGCCTGGAGAATCCCAGGGCCAGGGGAGCCTGGTGGGCTGCCGTCTATGGGGTCGCACAGAGTCGGACATGACTGAAGCGACTTAGCAGCAGCAGCAGCAGCAGAGTACAATAGCTGGCATACAAGGGCTGGTATCAAGGGCAAGAAGAGTTACTGTGGAGGAGGGAGGTGGGGAGGGGGATGGTTGAGATGAAGGACCGTCAGCAACAGGAGATGGGGGGCAAGCTGCAGTGTCACTCACACCTGATACCGAGGTTTGTATGTAGGGGACTTACTGTAAATAGTGCGGGAGCAACTGGACATCCACGGGCAAAAAAAAAAAGATCTTTGACTTTGACCCAAATCTCACGCCTTATAACAAAGATTAAATGAATCATGGACTTAAACTAAAACACGAAACTATAAAACATTTATTTCTTTTAAAGTAGGAGAAAATTGATTTTCAGGATCTAGGGCCAGGCAAAGAATTGTTACACCTGCGCACCAAAAGCACAATTCATAAGATGAAAAAACTGATATATTGTACCTCATCAAAATTAAAATTTTTTTTGCTCTGTCAAAGAGGATGAAAAGACAAGCTACAGACCAGGAGAAAATATTTGAAAACCGAGTATCTGGCAAAGGACTAGTATTGAGAATGTATCAAGAACTCTCAAAACTCAGCAATGAAAAAGAAATCCAATTAGAAAATGACAAAAGACAGGAAAAGACGTTTTATGGAATAGGATTCACAGATGCAAATAAACACATGGAACGGCGTTTAACGTCACTGGCCATTAGGGGAAATGCAAATTAAGACCACAATGAGGTATCACTACCCTCCCATCCAAATGACTAAAATGAAAAATGATGAGAACACTAAATGCTGGCGAGGACTGGGGAAACTGGATCACTCACGCGTTCCTAGGGGGAACATAAAATGGCACAGCATTCTGGAAAACAGTTAGGCAATGTCTTAAAAACTACCAGATGATCTGGCGATTGTGCTCCTGAATATAGAAATGAAAACTTAGATTCACACAAGAACCTGTACACACATGTTCATAGCAGTTTGATTTATAATAGGCAAGCATGGAAGTAACCCAGACGCCCTGCAATAGTGAACAGTTAAAGAAACTGGTGCACCCATACCTTGGAATTCTACTCAGCATAAAAAGGAACAAAATATTGACACGTGCAACAGTTTGGATGAATCTTTAGGGAATTATGTGAGTAAAAAAAATAATAAGTCAGTCCCAAAGGGTTACAAACCATATGATTTCATTTACATTGTTGTTGCTCATTGCTGAGTCGTGTCCGACTCTTTGTGACCCCATGGACTGCAGCACGCCAGGCCTCCCTGTCCATCACCAACTTCTGGAGTTTGCTCAAACTCATGTCCATTGAGTCGGTGATGCCATCCAACCATCTCATCCTCTATCGTCCCCTTCTCCTCCTTCCCTCAGTCTTTCCCAGCATCAGGGTCTTTTCCAACGAGTCAGCTCTTCACATCAGGTGGCCAAAGTATTGGAGCTTCAGCTTCAGCATCAGTCCTTCCAATGAGTATTCAGGATTGATTTTCTTTAGGAATATTTATATCGTATTCTTTTTAAAAATTGTGTATTTATTTCCGTTGCGCTGGGTCTCCGTTGTTGTGCTCGGGCTTTCTCTAGTTGTGGTGAGTGGAGGTTACTCTCTAGTTGCAGGAAGCAGGCGTCTTACTCCGGTAGTCTCTCCTGCTGCAGAGCGCAGGCTCTAGGCTCAGGGGCTTCAACAGTTGCAGAATGTGGGCACAGTAGCTGTGGTGCACGGCTTAGTTAGTCCACGCCATGTGGAATCTTCCTGGACCAGGTATTGAACTGGTGTCTCCTGCATTGGCAGGCAGATTCTTATCCACGGTACCACCAGGGAAATCCATTTATATAGTATTCTTACACTCATACAGTTGTAGAAATGGAAACGGGATTAGTGGTGGCCAGGAGAAAGGACAGAGTTGGGGGTGAGAGATGGCTGGGGCTATGAAAGAAGAGCGGGAAGGATCCTTACGGGGACGGAGACGTTCTGCATCTCGGCTGGATCAGTGTCAGCAATCTGGCTGTGTCGTCGTTTAAAAGATGTTGTCATGGGGGAAATGGAGGAGAGGGTAAGTAGGAATCTCTGTTTCCTAAGACTGCCCCTGAATCTACACCAATCTCAACGTAAGAAATTTGATAGAGAATACAAATACAACTTTTTTCTACCTAGCCACTTCTGAACACAATTGTATCTTTGGTAACATGGAGGCACTCTCAGAATCTCAAACAGCGGATGTCGTGCAGTGGTTAACTGTGTGGTATGCTGATGGCTGTGTTCAAATCTCAGTCAAGCAGACCTCTCACCGACCTGAGCCTTGGCTTCCACCCCTGCAAGTGTCTGAGCAGCGGGAGGCCCTGCCTCGAGGGCTTGGTACAGAGACTCCAAGAGATGACTAGAGATTCACAGAGGGCCCAGCGCTCCAGTGCGCCTGCTGCTCTGTAAATTCCTCGTCACTTCAGGGCCGCGACAGGCGGGCGATAAGAACTTAGGGCATCCTCGGCTGGCTCCCTAGGTTGGGATGGTGAGCCCCCCATGCGAGGTTTGTTTTGACTCCTTTCTCACTAAGGGCTGTGTGCTAAACGGCTGCCCTAAGGTTGGTCTGATTGGTTCTTGTCTGCCCTCTGGGCTCTGGAGCACACTCTCAAGGGCCTTTCTCGGTGAAGGAGGAACACAGGCGGTCCCATGGGCTGGGCGGCCCCAGAGGACCACGAGCCCAGGACTTAGCCTCTCTGAGGCAGCAAAAAGAAGGGATGGAAGGAATGCTGACTGCCTACCTACTGTGTGCCTCATGACTTACACGCTTCAGCTCATCAAAGTCTCCCAACAATTTTGCACAATAGGTATTATTACTATTTCTGGTTTATGCAGGAGAAAGGTGAGACTGAGAGAGGAATGGACTTGTCCAAGGTTATGGTGGAGCTGAGCCCTAGTCTGATTTCAATTTAGTGTCATTTTGACTATTAATAATAACCTTATTTATTAAGCATCTACCATAACCAGTTGGGATGCTTAGCTCTTTGCTTTGGGGCATCATCACCCCCTCCCCATTTTAGAGAAGAGGAAACAAAGATTAAGAAGGGTGAGTTGCCCAGATGGACTACAGTTCTGGAAGAAACAGTCAACCCCGCTCTTCCTTCAACCCCGCCCTCAGCTCAGGCTCAGCTCCTCTGAGACTCAAGCTCGGAGACGTAAATGCTGAGTAAGCAGAGGGTTGGTACCTTGAGGTATGATGCCAGGGCAGCCTGTGGGCATTTGAATGTCAGCTTTAGCTGGCCGGGGTCAGCTGAGATGGCCAGAGCTTCTGGTGGGGGCTTGGTGGGGTCCTGGGGAGCTATGCAGAGACCACCCCCCTCCCTGCCTTGGGTCTGACTGACCGTGTGGCAGTTGGAACAGGCTCGGGGTGGCGGTGGCAGTGACAACTTCCTTTTGAGTAATAACATTTACTGAAAAGCAATTCTGCTTTTAGCACCAAAAGTTCACCACCCTTGCAAGCAGGCGCCTAAGAATATCTCTATTCAACCACAATTCAGAGATTCACACAGATTCCCTTCTGCCTTACCTCCAGCGGAGTTTTGTATTTGGTGTTAAAGGGAAACCGAAGACCGCAATTATTGGAGGCGGGAGGGGTGTGGAGAGCGGGGTGATGCAAGGGGGGCCAGGTGGCATCAACCACAGCGCCCCAGGCGTCCACAGGCCGCCTCCAGGCAGTGGCCCCGCCCCCTGCCCTGCAGTTACTGGAAAGACATCCACAGGCTCAGAGTGAAACTGAAGGGCTGACCATTTCTCTTCTTTTTACAAGAAAAAGAAAGTGATTGTCCTCGAAACAAGCCTGACTTTGGAGGCTGGGGACTTGCCCTGGCCATTCTGCACAGTAGAGGCAGAGCTACAGTGGCCCCAGGCGCTCCAGGTCCTCAGCTGCCACCCCGCCACGCGTGCTGGGTCCTTTGAGTGGCCCCTCTGGTCCGTTACTGGAAAGCTAGTCTGTACCGGGGAGGGGATGGTCTGAAAGGTTAGGAGCTCATCCATGGCCCAGGCAGTTGGAGGATGGCGGGGGTGAGGGAGAGGGCCTGAGTGAGGAGGTGTGGCCCTGGGCAGAGGAAGGAGTTGTAAACAGCAGCTCTAAGTCCCTTCCCTGCCCCGATCTGGCCTCCCGACTCGCACCAGAACCAGACGCGCAGGAGCATGCTCAGTTGTGTCTGACGCGTTGTGACCCCATGGACTGTACCCCTCCAGGCTCCTGTGTCCATGGGATTCTCCAGGCAAGAAGACTGGAGTGGGTTGCCATGCCCTCCTCCAGGGGATCCTCCCGACCTAGGGATCGAACCCATGTCTCCTGCATTGCAGGCGGGTTCTTTACCACTGTGCCACCTTGGCAGGTTTCCCCAAACCAGGAACTGTCAGGAAATGGAAAGACGGAGAGTCACACGGATGCGGGTTCAAATTCCACCAGGGGTGTTCACTGGCCGTGTGACCTTGGGCCAGTGATTTCACCTCTCTGAACCTCAGTTTCCTCATCTCTAACATGGGGAGAATAATAGGAAGTCGGGTCATGACCCTCCTCTGCTCGGAATCCTCACATGGCTCCCACCTCTCTTGGCAGAAAAGCCAAAGTCTTCCTGTGGCTCCCAGGGCTTGCATAACTGCCCCTCTGCTCCCCTTACAAGCGCATCTTCTTCTATTTTCTCTCCTTCCCTCCCCTCCTACCACACTGGGCAACTTGTGTCCTGCCAACAGGCTCAGTACACTCCTGCCTCAGGGCCTTTGTACTTACTGTTGCCTCTGCCTGCAAGATCCTTCCTCCAGATACCCCTCCTTATCCTACTGGGGTCTCTACTGAAATGCCCTCAGGAGGCAGCTCTGACCTTTTAAGTTGCTCCCCATTACTCTTTAACCCTTCGAAAGTGTTAGTTGCTCAGTCGTGTTCAACTCTTTGTGACCCTGTGGACCACCAGGCCCCTCTGTCCGTGGAATTCTCCAGCAGGAGTACTGGAGTGGGGTGCCATTTCCTTCTTCAGGGGATCTTCCCGACCCAGGGATCGAAACCGGGTCTCCTGTATTATAGGCAGATTCGTTACCGTCTGAGCCACCAGGGTGCCCCTTTGCCCTGTGTTAACGTCCCTCCACTGCTTGACATGATTTGGGGACTTTATTAATCCCTGTCCTCCAGACTATATGCTCCAAGAGGGCAGAGCTCAGTTCTATGTTATTCTGTTTTAAACCTTCAGGGCCCGGCTCATAGCAGTTGCTCACCAAATGTTTGTTGACTGCACCCAGGCAGGGTTACGTGGTAAGGCTGAAGACTGAGTGTATAGACGGTTCCAACCCGCAGAGTCCTTGCTCAGTAAAGCGTTACTTCCTTTTCTCCCTTCCCAGCACCAATCACGTGCCACATACTCGACTTCCCATCACAAAAGAGGCCTGTTGTAGATGCAGAACCCACACTGGAGAACCCAGGCCCACTCCCTGGGGGGTCTCTGAGGTGTGGTCCAGGGGCTGCAGCCTCCTGGACGTGGTGACAGGGTCTGCTGTGACCTGGGCCTGGCTGGTTTAGGGTCTGGCTGGGGGGGCTCTTTAGACCCCCAAAAGGGCTGTGGGCATAGGAGAAGCTGGCTGTGGCTTCAGGGGACATTGGGCCCTGGGCCTGGGGTTCATACCCTTGCCCTGTAGCCCCCTGGTTCCCATCAAGGGGGCCCAGGGTTTGCAGAAAGGGGTTTTTTCAATTTTCCGTTTCTGGAAAGTTCTGTCCCAGGAAGGGCAGATGTCAAAGGAGCTGTTGGATACGGCTGGAGCCTCAGAGACTCGGAGCCTCCGGGTGTCCTCTCTCCCCGGCACCCAGCCAGTTCCCGAAGCAGAGGGACTTTCCAGAGAAGTCCGCCTCCTGCTCCCCCTGTGCCTGCCCACGAGACTACAGGCCAAGCTCTCAGCGAGGCCCTGCCCCCACCTTTGTTTCCCTGTTTTTATTTCTTAGAGAGGCCAAGGAATCTGGGGTGAACAGCCCCAACACTAGGCCCACGGTGTGGAAATTTCAGAGCCACAGGCTGGCTTAGCACAGGCCCCAGGATATGACCTCCCCACCTGGACCTCCACCTCGGGCTCTGGGTTGAACTGGGCCTGTAGCCGGCCTAGGGTGGGCTGAGCAATTGCCTGTGCACCCCGTCTTCTGCTGGCAGTTTCACCTCTGCCCATCAGAGCTGCCTTGCCCTATGAGGACCCCCTTCCACACTATTACAGCAAAGCGGATGCAACTGACACACGAGCAAGAACTGTCCTCTAACCTTCAGGGTACCCAGAGGTGGCCAGACCCCCAACCCCTCAGGGCAAACCTGCTGCCACCCACAGCCGTATCCAGCCCAGGAATATGTTTGGTTTGGCCCTTAATGTAATTTTTTAAAATGTGAATCAGTTACCAACATTCAAGATATCAGGAGAGTTGACGTAAAATCCATTTTTCCGACTTCTCTTAAAAAACAGGAATCTCAGGCTGTGCGGGGTCCGCTTTCCTACGGGGCGTGGGGAAGCCGGAGTGGGTCATGGTTCCCCTTTCAGAGCAGCACATAGCAGATATTCTCTTCTTCCTCCCAGTCTCTGCTCAGCCCACTTTTCTCATACACATTGCCTACCAGGGTCTTGAAGTATGAGTAGGAGTTCACCAGACAAAGGCGTGGAAAAGCATTCTGAGAAAAAGAAGAGCGTATGTCTTTGTGATATATCTCTTTAAGATTCATCCAATAAGAATGTATTGAATACTTACGGTACACCCTGGGGCATAGAGCAGGAAACCAACTAGATAAGGATCCCTGCCCACCTTGCGCTCATTATTGCAGACCGCAGCTCTCAGCCAGGTACTATTATGTCACCCAGGGACACTTGGCAATGTTCGAGGCATTTGTGGTGTCATAACAAATGTGGGTGGAGAAGGCAATGGCACCCCACTCCAGTACTCTCGCCTGGAAAATCCCACGGACAGAGGAGCCTGGTAGGCTGTGGTCCACAGGGTCGCTGAGGGTCGGACACGACTGAGCAACTTCACTTTCACTTTTCACTTTCATGCATTGGAGAAGGAAATGGCAACCCACTCCAGTGTTCTTGCCTGGAGAATCCCAGGGACAGGGGAGCCTAATGGGCTGCCGTCTATGGGGTCGCACAGAGTCGGACACGACTGAAGCGACTTAGCAGCAGCAGCAAATGTGGGTGGGGGGAGGGGATGCTACTGGCATCAGTGGAGAGAGGCCAGGGGTGCTGGTAAACCAATCATGGCGTGCCCAGGGCACCGCTTCACAGCAAAGACTGATGTGACCTCCAAAGTCCAGAGTGCCAAGACTGAGAAACCCTGGTTTAGCGGGAAATAGTAAACTAAACGAGCCAAGGAACACATCACCTGAAGTCAGGTGGTGCTGAAAGTTTTCTGATGAAACTGATCAGAGTGTGGCAACGGGGGTCAGGAGGTGCGTATACAGCTGCCTGGGGGAGGTTCTGTTTGCACAGAGACCTGAGGATGAGAAGGAGCCGGTCCTGAAAAGATCGAGGCGCCCCCGGCAGGTGACCCCAGACGGTAGTTGCTCCCTGAGCGGCAGCTCCTCCCCTTTCCGCACTGCTTGTCACCTCAGCCTCACTTCTGGGGCTGGGATCAGCGGTCCGGTTGCTACTTTACCAACAAAGGACCCTGGCTGGATGTCACAAGCCTCTAAGAGGCTGACCCGGGCCACCAGACCACTCTGAGCTGGTGTCCTTGGGGTGCCTGGAGGGCATGCTGGGCACTGAATTGCCTTCTTTCATTCATTCATTCAGTCAGTTCAGTCACTCAGTCGTGTCTGACTCTTTGTGACCCCATGAACTGCAGCACGCCAGGCTTCCCTGTCCATCACCAACTCCTGGAGCTTACTCAAACTCATGTTCATTGAATCGGTGATGCCATCCAACCATCTCATCCTCTGTCGTCCCCCCCTCCTCCTGCCTTCAATCTTTCCCAGCATCAGGGTCTTTTCAAATGAATCAGTTCTTCGCATCAGGTGGCCAAAGTATTGGAGCTTCAGCTTCAGCATCAGTCCTTCCAATGAACCCTCAGGACTGATTTCCTTTAGGATGGACTGGTTGGATCTCCTTGCAGTCCAAGACTCTCAAGAGTCTTCTCCGACACCACAGTTTTCATTCAGGCAGTCGATAAACATCTACGAGGCCCACTGTGGCCCAGCAAGCTCAGGAGCCCCCAGTCATGGCACATAGTAGGTCCACAGGAAATATCGTCAAACAAATGAAAGGAAGGTACCAATGAATAAAGGGGCCCTCGTCCATGTAAGATAATGGATCATGGCCAGCACTGATTGGGTGCCTACTGTGCGCCAGACCCACCCCCAGCTGGAGTGGACACCAGCTGGGCGGGAGGGACAATGATCATCCCCACTCCATGGTGAGAAGGCTGAGGTTTGGAGGGGACACCGATTGCCCAAGGCCTTGTAGCCAGGAAGCCACAGGGCTGGCACTGGAGCCCAGGCCTCCCAGATCCTAGACTGCACGCCCTGCCTTGGCATTTTGTATGCTCTGACTCCATTTGTATGCTCTATCCTCCCAACCCTATGAGGTAGCTGGTGGCATTATCCCATCTTATGGATGAGGCAGCGGAGCTCAGAGAGGTGGAGTGACTCACCCAGGGTCACACAGCATGGGTGTTCAATCTATGGGCCACCAAGCCCTGCCCCTGGTAACACTTACTCCCCCCTGAGGAGGGTTAATGAGACCCACAGGGGACGTGGGCCGGAGGGTTAGGCCCCTTGGGGTCTGTAGGACCAGGCTGGAGGGTCTGGAGGAGGCGGGGTCCGGGGTGGGCGGATGGGAGCAGGTGGGCCTGGGGAGCCGCCAGCCTTCCACCCCCACACTCGGGCGCAGCCGTGGGGAGGCTGTGGAAAGTCTGCCGGTCGTGTGTGCGGCGGCCTGACAATGGCTCCTTGTGTCTGCGAGGCGGGAGGGGAGGGGCGCCATTGTTCTCCGGGACACCTTCCCGCCAGGGCTGGCTGTGGGCGTCCCCGGCCCAGGACACTTGGCACAGGGCTGTTCCGGGCGCCTGAGGGAGGTGTGTGCCCGCATCTGTGTGTGTGTGTGCTGCTGGAGTGTGAGTGTGTGCACAGAGGGGCATGTGTGTCTGACACCGTCGCTGAGTGTGCACATGCATGCCTTGCATGCTGGGGCGCTGTGTCTGAGCAGGCTTGTGGCTCCCTGTGTATACCACATCCCAGCGTGCCTTCCTGGGTGTGTCTGCTCTTGCGTCGTGTGTATGGTGCGTGTTCCGGGGTGTCGAGAGAGACTGCCCTTCTCTGTTAGTGTCTCCGTCCCCACTGGGTGTCTCTGGCATCTCGACGCCAAGGGGACAGCAGAGCTCTGGCTTTCAGGTGAGGGCCGAGTCCTGCTTGTTGCCCATCTTTGCGGAAAGGGGTTCCAGGCAAAGGGGGTGCAGGCGAAGAGCCGGAGGCAGGCCTGCACCAGGGGATGGGCACAAGCAGCTGGCGGCCAGGGCAACGCAGCATGGGGAGCGAGCGGAGAGCACCCCAGCAGGGAGAGTGCGGTGGAGCCATCAGGGTGTTCGTGCTGGGGAGTGACAAGGTCTTATATGGAGGTGCCCTTGGTATAGGATAGATTGCAGGGCAAGTATGAAACCTGCTGGGGGTCACCCTGGGGTGCCCCCACTCTAGGGAAGACTGCAGCTCCAATGGAACTGAAGAATTTATTTACAGGGTGACAGTGGAGAAACAGACATCAAGAATAGACTTATGGACATGGGGAGAGGGGAGGAGAGGGTGAGATGGATGGAAAGAGGAACACAGAAACTTACATCACCATATGTAAAATAAACAGCCGATTGGAATTTGCTGTAGGTCTCAGGGAACTCAAACAGGGGCTCTGGATCAACCTAGAGGGGCAGGATGGGGAGGAAGATGGGAGGGAGGTTCGAAAGGGAGGGGATATATGTATACCTATGGCTGATTCTAAAGGACAGAAATGGTATGGACCTAACAGAAGCAGAAGATATTAAGAAGAGGTGGCAAGAATACACAGAAGAACTGTACAAAAAAGATCTTCACGACCCAGATAATCACGATGGTGTGATCACTCACCTAGAGCCAGACATCCTGGAATGTGAAGTCAAGTGGGCCTTAGAAAGTATCACTACGAACAAAGCTAGTAGAGGTGATGGAATTCCAGTGGAGCTATTTCAAATTCTGAAAGATGATGCTGTGAAAGTGCTGCACTCAATATGCCAGCAAATTTGGAAAACTCAGCAGTGGCCACGGGACTGGAAAAGGTCAGTTTTCATTCCAATCCCAAAGAAAGGCAATGCCAAAGAATGCTCAAACTACCGCACAATTGCACTCATCTCACACGCTAGTAAAGTAATGCTCAAAATTCTCCAAGCCAGGCTTCAGCAATATGTGAACCGTGAACTTCCAGATGTTCAAGCTGGTTTTAGAAAAGGCAGAGGAACCAGAGACCAAATTGCCAACATCCGTTGAATTATGGAAGAAGCAAGAGAGTTCCAGAAAAACATCTATTTCTGCTTTATTAACTATGCCGAAGCCTTTGACTATGTGCATCACAATAAACTGTGGAAAATTCTTCAAGAGATGGGAATACCAGACCACCTGATCTGCCCCTGAGAAATTTGTATGCAGGTCAGGAAGCAACAGTTAGAACTGGACATGGAACAACAGACTGGTTCCAAATAGGAAAAGGAGTACGTCAAGGCTGTATATTGTCACCCTGCTTATTTCACTTATATGCAGAGTACATCATGAGAAATGCGGGGCTGGAAGAAGCACAAGCTGGAATCAAGATTGCTGGGAGAAATCTCAATAACCTCAGATATGCAGATGGCACCACTCTTATGGCAGAAAGTGAAGAGGAACTCAAAAGCCTCTTGATGAAGGTGAAACAGGAGAGTGAAAAAGTTGGCTTAAAACTCAACATTCAGAAAACGAAGATCATGGCATCTGGTCCCATCACTTCATGGCAAATAGATGGGAAAACAGTGGAAACAGTGTCATACTTTATTTTTGGGGGGCTCCAAAATCACTGCAGATGGTGACTGCAGCCATGAAATTAAAAGACCCTTACTCCTTGAAAGGAAAGTTATGACCAACCTAGATAGCATATTGAAAAGCAGAGACATTACTTTGCCAACAAAGGTCCGTCTAGTCAAGGCTATGGTTTTTCCTGTGGTCATGTATGGATGTGAGAGTTGGACTGTGAAGAAAGCTGAGCGCCGAAGAATTGATGCTTTTGAACTGTGGTGTTGGAGAAGACTCTTGAGAGTCCCTTGGACTGCAAGGAGATGCAACCAGTGCATTCTGAAGGAGATCAGCCCTGGGATTTCTTTGGAAGGAATGACGCTGAAGCTGAAACTCCAGTACTTTGGCCACCTCATGCGAAGAATTGACTCATTGGAAAAGACTCTGATGCTGGGAGGGATTGGGGGCAGGAGGAGAAGGGGACGACAGAGGATGAGACGGCTGGATGGCATCACTGACTCGATGGACGTGAGTCTGAGTGAACTCCGGGAGTTGGTGATGGACAGGGAGGCCTGGCATGCTGCGATTCATGGGGTCGCAAAGAGTTGGACACGACTGAGTGACTGAACTGAACTGAACTGATGGCTGATTCATGCTGAGGTTTGACAGAAAACAGCAAAATTATGTAAAGCAATTATCCTTCAATAAAACATTAATTAAAAAAAAAAAGAATTGCAGCTCCCCATTTTGCAGAAGTGGAAACTGAGGCCCAGGCGGGAGAAATGCCTTCCAAAGCTGCACATCTGGGAGCTGCTGCAGTGCCGGAGCTAATTCTCATCTCCCCTTCCTTGGCGGCCTTTCCTCCCTGAGTCTTCCTGTCTCATGGCTATGCAGGTGCCTGTGCTAAAGACAGGGGCCTAGGCATCCTCGTTGTCTCAGGAACCAGGACTCTGGAGCCACCGGGCTTGGGTTCAAATCCTATCTCTGACGCTTAAGAGCTGTGTGACCTTGGGCAAGTCACACAGCCTCTCTGAGCCCCAGTTTCCTCATCTGCAAAGTGCAGATGACGACAGCATGATGCCACTGATGACTCTCCCCATCACAGGATCCCTCTCTACTTAGTTTTTCTCCAAGCTACTTATCACCTTCTAATACCCATGAAAGTGTGTTAGCCACTCGGTTATGTCCGACTCTGCGACCCCACGGACTGTGACCTGCCAGGCTCCTTGACTCCATGGAATTCTCCAGGCAAGAATACTGGAGTGGGTTGCCATTTCCTTCTCCAGGGGATCTCCCCGACCCAGGGATCAAACCCAGGTCTCCTGCACTGCAGACAGATTCATTACCATCTGAGCCACCAGGGAAGCTTCACACAGGACATGTTATACTAATTTGTCATGGCACTAGAGTGTCATTTCCAGGAAAGCAGGAAGTTTGGGGTGTTTTGGTCATTACTAATAACCAGAAGACTGTTGGTGCTCAGTGAACTTTTGTCGAATGAATGAAACCAGGTAATTGGTATGAGATACTGGCCTAGGGCCTGGTACATGGGTGGAACATGAGTGTAGCTGTAATTGTTAACTTGGGAATGGGCTTGGACATGGGTGTTTGGAAGCACAGAAACCCAGGCACCCCACCTAGGAATTAGGGTCCCAGTCTCTTTTCTGCCCTTTGTCCTGCACATCTGATCTGCTGAACCCAGTAGTTTCTGTCTATTTTTTTTTTTTTGCCACACCACACAGCTTGTGGGATCCCAGTTCCCCGACCAAGGATCAAACTTGTGCCCTCTGCAGTGGAAGTACGGAGTCTCAACCACTGGACCACCAAGGAAGTCCGGATATTTTCTGTCTTTAGCCTCCATGGCTCACAATGGGTTGGCTCCTGCAGGTACCGGCGCTGGTGAACATCCCTGAGTATTGGAGCCCCACCACCCCACTTCCCAGAACCCCTGTCCCCCTCTGGGTAACACCAAGCAGAACCCTCTGGTTTGCGGGGAAGTGGGGTAAGCCAGCTGGCAGCTGCGGCGAAAATGTCCTCTGCCGGTGCTCCTGGCACAAAGAGCCACTGGGCAAATATTTGTCAAGTCCACACGCTTTGTCGAAGAGATGGCTTTGTGATCTTTCAGTCTGTTGAGGCAAGAGTGAAGGGAGACCGCCAAGACCAAGTGGGTGACATAGTGACCTCTCAAGGTCATTGTGTCCAGCCCCCTGCCACCTGCACTCAGCGTCCCTGCGTCTTGAGAAGGGCCAGGAGCTGGAGAGGGGACCAGAGCTGGAGAGGGGACCAGGCCCGTCCCTGCCTTGCCTTCCTCCTTTGTCCTGACTCCCGGCCTGGGGCACGCGGTGGGCGCCACGCAGGTCGATAGAAGCGGGGTGTGGGGCTGGCCAGGGTGGCCATGGTCCCGTCCTCAGGGACCAGCTGGGGCCCTGCTCAGCCTAACTGGACAGCTTGGGGTCCGCCCACGGGCCCCCACCCTATCCTTAGGCCTCATCAGGGTTCAGGCCTCTGTCTCTCGGTTCTCCATTCACACCCCCTCGTCTGCTAAGCACCCCACAGGGGAAGGCGGTGGGGCTGGAGCTGAGTAAGCCCGGGAGAGCGGAGGGAGGAGGTCAAAGGGGTCACGGGGTCGAAGGGTACAGGGCCTCCAGGCCAGGGAATTTTGGATTTCCTTCTGGGGCTATGAAGTCCCACTGGAGGGCTCCGGGCAGGACAGTGCCGGAAGTGCCTTTCAATTCCTGTAACAAAAGGGGCTTTGTCTTTTTGAAGGATCCCTCTGGCTGCTCTGAGAGAATACTAGTGGTTGGGGTAGGAGAGACAGGGTGGGCATGGGGGCTGGGGGAGCAACGCCACCCAGGGTGACAGGCACAGGGGTGGTGTGAAGTGGCATTCGGGGTGTATTTTGAAAGTCAGAGCCAATGGCACTGCCTGCCGGGGGCTGTAGGGGTCACTGAGCAAAGAGGCTAGCAGGCCAGCTCTAGGCTTTCTGGTCCAAGTAACTGGGAGGCTGGAGGGACCATTTTCCGTTCCCGGGAGGTGGGAGCAGATACTGCTGTCGGTTTAGGGAACATGGTTGAGTTGAGGTGTTTTGTGGGCAGATGAGTGAGGAAAGCCACGGCCTGCCACCTCTCCGAGGCCTCTGTCCCACCCCAGAGCCCCGTACCTGCCCCAGGACAATTGCGACAGCCACCCAAGCTTCCTCCCAGCCTTTCTGTGCTGCAGCCCTTCTGTTCCACACTGTTCATCTTCAGAAAGCACAACTCTGGAACTCCCCAGGTGGGGCCGTGGTTAAGAATCTGCCTTGCAGTGCAGGGGACCCAGTTCGATCCTAGTGGGTGAATTAAGATCCCACATGCATCAGAGCTTCCCTGGTGGCTCAGCTGGTAAAGGATCCGCCTGCAATGCTGGGGACCTGTGTTTGATCCCTGGGTTGGGAAGATCCCCTGGAGAAGGGAAAGGCTACCCACTCCAGTGTTCTGGCCTGGAGAATCCCATGGACTGTATAGTCCGTGGGGTCACAAAGAGTCCATGTGTGTGTGTGTGTGTGAGAGAGAGAGAGAGAGAGAGAGTCACTCAGTCATGTCTGACTCTTTGTGACCCTATGGCTATAGCCCACCAGGCTCTTCTGTCCATGGACTTCTCCAGGCAAGAATAGTGGAGTGGGTTGCCATTTCCTTCTCCAGGGGATCCGTGTGCTGCAACAGAAAAATCCCACATGATGCAGCGAAGGTCCTGCATGCTGCAACTGAGACCCGGCACAGCCAAATGAATAAAAACTAAAAATAAAAAAGAAAGCCCAGCTCTGGGTCACGTCTCTGCTCTAGAACCATCAGTGGCTCCCCACTGTCACCTGGGTAACAAGTCCAAACGCTTCAGTTGGGGTGACCCGTCTGCCCTGACTCCTGCAGCCTCGTCCCCCGTGTGGAAACCACGTGGACGACTCTTGGATCCTCAGACACACCTTGTCCCGCCCCACCTCCTCAGCCTCACTGAAGCGGCTCCTGCCAGCTGAGTGCCCTTCCTCTCCTCGGGGATGAGTGTAAACGTCTTGCCTCCAATGTCTGTAGCCCTTTGTTTATTTCTTCCTCCCAGGACATCTCACACAGTGCCTTTTAAAAATGACTTTGATCTCATTTATCTGTGGCTGTGCTGGACTGCTGCTGCCTTGCACGGGCTGTCTCTAGTTGCGGACTGCCGGCTGTTCATTGTGGTGACTCCCTGGGTGCAGAGTGCAGCCTCTAGGACGTGTGGGCTTCAGTTGTTGCGGCAGGCGGGCTCAGTAGCTGCGGCTCCGGGGCTCTCGAGCTCGGGCTCGATGGCTGCGGCACACTTCACTTAGTTGCTCCACGACCTGTGGGATCTTTCCAGATGAGGGATCGAAACTGTGTCTCCGATGTAAGCAGGCAGGTTCTTTACCACTGAGCCACCAGGGAAGCCCCTCACGGTGCACTGAATTATACTTGTTTATCTCTTTCCCTCCTCCCAGAGGGCAGAAAGGCGCCAGATTTATTTCTGGGCTTGATGCCAGGCTCAACCCGGGTCCTTGTCAGATTTGGTGGGTGGACCGCTGAAGATGCTGTGTTCCCCGTGGTCTGGGCCCACCCAGTTCCCGTTTCTCCTCCTTCTGGAGAATACACTGATGTCCCCCCTGGGGTGCACCATTCCATCAGCTGAGCTGGCCCCAGCCCCAGGGGCAGACTGGTGGTCCAGGCCTGGCCAATCAGAGCTTCCCAGGCCCCTGGCTACTTCCATTGGTTCAGGGGTAGGCACGTGATCTAGTCAAAGCCAACAGAACTCAATTCTGTGGAACAGAAGGGAAAAAATTGTTGCCTTGAAGTGGCTGAGCTAGTGGGATCTTAGCCTGGTGGAGCCATGGCCCCTGAGCCACCGTGAGAACAAAGACTGCCAGGAAATATAGCCAACACAGGCCAAGGTGCAAGGTGGGGCCAGCCTGAGTCCTAAAAGCAGCGTGGGTGTGCCTGGATCCAGCCGTGTCTGAAGCTGGAGTAGCCCTGAACTCAGTTATATACGTTAATTTGTTTTTCTTTCTGAGTGAGTGAGTGAAGTCGCTCAGTCGTGTCTGATTCTTTGCACCCCCATGGTCTATAGCCCACCAGGCTCCTCCATCCATGGGATTTCCCAGGCAAGAATCCTGGAGTGGTTTGCATTTCTTTCTCCAGGAGATCTTCTCGACCCAGGGATTGAACCCAGGTCTCCTGCATTGTAGGCAGACGCTTTACCAGCTGAGCCACAGGGAAGTCCTTTCTACTTCTCTCTTTAAAATGAACTTCGTATTGGATTTCCACTGCTTACAGCTGTAAGAATTCCCGAGAAACACACGAGCTTTCTTCTGCATAAATCTCTTGCCATCTCACTGCCCGTACCTTCATGAGCCCAAGTGAAATTCCCTCGTTGAGGAACTGCTTTGAATATTTGCTTACGGAGCTGATATAGTATTGGTCTCTTTTCTCTCTCCTGGATAATGACCCCAGGCTCTCGCTGCCTCAAGCAACTTTCGGAACTTGGCAGGGGGCAAACAGAGTAAAGAAGGAAAATGAGCTCGAACTCTGAGGCTTAAGGCTGAGCCTCTGGCCCCACAGCTGCTCAGCGTGGTGCTGGGCACACAGCAATGCTTCTCGGCCATTCTCTGCTCGATAGTGTAAGGGGAGGGTCTTCAATCTGGGCGTGATGGACTTTCTGAACTGGAATTCCTCTCTGAAATATTGTAATGAGGAGTCCTTCCTCCAGAACGGGTTAAGAGAGGCTTTCTCAGCCTGCTGACTGCCGGCGTCTGGGGCCGGCGCATCCTCTGCAGTTGAGGCCACGGCAAGTTAGATTAGAAGCTTCCCTTACTTCTCTGCCTGCTAGATGTAAGTAGCAATCCCTGCCCCGCATTGTGACAATCACAGGTGTCTAAGGACATTGCCAAAAGTCCCCTGCG
Source organism: Bos indicus x Bos taurus (assembly GCF_003369695.1). Taxonomy (NCBI): domain Eukaryota; kingdom Metazoa; phylum Chordata; class Mammalia; order Artiodactyla; family Bovidae; genus Bos; species Bos indicus x Bos taurus. The sequence continues at coordinate 5,102,125 of NC_040088.1, read as the reverse complement.
GGGCAAATAACCCTGGTGGAGGCAAAGAGCTTTGCATAGGCCTTCACACTTAGCAAGCACTCAGTAAGTACCGGCAACGATAATGCGTGATAACGGTGCTGATGATCACTGAGGAAATTCCGGTGTCTCAGTCAGGGTCAGATCGGACCAAGTTAAGCAGGAAGGGGATTTGTTGGAGGAACAGTGTAAGTTTATGGAATTTATGAGGAAAGGGGAGAACGAGGTCAGAATAGCACAGAAATGAAGGCAGGTGTAAGAAAGCAGGTAGTTCAAGGAAGAGGTGCTGGTAGTGATAACCAGCTAGTCCCCATGTCAGCCTTCCTAACAGACCCTCATTTTGGCCAGGAAATCCCCCCATCTCAGGGACTCGGGGTGGGGCAAGGGACACGATTCTGGTCAATGATACGTGCCGGGAAATCTGCTGGGAGCTTCTGGGAAAGGCTTCCCTGCTTGTCAAAAGAGACAGAGGCGCATTTCACTTAGCACAAGACAGGAGCCCCTTCCTTTATACGGTTTACTAATATTCCACGATGTATGTATGCCCCATTTCCTTTATCCACTCCTCTGTCAATGGATTTTTGGTTGTTTTCACATCTTGAAATCGTGAATAATGCGGCAAAGAATGAAGACGCGCAGATACCTCTTGGAGATCCTGATTTCAATTCTTTTGGATAAATACTAAGAAGTGGGATTGCTGGATTGTTACCATTATGCTAAGTGAACTGAGCAAGTCACAGAAGGACAAGCACCGCAAGAGCCCACTTACCTGAAGCATTTAGGGTGGTGGGACTCGTGGAAACAGTAGAATGCTGGCTGGCCAGGTCTGGAGGGAGGGGGATGTGGGGAGCTGCTATTCAGCAGGTGTGAGGTTTCGCTGGTCTAAGAGGAGTTCGGGTCTTGAGATCTGCTCCACCTCAGGGTGTCTGTAGTTAACCACGTTGTGTTGTACACTAAGAAGTTTGATCAAAGGATAGTTCAGTTCAGTTCAGTTGCTCAATCGTGTCTGACTCTTTGAGACCCCATGAACCACAGCACGCCAGGCCTCCCTATCCATCACCAACCCCCGTAGCCCACCCAAACCCACATCCATTGAGTCAGTGATGCCATCCAACGATCTCATCCTCTGTCGTCCCCTTCTTCTTCTGCCCTCAGTCTTTCCCAGCATCAGGGTCTTTTCCAATGAGTCAGCTCTTCGCATGAGGTGGCCAAAGTATTGGAGTTTCAGCTTCAACATCAGTCCCTCCAATGAATACCCAGGACTGATCTCCTTGAGGATGGACTGGTTGGATCTCCTTGCAGTCCGAGGGACTCGCAAGAGTCTTCTCCAACACCACAGTTCAAAAGCATCAATTCTTCGGTGCTCAGCTTTCTTTATAGTCCAACTCTCATATCCATACATGACCACAGGAAAAACCATAGCCTTGACTAGACGGACCTTTGTTGACAAAGTAATGGATAGATGTTATGTTAAATAAAAAGAGCACTAATAAAACAACATTATGTGGAGTTCTCAATGATACCAACATTTAAAAAAATTTATATTGGATTGGCCAAAAAGTTTGTGCAAGTTTTCCATAACATTTTATGGAAAACTCGAACGAACTTTTTGACCAACCCAATATATGAACGTTCTTAGATAAAGGGGAAAAAAAGGGGAGGAATGGGCTCTGTCCCTCTAGGGTTGGGGAGAGGTCATGGCGCTTGCAGCCTGCTTGAGCCAGTGAGGAGAGGCAGCTGGAGGGCAGAGCCCCAGTCTAGGATGTGGGTCCTTGTTGATGTTATTAAACTGCTGCACTAACCAATCCCCGATTCCCCATCACTTCCAAACTTCCAAGCTACAAGACAATCATTTCCTTGTTTTTGAAGCCTCTAATTTTTTAATATTCTTTGGTTTTTTTTTTAAAGTATGTATTTATTTTTGGTTCTGCAGGGTCTTGGTTGCCGCATGGGCTTTTCTCTAGTTGGTGAGAGCGGGGACTACTCTCTAGCTCTGGAGTGCGGGCTTCTCAGCTCAGTGGCTTCTCTCATTGTGGAGCTCAGGCTTCAGATCACAGGCTCAATAGTTGTGGCACACAGGCTTAGTAGCTCTATGGCACGTGGGATTATCCCAGATCAGGGACTGAACCCATGTCTCCTGTGTTGGCAGGAGGAGTCTTTACCATTGAGTCATCAGGGAAACCCTTGAGCCTCTTTTGATTGAATTTTTATTCCTCGTAGCCAAGAGCACTGGATCAATGTGCTAAATCCCAAGATGTATTGTTGCTTCTAAGTTGCTCTTGACATTTCTCGCCTGCCTCCTAAATAATGCAGAGGGACTCATTCTTGCTAGAGATACCGGACCCCTGGGTCCTCACCTGGCTGCCAGATATATTCTGCGGCCTGGAGATGAACTCAGGGCTCAGGCAGGAGGCCTTCCAGGAGACCAGCTGCCAATTCCTCGTGGAGTTCAGACTTGGCCTCTCAGGGCCTCAGTTTCCCCATCTATGAGCTGGGGGTGGTAATGGGGCCTCCTATTTCCCAGGGTGTTATAAGGATGAATTAGATGAGTTCTGTTCTGTAAAGTAACAGGCGCAATGCCAGGCACACACTAAGTGCTCAGCAAACATGGGTTATCACTACTCTTTCCTCATTTGGAAAATAACGATAAGCAAGGAATCTACCCCAAATTTAGTCCGTGTAAGACTTGTTCAGGACACTGTTAGAACTGGCAGCTATCATCATCATCATTTCTGTTTCCATCTGTGAAACAGGCCGGGGGCTTCCAGAACCAGGGTAAATGGAAGTGCCATCACGGGGTTCCAGGCTGCAGGGTGAAGTGTTCACAGGAAGGGAACCCTTCCTGTTGTTATTACTTGGAGCAAGGGAAGGAGGAACCTGGGAAGACCCAGTGTGGATGGGGTGCAGAATGAGACTGGCGGCCTCAAGAGATGAGACTGGGGTGGAGAAGAAAGATTCTGCCAAAGCAGGTAAAGAGACTTCAAGGAGAAGCGTGAGCCCCTGAGAGTCTCCTGAGGTTCAGGGGAGCCACCACATTGCCAGCTTGAGAGAGAAGTGCCTTTCTCCTTAGACGTGAAAGAAGGGCCTCAGGAAGGTGAGAGGTGGAGGAACACAGGCATTAAGCCAGAAGTGGCCAAGGCAGCCTTCATGCCTCCTTCCAAAGCCCCGAGTCATCACCACTGCCCCAGGCCTCCAGGGCTGGAGGTCGTGGGATCCTTCCATGCTCGCCCGCGCCTCCAGCATTCGGGCCTGGGGCTTCTGCCTCGCTGGGCAGACTCCCCAGCCTCTCCACTCTGTGCACTGGGCACCTTCCTGACCCCAGGACCCATACCTGGCTCCCCCGGGCATCAGAGGGCCTCCCTGTCACTGGATAGATTAAGCGACTCGAGTGAGCCTGCATTTTCCAGCTCCCACTCACCGCCATTCACTCACTTCCTCTCATACTCATCAAGCAGTTGGTTCCTTGTCATTTCTCAGAGGAACCGTGTCCCTTCCTGTGAACCCTTCACTTTGCAGCCTGGAACCTGAGTCACCCCGAGATGGCATCTCCGTCCACCCTTGTTCTGGAAACCCCTGGCCCATTTCACAGATGAAAACAGAAGTGATGATGATGATGATAGCTCTCAATCCTAACAGTGTCCTGAGTACATTCTCTGTGGACTAACTTTGGGGTCGATTTCTTACTTATTGTTATTTCGTAAATGAGGAAGACAAAACCCAGAGAGGGTGAGTACTGTGCTAAAAGGTAGAGGAGCCCCAGTATGAGCCCAAGCAGTCTGAACTTCAATCACGATTAGTTAGACATTTAACAGAACACTTTTGTAAAAGAAAACATTATGAAGAAAAAAACTGGAATTTTTGTTTTAAAATGTATCATTGGTTTACTCGCTCATCAACCAGATATTTCTACGGTAAAGTTCTTCCAGGACCATCAGTGCGGAATACTGTGAGTTAAAACACATTTGCAGTTTACCTCCCAGTTGGCTTGAGTGAAGATGATTCCAGAAAGACTGCATGATGAAGTCTCACTGTCTCTGCAGATCTCAGCTGGCCTCAGACAAGCATTAAAGATGAGCCGAGAAGTCATGAGCCTTGCAACAAGGGAAGTGGCTGGGTGAGGACCATGGTGACCTGGAAGGACGGCCATGAGTCAGCTTCCACGGTGAACTTGCCCCAGTCATGCCAGAGAACCATTGTCCTCAAGAGAAGTCAGAAATCCAGATCTTTAGGTCGACTCTCAACTTTTAAATGTTTCTGCTGAGTAAGAGAAAGCACTGGGCTACGGCCCCTGCACCTTTCAGGGTCAAAAGACAGCAGCAGCCAGTGCTGGCAAGGATATGGAGCCATCGGAACCCCCGTACTCTGTAGCAGGGATTGTAAAAACGGTGCAGCTGCTTGGGAAACCGTCTGGTGCTTCCTTGAAAGATTGAACACAGAGTTACCATAAGACCCAGGAAGCCCACGCCTGGGTCTGTCCCCAAGAAAACTGAAAGCCTGTGTGGCTTCCCAGGGGTGCAATGGTGAAGAATCCACCTGCCCGTGCAGGACACGCGAGAGACATGGCTTCCATCCCTGGGCTGGGAAGATCCCCTGCAGTAGGAAATGGCAGCTCACTCCAGTATCCTTGCCTGGGAAATCCCATGGACAGAGGAGCCTGGTGGGCTACGGTCCATGGGGTTGCAGAGTCAGACACGACTGAGTGACTGAGCATGCACGCCCATCCACACGAAAACTTGCACATGAGTGCTCATGACAGCGTTCTTCATAGAAGACAAAAGAGTGGAAACGATCCAGATGTCCCTCAGCTGGGAAATGGATCCAAGAGTGTGGCTTGGCCATACAACAGAACACCACTTAGCATTAAGAAGGAATGCAACGGAACTTCCCAAGTGGTCCAGTGGTTCAGAATCTGCCTTCCAAGGCGGGGGACTCAAGTTTGGTCCCTGGGTAGGGAATTAAGATCCCACTTGCTGGGGGCAACTAAGCCCCCGCACCACAGTTAGTGAGTCCACATGCTCTGGAGCCTGTGAGGCACGACTAGACAGCCCGAGCACGAAACCAGAGAGACGCCAATGTGCAGGGATGAAAGATCCCCCAGGCTGCAGCGAAGGTCCGGCCTGCCGCAGCTGAGACCCGACTCACAGGTACTGATTCATGATTCGCGGTGGATGAACCTTGCAAACATTATGCCAAGTGAGAGACGTCAGACGCAGAAGGCCATATACTGTCTGATTCCATTCATATTAAACATCCAGAAAAGGCCAATCTATTGAAGCAGAAAGTTGATCCATAGTTGCCAGGGGTTGCAGGGAAGGGGAGTGGGAAATGACTGCCCACGGGCCTGGGGTACTTGGGGAGGTAAAACGGATGGTGGCGGTGGTTGTGCCAACCATGGATGTCCTCAGAACCACTGAACTGCACACGTTGTATGGTATAGGCGTTATATCTCAAAGTTGGTAACATTTAAACATGTTTGCCTGATAGAGCTCAGAGCCAACTGCAGGCCACGCTCTTCCGCTCCCTGGTTGAGGAGGTCAGCCTTAGCTGCCCGGATGTTCAGCTACCTGGAACGCTGGGTTCCCGCAGAGCACACGGGGCTGCCCCAGAAGACAGAATTTCCCCCCTGGGGCTCAGCGGCCACAGAGAATCGCCCTGGTGGGGGATGCTGTTCCCGACACTTCCCTTTTTGCTCCTTTTAAAAATAAACAATGAGATGCAAGCCGAGAAAAGTTCTGTTTGTTAACCTCTAGCCCCAAACAAGAAGGAAACAGAGCCGGGTGAGCCTGTGGTTCAGACCAGCTCCAGAGTCCGGCAGGCCAAGTCCAGCACCGTCCTCTGGGTCTGTGTGTGAAGTTTCTGGAATCCGGTGCCTGTGTATGGCGGGGTGGGGGCTGTTTTCCTGCCCTCTTCCTCCTCCCCCCCCTCACCTCTGTGAAGAAGAGCTGGAAGCCTTGTGAGCCCAAGAAAGATGGCCGTGGTCCTGGAAGGGCAGGCTGGGTGAGGAGCCATTGCTCTCTGACCCCGTGGACCTGCAGGGATAGAACCCCTCCGCAGTCAGGCCAGGACAGAGGAGTTAGGAAGGACACCAACAGCCCGCAGAAGAAAGTTTGAGCCTTTTTTGGAGGCAAGAGAGGGAGTCTCCAGGTCAAGGAGGGGGCTGTGCAGAGAAGACAGTCGTGGGAAGAGACCAGGTGCCCCTTCCCTCGTGGATCAGGGGCTGAGGACTTCGTGTGCTCAGTGAGGTGGGGGAGGCACCGTCTCTGCGACCCCAGAGTTGAAGTTCTAGCAGGAGAGACAGACGATGAGGGATAAGCCATACACCTAGCTCGGAATGCCATAGGGGGAGAGTCTTCGACACTTCGACTCAGGGTTTGGAGCCAGAGAGAATCAGGGTGGTGTTTTAGACGGGATGGTCAGGGAAGGCCTGTATGAGGAGGTGGCATTTCAGCTCAAAACTTGAAGCAGAGGAACTGTGAGTGCAGAGGCCCTGCGGCAGGCATGCAGCTGCGTGCCCGAGGCCACTGCACCTGGCACCAAGTAGGGAAACCGATGGGGGTCAGGAATGTCCCAAGGGGCCAGACCAGGCAGCACCTTGTGGGCTCTAGCGAGGATTTTGGTTTTACTCTGAGGGGGGAGCCATGGAGCCCTGATCTGCTCCAGACTCTAACAGGATGCCTGCGGCCCCAGGCAGAGAAGGGACTGTGGGCTGGGACGGGGAAGGAAGCAGGGAGGCCAGGAGGGAGGTGACGGCAGCAGAGCAGAGGGGAGCTGACCGCGGCCCAGGATGGTAGAGGTGCAGCTGGGGAGACTGCTCACTGTCCCCTCTCACCGCACAGCCTGCCCGCTCCCCAGCGACGCAGGACAGGCAAACCCAGGAGGTTCCAAACACACACACACTCTCACACACTCTCCATACAGATAGATCCTGCATGCACACACGCATTCTACATACACAGAGATTTCACACCTGCACTTCACACACATATTCATATATTCTACATACACACAGATTTTATACGTATACACACATATGCACATATTTTAACATTCATATAAAATTTCCACATATATACACATATATATTCTACACACTTGTAGACCCTTTCCATTTATTACATATATATTAATGGATATATATAGAATATATATATAGAATACTGGAGTGGGCAGCCTTTCCTTTCTCCAGGGGAATCTTCCCAACCCAGGGATCAAACCCAGGTCTCCCGCATTGCAGGCAGATTCTTTACCAGTCGAACCACCATGAAAGCACAAGAATACTGGAGTGAGTAGCCTATCCCTTCTCCAACAGATTTTCCCAACCCAGGGATCGAACCCAGGTCTCCTTCATTACAGGTGGATTCTTTACCAGCTGAGCTACCAGGGAAGCCCTGTGTTACACACACATAGACCTTTTCCATTTATTATATGTGTGTGTGTGTGTGTCAATATATCCTACGTACACATACACTTTATATGTATATTACACACACATACTTAGAGTTTATACATGTAAACACATGTATTCCATGTGCATATAGACCCTTTCGTACATTATATGCACACATACATGTATTCTACATACATGTAGTCTATACATATCCACACATGTATTCCACATGCATATGGTTCTAGATACGTACTATACACAGAGTGTCTACACATATATTACCCACACTCTACACACATGTGGATTCCACACCTATATAACCCCCACATACATGCATTTTCCATACATATAGACTCAACACAGGTATTCTAAACCAAGTCAACCTTGAGGGCGGTGAGCCCCGTGTCCTGGAAGGGGCCCAGCTGAGGAGCTGGGAGCTGTGTGACTCAGGCCTTGCTTCTCAGACCCTCGTTTGCCTCGTCTTTAAAACGGGGATGACAGTGCCTGCCTCGCAGGGTGTCGGGACGGCCGGATGAGATCACCATGCATGCACAGCAGCTGGCCTGGCGCGGGAGCCGGGACTGTGTATTAACAGGCATCACACTCATAACGAGGCCTGCTTTGGAGCCAAGTAAACCCCACAGAGCTCCTTCCTGGAACAAGGATGTGTGGCTCGCCCGCACAGCCAGTCTCCCGCTTGGGCAGCCCCGGGGCCTCTGTGTGGGCAGAGGGACCAAGAACTGCAGTGGAAGCCTGAGAGTCAGCGACAGGCGTAAAACAGTTAATGGGCGCGCCGCAGCTGCAGTACTGATGGGGAGATGGAAGCTTAGATAGTGTCCGGAAGGCAGGTGGATTAGTCAGGGACAGAAACCCGGCTCAGACTGGTTTAAGCAAAAGAGAGTTTATTGGGTCATGTTAAAAAAAAACTTCAGGGGTGATCTTGCTTCAGACATAGCTGGATCCAGGTGCTTGAATGATGTCATCAGTTTTCCATGTCTCTCTGGAAGATGAATTAATTAATGTTTGTGAAGCCCTAAACAGCACTGAATACACCTGCTGCTCTATAATATTGGCTATTATTTTATTACTACTACTATTACAGCTACTGTTGTTACCTTATCAGGCCAGTAACTCAGAAAAAGTGAGTGTTCTTTCTCGACTTTTCCTATTAAAGTCCCAGGACCAGTTCTCATTTAGGTGGGGTTGTGTGGCCATCAATGAACCAAACGCTGTGGCCACGGCCAGGCTCTGTGACAAAGATTAGGTGACCATCCTTAATGCCGGAGATGAGGTCAACTCCACTCGAACCACATAGACAGAGAATGGTGGCGAGGGGCTTCTCAGGGCTGTGACGGGGTCATCTCCAGTGCCTGCCCCCACCCTGAGGTGGGACCCTTGATTCTAGTCATTTGGTTTTCTTTTTTTTTTTTAATTTCTAGCTGTACCCTGTGGGATGTGGGACCTTAGTTCCCTGACCAGAGATCGAACATGCTCCTCCTGCGGTGGAAGCAGAGTCTTAACCACTGGACCACTGGAGAAGTCCCTCCAGTCACTGGTTTTCCATCACCTGGGAGTCTTGAGACCCAGATTCTCCCTCGATTACCTCCTTTGCCCAAGGGTGGCCTTTAGAGTTGAATAGACGTGGACTCAATACCCAGTTCCACTCCTCACCTAGCTTCACCTCCCTATGCCTCAATTTTCCCATCTGTGAAATGGGATAATTACCACATTAATTCAACAAATATCTTATGGAACATTATATCTGACAGGTATTGGTACCTCAACATTACTTTTTATGTATTAACTCATCTGACCTTGATAGCTCCATGGGTAAAGAATCCGCCTGCAATGCAGAAGACCCTGGTTCAATTCCTGGGTTGGGAAAATCTGCTGGAGATGTGGTACGCTATCCACTCCAGTATTCTTGGGCTTCCCTTGTGGTAAAGAATCTGCCTCCAATGCGGGAGACCTGGGTTTGATCCCTGGGTTGGGAAGATCCCCTGGAGAAGGGAAATGCTACTCACTCCAGTATTCTGGCCTCAAGAATTCCATGGACTGTATACTCCATGGGGTCACAAAGAGTCAGACACGGCTGAGCTACTTTCACTTCCACTTTGTCATCCGACCCTCTCAGTAGCAACTCTGGAAGTTAAGTACAACCATCAGACCTTTACAGGTGAGGCACAGTCACTCATTGGAGGCTGCCCAGCCAGCGAGCGGTAGGGCAGAGCTTTGAACCCAGGCAGCCTGCCTTCAGAGCCCCAGAAACTGGGGATGATGTGCTAAGGCTCAGCAGCTGTTGTGTAGCAGGAGCTTTCTTGGTGGAGACTGTCCCTGGCAGGGTGCATCCCTTTTCATCTGCCTGTTTTCCTCATCTGTATAATGGCTTCCTGTGGAGCAAAGAGGATGTGATAAAAAGGGACCAAGTGACGCAGGGGCTTTTCTTTATTTCACTTATCGAGAACCTGCTGTAGGCCAGGCACTGAGCTGGACGCGGTGTGTCCAGAGACGCAAACTCCCTGACTCCTGGGAGCTGACATTCCATCGTGGTGATGGACAACAGGTGACTCAACACAGGTGAACAGGTGCTTTGGAGAAACAGAACACAATGCCGGGACAGTGCCAGGGTGGCTGAGAGGGGACTGTCCTGAAGGAGGAGAAGGGGCCTTCCCAGGAAGATCCAGATGTGGGAAGGTTCTCCCACCTTCCAGGCAGGGAGAGCCACGGTGCAAAGGCCCTGGGGTGGGCCCTGACAGGACAGAGCTGGCCAAGCCCTGCTCTTGCTGCTGGCTGGGAAACCAAGGCAGGAAGAGGGGAAGGGTAAGACCCTAGGCAGGCAGCTGGCGGAGGTGGGGCTGGGTGGGGTGGAGGAGGCACATAGGGGCTGGGACCTTTGCACCCCAGCCAGACCCTTCCAGGCTGCTCGAGGGGCAGCCCCCCCGACCCCCTGCCAAGCCAGCTGTGCAGTGGCTGCTGCTGTCCCAGGTCCTCTGTTTAATGCCAACCACGTTTTGCACCCCCAGCTGATCGTGCAACAGGCGTCCGTGGATCTGCCACCATCCGGCCCCCCTTCCTGGCTTGGAACGTGGGGCCCAGTGACTGTCTCTAAAGACTGAAGGGCACCTAGGCTGGGAGGGTGGCAAGGTCATCATGGCCTCGGCGCTGTGTGGCCAAGCTTCTGCACCCTCTACTGCGGCGGGGAGGACAACCGAGGGTCGGTGTGAGGGTCCATGAGGCAACGGTGGCAAGTGCCCGGCACCGACAAGCCCTCAGCTCTCAGAGGGGCCGAGATGCCATCCCCAGAAGGCTGTCATCTCTTTTGCCTGAAGAATAGAACAGAGAGGGAGCAATTTCACCTCCCAGCCACCTGTGCAGGAAGCTAGGAAGTCTCACTCTATGGAAGGGGACACTGAGGCTCTGAGAGGCTTGGGAGCTCGCGCCAGGTCCCACAGCATCTTAATGAGGGAGCCGGGTCGGTGCTCAGGTCCTGCAGCTGCAAAGCCCTCCACTTTCCATGCCAGGGCCCTCCAAACCACAACTTTTTTGCAGACCGTCAATTGTGACTGGACTGCCCCCGTGGTGTATCCTCCTGGGAACTTGGCCTTGGGTTCTGTCTGTGGGTCTGCGCTGGCTCTGATATCCCCAGGTGATCTGAAGCCAAAACCAGCCCTTCCTGCTAGGAAGGGGAGCTAACTTGGATCATTTTCTGTGCTCTAATAGTAATAATAATAATAATAATAGTACTATAGCGATAATAATGTTAGCAGGCAATTATTGAACACTATTACTATGTGCCAGGGACTTTCCACATATTATCTTATTTTAAAATTCACAGCAGCCTTCTGAGGAAGCCTCTGTTATGCCCACTTGACTGATGAGGCCTGAGGCTCTGAGCAACGAAAGGACCCACCCCAGGCCACCAGCTGCATGGTGGCAGAGGAGGGACTGGAGCCCAGGCCCGTCAGACAGAAGAAACTCATGCTTCCGAGAAATGGCTGGGGAACTTGGGACTTTTGCCAGCGACACCCTCTTCTCAGACCTTGGGAGCCATGATACAAAAAGAAACACCCATGGGGACTCACGTCCAGGCCCCTCGAAGCTTCTGAGCAACTCTGTCTCTCTGCCTCTCATTCCCCATCTACCCTGGGCCCTCACCTCCTAAGTAACTTAGTCCATCTCCCTGCTCCCCACCCGGCCCAGCCCCCACCACTGCTCACCTGGAGGCTGCAGCAGCCTCCCACCTGGCTGCCCTGGTCTGCCCTGGGACCCCTTCTCCAGGTGTAGCCAGAGGCATCTGCTTAGACTCTCAGGCAGTTCAGCCTGTCCTTGCCCCCTTCCACCCTGGGACCCCTGGAGTCCAGTCCACACTGCGGCTGGAGGTGTCTTACCGAACCTGAATCTGAGCAAGCCGCCCAGCCCCCAGCCTAAATCCTGTCTCTGGTGGGCCTCCGGTCCCCACAATCCCTGAATGCACATCCCTGCACAAGCCTGCCGCTGCTGAATCTCTTTCCCTGCCCCATCTTACTGAGCTTTCCTTGCACCATCGCTCCAGGCAGACCCAACTTCTAGGTCCCCCAAGGGCCAGCCTCCAGGCCGGGGTGGCTCAGCCTCGGGTGGGAACTTTCTGTAGGCCGTGGGAGTGTGCGCTGTGGTGTTCAGCAGCACCCTGGCCTCCGCCCCGACACCACTCCCCAGCTAGGGCCACCAAATCCCCTGGGGAGAGCAAAGTCACCCTGGGAGGGAGCCGGGGGGTCCGGTGTGCGTTCATGCTGCTTTTCCTTTTGAGAGCTCCCTCCCAGCCCTCTGCTCTCATCCTCCCGCTCCTCCCTGTACGGCAGTCCCTTTTCAGGCCACCCACGATTAACCTTTCCACTCCCAGTGGGGTCAGAAGTCTTCTAGGCGCTCCCACAACCCGCCACCAGTGACCTGATGTTACCGTCTTGTGACCGTCAGGTCGCTTGCCCGCCCCACTGCCCACCGCCCCGGGTCATCATCCCCACCAGGACAGGCACCGTGCCCGCCTGCTCGTGGAGTTGCTGGGGCTCCGTCCACACATGACACAGCCTCACCCCTGCTCTGCCTCTCTGTCCCCATTCATCCTAACAGTTAGTCACTCAACAGACTCACCCCAAGTCCGCAGAAGGGGCAGGTGGCAGAGATACCGAAAAGAATCTGACATGATTCTGGGCAAAACGTGGGCATTAAGAAATGGCAAACGGTCACACCTGGCTGGAGTCCCAGGTTGGAGGGGCTGGTGGTGGTGGACAGTGGGGATGAGACCGGAGCCTGTGGCCACGGTCAGGCGTTTCTACTTTCCCTGAAGGAGCTGAGAGCCACGGAAGGCCGTCGGCGGAGGAAGGACCCGCTGTGACTCGGGTCCTGTCAGAACCCTCTGGACGGTCAGCGGGAGTGATGGAAGCGGAGGGGAGAGACTGCCGCGGTTTAGGTGGACGAGGATGGTGGCCTGGCCCGGGGGGTGATCACGGAGGTGAGGAGGCATGGTCTGATTTCAGAGAAATTTGGGGCATCAAATGAGAGTTTCGGTGGTTTGGATGTACTGGTGAGACAAGGAGTATCAAGGACAGTGAGTGGGTAGACGAGGTCAGGGATGCATCTGCACCCCCAGAGAGGGGGGTCAGGGGACTGTCTGCACCCCCAGAGAGGGGGGCTCAGGGACGTGTCTGCACCCCCAGAGAGGGGGGTCAAGGGCCCGTCTGCACCCCCAGAGAGGGGGTCAGGGGCCCGTCTGCACACCCAGAGCCCTCATCGGGGAAGAGGCTGGGGCCGGGACCCAGTCCCCCCACCCCAACCCCGGGCCCTGCTTCCCTCCAGGCTGTCTCAGGCGTGGCCGTGGCTCTCCCACAACCCACTGTGTGACTTCTGACTGTGTTCTCAGCCTCTCCGGGCCTATTTCTGGAGCATCTGCATACCCTCCTCTCCAGGAAGAGCGTGCAGGTTCGGGAAGCCACTGGCTCAGGCAGAGAACCTTGCAGAACCTGTCTTGCCAGCCTCACCGGCCCCTCCCTGGTACTCCACAGGCAGAGGGGCACCTGGGGCAGGGCCTGCGCAAGAGCACCCAGCGCAGCTCCTCACGCCTACGCTGACGACCAGCCCTGTACCCCCTGCCCCGAGGGCCCTGAGGATCCGGATGGCCAGCCCTCTGCCCCCTCCCTCCAAGGGCCCTGGGGGTCCAAACCTCCAGTCCTGGGGGCTGAGCCCAGCTTCTCACGCCTACACTGACAGCCAGCCCTCTGCCCCCCACCTCTACCACCGAGGGCCCTGGGTGTCCAAACCTCCAGTCCCAGGGGCTGTAACCCCAGGCCCAGCCTCTGAGCCCTGCACTCCAGCAGAGGTTGGCCTGCCTCGGAGACAAACAGCCTCCCCTAGCAGCATGGCTCGGTGGTCAAAGGCGGGGGGCTGGAGCCCGGCCTGAGCGCAGATCCCAGCTGCCCCTTCCTGCTGTGCAGCCTGGAGCAAGTGACTGTGCCTCTCTGATGCCCAGAGAAAGAGGCTGGGCTAGGAAGTCACGCCCCAGATAAGCAGGGCTTCTACACACAGTGGCTTCGGGCCCCAGTTCACCAGCTGGAGCCGTGTGGATTTTTTTTTTTTTACAGCTGAATTTAATCTCCATCTTGTGTGATTGTTCCAGCAGGCCAGTGGAAACCATCTGACTGTTGATTCCTGCACCCGTTTCCCACCACTTCCCCATCCTGGGTTCCCAGCTTTTCCAAGCTTTAGTAAGGTGGAGGTGTCGGGGACCAGAGTGAGAGCAGGGCTCTGAGTCTGTGATGGGCTCACTCCCACCAGCTGGGCCACGTGGTGCCCGCGTCCTGGGGTCCTTTGGCTGTTTTCTGGCCGTTCCCTGTTCCCTGGCTGGATGGAGGCCTTCCCCGAGCATCCCGGAGAAGCCATTCCTACCTGGCGTCTGGCTTCTTCAGGCTCAACCCCAGGCGGTCCACCCCGCCAGAACTCCGCCCCCGGTTCTGGATGGGGGAGGCTTGCCCTTTGTGAGATGCTTTGTCACAAGCATGAGTTCTTCCTGTTCCTCTTGGTTCTGAAACTCTGAAGCCAGGAAGCCTCTTGTGACCCCAAGATTTGGTGCCCAGCTCCCTTCCTAGAGTCACTGAGCACTGACTGGCCCAGGGCTGCCCTCCAGGAGGGAGGGGGACAGGGGAGACGGGGAGAAAACCGGGGGTCAGGGTGGGGGGCTGCGGGGGTGCAGGAGAAGAAGCATTATCAGTTAAGGCAGCTTTCCCAGACATTCGGTCTCAGGATTTTAAAATCAGTTTTTAAAATTATTGAAAAGCCCAAGGAGCTTTTGTTTATGTGGATTGTTATCAACTGATATTCATATTAGGAATGAAAATGAACAAGTTTATAAAATGTTTATCTTGTTCACTTGATAATAACAATAATTCCAGTACATGTTCATATAATTAACATGCTGTTATAGTAACTATACATTTCAAAACAGAGAGACGCAGCGAGCAAAGTGGCACTGTTTACGGCTTAGCTCCTCTCTCAAACGACTAGCCTAATAGAAGACATCTGGATCACGTATCTGCTTCTGCATTCCATCTGTTGTGATTTTTTGCTTTGGTTGAAATATCTGAAAAACAAAACCTCAGCTTTACAAAGGCACATCTTTGCAAAGCAGAGACTATTGTAATATTGTGAATATTCCTTAGTGGTACACGAAAACTTGCCAGGGGTCATTTCTTAAAGTTTAGTTGCAGCATGGAATCTAAATACCTATGGTGGAATTTCCCACCCTTTATACTCCTGTGAGAATGAGAGTGAAAAAAAGGCAAATAATCTCGTGAACTTTGTGAAAGGGTCTTGGGGACCCCCAGAGATCCTTGGAGCACACTTTGAGAATTGCTGAGTTCTCAAGGACAAGTGCCCTCTCCTGGGTGACACTCATGCCAGGGGAGGGTTAAGAACTCGAGTTCGATTCTCTCCTCCACTGCTTACTGGCTGTGTCCTTGGGCGGATGACTTTGCTTCTCTATGCCTGTTTCCTCATCTGTAAAATGGTCACAGTGAGACCTACCTTACAACATGCTCACCATACATGCCTGCTGCCATGAAAAACACAGTCCTCAGACTTTTAAGAAAAGACTCCTTCATATCAGCCCTTCATCCTCACACGTAACTTCCTGCCACAGGGTCTTTGCACAAGCTATTTCCTCCTTCCCAAACCCTCTCTCTCCTTCCTGACTTTGCCAAAGGAACTAATTCATTATTAGTCTTCAGTCCTCAGCTCAAGTGCTACCTCCTTCGGGAAGCCTTCTGTGACTTCTCTGAGATGTCAAACACCTCAACAGAGGATTCCAGAGCACGGCTGACAACAGTTTACGTATTTGAGAATCGGTAGGTGATTATCTGTCTCCCATTAGACCACAGCCCAGGTTGACTGTTGCCCTCCAACAGAGTCGGGCTTGTGTGGAGTGAATGCCGTTGAAAGAATATTTGTCACAAAGTGTCATCTTCACTGATACCTGAGTTTTTCCAGCCTTGGAATGGAAAAGCTGGGCTTTGACAAGTGCCGCCTCCCCACCTCCTACCTTCTCTGCCAGCAGCTGGACTGCATCAAGGAATGGGGGAGGCCAGGGTCCAGGCCCCAGAGCTGTGGTTCTCTTTCTGGGGACCCAGGCCCTTGCCAGGCCCCCTTTGTGTGGGGTGCTCTGACGTGCCCTGGAGTCATGCCTCCCCTCCTCCAACAGGTCCTCCCTTTCTCCAGGTGGTTCCCTGCCCTGAGCCTGCCACAGTCTCTCAAACGTCCGGGCTGGCAAGCACACTGCACCCCCTGTCCAGACCTCCGTTCCCTCTCCCCACTCTGCCTCCAGCATGTGGCTGATATGTATTTGCTGACATAATACGGATGCCGAGTTTGGGAGAGATCGCTGTCATCAAAGGGCATGTATCAGTTAGTTTGGGACTGTAGATAATACACTTAGGAGACTGACTACAAACGGATTCATTGGCTCCCGTAAACAAAAAGCCTCAAAGAAGGGTGAGCTTCAGGCTTGGTTTGATCAGGGCTCCAATCTTTTCCTCTATGTTTCACCTGGTTCTGCAGCTTCTGTGTGTTGCTATTTTCCTCTCATTTTCTTTATGGTGTTAAAATGGGTACAGCAATCCCAGGCCTCAATCCATTCAGATGTAAGAGGTCTCTTTGAGTGGCTTCTAGGAGTACTTGGAATGCATCTTTTACAGAAATCCACAGCACTGAGTTACCTCTAGGGACTCAATGGACTGAACTGGTTAAGTGTCCGTCCTTGAACCAGCAGCCATGACCCCAGGGTGAGATTTAGAAAGTTAGCTTGCGTTTGGAGCCAGGAGGACAGTCAGCTCCTTTCCAAAGGGGGCTGCATGAGAGAAGTGAGTGTATTAGTTGCTCAGTCGTGTCCAGCTCTTTGTGACCCCATGGACTGTAGCCCTCCAGGCTCCTCTGTCCATGGGATTCTCTAGGCAAGAATACTGGAGTGGGTTGCCATGCCCTTCTCCAGAAGCTCTTCCTGATCCAGGGAGAGAACCCAGGTCTCCTGCATTGCAGGCAGGTTCTGAGCCACCAGGAAAGCTCAGAGAGAAGTGTGGCACCCACCGAAATTGGAGTAGCTACCAACGGAAGAGTGAGATGGCAAGAGAGTCAAAACATCCACCCTGCGGTTTAATTATATTAAAATCTGGAGGAAAAAAGTTCTTTAGCAAAGATGAATCCGGGGAAAACTTTGCCAAATGTCTAGATGGTTCACCAGAACCTCGTTTCCAAGGCAGGAAGATAACGCATTTTTCTGCTCTCCGATCGAATTCCATTGACTGAAACCACAGCCAATTCACAAAGCCACAAAAGACTTTACTGAATATTTTTTTAACGTGTTTGTTTTTTCTGATTATGATAACAATACATGCTTGTTGTTAAAATATTTAAATAATGCAGAAAAGTATTTAAAACAGTGCTTCTCAAACGACTGTGGTTTTGCCCCCCAGGAGACATGTGGCAATGTCTGGATGTACTTCTGGTTGCTACGACTGGGCAGGGGGGTCGGGGTGCTACTGGCATCTGGTGGGTAGAGGCCAGGGATGCTGCTAACCATCCTGCAATGCCCAGGACAGCCCCCCCAGAACAAAAACATGTCTGGCCCCATCCCTGATGGCTCATTGGTAAAGAATACGCATGCCGGTGCAGGAGACGTGAGTTCAATCCCTGGGTCCCGGAAGATCCCCTGGAGAAGAACTGGCAGCCCACTCCAGTATTCTTGCCTGGGAAACCCCATGGACAGAGGAGACTGGCGGGGCTACAGTCCATGGGGTCACAAAGATTCGGACACAACCGAGAGACTGAGCGACAACAGCAAATGTCAGTAGTGCCAAGGTCGAGAAACTGACTTACATGAAAGTAAAAAATTGCTCCTGAAATTTTTGCCGCCTAGAAATAAACTCTGCTGCCATCTTCGGTAAGCACCTTTTAGGATGCTGTCTTTAATATTCGAGCCTGTGCACCTATGGTTGAGTACGAGTTAGGAAAATTTTTTCTCTTCACGTTGATATTTGGCAGAAAACAACAAAATCCTGTAAAGCAATTATCCTTCAATTAAAAAATGTATAAAATTTTAAAAATTCAAATATAAAATAATTTTTCTCTATAACACGTTGCTACATCTCTACATTGCCATTTTTAATTACTATTTTAACAAAACTTTATTTTAATATAGTGCTTTATTATGTTTACCATTGTTGACTTAATGAATCATCATAGTTTGGCATTTCTAGGTTTTTCCTTAATTTTTCACTAAGATAAACAATGCTACAGTGAACACCCTCGTCCATGGAGAATGCTTGGCTTATTATATCCTTAGGATAAGTGCTCCAAGATTAGATTTCTGTGGTGCTTTAAAATCTTTGCCCACTGAACATCATGGAGTGTACTGGCATTTAATGTCAGTCTGATAGGTGGAAAATGATATATCATTATAGCTTTTATCTGCATTTCCTTGATTACCAGCAGGCTAGATCCTGCTTCATATGTAGGCCTGCCTCTTATATTTCTTCACTTGTGAATAGTCAATTTTATAATAAGGTGTTTACCTTTTCCTATTGTTTTGCAGGAACTCTTTGTATATTAAGGATATTCACCTTTCCTAAGAGTTTCATAATTGACTTTCAGAAGCCTCTTTTCTTTCTGTTTTTGTTCTTCTTTTTTTTACATTCTCTTGTGCTTTCGAAGGATGTGCTTAATGTTCTGACAAGCATTTCATGAATTACATTAGGAAATAACTTTTGTAACAAACCCATGTAACAACCCTTCTTTGTTCCCGCCTCCTGATAATGCTCAGAACCCCAGCGTCAGCCTTTGCCCAACTCCGTGTCATTAACCCTTGATCTTTTCCTGCTGAATAGCAGATTGCTTTCCGGAGCTGGGAACACAGTTTCATTTTCACCTTCCCGCTGAAGGAACTGTCGCTGACTCTGTGCCAGACGGCTGTTTACATAAGAAATGATTTGATTATATTGTACAACCAATGGAAGCCTTTCTCAGAATGAAGAAGCCAGAAACATATAATCAAAGCCATTAACTGTGTACAAAGAAATGCAGCCCACTCTAAATTTCCCACCAACCATAATAACAGTTTTCCAGGGAAAAATAAGAACAGGGCTATGGTTTCCTACTAAAAACGTGTTAAGGGAAAGACTTTTAAATGAAGATGGTGGCTTTCACCCAGCTGCACTCTTGAATCACATCAGCCTTGACTCAAATGCCAGCTGTATACCTTACTATCTCTGTGACCTTGGGAAAGTCCCTTACCCTGAACCTGTTTCTTCACTTACAAAATGGCTATAATAGTGATAGTAACCTCTCAGTAACCTCAGAGGGTTACTGAGAAGATTAAATAAAATGATACATATGAAGCACTTTCTGAGTCAGAATGTGTTTAGCCACAGGACTAGAACATACATGAAGGTGGCAAAAAAAGGGGAGAGGGGTTCATAATTTCAGCTAATAATGGTCGTTTAATTTGAAGGCATGAAAGTGAAAGTGAAGTCGCTCAGTCATGTCCGACTCTTAGCGACCCCATGGACTGTACCCTACCAGGCTCCTCTGTCGAGGTGGATAAAAACTTGCATTCTTTCCATCTTCCCGCTCTGCTCTTCTCAGCACTTTGTTGATGGCTCTCCTCATGGCTTCAGGACTGGTGCTACAGCTCCAGATATCAAACACAGACGGAGAACACCAAGAGAAGGAAAGGCACCTCCCCTCACGTGTCCTCTTCTACAAGGGAGACCACTGTTCCCAGAAGACCCCTGAAGACTTCCCGTTGATCAAGATTGCGTCATGTGCCCATTCCAAACCAATCGAGAGACTGAGGATGACCAGCTTTGGCTCTGTTCTTTTGTTCAGTTGCTAAGTTGTGTCTGACTCTGCGACCCCATGGACTGCAGCATGCCAGGCTTCCCTGTCCATTATCTCCTGGAGACTGCTCCAACTCATGTCCATTGAGTTGGTGATGCTATCCAACCATCTCACACACTGTTGCCCTCTTTTCCTCCTGCCTTCAATCTTTCCCAGCCTCAGGGTCTTTTTTAATGAATCAGCTCTTCACAACAGGTGGCCAGAGTATTGGAGTTTTAGCTTCAGCATCTGTCCTTCCAATGAATAATCAGGACTGACTTCCTTTAGAATTGACTGGTTTGATCTCCTCGCAGTTCAAGGAACTCTCAAGAGTCTTCTCCAGCACCACAGTTCAAAAGCATCAGTTCTCTGGCGCTCAGCCTGCTTTATGGTCCAACTCTCACATCTGTACATGACTACTGGAAAGACCATAACTTTGACTGGTTTTTCAGTTCAGTTCAGTCACTCAGTCATGTCCGACTCTTTGAGACCCCATGAATAACAGCACACCAGGCCTCCCTATCAATCACCAACTCCAGGAGTTCACTCAGACTCACGTCCATCGAGTCGGTGATGCCATCCAGCCATCTCATCCTCTGTCGTCCCCTTCTCCTCCTGCCCCCAATCCCTCCTAGCATCAGAGTCTTTTCCAATGAGTCAACTCTTCACATGAGGTGGCCAAAGTACTGGAGTTTCAGCTTCAGCGTCATTCCTTCCAAAGAAATCCCAGGGCTGATCTCCTTCAGAATGCACTGGTTGCATCTCCTTGCAGTCCAAGGGACTCTCAAGAGTCTTCTCCAACACCACAGTTCAAAAGCATCAATTCTTCAGCGCTCAGCCTTCTTCACAGTCCAACTCTCACATCCATACATGACCACAGGAAAAACCATAGCCTTGACTAGACGAACCTTTGTTGGCAAAGTAATGTCTCTGCTTTTGAATATGCTATCTAGGTTGGTCATAACTTTCCTTCCAAGGAGTAAGTGTCTTTTAATTTCATGGCTGCAGTCACCATCTGCAGTGATTTTGGAGCCCCCTAAAAATAAAGTCTGACACTGTTTCCACTGTTTCCCCATCTATTTCCCATTAAGTGATGGGACCAGATGCCATGATCTTCGTTTTCTGAATGTTGAGCTTTAAGCCAACTTTTTCACTCTCCACTTTCACTTTCATCAAGAGAACTAAAAGTTCCTCTTCACTTTCTGCCATAAGGGTGGTGTCATCTGCATATCTGAGGTTATTGATATTTCTCCCGGCAATCTTGATTCCAGCTTGTGTTTCTTTTAGTCCAGCGTTTCTCATGATGGACTCTGCATAGAAGTTAAATAAACAGGATGACAACATACAGCCTTGACGTACTCCTTTTCCTATTTGGAACCAGTCTGTTGTTCCATGTTCAGTTCTAACTGTTGCTTCCTGACCTGCATACAAATTTCTCAGGGGCAGATCAGGTGGTCTGGTATTCCCATCTCTTGAAGAATTTTCCACAGTTTATTGTGATCCACACAGTCAAAGGCTTTGGCATAGTCAATAAAGCAGAAATAGATGTTTTTCTGGAACTCTCTTGCTTTTTCCATGATCCAGTGGATGTTGGCAATTTGATCTCTGGTTCCTCTGCCTTTTCTAAAACCAGCTTGAACATCAGGAAGTTCACGGTTCACATATTGCTGAAGCCTGGCTTGGAGAATTTTGAGCATTACTTTACTAGCATGTGAGATGAGTGCAATTGTGCAGTAGTTTGAGCATTCTTTGGCATTGCCTTTCTTTGGGATCGGAATGAAAACTGACCTTTTCCAGTCCTGTGGCCACTGCTGAGTTTTCCAAATTTGCTGGCATATTGAGTGCAGCACTTTCACAGCATCATCTTTCAGGATTTGGAATAGCTCAACTGGAATTCTATCACCTCCACTAGCTTTGTTCGTAGTGATGCTTTCTAAGGCCCACTTGACTTCACATTCCAGGATGTCTGGCTCTAGGTCAGTGATCACACCATCATGATTATCTGGGTCATGAAGATCTTTTTTGTACAGTTCTTCTGTGTATTCTTGCCATCTCTTCTTAATATCTTCTGCTTCTGTTAGGTCCATATCATTTCTGTCCTTTATCGAGCCTGTCTTTGCATGAAATGTTCCCTTGGTATCTCTAATTTTCTTGAAGAGATCTCTAGTCTTTCCCATTCTGTTTTTTCCCTCTATTTCTTTGCATTGATCGCTGAGGAAGGCTTTCTTATCTCTTCTTGCTATTCTTTGGAACTCTGCATTCAGATGTTTATATCTTTCCTTTTCTCCTTTGCTTTTCGCTTCTCTTCTTTTCACAGCTATTTGTAAGGCCTCCCCAGACAGCCATTTTGCTTTTTTGCATTTCTTTTCCATGGGGATGGTCTTGATCCCTGTCTCCTGTACAGTGTCATGAACCTCATTCCATAGTTCATCAGGCACACTATCTATCAGATCTAGGCCCTTAAATCTATTTCTCACTTCCACTGTATAATCACAAGGGATTTGATTTAGGTCATACCTGAATGGTCTAGTGGTTTTCCCTACTTTCTTCAATTTAAGTCTGAATTTGGCAATAAGGAGTTCATGGTCTGAGCCACAGTCAGCTCCTGGTCTTGTTTTTGCTGACTGTATAGAGCTTCTCCATCTTTGGCTGCAAAGAATATAATCAATCTGATTTCGGTGTTGACCATCTGGTGATGTCCATGTATAGAGTCTTCTCTTGTGTTGTTGGAAGAGGGTGTTTGTTATGACTAGTGCATTTTCTTGGCAAAACTCTATTAGTCTTTGCCCTGCTTCATTCCGTATTCCAAGGCCAAATTTGCCTATTACTCCAAGAGTTTCTTGACTTCCTACTTTTGCATGCCAGTCCCCTATAATGAAAAGGACATCTTTTTTGGGTGTTAGTTCTAAAAGGTCTTGTAGGTCTTCATAGAACCGTTCAACTTCAGCTTCTTCAGCATTACTGGTTGGGGCATAGACTTGGATTACTGTGATATTGAATGGTTTGCCTTGGAAACGAACAGAGATCATTCTGTGGTTTTTGAGATTGCATCCAAGTACTGCATTTCAGACTCTTTTGTTGACCATGATGGCCACTCCATTTCTTCTGAGGGATTTCTGCCCTCAGTAGTAGATATAATGGTCATCAGAGTTAAATTCGCCCATTCCAGTCCATTGTAGTTCGCTGATTCCTAGAATGTCGACGTTCACTCTTGCCATCTCCTGTGTGACCACTTCCATTTGCCCTGATTCGTGGGCCTGACATTCGTGGACCTGACTGGTTTTAGCCTCATAATAACTCACGCTGAGGCTGAAGACAGGCACTGTCCCTGAGCACCTGGCAGATGGACGTCCAGCAAAACTGGACTGACTGAGAAGACAGAGTGGGAAAGCACTGTGTCTACCATGGGTGTGAGTGAAGTGAAGTCGCTCAGTCGTGTCTGACTCTTGGCGACCCCATGGGCTGTAGCCTACCAGGCTCCTCTGTCCATGGGATTTTCCAGGCAATAGTCCTGGAGTGGACTGCCATTTCCTTCTCCAGGAGATCTTCCCAACCCAGGGATCGAACCCAGGTCTCCCGCATTGTAGACAGACGCTTTACCGTCCGAGCCACCAGGGAAGACAGCTACCATGGGCGTAGTTCCTGGCATACAGCATGTGGCCCGAAGGCCCGCACTGGAGGAGCTCTGGCCTGGGAGCCATGCGTGGGATGACCACATCTCCAATTGGCCATGGAGCCCCTCTGCACGGCAGATGCCTGTATCTAACCACACGCACACCATCTCCTCTCGGAAGACTCATAGGAACATCACATCCAACATACCGTATTTGAACTCAGGGTTCACTTCCGGTTCCCTCCCCTTCCTTACTCCTTCCCTGTTGCTGTCTGCCTTGATCAAGCCAGAAACCAACTGGCCCTGGAGATGCCCTGCTTTCCTCACCATCTATGCTCGCATTGCTCCGACCTTACCATCACCTTTGACCCTCCTCATTCTTCCTGTGGCCTTCGGGGCGCCTACGCCTGTGCTGTCCCCTCATCCTGGAAGCTTTCCCACTGCTGTCCCTCCATCACCTTTCCCAGGGAAGCTCTTCTGACTCCTGCAAGTCAACCCCCACTTTATATCAACTCACAGCCATGCATTCCTCCCTGCATTGGCCTTATCACGTTCCGTGCTTATTTACATGGTTACTTGACTCATGTCTCACTCCGCCAGGTTGCAAATTCCACAAGGATAGGAACCAAATCTGTTTTGCTCACTGATAATCCTCAGTGCCTGGCACGTAGCATACATAGCCTGTGTTCTTTTTTAAAAAAATAAATGAATAAATCCATTTCCCACCCTGTAACCATAGAGACCTTCCTAAGAAGCACATCTAGTCACCTCACCCTCTTGCCTCCAGCCTCTGGTTGTTGCTGTTAAGTTGCTAAGTTATGTCCGACTCTGCGACCCCATGGACTGCAGCACACTAGGCTTCCCTGTCCTTCAGTATGCCCTAGAGTTTGATCAAACTCATGTCCATTGAGTCACTGATGCCATCCAACCATCACATCCTTTCCTACCCCCTTCTCCTTTTGCCCTTAATCTTCCCCAGCATCAAAGGTTTCTCTAATGAGTCGGCTCTTTGAATCAGGTAATGGCTCCCATTTACCCTCAGGGCAAAATTCAAAAGGCTTAACATGGCTTTTCCAGGCCCTTCAAGGTAGATCCTGCCAGCTGGCCAGCCCCATTTTCACCTGCCCCCCTCACTCCCTGATTCAGCCACCGTCAGGTCCTTTAGGTATCTGGAAAGCTCCATGTTCTCTCTTACCTCCAGATTTACCCATATGCTACATGTCTGCCTGAAAGCTTTGTCTAGAAATATCCTCCTTCTCATTGTCAAGCCTCCATCTAAAAGTTGTCTCCTCCGAGAAGTCCTCCACACCTGCCCCCACCAGGCTGGGTTAAACACCTCTGACGCTTCCCCAACAGCATGTGCTTATTATGCCTCTGTGTAAGTCAGGCTACATCTGAGCTGCTCTGACAGAGCCCACACTGTCTCAACGGGACAGAATTTTAATTCCCCAGCACGGATGTAGAAGGTCCAAGTTTGGTGGTTTGTTTCAGTTCTGCAAGTTCATTCCAGAAACTGGTTCCTTCTGTATAGTTGCTCTGCTCTCTTCATTCCACAGCTTCCAGTGAAGGCCAAAATGGCTGCTTTAGCTCCTCCATCACCTCTACATTCCAGTCAGCAGGAAGAGAGAAAGGGTCATTCCTTCTGAGGGCATGACCCAGAAGTCATTTCACATCACTCCACTTGCATCCCATTGGCTAGGACTTGGCCGTATGACCACAGCTAACTGCAGAATAGGCTGGGAAATATAATCTCTCTCAGCCACATGTGCCCTGGGAGCACCTCCAGGTTCTTGCGTTTTGAGGAGAAAGATGAGGGAGATTGGTAGGCCCTGGCAGTCCCTGCCACCCTCACCCTCAGCGCTGAGCACGGTCTTATCTGGCTCCTCATCCACCAGCCCAGCCAGACTGTGAGCTCTCTGAGGACAGGGGCCGTGTGAGGTGGCCGCTGTTGCATCCCCAGCAACCATCAGTGTGGCTGGCACGTGACAAATGAGGATGAGCCACAGAGGCCGAAGGGCGAGCTGGGGAAACTGAGGCAGGCCCTGGTTCAGTTCCACACGTGTTTCCCGGGTGCCCATTACACGTGAGATCCTGGGGGCTCACAGCCTGGTTTAAGTGGTCAGGGTGCAGTGAGGCTGGCCTGGCCCAGTGGTATCCCAACCAACACTGGGTCAGGGTCTGCAAGACCCCCACCTGATGGGGGAGCTGCGGAGTCCCAGGGAACCGGTTCAGAAACAGGGCCGAGTCCCCAGCCAGAAGGCAGAGCCCCCCGAATGCCCACAGGTGGGTCTTGATCCCACGTGGCCCTGGACCACTGCACTTCCGGCTCAGCCCCAGCTTCATCTGGCCGTGGGCCCAGCCCTGGTACTTGCCTCCCTCATCTCCTGAGAGGGGGCTGGGGACGGGGCTCCCCTCTCTCTGGGCAGCCCAGGAGGCTTGCCACGGGAAAGGCCTGATAGGAGCACTGCAGGTGTCAGCCCCGGAATCAAGGGCGGTCTTAGAAAGGAAGAGAGAAAACACTCTCCTGACCCTCTACCCTAAGAGCTGCCCTGGGATCAAGGAGAAGCAGGCTTAGCTGAAAGAACCCTGGGTTTGAGTCCCAGCTTGATGCTTTCCAGCTGTGTGGCCGAACCGCAGCTTCCCTATCTGTGAAATAATGGGCACCCATAGCCCAGGTTAACTTCTCAGGGTTGGCACAAGACTCGAGTAGGGAAGTAGATGTGAAGGGGCCCTGAGGCCTGAGGTCTTGTAGAGAAAAGTTGGTCATTAGTGTGGTTAAGATCAGTGTTATTTATAGGGTACCAGCAGGCAGACGGGACTTCCCTGGTGGCTCAGTGGTAAAGAACCTCCCTGCAATGCAGGAGACCTGGGTCTGATCCCTGGGTCAGGAAGCTCCCCTGGAGGAGGGTATGGCAACCCTCCCTAGTATTCTTGCCTGGAGAATCCCTGGTGGGTTGCAGTCCATGAGGTCGCACAGAGTTGGACACGACCGGGCGACTAAGCAGCAGCAGCCGCCGACAGAGACCCAGAGAAGTGGGCAAACTGTGAGCCGATAAATATGCCATCTGCAGGGCGGGCGCAGGGACCTCCGTGTTGCGTGAGTGAAGGCATCATATCTCCCCAGCTAAAACCTGTCCACTGACTTCTCCCTGCAAGTCAGAATGGAAGAGAACTCCTGTACATGAAGGCCAAGGCCCTGTGTGGTCTGCCCCACGTCCTTACCTTGCTGGCCTTGAGTCTCAGCTCTGTCCTCCCCCGAGCGCTCTGTCCCAGCCACTCCTTCTCCTTGCTATTCCTTAAAGGTGTCCAGCTGATGGAATCAGCTGCACCACCTCTGTGCTTGCTGTTCCCTCTGCTTGGGCCTTCCTTCCCTGTGGCTCCGGCTTTGCCTCTGCTCCCCAGTTAGATGTCACCTCATTGTTCTCCCAGAGAGCCACCACCTTCCCAGGTGTCCACCACACCGGCCCATCTGGTTGACCTCCCAGTCCTAATCAGCAGCATTGTAGGTGCATCAGTCCTGTTCATTTATGTATTTGCTCACTTCTTCTCTGCCTCTCCCAGTGCAGCACACGGACCCTGTCTGTCTTGTTGTTCACTGTGTCCAGAGCCTAGCACAGGGCCTGGCACATAAGAGGCACTCAGCATTTGTTGACTAAACGAGCACACACAGTGAGAAAGGGTGGTGGTGGGGGGGTGGGGGTAGATTTTATTGAGCACCTGTTAGCTGCCAACCACATTCATTATTGCCTTCAAGACTTACAACATCACTGCCAGGTCAGATTGTTATCCTCACTTCACAGATGGGGAAACTGAGGTTCAGAGTAAAAAAAAAAAAATGACTTTACTAAGTTCACTCAAATAGAAAAAGGCATGTGTTGGATCTGAAGTCAAACCTCAGACTGAGAAATATTTACAACTAAATTATAAAACTCTTGAAGGTATTAGTAGGTTCTTGGGTGCACATATCTATCAAAGCTCATCAACCGTACACTTTTAAATTGGAGGCTCTCAACTGGGCATCATTTTGCCCCCAAGAGACACTTGGAAATGTCCTGACACTTCTGTGGTTGTCATGACTGTGGGGATGTGCTACTGGCATCTAGGGGCAGAGGTCAAGGATGCTGCTAAACATCCTATTAATACAATACACAGCACCTCCCACTCCCCAGACAAAGAATTATCTGACCCAAATGTCAGTAGTACCACAACTGAGACACCCTGCCTTATATGGGGGCTTCCCAGGTAGCGTTAGTGGTAAGGCACTTGCCTGCCAATACAGAAGACACAGGAGATGTGGGTTCCATCCCTGGGTCAGGAAGATCCTCTCGAGGAGGAACCAGCAACCCACTCCAGTATTCTTGCCTGGAGAATCCCCTGGATGGAGGAGCCTGGCAGGCTACAGTCCATAGTGCCACAAAGAGTCAGACACGACTGAATTGACTTAGCACGCCCGCACCCTTAAATGGACGCAGTTTATTGTACATAAGTCTGTAGGCCAGCTAGAAAAGGACTCCTACTAATCAGAAAGGAAAGAAACAAATCAGTGAGAGACAATCCCAGGTAATTTTAAAAAGCAAATGAGTACATCAGAAAAGACAAACAGGCAATACATAAATGATAAGGGCTTCACCTCAATACTAGTCAGGGAAGTGCAAATTTTAACGTGAATAATTTTCCCCCCATCACACGGGGGGAAATATTTAAGTGATAATACCCTGTCTGGTGAGTGTGAGGGAGGCAGATCCTCTCACACATGGTGGGAGGGAGTGTAAAGTGGCAAAACCTTTCTGTTGATTTGGGAAAACTTCCTGACCTTTTAAATGGACGCGCCCGCAGTCTCAAGTACACTTTGTAGAAAATGTGCCGGCTTCCCTGGTGGCTCAGCAGGTAAAGAATCCACTTGCAATGCGGGAGACCTGGGTTTGACTCTTGGGCTTGGAAGATCCCCTGGAGAAGGGATAGGCTACCCACCCCAGTATTCTTGGGCTTCCCTGGTGGCTCAGCTGGTAAAGAATCCACCTGCAATGCGGGAGACCTGGGTTCGATCCCTGGGTTGGGAAGATCCCCTGGAGGAGGGAAAGGCGATGGGCAGGACAAGTCCTTGGTGAGGATGTTCACTGAGGCATTGTTTCAAATTGTTTCAGTTCAGTTCAGTCACTCAGTTGTCTCCGACTCTTTGCGACCCCATGAATCACAGCACGCCAGGCCTCCCTGTTCATCAGGGAGTTCACTGTCCAACTCCCGGAGTTCACTCAGACTCACGTCCATTGAGTCAGTGATGCCATCCAGCCATCTCATCCTCTGTCGTCCCCTTCTCCTCCTGCCCCCAATCCCTCCCAGCATCAGAGTCTTTTCCAATGAGTCAACTCTTCGCATGAGGTGGCCAAAGTACTGGAGTTTCAGCTTCAGCGTCATTCCTTCCAAAGAAATCCCAGGGCTGATCTCCTTCAGAATGGACTGGTTGAACCTCCTTGCAGTCCAAGGGACTCTCAAGAGTCTTCTCCAACACCACAGTTCAAAAGCATCAATTTTCGGTGCTTAGCCTTCTTCACAGTCCAACTCTCACATCCATACATGACCACAGGAAAAACCATAGCCTTGACTAGACGGACCTTTGTTGGCAAAGTAATGTCTCTGTTTTCCAATATGCTAGCTAGGTTGGTCATAACTTTCCTTCCAAGGAGTAAGTGTCTTTTAATTTCATGGCTGCAGTCACCATCTGCAGTGATCTTGGAGCCCAGAAAAATAAAGTCTGACACTGTTTCCACTGTTTCTCCATCTATTTCCCATGAAGTGATGGGACTGGATGCCATGATCTTCGTTTTCTGAGTGTTGAGCTTTAAGCCAACTTTTTCACTCTCCACTTTCACTTTCATCAAGAGGCTTTTGAGTTCCTCTTCACTTTCTGCCATAAGGGTGGTGTCATCTGCATATCTGAGGTTATTGAGATTTCTCCCGGCAATCTTGATTCCAGCTTGTGTTTCTTCCAGCCCAGCGTTTCTCATGATTTAGGGAAAGCTAAGTATCCATGAATGTGGGATGAAGTATATAAACTGTGAAGAACATACACTGTGTCACAGCTGTCCCACAATTATCTAAATGCATAATTTTAGGTGATAAAAAGCTCGAGAAATCATATTTACACGCTGTTTCTAGTCAGATCACACAAAATAAATCCGATCCTTCATCCCTTCTTCTCACTAATGTGTTTAGACGCTCACTCGTGTTCCACTCTTTGAGACCCCATGGACTGTAGCCCGCCAGGCTCCTATGTCCACGGGATTTTCCAGGCAAGAATAAATATTTTTAAAAGATTTTTTCAATGTGTACCGTTTTAAAAGTCTTCATTGAATTTGTTACAGTATTGCTTCTGCTTTGCGTTTTGGTTTTTTTGTCTGCGAGGCAGGTGGGAGCTGAGCTCCCCGACTAGGGCTCGAAATCGCACGGGAAGGTGAAGAATACGACGCCAGCTCTGAATGGACCGGCAATGGGCCAACGCAAAATGATCACGTCTCCAGCCCACCTTGCAGGTAGGCGGGTGCTGTCGGGGGGCCGGGTGACCCACTCCTGGTCAGTTCAGTTCAGCTGCTCAGTCGTGTCCGACTCTGTGAGATGTAAGTAGAGATCAGTCAGGTGGGGCTCTGACAAAGCTGCCATGTTTTTAATCTAAGAGGAGGATTTGACCCAGATCCTGTACCTTCTCTGCCCTCCTCCAGGGCTGAGCACAGTGTGCCAGGCAGTCAAGTAGCCGTGAGTTTGAAAGTCACGCACCAAAGTGGGAGACAAGGAAACTGGTCATTGGTGACTTCCTGGAACGAGTCCTCCTCTGGACTTCTTTTTACCCAAGGAAAATAGAAGCTCTAGCCGGCAAAGCCACTGGAGTCTGGTACTCGTTACTTGCAGCCAAACCCAATCCTGGAGATACAGTTAACTTACCATAGAGAGTGTGTTGCTTGAATCTTTTTGCAACAGAGCTATCTTTAAGTATTATTAAGTTGTGGGGCTTCCCTAGTGGCTCAGATGGTAAGAGAATCTGCCTGCAATGCAGGAGACCCAGGTTTGACCCCAGTCGAGAAGATCCCCTGAAGAAGGGAAAGGCAACCACTCCAGTGTTCTTGCCGGGAGAATTTCATGGACAGAGGAGCCTGGCGGGCTATAGTCCATGGGGTCACACAGAGTGGGACACGACTGAGCGACTAACACACATTATTAGGTTGGGAGGTGTACATATACATATATATATATATGGTTTGTTTGTTTGTTTGTTTAGCTCTGTCGGGTCTCAGCTGTGGTGTGTGAGCTTAGTTACCTGGAGGCAAGTGAAATCTTAGTTCTCTGATCAGAGATCGAACCCAAGTCCCCAGCATTGCAAGGCAGATTCTTAACCACTGGACCACCAGGGAAGTCCCAAGTTGGGAGTTTTTTAAATTAAAATATAAATCAAATATAGCTGCGATTCATGGGTCGCAAAGAGTCAGACACGACTGAGCGACTGAACTGAACTGATAGCCCATCAGGCTAGAGACTCTGCGGCCCCTTGATGGTCCTTTTCAAAATGCGTTTGCCGGTTGGCTCCAGTTTTTCTGACCCAGGAAAAAATGCCAAGGGGAAATGGAAGTGCACCAAGAGGCTGTCCCCTGCCCGCCTGAGGGGGAGGCTGGGGTGCTGACTGCACAGAAAAAGTTCCATCTTCCTGATAAGAGGGCTCAGGATGTGCCTCTGACCCCGGAAGGGAGGCTCAGGGGTCACTCTGGGCTGTCCCTCGCTTCACGGCTGAACCCTGTGGCCCTCCAGCCCAGACATGCGACCCGCCCCCCCCCCCCCCCCAGGCAGTGGCCCGGCCACCTCTCCCACTTGTTTGTCCTCCTCTTCCCAGAAGCAGGGTGCTCCCTTTATCTCGGGCCAAAGTCCCCTGGGGGCGAGGATGGAATGTCACCTGTCCTCATGGGGTTGATGAGTCATCTCATACTGGTGGAAGGCCACACAGCTGACCTGACCTCTCCCTTTCGCCCCCCTCCCCAGACTTCTCCTGCAGGTGGGGAAGGATGGGCATATTGCCAGAAAAATCATCACGGTGACAAACACCATCTCTGGGGTACTGACGTAGAACCAGGCTCTGGGAGGTTAACGACACAGCCTGGGACTGAGACCCCTGGGTTCAAACGCTGGTTCCAACCCGTCCTAATCCGGTGGCCCCGAGAAGTCAGTGAATCCCCCCGATCTCCATTTGTTCATTCAGTAAACCTTTAATGAGTCAGCACTCTGCACCAGACCCGGAGGTGATGAGGCTGCTGCAATGATTCCCCAGAAACAGTCCTGCCCTGGCGGGCATGGTGGATAGAGAGATTCCAACCTACTGTTACTAACAATATTAATAAGGTTCCACATGCCAGCTGGTGATGGGCGCCATGGGCATCATGGATGCCATGGTGATGGGCGCCAGGCTGTGCTCATGAAGGGGCTTGTTCCTGTAAGCAGGGTGGTCAAGGAAGGCCCTGGAGACATTCACCTCTGAGCAAAGACCTGAAGGTGGTGAGAGAGAAGCCATGTAATTATCCTTAGGAAGAGAGTCCCAGGCAGAGGGAACAGCAAGTGCAAAGGCCCTGGGGCTGAAGAGTGCTTGATGTGTTCCAGGAGCAGGGGGCAGGCCGGTGTGGCTGGAGAGGAGTCGTCAGAAGGCAAGGCAAGGGCCGACTGTGGGGACCTACGGGCCACCGCCAGGACCTCGTCTTTCACTCTGGGCGACGTGGGAGCCATGGCAGGGTGTTGAGCATGGGAGAGATGTGAACTGACTTCCTTTTCAGGTAGGGGGAAATGGCAGGATGGAGGAGATAGTTTGGAGGACTCTGGAATAATCCTCTGAGCAAGTTTCTGGTGACTCACGCCGGGGTGGGGCTGTGGGGGTGGGGGACGTGATCAGATCCGGATGCCTTCTGAAGGCTCATGGATGGAAAGTGGGGCAGAGAGGGTTGGAGAAAGAGGAGTCAATGAGGACACTCAGGTTTGGGCCTGAGTCTGTTGAAAGACAGAGGTGGGCTCTTTCTGAAGTGAAGAAGACTGCAGCAGGGGTGAGATCATGCAGGGAGGTGAAGAGGTTCCGTGTCTTACCTGGAGGCTGAGTCATCCATCAGGCCTGTGCTGTCACAGCTGGATATTCAGGCCTGAGTTCAAGTGAGACATCCTGGCAGGAGGTGTATGTTTGGAAATTTTTAGCATGGAGGTGGTATTTAGAGACTTGGTTTCTTCATCTGTAAAGTAGGAATTAAACAGCATCTGCTTTGCAAAGTTGCTGTGAATTTGAGTTAATAAGCATTGAGCGGTCCCATGCAGATAGCAAAACGCAGGTAAATGTTTGTTCTAGGACAGTCCGTGAGAATGCAAAGAGTCGGACACGACTGAGCGGCTCATATGACCTACCTAGTAATTCCACACCCATCCCACTGAATCCTCGTGAGGTCACTGTCCTCGTCACCATCTTTGATTTTATGGAGAAGGAAATGGAAGCTCAGAGAGGAGAGGGGACTGATGCAAGGTCACACAGCCAGCAAATGGCGCAGCGGGGATTCACAGGCTGGCTTTAGGGTCCCTCTTTTGACCGTCCCTCCTGTGGCCTGCATTCCCAGCACCAGGCCCTGGGATCCTAAACTGACCAGACCCGGGGAGGTTCACCGTGGAACACCAAGACGATCAGGAGAGGAAACGACTCTGGGGGAGTCAGGCCCTGAGCCCGCCTGCCTAGGGGCCCCCAGTGCAGCAGGGCTGCTGAGCTGGTTTAGACTTGTGGTGAAGAGAAGCAGTGGCACTAGCCCACCCGAATCCAACCTCAGCCCCACTCCTCACTAGCCGTGGGGCCCTGGAGGTAGGACGCAGCCACCTTGTGCCTCAGTTTCCCCCACCGTAAAGAAGGGTAACGGAGGACTGAGTGGGTTGGTTCCCCCAGGGTGTTTAGAACAGGCCGGGGAGCCCAGCAGGCGCCTCCCCTAAGGCAGGCCCCTGCCATCACGGCTGGCGCTCCAGCTTGGCTTCCGCTAAGCGTGCACTCGCAGGCCAGGGCCTCCTGCCATTCCCGCGTCTCCCTCCGCCTCTTGCTCAGCGCAGCTCATCCGCGTCTTTGGATTTCTCACCCGGAG
Organism: Bos indicus x Bos taurus; assembly: GCF_003369695.1. NCBI lineage: Eukaryota > Metazoa > Chordata > Mammalia > Artiodactyla > Bovidae > Bos > Bos indicus x Bos taurus. The sequence goes on along the minus strand of NC_040088.1, from coordinate 5,068,605 downwards.
CCTGCAGTTCCTCCTGCCCCCAGGTGGGGAGCGTGATAATGACCGAGGCGGGGGGTGACCAGATGCGGCGCCTGTGAAGGACTCCAGGTTAGCGCTGTGCCTGGCTCAGCGTCCTTGCTCATCACCGGAAACTCAGCCGCGTCCCCCGGAGGCTGAATAAAAAAGCGTTTTCACAGTGGGACACCTCTCGGCTGTGAAAGAACCCACTAGTGACGCTTGCAGAAGCACAGCGGATCTCACAGGCGTTACGCTGAGAGTAGGAAGTGTGTGCAGAGGAGCACACACTGTGACTTCCTCTATTTGAAATTCTAGGTGGGACAAAGCTAACCTACGATGCGAAACAGGATGACCTAGGATGACGGTGCAGAGACCTGCGGTCATCTGGGGCTGCGGCTGGTTTGGAAAGGAGCATGAGGGAACTTGGCCTTTGAGAGATTTGTATCGTGTTTTAGGTGGTTGATTCTTGAGTGCATCTGTCGGAACTCATCGAACAGAACCCATCACCATCTGTGCATTTTATTCTATGTCCATTATTTCCCACTTATTTTAAAAGGTAGAAACATTTTGCTGTCATTTCATAAGTGTATTATTATTTCTCTGTTGTATGGCCATTCAGACCTCCCCTGGCCCTGCTTTCCCTGCTCTGGTCCTGTCAAAGGCCTCTGGCACGTGAGCGAGATGGCCTGGCATTGCAGAAAGAGCTCTCAGACCCAGGTCACAAACGTGCCTCTTCCTTGCTGTCTGCCTCAGGTTGGTCATGTAAACCTCGGTTTCCTCATCTGTTAACTGGAACTACTACTGGTACCCAACTAATACTGAACAGCTAATACTGGCGCCCAGCTCGTGAGATTGTTGCTGGAGTTCAAATTGATGTGAGGTGCAGAGGCCCTGGATATTGGAGGCTCACAAACAGGAGCAGACAAACAACACAGAGAAGCTGGGAGAGGGTGGGGAGATTGAGGGGAGGGGTCTGGAGCCAGGCCACAGCTGCAGGGGTGCAAACCCTACTCCTTGGGGTAGTCCCTAACCTCTCTGTGCCTCAGTTTCTTTACTTGTAAAGCTAGAATGATAACTCCTAGCCATAGGGTTGGTGTTTTGAAGGTTTAAAGAGATAATCCGTGGCGAGTTAGGACAGAAAATTGCTGTCCTTGTTTTCAGGGATGGAAGGAAAGGAGCTCGCAACCTGCAGGGGGAGGGGGGTGGGGGTGGAGCGCTAATTTGGAGGGCCCAGTCCCCTGAATGGTGGTCCCAGCCTGGGTCACGGGGACCCTTGAAGGTGGAGTGGCGGGCGGCCCAGCCTCAGCAGAGCAGGGTCACGAGCTGCCAGGCATGTTCCCGGCTCCTTGGGTTGGCCCCCACGGCTGGAACACATTGCTTCCTTCCTCTGTTCTAGGTGCCAGACCAGCCCAGAAACCGCCTGATGTCAGCAGGCCGGCCCGCCCTCTGATGGGGAGGAAGTGGGCGGGTGCCCTGGGCACAGATGAGCCGGCCAGACGTGCCCCGAGGCGGCACAGTCAGGGCGACGCAGGCACCACGCAACCCCCACTTACGGAGCTGGCCCTGGCTCGGCTTGTTCCCGCCAAGAGGCTGCGGGGCTGCTTAGGGTCAGGGTGGGGAGATCCAGGGGCGTGTGGCCCATCTCTACCCTTCTAAACACAGCTAAGACCCGGCTCCCAGGGGCCTTGGCCTTCCGAAAGGGTGGGCACCCCAGGAAGCATGGCTTGGGGTGTCTGTGGGGTGTCCACTGTGTGTGCATTTGGCTTATTGTGTAAGGATGTGTAAGCATGTGAATGTATGGCTTTAAGAAGGTGAATGAGTGTGTGTATGTGTGTGCATGTGTGTGTGACTGAGTGTGGGTGTGAATGAGTAGGTATCTGTGTGCTCTGAGTGAGGGTGCCCGGGGAGACGCGTCTATTGCTGAATGTACGAACATGCTCGGGCATGTGAGCCTGCGTCGGAGTGTATGAATGACAGAAGGAGTGTGTTTTTAATCGTATGCATGGGGTGTGTGTGTGTGTGTATCTCCAGGTCTGCATCTCTAGCGCAGAGTATGCCTGAATGTGTGCTTGGGAGCAAGTGTATTCCTGACTGTGTGTGTGTGTGTGTGTGTGTGTGTGTGCGCACACACACATCATAGGCACGCCCACTGTTGTGAAAAAAATCTGCAAGGAACCTCTTTTGCATACAAAACTCCACTCCCTTGCACAAGAATGTTCATGGATGCGTGGGGTCAGCAGATCAATGCATTTAGAATCTTAACTTTGAAGGAGCCAATGAGGAGGGAGGAGGTGTGATCTTTAAGCAGAGCACTGACCAATCAGAACAGGCGCCAGTTGCCAATACCTGGGCTAGCTGAACCGGCCTTGGCGATCCCAACCTCTAGTCCCATCGGCTGTATTTGAGAAGGGCTTGACCCAGGAGGCATTCTGAGGCAGCCCCCAAACCAGCAAATGGTCAGCCTTTTGATCAGTTGATAATCATACCAAATATTTAATCATTCATTCATCCAGCAATATTTCCTGAGCACCTACAGTGTTCTAGGCACAGTTCCTGACTCTAGGGTTGCAGCCAAGAGCTAGATGAACAAAAGTCCCTTTGCTGGTGGTGCTAACACACTAGTGGGACCGAGCAAGCATTAAAAAAATGAACAGCAGATGGAGAGGGTTAATTGGTCGTATGTGCTGTAGATAAAAATAAAGTCGGAGAGGTAGATAGAGAACAACAGATGGGTTTGTTGCTTTAAAACGCTGGTCCGCTAAGACTTCATAGGGAAGACATTTGAGTGAAGATCTGAAGAAGGTGAGGTGCGAGCTCTGGGGACTTCTAGGGGGAGAGCATTCTAGGCAGAGGGCACAGCAAGTGCAAAGGCCCTGGGGTGAGCGCATGCTTGGCTTCTTTAAGAACGAGAAAAGGTGCCAATGGGGATTGAGTGTGTGTGTACGTAACTGATTATAAAAGCCGAGTGCTCCTGCAAAGATCAAGCAACAGAGAATGAATAAAGGAGAAACGAAAAATCCATAGTAACTGGAGCGGGGGAAGGGGCGATGGAAGAAGTGTCAGGGTGTCTGTTGTACAGTTCTCTTGATAAAGCAATTTTCCATCTTGACAAGGCAGCATCAAAATAGTGCAGCTGCAACCTCATCTCTCAATCGCAGCAAAATGCCGTGTTAACGGCTCTAACCCCAGCCCTGAGCCCAGCCAGGCACATAGTAGGTGCCAGCTGAAGGGAGTCTCTGCCTTCCACGTCCTCCTAGCTCCCTGAGGCCTGAGGTGGGGAGGCAAGGCGGGTGTAAGTCCCCCAGTGTAGAAACTGGGCGCCCAGTCCCCGCAGACTGCCAGCCCAGCCCCCAGTTGCCCCGGAGTGACGGGGTCACCTCTCTCTCCTCCTGCTTTTATGAGCTGCGAAGGAGGCTTGTTCCACATTGCACAATTGCCCCTTAATTGCTATTTCCTCTCAGTTATGAATTATGTCATGGATACGACCGCTCACGTTATTAAACTTCCACAGGCCTTATCGTCTGGATACCCGCCAGCACCCCGGCCTGACCTACTTTCCCATCGGATTTCAAAACCTCCTCCCTCGTCCTCTTGCTGGGCTTTTCCTAAGGAGAGTTCTCTGTGCCCAAAAACTCGCCTCTAAAAATAAAAACTAGAGCGAGGGGGGAGGGGCGCAGCTGGCCTCGTGAAGCCCTGAGGCTGACGGCGGCCAAGCTCCGCCCCACCTAGAAGTTTCCTCCGGCAGCCTGTCCTTGGGACTCGGGCTTCCTATCAGGACAGGCCATGACACGAGCCGCTGGCATGGGTGCCCTGGACCCTGAGTCTCAGCTGCGGATGGGAGGGCTGACTTTGGAGGCAGGAAAAACCCGGTGGAATCCTGACTCTGCCTGTAACTGGCTCATTCATTCATTCACCCCAGGGCTCTTTACTGAGTCTGTTATAAACTGAATGCTGGATGCTGGGGACATATCGAGAATATACTGGATAGTATCAGGATTCCCGTCCTCACAGAGCTTACCACCTGCTGGGCAGAGAGAGGCACAGAAGAAACGACTGTATAAGAAGAGCAATGAAAATGAGATAGTGTGCGGGCCAGAGGGTGATGGGAATACCCACAACTAAGATGATCAAGGGGGTATTTCTGATGGGAGGGGGTCATTTAAGGCAAAACCCAGGTGATGAGAAGAACCAAGTCTGAGAAGCAGTGCCAGGAGCCGGTGAGATAAACCAGTGATCCGGCGTTCAAAATGAGAGCGGGAGCTTGGTCTCAGGGTCATTCAGGGGCCGGTTGGCAGGTCAGGAGGTTACCTCCTTAACGTTTTCACCCTGGGCATCTCACTTGCCTCAACCTAAACCTGGACCTGCGGGGAAGGAAAAGAATCCATAGAAGAGCAAGCCCAAAGGCCCTGAGCTTGGGAGTGAAGCCCGGTGTGACGGGGGCAGAGAGAGCCAGGCAAGAGTGGGGTGGGAGATGAAACGAGAAAGGTGGCGGGGGCGGGGGGCACAGATCACAGAGGGTCTAGAAAGCTGCGTGGTGAGGAGTCAGTGAGACACATGGATATTCTGAAGGTAGAGCTGATGGTCCTTGAAGGTGAACCGGTATTTGCAGGGGAAGAGGGGAGGAAGCAAGATCTGGGAGGAGCCGACTCCCAGGCTGGGTGGACTGTCGTTCCTGGACAGCCCTAGAGGAGACTGGCAAGAAATTGGGGGTAGTGGCCCTCCCTCGTCCAGCCCAGGCCAGTAGAGTCTCGGGAAACACGCCTGCACGGGTGACAGAGGGGTTCCTTAGCTGTGGCTGCTGGTCCATGGCCTCTCCTAACAATGTGACCTTGCAGACGGCCGCCTGGAGCACTGCGTCAAAGCCACCCTCCGGGGCATCGCGGTTCCGGGACACCCCGGGTTCATCTCCCCGGTTTCTTTTCTTCCTCTGAGATGTAGGGCTAATAATACCAGCCTCCCCAGACACGATATCGCAGTTAGCTGAGAGCCTGTCACAAAGTACACGCTCTTCCGACAGCACAGCTGGGCTCAGTGGCTTACCTGGAGTCACCCGCAAGTCAACGACCAGCATGAGCCAGAACCCAGACCCTACACTTAGGACGTGTCGCAGCAGGCAGGGCTGCGCCTTGGCACACAACTCTCCAGATATGCAACCTTCCAGCCAAACAGGCCTCAGCAGCTGAGGCTGAATTTTTTTTTTTCCTTTCTCAATTGTGCTTATGCGTGGGGTTGTTTATCTAACTTGGCTGAAGCTTGAGGCCTGGACCTATAAACATATCTTTTTAATTATTCCACAAATGAGACATGCTCATAGAATAAAAATTGGAAAACACAAATAAGCAAAAAATAAAGCAAAAAAGCAGAGAGCGAGGGAGAGAGCACGCATGTGTGAGAACAAGTATCTAAATTAGTACATGTATATCAAGAGGGGCACATAAAGAACTAAAGATCTCATTGCAAGCTTCTTCTTTTTTTAATGTATTGATTTTTATTTGAAGGATGATTCCTTTACAATAGTGTGTTGGTTTCTGCCACACATCAACATAAGTCCGCCATAGGTATACATATGTCACCGCCTTTTTGAACCTTCCTCCCACCTCCCACCTAAATTGCAGGATTCTTTAACACAGTAAAAGACTGGAAGCAACCTGAGTATCCAAGAAGAGGAAAGTTTCGTTTGTTTTTAGTATCCCATTTCTTTGTTTTTTCCTTTTCTTATTTTTGTTTTAATTAAGGTATGGTTGGTGTACAATATTACATTAGTTTCAGGTATACAGTGTAGAGACTCAATATTTCTGTACATTATACTCCACTTAAAGTTGTTATAGAATACTGTCTATATTCCCTGGCTGTACAGTATATCCTTATATCTTATTTATTCTATTCGTAGTGGTTTGTAGGGCTTCCCTGGTGGATCAGATGGCAAACAATCAGCCTGCAATGCAAGAGTCCCGGATTCGATCTCTGGGTAAGGAAAATCCCCTGGAAGAGGAAATGGCAACTCACGCCAGTATCTTGCCTGGAGAATTCCAAGGACAGAGGAGCCGGGCGGGCTACGGTCCGTGGGGTCGCCGAGAACCACACAGGACGGAGAGACCCGCACTTTCACTTTCACAGTAGTTCGTACGTCTTAGTCAAGAATAAGGGTATTTTAAATTAAATAGTATTCCAGTATCAGGTAACCACTGAAGTGAATGAAGCAGACCTCTGAGTACGGATTTGGAAAAACTGCCAAGATGCAACATTAACTGAGAAAAGATACAAAGTGATTACAAGATGCTAGAGTGTGTGTGTGTGTGTGTGTGTGTGTGCGTGTGTGTGTAAGGCAAGATGGGACAGTATGTGTACATACATCTCTTGGGAGACATACAGACCATCTCTCAGAGGACAAGGCCCTGTGTTTTGGGGGAAGAGTGGCAAGTCAGAGACGAGAGGAAGGTGACTTTTCGTCCCGTTTGCACTGTTCGAAAGTTTTTGGTTTTGGTTTTGTTTCGCTGTGTGCGTGACTGTCTTCCACGATACATGTTCGCACTGTTTGAAAGATCGGAGACTCCCCTCTTGGACTCAGGCTTTCCTGCAGGCCTCGGGACAATCTGGGCTGCTGTCTGCTGAAAGCCCGCTGCAACCCCGGGGCGGCAGTGAGACGCCAGTGGACCCAGGCCCCGGGGAGGAGGCTGCAGGCTCCTGACCCGCCCCACGACAAGCAGCTGCTTTTGTCTTTTTTTATGAGTGGGACAACAAGTAAGAGTTCAGCTGTAAAAGGGTTTTGCCCACTTTGAAATGAAACGTTTGAAAAGCTTTGATCTTGAGTTAATCTCATCCTACTGATGGGAAGACATGGGTCCAGAGAGGAGGAGGAAAAAGAAGATGATCCCAGAAACCAGCAGACCTCGCTCTGGCTGAGAGCCTTAGGTGATAAATTTGTCTCCTTGAACCTTAGCTTTCTTCCTTCAAAAACAAATAAGCAAACTGACAAATCAGTAAGAACTCTTCACAGATAATCTGAAGCCGAAGTAAACCCTGAGGCCTTAGTCTTTTTGGTTCTGGCAGAAAGATGCGCTGGATATCAGAAGTCTTCTCTTTGACCCTCTGATTCTCCAGCAGGCGTGGGCGGGATCCCTGCCCCCAACACCCATGTCGGTCAAGTCCAAGATCAGGCATATCTCATTTATCAGAAGTCACCTCACTGCAAAATGCAGGATACTCTAGGATGCATTCAACTGCAAGGACAGGAAACCCGGTGCAAAATGCTTAATCATTAAGGAAATGTATTTTCTCATGAGTTTAGAAATCCAGAGGCAGGGGAGTGGATCCAGCAGGCATGCATTCAGCTGCAAGAATCTCACCACTGGTAAGTTCTATCATCTCCTGTTACTAAGCCCAACAGTAAGCGTCTTGGGCTGCTAGGGTGCCTCGGTGATGCCACCAGGGCACCAGGTTCTTCCTGTTTCTTCACTTGGCCTTCTTGTCCTCACGGTTGGTCGTGGTTGCAAGATGGCCATTCTCTCTAGCTCGTATCCACACTGTAGCCGGAAGAAGAGGACAGGGGTGAGCAGAGCACCTGTTATGTTTGTCTCTTTTCAAAAAGCTTTCCCAGGGGCCCCACTTGGCAAATTCTGCTTAATATTCATGTCTCATACCTGGATCACATAGCCGCTCCCGGCTGTCACAGGGACTTCAGGAGGCTGAGAGCTTTTAGCTGGCTGACTGCCATCCCAATAAAATCAGGGTTCTGTAAACAAGGATAAAAGGAAGAGTGGCTATTGGGCAGACACTAAGCAGTATCTACCACAAGTTGTTCAAGGGACATTAATACGAGGACTCAAAGACATTATCCAGCACACGAGTGTTTCCCCCTTTCTACTCTTCTGTTGTCAGTGTGGGCTTCTGTCCGGAGACCTGATTTCCCTCCTCAGGCTGGGAGGGTGACCCCTGACTTAAGTACACTGGTCGATGCCCCCTCAGACAAAAGAGGGTTCTTTCAGCCAACAAGAAGAGTTGACAATAGCTGTAACTAAACAGTCAACAGTGTCTGCCATACCTCGATTAATCAGAATTTTAAAAATCCTATCCTCTTCTTTCAATTCACTGCAATCTCCCTTTTGTTCTCACAGGTATCATTATCTACGGCGGTGATAATTCTGCATAACAAACACCCCAAACGTTTTATTCTCTTGAATATGGAGTTGCTGCAGGTCAGCTGGCCTGGTGTGGATCTGTCGGGGTGGTTCTGCTGGTCTTGGCTAGGCCCATCCACCTGCCTGCTGTTCTGCTGGAGGTCTGCTGACCTAGGCTGGCCTGGCAGATGGGACTCTGCCCTGCCTCACATGCCTCTCGCCTTCTTCTGGGACCCAAAGATGTCACCAGGTGTGTCTGCTTACAGGGTGAAGTGAAAGTGCACGTCGCTCAGTCCTGTCCCACTCTTTGCGACCCCAGGAACTAGACAGTCCCTGGAATTCTACAGGTCAGAACACTGGAGTGGGTAGCCTTTCTCTTCTCCAAGGCGTCTTGCCAACCCAGGGATCGAACCCAGGTTTTCTGCATTGCAGGCAGGTTCTTTACAGCGATGGCAGAGGCATAAAAGCCAGGTGGAGACATGCAAGGTCTCTGAAAGCCTAGTCTCCTGCGGACACACTGTCACTCTCATCTCATTCTGTTGGTAAAAACAAACCATGTGGCTGAACCCAAGTCACCCGGGAGGGAATATGCTCCACCCCTTTTGTGGGAGGAACCGCAAGGTCACAGGTCAAGAGGCGTGGATCCAGGGAACAGGGAAGAATTCCTCAGATCCAGCGTCATTTCTGTTTGTTGGTTACCTACCTCACTGACTTCTCTTTTTCAGTCTCACCTATGGTTTTCTTGTCTCTATCCTTTCTTCCCTCCACATTCGAGAGAATAAAAGGTTGGGGTGGTTTGTTATGTAGCATTATTGTACCTGTAGACGACCAATACCTGCAGGGACGGGAATGAGATTGCAGTGAGGGGAGGAGAGAAGAGGGTGGATAAAAGTCTCTGGTCAGTAGAGGTGAGGCAGACCTTGCCAGTTGCCCAGCCACAGCCAGCGTCAACTCTCCTGCCTGGCTGAGAACCCTCTTTAATTTGAGGGGGCTATCACTCCATGTTCTCAAGAAGAGCACTCCCTCTGCAGCCTGAGGAGCTAAGTCCGGGCAGAAGACGGACACGGGGGCCCCTGAGGCTCTCTGGTCACCTCTACTCCTTTTCTGCACACGTTCTCTGTTTCAGGGCCAGCCCCGGGTCTTCAGTCGCCAGCTTTGCACTGATAATCCCCAGATCTGTACGCTCAGGCCTGGCATTTCCCCTGGGTCCACCTGCCAAGTGGGCATGTTCACTGACCCTTCTCACGGGCTCTCAGCTCTTTCCCACTCAGACCCTGATGCCCTTGGCCTCAACCATACCCCACACTTCCTCCTTTACTCTGGGTCTCACGCATGCCCATCAGTCACTCAGTCCAAGAACCTGACTCCGTGTTCTGCTTTGTGCTATAGTTGGTACTTACAACGACCGTTTGCCGAGCACTTAACCACGTGCCAAGCACGAGACTGAGCATCGTGCATGTGTCATCTGATTTAACCCCTGAGATGAAGGAGGCCCCGGTACTGTCTATATTTCACCCGACACAATCCAGCCATCCCCCCGAGGTGTGTGTCCCACAGTTAGAGCACGTGGCCTCTCTCAGAAGCTTCAGTGATCATGCCCAACCAGTCGATCGAAGTTCCCCCTTTAAAATCCTTTATGGGGACTTCCTTGCTGGTCCGGTGGTTAAGACTCGGCTTGCAATGCAGGGGATATGGGTTCAATCCCTGGCTGGGGAACTAAGATCCCACATGCTTCACGGTGTAGCCAAAAGATAAAATATATTTTTAAAAAATTTAAAAGCTAAGTTAAAAAATTTAAAAATTTAAGTTAAAGTTAAATTTAAAAAAAATTTAAAAGCTAAGTTAAAAAATTTAAAAAATTTAAAAGCTAAGTTAAAAAAAAAAAAACCTTATGGTTTTCATTGTCCTAGAGACCTGAGCTAACCCTTTGGTCTGTAGTAGTTGGCTCCAAGATTCTATTTTTTTTTTTTTTTAAACTTTTTATTATGGACTGGGGTATAACCTATTAACAATTTTATGATAGTTTCAGGAGAACAGTGAAGGGACTCAGCCGTACATAGATATGTGTCTATTGTCCCTCAATATCCCCTCCCATCCAGGCTGCCACGTAACACCGGGCTTAGTTCCAGGTGGCTCCAAGATTCTTGCATTTATTTACACAAGAGGAGAAATGACTGAGCTTTCTCAATGTGCCAGGAAGCTTCTAGGCACCAGAGAAAGACAGCCGTCCCCAGGAACTTAGGTCCAGTGACAGTAAACAAAAGAACACGTATCTGACGTGTCAGGGAGTAACAGAGGGCTGGGGAGAAAAAGAAAGCTGGGTGAGCGGTAGGCATTTGGGGAAAGGGACACCATTTTGGTGGGAGTCAAGGACAGTCTCTCTGATAAGAATGTATCGCAGTCAAGGAAGTAAGGGAGCAGTAAGTGCAAAGGCCCTGAGGCCCAAAGAGGCGCGGTGGAGGCCAGCGCAGGGAGTGGGAGGGGTGAAGGAGTGAGGAGGAAAGGGGAAGTCAGACAGAACCTTGCCGCCCGCCGAGAGCACTTGGCACCAACCCTGGGTGCAGTGGAAGCCGCAGGAGGACTCTGAGAAGAGGAGGGGTGTGACCTGACTTGGGTGTTCGCAGGACCTCACTGACTGCGTATGGATTAGACTCCGGACGGGGGCCAGGGAGGAAGCAGGGTTTTGCAGGCCTCATAGTGCTTAGGTCAGAGATGGGATTCAGGTGTTCAAGTGACAGTCTCAAAAAGCACAGGGAAACCAAACAGGATTTTCGAGTTAACTCAGAATCTACCAGAAGATGGCAGGGAGCGGTGTGTGTTAGCCTCAGGCACCGCTGGGCCACCGGCGCTCTCAGCAGCATTCTCAGGAGATGATGAGGCTGTGGTCCCGATGATGCCTGTGGGTTTCCCCTGCGCCCCCACCTGCTGTTCTGGCCCAGGGAAGGGTGAGCGCCAAGCACACCCCACATGACCCAGGTGATGGCGACCGGTGACCAAGCTCCCACCAAAGATGCTGACGGCTCCGAACAAACACTGACGCTCCTAGTTCTGCAAAAACAAACCATGCCTCCTTGCACGCTGTACCCGGCCCCGGCCCCAACACCGCCGTGCTGCGCCGAGCTCCCTTATCTCGCCGCACAATCCTTCAAAGAATAACAGGGCATATTTGTATCTGTGGTTTGGATTCCCCCAACCTGTGACATCAGATAAGTGCGATGTTCATAAAAAACGAACGACATCGCAGAGAGGAAAAAAACAACTGAAAACAAGTCCCTGGGTTCGGCCTCAACTTCCTCTCTGGGGAGGAAGGGGCTCTATGTGGTTGAGGTTTCACGGTGCAGAGTCTGGGGCTGGGGATGGGGGGTGGAGATGGCGTCCTGCTCTCTCCCCAGCCAGCTCTCATCTCAGCCTTTCCACTTGCCCCTGTAGTATGGAAATGATGCTCTCAGGGCTGCTCTTGAAAAGTGACTCTAAAAAAAAAATAGCAATAATGGCAATCATCTGCCATAGGCCATTTTCTTGGGCAGTAATCTTCACAGCCACCTGCTTCACCCTCACGTGGGGTAGCTACTGAGATCAACTGGTTTGTAGATGGGAGACTGACACTCTGAGTAGGAAAAGAAGGTGGTTATAAACACTATGTGGCCACTTTTGGTTTTTAGAAAATGTAAACATGTAAAATGGAAATTAAAAAAAAATTTTTTTTAACTATATAAATAACAGTTTGGCAGGAGATTTGCCGAGAAGTCACAGAGGTTTTCCTGGGTGTTGGAAGTGCCAGGGAGACTGATTCCCTGATGTCTCTTTTCCATCACTCGGGTCTCAGCAAATTGGCTCCTCCGCTGAGAGGCCACCCCCGGGCCCATCTACACGGACCCTCCCGCCTCCCACCACCTTCATCTCTTCATGCACCTGTCATCACGGGGGGGTACCTTGGTTTTCCATCTGTTTCTGGATTCACGACCTGTGTTTCCCACTAGAGCATAAACACCACAAAGCTGGAACCGCATTCACAGCTCCTTGAGCAGCGCCTGGCTTTAGCGGGCCTCAGTAGATACTCCTGGACCAACTGTGTTTTCTTCCTATTTTAAAAATTTTCTTTTTAAAAACCAAGCCATCTGGATTACTTTTAATTGCTATTTTAAGAGCTGGTTAAAAGTGAGCTGGCCAGAGCCCCTGCAGGGAAGCGTCGCCTTTGCAGGCTTATCTGGCTGGACGTGAAGGAAGTGGGTGCCCTGCCTTTCCTTGGGCTGTGTCAAGGGGTGAACATCCCGGAGTTTCTCAGCCCAGCCTGCTCTGAGTTCCCTGGCCCCGGAGATCTCTCCGCCTGGGACAGGGTTATCTTTGAATGACAGCATGTTCAGCTCCCCCACCCCCAACCCCCTGGGGTGAGGCCGCCAGAATCTCAGGGGGCAAAAGGGGGCCCCGGGCCAGACGCAGCCCATACAGGGGAGGCGTTACTTAGGCCACGCAGTTCCAACATCTTGGAGTTTTGCCATCATTTAAAAATCAAGAGACTTTGGAAGAAAACTAAAATATCTTCCCAATGGGCAGGAAATAAGATGAGAATAAAATAGGTGGGGAGACTTCACATCTTTCAAAGGGCAGTTGTGCCAACATATATAAACCGATGCTGTTTCGAGTAGTGACCCACAGGATTTGTTTAATGGGATAAATTCATTTTGGAGTTTACAAGGAAAAGTATGAAATAGAAGAACGGTGGGAAGAACTATCACAAAGGTGGTTTTTGAACTCACTGGGGAAATGGAATATCAAATCCAGGATGCCAGCATAGCACATTATCGATTTATTCCATTTATCACTAAAATAAAAAGACTCTCATCTTCCACTCTGTTAAAAAAAATACACAGATTTCACATAAAATGTCTGGGTTTCTGCCTGAAAACCTTAAAAGTACGAGACCCTCATTTTCCTGAGGCAGCCGTGGGCTGGCGCAGAGTTGAAACTCCAGGGCTTTCTTGTTCACCGCGTCCCCCTCACTCCCTGCTGCTGCCTCCCCCGGCCCACGCTGCCCCCCACCCCAGCCGCCTTCATCATCTGTGTGTCTTCTCTGGGCCCTGAAGTCACTGGAGTTCGTAGCCCCTGAACTCAGGGCTGGCACAGCAGAGAGACTCAGGGGACATTGGAGCTCGGATGCCTGCTGTCGGCCCCCTTTATGCTCACGTCGTTTTTCTTGGTGGACCTACAGACGCCAAGGAGGGATGTGGCTTGAGAACCTAGACCGGGGAGTCAGAAGCTTGAGTGACCTCTGAAGAGTGACTTTCCCTCGGGGTGCCTCAGTTTCCCCCTCTGCCAGGGGAATAATGAGATCTGTTGCTTATCGCCTGCAGGAATGTTGCCGTTGTTCCTGTAAAATGCATGAGCCAGGGCTCAGAGCAGAGTCATGCCAGGGAAAATGAGGTGGGAGGACAAACCCTCCTTCTCAAATTTTGGGTTTTTTAGTGTCCTTTTAGTCTTTTTAGGGAGACCAGGACAGGAGGAAGGGGGAGCTGGGCAGAGCAGAGGATTGGCTTTGATCTCCTTTTGCCAAAGAGGAGGAAAAAAAGTAAGCAAATAGCCCTGGCCTCCTTTGATTCCACACTGCCTGCCCGAAGAGCTCTGCAGCTGATAAGAACGAGCCGAATTCGATCTGGGCAACTCCGCTCTTCTGACCGGACTTACCCTGGGCAGCTGGAATCTGGGACCCTAAAACCCGTCCCACACCCTGCTCACAGTGCCCACCTTTCATGCCCTTCTTTGCTTGCCCCTGCGATGGAGACTAGAGGGGGACAAGATCGGGGAGAATTTCCCACCCGGGAACCACACACCAGACACGAGAGAAGGGGCTGGGAGGGAGGCCTCAGAGCACGTGAGCACCCCAGCTCCCCAATCCCAGGAAGAGCCCTCCCAGGGGGACTAACGGGAAATGAAATTCTCAGACATTGAGACTGGGCTGCTGGAAGGAGGGTGAAGCTTCTGGGGAAGAGCAGAAAGTCTCCCTTCCCATCAGTTGGTGGAGGGCAGCCGCGTGGTGCAGAGGTTCACAGGGTGACTTTGAAGCCATCCCACTCATGGGTGTGTGACTCTGGGCAAGTGATTTTACCCCACCTAGCCCTGGCACCTGCCTTGTTAAGGGTTAAGTGAGGTCATGCCCCTCAAGTGCCTGGCACATAGTGGGTCCAGGGACTGGACACTTATGGTAAAAGGCCAGAACAGCCTCAGGCAGACAGACAGAAAAACGCCAAGTCCAGAAAGATGAAAGAGGATCGGTTGTTTGAAACCTCTCAAGGCGCCAAGGGCCATGCAGTCAACAAGGTCAGGAACCAGGGCCCATTTGAAGTTGGGAAGAGGTAATTCTGGACCGAGTTTAGCACAAAGAGAGGACATTTCCTCCATGTTACCTCCAAGGAGCCCCCAGCTGATGGTGTTAAGCTTCCCAGGGACTGGTAAGTAGCTAAAGGTTAAGGCAGAGGGGGGCTGCGAGAATAGTTTCTGGGGTCAGGGTTCCTTCCCACCATAGCCCCTTCCTCACTGAGCGATCGATGCGTCCTGGCCTCAGTCTCTCCACCTGTAAAATGGGAGCCCTAGTGACATCAGTCTCCGGATTTTGAGGGTGAATATGTAGCTTTCAGTTGGTGCTCGGTGAATGAGTGGACGTCACGAGCCACAGCTACGTTAGGGATAAGGCGGCAAAAGCAAGGGTTGGTGGAGGGAGACGAACTGACCTCTGTCCGGTTCTCACTTGGTGATTAAGCCCAGGCCCCGTTCCACGCCACCAGCTCGGCCATGGCCACTGGAGGCAGGAGCTTGCCCTGCTTCATGCCGCTCCATGACCCGGACAGTGCCTGGCACAAATCGGGGGTTTGCTCACAGAATGCGTGGAACTGGACACAAGAGGAAAGGAAGGCAGAGAGGCCAGGGAACTTGTCCAAGACCACACAGCAGCCTGCCCACCTGGGGTCACCTCTGGGGTCACCGCTGGGGTTGGGGCTGGACTGATCCGGCCACAGTGTGACTTCCCTCTGCTTCTCCATCTCCTCGAAGCCTCCCAGCCCCTTCTCGACCACTCCCTGTCCAGGCTGCCCCCACCTAGTGGAGCCAGGGAAGCGGTTCGGCCTCCTCCAGGCTCCTCCGTGGACTGTCCAGCACCCGCTGCCCGCGGCACGCCCTCACCTCTGCTCTCTCCCAGGCAGGCCGGCCGTCAGGAGCTCACCGCCTGTGGGCCTCACCTGGCCTCAGATGTGTTCTACGCAACCTCATATACAGTGTGGGTGTGTGTGCTGTGTGTGTAAGGTTTTGTTTTTTTTTTCATAATTTTGAATCATTTGTCAACACTTAAAAACTGGAGATTTCACATAAAAACCAGGGTTTCCAGCTTCTGTTAGAAACTGGCAGCTTGGGGCCCACCTTTCCTCTGCCAGCTGGGGTAGTGCTCTGAGGGCCTCCAGACCCCATGTCCAAGCCTGGCCCGCCTCCTTCCTTGGGGCCTCCTTACATGAAGACCCCAGGATTGCATGAGAGACCCAGGCTCCCCACACTCCCTACCACCACGCCGGGCCACCTCGCATTATAGATCCTGCAGCCTAGGGTACTCGCCTGGGAAGCTCCAGAGGCTGGGTTGGGCCTGGATTCCAGGTTTGTGGCAAGCAGAGTGACGCCCCTCCAGAGATGAATGTGAAAGTGTGAGTCACTCAGTCATGTCCAACTCTGTGCGGCTCCCTGGGCTGCAGCCCGCCAGGCTCCTCTGTCCACGGGATTTCCTGGCAAGAAGACTGGAGTGAGTAGTCATTTTTTCTCCACCCTCCTCCCCACCCAGGGATAGAACCCAGGTCTCCTGCATGGCAGGCGGACTCTTTACTGTCTGAGCCCCCAGGGAAGAAGGATGGCTCTTCCAAAGATGTGCATGTCCCAATCCCCAGCACCTGTCATTACGCCACCTCATGTGACAAAAGGACTTGGGAGACATGGTAGAGAATCTAGAGATGGGGCTGCGTTTCTAATGAGCATCCGTGTTCAAAAACAACTGGACTATATGAGGATGCTTTACTTTTAGCGAGTTTGTTTCTCTCTCATGTTCATCGCTTCCATTTCATTTAGTTTATGTTTTCCAATTTCTCCATCTCTTTTTTTGTGGTTGTTCTTTCCCAAGCCTTTATCAAGCATAGTAGAAAAGCTTTTGTATGCACACACACATATATATATATTATATAGTATGTATAATATGTATATTTTAGAAAACTTATGAATTTTTGCCTAGCTAAAAAATTTATGATGGTTGATTCCACTTCTTTGACTTAGTGTGAACAGAAAGCTAGATTTCTAATTTATATCCACTCAAAACCTTGATATAGTTCCATGTCTTTTGGCATCTAATATTACTGCTGAAAGATTAGGAAGTTTATTATCTTAGAAGTTAAAAAAATTTGTTTAATTAGGCTGGACATTTCTAATCCAATTCTGAGAATATATTTAAAAAAAGAATCTGGAGATGAGAAGATTAACCTGGATTATGCAGTAGGCTCAATGTAATGGCAAGCATCCTTATGAGAGGGAGGCAGGAGGGTCAGAGTCCGAGAAGGAGAGGTTTGAGGGAAGCCGAGGTTGGAGTGGTGTGAGCCAAGAGTATGCGTGGCATCTAGAAGCTGGAAAAGGCAAGAAGCGGAGTCTGAGGAGCGAACCCTGGGTTTGATTTTAGCCTGGGGACATCTATGTTGGACTTCTGACCTCCAGAGCCATAAGGTAACAAGAGTCTGTTATCTTGGGCCACTAAATTTGACATAATTTGTTATAGTAGCAACAGAGATGGAGAAGGAAATGGCGACCCACTCCAGTATTCTTGCCTAGAGAATCCGTGGATGAGGAGCCTGGTGGGCTGCTGTCCATAGGGTCGCACAGAGTCGGACACGACTGAAGCGACGCAGCAGCAGCAGCAGCAACAGGGAACTTCTAACTGGGCTCAAATCCTGGTTTGCTATTTAATCGGCCGTATGCCCTGGGCAGGTGACTTGCTGCTGCCGAGGCAAGGTTTCCCTATCTGAAAAGGGGGCACCAGGGCTCTCCCACGGGGTGTCGTGAGCGGTCCGTCGGCACGGCAGAGAAGTGTGAGCACAGCCCAGCAGCTCCTGGTGCCGATCGTCTAGCATCGCCCTCACGTCTCTCTCCGTGTTGTTGAAACCAGCTTAGAGCCAGCTGAAAAAATCTGCCCACTGCTACCCAACCCTCAGGGATGAAGTCCAAACTTCTTACTTCTGGCCCGGCTTAACCCAGCTTGCCTAATGATAATAATACTGCTACTGCTCGTAAAGCATTTGGCATGTGCTAGGGATGATTCTTGGCGCTAGTGGTACAGAACCCACTGGCCCATGCAGGAGACGAAATGAGACGAGGGTTCGGTCCCTGGGTTGGGCAGATGCCCTGGCGGAGGGCATGGCAGCCCACTCCAGTATTCCTGCCTGGAGAGTCCCATGGTCAGAGGACCCGGTGGGCTACAGTGCATAGCATAGCAGAGTCAGACACGATTGAAGCGACCTGGCAAGCACACAAAGGCATGATTCTCAGCACTGTTGAGATATTTGATTCATTTAACGGTCACACTAACCCTATCGCTTTCCCAGTTTTCAGATGGAGAAAACTGAGGCCACGGGTGAAATCACATGCCCAGGGCCCCTTGAAAGGGTGGTAGCTATGCTGGTATCTGTTTTATTTATCTAGCTTTGGCTGCACTGGGTCTTCGTGACTGCACGTGGGCTTTCTCTAGCTGTGAGTGGGAGCTGCTCTCTACCTGATGTGCATGGGCTTCTCTTTGTGATGGCATCTCTTATTGCAGAGGCCAGGGCTCCAGGTGCGAAGGCTTCAGTAGCTGTGGCACACGGGCTTAGTTGCCCCGAGGAATATGGAATCTCCCTGGACCAGGGATTGAATCTGTGCCCCCTCCATTGGCAGGTCCTGAATCCTGCGGAAGCCTTAGGAGATGGGCACGACTGTCATTACTCCCATTTTACAGATGAGGACACTGAGGCCCAGAAAGGTGGCATTGGCTGCCCCAGGTCACAAGGTGAGTGAGTGGTGGATTCTAAGCCACTGGACCACCAGGGAAGGCTGCTATGCTGGTATTTGAACGCACACTATTGTGCCCTGGGGCCTGAGCACTGACCACTGGACAGGGGTGTCTCTCTGTATGTGGACAGACCAGGCCCCAGAGTGTAACCTGAGACTCGGTGGTCTTGGCATCCCCTCCACCCACCACTTGGCCCAAGTGCAATTATGGACTCAAGACTCTTGGTTCACAGCTCTGCCCCAGGGTGCATTTATTCCACAGTTTCCAGCAGTGCCCCCTCGGCACTGGGTACTGTGCCCCAGAGAAAATGCAGATTCCTCAACCGAGGCCCAGACCCTGAGGACAGACAAATATGCAACCATCACAGCTCAGCAAGAGACAGCAGGAGCTGGGGGTGGGGAGAGGTCAGGGGAGGGGCGTGCAAAGACGGGCCTGAGGAAGTGTGATGCTGGCCCAGCCAAAAGACAAGGCTGAGTGTGTTCCATGTGAGGGACCTGGGATAGAAGAGCCTGTGTGTCCGGGGAACACTTTGTGGTCACATGTGGCCAGAGTGCTGCAAAGGAGGCTTGACCACTCACTGTCCTTGTGACCTGGGGCAGCCCACGCCAGCTGGGCCTCAGTGCCCTCATCCGTAAAATGGGAGTAATGAGAGTTGCACCCATCTCCTAAGGCTGTTTGCAAGATTCAGAGCATTGGCACATGCAAAGTCCTGTGCTCGGCCGCAGGCAGACTGAAGAACTGACCATGAATCAGCACGGTTGCTAGGATTATATGAGCGTGAACCGCCCAACCTGCTCATCCTTCCCCTTATACTCAGATCCTTAGGTGCAGAAGCCCCGGAGCCCCCATATTCACATTCACGGGGTGACTCAGGAGGTAGCAAGTGAGGAGGCGCTGCTCCCTGGGACGTCCAACCAGCAGGCTGGTGCTCCTAGCACCCCAGACCCGGGACTCCAGACCAGTGTCCACCATCCCCACATCCCCTGCTTCCAGCAGCCTCATCCACCCTGCTTCGCGCGCTCCGGTTCCCTCCGGTCCTTGTCTTTCTTCCCCTGGACTCACTTGAACTTTCTCCACATCTTGACCGACCCTGGATGTGAGTCACATTTGATCCTTGAGTTTCTCTTTTTTCAAAGGCACATTAAAACTGTGAGAACTGCTAGGCCTATCTGAGCACTTGCTGTGTGCCTGGCATTTCCAGTCATTCATTCCCTCATTCATTTATTCAACAAATGACCGTGGGCACCTCCCAGGGGCCCTGGAGCGCAGCAGTGCACCATAAGGGTTCCTGCCTGGTGGGATTTACACTGCAGGGGGTGAGGGAGGAAGAGGAGTAGATGATAAACCTGCCAAGTCTCCAACCCGTTCTCACTGAAGCACCACTGCAACCCCAGGAAATGTTTGTTCCCATTTTCCAGGTGAGACAACCAAGGCTCGGAGCCGGGAAATCACTTGCTCAAAGGCACACAGCTAGGAATTTGAACCCACACCAAGTTCTTAACCTCCCCAGCAGACTCTCTACAGAGATAAAAGCCATTGGCCCAGTTCCACCTTCAGTGTGTTTGGGATGCATTGTAGCGCCCCAAGTTGGGGGTGCTGGTGCCCAAGGGCTCAGCTCATTCCCATGAGCCCACAGGCAGGATGAGCTCTGCCCTCCCTCCCAGCAGCCTCCAAAGGGGAAGGCCAAGAACACAGTCACTCTCTGGCCAGAGCTGGTGGGAACAGGACGTCCCAGTCCTCTTGCCCTGGCCAGGCCCCGTGAGCTATTTTGGGGCACGTTTATTGATGGGACATGGGTGCCCGGCTGGACTCCTGATTTCAGAGGCACAGCCGCAGGCTGGCCTGGCACGGCTCTACCCCTGCACACCCTGCCGAGGGGCCGCCAGCATCCATGTCCTGTCCAGGCCCCAGACCCAGGGTGCAGCCTGAACTGGCTGGCTCCGGGAAAGACAGGATTCCCAGCTGGAGTGGACGGATCCTGGGGGTCACATGGATTATTGTTTCCCAGAATTCCGGCGCCTGATTCCATTCACAGGAGGCAGAACCAGGAATGAACCCAGAACGAATACAGGAATGGGTTATGAGGTCAAATGCAGGGTTGGATAAATCCTAGCTGCGTCCACTGTGACAACTTACCTCGGGGAAGCCAGGTCAAATCTCAGAGGCTCAGTTTCCCTGTCTGTAAAATGGAGTCAGTGATAGTTCTTACAGGAAAGGAATGGGATTTAATTGAGATAGTGTCTACAGCTCAATACCTACTTATACAGTAAGTGATTGATAATTAATAAATTTGCAAATAATGATTGACAGCCAACATTTACTGGGAATTTGGCATGAGCTAGGCCCCTGGGCTAAATTGTTGATCTGTTTTGTATCATTTCGTCCCCCAGCAACTCCAGGAGGCCTGGGACACTGTTGCCCCTGTGTACAGATGAGAAAATTGAGCTCAGAAAGATGACGTGCCCAAGATCACACTGCAAACATGTGGCAGAAAACCTGCCTTTGAACGCAGACCTGAAGAAGAGGGGACAGGGCAGACCCGAGTCCAGGGCCACCTCCCTGTCCCCCAGGACTATACCCGAGGTCGGCTGCAAAGTTCCTGTAAACACCGAGTCCCTGCCAGGCGGCGTTTACCTCAGTCATCCCTCAATCTGGGGAAGTGACCTCCTGGCCCTTCCACCTGATGGAAATCCAGAAACCAAAGTTTCCAGAATATTCCCTTGACCTGCCTCCCTCTCTTCAGAGTTATTTTGTTTTCCTGGTTAGTCGGTGAAAGTCTCCAAGAAACTGGCTGGTTTGGCCAGTGCCCTGGGCTGGGTAGGAGGGGTGTTCTGCCGTGTACACTGGGGGCAGGGTGCTGGGGGGACCGTGGACAGGGGAGGCCAGGGGATCCTCTGCGTGAGCAACCTAAGGCCAGAGTGGATGCAGCGTTTCCTTCCTAAGGGGTTCTTTGTGCCCTGAACCCGCTGACAGGCTCTGCCCCATGCCCTGAGGGTACACTCCTGCCACCTTTGGCTAAAAAAAGCAGTCCTTTGAGAGATCTGCCCTTCTGGGCCCTTCCAGCTTTTTCTCCCACCCCGAGGCCCCCTCCAACACCATCCTCCAAAAAGACTGTGCCTTTGCGCCCTGCTGAGCTCTCCCCCTGGGAGGCCATTTCTCCATTCTCCACCTGCCAGATGCTTCTCCCTATCTGTCACAATTCCTCCACTGTGGGGCCTTCCCAGAACTCCCCTCCCCACCCCCCAGCAGTATTGTCCCCCTGCCTGGGGGTTGCCATAGCAACCATGAGACACCGCCTCCAGAACCACCTTGGCCTCCCACTGGCAAGACCCTGATGTCCAAGTGGCGAGTGGTCACCTCCACACGGGAGTCACCCAGACCCCTCAAACGTCACAGAGAACCTCAGAACCTCCCCTTTCCCCTCCTAAAACTCCAGCCCTTCCCACTCATCTTCCCCTCTCAGTAAATGGTGCTGCTCTTCACCCAGAGGCTCAGGACAAAACCTAGGGGCTATATGATTCCCTGTTGCCCCACCCCACACATCCCGTCCATCAGAAGGCCTGTCAACTCAGCTGCTGAATGTCAATACATCCAAATCTGTATTCTTGCACCACTGTCGTAGACACACCACCAGGGCACAGGCGGCCGCCACCCTCACCCACTTAACTGTGACCACAGTCCCTTCCCTCGGCTCCAGGCTTCCAGCTTTGCTCCATCACAGCAGGAAGTACCTTTGTCAAAGATAAATTAAGGCAGGTTGCACCCCTGCGCAAAGCTCTCTAGAATTCCTCTTCCTTCTTAGAATAAAAACCTCCTCCTCTCCGAGGCCCATGAGACCTTGTATGATCTGACCTTTGTCCACCTCTGTTCCTGCCACACACACCTCCTCCCTGTTCCTGAGCTAGAAAACTCGTCTCTGGACCTAGGCAGAAACTTGCTGTTCCCTTTGCCTGAAACTTCTTCAACCAGATATCTGTCTGCTTCAGTCTGTCGTTTCATTCAGGTCTCTGCTCAAATAGCATCACCTCAGAGAAGACTTCCACGACCTGCCCATGTGAAATAGCCAGCACCTTCACCACCCACTCCAGCCTACTTTATTTTCCTTCATGGTAGTTGCCACGATCTGACATATTACCTACTATCAGTATATTTGTCTCACCATGGTTTGCTGCTAAATGTTTGACTGGCTCTCGGCAAGGAGGCAGCTCTGATGTTTACATTTGCCAATTTCTATGGTGTGAGTTCTCCCCCTGTGGCTAGTCTCAAGCTCCCAGCATGACTTCCCTGACGGTGGAGTAGAGAAGAGATGTCCAGTGTCCTGCCTTCAGATACTCTTTCCACCGTATAGTATGGTAGATGGTGCAGAGTATTCTGTGATGCACTAATAGATGTCAATAACCTCAAGAACATAGAAAACTGTATGTCAGTTAGAAAGTGATGAGTTTTGAGTAGCTGTTGCCTTTATCTGTATTATCATTAACTGTAAGTTCGAATAATTAGAGTTTTTGTGATGGCTGTGTAAAAGCCAGCTTGCAGAGTTGGCCGGCCAGGACAAGCCACCTCCAGCACAGCACAGGCTATGGGCCACATGAGGGCAGGAATGGCAGCCATCAGGCTTTCTGCGCTTTCCCTGGGGTCTAGAACAGTAGAAGTGGCCCATAGTAGGTGCTCAGCTCGCATTTGGCGAGCATTTTATAATGCATCTTTTCCATCAGCAAGCACAAACGGCTTGCCCCCATCAACTTGACTCTGTGGGCAGAGTCCAGCCTACAAATGGGTTTCATTTGGCTCTCAGAATGTTTTTAACATTTTTTTAAAAACTCGTTGCCAACATTTAAAAGTCATGAGATTTTTTGCATGAAATTCCACATAGACCTGGATTTACAGCCTCTCTTGAAAATTCTGAAGCTCTCAGCACACGAGGCACGCTCCCCTCGTGATGACAGAGGTCAGAGCTGGGGAGCGGCCGTCGCCTCCTCATGGGCCTGAGCTTTGCCGGTTCATGGCGGACCCCTCCCTCCCTGTCGCCTCACACCAGGCCCACTCATTCACTTACACACCCTGCTGCCCTTAGATATTCGAGTTTGTTGCTTTTCTTTTTTAAGTCTGCTTATATATTTGACATGCCAGGTCTTCGTTGCGGCATGCGGGATCTTTAATTGCAGCACACAAACTCAGCTGACCCACGTGGAATCCAGTTTCCTGACCGGGGATCGAACCTGGGCCCACCTCTCTGGGAACGTGGAGTCTCAGCCACTGGACCACCAGGGAAGTCCCGAAATCTGGGTTACAATTGCCATCTTAGCCTCTGTTCTAGCCCTTGTCACCATGTCCCCTCCAGACTGAGGCCACCTGAGGGCAGACTCTGTGAGTTTGGCCCCCGGGGGCTTCCATTCCTGCTACAGGGTCTGGCACACAGTAGGCTCACAGGCCCTGGAATTTGGTGAAAGGTTTGTTGTCAAATGAATCCCAAACCCTCAGCTTCCCTAACTGGGGCATGCACTCCATCCAAGCCCCGACCGGAATGTGACAAAGAGGTTGGCCCAGGCCAGGGTTTTAAAAATACCCAGGGCTGGTCAGCTGCGAGCACTTGGAGGTGTTGAAACAAACGGGCAGCGTCTGGCTGGAGGCCAGCACCCCAACTTTGCTGTGCAAACTTGGGCTCGTAGGAGGGGCCATCGACAGCTCCCGGGGGCGGTGAGCAGTGGGGAGACCGGGCTGCAGCCCCTTCCCCTGGCGCCCCGCTTGGGAAAGTTTATAAACAGCGCTCGGTTTATAAACAGCACTGGGTGACGTGACATAATTTCGCAGAAAGGGCTACAGGGCAGACTGTGAACACAGGGCGGCTCTCCTAACTTTTCCTCGCCGCGGTCTCCTGGCGTTGAGAGCCGGGGTGTTGCTCTCCCTGTGGTCTCCCCGCAGCCTTCAGAGCCACTGCCCAGCACGCCGGAGTCACAGTTAAAAATAACGCTCCCAGTACAGCCCCCTGGGGGACAGCCAGCCCCGGGGGGGCTGGACCAGGGAGGTCCGAGCTCTGATCGAGGGCCCACTGGGCGCCAGGCGCTTCCGAGACCTCTGCTCGCTGAGCCTCACTATGGCCTTGAGAGGGAGGAATCATCGTCCCCTGCACAGATGGGGAAACTGAGGCTGGGGAGCGACACAGTCCCTGGTTCAGAGTTCTGTGCTCAGCTGGTGGCAGTATTCAGATCCGTGAGACTAGCGTGTCAAGGAGTCAGGGGCTCAGTGTTTTGCTTTGCTGGGTCCCAAGTCCCCGGAAGAGTGTCCAGGCCTCAGCAGGCATGGGGGCAGCCCCTACTTAACGTGTCCAAACCCTGCTCCTCCCACTGACATTTTGGAGTTAGGGACACACGCTGATAGATCAACTGAGCATGTTTCATTTCAGATGTGTCTCCTTAGCAATCGCTGCTAAGAAGAAAAATACATCGGGGAAGGGGATGGCGCACCTCAGAGAGGTACAGCTCTACATGCGGGAGCAGGGCCGGAGCAGGCCTCGCTGAGCAAATATTTGAGGACAGACTCAAAAGACATGAGGGATTGGGCAATGCGGATAACTGGAGGAAGCACATTCCCGGCAGAGGAAACAGCAAGTGCAGAGGCCTTGAGACTGGGACGTTGCCGGGCATGTGTGAGGGCGAGGAGGAAGCCAGTGTGGCCAGGGCAGCGTGGGAGCCGGAATCCTTCCTAGAGGCTCAAAGCTTTCCTCTGGGGTCCACGGGAGCCCCAGAGGGTCCTGAGCAGCTTAGTGTGGCCTGACCGAGCTTCTGCAAGGGTCCCCCTGACTGTGTGTGGAGAATGGACTGTCAGGGCCTGGGAAGAAGGGCGGCAACCAGAGAGGAGGTGACTGCGATGGTCCGGGCAGAAGGGCATGGTGGCCAGGCCCAGGGGAAGACTGGAGGAGGGGATGTGGGGGAAGGTCACGACCTCACAGTCTAGATCTGTTCTAGAGGCGGACAGGACACCCTGCTGGACCAGATGTAACAGAAATCAAGAAATCAGGGGCGGCTCCAAGGATTCAGGCTGAGCGGCAGGAAGGACGGAGCCCCCTCCTTAGGGAGGCGCAAGCACTGTGCCGGCTCCCAGGGGAGGACGGATGTGGGTGGGACAGCCCTTCCTGGGACCACGGGGGACCTCGGCAAAGCCCTGCCCCCAGTATGCGGGCCTAACTTTCTGACAGCCCCCCAGTTCAGATGAAGATCCTTCCTCCGAGCCCCCCATTCCATCCCTGGCAAAAGCTCTTGTACATTATGCAGAAGCCACCACATGTCCTCTCCCCTTCAATCCTGAAGAGCAGCAAACTCTTCTGTGAGCCCTCATCGTGTGCCTGGCAGGGTCCTCTTCCTTACATTTGTGAATTCATCTGATCATCACAGCAGTTCAAAGAGGGGAGGACTATTATTTGCATCTACTTCATGGATGGGAAAACTAAGGCCCAGAGAGGTTAAGTCACTGAAGTCTTAGATCACTAATAAGTGGCAGAGGCAGGATTTGACCCCAGGGCTCATGCTGTTAACCATGCTACTGTCTCATGAGCTGCTCACCATTGACCATGAAGAGTCAAACTGGAGGACTGGGGTTGGGAGAGGGGTCCTCAGCCACCCCTCCCAGCATCTACCCCATGCTGTGTCTCTATCCTGCACATCAACTGAAGGGGTGGATATTATGGTGATTATGCCCATTCTACAGATGAGAAAACTGAGGCGCAGAGAGAGGAAGTGCCATGCCCAAAGTCACACAAGCATGAGGACCCAGGGTTCTGGGGCTCCAGACCCCCTTCTGTCCCCATGTCCATACTACCTGTGCCTGTCACCTACTTCTCGCCCTGGTAGGGAGGGAGATGTTCAGGGGTACGAGGGCCATGCTGAGTTTCCTTCCGGTTGGCCAGAGGATGAAGAAGCAGGCTGAGGGTGTGGAGAGGTAACGGGGACAGCACAGCTCTTTGGGCCTGTAGATTCTGTCTGACAGCAACCAACGTTTCTGAGGCCAGCGCTGGGCCAGGCTTGGGGAGGGGGGCGTGGAGGCAGGAACACACAGCCGAGTGTGTGAGGGAGGTTGAGGCCCCAGTTGCCTCTGACGCCACAGGAAATGGGGGGGCTGTCACAGGAGTTCACTTCGAGAGCAGCCCAGGGAAGCAGGTGCTCGTGAGCGTCTGCTTTGGGCAGCCTGTCTAATCTCTTCAGAACTCAGTTTCCACTTCTGTGAAATGGGTTGCTAATGCCTGCCTCGGAAGACGGTTGTCAGGCCGCGTGGTTTTTAGGATGGGAAGAGCACAGGATCAAGCACATCGCAGATGGTCTGGAGACGCGGAACCTGCTGGGCACATGGAGCAAAAAACGAAGTGCTCTGGACACTTTCTTTACATGTGAAGTGAATGCTTTCCCTCTATTTCATATGTACACAGAAGCTCTCAAACCCCTGATGAGGTGAGTATCAAGATCATCTTAACCGGGACTTCCCCGGTGGTCCACTGGCTAAGATTCTGCACTCCCTAAGCAGGGGGCCCGGGTTCAATCCCTGGTCAGGAAACTAGATCTCACATGCTGCAACTGAGACCTGGAGCCGCCAAACAAGTTTTTCAAAAAATCATCTTCAATGAACAGATAAGAAAATTGATACCCAGTTAAGTTATGAGACTTAACCAGGGTCACAGAGCTGGAAAGGGATGAAGTGGGAATTCAACCCTGACTCACTGGGCTTCCCTGGTGTCTCAGATGGTTAAAAAAAAAGATCTGCCTGCAATGCAGGAGACCCCGGTTCGACCCCTGAGTCAGGAAGATCCCCTAGAGAAGAAAATGGCAACCCACTCCAGTATTCTTGCCTGGAGAATCCTATGGACCTCCCACGGGGTTGCAAAGAGTCGGACACAATTGAACGAATAACACTTTCACTTTCTTTCACTCTGCCTCCTCAGCTTTGCCTCTCAAATTACGAACCTGAGATCACAGTAGCTTCGGTTTTTCTCGAGCACTTACTGTGTGCCGTGTGCTATTCCGAGCACTTCACATATTACTCTAGACCTCCAGTGGTTCAGACAGGTTCTGCTTCAGTCCCATTCTACACACGAAGAAAGAGGTTAAGTAACTTATACAAGGTCAGACGCTCTGGAGGTACGGCCCATGGTCTTAGGCCACCACGCTCCACTTGAGAGGGTCAGCCCAGTGCCCGGCGCCCAGTAAGTGCTTAATACACTGCTAAACCTTGGGAGAGGATAAAGAGATGAGCAGGGCTTTCCCGTTCTAAGCCACGCTGAGCGCTCGCTTGAGAAGTCACCGTTCCCTGTTCCCACCCCTTCCTGCCAGTCTCGCCGGCCAGAGGAGAAACTGCCTGGGGGCCCTCTTCCCGTCTCCCCCGCCCCCTGGGGAGGTTCTGTGCGGCGTCCACGGGGTCACGGGGCTGCTGGCCGGAGGGCTGGCGAGGACCCGAGTTTGGCCAGGTTATCAAGTTTCGTGGTCAGCCACCTTCGCCCCTGACCAGAGCTGTCTTTCCAAAACAGAACATTCAGTCACCGCCCGTCCCTGTGCTCAGCTGTCCTTGTGCTCCTGACCTCGCTTCCTGCCCACCCGCCCGTTTGTTTTTTTCCTCCCCACCCCCTAGTATCCTTGTCTCTTACTGACATCTCGCGAAGATGACCAGGGCAGGCAAGACAGAGTCAGAGAGAAAGAGAAGCTGAGAGGCCGAGACGGGAGAGAATCGGAGAGACTGTCAGGCACTGACGGATCAAGACAGAGGCCAGTCACGAGCGAGACAAAGATGGGGTTCAGACAGAGGTGGAGAGGCAGAAAGAGGGGGGCACACAGAGAGACAGAGGGAGCCCCGCAGACACCCCTGCCGTTCTGCACCCACGGTCTTGGGTCTCCTTGCCATGGATCTGAACGTTCTCCCAAGTCTGCAGCATCTCCTGCCGCCGGCCCCTCCAGCCCCTCCCTCACCCCACACATAATTCCTGTCCAACTCCTTCCCACCTTCCTTCTCCAGGAAGCCCTCCCTGCTCCCACGGTGCCCTAGCTGCCTTTCCCTCACCAGGCTGGTGCAGTCCACTTACTGGTGTGTCTCCTCCACTGGCTGTCCACGCCTCGAGGGCACGAACTGGGTCTGCCTGGCTCGTGCGACACCCCTTGCACCCAGCACAGTCTCTGACACACTTGCTGCTCCATGTACACCGGCCAAATGAAGCACCTAACCAGCTGCCTTTGCATCACCTCGGAGAAGCCCTCCCTGGTGGCTCTGATCACTGTGTTTGACCGTATGATTATTTGCTGTAGGGTCTGTGACCCCTCTGGCCCCAGGAAGGCAGAGTCTGAGTTTGTTGTATCCAACCCCCTTTGTTTCTCTCCAGTGCCTGGAAGAGTGTCTGGAACAGAGTAGGCGCTCAACTACTGGGGGAAGGAATGAATACCCAAGTGGTTTAACTGCTAGCTATTGGAGGGGTTATTATTATTATTAATCGTTATTGGAGTACGGTTTGCTTTACAATGTTGTGCTGGTTTCTTCTGTGTAGCAAAGTAATACTCTCTGGAGGTTGTGAATCTTATGTCTTAGTCCATTTGAATCCAGCTCAAAGCAAGGCAATGGCACCCCACTCCAGTACCCTTGCCTGGAAAATCCCATGGATGGAGCAGCCTGGTGGGCTGCAGTCCATGGGGTCGCTAAGAGTCGGGCACGACTGAGTGACTTCCCTTTCACTTTTCACTTTCATGCACTGGAGAAGGAAATGGCAACCCACTCCAGTGTTCTTGCCTGGAGAATCCCAGGGACGGGGGAGCCTGGTTGGCTGCCGTCTATGGGGTCGCACAGGGTCGGACACGACTAAAGCGACTTAGCAAATCTTCCTGTTACCATTGCGATCAAGCCCCGAGTCCTCCCTGAGGCCTGCGAGGCTCTGCACGCTCTGGCCCCTGCTGCCCTCCATCTCCGCCTTGCTCTGTCCTTCCCACACCGCCCCTACCGGCACCCGTGTCCCCGTTCCCCAGGGCACCATACAGGGCAGACAGTCTCAGCCCCCCAACACCCCACCATACGTCACACCAGCAGAGCCGTTGTTTCTCTTCTGTGAACAAGGCCGCCTGGCAAATGGAGCACATTTGCACAAACAACCTCAGTGTCAGCAGTGGGCCTTGGTCACTGCGGGACAGTCTCCAAGGTTCAGCCGGCCAGCTGCCCAGGGCCTTGTCCCAAGACAGAACTTGAGTCCGAGCCTCAAAAGAGCTGTCTGGGTGGGAGGGGGCGGTGTCCTGGGGGCCCTCGGTCTGACCTTCCTGTCCTGCAAGAAGGGAGGAAAGAAAGTCGTGGGGAGCCCGGGAAAGCAGTGCTCACTGAGGAGACCCCGTCATCCTCTGGGCTCAGACCTGGCCCCAGCTCCTCCAGAAAGCTCCACTGGCCGCCTTCCTCGCTTCCGGGGACCCCTGCTCTCACCCTCATCATATCATAGCAGCTCATATCACGTTCTGCTGAACGTCTCCACTGGACCGTTTCCTCCACTGGACTGTGCTCCGGGTGGTTGAGGCCGAGTCTTGTGTACCTTGGCGTCCCCAGGGCTCAGGTCTGGCAAGTGGGAGGCATCAGCGAACACGTGCTGAACAGGAAAGTGATCGTGGAACGAGCACTTCCCACCTGGGCTCATATTTGCTTCTGTCTCTATCACCAGGACGTGTGCCCAAGACCTCGGCTCCTGTATCTTTGTTCTCCAGCATCTGTTGCTGCTCGACACAGAGGAGGAGGTATGGAACACATGTGGAAAAAATGAATGAATGCGCCCTTCCTATAGCATCCCTCATATCTGTCTCTCCCGTCATACTATGAGGTCAAGCACCAACCCTGTTTGTTTCTAGCGTCTCTGAGTCTGGCGTAGCGCTCAGCACAAAGGCGATAGTCGGTATGTTTTTACTGAGTAGATGGATGATGGACAGATGGATGATGCTTGAATGTATGGATCAGCGAAGAAGTGAATGGAAGGCAGGATCAGTTCAGTTCAGTTCAGTCTCTCAGTCGTGTCCGACTCCTTGCGACCCCATGAATCACAGCACGCCGGGCCTCCCTGTCCATCACCAACTCCCGGAGTTCACTCAAACTCACGTCCATTGAGTCGGTGATGCCATCCAGCCATCTCATCCTCTGTTGTCCCCTTCTCCTCCTGCCCCCAATCCCTCCCAGCATCAGAGTCTTTTCCAATGAGTCAACTCTTCGCATCAGGTGGCCAAAGTACTGGAGTTTCAGCTTGAGCATCAGTCCTTCCAAAGAAATCCCAGGGCTGATCTCCTTCACAATGGACTGGTTGGCTCTCCTTGCAGTCCAAGGGAGCCTCAAGAGTCTTCTCCAACACCACAGTTCAAAAGCATCAATTCTTCGGTGCTCAGCTTTCTTCACAGTCCAACTCTCACATCCATACATGACCACAGGAAAAACCATAGCCTTGACTAGACGAACCTTTGTTGGCAAAGTAATGTCTCTGCTTTTGAATATGCTATCTAGGTTGGTCATAACTTTCCTTCCAAGGAGTAAGTGTCTTTTAATTTCATGGCTGCAGTAACCATCTGCAGTGATTTTGGAGCCCCCAAAAATAAAGTCTGACACTGTTTCCACTGTTGGGGAAGGCTGGGTAGAGTTGAGTAAACTGGGTAGGTGGGTAGAAGTGTGGGTGAATGGATTGGTGGGTACCAGGGTGGATGGATGGATGGAGAACGACTGGATTCATGGATCAGTGGAGGAATAACGGAATGTTGGAGAGAGTGAATAGGACAGTTGGCTGGATGTGTGAGTGGGTGGATTGTTGGCAGATAGATAGATGGATAGATGGAAAGCGGGACAGAAAAGTGCTACAGTCCAGGTTGGGGATGGGGGGGAATAATGCTTTACACTGCCCCCATCTCAAAGCCACCAGTTTAGAATTAAATGAGGTCAAAGAATGAGTCAGCTAGAGTTTTCACATGAGGGATATTTAGCAGGAAAAAAAAATAATGTGAGAAGGAAGAGCCTCTGAGCCTCTGAGATTCTCAAGCAAAATCCTGTAAGTTGGTTATGCTTTCTTGCAGTGCTGGCGTGTTACTTACTGAGCGCTTACCATATGTCGTGCCTCTGGGTTTCATCTGGAAGTGGGAAGAAGTCTGACATGCCGACCCTGACTCAGAGTGTGGTCAGGGTCAGACACGACGGTGCTACGTCATCAGTGGGTCTCCTTGGTGGAAGCTGGGTGCACTCCGAAGAGCAAAGGTTTTGGAGATACACAGTGGGTTTGTGTCCCGATCCTTCTCTGTGTGGCCTCAAGCAAATTGCTTGACCCCTCTCTCCAAACCTAGACTCCAAACCCAGATTTGCTCATCCTACCTGGTAGGATTGTTGCCAGCCCATGCTTATGAAATGCAAGGCCCAGGCCTGGATGTGACTGACAGATACCGAGGTGGGCCTCAGCTTGTAAGGCTGGCAGAGCCTCTTAATTTTCCATCCCTGCCTTTCAATGCGACGCAAGCTTCCTGCAGTGAGGGCCACAAACCAGGGAAGAGCTGGAGTCGGCGAATCCAGCGCATCTGGATTCAGGTTCGGCCTCGTCCACGCCCCCGCTGCTCGGTTTCAGACAAGCCCCTGGGCCTGTCTGAACTCCAAGTCCCACCTCTACCTCCAAGGCCCCCTTGCTGTTTCTCAAACACAGCTGTTACGCCTGCACCCAAGCTGCGAGAGAGGCTGCGAAAGTGAGTTTTCTTGTGTCTGCCGTGGGGAGGCGTGGGCTCCCCAGGTTGACGCTCTGCACACAAATCTGCCCTGAGACACGGTGCAGGGGGAAGGGGGTCTGGAAAGGCAGACGGAAGACATGGGTGTCTCACCCCATCCGGAAGAGGAGTTCCGTCCCATGCTGTTTACATGGGACTCTATGCAACATATTTATTCATTTATTTTCCACTCTGTTCTCTCAACGCTGCTATTGTCAGTTTCATGAGGGGAACTTCTGTGTCCTCAGGGACTGAAGCCCAGCCAGGCGCACAGTTTGTGTCAAATAAATGTGTTGGATAAATGAGTGGATAGATGACTGGATGGATGGATAGATGATTGGATGGATAATGCATGAATTGGTAGGTAACTAGCCAGGCACAACAGAATTAATTAAAAGCTTAAACACACACACACACACACACACACACACACACACACACACACACTCACACACACACTCACACACACACACACTCACACATGCCTACATGGGGCATTTCGCTGAATCCTCGTGGTCAACCTCCGAGCGGGCAGCTAACACTACCCTTTTTTTCAGAGCACAAACCTGAGGCTCAGAGAGGTGAAGTCACTGACCTCAGGTCACATAGCCAGAAAGTGAAGGAGCCAAGAATCCAGGTAAGATCAGCTCGATTCCAAAACCCAAGCCTGACCTGATCGGGTCACTGGGGCCACACAGGACCCGGGGGTTTTCAGTCCCCAGGTGGTTCTGACGTGCAGTCGGGACAAGGACCCAGGGGCCATACCAGCCAGGTCTGGGGGCAGCGAGCCGCCTTTGGGGCCGGCTGCCGTCTCCTGTTCTGCCTCGCAGCCTGTTTCCCCTTCTCTGACATGGAGGCGTGGAGGCGATGGCAGCGCCTGCCTCAGGGGGTTTTGGGTGGAGGCAAGGAGCGGAGCAGAGCCACAGGGTAGGAAGCTCAGGGCAGAAACCGCCCTGCACAGGAAAAACCATAGCCACAGGTTTCCTCACTGCGTGGGGGGCTGTCGGCCGTCCTGTCCCTTCTCTCTGCTCCCCTGGGCACAGACACATTCCAAACCCATAGTGTAGAGCCCAAGATAAGAGGAAGGAGACGTCTTGGGGGCATTCAGGAGGCTCGGAAAGGGCAGAGCAGGGCTGCTGTAGCGACTCTACACTCAGAACACATGTCCACTGGCGTGTGACCCCGCTGACCACAACTGCGCGGTTCATGACGGCAAAAGCCAGGAAACAAGCCCCACGGTGGTAACAGCTGGGGTGTGCTGAGAGCAACGCTTCTCAATTCAGAACCAATGACATCTGGGGCTGGATAGTCTCTCTAGGGGCTTCCCTGGTGGCTCAGATGGTAAAGAAGCTGCCTGTAATGCCTGAGACCCAGATTCAATCCTTGGATCGGGAAGATCCTTGGAGAAGGGACTGGCTACCCACTCCAGTATTCTTGCCTGGGAAATCCATGGACAGAGGGGCCAGGTGGACTGCCGTCCATGGGGTCGCAAAGAGTCGGACTCCACTGGGCGACTGAGCACAGCACACAGCACAGTCCCTGCGGAGGGAATCTGCTCTGTGCATTGCAGGATGCTAACAGCATCCCTGGCCTTCGTCCACTAGATGCCGGTAGCTTCTTCTCTGCTCCAGTGGTAAAGGTCTCCCGACACTGCCGCATGTCCCCTAGGAGGACAGAATTGCCCAAGAGCATCTGGTGGAGAGCCTGCTCCACGCCAAGGCCTGCAGGCTGCGCTCTGCGGGAGCTGCTTCCTCTGGGCCCTCATCACACCCAGAGGTGGAGGCTCTTCTTCCTTCATGCAGACACAGGGAGGCGGCTGGTTTATCCCTGGTCACGGAGCTGGCATTTCAGCACAGCTGTGACTTGAACCTGTGATAAGTCCCAGGGCCCTCTTTTTCTAGCCACTTTCTGTGGGTTCCTTGGCTTTCTCTCCATTTACAATCATGTTGTCTGTGACTCGAGATTGTTTCATTTCTTCTTTCCCTGTCTGGCCACCTTGACACATTCGAGGAAAAAACTTGCATGACATGAACTATAGCTCAAGTAGATTCTATAATCTGCACAGAGATTCTCTCAGGAACTTAGGTCTCCTCAATTACTGACATTTGGAAAATACAGAGAGAAAAGAAAACACGACATCTCTGATAGGACCCCCCATAAAGGCTAACTTTCCAACAGTTTTGTCCTCCGAGTGGCTTCCTCTGTTTAGAAATTTTGTTGTGCAGTTGCAATCACACTCTACACACAACTTCAAATCTTGCTTTTCCTAAACTGTACAATTTTTAAATGTTATCACAGAATCCTCTTGGATGTTATTTTAATTGTTGTTATTGTGGCAAAGACCCATGCTTCCCTCCAATTCTCTGATCTCTCCCTCTTCTTTAGTAATAAAGATCTCAAATTTTAGCTGGGCAAGTGACCACCCAGAAAAAAAACTACATTCCCCAGCCTTTTTTTTTTTTTTTTTGGCTATACCATGTGGCATGTGGGATATTAGTCCCCCAATCAGGGATCAAACCTGTGCCTTCTGCATCAGAAGCTTGGAGTCTAAACCACTGGACCACCAGGCAAGTCTCTCCCCAGTCTCTCTTGCAGCTAAGTGTGTCCATGTGACAAGTTCATGGGGTAAAATGTCCAAGTCCTTATGGAGAGAGTGCCTGTGCTTTTTCCCAGCCTCCTCACTGGCTGGAATGCAGAGTTGTGGCCAGAACTGAGTGGCTATCTTGGGCCACGGTAGAAGTCTAGAAGAAAGAATCCCTGACGAATGTATGAAGCCACCCCACCAGCCCTGGACTAAATCTCCACACTTCTTTTGTGTAAGAGAGAAAAACAAGCTTTTCTTTCACCTGTTTTCTGGTTTTCTTTGGCCACTCAAGGATGTACATAACCCTGAGCGCCCCACTAACATTTAACCCTGAGCGTCCCACTAATATTTCACTGGAGCAATCAGTTCTTGGCTTCTTTTCAGGATCATTGCCTGATTAACTAAACCCGTTCCCTGGTCACAGGGTGTTTAGGTAGTTTCTGATTCCTCACGACTCTACATAATTCTACTGCAAACATCTTGGTGCATCTTTCACTATTTGTGATTATCTCCTCAGATTAGAATTCCAGAAGAGGGATTTAGGAGTCAAAGAACATGAATAATCTTGTTCTTGTTGTTTAGTTGCTAAGTCATGTCTAACGCCGTGACCCTATGGACTGCAGCACACCAGACTGCTGTGTCTTCCACCATCTCCCGGAGTTTGCTCAAATTCATGTCCACTGAGTTGTGATGCTATCCAACTGTCTCATCTTCTGCTGCCCCCTTCTCCTCCTGCCTTCTATCTTTCCCAGCATCAGGGTCTTTTCCAATGAGTTGGCTCTTTACATCAGGTGGCCAAAGTATTGGAGCTTCAGCTTCAGCATCAGTCCTTCCAATGAACATTCTTAATACCTGTTAGTACTTGTCATCCCGGGGTGGGCACAGAGTTAGGACTGAGGGCTATTCAGCCAGAAACGAGGCCCAGGTCTTCTGGCAGGGCTGTCCAGAAGGGAGCCTGCTTGCTCTCCTGGGACCCCTCCCAATGCATCCTTGAGGGCCAGGTCCATTCTCCTCCACACCTCTTGTCCTGCCCTTCTCTGATTACACATCTCTAGCAGGCGTGTCTGACTGGTAGAGCCCCAAGTCCCAGGCCTGCACCAAGCCAAGCGAGGCTGGGAATGTGCATCTTCCGGCATCTCTGTCGGGGAGCTGTGGCCACTAGGGTAGGAACGTCCCTGACGTGGAGGATGCAACGTGCAGGGCAGCCAGAAAGTAGGGCAGAGCTTAGTTCCACAAGCAAAGACCCAGCTGGGCCTGTGGGAGGAATGCAGAGAGGTTTCTGGCAACACTTTTTCATTTCTTCTCCACTTATGATGCAGGAACAGCAGGCAATAAAGGGAACAAGGATATCATTCCTGGTTGTGTCAGCCTCGCAGTTAACTCAGCTCTGCAAAAGCTGAGTGAGAGCCGGCAATCCGCATCTGTCAGGTCACAGGCCCCTTTCTCTTTCCACCACCCGAGGCCAGCAAGTCAACCTGGATGTCCTCCTCCAGCTGTGGTTGTGTCTCTCTGACCACTGACCACACCCCTTAAGGGCAGGGCCTGTTTGCCTTATCCACTGTAGTCTTCCCAGCACCCAGGCAGGCTCTGGCACACAGAGATTTATCTGGCACAACAGATAAATCTTGAATGAATGAATAATGACAGTCAGTTCTCAGCCTTGGAAGGAAGCTTGGAATCTTGGAATTAGCATTTCTTGATTCAACCAATATTGAACACCTACAATGCTCCATAAAGAAGGTTGAACACTGAAAAATTGATACTTTCTAACTGGTGGTGCTGGAGAAGATTCTTCAGAGTCCCTTGGACTGCAAGGAGATCAAACCAGTCAATTCCAAAGGAAATCAACCCTGAATAAGTCATTAGAAGGACCGATGCTAAAGCTGAAGCTCCAAAACTTTGGCCACCTGATGCAAAGAGCTGACTCATTGGAAAAGACCCTGATGGTGGGAAAGACTGAGGGCAGGAGGAGAAGGAGGGACAGAGGATGAGATGGCTAGATTGTATTACTGACTCAATGGACATGAATTTGTGCAAACTCAGGGAGACAGTGAAGGACAGGGGAGCCTGGCAAGCTGCAGTCCCTGGGTTCACAGAGTCAGACACGACTGAGCGACTGAGCAACAACAATACTCCAGGCTCTGTTTTAGGTGCTGGGGCTACTGTAGGAAAGATAACAAGCGTAGTCGGTGGGCATGGACACTAAATATGAATGTGATCCAAAATATGAGTGTAACGAAACATAATGTGACATGATATTCATTGTTCAGTCCTTTACGACCCCATGGACTGTAGCCTGCCAGGCTCCTCTGTCCGTGGGATTTTCCAGGCAAGAATACTGCAGTGGGTTGCCATTTCCTTCTCCAGGGGATCTTTCCCACCCGGAGATCAAACCCAGTTCTCCTACATTGCAGGCGGATTCTTTACTATTGAGCCACCAGGTAAAACTTAAGAAAGGAAGCTTTAGGAAGAAAGATAACACTGGATAAGTAACTTAGAGAGGCTAATTAAAAAAAAAAAAAGGTTGTGAAGTCCTGTCTTAGAAGGACATTTGAGCAGAGATCTGAAGTAAGCAAGCCAGGAGAAGCGTATTCCTGGCAGAGGAAACAGCCGGTGCAAGGGCCCTGGGGTAGGAACGGGCTTGACATGTGCTGTATGCACGGAGGCAGCCAGGAAGGGAAGGGTTATACCCAGTTTCCCAACTTCAGCACATGTACGGAACACTTCACTGGCAACTGGCGGAAACAGTGGGATGGGAGTGGGATGAGTTTTTCACTCTTAAGCTTCTCTGGAAAAACATGTCAGGGAGAGACAATAAATCTTGATTTGTCCCAAAAAACAATGGGCCCGTGAAACCCATGAAGTGTCAGGCTGAAAGTAAACTGCCGAAGGGCTGGGGCACGGGTGGCTCATATGGAATTCGTTAAGGGATCTGTGTTTGAAAAAGAATTTCCCAGTTCGGGGCAGAAGTCTCTGGTCAGCATCAAAAAGCTGTTTATTGTGGTGCCTCCGTGCAGACATGAAAAATGGAGATTTGCTGCCTAGCTAGAGACGTGGAAAGATGTACCCGATATGCTAAGTGGGAAGAAATAGGTCACAGGGTAGGATAATACATTATGTAACCCCTTAGAGAAGTCACCCATTCCTTCCTTCATTCGGAAAATATTCAGTGCAGGCCTACTGTGCGCTGGCACCCTGCTGGCTGTGGGGGCCGCAGACGTGACCCTCCCTGCCTCCTGGAACTTTCTGCACAGTGGAGAAGGCAGATAATGATCAGAATATCTAATCATCAAATACAAATATATCGTCACAAGCTTTGATCAGAGCTAAAGAAAAAAAGATACCTGGGAAGGCAAGAATGTGCAGAGACGTCAGGTGGTGGAAAAAGCCTAAAAGGATGTACTCCAAACTGTGGAAGGGGAAGTAAGGTTTCAGGAGATTCCACTTTTCTTATCTTCCCCTTTCTTCTCTTTGTGCGTTCTGATTTTTTTAAGCAGTGTCATACTTTATAATTAAGTGAGTTGAAAAACACAAACAAAACCAAAATGAATAGAGGAATTGGAAGTCATGTGTCCAAAGATGATTTAACCCCAGGAAAGGAAGGAAGGACATGTGAGAATCTGCTAACTGTGCTGGCTTCCAGGAAGCGGAGCCAGAGGCTGGGGTGGGAGAGACAACCTCATAGCTCACTGGAGGCCCCTTAAACTGATTGAGTATGCACGGATGAAAAAACAAACAACAATAATAAAAATAAGCAAAGATATTTTCAAATGAAACTTCAAATCAGGTTTTATTTTTGTGACAAATGAAAAAGCAGGCCAGAGAAGGAACTTAGGACAAATAAATTAACTAAGCCAAATTTCCACAAAAAATCTGTGTGTTGTTTCTCTCTGGAGGGGGGCCTTCTTGTTTTCATCTCCGTACTTCTCCGTATCTCCTATATTTAAAATTAGAAGAATAAAAAAGACAAGAAAACAGACCTCTGTGCTTTGAAAGGCATTGTTTTGCCTGCTTTTCACAGTAACTCTCTAATGTGTCTTGTTCATTGTTCCCATTTGACAGATGCGGAAACTGAGGCTCAGCTGATGAAGCCCCTGGCCAGAAGTCA
This sequence comes from Bos indicus x Bos taurus, assembly GCF_003369695.1. Classification (NCBI taxonomy): domain Eukaryota; kingdom Metazoa; phylum Chordata; class Mammalia; order Artiodactyla; family Bovidae; genus Bos; species Bos indicus x Bos taurus. Next base: position 5,030,024 of record NC_040088.1, on the reverse strand, counting down.
CACAGCTGGATTGAACCCAGGTTGGTCTAACCCCCCAAAGTCTGTTTTAAACCAGGATGCTCAGGTGCCCTTCAAGATGTCCTTCACGGAAATTGGCATTGCTTTTGAAAATCAGAGGGGGAGAAAACCAAACAAACCAAACAAGAAATATGACATTTTTTAAACCACTTCTTCAGGCTCTGATGGGGCCTGAGACCAACTGCGCTTGGGCAGGATTTCCCGGCAGGGGCACTGTTTGTACTTTGGGTGGGGTGTTCCTTCATGGTGCCTGGCCATCCCCCCGCCCACTCCATGCAGGTCCCTGCCCTCTGAAGACCAGCTGTGTCCCCCAATCCTGCGTCATCCAGACCCCCATCCCTCTCCGAGGCTTCCCCTGTTGAAGGCTGCTGGGGGGCGCCCTGTGGTGACACCCCGTTCCCGCAGTGAGCTGAGCGCTTCCCAGGCTGTAAGCCCCCTGTTAGAGTTGACCCTCCCTGCAGATGAGGGGAGAGATGAGGCTCAGAGAGGCTGGGTGACTCGCCCGAGGTCACACAGTAAGCACTGAGCCCTGGGTCTTGTCCCAGGCTGCAGCATCTCCCCTTGGGGACCAGGCAGGCCCAGGAGCTGTCTCTTACAGCCCGGGGGCTAGGCTGAAGGGGAGAAAGAGGCGCGTGAACTGCAGTCCCCGGCCCCGGACCAGGTGGCTGCCAAGCACCACCGTTCACTCTGGCCAGCGGAGGCCAGGCGGGGAGACTCGGAGCCCCAGGCTGAAGGGCCGGGCGGGCGCTGGGGACGGGAAAGCGCGGCTCCCTCTGCCTGCCCGGCAGCGGCCGTGGCCGCCCGCCAGGCCCCGCCTGACGTCAGGCTCTGACCAGGGACATAATGTGCTGGCGTGGGGACAAGGGCTGGCTGCAGGGAGACGGGCCGGAGGCGGGGCGGTCAGGGGAGACAGGCAAGGGGGGAGCGAACAGGAAAGGGAGAAACAGACAGAGTTCAAGACGCAGAGACTCGGAGGCGGAGAAGAGGAACACAGAACCAGAAGGAAGGGACCCCGAGGGCGGGGGAGGAAGACCCAGGACATGAAAGGGGAAATTGAGGTGGAAATTGAGAGACCCAGAGATGCAGAAAAACAGCAATAGAAAGTGGTTTAGAGAAAGCTGCGGGCCAGGTGAGGGGGACAGACAGACAGACAGCAGAGATCAGAGGGGTGTGAGGTTTAAGTGCAAGCTTGGGAGACCCCAGACCTGGGCGGGACGTGGCTCTGCCCTGGGGGCTGGTGACTCAGCACTCCCGGCCTCTGATTCCTGACCTGGGGGCTGGGGCCCGAAGTCACAGGCCTTATTCATTTGGGGAGGGAGCAGGGTCCCCCCTCCACAATAGGGATGGTGGGAGTCCAGCTGCAGGGAACCTTCTGGCAGCACTCGGCAGGTGATGAGAGCTAGAGACACTGGAGGTGACAACTAGAGGGGGTGGGCAAGGCAAGAGAGAAAGAGGGTGCAAGCAGGGGAGAGGGGAGAGCTGACCCCACGGAAAAGAGCCCCTGCTCCAGAGTGCCCCTGGCCCCACTGCCGCCAGGCTTCCCCCCGCCCACCCCCGGCGCTACACGAACACAAGGCCACTGTCACAGACCTTGGCCCGGCCTTGCCTGCCTCAGGGCCCAGCCCCCTGTTTATGGGCTTGAGAAGGCCATGATCCCAGGGCCGTCACGTCACCAAAGCCGAACAAGGCCAGGGCCCGCTCGCTGCCGGCCTTCCAGCCCTGTCATCCCTTATCCAGCTTAATTATTAAACGCCCCAGCAGGGCCGAGGGTCTGAGCCAGCTGCCCTCCCAGGGGTGGGCAGGGGTAACTGCATGTCCCCATTTATGCAGGGGCACACTCAGTCTCGAGACCCCAGGCTGTACTTGCAAAGTGCCCTTTCTCTCGCCCCCACTGCTCCCAGGAGCCGCCATCACCTTCATCTTCATCCTCAGAGTTAGTAAGCTAAAGCAGCTACCGGGTATGGGGCACGGTCCCTAGGCCCCCTGACAGTCCCAAAGAGTGAGCGATATTATTGTTCCATTTTCCAGATGAAGAAACTGAGGCTCAGGAAGCTACAGTCACTCTCTCAGGGCCACCTGGTAACTTGTTAAGTGGCAGAGCCATGTGTCCAGCCCGGCCACCCTATTGAGCAGATAGCAGCCCCCATTTCCTGAGCAGCTGCTGAGTGCCAGGCTACTTGAGCCAGATGCCTTACCTACATCGTCTCTTTCAACTGAGGTGGCAGTTCTTAGCCCAGCACGATTTTTTTCCCCTCAGGAGGCTTTAGGCTACATCAGGGGTCATTTGGCATTCTCACAACTGGGGACATGCTCCTAGCATCTCAGGGATGGAGGTCAGTGAGGCCTTTCAGCATCCCACCCCGCAAAGGGCAGCCCCCACAGCAGAGAACATGAGTTAATAAGAGTTGCTCAGTTGTGTCCAACTCTTCACGAACCCATGGACTGTAGCCCTCCAGGCTCCTCTGTCCATGGAATTCTGCAGGCCAGAATACTGGAGTGGGTTGCCATGCCCTCCTCCAGGGGATCTTCCCGATCCAGGGATGGAACCTGTGTCTCCCACATTGCAGGCAGATTCTTTACTGATTGAGCCACCAGGGAAGATCCAGCCCCCAAGGTCAGTAGCATGGAGGCTGAGAACCCTGCTGTAAGTGGAACAGGTGAGAACCCTGCTGTAAGTGGAACAGGTGAGAACTCTGCAGTAACCCTGTTACAATCTCCAGTCGCAGACGTGGAATCCAAGGCACAGACAGAGAGCCCCACTGCCGGGGCTTCCACCCCATGACCCTGCTCTTCCCTCACGAGACCCAAGGCCACTTCTGATGGCGTCTGCCCTTAGGAGACCTCAACTAACCTCTATTTCAGGCCCTTTGAAGCCCTTGCGTGCCTAATATAAACAAGGCCTCACTGTTTTTTCACATGTGAAGACGGGGTTTTAATCACTGACTGAAGAAAGAGATCAAGCCAAAAAGTCACCAGGACAGTCAGAATGTCTTTAAATGTGTTTGTATTTTATTCACAACAGCAGAGGGGGCTGTAGGGAACTGGCCTCACAGGGATTCATGGAGCAAAGGTTTCCTGAGCACTGCTAGGTGCCAGGCCCTGTCTCTGGTGCAGGAGATACAGCAGAGAACCAGACAGACCGGCCCTACTGGGTCTTTAAGAGATAGCAGTCTTGTGGGGATGGTGGATAATCAACAGGAAAACAAACAGTAAAGACAGCTTCAGACTGTGTTCAGACTGTGGGGAGGGGGAAGGGCTGTCACAGGGAGGGCAGAGTCCAAGGGGGCCTTTCTGAGGAAGTGGGACCTGAAGGATACCAAGCAATAGCCTTGGGAAGAGGCAGGGCGGAAGGCTCCAGGCCGAGGGAACAGCATGTGCAAAGGCCCCGAGGCAGGCGTACGTGTGGAGTGTTGAGGCCCAGCAAGCAGGGCTGGAGAGGAGCTTAGAGAAGTAACCAGCACACAGCTGTGTAGGACTCTGTGGCCACTGTAAGGGCTTTGCATGCGCTCTGAGGGAGCTGGGGTTTATAGGGTGATTTTAAGCAGAAAAGGCGCAAGACTTAACTTAGGTTCTAACAAGATCCCTTTGGATGAATGATGCTCCCTTTCCCAAATATCCTCCTCTTAATCCCCCAGACCTTTGAACGTCACTTTGTATGGCATAAGGAATTATGCAGCTATGATTTAGCTAAAGATCTTGAGCTGGGAAGATGATCCTGGATGATCTGAGTGGGCCCAATGGAATCACGGGAGTCCTTATAAGATGGAGGCTGAAGGAGGTTTGACCACAGAAGAGGAGAAGGCAGAGAGAATGACAGAACCAGATTGAAAGGAGGCACATTGAAGAGGGAAGAAGGGGCCACAAGCCAAGGGATGCAAGTCACCACTGGAAGTTGGAGAAGACAAGGAAACAGCCTCTCCTCAGAGCCTCCGGCAGGAGCCAGCCCTGCCAGCATCTTGACTTCAGTCCAGAGACTGATTTCAGACTTCTGACCTCCAGAACTCTAAGTAAATAAATTTGTGCTCTTAAGCCACGAAATTTGTGATCATTTGCTACAGCAGCCGTGGGAAACTGATGCAGATGCCATGGGGAAGACAGAGGTGGGGAGAGTGGGGTGGGCAGTGACGTGGGGAGAGTGAAGTGGGAGCTGGGGGACCAAGGCTGGGGGCTACTGCAGTAGTCCAGGCAGGAGATGAGGGTGGGCAGAGAGAAGTGGATGGATTCAAGAGGACTTTAGGAAGCCAGACAGGCAGCCTTGCTGATGGGCTGGATGCAGCATGGCGGGGGGGTTGGGGGGGTGCGGCTGGGACCCAGTGTTTCTGGCTCACCCAGTCATCTCTGGGCTAGTGCCCAGGACACAGAGTTGGCCACCACACAGTTCCTGCTCTGGGGAAGAATTCAGCCGGGGGAGGCCCAGGAATAGCTACAGGGTGATGAGGGAGACCAGGCTCAGCTACCCTAGAACCTCACATCTCACACACTCAGGTCTCTGCCACATCTTCAGGGAGGCCTCCCTGACCACCTTGTCTTAGAGAACCCCTCCCTCCATCTCTTTCTCCCCCTGCTTTGGCTCGCCTCATGTGTCTTGTGGTCATGCTACATGTGCATCTGTTTCTTTGCTGTCTGACTCCCTTCCCTGCTCAATATCAGCTCCACAAGGAGGACTTGGTCTGACTTGTCTAGCACTGAATCTCAGCACCCAGCGTTGGCCCGCCTGAGAGGTGCTCAGCACATGTGTGTTGAATGAATGAATGAATCCACGTTTTCCGACAAGGACACGAAGAAAAGTCAGAACAAGGGAATGACTAGCTCAGGGTCACACAGTGGTTCAGTGTGGGACCAGGATTTGAACCCAAACTGATTCCAAAGTTTGCATTAAGTTGCCCACCTCCTTTTACTACCAATGATACAACCTGTGCTTGAGAAGTTTCCACACTGTGGGATGTAGTACTCCATCCTTCATGAACGCCAGACATTCTACTTTTTAAAGTATTTGTTCGGTTGGCTATGCCAGGCCTTACTTGTAGCGTGGGGGATGCTCAGCCTTTGTTGCAGCGTGCGGGACCTTTAGTTGTGGCTTGCAAACTCTTCCTTAGTTATGCATTTTGGACCTAGTTCCCTGGCCAGGGATGGAACACAGGCCCCCTGCGTTGGGAGCGTGGAGTCCTAGCCACTGGACACCAGGGCAGTCCCCAGAATTCTAAATGCGGCACCTGAGGAATTCTGCAGGGCACTCGTCATGCCCAGGGAGGTCACCTGTCATAAAACTGAAGCTCAGCGAGACTGGGCTCCTCCTGGACATGCACAGCTTGCCAGCAGTAGGGCCAGGATTTAATCCCCACTGCACCCCACACTCAGGGTCTTCTCTCTCAGTCCCAGCATGTTCTGGGCCCCTGAGAAATAAGGAAGGGCCTCCTAGCCTAATGGCCTAAAAGGCAGGGTACGTATAGACCACTCCGCCCACGGTCCTGGGGGAAGTCCAGCAACACCTCAAGCCGGGAGCTTCTGAGAAAGAGAGTCAGGGGTTAGGGCCTGGGGCCCTGGGGTCACACTTCAGCTCTGCCCCTTCCCTGCTGTGTGGCCTCAGGAAAGTGGCCTCCTTTCTCTGACCCAGGGCTCTTCCAATACTCCAGCTAAAATTCTAGACAAAGCCCTATAGAGCACATGTTAAAATAAAAAGACCCAGCCTATATTCTGACATTTTTCATTAGACTATACTGCCTTGGCCAAACACATGTACTCATAATAAAATATACAAAGCTTAATCTGAAAACATCAGCAATAACAAGGGGAGCTTATTTTCCTCTCCTACGCACAACGTCCAGATGTAGGCAGTTCGGGGTGGGTGTGAATATTCCACGGGGCCCTCAGTGTCCCACCCTCTGTCCCGTTCACCACTCTGCCACCCCCAGGGTGTGGTCTTCCTGTTCATGCCCCAACACGGAGGCCACAGCACCAGCCTTCTCCTCTGCCTTCCAGGTGGCAGGGTGGAGAAGGAAAGACAGTGAGTAGAGGGCAAACAATAGCTGAATCTCTAGGAAGGTTTCCAGAAACTGCTACACATACTCCCAATCACAGCCTGGGAGTCGGAGCTTGGTTGTATGGCTGCACCCAGCTACAGGGGAAGCGGGAGAAAACTGTCTTTATTCTGCACGGCCATGAGCTCTGATAAAAGTGGATCAAGTACTTGAAAATGAACGAAATTTTTTCAGATAATGATACATGCTGGGAAGGGAGCAAACAGGGTGGCCTGCGGGAAGCTGTGTGGGGAAGGCCTCCTGAGGTGACGCTGGTGTAGTCTAGTCGCTAAGTCATGTCCGACTCTTTTGCGACCCCGAGGCCTGTAGCCCACCAGGCTCCTCTGTCCAAGGGATTTCCCAGGCAAGAAGACTGGAGTGACACGGTTGAGGCCTAAATGAGAAGACGGACTGGGGCTGAGCATCCCGGGAACAGAAAGTGCTTGCTCGGAAGTAGGAACGGGCCTGGTTGCTGAAGAAACAGGAAGGAGGCCAGCGCGGCTGAGATGGGATGGGGCTGGGGGCCCGCTGGGGAGGAGGTGGGGTCACAGAGGTCAACGGGGCTAGATGCAGAGTGACACTGGGAGGCCCTGGCTGGAGTGTTGGGTTTTTTTTTTTTTATCAGTGCAGCAGGGTGATACAGGAGGGCTGAGGTTGAGGATGCATCTGACTTGCTGTGACATCCTTCTGAGAGGGCACAGACCCTCCTGAGCCTGGGTAACATACCAGATCCTTGGCAGAGCTTCATCTGTTCTTTCACTCACTCGCCCATTTATTCCTTCAATGAATGGGCTATAGTAACAGGACTGACCCCACCCTCAGGAGAAGGGCAGACAGACTGAGCAGACAAGCAGACACAGCTCACAGGTGGCTGTGGGCCCCCTGAGGAGATGGGTGGGGCTCCAGGAGGGCCCGCGATCACCTGGGAACCAGCAGGAGCTTTCCACAGGGGTGATTTTGAGCTGACGTTTGAACCAGAAGGAAGCGTGATCTTGGGGAGATCTGGAGAGGAGGGAGACCAGAGTCCAGGTTGGGGGAATAGCTTGTGCCCAGGCCTGGAGACTCAGGAAGAGAAGTGCCCATTCGAGAAACTCACCAGACTCTGGACTGGCAAGAGCAAGGAGGATGAGAGGGGAGGTGAGCAGAGGTCAGGTCTCAGAGAGCCCAGAGGAGGGGCTTGGGGTTTCTGGGTTCCAGGCAGGAGGCTGTGTTAAGAGCCTTGACCCCAAGTCCCAGGGATGGGCCCCGGGTCAGATCAAGATAGGCAGGGACCTTGCTCTCCTCCAAGGGTGTGCATGGGCTCCCTGATGACGGGGGTTGCTGCCTTCCTATGGCCCTGCCTGCTGGGGTGTTCTTCTCTTGCTCTCAGCCCTGAGAGTGCCCTCTGACTCAGCCCCCTCTAGGCAACCCCTCCCATCACCCCCAAGGCCCCCATCCCCGCCCCCATCCCTCCCTGAGACATCTCCACAGAATTGCCTGACCCTGGCACCCCTGCAAGAATGTCTATAATACATCTTCAATCAGACCTGCCCATTTCACAGAGGGAGGAACTGAGGTCCTATGAGAAAGAGACTCTTCCCCCATCTCACTTCCAGGTTGGAATAGCGTCACAGCCTGCTCCCCCATCTCCTGACACCTGGCCCTGAATCTTCACACAGTTTAATTTTTTAAAAAAAGAAGGAAGACGAGAGGAGGAGGAAGAGAAAGGGGAGAGAGGGAAAGAAGGGAGATGGAAGGGAGGAGAGAAGGAAGGGCATGAACAAGTCACATTCAAATCAAACTTCTAAGTGTGGGCCCTTACCAGGGAAGGGAAAGGAATTAGCACACCCTGACCACGTGCCAGGCACCTCACCTACATCCGCTCCATCAGTGGAATCCTCCCTGCCTCACAGTACGAGGAGTACAGTGACATCCTCTGAATGGTTTGGAAAACAGAGAGGCTAGGCAGCCTCCCCACCGTCACACAGCACTTATCTGGAAGAGAGGAGATTTGAAGACCATTCTGGCTGCAGTTCTAGCCCCACGAACTCGCCTATCGCCAGCCCAGGACCCTGCTCCCCTGCCTGCAGAAGCTGCAGCCTCATCTCCCCAAATGAAACAGCAGCAGTTTTCCCTGGCTGCCCACAAGCCTGCAGATATGTTTCCTTTGGCACATGCTGCATTTTAATAAAATTTGAGCCAGTGTTCACAAATAAAGAGATTTTACATAAAAACTCAGATTTCTACCTCCCTTCAAACATTGGAGGATTGGACTCAGCTAGGTCCACATTCTTCCTGGCAATAATCAACTGGGGATGGGCGCGTGAGAAAGGACCCCCCCGCCCCACACTCCCCACCTCTCCCTGCTGTCTCCTTGGCCTTGAGACCAAATGCCAGCAGCCATTTATCCCAGCACATACACTGTTGTTTTTCTGAGGGCAGGGACATTTTCTCTGTACCCTTCTTGAAAAGAAGAAAACAAATAATAACCCAAGAGGGATCAGGTTTCCAGAAAAATGGGAGAATGCATATTTCTTTGTGGAATTTTCTTCGTGTTTATTATGCAAACAGAGTGTGGCTAAGCTCCCACACCAGTGCTGAGGTTTCTGACCCAGTGACCCTAAGTAGGATTGTCAAATTTAGCATATAAAAATATAGAATGCCCAGTTAAATTTGACCTTCAGATCAACAACAGATTTTTTTTCTCTTTTGGTAAAAGTATAGCCCATGCAATAATTGGGACAGATGTAAACTAAGACATTTGCTTTCTTTATCTGAAATTCGAATTTAACTGGTCATCCTTTATTTTATCTGGCAACCCCATCTAGAGGGGTTGAGAGCGGGTCTCTAAGGGGCTTGCATTTGAATCCAGTTTCCTCCTCACTGGGTGATTTAAGACAAGTCAATTGAAGTTCTCTGGGCTTCAGATTTTTCATCCTAACAGGGATGATAATAGTGTGATGACTTGACAATGTATGTAAAGAGCTCAAGGCAGAGCCAGGCTCACTCTACACACGCAGGAATGTCAGCAGCTGGGATCCAAGCCATCTGCCTCCTGTGCACGCACCAGTCATCTCCCTTCTTTTCTATCTGAACCCCAATTCGTGCCAGTCACTTCTTGCCCAGGGGAAATTTGTGATTGGTCAGCTAATTGTGGCGTATCCATGCCAGTCTGCTAGTGATTGGTCCAAGGTGAGCATGTGACCTGGTTCTGACCAATGAGATCCAACAGGCAGTTTGCGGGAAGAGCGCTCCAGGGAGACTGTTCTTCCACTGAGGAGGGTTGGCAACGCTGCCACTGCCTTCTCTGCTTGCCGTGGATAGAGCCATGGGGCCCGGGAATGCTTGACCTCAGTCACCATCTTGTGCCAATTGGGTGGCAAGAGCCAGTGTGCTGAGGATGGCAAAGGGCAAGGTCAGAGGACTCCACGCTAAACTCTTTTTTAAGTAAATGACAGGTGTTCTTATGGCTGAAGTCACTGTTATTTGGCTCTAAAGAGAGGCAGCTAAGAGCGTGACCTCTGGAGTCATCTATCTGGCGTCACATCTCGGGTATGTCACTTACTAGCTCCGTGCCTGCGTTCCCTACGTGGAGGGAAGAGAAATCTCCTCGTGAGGTTGTAAAGAATAAATGAGTTAGTGTAGGAGAAGTGCCTATTAAAGTGCCTGGCAAGTTATGTTCAGCATATAACTGTTGGTCATTGTGATTCTTCGGTTATCAGCACCCAAGCATTTCTAATTGATAGACATTTTATTAAGTCCAAAATTCTCAAATGCTGTGAAACTCTGAGAGCTAATAATACATTACAGAATCTAAGCCGCCCCCCTCAATATAAGCAAACGTTGCATTCTTTTGAGTAAGCGTCAAAAGTCTCCCAAGAATTAGTACGTGTGTTTCTTCACCTCGTTCATCCTGCAAGGACCGAAGCAACCTGAATGGGCCGCTCTCCATCAGCTTCCAAGGAGGAAAAAAAAGAGGCGTCTACCACTCATAAAAATAAGTGATGGTCCTAGCCTCTGGGAGATGGGTAGAAACTCCAGGGCCAAAATATGGTGGACTGAGCATAATTATATTAGCTATGAACCCACCTGCCAATGCAGGAGACGTAAGGGATGCAGTTTGATTCCTGGGAGGGGATGGGGGAGAGGAGACCCCCTAGAGTAGGAAATGGCAACCTACTCCAGTATTCTTGCCTGGAAAATCCCATGGACAGAGGAGCCTGGCGGGCTACAGTCCATAGGCTTGCACAGAGTCAGACACGACTGAAGTGACTTAGCCCTTTCAGCAGTAAATGTCAGAATAATCCACTAACTGTGGCTTAAACAGGAAAGGCGTTTAATTTTTTCAGAGGACAAAAAGGCTGGAGATGGATAGTTTCAGGGTCAAGGCAGCGTCTCAACAGTATCACCCAGTATCCAGCCACTTTCAACCTTTCTACTTAGCCACCCTATGCATTGGCTTCTTCTCGTTAGCCTTGTCTCCTTGTGGTCACAAGATAGTTGCCACCACCCCTAGCATCACATCCTTAACAGAGTTCAAGACAGGAGAAAGTGCTGAGGAGAGAGGGGAACCTCCTTTTTCCTTGAGCTCTTTTAACCTGGGAAAATAATCTTTCCCACAGTCTCCTTGAAGGGACTCCCCTCACATTGAATTGGCCAGAACTGGACATACATCTGTTCTACACTGCAAGAAGGCTGGGAAAGTAAGTTGAAATCAAGAAGAATGGGATAATATGACTAAGTTAGCCCCATATTAATCCCTCCCCTGGGGCTGAACTTATCGCCTCTTACTCCTTAACAAAATCGAGGTTCTGCTTTTGAAGACAAGAGAGCCTGGCTGTTGGACAGACAACAACGGTGTCACCAACGTGTAAGCCTCAGCTTCTTCCAGAAATCTCACTGACACAGTGGTAAAGGGATTAAGACAGGAAAGGGGGCAGATGCTCAGGACAGAGAACAGGCAAGGAGAAGGTGGAGGAGGGGCGATGCCTCCCAGGGTTTGGAAACCAGAAGACAGTGCTTCGTCAGGGCTCCTCATCTGGGGTCCTAGCCCTGTCTCTGCCAGGAGCCAGCTGTGTGGCCTTGAAAAAGTCCCTTCCCTTCTCTCGGCCTCAGTGTCCTTACTGTGTAGGTAAATCTTTTTGGCTGAGAGCTTGCCTCAACATTTCTCCCACCTGCACATGCAGGAAGACAGGGGTCTTGGACCCTTTGCTCCACTAGATAAATGACTCTAACACCTTTGGGTTGTTTGAAAATTGCACCTGGATGACCTAAAGGGTGTGGATTTCAGGGGCCAAAGGAAACTCTTCAGCCCTAGCGGTGTAGGAAAACTTTCAGTGCCCTGCACTAAAGGAGACCTTTAGAGCCGATAAATGGCAATGGAGGACCCTCCAAGGATACAGGAGGGAAGAAGGCTGGCCTTGAGCAGTCACGCTTTAGATCCATGTCTTTTCTTAATTTCCTTATTCTCTGGGTGATCTTGGATGAATATTTAACCACTCCGTGCCTTAATTTCCCCATCTATGAAATAGTTGAGGCTGCCAGTTGTCCTAAAGTGGAGCACCGAAGAATTGATGCTTTTGAACTGTGGTGTTGGAGAAGACTCTTGAGAGTCCCTTGGACTGCAAGGAGATCCAACCAGTCCATCCTAAAGGAAATCAGTCCTGAATATTCATTGGAAGGACTGATACTGAAGCTGAAACTCCAATACTTGGACCACCTGATGCGAAGAACTGACTCACTGGAAAAAACCCTGATGCTGGGAAAGATTGAAGGCGGGAGAAGGGGACGACAGAGGATGAGATGGTTGTATGGCATCACTGACTCAATGGACATGAGTTTGGGTAAACTGTGGGAGTTGGTGATGGACAGGGAGGCCTGGCATGCTGCAGTCCATGAGATCACAGTCAGACACGACTAAACAACTGAACTGAACTGAACTGATCCTTCCCCAGCTCCATGGGGGACTTGTAGCTGAGGATGGGGCTGTCCCCATAAAGACTACAATTCCCAGCCTTCCTAGCAGTTAGATGTGTCCATGTAACCAAGTTTTGACCAATGGGATATGGTGTTAAGCCATGGGGACAACTTCCAGGTTCCACCTCTCCATTTCCCTGCTGCAATATGAATGTGGGGTGGAGGCATGTTGTACATGAGGCCAGGACAACACCGTAAGGAGGGGAGGACAGGTTAGCAGCCTGGGCATGACAGTATGGGGCTGCCACATCCGCCCCAGCCTGATAAGTCGGTTGTGACTCAATGCATTGAGATACATAAGTCACTGAACACAGGGCTAGGAACAAAATAATCCCTCGTGTAAGTACGTGTGGGTCTAATGCAGTGGTTTTCAAACAGGGGCAATTTTGTATCCTTTTCGATCGTCATGACGGGGAATGGGCAACTGCTCCTGGTCCATCATGAGTGGCCAGGGATGCATCTAAACATCCTACAATGCTCAGGGCAGCCCCCACTGTAGAGAACTGAGTATCCATCCCCAAATGTCAGCAGTGCCATGGCTGAGGAAACCTGGTCTGATGGAATGATGCCCACTGCTTACCTAGTGCCCAGGGCATTGTAGGATGCTTGGATGCATCCGTGGCCTCCACTCACGATGGACCAGGAGGCCTCGGGGTTCCAGGTAACGGGCAGGATTCTTTGACTTGCTCGTCCAAAAGGCATCTGTCTGCCCCACTGCATCTTTATATCGCTCACCGTCTCTGTCTGCACAGGCCCACTCATGGGGCGAGGGGATCTGCATCAAGAGGAAACGATAACCTCATCACGTTTCTGCAGCTCACCCCTGCCGTCTCCCACCCCTCCTGTGGCAGCGAGGGACACGTTCAAACGGCTCTGCCTTCCTCCCTACCCGCCCCGCTGCCAGCCAGGCCAGTTTCCGGGTGGTGGGCGGAGGGCAGGGTGCCATCCCAGTGTGGTCCAGTTTTCCCAGGCAGGGTGAGAAGGGCAGGGTGTTTTTTTTTTTTTTTTTTTTGCTCCTGGAATGTAGCGCCCAGACCACCAGGGCTGCCTGCCCAATAAGAGAGGGCTGAACACTGATAAAGCCTTGTGGACTGTTGAGGAAACTGCTTCCTAGAGAAAAATCCAAATTTCTCCTCTTCAGTTTCCCAGGATGTGGTGAGCCCCAGCCTGCTGGGATGGCAGGGCAGGCTTCCAGAACCTTCTATCCTGGCCACACAGAAACCAAGAGACTGGAGCAAAAAAGTTAACCTCCTGAGGAGCTCTGGGGATTTACTGAAAATTGTAGGGGAAGTGGAGCCCACACTACCATGTTCAGAGGCATTTCTTCCTTGTCTCTTCTGTTGGTCAGCTGTCAATGAGTTACTTAAATATAGGCCATGCCCACCCCCGCTCACCATCCAGTGGCTTCCAACCACCAGCACCTGTGTCTCTGTGCTGAGGGTTCTCTCCAGCCAGCAGAGCACGTTAAGCCCTTGCCGGGCCGGAAGTGCCCAAGAGTTCATGCCCTGGTGGCAGCCCTCAACCAGTGACATGGAGGTGATGGATAAAAACCCACTTCCTCCCTCCCAGGTAGGACTGCTTCTGCGAGATGTTCTCTGCTGATCCCAGTGGTCCCCAGCAGGAGTGAGCCCCAGCTGGCCACAGCAGTGACCTGCTCAAAAATGGACCCCGGACCGGCCGCCTTCGCTTCCCTGTTTGATGTCCCCACTTCCTTACTTCCTAGGATCACCTCCCAAATACACGACTTGCATTCCTGTCTCAGTACCTGCTTCTGGAGGCACCCAACCTGACACCTGCGCTTACTATGAGTTAGACATATATTCGGGGATCAGAAGGGACACGGTGGACCCCTGCGGGATGCTCACAGTCAAAAGCCAGACACCACTCCAAAAGTCATGCAAAAGCAGAACTGCAAAGGGTGAAGAGGGCTGAGGCTGTGCAGAAACACAGAACCATGTTAAAACCCTCTGACGGCTGCCCTCTGCTCCCAGGTCAGGATCCAGAGTCCGTGTGACAGTCTTTAGGGCCTGCACAGCCTGCCACCACCCGACCTTTCCAGGCGCACCTCTTCCCCCTGGGCCGCAGCCGCAGGGCCTTCCTGGCTCTTTCTCAGTTGTGCTGGTTACGTTCCTGCCTCAGTGCCTTTGCCTTTGCTGACCCCCCGCTCTTGGGTATGCTTTACCCAGATCTTTCCATGACCAGCCCCTTCTTCTTGATTCAAATGTTGATTCAAACATCACCTCCTCAGGGAGGACCCCTGAGGTCACCCTCTTACCACGCGACCCTGTTCATTTACTTCCTGTCACATGTTTGTCTGATGTTCTCTTATCTGTTTGCCTGTTTATTGAATGATCCCCAAATGTGAGCTCCATTAAAGCAGTGCCTGTGTCCTCGGTGCCTGGAACAAATCCTAGAGCAGAGCGGGTACTCTATGGATGTTTGGTGGAGAAGTGGTTGAATGTTTAAGTGAAGGAAAGAAATAATGAATGAATGATTGAATGATGTAAGGACACTGACACGGTTGGGGGGTGGGGTACTGAATCTTGTCTGGAAAATCAGGGAAGACTTCCCTAAAGAGGTGATATAGAAGCTGAGATGCAAATGTGCTGTGCTTAATTGCTCAGTCATGTCCAACTCTTTGCAAACCCATGGACTGTAGCCCGCCAGGCTTCTCTGTCCATGGGGATTCTCCAGGCAAGAATACTGGTGTGGGTTGCCATGCCCTCCTCCAGGGGATCTTCCCAACCCAGGGATTGAATCCAGTCTCCTGCATTGCAGGAGGATTCTTTACCATCAGAGCCACCAGGGAAGCCCAAGAACACTGGAGTGAGTAGCTTATCCCTTCTCCAGGTGAATCTTCCCAACCCAAGAATCAAACCAGTGTCTCCTGCATTGCAGACAGATTCTTTACCAGCTGAGCTACCAGGGCGATGCAAATAGGGATGGGATACTAACTGAGCCAAAGGTGTGAAAGGACTACCTAGACAGAGGAAAAAGCATAAGCAAATGCCCAGAGGTCACACCTAGGTTGTGCTGGAGAACAAAACAACTGTAACTCAAGGCTTCTCTTTGTTTGTTTTGATTGAGGCACAATTGACGTATAACATTATATTAGTTACAGGTATAGAGTAGAGCAATTTGATATTTGCTTATATTGTGCAATGATAGAGTAAGTCTAGTTAACGTCTGTCACCATACAGAACTACACACATTTTTTCTCATGATGAGAACGTTTAAGTTCTGCTCACTCAGTTCAGTTCAGTCACTCAGTCATGTCCAACTCTTTGCGACCCCATGAATTGCAGCACGCTAGGCCTCCCTGTCCATCAACAACTCCTGGAGTTCTCTCAGACTCACATCCATCGAGTCAGTGATGCCATCCAGCCATCTCATCCTCTGTCGTCCCCTTGTCCTCCTGCCCCCAATCCCTCCCAGCATCAGAGACTTTTCCAACGGGTCCACTCTTCGCATGAGGTGGCCAAGTACTGGAGTTTCAGCTTTAGCATCAGTCCTCCCAAAGAAATCCCAGGGCTGATCTCCTTCAGAATGGACTGGTTGGATCTCCTTGCAGTCCAAGGGACTCTCAAGAGTCTTCTCCAACACCACAGTTCAAAAGCATCAATTCTTCGGCACTCAGCTCTTCACAGTCCAACTCTCACATCCATACATGACCACTGGAAAAACCATAGCCTTGACTAGACGGACCTTTGTTGGCAAAGTAATGTCTCTGCTTTTGAATATGCTGTCTAGGTTGGTCATAACTTTCCTTCCAAGGAGTAAGTGTCTTTTAATTTCATGGCTGCAGTCACCATCTGCAGTGATTTTGGAGCCCAGAAAAATAAAGTCTGACACTGTTTCCACTGTTTCCCCATCTATTTCCCATGAAGTGATGGGACCAGATGCCATGATCTTAGTTTTCTGAATGTTGAGCTTTAAGCCAACTTTTTCACTCTCCACTTTCACTTTCTTCAAGAGGCTTTTTAGTTCCTCTTCACTTTCTGCCATAAGGGTGGTGTCATCTGCATATCTGAGGTTATTGATATTTCTCCCGGCAATCTTGATCCCAGCTTGTGCTTCTTCCAGTCCAGCGTTTCTCATGACGGACTCTGCATAGAAGTGAAATAAGCAGGGTGACAATATACAGCCTGACGTACTCCTTTTCCTATTTGGAACCAGTCTGTTGTTCCATGTCCAGTTCTAACTGTTGCTTCCTGATCTGCATACAGGTTTCTCAAGAGGCAGGTCAGGTGTTCTGGTATTCCCATCTCTTGAAGAATTTTCCACACTTTATTGTTATCCACACAGTCAAAGGCTTTGGCATAGTCAGTAAAGCAGAAATAGATGTTTTTCTGGAGCTCTCTTGCTTTTTCAATGAGCCAGCGGATGTTGGCTCACTCAGCAACTTTCAAATATGCAGTACAGTATTATTAATTACAGCTGCTGGGCTGCATAGCACATCCCGATGATGTATCTATGTTTTAACTGGAAATGTGTGCCTTTGGATCCTGTTCGCCTGTTTAGCCCCCACTCCCCACACCTCTGACAGCCACCGATCTGTTCTTTGTATCTATGAGCTAAGTTGTTTTTGTTTGCGATTCCACATATAAGTGAGATCATATGATGTTTGTCTTTCTCTGTCTGACATTTCACTTAGCATAATGCCCTCAGTTTCCATCCATGTTGTCACAAATGGGAAGATTTCATTCTTTTTTATGGCTGAATAATAGTAAATTATATATGTAATATTATATATAACACAATGTTTAAATATTTTATATAATTATATATTATATTTTATATATTTTATATAATATATGATTTTATATATTATATAAAAATATATTAATATATAATGACATACAGTAATAATATTTTATATAACAACAATAATACAGTATAGTAATATATAATATATATAATTATATTATTTATATATTGTATGTGTTGCATAATTATTATAGTATATATCTAATATTATCTGTACATCACACTCAACATTTTCTTTATTCGTTCATCTGTTGATGGAGACTCACGTTATTTTCATGTCTTGGTTATTGGAGATAAAAATGCAGTGAACGTGCGGGTCATATAGCTTCTTTTTGGAATTAGTGTTTTTCAGGTTTGTCTATCATTTTTTAAAACTTTTATTGAAGTATAGCGGACTTAAGATACTACACTAGCTTTAAGCGTATCACATAGTGATTCAGTATTTTTACATGTTACCAAATGGCCACCTGATAAGTCTGGTTACCACCTGTCACCACACCAAGTTATTACAATATTGTTGACTACGCTACCCATACTGTACATCACACCCCCCAGATGGTGTATTTTATCATGGACTTTGGTACCTCAGGCTCCCTCACTTATTCCACTCATTCCCCCACCCTTCCCTCTGGCAGCCACCAGTGTATTCCCTGCATCTGAGACTATCTCTGTCTTATCAAGTTTGTTCATTTGTCTTGATTTTTAGATTTCATATATAATGATGTCAAGTGGTATTTGTCCTCTGACTTATTTCACCTTCTAGGTTCATCTGTGTTGTCACAAATGGCAAAATCTCATTTTATCTCTGAGTAATATTCCATTGTGTGTGCGTGTATGCAAATGATATATCTGATAAGGGGTTAATATCACAAATATACAAAGAACTCATACAACTCAACATCAAAAGAGCAAACCAATTAAAAAATGGGCAGAGGATCTGAATAGACAACTTTCCAAAGAAGACGTACAGATGGCCGGCAGATTCTGAATGAAGTATCTGAAGATACTGAACATCACTAATCATTGGGGAAAGGCAGACAAAATATCTGATAAGATGTTTGCAAATGATGTATCTGCAAGGGGTTAATATACATATATGTATATATACACCACCTGTTCTTTACCCACTGATGGACACATAGGTTGCTTCCATATCTTGGCTACTGTAAACAGTGCTGCAATAACGAGGGATATGTGTACGTCTGTGTGTGTCGCTTCAGTTGTGCCGGATTCTTCGTGACTCCATGGACTGTAGCCCGCGAGATTCCTCTGTCCATAGAATCCTCCAGGCAAGAGTACTGGAGTGGGTTGCCATGCCTTCCTCCAGGGGATCTTCCCAACCCAGGGACTGAACCCAGCTCTCCTGCATCGCAGGCAGATTCTTTACTGTTTGAGTTACCCAGGGAGCCGTGTTCAGCGGCATATATCTTTTCAAATAAGTGCTTTTGTCTTCTTCAGGAAAGTACACAGAAGTGGAATTGCTAGATCATATGGTCGTTCTACCTGTGATGTTTTGCGGAAGCTCCATACTGTTCTCCATAGCGGCTGCGCCAGTTTTCATCCCGACCAACCGAGCAGCGCATTGACCTTTTCTTCACATCCTCAGTTCTTGCTCTATGTTGTCTTTTTGACGACAGGCGCTCTGACAGATGTGAGGTGAAATCTCACCGTAGTTTCCATTTGCTTTTCCCCGATGATTAGTGATGTTCAGTATCTTCATGTGTCTGCCAACCATCTGTACATCCTCTTTGGAAAACTGTCTATTCAGATCCTATGCCCATTTTTTAATAGGTTTGCTCTTTTGATGTTGAGTTGTAATGAGTTCTTTGCATATTTGTGATATTAACCCCTTATCAGATATACCATTTGCAAATATCTTCTCACATTCAGTAGGCTGTCTTTTCATTTTGTTGATGGTTTCCTTTGCTCTGCAAAAGTTTTTTTTAGTTTGATGTGGTTCTGTGTGTTTATTACTTTTGTCGGCCTCTGTGCCCAGAGCAGGGCTTGGCACATAGTAGGTGCTCAATAGATTCTGTTCAACTGAATGCATACAGAGCAATAGGAGTTGTGCTCACATGTAGTCTCAACACAGGCAAAAAATACTTAGAGATCACCATGGTTCATGGCCCTTCAAAGGGCAGCAGACACATAGATTATCTGTGTATTGAAACAGATATACAGATTATCTGTGTATTAAAATTTCATGGAGGATGGGCAACTAGGAAACACTGAGAAACCCTGTTTTAGAGGAAAGATGGGACTACTGGAACACAGAGTAAAGACCCTTAAACCAGCCTGGAGATCACAGAATGCTTCCTGGAGGAGGAGGCATTTCAACTCATTCTTAAAAGATATGGAAAACTCAGCTGAATCAGGGGCCAACAAACCTTTTCTATAAAGAGCCAGATAATAAGTGTTTAGATCCACAGGTCTCTGCCACATCTACTCACTTCTGTTGTAGATCAAAAGTGCCCATGGATAATCCAGAAACAAAGAGATGTTCCAATAAAACTTTATTTACAGAAACAGATGATGGGTCAGATTTGGCCCCTAGGCCATAGTGTATCAACCTCTGATCTACACGATGGGAAAGGCAAAGCCACCAGAGGGAAGAGCTCTAGCAAAGGTGTGGAGATGGGAAAAAAAAATGGAGAACCAGAGAAGAGCCAACTATGCAGTTTCCTTCTCCCTGGGGCACAGAAAGAAGTGTCAATATTTATACACACGTGTGTTGTCACACAGGCCGAGCACAAGATCCTGTTAATTCAATCCATAGTATTTATTGTGTGCCTACTACGTGGAGCTGACTGTGGCTCAGACCATGAACTCCTTATTACCAAATTCAGACTTAAATTGAAGAAAGTAGGGAAAACCACTAGACCATTCAGGTATGACCTAAATCAAATCCCTTATGATTATACAGTGGAAGTGAGAAATAGATTTAAGGGCCTAGATCTGATAGAGTGCCTGATGAACTATGGAATGAGGTTCGTGACACTGTACAGGAGACAGGGATCAACACCATCCCCATGGAAAAGGAATGCAAAAAAGCAAAATGGCTGTCTGAGGAGGCCTTACAAATAGCTGTGAAAAGAAGAGAAGCGAAAAGCAAAGGAGAAAAGGAAAGATATAAGCATCTGAATGCAGAGTTCCAAAGAATAGCAAGAAGAGATAAGAAAGCCTTCCTTAGCGATCAATGCAAATAAACAGAGAAAAACAACAGAATGGGAAAGAATAGAGATCTCTTCAAGAAAATTAGAGATCAGATCAGATCAGTCGCTCAGTCGTGTCTGACTCTTTGCGACCCCATGAATCGCAGCACACCAGGCCTCCCTGTCCATCCCCAACTCCTGGAGTTCACTCAGACTCAGGTCCATCGAGTCAGTGATGCCATCCAGCCATCTCATCCTCTGTCGTCCCCTTCTCCTCCTGCCCCCAATCCCTCCCAGCATCAGAGTCTTTTCCAATGAGTCAACTCTTCGCATGAGGTAGCCAAAGTACTGGAGTTTCAGCTTGAGCATCATTCCTTCCAAAGAAATCCCAGGGCTGATCTCCTTCAGAATGGACTGGTTGGATCTCCTTGCAGTCCAAGGGACTCAAGAGTCTTCTCCAACACCACAGTTCAAAAGCATCAATTCTTCAGCGCTCAGCCTTCTTCACAGTCCAACTCTCACATCCATACATGATCACAGGAAAAACCATAGCCTTGACTAGACGGACCTTTGTTGGCAAAGCAATGTCTCTGCTTTTGAATATACTATCTAGGTTGGTCATAACTTTCTTTCCAAGGAGTAGCGTCTTTTAATTTCATGGCTGCAGTCACCATCTGCAGTGATTTTGGAGCCCAGAAAAATAAAATCTGACACTGTTTCCACTGTTTCCCCATCTATTTCCCATGAAGTGATGGGACCGGATGCCACGATCTTCATTTTCTGAATGTTGAACCTTAAGCCAACTTTTTCCTCTCCACTTTCACTTTCATCAAGAAGCTTTTTAGTTCCTCTTCACTTTCTGCCATAAGGGTGGTGTCATCTGCATATCTGAGGTTATTGATATTTCTCCCGGCAATCTTGATTCCAGCTTGTGTTTCTTCCAGTCCAGCGTTTCTCATGATGGACTCTGCATAGAAGTTAAATAAGCAGGGTGACAATATACAGCCTTGACGAACTCCTTTTCCTATTTGGAACCAGTCTGTTCCATGTCCAGTTCTAACTGTTGCTTCCTGACCTGCATACAGATTTCTCAAGAGGCAGGTCAGGTGGTATGGTATTCCCATCTCTTGAAGAATTTTCCACAGTTTATTGTGATCCACACAGTCAAAGGCTTTGGCATAGTCAAGAAAGCAGAAATAGATGTTTTTCTGGAACTCTCTTGCTTCTTCCATGATCCAGCAGATGTTGGCAATTCGATCTCTGGTTCCTCTGCCTTTTCTAAAACCAGCTTGAACCTCAGGAAGTTCACGGTTCACATATTGCTGAAGCCTGGCTTTGAGAATTTTGAGCATTACTTTACTAGCATGTGAGATGAGTGCAACTGTGCGGTAGTTGGAGCATTCTTTGGCATTGCCTTTCTTTGGGATCGGAATGAAAACTGACCTTTTCCAGTCCTGTGGCCACTGCTGAGTTTTCCAAATTTGCTGGCATATTGAGTGCAGCACTTTCACAGCATCATCTTTCAGGATTTGGAATAGCTCAACTGGAATTCTATCACCTCCACTAGCTTTGTTCGTAGTGATGCTTTCTAAGGCCCACTTGACTTCACATTCCAGGATGTCTGGCTCTAGGTCAGATGGTGTGATCACACCATCGTCATTATCTGGGTCGTGAAAATCTTTTTTGTACAGTTCTTCTGTGTGTTCTTGCCACCTCTTCTTGATATCTTCTGCTTCTGTTAGGTCCATACCATTTCTGTCCTTTATCGAGCCCATCTTTGCATGAAATGTTCCTTCGGTAGCTCTGATTTTCTTGAAGAGATCTCTAGTGTTTCCCATTCTGTTGTTTTCCTCTGTTTATTTGCATTGATCGCTGAAGAAGGCTTTCTTATCTCTTCTTGCTATTCTTTAGAACTCTGCATTCAGATGTTTATATGTTTCCTTTTCTCCTTTGCTGTTCACTTCTCTTCTTTTCACAGCTATTTGTAAGGCCTCCCCAGACAGCCATTTTGCTTTTTGCATTTCTTTTTCTTGGGGATGGTCTTGATCCCTGTCTCCTGTACAATGTCAGGAACCTCATTCCATAGTTCATCAGGCACTCTATCTATTAGATCTAGGCCCTTAAATCTATTTCTCACTTCCACTGTATAATCATAAGGGATTTGATTTAGGTCATACCTGAATGGTCTAGTGGTTTTCCCTACTTTCTTCAATTTAAGTCTGAATTTGGCAATAAGGAGTTCATGATCTGAGCCACAGTCAGCTCCTGGTCTTGTTTTTGCTGACTGTATAGAGCTTCTCCATCTTTGGCTGCAAAGAATATAATCAATCTGATTTCAGTATTGACCATGTGGTGATGTCCATGTGTAGAGTCTTCTCTTGTGTTGTTGGAAGAGGGTGTTTGCTATGACCAGTGCGTTCTCTTGGCAGAACTCTATTAGCCTTTGCCCTGCTTCATTCCGTATTCTGAGGCCAAATTTGCCTGTTACTCCAGGTATTTCTTGACTTCCTACTTTTGCATTCCAGTCCCCTATAATGAAAAGGACATCTTTTGGGGGTGTTCCACTGGAGAAGGGAATGGCAAACCACTTCAGTATTCTTGCCTTGAGAACCCCATGAACAGTATGAAAAGGGAAAATGATAGGATACTGAAAGAGAAACTCCCCAGGTCAGTAGGTGCCCAATAGGCTACTGGATATCAGTGGAGAAATAACTCCAGAAAGAATGAAGGGATGGAGCCAAAGCAAAAGAATACCCAGCTGTGGTTGTGACTGGTGATAGACACAAGGTCTGATGCTGTAAAGAGCAATATTGCATAGGAACCTGGAATGTCAGGTCCATGAATCAAGGCAAATTGGAAGTGGTCAAACAAGAGATGGCAAGAGTGAATGTCGACATTCTAGGAATCAGCAAACTAAAATGGACTGGAATGGGTGAATTTAACTCAGATGACCATTATATCTACTACTGCAGGCAGGAATCCCTCAGAAGAAATGGAGTAGCCATCACGGTCAACAAAAGAGTCTGAAATGCAGTACTTGGATGCAATCTCAAATAGACAGAATGATCTCTGTTTGTTTCCAAGGCAAACCATTCAATATCACAGTAATCCAAGTTTATGCCCCAACCAGTAACACTGAAGAAGCTGAAGTTGAACGGTTCTATGAAGACCTACAAGACCTTTTAGAACTAACACCCCCCCAAAAATTAGAGATACCAAGGGAAAATTTCATGCAAAGATGGGCTTGATAAAGGACAGAAATGGTATGAACCTAACAGAAGCAGAAGATATCAAGAAGAGGTGGCAAGAACACACAGAAGAACTGTACAAAAAAGATTTTCACGACCCAGATAATGACGATGGTGTGATCACTGACCTAGAGCCAGACGTTCTGGAATGTGAAGTCAAGTGGGCCTTAGAAAGCATCACTACGAACAAAGCTAGTGGAGGTGATAGAATTCCAGTTGAGCTATTCCAAATCCTGAAAGATGATGCTGTGAAAGTGCTGCACTCAATATGCCAGCAAATTTGGAAAACTCAGCAGTGGCCACAGGACTGGAAAAGGTCAGTTTTCATTCCGATCCCAAAGAAAGGCAATGCTAAAGAATGCTCCAACTACCGCACAATTGCACTCATCTCACATGCTAGTAAAGTAATGCTCAAAATTCTCAAAGCCAGGCTTCAGCAATATGTGAACCGTGAACTTCCTGAGGTTCAAGCTGGTTTTAGAAAAGGCAGAGGAACCAGAGATCAAATTGCCAACATCTGCTGGATCATGGAAGAAGCAAGAGAGTTCCAGAAAAACATCTATTTCTGCTTTCTTGACTATGCCAAAGCCTTTGACTGTGTGGATCACAATAAACTGTGGAAAATTCTTCAAGAGATGGGAATACCATACCACCTGACCTGCCTCTTGAGAAATCTGTATGCAGGTCAGGAAGCAACAGTTAGAACTGGACATGGAACAACAGACTGGTTCCAAATAGGAAAAGGAGTTCGTCAAGGCTGTATATTGTCACCCTGCTTATTTAACTTCTATGCAGAGTCCATCATGAGAAACGCTGGACTGGAAGAAACACAAGCTGGAATCAAGATTGCCGGGAGAAATATCAATAACCTCAGATATGCAGATGACACCACCCTTATGGCAGAAAGTGAAGAGGAACTAAAAAGCTTCTTGATGAAAGTGAAAGTGGAGAGGAAAAAGTTGGCTTAAGGTTCAACATTCAGAAAATGAAGATCGTGGCATCCGGTCCCATCACTTCATGGGAAATAGATGGGGAAACAGTGGAAACAGTGTCAGATTTTATTTTTCTGGGCTCCAAAATCACTGCAGATGGTGACTGCAGCCATGAAATTGAAAGACACTTACTCCTTGGAAGGAAAGTTATGACCAACCTAGATAGTATATTCAAAAGCAGAGACATTACTTTGCCAACAAAGGTCCGTCTAGTCAAGGCTATGGTTTTTCCTGTGATCATGTATGGATGTGAGAGTTGGACTGTGAAGAAGCCTGAGCGCTGAAGAATTGATGCTTTTGAACTGTGGTGTTGGAGAAGACTCTTGAGTCCCTTGGACTGCAAGGAGATCCAACCAGTCCATTCTGAAGGAGATCAGCCCTGGGATTTCTTTGGAAGGAATGATGCTCAAGCTGAAACTCCAGTACTTTGGCTACCTCATGCGAAGAGTTGACTCATTGGAAAAGACTCTGATGCTGGGAGGGATTGGGGGCAGGAGGAGAAGGGGACGACAGAGGATGAGATGGCTGGATGGCATCACTGACTCGATGGACCTGAGTCTGAGTGAACTCCAGGAGTTGGGGATGGACAGGGAGGCCTGGCGTGCTGCGATTCATGGGGTCGCAAAGAGTCGGACACGACTGAGAGACGGAACTGAACTGAACTACTATGTGCCAGACATCATACGGGGCACTGGGGATGCAGCAGTGAACATAATCACTTCCGTGTCCCCGGGGTCTAAAGCCCAGCCAGGCATATAGTTTTCGTTAAAGAAATGTGTTTGGAAAATGAATGGATAGATGACCGGATGGATGGATGGATGGTTGAGTTGGGAGAAAAACACAAAACACCCAGATAAATAAATAAGCAACTACATACAGCTTCCTCAGTAGCTGTGTGACCTCGGAGAAGTTACCTAACCTCTCTGTGCCCCAGGAGGTTGACATAGTCGGTCCTTTACATGGAGGGTTCCGCGTCTGTGGATTCAACCCGCTGAGGATCGAAACTATCTGGAAAAAACAATTTCAGAAAGTTTCAAAAAGCAAAACTTGACTTTGCCATGTGCCAGCAACAATTAACATAACATTTACATTGTATTAGGTATTTTAAGTAATCTAGAGATGATTTAAAGTGGGCTATATGCAAATGCTCTGACATTTTACATAGAGGACTTGAGCATCCGTAGATTTCCTTGTCTGTAGGGGTCCTGGAAACAATGCCTTGTGGATACTGAGCGAGTGTGTGTGCATGTGCGTGCTCCTCGGCTTCAGTCGTGTCTGACTCTTTGCGGCACCATGGACCATAGCCCGCCAGGCTCCTCTGTCCATGGGATTCTCCAGGAAAGAAGACTGGAGTGGGTGGCCATGCCCTCGTCCAGGGGGTCTTGCTGACCCAGGGATCAAACCTGTGTCTCTTACGTCTCCTGCATTGACAGGTGGGTTCTTTACCACCAGCTGCGAAGCCTGTGGGTCCTGAGAGATGACTGTAAGAGCAAAATGAAGACCAGCATGTAGTGGCTGCTCTATAAATGTAGCTGCTGATAGTGAGTCAATATGCTATTAAACAAACACACAATTTAAAACAACTGATCAGTGCGACATCGAAAACAGCAGGTAGAGGGGAGAGAGCGAGAGAAGAGGGAGGGTACCTTGAATCACGTAGTCTGAGTCAAGGCTGTTCTGGCCACATCCTGTGAGTATAGCCTAGAATTAGTGGTGTTTGCAGCCCTGATGCCCTGGGGCCCCACAAGAGAGTTTATTAGGAGTACAGGAAGGTGTCTTCTCTAATTAGAGTATGCATGTAAAGTGCTTTGAAATCTGAGGATTAAAGGGGGAGAAGAGGTGAGACTCTGGTCATGGGGCCAGAGCACCCACTGGGAACCCATCCCTGAACCTTGAGAACTAGACTCAGCTCTGGCAGCCTTGTCTGGAGTGGGGCCCTTCTCTCCTCTGAAGTGGAGGTTAGGGGCAGTGGAAAGTACACCCTCTTAAGGCATGGAGCCCGGGGAGGCGGGGGAGGGCAAAGGTGTTGGAGCCACACTGAGATGATGAGCTTAAAGCAATGGGCCCAGCATGAGACAAGGGGTGCTGAGTCAGAATTAGCTGTTTCCAGTCTGATTCCATTCCTGCTGCTTCTTGTTCTCTGCCACTCTCTAGCTGGGTGACCCTGAGAGAGCTCCTCCCCTTCTCTGAGACTGTCTTCTGAGCCTCAGTTTTCTCTTCTTTAAAGTGGGGTGGTTGCAGTGCAGCAGTGCTCGTCGCAGGTGAAGCACGTGGCCCGGAGCAGAGGTAGTAACACGTCCCTCGGTGGATGCTTAGGGAGCCACTACCTGGTGCTGACACCCACCACTTCCTGCACGTTTCTGAGTTAATTCACTTGACCCTGATCTTCCAGACAAGAACCTCAGGGTCACCGGAGACAGCCATGTGCTGCCCAGCACCAACCACATGGAGCACGATAAGAACAGCACCTCTGACGCTCTGGTGCACAGAGAGGAGAAGAAACTTTCTCAAGGGCACACAGCTAGTACATGACAAGACCAGGACTAGGCCCCAGGCAGCCTGGCTCCTAACCGAGGATCACCTTTGCCCTCATCAAGATGGTTGTTGTAATGGAGAGTTTCCGGGAGGCAGAGAAATTTCCCCCTTGACCAGCCAAGCAGGCAACAAGCCTCCCTTCACTGTTCTCTTACGTCCCCCTACCCTCAACGCCTGTATGTGTCTGGGAATTTTTGATGTTTTTACCGTCTTCAGATTTTACAAGAGGAGCCGTACATCTGTGTCTTGGCTTGTTGTGCCCACTGCAGTCCATGGGAGCCTGTGAAAATGCCAGGACATCTGGCCTCAGAGATGGGCACCAACTGTGTCCCTTCCTATTCATCATCGCATTCTCAAGGCCTTCACTTAACAGATGGGCTGAGACCAAGGTGATTCCAAGGCCATACAGCTCGGAAGCGGCCGAGCAGACTAGGGCTTTGGGACTCCAACTTCGCCCTTCTTCATTCCCATATCTGAGTTCTCAGACTGGTGGCCCGCGAGTCAAACGCAGCCTGCAGCCTATTGGATTTGGCCTGCACGATGTTTTCATAAAATTAGAATGTATCACCAGCATTTAAAGAAAGGGATATTTCCAGGAATAATATGCAAAATATTTAACCAGACTGACCCGGGCATCTATCATTCAGAGTAGACGCTGGCAGTCCAGCCAAAACCCTGGGTATTGCAAGAAAATGCAATAAGATAATCAAAAGGTCTAGAAAAGACCAACCTTATGGAGACTTTAAAAAGATCAGGAGTTGCTGGGGCTTAGTAGGGAGGGAGGGATGACTGAGCGAAGCAGAGAAGATTTGTAGGGCAGTGAAAGGGTTCTGCACTAGACTATGACAGTATAGACACGTGCCAGGACACAGTTGTCCAAACCCACAGAAGGCACAGCGCGAAGAGTGAACCCTAATGTAATTACTGGGTCCCTAACGATGTGTCCATTAGATTCATTGATTGTAGCAGACGTCCCACTCTGGCAGGGGGGTGGGGTGGAGGGTTGTTGGTAGGTGGTAAGGCTGAGAGTGGGATAGGGTGGGAGCAGGGAGAACAGGAATTCTCTGTACTATCTGCTCGATTTTGCTGTGAGCCTTTAAAACAGTCTACTGAAAAATCGGAAGGTCTGGCTACACCGCTCGCACATTTTTCACGGAGCCACAGTGGGAGGCAGCTGAGTCCTCGGGACCCCCTTAGGTGGAGCGTGTGTCCCTGAGTGTGCTAGGCTCCAAGTCTGTCTGCTGCGGCATCACCTGCCCAGGCCCTGCGTGTGGTTCAGGCATGGAGAGGATTCTTCGGAAGCTCTTGACGCGAAACAGCACTGGGTAAAAGTGTGCCCTGCCGAAGCCGGCTCATGAGGGCGGGAAAGAGGCCTGGCGGTGCCTGCCTCGGTCAGCCGCTGCTGCCTCCTTGCTGGGCCAGGGCCTCCTGGGCGTTTTCCACGGGGCAGAGTGAGCCTCTCTTGATTCAGCCTTCATCTGCCTGGGCCTGCGGTGGGCGGGGGCCCACAGGGGACTCGGGCCCGTGAGGCAGCCTCGCTGTGCTCTGCAGCAGGCGGAATCAGGGTTCTGAAGGTGGAAATTATGCCAGCCCGGGAGAACAAAGCAAAAATGGGCTGGACGTGGAGAATCAGAAATGATCTCTAAGAGCTCTTAAATCCTGATAAATCAGATGGATTTTTCTTCTAGTAGTTTACTTCGTATAATCACTTATTCATTTAACAAACATTTATGGAGTACTAAGCACATACCACACCCACTCCAGTGTTCTTGCCTGGAGAATCCCAGGGACGGGGGACCCTGATGGGCTGCCATCTATGGGGTCTCACAGAGTCAGACACAACTGAAGTGACTTAGCAGCAGCAGCAAGCACATACAAAGGAGGCCTTGGAACAGGGATAGTTGGGGTGGGGGGAGGGTGTTCAATAGCCAACTGTTGTTTGTACCTGACCACTGTCCATCCCCCTCCCCTCTTCTGGGAACCACTCCTTCCCCGTTGTCACTCCATGTGGCTCAAGAGGAAGTGGGCTGTCTCCCCAACAAGAGCAACAGGTGTATTAGGCCTGGGCAATGAGTATATTCCACCCCCATTCCTAGGGATTGGTTCTGGGATGGGCATGGGACCCAAGTCAGGCCAACCCGAGTCAACCCCAGACTGATGCTGGGAAAACATAGGAAATTCAGCTTTTATCCACTTGGCTTGCTGACCTGGCAGAGTGGCAGCCTGCATTCCTGGGGCTACAGGGTGACCATAACTGACACAGAAGGAAAGAGAGCTGAGAGCTGGAAGGGGCATGGCTCCTAAAGAGCAGGTACGCATCTGGATCCAGCCACTCCTGAAGCTGAACCCATCTCAAGAATTTCAATTTGCATAAAGTGAAAATGAAGTTGCTCAGTCGTGTCAGTCTTTGCAACCCTATGGATTGTAGCCTACCAGGCTTCTCTGTCCATGGGATTTTCCAGACAAGAGTACTGGAGTGGGTTGCCATTTCCTTCTCCAGGGAATCTTCCCGACCCAGGGATCAAACCCAGATCTCCAGCATTGTAGGCAGACATTGTATCGTCTGAGCCATGAGGGAAGTCCCATTTGCATAAACCTACACGTTCTCACACACACACTCACTCACTTTTTTCTTAAACTCTCTTGAGCTGGGTTTGTTTCTGTCATTTTCAACCCAAAAACCTGGACTATACACCAGTGGGTAAACGGGTAATCCACCCAGGCTCTGCCAAACCGCACAGACCCTGCTATGGGATTATCCGGACCAGACGTAAAATGAAAATGCAGGGCGCTTGTTCTGAAATCAGTAAGGACTTCAAAATGGCAGCTGCAGAGCTGTAAACCCGGTTTGGGTCCGAAGGCGGAGCCCTTTGGTGTATGGGGTGCTGTGTGACTGCAGAGGGCCCTGAAGCCCTGCGGAGGAGCTGGATTTTATATTCCATCCTGTTGGAGACGTGAAGTCTCAGACATGCAGGGCCGTTCGCACAGTCCTACTAAGAGCCAGTGTCGGAGGCGGGCTTCAAACCCAGGTCTTGTTCCCTCAGCTTCCACTGTCGCTGGAAGGGCCGTAGGAGGACAACAGTGTCTCTGGACGCCCGAGACCTCGGGGGCCAGGATCAGGGGTTTGCAGCCCTGAGACCCTGTGCTCGGCAAACCCATGTGCGTTCCCTTCTCCTTCTCACCTTCACAACAGTGACCAGGCCCTCACTTTCCCAGCGTCCTTGGCAGCTGGCTCAGGCATGTGATCCATCACGTGACCAGATCTGCCAAAAGAAACATAAGGGGAGTTGCTGGCATGCAGGGAAATTTTTCACTTTGGGGCAAAGGGGACAGAGTGGACGGTGCTGCCTCTCTTCCTCTTATCATTAGAAGGACTGAGCATCTATCCTGAAACCATGATGGGGAAGCTGAGAGAACTGCAGAGGTGCTAGCAAGAGCCCAATTTTCTTCAGCCACTAAGTCAAGACCAACAACAGTCTCCCTCTGAACTTCTTATTATGGGGAAAAATAAACCCTTGCTTGTTTGAACATCAGTCACTTGCATTCCCACCTCCTTGCTGCCAAATGCATTTCTATCTGTCATAAGATCTTAGGTTGCTCTGGAGCCCCACTAAACATAGGGAGATACTGAGGTCTGGAACTGAGAAGAAACTTCCTTGGGCCACACGCTGGAGTCACGAGTTTACTGACTCACCATCTAAGGCTCCTTCAGCTCATGCTATACCTCCCGGTCTATTTCCTTTCATTCAGGCTGCTATAGACACGGCCAACAGCTGCTCTAAACCAAACGTAAGGCAGTGACGACCTTGCCCCTGAATCTTTCCAGTCTCTTACGTAAATGGCCCCCAGGCCACTGCCTCCAAGCCGTTGGACCCAGGACAGCTTCCCACATCCTTTAAAAAGATGAGATGACCAAACGTAGGATCTGTGCTCCTGGAAAGTGTGAGTCATGAATCCTGAACCAGAAAGTTCACAGCCAGGAATCTGCCTATCACTCTGGTAGTCTAGACCCCAAGGCTTCCACTAAGCTTGTCCCATGAAGCACTGACTCATCTGCAGCTTGTGGTCAGTTCTGACACTCAGATCAACTTCTTCTCTGCTTGTGCTAGGCTGGTGGTCTTTAGTTAGGTGCTGTGAACCTCCTGTCTCTGCCCCACCTCCTTAGAGGAGAATATGAATACTAAAGACATAATATTGATGCTAATACTAACAGTACTTTCATATTCCCAGTGCTTTAAATGAATTTTAATTTTTTTCCTCAAAAGTCACTGCAAAAGATAAATATTTTATGATCAGAAAAGCTAGGGCTTAGCAAAGTTCAGCCACTTGCCAGGATAGCAGAGTACTTGGTGGAGCTGGATTATGGCCCTGAATCTGTTGGCTCTTGGAGGCCAGCTCTAAAGGACAAAGCCAACTGGATCCTTTAAGATAGTTTTCAGAGGCTTCACAATAGCAGTTTAGATAATAATAGCATTTATTGTTTTTTAAAAGACTTCTGGAGACTGGAGACCCTAGGGTGTATTTGGAATCTCAGGGAGATCATAAAGGACCAATGCTCCTTGCCTTCAACTGCAAGTCAGCAACTCGTCCTTAGGCTGTTCACCTAAAGTCACGAGATGGTTGCCACAGCTCACTCATCACCTCTTCACACAATTACAGCCAAATCAGGAAAGGAAGAAAAGAGGCCAACAGATCTCTCCTCATATGCTTCTTTCTTATCAGAGAGGAAATCCCTTCCCAGAAGCCCCCAGCAGAGCTTCCCTTTGGCCAGAACTGGGGCAAATGACTACCTCTAGACCAATCACAGGTCCAGGAGAATCGGATGGCGATAATTGCTTTAAATCAAATGTGGTTTATTTCCCAGGCCTGGGTACATGACCAGCAGAACAAAGGCAGGGTTCCATCAGCAGAAAGGAAGGGAGAGATGGCGACTGGCGTGGTAACCCCCAGTGTCTGACACCCCAGCATTTTAAATGTTTAGCACAACCACCACGTAGGTTTTCAAGATTATTGTAGGTGGTACGTGGATAAAGTCGTGCTTTCAAAGAACTTTTAGTATTTATTACATATTTACACGCATTTAAAAAAGCACACATATTACTAACTCATCAGAACCATGAATTCATGGGTATTTTTCCTCCAGATGAAACAACCACGTTTAAGGTTTTTACAAAATTATGTAAGTTAAAGAAAAATATTGTTAATAATAATTCATTTACTTCAAGATTTGGCGATTGTAAGGGTAGGAAACACTGTTTTCAGTTACTCTGACTGGCATTTTTTCCAGCTTCTCAGAGGCCTCTGCCTTCAACCTCCTTCTTGAAGAAAATAAACACCCACAAAGCTTTCTGCATCATCTGCAAATATGATTCAAATAAAGCCTCGAGCTCAAATATAATCCAGGCTCCCTAAGCTAGGGGGAGCAGGCATCTCGGCTCCAGTCCTTTCCTGGCATTTCACCTCCGTCTTAGGAGTTTTACAGTTTTACTGGGCATGCCCCTCCTGTTGTAAGCTGTCGCAAATTCCATTTCTCAAAGAACAAGATACAAATTATAAACAGAGAGACAACTTGGGATTTCTTGTACTTGTCAGGAATTTTCAAACTGTCCTGAGACATGAACTTTTTTCATTTAGACAAGAATTTCAGGGGTCTGTCCTAAGAACTGGATCAATGACGGCCCAGCGATGCAATGAGAGACACTAGAGTCTTTGTTAAAAGGAATGAGGTCGATCAACGCAGATCCTCCCCGACTTACAATAAGGTTACGTCCCAGTGAACGCATCGTAAGTTGAAAACATTAGGTTAAAAGTGCACTGAAGGAAATTCCCTCCAGTGGCTAGGATTCAGCCCCTGGTCACATCCCATAAGCCATGTAGTCAGCCTTGAAAAAAAGAAGAAGAAGAAAATACATTTGATGCACCTAACCTATTATCACAGCTTAACCTTGCCTACCTTAAGCATGCTCAGAACACTTACATTAGCCTAGAGTTGGGCAAACTCAATGAACACAAAGCCTATTTAATAATAGAATGCTGAATGTCTTGTGTCACCTATTGATACGGTGCTGACGGGGAAGAACAGGATGGACGTCTGGGTCCAGGACGGCTGTCTGTGTATCAGCTCTTCACTCTAGTGACCGTGGCGCCGACTGGGAGCTATGGCTCACTGCCCTGCCGGGCACCATGAGAGAGAGGACTGGACAGCATATCATGAGCCTGGAAAAAGATCAAAATTCAAAAGCAGAATTACAGTTTCGACTGAACACATATCACTTTCACACTATCATGAAGGCCTGACCTGCCTCTTGAGAAACCTATATGTAGGTCAGTAAGCAACAGTCAGAACTGGACATGGAACAACAGACTGGTTCCAAATAGGAAAAGGAGTATGTCAAGGCTGTATATTGTCACCCTGCTTATTTCACTTATATGCAGAGTACATCATGAGAAACGCTGGGCTAGATGAAGCACAAGCTGGAATCAAGATTGCTGGGAGAAATATCAATAACTTCAGATATGCAGATGACATTACCCTTATGGCAGAAAATGAAGAGGAACTAAAAAGCCTCTTGATGAAAGTGAAAGTGGAGAGTGAAAAAGTTGGCTTAAACCTCAACATTCAGAAAACGAAGATCATGGCATCTGGTCCCATCACTTTATGGGAAATAGATGGGGAAACAGTGGAAACAGTGTCAGACTTTATTTTGGGGGCTCCAAAATCACTGCAGATGGTGACTGCAGCCATGAAATTAAAAGACGCTTACTCCTTGAAAGGAAAGTTATGACCAACCTAGATAGCATATTTAAAAGCAGAGACATTACTTTGCCAACAAAGGTCCGTCTAGTCAAGGCTATGGTTTTTCCTGTGGTCATGTACGGATGCGAGAGTTGGACTGTGAAGAAGGCTGAGCGCCGAAGAATTGATGCTTTTGAACTGTGGTGTTGGAGAAGACTGTTGAGAGTCCCTTGGACTGCAAGGAGATCCAACTAGTCCATTCTGAAGGAGATCAGCCCTGGGATTTCTTTGGAAGGAATGATGCTCAAGCTGAAACTCCAGTACTTTGGCCACCTGATGCGAAGAGTTGATTCATTGGAAAAGAGTCTGATGCTGGGAGGGATTGGGGGCAGGAGGAGAAGGGGACGACAGAGGATGAGATGGCTGGATGGCATCACTGACTCAATGGACGTGAGTCTGAGTGAACTCCGGAGTTGGTGATGGACAGGGAGGCCTGGTGTGCTGCGAATCATGGGGTCGCAAAGAGTCGGACACGACTTAGCGACTGAACTGAACTCAACTGAAAATCAAAAAGCCATAAGTTAAACAAAGTCAGGAACCATCTGCATGTGCTAAGAGCAGAAGACTTCCAGGAGCTCTGGTTACGTGAAAAAAGCAGAACGTGTGCAACGTGAGCCGGGTGAACAGAGTTTCTGTAGAGGGCCACGCAGTAAACACTCGGGGCTCTTGGGCAACATAGCCCTTGCTGCAAGTCCTCAAGGACGCCGTCTGAGCGTGAAAGCAAACACACAGGACAGTGTCCCAGCACAGCTTTACTCGCGGATGCTTTGAGTTTCATATCATTTTCATGGGCCATAAAGTATTATCTTTCTTTTGATTTGTTTTCAACCATTTAAAAATGTAAGAGAATATAGAAACCATTCTTAGCTTGCAGGCTGTACAAAAACATGCAGCAGAATAGATCTGTCCTGAGAAAACTGTCTTTGGCCGATGCCTTGTATAAACCATTGGTACAAAGAGAGATGTTAGGCAAACGTGGGAAACGGAGAAAGAGACACCACAGTACATATATGGATGGATGTGTATGTGTGTGATATGCTATATAGCTGGAAAGAGGGAGACAGTGAGAGAGGTTCGTACGCACAGTTAAAAGCACACACAAAAAACGAGCAACAGTTGGAGCTTCTGGAGACAGGAACTGGGAAAGATCAGGTGAAGCCAGAAGGAAGACAGTTTGCCCCACAACCCTCTTACCCTGTCTGAATTTTTCTGTGTGCTCATGTTTCTTTCACAAAGCAGGAAACATTTGCTGAAGCAAAAAAGATTCCTCTGCCCCGTCAATGAGAATGAGATGATGATATGAATCGACACGTGTACGCAGCCATGGCACAACTCCAGGGGGCGCTGTTCATGGGGTTATTTATAGCCTGGAGCTCCTGGAGTTGTTCAGGCCCCGCCCTGTTGGCAACCAAATTAACACCAAGACTTTGTATGAAGTGAAGTTCATAATTAAATATTGAGGGAGCCCGGTGAGGAGGGAAGTTGTGGGAGGAACAATAAAATCTCGCTATTTCCGTTTTAGGCTGTTCCTTATCTGGGTCACAGTAAAACCAATGTTCTGCCAATATTTACTTTTGATCTTTGCTCCAGCGTGGCGGAAAGATGCCCGGGCACGGCATAAATGTGAGGGTGGAATTGAGAGTTATGAGAAGAGAAAGGAACTCACCCTAAAATAAAATCGTCTCAAGAACCTAAATAAGAAAATGCCATTCGTTTCACAGAAACACTCAAAGGCCACGTTTACTTCTTCAGCTGCCGCTCTCAGAAGTCCTGTCAGCTTTCCCGGAAATCTGGGGTTCTGTGAAACCCCTTTGGAAGCATTTGTGACTTAAGTCAGAGGTCACAGATGGCAGCTTCCCACCTAGAGAGGGGCGTCCCCGATGACTCAGCGGTAAAGAATCCACCTGCAAGGCAGGAGACACAGGAGATGTGAGTTCAGTCCCTGAGTCAGGAAGATCCCCTGGAGGAAGAAATGGCAACCGACTCCAGTATTCTTGCCTGGAAAATCCCAGGGACAGAGGAGCCTGGTGGCTATAGTCCGAGGGGTCGCAAAGAGTTAGACATGACCGAGCGAGTAAGCGCACTTGCGTGCACACATCCATATAGGCGGCCGGTGTGGATTTTTGATCAGCAGTCGTTCAGTGGTTTCAAAATCAAAACATTTCACATAAATATAGAAGTTTCTGGCTTCCCTCGAAACACTCGGCACTTGGCCATACTGGGTCCATGTCCCCACGTGGAAACGTCAGGCTGTGTAGAGCCGAGTGCTGGCTGCACCTTGCAGATGGGACCGGGGTTACCGGCGTGCCAGTCTCCACCACTCCCTGCTGCCCTCCGTCGGCACTGCTTCATTCGCTGCTTGTTTTCACACTTTATTCGCGCAAGCAGTGTTTACTGAGCGCTTACCGTGCGCCAGGCCCTGGGACCATAGCTGTGAACAAAACAGAAGAACATCCCCCACTTCGTAGAACTTATGTTCCAGCTGGGAACACAGATGATGAACAAAAAAGGAAGTTAAAAATATATGAAATGCCAGAGAAAAACAATGCAGCCAAAGTGGGTACGGACTGTGAGGCTGTGGTTGAGGCAGGCCCCACTGAAAAGGTGGTATTTGAGAAAGTACCTGAAGCAGGTGAGGAACAAACCTTGAAGGTATCTGTGGAAAGAATGCTCCAGCCAGAAAGAGCAGCGAGTGCAAAGGCCCCGAGGCAGGACCGTTCCTTGTGTGCCTGAGAAACGGTGAGGGGCCGGTGCATCTGCAGGGTGAGGGGGCCAGTGAGGAGGTGAGGTCAGGGGGGCGTCAGGGTACAGATCTTGAGGGCTTTCTAGGATCTGTGGCTTTTCCTCTGCCTGAGGTGGGAGCCATGGAAGGTTCTGGGCAGAAGAGGGACATGGTTGGACTTAGAGTCATCGGGGACGCCCCTCTCTAGGTGGCTGCATGAAGGGACTGTGTACATGTGTGCGTGTGTAGAGGGCGGGGTGGGGACCAGGCGTGGAGGCAGTGAAGACCCACTGCAGTAGTCCAGGCACAAGGTAAGGGGGCCAGACGAGGGCGCTGGCACGGAGGTGCGGGAAGAGCTGGGGTTCGGGTCACAATCACTGTGTGTCCAGGCTCTTTTTGGCACGTATGAGAAAGTTTCCTCACTCACCCTGACCCAGCCGCATTGTCCTTGCACAATGCAGCCTCAGGGCTGTATCTTTAATCCCCCAAAGACCTTAGGAGCCCATTTGATTGTCAAATAGCCCCATTTTACAGATGAGGCACTGGAATATGAGCTCCTGTTCACCCAGTGTATCGTCTAGAGAGGTTCACAGCCGCGTCGCCCACCCTCATGACTTTTCTTGCTTTTTCTTTGAGAAACAGCTTTACTGAGATATACTTCGTACACCACAGAATCCTTTTAAAGTGTACAAACCAGTGGATTTTGGCATATTCAGAGAGTTGTACAAAAATCACTACTAATTTAGAACATGGTTCTTGCCCCCGGAAGAAACCCTGTCCGTTAGCACACTCCCCGTTCACCCCTCCCCAGACTCTGGCGTCAGTAACCCACTTTCTGTCTCTGTGAACATGCCTCTTCTGGATGTTTCGGATGAATGGAATCGTACGGTCTGTGGGGTTTGGTGCCTGGCTTCTTCCACCTGGCATGTCTCTGTGGTTTCCCCAGGATGCAGCCTGTGTCAGTACTGTGTCCCTCTTCAGGGCTGAACAATACTCCACTGAATGGGTACGGCACACTTCGTTTATCCGTGCATCTGCTGACAGACTTCTCTTTCCACTTCTCTTGAGTATATATTTTACGCAGGAGAAGAATGACTGGTGAAACTCCATGTTTAACCTTTTGAGGAAGTGCTTTTCCAAACTGTTTTCCAAAATGTCTGCCTCATGCTAAACTCCGCCCAGCCATGTGTGAGGTTCCAGGTTCCGGATATCCTCCTCAGGCTCTTCTTACAAACTGACTTTGACTCCCCTCCCATTGAGTAGGGAGGTCTCGCCACCTCTCCTGTCCCTTTCCCTTGAATCTCGGATGACCTTTATGACTGCATCAACGGACAAAACACAAATGATCCCTGGTGACGTCTGAGCCCAGATCATTGAAACGCCCTGCGCTTCCAGCGTGATCTCCTGGAACGCTTGCTCTGGGAGCCCCACCGCCATCCATGTTATATGGAAGCCCAACCAGCCCAAGTGAAGAGACTCCATGGAGAAGTCATACACAGGGTGTCCTCCCGCCAGCCCTGAAGAGGAACCAGCTGCCAACTGCACAAGTGAAGACTTCCCGTGATACCAGTGCTCTCTAGGCACCAAGTCACCCCCCCCCCCCCGTCTTCAAGTCATCCCAGCTGAGACAGCCAACATCATAGAATGGAGAAATACATCTCTCTGTGTCTTGTCTGAATTCCTGACCCACAGGATCTAAGGGATATAAATCCAAAAGAATATAATGGCTGTCTTCTGCCACTAAGTTTGGGGGTGCTCGTTACGCAGCAGTAGCAGCCAAACTCCCCAGCTAGCAAGGGGCAAGGTCAGAATTCAAATCCTAGTCTGTCTGGTGACAGTCATTCCGTTATGACCCCATGAGTGCTGCTCCACCACACCTCCGGCCGTGACGAGGGGGATCGAGGCTCCGTCCCCGGTCCCATTTGACTCAGCTGACATCCCTTTTCTCAGCCTGACCAGCAGCATCAACTATGGATGGAAAAGGCTTCCTTTCTGTCTGTCAGATTGTTGCCACTGCCACGGCTATTATCTAACACACAAGACTTCTTATTCTTTCTACACAAATTAGAATAAACAAATAAGGAAAAATAAAATCCACCTGTCATCCCCAGCATGCAGGGAGACTCTCCATGAAACCTTGACTCCAGGGTTGAGTCACATGATACAGGTATTTAAGTTCGCCATGAGCACAGGGCCAAAGTGGGGATAGGAGGGAGAGAGACGTGACCTAAATAGCTCAGGTGAGCCCAGTGGGCAGATCCTATCTTTTCTTCAGCACATCCTCAAATACAAGGCAAGTCCCTCCATCCAATGGCTATTTCGATTTACAGAGAGTTCATAGTACACTCGGAGAAGGCAATGGCACCCCACTCCAGTACTCTTGCCTGGAAAATCCCATGGATGGAGGAGCCTGGTGGGCTGCAGTCCATGGGGTCGCGAAGAGTCGGACACGACTGAGTGACTTCACTTTCACTTTCACTTTCATGCATTGGAGAAGGAAATGGCAACCCACTCCAGTGTTCTTGCCTGGAGAATCCCAGGGACGGGGGAGCCTGGTGGGCTGCCATCTATGGGGTCGCACAGAGTCGGACACGACTGAAGCGACTTAGCAGCAGCATAGTACACTGTGGCCGAGAGAAAATATAACTTATTTTCTAGAATCATTTTGGCTCCACATAAAAGGAAAACTCTTTCCCCCAGCAAAACAGGGATTGCTTTACACATATTGTTTTGTCCCTGCCTTTTTCACGGAATGACATGCCTTGAACGGTTTCCCATGTAAGCTCCTTCCTCATGGCCTTTTTTTTGGAGGAGGGAAACTTTTGCGTGCTTCATGTGATATCTTGGTCTGGGCAGTAACACAGTAAAAGTCTACTGAAACACCATGAATCTTCCAGTCGTAATGCTGAGTGAAAGAAACCAGACAAGGAAGAGCCCATGCTGTGTGATTCCGTTTATATAAAGTCCAGAAGCAGTAAAATTAAGCTCTGGGGTTAGAACTCTGCACAGGGGTTCGTTAACCATGGGGGGATTTACTGGGAGGAGACACACAGGGGGCTTTGGGGATGTTCTGTTTCATTCTGGAACATTCATCTGGTTGCTGACTCGATGAGTTTGTCCCTTGGCGAGAAGCCTCTGTAGGATGTGCACACTTTTCTGTGCAAAAGATAACAAAAAACACCAGTGTTTTCAGAACATGGGCTGTGCCATATGGAAATACATGCTTCATGTTCTTGCTACATGTAGATGTACACGACTCTTTAAAGGATTGGATGTGAAGCAGGAAACCTGGGCCTGAATCCTGGCTTGGCCACTGATACCTGTGTCTCCTTGGGCAGACTGGGCTTCCCTGGTGGCTCAGACGGTAAAGAATCTGCCTGCAATACAGGAGAGGCAGGTTCAATCCCTGGGTTGGAAAGATCCTGTGGAGAAAGGAATGGCTGCCCGCTCCAGTGTTCTTGCCTGGAGAATTCCATAAACAGGAGCCTGGGAGGCTGTAGTCCATGGGGTCGCAAAGAGTCAGACACAACCGAGTGACTAACACTTTCACTCTCACTTGGGCAAATAACCTTTCTGAGCCTCAGTTTCCTCATCCGGATTCCAAGTTCACAAGGCCCCCAGGATCAGCCCCTGCCACCCTGTCCAGGGTGGGCCTACCAGCCCTCTTTGGCTCTCTGTCTAAGCGCCAGCCATGCTGGCCACTGCTCTGTTTCTCCCGCAAGCAAAGCTTAGCATAGCCACAGGGCCTTTGAACTAGCTACTCCTGCTACTTTCCTCTCCCTGATTTTCTTGTGATCGGTGCTTTTCTCAGTTCAAGTATCACCTCCTGGAGGCCCCTTTGCTGACCACTACCCACACCACCCCACACCACCCATCATCAGTCCTATTCCCTGGTCTCATTCCCCTCCCGGCCCTTCCACCTGCAATGACCATACTTGCTTTTTGCATTGCTGTTGTTTGCTTGTTATTTGTTCAGCACTCCCTCTGGTCCCATGGGCTCCATGAAATCAGGGATATATTTTTTTTAATATTTATTTGTTTGGCTTTGCTGGGTCATAGTCGCAGCAGCGGGAACTTTCATCTTTGCTGCAGCATGCAAGATCTTTAGTTGCAATATATAAGATCTTAGTTCCCTGACCATTGAACCCAGTCCCCCTGCATTGGAAGCACAGAGTCTTGGCCACTGGACCATCAGGGGAAGATCTTGAAATCAGGGATCTTGCCAGTCTTGTTGATTGCTAACCTCACCACCTAAAACAGTAACTATTTGTTGTAGGAATGAATCAATCTACCCAGTGATCTGATCCTACTGTATAGAATATTCAAGAGGTTCAAGGAGATGATGTCTTGAAAGTGCATTTTAAGCATCCAGGTTTATAAAACACAAGAGAACTTTGAAAACCCTGGTCAAATATGGTCAGTTACTAGGAGGACTCTCTAGTTAGGCTTAGGTTTTCCCCTTAAGCTAGACCTTCAATAATCTGACCTGTGCTAAAAGTCACTTTACCTTTTACAGCCATTTGCCTGGAACAAAATCATTGATGTTCTTATTTAGCTTATTTATTTCTAGAATAATACTTTAACATGACATGAAGTCATTTGGAAGGTACCATGAGGATAATGAGAAACCTGTCTGCCCCTGACTCCTGACCCAGAAGCAGCTAACAGTTCCAGACACCAGGCAATGATTCTAGAAAATTTCTACACATCAACAGGCATGTAGGGAGATATACCCCCACCTTTTCTATTTACACAGAAAGGATCTGATTGATTATTCACAAACCAGCTTTGTATTTCTGCTTTTCCTTTTTTCCACTTTATAATCTATTTCCCTATCACTACATGGGAATTGGCTTTGCTCTTTTTAGAGACTGTAGAGCACATCATGACTTATCCATTCCCCAATCGATGGATGTGGGTGAATTCAGTCGTTTGCTACTGAAAACAGTGACTCTCCTCCAACGTACCTCTGCGGGCCCAGAGAGTCACGAGCGTCGTCTCCAGTCTGTTGGAGGAAGCCAAGCACTCTTCCCTCCCCGCCCTCCTCTCCAACCCCCTCCAAATGCCCTCCCTGGTGTTTGTGTTTTGGCCTTTTAAAGACTTTTTCAAAGTTGACTTTGGCTTCTTGGCCTGAACCCTGAAGTGTTTGAGCTGATAAGATAGTGGGCTTGGTGGAGGGGGCGGGAGCAAATAGTTACCTTGGAGGCCCTCGGCCGAGCAGAGGAGGGGGACTCCGTGCTGGGTCCCAGCCAGGCCAGGAAGCGGGGGGGGGGGGATGGGTTCGGGGGCGGCTGCACGCGCGCTGCTCCTCACGACTCCTTGCGACCTTCGGATCAGCTCTGAGAGGGCCCCCACCAGGGTCGACCTGTTTACCGGGGCCTCTCGGAAACCAAACAAGACACCACGGGCAAGTGAGAGCAGAGTCCTGGCGAAGCTCCGGCCTCGGGCCCACCTCCAGCGGCCGTGCACCCTGAGGGGCCCGAGGGGCCACGGAGGGGCCCAGTCTCCCCGGCCGTGGCACGGTCCCGACACAGAATCTCCCCAGGCTGGCAGCTGTTACCTCATTCCAGGAGTCTTACCTGCCTGCACCCATCTAGGTGCCAGGCCACAGAAGTGAACGAATCCGTCCAGATCCCACCTTCCAGAACCTTCTTCCATCTAGAATAACAGGGAGGTGGCAAACTGTCCGGGAGCTCCCAGCGGGCCTCAGACGCCCTGTGGGGACCGAGCAGGGGCCCTACCAGGCCAGGGCAGGGAAAGCCTCCCCAGTCACGACACGTCCCAGCTGGGCGACTCTCTGGGGCTCCCCGGGACTCCCCAAGATTCCCAGGACCTACAGCCCCTGCACGATCTGGCCCCACCCGCCTCCCCAACCTCAGCCAGATTCGTTGTCAGCTTGTCAACACCCCACGCTGCTCCTACCTCAGAGCCTCATAAGTGCCGCTCCTCTGTCTGCAGCACTCTCACCTTCCACTTCCTCAGCCAAGAAGATACCTCCTCCTCCAGGAAGCCTTCCATGAGGCCCAGGGTGGGTCTGGAGCTCCCTCAGGGCTGTCACATGTTCCTATATATTCTCTGTCTCAGCTCTAACTCCTCTGGATTCAGGTCACCATTTGTGGGTGGCCATAGGGCTTCCCTGGTAGCTCAGATGGCAAAGAATGCAGGAAACCTGGGTTCAATCCCTGGATTAGGAAGATCCCCTGGAGGAGGGCATGGCAACCCACTCCAGTATTCTTGCCTGGAGAATCCCCATGGACAAAGGAGACTGGCAGGCTGCAGTCCATGGGGTTGCAGAGCCAAACACGACTGAGCAACTAAACATGAAGTACCCAGCACGGCCAGAGTCCAGGCTGTGCCTCTGACCCGCTGGCATTCATGTGCTGGCTCCGCTATTAGCTGTACAACCTTGGGCCTCAGTTTTCTCCTCTAGAAAGTGGGCATTATGATGGCACCACCTCACAGGATGGTTGCAAGGAAGAAGCGGTTTAATTGAAGGGCTAAGAGCAGTGTCTGGCACAGAATGTTGCTCAGCATTATTCCATCATTTCTCTCCTACAGACCATCAGATCAGATCAGATCAGTCGCTCAGTCGTGTCCGACTCTTTGCGACCCCATTATTCGCAGCACGCCAGGCCTCCCTGTCCATCACCAACTCCCGGAGTTCACTCAGACTCATGTCCATCGAGTCAGTGATGCCATCCAGCCATCTCAGCCTCTATCGTCCCCTTCTCCTCCTGCCTCCAATTCCTCCCAGCATCAGAGGCTTTTCCAATGAGTCAACTCTTCGCATGACGTGGCCAAAGTACTGGAGTTTCAGCTTTAGCATCAGTCCTTCCAAAGAAATCCCAGGGCTGATCTCCTTCAGGATGGACTGGTTGGATCTCCTTGCAGTCCAAGGGACTCTCAAGAGTCTTCTCCAACACCACAGTTCAAAAGCATCAATTCTTCGGCACTCAGCCTTCTTCACAGTCCAACTCTCACATCCATACATGACCACAGGAAAAACCATAGCCTTGACTAGACGGACCTTTGTTGGCAAAGTAATGTCTCTGCTTTTGAATATGCTATCTAGGTTGGTCATAACTTTCCTTTCAAGGAGTAAGCGTCTTTTAATTTCATGGCTGCAGTCACCATCTGCAGTGATTTTGGAGCCCAGAAAAATAAAGTCTGACACTGTTTCCACTGTTTCCCCATCTATTTGCCATGAAGTGACGGGACCGGATGCCATGATCTTCGTTTTCTGAATGTTGAGCTTTAAGCCAACTTTTTCACTCTCCTCTTTCACCTTCATCAAGAGGCTTTTTAGTTCCTCTTCACTTTCTGCCATAAGACTGGTGTCATCTGCATATCTGAGGTTATTGATATTTCTCCCGGCAATCTGATTCCAGCTTGTGTTTCTTCCAGTCCAGCGTTTCACATGATGTACTCTGCATAGAAGTTAAATAAGCAGGGTGACAATATACAGCCTTGACGTACTCCTTTTCCTATTTGGAACCAATCTGTTGTTCCATGTCCAGTTCTAACTGTTGCTTCCTGACCTACATACAGATTTCTCAAGAGGCAGGTCAGGTGGTCTGGTATTCCCATCTCTTGAAGAATTTTCCACAGTTTATTGTGATCCACACAGTCAAAGGCTTTGGTAGGTGCTCACTTAACATTTGCTGGATAAATTCATGCAGCCCTTCAAATGTGTTCGTGAAGATGAGCAGTGGGGGAAATGCTTGTGATATAATGGGAAAGCTTTCTAAAGCACAACACTAAATAGTTGAGCAGTATGATTTATAACCCTGCAAACACACAGACACACATGCGCGCGTGCACACACACACACGGACACGGACATACCTTAGGTTAGGAGAAAGAGGAAAAAGAAAAAAGAAAACTAGACTGTTTGGTGTGGTTGCATTAGAAGAATGGGACAAAGAATAATTTTTCTTCTTTCTTGTTTGATGTGTTTTTTTCTAATCTTCTTTAATAAGCATGGTTTCAATTTAAAAGGGAAAAAAATAACAACGAATCTAGCAAAGGGGGAGCCCGCAAGCCCTTTCTGTTCCATAGCGTTTTCCCACAAACTGGGGCAGGGTGGGGCGGGGCGGCGTGGTCAGAGAAAGAACTGCCCTTTAGAAGTGAAGCAAGAGTGGGAACCCCGGCGCACTCTGGGCCGGCGGAAGGTGTCAGCCGACCAGGGGGAAGTTGTGCGGCCAATGACCCAGCACGCCCTCTCCCAGCGTGGGGCCTGCCCCAGAGCCTCCGCAGACCCCAGCCTGGGCTGGCGACCCCGCCTCACACCGCAGCCCCACGTGTCCCTACGGCCTAACGGGGGTCGCCCCACCGTGTTCCTGCGTAGGTAACATGCGTTACCTAGCTTAACCTGGTCTGGACAGCCTGCCTGTGAGCCAGCTGGGGGCAACTGTGTCAGCCTCACTTCACAGAGAAGGAAACCAAGGCTTGAAAGATGTGGTGATTTGCCCAAGGTTGCCGAGCTGGAAAATGGCGGCGTCTAAATTTATCACCACTTGGTTCCATCCTTGTCTATGAACGGCCTCC
This sequence comes from Bos indicus x Bos taurus, assembly GCF_003369695.1. Taxonomy (NCBI): domain Eukaryota; kingdom Metazoa; phylum Chordata; class Mammalia; order Artiodactyla; family Bovidae; genus Bos; species Bos indicus x Bos taurus. The sequence continues at coordinate 4,985,275 of NC_040088.1, read as the reverse complement.
TTCTTCTCACTTTTACGAAACCAAATGATGAGTTTCTAGAAGAAAAGGATGGGTTCGCAGGCTTCACTGTGTCCCCAGGGCTTGGCCAGAGTCTAGCACATGAGGTCTAGGACAATAATGATGGTTGGATAAATGAATTAACCTATGGAGGACGAATAGATGGATGGATGGATGAATGGATGGGTGAGTAGGTGGGCGAAACGAATGAATAAAAGGATGGATGATGGATGCATGGATATCGATGGGTGAATGGGTGGGTGGAATGCATGCAGGAATGAATGTATGGCTGAATAGGTAAAAGAATTAATTAAATGATCATGAGAGGCCAAGGGCGCTAAGAGGATGCCTGTTTGTTCCTGGTCCTTGAATGCACCCTTCAGGAAGCTTGAAGACCGGCCGCTCTCAAGCCAAATCAGGCTTCAGACATGTTTTGTTTTGGCCATCTCAGGGTTTTTAATTTTTTAATTAATTGTCATTATTTTAAAATTCTAGTAAAGGGAAAGGCTACCCACTCCAGTATTCTGGCCTGGAGAACTCCATGGACTATAGTCCATGGGGTTGCAAAGAGTCAGCAACGACTGGGCGACTTTCACTTTCACTATTTTAAAATTAGGAAATTTCACATTAGAAATCTGGATCTCTGGTTTCCCTGACAGCTCAGCTGGTAAAGAATCTGCCTGCAATGCAGGAGACCCCTGTTCAATTCCTGGAATAGGAAGATCCCCTGGAGAAGGGACCGGCTACCTACTGCAGTATGCTCGGGCTTCCCTGGTGGCTCAGATGAACACTTGCCTGAGGTGCCGTAATAATGGCAAAGAATCTGCCTGCAAATACAGGAGACCTGGGTTCAATTCCTGAGTTGGGAAGATCCCTTGGAGGAGGGCATGGCAACACACTCCAGTATTCTTGCCTGGAGAATCCCGTGGATAGAGGAGCCTGGAGGGCTATAGTCCATGGAGTTGCCAAGAGTCGGACACACCTGAGCAAGGATACCATCCTTGCAAAATTGGGCCAGCTCATGTGCCAGGAAGCAACGTGCCAGGACTGACAGAGCTGAGCCACCTGGGACCGCAGTCTCCACTGCTCCCCAGCGCATCTCTGGTGTTGAGGGCGGGCGTCGGCTGCCATTTATTACGGCACTTCAGGCTGGTGTTCTTCTCATAGTATAATTGCAATGAAAATGAAAAATCTCGTGTACCCGAGTTGCCATCAAAAGTGGGGAAATGAAAACACATAGAAGGAAAACTGGGAGAGACGTTACTTGTTTGTGGAAGGAGAGAATGTCCCTATGGATCTGAGGCGTACACAGTGCGTGCTTTCCTGAGGGACCGCAGAATACAGTGCTTGAGGGCACAGGTGCTGGGGCCTGAGGACCGGGTCCCGGCCCCGGGGCTGCTGGCTGCGCGGCCTTGGGCAAGTCACCGAGCCTCTCTGTGCCTCAGTCTCCCCGTCTCTAAGGCAGAGATGGAGTCAGTTCCCACCTCCGGGTATTAATGAGTTCCCACGTGTGAAACTCTCTGTGTGTGAGCCAGGACTGACTTTGGTTGCTTTGTGTGACCTGTGCAACAGGGGTTCTAGACCCGGGCCATTCGGCAATGCCTAACGACTCAGGCTGCCACAGTGCGTCCCTTCCAGGCTGTGGCTAGTTAGACAAGGGTGTGTCCCTAGCGCCTCCCAGTGGCTTCATACCGAAACTGCACGAAGCTCTGCAGCCTGGAGTGGGAGTGGGGAATAGGGACTGACCCCAGGGCCGTCTTCATCCAGACTCAGTGGGAATGTGGAGATTTAAGGTCGTGAAAGATGGTAGCAAAGGCTTAGGAGACAAAATGACATGGGTTTGGATCCCAGCTCTCCCACAGAGCAGCAGGGAGACCTTGAACAAATCCTTGACCCCTCTGGACCTCAGTTTCCTCAGCTGTAAAATGGGTATGATGTTACGCCAGTGTTGTGGGTAGGATTATATTACGTAACATGCATAGACAGATGGCGCCTACTGGATGCTTCATAATCCTCCTCTCTGACACGGGTGTTCACCTACATCCAGAGCCATGGGGATGAGCTTCCAATGTACCAGAATGATTTTTAAATAATTCTCAAATAGTTTTGCTAGAGGGGTGGGATGTGATGCGGGGTGGGAGCTTCAAGAGGGAAGGGAGACATGTATACTTATGCCGATTCACACTGTCGTTAACAGAAATCAGCTCAACGTTATAAAGGAATTGTCTTCCAATTAAAAATAAATTTAAAAAATAATTTTGCTTCACAGGCACATTTACTATATGGAACGGGATCCACAACATATTGTCAAATAATCTCAGGCCTGAAAAACATGGTGCAGAAGGGGATTTCTGGTGACATACCTGGATTTCAGAATACATACATGTGTAACATCTGTGAGAAACAAAGACCTAATTTTCTTAGTATATAAAGAGCTCTTGCAGATGAAGAGACAATTATCCGATAGAAATATAGGCAAAGGATGGGAATGCTTTACTACCAGAAAAGAGACACAAATGGCCTTTAGATATGTGTTTTAATTCCCAACGTAAAGGAAGACTATGGGGATTACAACCACGGTGAACACACTTTTCCCCTATCGGCAAGGCCAAGATGGAGCGGTCAGATAATAGTTGGTGTTGGCTGGAGTGTGGGGAAACCAGGGCTCACGTCAGTCATTGCCCTGAATGTCAGTTGGTAGGCATGACCTCAGAAAGCATTTAGACAATAAGTGTTAAAATTTAAAAATGCACCTGCCCTATGACTGGGCAGTTCAGGGGCTAAGAATTCATCCCTATGGAAATAGATCCGCATACATGGAAAGACTCCTGTGAAAGGAATACTAATTGCAGCATTGTTTGCCGCAGTCAAACACTGGAATCAGCTACATGGTATCATCGGGGACTGGTTAGAAAAATTATGATATTCAGACAATGGAATGTGTGAAGAATGCTCTCCTAGTGCTGATTGGGAAAGATCTCCAAGGTACATTATTAAGTAAAAAACGAAACCAGTGCAGAGCAGGGTGTGCAGTATGCTTCTCTTTAGAGAAACAGCTACAGGAATCCATGTACATATTTGCTTATCTACACTCTGGATATCTGTGCAATGATCCCCAAGAAACGATAGCCAGGATGACTTCCTGACAGAGAAGCTTGGAGATTTGGAGCTGGAGAGCAGGGCTAAAGGATTGTTGCTGTTTAGTAGCTAAGTTGTGCTCCGACTCTGCAACCCCATGGACTCCACCCCGCCAGGCCCCTCTGTCCGTGGGATTTCCCAGGCAAGAATACTGGAGAGGGTTACCATTTCCTCCTCCAAGGAACTTTCCCAACCCAGGGATCATTGGCAGGTGGATTCTTTACCACTGGGCCACCAGGGAAGACAGGGGTTACAGATTAGACAGGGAATATCCACTGTAAATCTCGTGGTACCTTTTCAACTACTTTTCATGCAAATATGTTTTCTTATGAATATTTTTAAAGTTTTTCATCCTTTAAATTAGAGGGAGAAATACCTGCAAGGATATGCTCCAAAATGTCTGCAGCACTTACCCGTGGGTGACTGATGGGGATTTGGAGTGACTTTTATTATCTCATTTTTACTCAGATGGATTTTCTGATTTTTAAAAAATAATTATCAAAGGATATTTGGTATTAATAACTTCAAAGATTCTTTAAAAGTAGACTCTCCGTGTCCTTTTGGTAGCCAGGGGGAAACTAACCTCTACATTGAAAAGCAGCAACGGAATATGTGCCCGCCCCTAAATAGTCCAGTTATCTCCACTACCAAGAACATCATGGAGTTACATCCCATGAAAAGTGAGGATTAATAGAATCATCCTACTCGTGTGTGTGTGTCGCTCAGTCACGTCCAGCTGTTTGTGACCCCGTGGGCTGTAGCCCACCAGGCTCCTCTGTCCATGGGATTCTCCAGGCAAGAATACTGGAGGCAGTTGCCATTTCCTTCTCCAGGGGATCTTCCCGACCCAGGGATCAAACCCGGGTCTCCTGCATTGCAGGGGGATTCTGTACCATCAAAACTCTTAAGCTTCCAACTCATACTGGGGCTTGAATCAGCTTCAGATCTGTCACTTATTAGCTGTGCACCTCTCCTGGCCTCACTTTGCTCATCCGCAACGTGGGAACACCGCAGCTGCTAGCGGACTTGGCTGAGGTGATGCCGGTGGAGTTCCTCTCCTGGCTCAGGGTGGAAACAGTGAGACCTAGTTTTTATTTCAGAAACACAAAACAGGCAGGAATTATGCACACTCACAGGAAGGACAGGATAAGGCCCCTTTGCCTTCTTCAGGATTAGTTTGTAAATAGCTCTGCCCAGAGTCCCCAGTGCTTGGCCCATCTCTGCTGGGCAGTCTTCCTACAGCTTGGAAAGAGTGACACCAAGTGGCCAAGACTGAAACTACACCTTCAGGCCTCAGGCTTATTGCTAACCTGGGAGTGTTTCCTCGTCCCCTCCACCAGTGGTCTTGAGCAAGGTGCTGAACCTCTCCGGATCTCATTTTTCTCAGCTGTAAAGTGGAGATAAATGTGCTTTTGTGGTAGTGCAGAACTGAGGTGTAAATAGGGTAATCCAGGGACATCATCTCCAGGCCGCTCTATTATACGGCAAACACCCGGGAGAACGCAGTTCTCATTATGATCACTCCCTCAAGCTTCTAGTCTCCTACGTCCTCCTCCAGAGTGATTCTAAACCAGAATCTCCCAAAGTATAGACCAAATACCAGTGATGCTTCATGGAAAGATTTTGGAACATACAGGGCTGCTCCATCCAATAACACTCCATTTTCTTTTGAATGTTCTTATTACATCTAGGTAACAGTTTGTTTTAGGTCATACCTGAATGGTCTAGTGGTTTTCCCTACTTTCTTCAATTTAAGTCTGAATTTGGCAATAAGGAGTTCATGATCTGAGCCACAGTCAGCTCCCGGTCTTGTTTTTGCTGACTGTATAGAGCTTCTCCATCTTTGGCTGCAAAGAATATAATCAATCTGATTTCGGTGTTGACCATCTGGTGATGTCCATGTGTAGAGTCTTCTCTTGTGTTGCTGGAAGAGGGCAATGCCAAAGAATGCTGAAACTACCGCACAATTGCACTCATCTCACACGCTAGTAAAGTAATGCTCAAAATTCTCCAAGCCAGGCTTCAGCAATACGCGAACCGTGAACTTTCAGATGTTCAAGCTGATTTTAGAAAAGGCAGAGGAACCAGAGATCAAATTGCCAACATCCACACCATTTCTATCCTTTATCGATGCCACCTTTGCATGAAATGTTCCTTTGGTATCTCTGATTTTCTTGAAGAGATCTCTAGTCTTTCCCATTCTGTTGTTTTCCTCTATTTCTTTGAGAATGCTCAAAATTCTCCAAGCCAGGCTTCAGCAATATGTGAACCATGAACTTCCTGAGGTTCAAGCTGGTTTTAGAAAAGGCAGAGGAACCAGAGATCAAATTGCCAACATCTGCTGGATCATGGAAAAAGCAAGAGAGTTCCAGAAAAACATCTATTTCTGCTTTCTTGACTATGCCTAAGCCATTGACTGTGTGGATCACAATAAACTGTGGAAAATTCTTCAAGAGATGGGAATACCAGAACACCTGATCTGCTTCTTGAGAAATTTGTATGCAGGTCAGGAAGCAACAGTTAGAAATGGCCATGAAACAACAGACTGGTTCCAAATAGGAAAAGGAGTTCGTCAAGGCTGTATGTTGTCACCCTGTTAATTTAACTTCTATGCAGAGTACATCATGAGAAACGCTGGACTGGAAGAAACACAAGCTGGAATCAAGATTGCTGGGAGAAATATCAATAACCTCAGATACGCAGATGATACCACCCTTATGGCAGAAAGTGAAGAGGAACTAAAAAGCCTCTTGATGAAAGTGAAAGAGGAGAGTGAAAAAGTTGGCTTAAAGCTCAACATTCAGAAAACGAAGATCATGGCATCTGGTCCCATCACTTCATGGCAAATAGATGGGGAAACAATGGAAACAGTGTCAGACTTTATTTTTCTGGGCTCCAAAATCACTGCAGATGGTGACTGCAGCCATGAAATTAAAAGACGCTTACTCCTTGGAAGAAAAGTTATGACCAACCTAGATAGCATATTCAAAAGCAGAGACATTACTTTGCCAACAAAGGTTCGTCTAGTCAGATCAGATCAGATCCAGATCAGTCGCTCAGTCATGTCTGACTCTTTTCGACCCCATGAATCACAGTACGCCAGGCCTCTCTGTCCATCACCAACTCCTGGAGTTCACTCAGACTCACGTCCATCGAGTCGGTGATGCCATCCAGCCATCTCATCCTCTGTCCTCCCCTTCTCCTCCTGCCCCCAATCCCTCCCAGCATCAGAGTCTTTGCCAATGAGTCAACTCTTGGCATGAGGTGGCCAAAGTACTAGAGTTTCAGCTTTAGTATCATTCCTTCCAAAGAAATCCCAGGGCTGATCTCCTTCAGAATGCACTGGTTGCATCTCCTTGCAGTCCAAGGGACTCTCAAGAGTCTTCTCCAACACCACAGTTCAAAAGCATCAATTCTTCGGCACTCAGCCTTCTTCACAGTCCAACTCTCACATCCATACATGACCACAGGAAAAACCATAGCCTTGACTAGACGAACCTTTGTTGCCAAAGTAATGTCTCTGCTTTTCAGCATGTTATCTAGGTTGGTCATAACTTTCCTTCCAAGGAGTAAGCATCTTTTAATATCATGGCTGCAGTCACCATCTATAGTGATTTTGGAGCCCAGAAAAATAAAGTCTGACACTGTTTCCATTGTTTCCCCATCTATTTGCCAGGAAGTGGTGGGACCAGATGCCATGATCTTCGTTTTCTGAATGTTGAGCTTTAAGCCAACTTTTTCACTCTCCGCTTTCACTTTCATCAAGAGGCTTTTTAGTTCCTCTTCACTTTCTGCCATAAGGGTGGTGTCATCTGCATATCTGAGGTTATTGATATTTCTCCCGGCAATCTTGATTCCAGCTTGTGTTTCTTCCAGTCCAGCGTTTCTCATGATGGACTCTGCATAGAAGTTAAATAAACAGGGTGACAATATACAGCCTTCACGTACTCCTTTTCCTATTTGGAACCAGTCTATTGTTCCATGTCCAGTTCTAACTGTTACTTCCTGACCTGCATACAGATTTCTCAAGAGGCAGATCAGGTGTTCTGGCATTCCCATCTCTTGAAGAATTTTCCACAGTTTATTGTGATCCACACAGTCAACGGCTTTGGCATAGTCAAGAAAGCAGAAATAGATGTTTTTCTGGAACTCTCTTGCTTTTTCCATGATCCAGCAGATGTTGGCAATTTGATCTCTGGTTCCTCTGCCTTTTCTAAAACCAGCTTGAACCTCAGGAAGTTCACGGTTCACATATTGCTGAAGCCTGGCTTGGAGAATTTTGAGCATTACTTTACTAGCGTGTGAGATGAGTGCAATTGTGTGGTAGTTGGAGCATTCTTTGGCATTGCCTTTCTTTGGCATTGGAATGAAAACTGACCTTTTCCAGTCCTGTGGCCACTGCTGAGTTTTCCAAATTTGCTGGCATATTGAGTGCAGCACTTTCACAGCATCATCTTTCAGGATTTGGAATAGCTCCACTGGAATTCCATCACCTCCACTAGCTTTGTTTGTAGTGATGCCCACTTGACTTCACATTCCAGGATGTCTGGCTCTAGGTTTTTCCTGTGGTCACTTATGGATGTGAGAGTTGGACTGTGAAGAAGGCTGAGTGCCGAAGAATTGATGCTTTTGAACTGTGGTGTTGGAGAAGACTCTTGAGAGTCCCTTGGACTGCAAGGAGATCCAACCAGTGCATTCTGAAGGAGATCAGCCCTGGGATTTCTTTGGAAGGAATGATGCTCAAGCTGAAACTCCAGTACTTTGGCCACCTCATGTGAAGAGTTGACTCATTGGCAAAGACTCTGATGCTGGGAGGGATTGGGGGCAGGAGGAGAAGGGGATGTCAGAGGATGAGATGGCTGGATGGCATCACCGACTCGATGGACGTGAGTCTGAGTGAACTCCAGGAGTTGGTGATGGACAGGGAGGCCTGGTGTGCTTAAATTCATTGGGTCCCAAAGAGTCAGACACAACTGGGCAACAGAACAACAACAACAGGTTGATACTGATATGTCTTCAATGCCTTTCTAACGCTCACCCATCTTCCTTTAGAACAAAAAGCAAGTGGGCCTTAGGCTTAGAGCCTTCAAAAGGCAAAGTTATTTGGCCACAATTTAATAAATTTAAGTGTTTTCATGTTTACACTTTTGTGATCGCCTTTTGTTGAAGGCAAGTGGTGCTGGTTTTCCATTTACAGTAGATGTATCGGATCGTGTTATTTTCGATGTTCATCAGTCCTTCCTACTGGCAGTTCGCTGGTAACTCTCCCCACTGCTGTCAGTCTTGGCAGTGTGACTTCCTTTGACCAATAGCATCTGAGTCAAGCTTCCAAGCAGGAGCTTTAAGAGCCAGCTGGTGGTCCTGCCACTTGCTCTTCTTTCTCTGCTGTGAGTCAGAGGCAGGGGGTGGGCTGCTGCTTCGACCTGCATTCCAGAGTAAAGAGGACACCTGGACCAGAGCTGCAGTCAACCTGCAAACAACATGAAATATGAATGAGAAACAAACCTTTGTAGTCGACAGCCCACTGAGATTCTTGGGTTGTTCGTTATTGCAGCAGAATCTGGCCTGAGTTGACTGATACAGTAGAAATAACATACTGCCTTAGTAAAATAAATGTGTTTGTTTAAAGACACACACTGAGTAAGGAGGCAGGGACATGTTACAGGTCGACAGACTGTAGGCAGTAGGGGACAGACATAACCAAGGCAGTGGCTGGGTGACTGGAGCTGCGAACACTGGTGCCGAGTTTTAAATGTGGAGACTGTTGCTCTAGGTTGCACACAGCTCATCTCAGAGCCCCCCAAATACTTCTCAGTTCACATTTCCAGTTCTCCAATCTCTGTCCCCCCTCACGCAGCCAGAGTGGGTTTCCTAGCGCATACATTTGACCAGGTTCTCCCCTGCCCTAACCTCTCTGGGGGCCCCCCTGCACCCTCAGGACGAAGGCCGGGGTCTTCATCACGGCCACAGGCCTTCCCAGGCTGTCCCCTCATCCCGTCTCGTCTCCCCGCTGTGTTCTCGGTTCCAGCCACACTGACTTCTTTGTTGTTCTTTGAACAAGGCAAGCACGCTCTTGCTTCAGAGCTTTGCTTCAAATTTGAAATCCTCCCGTCATAACGCCGCTCCCAAAGGTAGGAACATGGCCGTTCCTCACTCCCTGAGATCTCTGCTTAAATATTACTTTCTTGAAGAGTTCTCCTCAGACCACGCTGTATAAAACGGCAGCCCTCTATTCTCCTGCCCTTTTATCCTGGTTTTTCGCTCCCCGTCACCTGTGACGCTCTGACCACATTAAATATCTGTTTATAATCTGAATCCTCCATTAGAATGTTAGCTCCCTGAAGGCAAAGTTTTTGTTTGCTCACTACAGTGGCCCCCGTGCTGACCACAGCACCTGGCACACAGTAGGTGCCCAGGAAGCGTTTGCTGAGTGAAGGGATGAGTACAAGATGGCAAAGGTAAACCCCAGAAGCTTTAGGCCCAGGACATAATCGTATCTTTTTCCCCCACTGTTTATTTATGTCTTCTATGTTACTTTTTAAAATTTTATTTATTTTTAATTGAAGGATAATTGCTTGATGTTTTGGTTTCTGCCATTCATCAACATGAATCAGCCATAGGTATACATATGTCCCCTCCCTCTTGAACCTATTCATTTAATTTTAGATTTCATTTTATTTATTTTTTTATTGAACATCATACTATCTTTAAGTCCAGCTGATAAAGAACTTCTCATTCCCAATGGTTTGGATCACCTGGATCTCACTGGCTTCCTCAGATTACATGTCTCTCTCTGACCCAATCAGGCCGGGGAAATGGAACACTGGTCGGCCAGGCCGAGATCATACGCCCATAGCTAAGGACAGGAGCAGGCTCAGCTCTTGGTAGCTACATGCACTGAGTCAGACAGGGTGTTCTGCAACAAAACTGTGATGCTCTTATCAGAAAAAGAGGAAATAAATGTCAGGTAGGCAAACTCCCAAAAGTAGATTATTCACCTAGCTGAGTGCCTAGGAACTTAGCATGCACTCGATGAAACAGGAGCCTTATTTGGGATCAAGCTGAATAGAGGTGGGAGGTGAAGCAGGGGGAACTCTGCTAACACCAGAGATAGAGCTAGAATAAGGAGCAGGTGATTCAGGCAGAGCCTAGACCCCAATGTATCCATGGCATTAACAATGCTGGAAGAAATCAGAAGTTGGGAAGCAAAAGAAATCTTCAGTTTCTACACGCAACTTCTTACATAATCAGCAAAATATTAACCTCTCTTCTGATGCTGAGGATGACACCCTTGAGAAGAAATTTAAAAATAAATATTGTTGGCTCTAATCTATTACTGTTGATGAGTCTGAGGAGCCACATGTGCTTATTGCATGATACAACCATAAGGCAGCCCACAAATCCCAACGACCAGCCAAGTGGGGCCTCCTGAAATTGGCAGTCACGGTCAGCTGAAATTCTGAAACCATATGGTATGGTGCTGTTATTGGGAATGAGTAACCTATTTTGTTCCAGAATCTAAAGTCTATACTCTTCAGTGGTAAAGTCTGAAAGTTGTCCCCCAATATCAGTCTTCCCCTTCCTATAATGATAGAAGCTCCATAAAAGCTTATGGCTGGTTGGAACAAAGACTACATTTCCCAGAGTCCTTTGCAGTGGGAAGTGGCCATGTGACTGAGGGATGGACAAAGGGGTGTGAACAGGGGAAGCAAATGTGGTGGTCAGCCCCTTGGGTTTCGGGATGGGGACAACATGCTGCTAATGGGACCCGAGCCTCCGACAACTTCATGGTGGAGAGTCACCATCCCAACTCAGGCTTCCGTGCAAAAGGGAAATTTTATCATATTTTCATCTCTTATGTCTCTGAACCCCACAGATGAAGTTATATTCAAAATATTGTTGTTCAGTCATTCAGTCGTGTCTAACTCTTTGCGACCCCATGGACTGCAGCACGCCAGGCTTCTCTGTCCATCACCAACACCCAGAGCTTGCTCAAACGCATGTCCATCAACTCGGTGGTGCTGTCCAACCATCTTGTCCTCTGTCGTCCCCTTCGCCTCCTGCCTTCAATCTTTCCCAGCATCAGGGTCTTTTCCAATGAGTCAGTTCTTCGCATTAGGTGGCCAAAGTATTGGAGCTGCAGCTTCAACATCAGTCCCACATTTCTAAAGAAGTGGGTCTGACTTGGAAAATTGCGTACAGCGTATGCATGGAGTAAATCCTTAAAAAAAAAAAAAAAAGAAAAGAAAAGAAGTACACAGTTTTGATGCACTCTTATCAGTTTATTCCTGTTCTACAAATACTGAAGACTATGTCAGGGAAGACACCCTGCCCAGGGTGCCCTTATGTTTTAGCTGCTTTAACAAAACTGAGACAGGCTGGGACCTGGGACACTTTGCTGCAGTGCTGCAATCCTTGAACCTGGACACACCTCTCCTCCAGCAACAGAATTCAAAGAAACTGCATGGGCCTAAAAATAACTGCGTGCCTGCACAGCTGGGGCAAATTCTGGACCCCAAAGATACAAAGAGGCCAAAGAGCCCACCTGCCATTTTTGAGGATCCTGGAGCAAAAACAGAGTGTCAGGAGCAAAAGCAAACCCCTACACACACCACCACCTAGGGGTGGGCAAAACACCTAAGCCACCCCTCCAGCCTGACCCATGGACATGCCCTACCCCTCACCCCTGTAAGAAACAAGCTTGCTGCCCCCTCAGCCGAGGGAGCAAGCAAGGAAGCAAGGAAACCTGTTTGTTCTCACCTCCCCCCGCCCTGCTGCAGCAGGGACCCCAATAAAGCTTTGCCTGCATTTCTTGTCTGGCCTCGGATCAATTTCTATTGATGTAGGAGGCCAAAAACCCTGGTTGGTAACAAAATCACTCTGGCACCTTTAACTGAAGTCCCCCAGACTCTGAGTTCCCAAACCTGGCTGACTCAGTAGCATATGTAGAGTCGTTCTAAAATACAGATTCCTGGGCCTTGGCCAGTTCATTCGAAGAAGTAGGAGATGAGGAATTTATAATTTAGACAGTAAATTATAGCTGGTAAGCTCGCCTTACCAGCTGCGTGACCTTGGGCAAGTTACTTCACTTCCCTGTGCTGCCGTTCCCTCTTCCAAATAATGAGGACAGTAATAGCAGGAGCCACGACAGGGCTGCTGCGAGGGTGAGCTGGTTCCACATGTATGTAACGCTAGCACGGTGCCTGGGGCAGAGTGAGACCTGTGTTGGTTCTCATCACACCTGTTGGCGGGAGTATAATTTTGTTTTTCCTTTTGGCCACATCGAGCATCATGCAGATTTAGTTCCCCAACCAGGGATCAAACCCACACACCCCACAGTAGAAGCGTGGTTTTAACCACTGGACCACCAGGGAAGTCCTGGGAAGGGTCTGCTGCTGCTGCTGCTAAGTTGCTTCAGTCGTGTCCGACTCTGTGTGACCCCATAGATGGGAGCCCACTAGGCTCCCCCGGCCCTGGGATTCTCCAGGCAAGAACACTGGAGTGGGTTGCCATTTCCTTCTCTAATGCATGAAAGTGAAAAGTGAAAGTGAAGTCGCTCAGTTGTGCTCAACTCTTAGCGACCCCGTGGACTGCAGCCTGCCAGGCTCCTCCGTCCATGGGGTTCTCCAGGCAAGAGTACTAGAGTGTGTTGCCATTATAAATGAATGCAAACTCTCAGGAGAACAACTTGCACTATCCACCAAGATGATGGGTTTCCCTGGTACCTCAGTGGTAAAGAATCCACCTGCCCATGCAGGAGACACTGGTTCAGTCCCTGGGTTGGGAAGATCTCCCATAGAAAGAAATGACAACCCACTCCAGTATTCTTGCTTGGGAAATCCCATGGACAGAGGAGCCTGGCGGGCTACAGTTCACTGGGTTGCAAAGAGTCGGACACAGCTTAGTGACTGAGTGTGAGCACGCACCAAGATGTTCAGTATGTCCACCTTGACCCAGAAACATGGTGGCTGAAAAACTTTGCCTAAGATTGCCCTCATTCATCCAGCTACGTGTGCAATAATGTTCTTTGAAAGTGTTTACTAAGCACCTGGAGAAGGAAATGGCAACCCACTCCAGTACTCTTGCCTGGAGAATCCCATGGATGGAGGAGCCTGGTGGGCTACAGTCCATGGGGTGACAAAGAGTCAGACACGACTGAGCGACTAACACACACACACACACACACACTGAGCACCTACATTTTAGTCAGAATAAGACAGGCTATGCTGCATAACAACCTCCCAAGTGGCAGTGACTTAAGACAGGAAAGGTTGGTTCCTTACTTTCACATTATGACCCAGAGGGAGAGCCCTTCTGCATCTTGTTGCTATGCCGTCTGGAATAGGTGGTCTTGGAGGTGGACTTGGCAGGCAAAGAGACAGCTAGAAGGTCGCATGGATTTTTTTTTAAGGACTAGGCTGGAAGTGGTTTCCATGATTTTCGCACATCCCATTGGGCAGAAATGAGCATAGTTACAACCTGATTGCAAAAGAAGGTGACGAAGGCAGAAGAGAAAATGGATACTGATTAAGCATTGTCCCTGTGAGATCTGCTATGTTCAAGTGACTGTTCTAGGACCTGGAGCCCCAGAGGTGAGCAAGACCAACAAGGTCTGGCCCTCAGAGCTTCCCTGATAATAAACTTCTACTTGAAACATGATCCCAGGTGTATGTCATTTTACGCCTGAGCAAGACCATCTGAAGGTTTCGTTTGCAGCAGTTAGGGCTGTTGCATCAAAGAGTATATGCATTCGTCACTGTGATAGATGTGGTCAAATTGCTCTCCGAAGGACTGTGCCGGTTTCCACTTCCACCAGCAGGGTACGAGAGTGTGTCTTTTCGTGCAGACTCGAGTGCTATCAGACTTTGGATTTTTGCCAATCTGATAGATGAGAAATGCTCTCTGTGTGGACTTTTAATTTGCTTTTTTTTTATTACAAAGAAGGGTGAACATCCTCTCATATATTTATGAGCTGTTTGTATTTCCTTTTCTGAGAACTGTGTGTTCATATCCCTCATCTATTTTTCTACTGACGTTTTTAAATGAAAAATGCAGGGGAAGAACAGGATGCATATTATATTCACTTTTGTAAATTAAAAGCAGAACAATATTTTGGTATATACATATAAATAGTCTTATGTATGTATAAAGGTTTTCTGAAAGCAACCACAAGAAACTGTTAATGGGGAGTAGACTCAGCGCCATTTTTTTGCCTGTGAGCTTTTTAAAAAATGTCGGTTTTTAAACCCCTGAATGTGGGGGTGGTTTATTACACCTGTGTACTACCTTTCGAACCTTTCTGAAGGACTTCGCTTTTCTAACCACGTACAAGTATTACTTGTTGTTGTTTTTTTTTTTATGTCAGTAAAGGTCTTTTGGCCTTTTTGCTTTTATATTTTATATATTTTATAAACTCTGACATATGTTGTTTTAATTCAAAAATATTTTAGAAGCCCACTGTATCTGAACTGTATCTGAACGCATCACCATTAGGATCTGAGCCCAATCCCAGAATTCAGCTCAAGTCTCACACAGCTTATAAGCGCTCAAGAAGGATTTGTTGGGTTGAAAGAAATGGAAGCGTCTCTTTAATCATCAAAAGACCCCAGATGCAGAATTACAATATTCTTTTTGTTTTCAAGATCAACAAGAGAGAGACCATAGTTGCCTTGTCAGGACTCCTTTTTTATTTATGTTTTCCTTTCATTTTTACGTGAGAAGGCTGGTCCCTCTGTCCCAGAGCCAAGGGCCTCGGAAAATCTGTACCGGGAATGCCCCACCCTCTCTCAGTAACACCTCTCCGGCGGGAAGTCGTATCTCATTGGTTGAGTTTAGGTCATGCGCCCATCTCAGCCAATCACCGTTGACAGGGGTGGGCCACAGATTGGTCACGCCCCACACCTGAAGCCAGTGGGTGGAGTCCACACTATTCAAATTCCTTGGCCCGGCAGCAATGGAGGTGTGGTTTTGTCAAAGGAAAATTGGAATGCAAATACTAGAAGGAAAAACAGATGCCAGAAGGCAGAAGCAACATCACATGTCCTCCACAAACACCTTCTATGTACAAGGCGCTGCGCACGCTGTCGGGTATATGATGGTGAAAAAGAGCTCTCCCAGCCCTCAAGGAACTGGCATAGTGGGAGAGACCAAAAAGAGCAAGCTAACAAACGCTTTTAGAACTACAAATTGCACTAAGTTCTATGAAAGATACAGACAATGGACTGAGATAGGAAATACTTTGAACAGGATAGTCAGAGAGGAGGCAACACTTAAACAGCGTCAACAGCTATTTTTTCCTGTGGTCATGTACGATGTGAGAGTTGGACTGTGAAGAAAGCTGAGTGCCGAAGAATTGATGCTTTTGAACTGTGGTGTTGGAGAAGACTCTTGAGAGTCCCTTGGACTGCAAGGAGATCCAACCAGTCCATCCTGAAGGAGATCAGCCCTGGGTGTTCTTTGGAAGGACTGACGCTAAAGCTGAAACTCCAGTACTTTGGCCACCTCACGCTAAGAGTTGACTCACTGGAAGAGACCCTGATGCTGGGAGGGATTGGGGGCAGGAGGAGAAGGGGACGACAGAGGATGAGATGGCTGGATGGCATCACTGACTCGATGGACGTGAGTCTGAGTGAACTCCGGGAGTTGGTGATGGACAGGGAGGCCTGGTGTGCTGTGATTCATGGGGTCGCAAAGAGTCGGACACGACTGAGCGACTGAACTGAACTGAACATGAGAAGAAACAATTCAGGTAGTCACTGGGAGGGGAAATCTAGTTGGACACCTCCTTCACACCTAAACCAGGACAAATTCCAAAAAGATCATGGGTTTAAATGTATACAGTGAAATTGTAAATGTAGTAAAATATGATGGGTATAAATCTATTATAACTTCAGACTCTGAAAGACCTTTTGAATAATGAAGCAAAACTGAAATGTCCGAAGTGAAGTCTCTCAGTTGTGTCTGACTCTTTGTGACCCCATGGACTGGGGCTCGCCAGACTTCTGTCCATGGAATTGGATTCCCCAGGCAACAATACTGGAGTGGGTTGCCATTCCCTTCTCCAGGGGATCTTCCCGACCTAGGGATCGAACCCGGGTCTCCTGCGTGGTAAACCATCTAAGCCACCAGAGAAGCCTGAAATATGCTAAAATGAAACATAAATATGTTTGACAACATAAAGATGTTAAAAACACTCTTTATGGTTAAAAAGATTTACCACATTCAATGCCAAGAAGCAAACTGGGCTAATCACAAAAGGCTAACTTACCTGACATACAAAGTGTTTCAACAAATCAGAAGAAAAGTATCAACAATTCAGTGGGAAAACAGGCAAACAGAGGTAGTTCTAAGAGGAGGAAAAGCAAATGGCTTTTAAGTATGTAAAGAAATGATCAACATCATGCATAATAAGAGATATCATTTACCTCCCCATCAAATCAACAGAAATCCCAGTCTGACAATCTACTGAGTTGGTGAGTAGAAACTGATGACCAGAGAATTCCCCAGCAGTCCAGTGGTTAAGACTCCAGGCATTCACCGTACAGGATTCATCCCTGTTTGGAGAACTAAGATCCCACAAGCCCACGGTGTGGCCAATGAATAAATAATAGACAATTATTCTACAGGTTTATTCATACATATGCTAAATGGCATATACAGAGTTATTCATTATCACATTGTTTATAATAGCAAAAAAAAAAATGAAAACAGTATCTGCTGACAAAGGACCGGATGAATAAATGGCAGTCCATCCCTACAGCGGAATAAAATTCAGTGACACGAAACAAGGAGGCAGGGGCTTCCCCGGTGGCTCAGCAGTAAAGAATCTGCCTGCCGATGTAGGAGACATAGGTTCAGTTCCTGATCTGGGAAGATCCCACATGCTGCAGAGCAGCTAAGCCCGTGCACCACAATTATTGAGCCTATGCTCCACAGCCCGGGAGCCACAACTGCTGGAGCCCGCGTGCCCCAGTGCGCCACAGGGGTAGGCACTGCAATCAGAAGCCTGTGCGCTGTAACTGGAGAGCACCCCTGCCCACTGCAACTACAGAAAAACGCCCACACAGCGACAAAGACCCAGCACAGACCCACGCAAATCAACAAAAATCATTTTTAAAAAGCAAGGAGGCAGGTTTGTGTGAATAGGTAAGTAAAGTTCACGCCAGGACTTCTTAAGCAAAACACACACACAAAAAATGTAACGAACCATGTGTACAGCATATACTCATTTGTGACATTTTCAGGGGGTGGAAAGGAAAAGAATATATTTTCATATTTGCTTATATGCAAAAGATATTTTAAAGGTTATGCAAGGGACTAATAACACAATGGTGGAGGGAACAGCAAACTCAAAAGTCCCCAAGGTTAAAACAAGAAGGGGGGCGGAGGTGGTAAATCCCAAGGACTAGGAGAGTGCCTGGGAGAGATGACATGTGACAGGTGGTGGCCAGATGCTTGTAAACCGCCCTTTAGGAGTCTGGTCTTGAGTCCAAGTGCAGTGGGAAGACATTCAAAAGAAGAATATGATCTGATTCACATTTTAAGAGCATCTTGCTGCCATTTGGAGAAGCTGTTAGAGGAAAGCAAGATGGAAACAGGGAGGCCCATTAGGAGGCTGGGCAGCTATCTAAGAGAGAGATGAGGTGGTCAGACCCGGAGGAGGCAGTGGAGACAGGGAGGAGAAGATGGATTTGAAAGGGGAGTTTGAACTTGGAATCCACAGGCTGATGTGGCACCAGGAGGAGCAGGGATTCAAATGAAGAGAAGACTGGGGGCTGGCTTCTGGAGGCACTGTGGGGGCGGTGATGGTGTTGACTGAGCCGGGGGGACGGGGGAAAGCAGACTGGGGTTGGCTTGGGATGGGGTGCACTCCAGGGTCAGGCATGGTAAGGTCAAGAGGTCGGTAAAACGTCCAAGTGGCAGCATCAAGTAGACGGCTGGGTGCTCGAGCCTGCAGTGGAGGAGGCCAGTAAGCACTGAGACAGCACACACATAATAACAAGGACAGGTCCCGTGTGGATTCCAAATTAGAGCCCCAGGCCACCCTGGAGAGCTGGGTTCACATGTCCACCAAAAGTCACGTTCAAGAACGTTCATGGCGGCTTTATTCATTACTGGAAATGGCTCAAGTGTTCTTCAACAGCAGGTGGATAAATAAATTGTGATAAATTAGATGACAGACAGATAGATGGATAGAAGGTACAAGCTAAAGTAATGAAAAAGAATGAAGCATGGATACACCCAACAGCCTGAGTGAAGCTCACAGACATTGTCCTTGAATCAAAGACGCCAGACAGGGCCCCGGGCACCTCAGGTCCTCGTCCACCTGGGGGTGGACCCTGGCCTGAAACTGCTGGAGGCCGAGGCCCCCCAGGGGCGTGTCCACCCAGGGCCCCCTTTACCTGTCACCACCGCCGGAAGCCTGGATGGGCCGCAGAGCGAGGGCCTTGCTGGCCGCAGTCCTGGCCGGCTACCCCCGCCCTGAGGCTCCAGCTGAGGTTCCTGCGGAGACAGGAGTTGTCGGGATGCCGGCTGCATGAGGTGGGATGCAGCCCGGCCTCCCCGGAATCTCCACGGGGCCTGCCATCTCCTGCTTCGGGATCTGGCCTGAGTCCGTGCCACCAGAGGCAGGGCCCGTGTGGCCAGCCTCCCACCTTCCGCACGGTGATTCCCACTGGAGCCTCTGCAGTTTCTGGACACGAGCTCGGTCGCCAGGACAGGAAAGGATGACTGGCTGGTGGCCATGAGGGGTGGCTGCCTGAAATCAGCGGCAATAAACCACTCAGGCCTTTCTCACCGCCAAAAAAACCCCGCAAAAAACCGAAGCCAGACAGCAAAGAATGCATGCTGTATAATTCCATTTATACAGGGTCCTTGATCGGCAGAACTAACCTATAGTGATAAAAGTCACACCAGACTTTATATCAGGTTGGGGAGTAGAAGTCCCAAATTTAAGTAAAATTAAACTTAATTTTATTAACTATTCAATCAGTCACACCTACCATTTTAAAAAATTTCATGGTGGTGCCAGATGCTCCTGAGGGTGAAGGAACAGGAGGGGATGAGCACAGGAACCTCGACTGGAGGCTGGTGGAAGGTTCTCGATCCCCTCTGCCCGCCGATGTA
The DNA here is from genome assembly GCF_003369695.1 of Bos indicus x Bos taurus. Classification (NCBI taxonomy): domain Eukaryota; kingdom Metazoa; phylum Chordata; class Mammalia; order Artiodactyla; family Bovidae; genus Bos; species Bos indicus x Bos taurus. The sequence continues at coordinate 4,966,015 of NC_040088.1, read as the reverse complement.
GCCAGGTGACTGCCCCGCCCCCTCGGCAGGGGTCTGGGAGTTACTTTCCGGAGACACTGAGACAGAGAGGCTGGGGATGAAACAAGGAGCCAAAATGGTCAGACCCAGCTCCCTTCCCTGCCTCGGCTTCCAGAACACAGGCAGCCTGACAGGCAGGATTCCTGGGCAGGACTCTGGGAGAGTCCTCCACAGAGAAGCAGAAGTGAACCTCCTTGGCAAAAACACTGATAATAACGATATTTGGGTCCCAGAATGAAAGAGCTGGCTCACTGCCCAGTCACACTGCAGAGAAACACATGGAGCTTCCAAAGAGTTGTTTGTGCCTCCCTCTCCCACATGAATGGAGGTAAAGAGCCCCCGACATCTTAGAAACATTTCTAACATGAAAGACAGAGACTGGAATCGACAAGCAGTAAGAGGCATCTGGGAACAGATGAAGACATTACAGGGAATAGATGGAAAGGCATCCAAGTAGGAGACTGGAGACTAGGCTTTGCATCGCAATTCTGTCTGTGGCTGGGCTGCCACATACAGTTGTGTGGGTTGTGGACTGCCCAAATCTAGGAGGCACCCTTCATATTGAGGTCCATGTAGATGGTGTCCGGGGGCTGTACAGTGCATCACCGTATTTGGGACCCTGACCCACTATCTGCCCCTGGGAAGTAACAGCAAAAGAACCTCCCAGTGGGGGGACTTCTGGAGGGCAGACAACCATCTTGGTTGTTTTCATAGCCCCAAGTCTAATAAAGCCTATGAGTTGGCTCTCCATAAATGCTTGTTGACTAAATAAATGAATTAATAAGTGAATGAACAGTGACTATGAATCCAGTGATTTGCAGTATCTGTGTACTTCCACACCCCCCATAAGATCTTGGTAAAGCAGGCAGCAGAATGTAGTGCTGGCTCTGGACACAGACTGCCTGCTTCAAATCCCAGTCACTTAATCCCTCAGAGTCTGTCTCCTTGTGAAATAGAAGTGATAATGATGATGCCTGCTTAAAAGTGCTATTGGGAGGATTAACTGAGGTGCATAGTAAAAGCACTGAACATGGGCCTGGCCAAGTCTTGTCAGTGAGAATTACATTTGGCTTTATAAAACAAAAAACCCAAGTAAGTGATTTAAGATAGAGCTCTTTCCCTTTTTCTCCCATCGCCAACTCCTCCTTTCCCTGTATGGACTTAAGAAATCAAAAGGTGTGACATCCAGGGTTAGAATGACGAATAGATAATCACAGGGGTCCTAGATTTCTATCATTTTGCTCCACCATCCTTGAGGTTGCCTCAAGGATCAAAATAGTTGCCAGAGTGCCAGCCATTGTGTCCACATTCTAGGCCCAAAGAAGGAGGGCATGAAGAGGGGTGAAAGGTGTGTACTTGATAACTATCAGCTCCACCCAGCAACTTCTGCTAGCTTCTCCCCTAGCTGCATGGGAGGCACATTGCTGCCCAGATCAGGGTCTGTTAATAAGGAATAGATATTGGGAGAGCAGCCAGTCATCTCTGCCACATGGGGACTCAATAAATATCAGCTGTTATTATTATTGTTGCTAACCCAGTTTTTGAGAGGGGAAAAAGGAAGCTCAGAGAAACTGGGCAATTTGCCTAAGATTTTGTATTCAGTTCACTGAACAAGTCTTAACTATCTACCTATATACCTACATACCTACCATGCTCTGGCCCCTTAGGATACAAATGCTGAATAAGACATGAGCTCTGCTCTCAAGGACATGAAATCAAGTAATTTCAAAGAGCACTAAGTCTAATGGTCCAAAGGATAGAACACTCAGCCTGGGGTGAGGGCATGAGGCTAGAGGCAGGGAGGGCTTCCTGGAAGAGGTGGAAAAGTCATCATAAGAATAATAGCTGTACCCGCTATACATGAGATATGCTATATATCTCACATATATGAGATATATGTGTCTCTCTATATATCTACTGTACATGAGATATGCTGTATATCTACTATAAAGGAGGTCTGCTAGTGACGAGCTTAGCACAGTGCCTGGCACACAGTGATGCTCAAATTAAAGCAGCTCTTATGCTACTATGATCGTTACATCATCATCATCTCGACCATTTTGCAGAAATTAAAATGGCCACTTCTCAACTTTATAATATTTTTCAACTGAATTCATCTTCAAAGGGTGTTGACCTCTGATACGTATTTAAAAAGCAGAACAACAGGAACCAAAAAATCCTCATTTTCTGTTGACTAGGCCAGAAACTGCCCTTAGGAATGATAAATTTGTACCTTTTCAGGAAGAACTGGATTTAAAGAGCTGGCATCTTAAATTTTAACATCAGGCACTTAACTGGCATTCTCTCTATGTGATAATAGGAAAGAAACAGCAAAAGATTAAGAGAAAAAATTTTAAACATTAAGAGAGTTTAGTTATGAGAAGGCTAGACGCACTGAGGCTGATTCACATTTTACTCCAGCGACCCCAAGAGAAACCAAATTTCCTGGAAGATCAAAAGGCAAGGCAGGTTCTGTTTAAAAGCAAACTCTGAGTGAAATCAGATTCTGGGGGTGGGTGGGGGGGACATGGTAGCCTTTAAAATGCAAATGAAACTTGCTCAGTTGTATCTGACTCTTTGCGACCACATGGACTATACAGTCTACGGAATTCTCCGGGCCAGAATACTGCAGTGGGCAGCCGTTCCCTTTTCTAGGGGATCTTCCCAACCCAGGGATTGAATCCAGGTCTCCCACACTGCAGGCAGATTCTTTACCAGTTGAGCCACCAGGGAAGCCCAAGAACACTGGAGTGGGTAGCCTATCCGTTCTCCAGTGGATCTCCCCAACCCAGGAATCGAACCCGGGCTCCTGCATTGCAGGCAGATTCTTTACCAGCTGGGCTGCTGAACCTCAAAAATAGCATTTGTCCCCTGGATATTTTGGGAGTGTCCTTGGCAGAGCATGGCAGGAACCAGGGGCCTGTTTGGACATCTCCTCCGAGGACACACCTAAAGAATGCATCACCCGCCCTCCCCTTGACCCCAAGCCCCACCCAGGCCCCAGAGCTGTGTCAGCAGTCGTGTACATGGCACAGAGATAAAGGGAGATATTTAAACACCCAGAAATCATCTTCTAATTTAGGAACCAAGCTGCAAAATATCTTTCTCCCTTAACGGCTTGAGTTGGGAATCTGGATTTTGAACCTTTTCTCTTGCCAGGCTGCCAAAAAGTCTTCATGAACTGATAGAAGGCGAATGGAAGACTTCAGGGACAGAAGGGCCGTGGGTCTTAAACTGTCTGGAATCGGAAGGTTCAGACCATCAGAGCCCTTTCTGGACTTCTTCATTTACTGTCTGTTTCCGCTGGGGCTTCTGATCACCTCATCATTGCTGCTGCGGTGGCAGTAATGATTAAGCACTTTAATACTTGGACAAGGAGGGTGCAATCCTGCAATTACATTCCTCCCTGCCCCCTTGCTGGGGGAGAGTTGGAATTGTTGTCCCTGTTTTGCACAGAGGAAAATGAAGGCCTGGGTGAGGGAACCATCCAGGGTCAAAAACTAGCCAGCATAAGGGAGACGCAGGATGTGGGCGGGGACGGGGCAGGCAGAGGCTCTGTCCCAGTTTGAAAAGCTTGCAGGTCTAAGTTCAGGACGTGTGCTTTATTCTTAAAGAGGTGGCTGCGGAGTTCGTGTGTGCGGAATGTGTCGTGGGTGTCCTGTGAGTTGTGTGTTTGTGTGTCTGTGTGTACTCCAGTGTTGCTGCTTCCACGTGTGTATCTATCTATGTATCTGTCTGTCTGTCTAGGTGTGTAGAAGGAGGGACAGAGGTGAGACCGAGGGTGATCAGGAGACAGGAAGGAGAATCAGTTAGTAAAGTTTAGAATGGCAAAGCCAGCTGCCCCCTTAAGAAGCATCTGGTTCCGTCTAAGGTCTCATTGCTAACTTTGGTAGGTATGGTAACAGCGTGGTGACTTAATTTTTAAAGTGGTTATCAAGTATCCACTGGTGAAATGACACGAGGCCAACCAGTTGCTTTTAGAAGAACTCTGGCAAAGAAAGGGTAATTTGAAGGATGATGACCAAATGAGTTTGGCAAAATGTGGATAATTGTTGGAAGATGGTAAAGTAAAAGATAATACCCAAGTATTATCTATTTTTTCTATATGTTTAAAAATAAAAAGTTTTTCAATCTTGTTGGCTACTCACTGCAAACTAGCAACCTATGGGTCAAACACTATTCATAAAAATCTTTATAAAAAGCGAATAGTTGCCAATATTTAGAAATGGCAGATTGCAAATTAAAGGCTTGGTTTCTAGTTTTTCTTGAAAAATCAGAATCTCTCATAACTCCAGTCCCATGATCCTTTTTTTAATTCATAAATTTATGTGGCTGCGCCGAGTCCCAGTTGCTGCATGTGGGATCTTCTTAGATGCAGCATGCAGGATCTTTTCTTCTTCCTTCCTCCCTTCCTCCCTCTCTTTCTTCTTCTCTCTCTCTCTCTCTCTTTCATTCTAGTTGTGCCATACGAACTCTTAGTTGCGGCATATGGGATCTAGCACCCTGATCAGAGATCAAGGCTGGGCCCCCTGCGTTGGGAGCAGGAAGCCTTAGCCACTGGAGCACCAGGGAAGGCCCACATAACCCTTTTGGGTCACAAAGGCTTACCTACTGGGAAGCAGCTGGAAATCACCCCTTCTATGGGGCCTTCGCTTGAAGTTTGCCACAGTCCCCACCGTTCTCTATCTCTCTTGACACTGACAATGTTCATCACTGCCCTGAGGTCTCTGTTTCTCTTTCAGTACAAATAAGAGGAAATTGAATGAGACCTCCTGGAGCAAGGACTGCTGTTTGGCATCCACATATCTAAGCTCTATTTCCCTCGTACTTACACCACTACACTGCTGGGGGTGGTGATATATTCAAAAATCACATTTTCCAGCTTTTCTTGAATGTGAGAGTGCTCTAATGTTTCCCAATCTAGGAAGTTTCGTCCCCGGAGATGTTTCTGGTTGTCACAGCTACAGGCGGGGAGCACTACTGACATCTAGTGGGCAGAGGAGGCGATGCTGCTGAACATCCTGTGGGCACAGCGCCTGGGACAGATCCCACCACCAAGAATCCTTCAGTCCAAACCTCATTTGTGCCGAGTGGCCTGTGCGTTGCAAGTGAAAGCTGACGGTGGGGCTTCCAAGAATGCTTCTTGGTGCCTTGCCATTCTCCTGCGTTTTCCTTGCAATGCAACCGTGATGGCTGGAGCTTAAGTAGCCATGTTGTGACCTGAGAGAGGTTCTGTACTAAAGATGGAAGGAAACGGAATCTCTGTCCACACCACGGAGCAACCCCATTGGAATGCTGACTTCCAGACTGGCTTTAAGTAAAAGGAAGGAACCTCTAATTGGTTTAAACTGCTACGGTCAAGTATTGATAACGGTTACTGTCAGCCAAGTGTAATTTCTAAATGGCTTCTCTGTGTGCCTGGTTCTCTATGCTAGTGGGGAAGGAAAGATAGACAGGAGGGCCAGATCGTTACAGGAAAGCAAGAGAAAGCGTGTTTCTTTGGCAGTGACGCAGTCCACGACCCTTGTTTATGTCAGATTTCGGCTTCCACAGGCACTGGGACTCGTAACTCTTGGACTAGCCCACTCCTTCACCAAAAACATGAGGAACTGAGGCCCCCAACAAGTTAATGATGACTTGGAGGATAATCCACAACCCTGTCCTTCTTGCCTCATATTTCAAGAAGCTAAGTCCAGTGTAGTGATAAAGAATGCAGTTTCCAGAGCCAGACCGCCCTGGTTCAAACCCTGGTGCCCCCATTTACTAGCCCTGTGACTTTAGGCAGCTGACTTAACCACTCTGTCCCTCCGTTTCTCATCTGTGCCACAGGGATGATAATAAAGGCGTCTGTGGCCTTTGACTGTTAGGAGGATTCCTACCGGTCAGAGACCCAGCAGGAGGGCAGGGCTATGAATGGACTGTCTACCAGGCACTGGGCGGGGTGCAGCCCCCATGGACGCTACAACGCCCCCAGGCTAATAACAGAGAGGGTGTTACCACTAAGCAGTTGGAACGGGGCGGGGTGGGGGTGCATCCCAACCCCTAGGTAGTAACAGCGGAGGCGCAAAGGGCAAAGATGGAAGCGGTTGCCAGATCTGGAGAGAAGACCTCTGAAGAGGGTGTCTGAAGGACCTGTGACCTTCAGTCAAGGGACACGGTGGCCCAGGATCCCAACAGGAGAGCTGGGGGAATAACCAGACCCGTGCTGCTCCTCTCCTCCCGTCTCCTGCCAGTGTCTCTCATCGATCAAACCCAACCAGAAGCCAGAGGGCAAGAGAGCCCTTTGATGCTGCACACAGGGGTCACAGAGCAGAGTGGGAAGGACTGGAGGGAAGGAGGAGGAGGCTGGAGACCAGGGCTCACGTCCCCAGCCCTGTGACGACAAGCTTCCGGATTGTGCCCTTGGAGGGAACAGAGGGCCCTCTTCCTCCCTTTCCCTCTTCCCACTGGCAGGAGGAAATATGGTAGGAGCTAAAACAGTCCTCCCAGACCAGGAAGTGGAAGTCACACATTAAGAGTGCCCAGCAACAAGGCAGAGTCTGAACCCCAGACGAGGTGGAGCCACCATGGCGAACTGGACGCTAACCGCTGGGCTATTCCATGAGAGAAGATTCAACTTTCATTTTGTAAGCCAATTATTTCACCTTTTATTTACTGCAGTGGGACTGATATTCTGACCAATACAAGATTTAAATCAGGTATTTGCTCAGATTTTTTGGATCTATTTTAGACTGAGCTTTTTAAAACAAGCAGAAGTGACTAGAAAGTGACAGATGCTGCTCAAAAATACTGGTAAGGAATCTGCTCTCCAGGGAGATTTAACATAATACAATAATGAGCAGTGTTTGGTGAAAAAAAAAATATTTTTTAGCATCTGAAATTCCTCTGGAATTGAGACGTTCAGTAAGCCGAGTTGTTTGTCAGCAACCCAACCACACTAAACTCCCAAGGGACTGCAAGACAGACCTGCTTCCTGGCTGCTACCAAACAAATCCTGAGATGAACTTTGATTGGACCAATCTGCACCACATGTCATGATGGTCCTTGTACTTCAGCTGCTCTGATTGGCTGGTGCTAAGTCACATGTTCTTTGTTGGGAGGAGTGTCACAGGAACCTCCTGGACAGAGAACTTGCATAAGGGGTGGTGCCAACCGAAACACAGAGTGCTTGGCATAGAAGAGGATGCAACTTGGTTTGACCTTCTCTGTTTCCTCCTTCTCTTGAGTTTCTGGGCCAGCCCTGGTGCCCATGGCCATCCTCGTCAGCCCACGCTGGAGGACTGCCTGCAGCGTGGTGGGCAGCTCTGCACATGCCCATGGCAGCTGCATCACCGCCCAGGGCCCGTGTGTTCAGCATGTTCACAGCAGGTCAACAGGGGAAGTGCCTGGGAGTTGACAGCCCCAGGCGGTACCGTCAACCATTGAGAGATGGGCCCCCAATGCAGCAGGGCCCTGAATTAGCAAACACCCTTTGTACTCACCACTATGAAAAGAAAGAAAATAGGGGGGAAAATTTTTTAAAAAATAACAAAGTGTCATGGGAGTGGGGGGACTAGTTGCTGTGGGATTTCCAATCAGCCACTCTGACATTTTTTTGTTTTAAACAAATGAAAGTATTGAGCCAGACTGTTTGCTGCCAACATTCAACATGTGTGCCTATCCCCAGAAAGTAACTAAATAAATAGGAACAGGAGACGCCCCCCCCCCACCCACTGGAGACCCAAGGGACGTTTCCAGGGCTACCAACAGAGCATCCTCTGTGTTTCAGACGACAAAGGAATCCGTGTGAAATACAGGGGGTGGCTATGTACCCAAGGGTCGGCTGTGAGGCTTGTTAAAGCCACGGGAAAGATGAGGTTCTTCCACTCAGTGAACAGGAGTCATCTGCTTCGGCTCCAGGTGGGATTATTAGAAGAATGCTGCTTCATGGGACAATAGCATGTTCCCTCCTATTCTTCAGAGATTTAAAGAGAAACTACAATTGATCTAACGGATATCTTAGTTTGGAAACCCCCCACAGTAGAGCTTGTATGGTCACTTGGGTTTCCCCAGAGGCAGACCCTGAGACAAAGATTCAAGGACAAGTAATTTAGTTGGAAGGCAAAAGACACACCAATAGGGAAAAGGAAAGTGAGGGAGGGAAGGAGGAACAACCAGGATTAAGCAAGTTATCAAGGCACTTACTACTCTGGGCAACTGGAGCTTAACCCCACGTCCCACCCCTAGGGCAGAACATGTGTCTCAGAGTTATTCTACCTGAAGGACCAGGGAGCTGGGGGCATTTATACACCGCTTCCTTCCACGCACAGGCTGACGGCTGCTGGGCAGAAGGGACAAAGCATTAATTCTTCAGCACTTCTAGCCTGCTTGACTCCTACAGCCAGGAAAAAAGACACCAAACAAACTCATGCAAAAAGATGAAGATGCTAACAGCTAGAAGATGGGCAGACGAAGCTGAGCAAATGATAAAATCTGAGGCCGACAGATAGCGACTGCTACTCCCTGATACAAGTAGTTTATCTGGGAAACAACCTCGGGAAGGATAATGAGGAAGTGGGAGGTGAGACAGGGAAGGGAGAATGGCAGGCGTGTCAATGAGCTGGTTACCTCTGTGGGCACATGGGGCTCAACCTCACGGAGGACCTCTGGGAGATGAGGTAGAGGACACTTCAGAACTGTCCCGGGAAGGGGTCAGGAAGCTGCGACATTTATCCACAACGCCCATCTCCCAGTGGTTGACGGTACCACCTGGGGCTGTCAACTGCCAGGCACTTCCCTTGTTGACCTGCTGTGAACATGACAATCGCACGGGCCCTGGGCAGTGATGGAGCTGTCCACCACGCTGCGGGCAGTCCTCCAGCGCGGGCTGGCGAGGGTGACCGTGGAAGCCAGTGCTGGCCCGGAAACCCAAGAGAAGGAGGAAACAGAGAAGAAGGTCAAAGCCAACATGTACAAAGTGCAGGGTGCTGCCATCCATGAGCACATCTAATCTCCTTTTTATAATTCCCATTTTACAGATGAGGGCATGTGACTTGTTTCTGGCAATGTGGCAGTTAAGTGGCAGTGCTAGAATTTCAGCTCAGATTGAGTCTATGAAGACAATGTCTCTCTCTCTCTCTCTGTCTCACTCATACATTTTTTTTTCCCGAATGATGTTTAGAGAGTCACCAAGACTGAAGTCCAGAGAAGCCTCCTGGCGTCCTCAAAATTTATTCTTCTATTTTTTAACTATTTATTTATTTACTTATTTATTTGGCTGTACTGGGTCTTAGTTGCAGCATGCAAACTCTTACCTGTGGCAGGTGGCATCTAGTTCCCTGATCAGGGATCCATCCCAGGCCCCCTGAATTGGGAGCCTAGAGTCTTAACTACTGGACCACCCATATCCTCAAATTTTAAAAATGCTTTATGAAATATAGTTTTTGTTTGTACTTTTCATACATTCAACACATTTATTAAGCAACTGGTGAGAACAAGAGACAAAATCCTTGCCCCTTAGAGTTTATATTACAGGCGGGAAAGGAGACATTAAACAAATAAATACACAGATGAGAAGCAACAGAAATATGGATCCCAGAGCGGGGAAGTGAGACAAGGAAGGGAAGGCTGACAGTAAAGGGAAATTCCTTGAAATCACAGCTGTGATGCAGGCTGTCAACCTCAGCCTATTGATACCTTGGGCAGAATTGCTTCAATGTTGGGGATTGTCCTGTGCATTATAGGATGTTTCATCTTGTAGAACTTGACCCTAAATAGGGTAAATCTTACAGTAAATAATGTCTTAATTAAAAAAAAAAGTAAATTATTTAGAAGACTCTACAATAGGACTATCAGGACTTCCCTGGCAGTCCAGTGGTTAAGATGCCATGCTTCCAATGCAGGGGTGAGAGTTCACTCCCTGGTCAGGGAGTTAAGATCCCACATGTTGTGGGTGTGGCCAAAAAAAGCGCGCAGGACTATCAGTTGGATGTCTGGGGGGAAATCAAGCTTGGTGAGAACTCTGAAGCAAATCTTGACCCCAGTGGGGGACTGTGTGAGAGGAAGTAAGAACCCAGGATCATTGGAACCAATCTACATGTAAGAAACTGGGAGATCTTTATGGAAATGCAGACATTTGGTGTTAGATGTGGGGAATGACTGTTTTCCACACATTAAAAATTTTTTAAAAAGCTCATTGCAGCACTATGAACAATAGCCAGGACATGGAAGCAACCTAGATATCTGTTGACAGAGGAATGGATAAAGAGGTTGTGGTATATAAACACAATGGAATATTATGCAGCCAAAAAAAGGAACGGCCGTGAGTCAGTTCTAGTGAAGTGGATGAACCGAGAGCCTGTTATACAGAGTGAAGTTAGTCAGAAAGAGAAAAACAAATATTGCACTGAATCCAGAAAAATGGTACCGATGAACCTATTTGCAGGGCAGGAATAGAGACACAGAGATAGAGAACAGACTTATGGACACAGCAGCAGGAGAGGGTGGGACAAAGTGAGAGAGCAGCACTGAAACATATACATTACCATGTGTAACATAGGGTGTGAACGGGAAATTGCTGTATAGAGCAGGGAGCTCAGCCTGGGGCTCCGTGACAACCTAGAGGGGTGGGACGGAGGGGAGGTGGGAGGGGGCTTCAAGAGGGAGAGGACATGTGCATACTTGTGGCTGGTTTCATGTTGATGTATGGCTAAAACCAACACAACATTGTAAAGTAATTATCCTTCAATTAAAAATAAATTTTAAAAAAGATTGTTCCAAACAGATCAATGCAAAAGCAGTCTGGGGGAACACTACTGGATTTCATGCCATTCTATGTGAACTTAGCTCATGGATTGACCGACCTTGCTGCAAGATGAGGAAACTTCGCTGAGTAGAAAAGAATCTTCTTTGCACAAACTTTTGTCTATGTTCAGATTATAGATACATTCAGGCTCCATTTCAGAGACCCTGCAGAGCTTCTTTAAAGGTCATTAAAACTCAGTCTCAAAAGCAAAAGATTGACACAGTGGTTAAGATTTAAGCAACCTTCAAAATTACATCTGGTCCACCAAACCCCAAAGTGAATTGGGATTTTGTCTTCTCAAATGAGACACTTCAGTGCCAATAACAATAAAAGCCAATGAGTCAATGGCTCATGCAATTTCAAAACTGTGGTTTTCATCTTATGGCTGGTGGGGACTTCCACAGAAGTCACAATGTTAACTTAATACAGGAACAAACAATGAAAAAAAAAGATGGCAATATGACAAAGGCTTAAACCAACATCTGTATGTTTACCCAAGTCCAAATAATCCTATACCAGTGGGTTTTATAAATATAACCATAAATGGTGGGCCAGCTTGGGCTCTGCCATTTAATACTCTGTGGCCTGAGGAAGTCCCTTTGTCCCTCTGAGCACCAGCTTCCTCGTTTCTAAAATGCAGAGATGGTAACAGGACCTGCCTCATAGGCTGTTGTGGGAATTAAATAAGATACTGAGTGTTAAATGATTGATAAGGCGATGTACTGGTTTATGATAGCTGCTGTAACAAATGATCACAAGCTTAGTGGCTTAGTTACTATCTTATAGTTCTGAGGTCAGAAGTCCAAAACAATGGGTCTTATGGAGCTAAAACCAGGTGCTGGCAGAGCTGTGTTCCTTCTACCAACTCCAGGGGAGAGTCTGTTTCCCTGCCTTTTCCAGCTTCTAGACGGCTGCTGAATCCCTCGGCTTGCAGCACATCTTCCATCTTCAAAGCAAACAACTTTGCATATTCTGCTCACTCTCTCGGACCCTGATTCCTGACCCACATTATCTTCTCTGACTTCAACCCACCTGCCTCCCTTTTATCAAGACCCTTGTGGTTACACTGAGTCCATTGAAAGAATCCAGGATAATCTTCCCATCTCAACATCCTCAACCTAAAGCACAGCCGCTGAGTCCCTTTTGCCACATAAAGCAACACATTTACAGGTTCAGGGGATTAGGGCATAGACATCTTTGGGGGTGTGTGTGTGTGCTCAGCTGACTCTTTACAACCACATGGACTGTAGCCCACCAGGCTCCTCTGTCCACAGAATTTTCCAGGCAAGAATACTGGAGTGAAAAAAAAAAAAAAAAGAATACTGGAGTGGGTTGCCATTTCCTTCTCCAGCGGATCCTCCCGACCCAGGGATCAAATTCATGACTCCTGCATCTCCTGCACTGGGAAGGCGGATTCTTTACGACTGTGCCACCTGGAAAGCCCCTAGACATCTTTAAGGGGACCGTCATTCTATCTACTATGAGTGGCTGTTAATGGCATTATTAATATAGTTTGCTGGCTGCAAGAACTCTGTGGCAACGTAGAATATTGATGATGACATGTTGGTAACGGGGAAAAAATACGCTCTCAAATTGCCCTATGAAGACCTTCCATAGGAAAGACGACTGGGAGAATGCACACTTAAATGCAAGTAGTGGTTCTGATTGGAGTTAAATCAGAATAACTAGGGGTGGTGTTTCTTTTCTCCATTTTTGGTAACACTTTTATAATAAAATATTTTAATGAAAATATTAGTAAATATTAAAATTGAAAACCTTAACTACATATATATTATTTTTATATATATTGTTCTCATGATCAATTGATGCATGACAAACCACCTCCAAATTTAGAGGCTTAAAAACAACGGTTTATTCTTCTCACTCACAGTTCTGTGGGTTGATGGGTTGACTGGGCTCGGCTGAGTGGTTCTCACTTGGACTCTCTCAGGCCGTTGCAAGCAGATGGCTACAGGGCTTGATGCATCTTGACTTGGGCTGGACGTCCAAGATGGCACCTCAGTGCCCTCCCACTGGACTAGCCTTGACTTCTTCCATGGTTGCTCAGGGCACCATGAGGCAGGAAGCCCAGAACTGGGCCAGGATCACTTTCACCATGGTCTACTGGTCAAAAGAGACACAAAGTCTAGGCCAGTTCAGATTCAAGGGAGTGGAAGGTTAGACCCCATACCTGAAGGGAAAGAATGAATGGCAGCCATCTCTGAAGTCCAGTTAACATGTACTCTTTCCCTCCCCGCTCCTCCCCAACATCATCCCAGGATGTTGCCTGCTTCCCCCACTTCCCTATTTCATTCTGGGATGTCTCCCTCTCCTTCTTTGAGGGGAATGTCACTTCTCTGGGGGGAGATCACAGTTTTGGGAGTTCTCAGTTAAGACCTAAAACTTGTCCCCTCCAGCAGTATCAAGAGCTTAAGCTTCTTAGAGAAGTTGAGGTGGGCTTTTTTTTGCTTTGTTCTGCTAGTTTAACATCCCTTCCCGCTTCCTGTACCAGGAGCTTCCTGTGGGGGAACTACTGGTCAACCACGGTGCCTTACACTCTATAAGCTTATGAGTCGGCAAGTGGTCCAGGCCAAGCCAAACAAAGCCTCCCTGAAACTCGAATCCCTAACACAGTGTCCCTAACAGAGTGACAAAGCCTGAAACAAAAGCTTGCAGTGGACACTGTAGGCGACTCCCCTCCAACCATTACACCCAGTGCAGAGAGGGCCTGACTAGTCTAAGCCAGGGATTTTCAACCTCTGCAGTGATGACGTTTCAGGACAGGTAATTCTCTGTAGTGTGTGAACGGGGGAGGCACCAGCCTGGCACTGAAGGGTACTTAGCTGCATCTCTGATTTCTACAGGCTTCCCTGTTGGCTCAGTGGTAAAAATTCGCCTGCCAATGTAGGAGATGTGGGTTTGGTTCCTGGGTCAGGAAGATCTCCTGGAGAAGGAAACAGCAATCCACGCCAGTATTCTTGCCTGGGAAATCCCATGGACAGAGGAGCCTGTCAGGTTACAGTCTGACGGGTTGCAAAAGACTGGGACATAACTTCGTGACTAAACTTCTGATTTCTACCCGTGAGATGCCACTAATACTTCCAGATGTCTACCAATGTTGCCAAAACATGTCCTCCAAATATGCCTCTTGCCGATGACTGGTTCAGGGGTGAACGGCCCCAACCCACCTTAGCCCACAAGACACCAGGATAGATGTCCTGAGGACTTCGGGCAGCAATGTTTCCTTACTCTTAAGAGAGAGTCCAAGAAAGCCACTCTTTCTTTTCTCCCCATTGGATGCTGACTATTTTTTAGCCTGATTACTACTGGCCACGACTTTGCAGCCACAGAGGGAACCAGCTATGAGCTGAAGCCAGCGTGTGGATGGCAAAGGGAAGAGAGAGCGAGCCTGGGTTCTCTGTTACATTCTTGAGCCCCCAAGTCAAGCGACTTGAGAGCTGCCCTGCCTCCCAGCTCCTGTACTGCTTAAGCCAGTGTGAAGCCCTGCTCTCTGTTGCTTGCGGCCAAAGCACCCTAAGAGACACGTGATCAGAGCTGACTTGCCCTCTTGTGTAACCAAGGCTCCCTCAGGCCATCCTGTTCTCAAGCCTTTTTCGAACTTGCTTCTGGCATTTTCTCCATTTCTATAAAGTGCCTACCTCCTTCTCACAAGTTCCTTTACCATGCCTGCTGGCCTGAACCAATTTCATGATTTGGCAGTAGAAGAATTCTATAACTGCAGTTGACTAATTTCGGCTCCATAGAAACCGACATCCGCAGCCACCGCAGCACGACCGTGAGGCTACCTGAGAACCTGTTTGCTGAGGATGACCGACTCATCCGGTATCTCACAAAGTGCCGCTTACGAGCCCCGCGAGAAACGTGGAGCCTCATGCGAACAGGTCAGTGAGAAAACCAAGACAGAAAACATTTCCGAAAGTCCTAAGGCAGGACCGCCCGGCTGCCGGGGAGCGGGAGGGGGTCAGGCCAAGGGGCAGCCAGGCAGGACCACCCCAGGGCATCCTGAGGGCTGCTAGATCTAGCAGGAGATGAGAAGGAGGTGAAACGGTGAAGAGAAGAACAGGATTCCCTGGTCAGAGAGGCCCCGGCTCCACCACCAACCCCCTCTGTGACCCCGAAGGAGTTGCTTCGTCCTCTGAGCCTCAGTTGCCTCATCTGTTAAACAAGCATGAGCCGTACTAACTTCTCAGGCTTGACGTGCGCTTTACCTGAGACACACACCTAACCGGTCTAGGGATATGTCTCAACTAGTTGAAGTGTTACTATGAAATCATTTTTATAATAATTACTACCAAATATCCTGTGTTGAAACCCCCGTGTTCCCTCTGGGTAATAATAAAAATCTAGAGTAAAGGTAGGATTCATGGCAGAGACAGGAATGGAGGCAGCAGCAGGCCTCCATGGAGCCCCCCTCACAGGCCAGGCCCTGCTCTACACACCTTGTGTGTGAGTCTTGTCCATGGAGTCCCCCAGGCAAGAATACTGGAGCTGGTAGCCATTCCCTTCTCCAGGGGATCTTCCCGATCCAGGGATGGAACCCCGGTCTCCTGCATTGCAGGCAGATTATTTTTTAACGTCTGAGCCACCAGGGAAGCCGCTGCACACCTTGCAGACATTAATTCAGTGAGTCCTCACAAGAACCTTGTGAAGTAGGAACTTATATTAGCCCCATGTTACAGAAATAGAGAAACAAGAAGTTTGATCACTTGCCCCAAGACATGTGGTGTCCTCAACCCACCTCTCTCCAATTCTATAATTTTGGGGACTCTTAGTTACCGAAACTATCTCCTTTCAGCTCTTAAAACTCGAAACTCCTCAAATTAAAATGTTGGTCTCAACCAGTGAGCCACAGCTAGACCCAGCACGGATGAATCTCATGGCCACGATGTCGATGGAAAGAAGGCAAGGCAGGCATGAAAGCGCACACTCGGAGTGAGTCCACTGACACAAAGTTCAAAACAGGCAAAACCAACTCAGAGTGTTCGGTGTCAGGATGGCGGTCGTCCTTGAGGAAGGGATGTGACTGGAAGGGGTACCAGGTGGTTCTCGGGGGGCTGGTCGGGCTCTGTGTCTTGATCTGAATGCTGGCTACATGAGCGTGTTCAGCTGGGAGAAGTTCTTTAAACTGCGTACTTAAGACTGTGTACTTTAAACTGTGTACTTATTCTGTATATATGTTATATTTCTCTAAAAATTTGCTCGAAAAAAAACCTTCAATCTAGAATTCGATTTAAAAAAAAAAATTAGCAAAGGGACTTCCCTTGCAGTGCAGTAGTTAGGACTCTGGGCTCCCAGTGCTGAGGGCCCAGGTTCAATCCCCGGTCAGGGAACAAATATCCCACAGGTCACATGGTGCAGTCAAAAGAAGAAAACAAAATTAGAATTCGATGCAAAGTTCTTCTACACCTTCCTCACTTCCATCACCCAGTTCAAGTGAGACTTCTGGCTCTTAGGGGCTTGGAAACGGAGGGGAGGGGAAGTAGGAGAGGAAGTCGGGTGCTTTCCCGCTGAAATGGCCTCACAGGGAGCCCAGAAGAGAAGCGACTGCCCCCACCTGCTAGATGAGCTCTGAATTTAGACTGAGTAACCCAGAGGGCCCCCTCATCATTTTATTGTATATATATGAAGTAGTGGCTGCAAAGCATATGTAATGGGGGGGGCCTAGATGAAACCCAATATATTTGATGTCTCGAGGACTAGCAGTGGGGATGCTCTGCTCTTTTGAAGATGCCAGAAAGCTGTGGATCACACCTGGTTGAAGACGATGCTTCTATTCATGGCCCTTTAGTTAGAAGGAAAGGCCCAAGTCTACCGTCTTGGGCAGAGTTCCTCCAGAAGCCAATGTGGAGGCAAAGCTCTGAATGCAACTGAGTGACCTGAGAGGAGATCTTAGGGAGGACTGGTCCAGGGTTAAGGGAACAAGAAGGGCACTCAGGAGCCAGGCACCAGTGTGGGCAAGGAGGACTTCGCCCCCGTGGGGACTCCCAAGAGTCCAGGAACAACCAGTCCCTGAGAGGCCCTGCTTTGAGGAGCAGGGAGTCAAGGTGTTTGCACACCAGCTTCCCCTCATCCTTGGCTGAGGGCTGCTCCCAAAGGCACGCGCTCCTTGGCACTCGCGACCAGACCCTGAGGGCCACTGAGCCCACTCCAGTGACTGGAGGAAGCTTGCGGGTGTGAACACAGGGGGCCGAGGGGATGCGCAGGCCAGGAGCCTGACCGGGGGACACCTGTCCCCGGGTTTCTCATCCTGTGGGGAAACGAAGCTCTGACCTGCCTCAGCTGGAGTGTGACTTAGGGCCGAAGCATTCCCCACCGATGCAGGAAGAGCAAGGGAAGCTGGAGAGCAGGCTGAAGTAACCATTGAGAGCGAGAAGAGACAAGCGATAAGCTGAGTTCGAGGAAAAGGTACTCAGACTTCTCAGAAAGTGTTGCGGAGGCCAGGGCACTGAATTTCCTGCTGCCTTACGAGACGGGAATTAGATCAAGCTGAGTTGTTTATTAAGGAGGGCGGAGGACGACCCAGTCTGGAGGGTGAAGAACCTAGAAGTATTTAAACTTGAGAAGGAAAGAAAGCTACTTGGAAGAGAGAGTGAGTGAGTCAAGAGGGGCTGAGGGAAAGAGGGAGATGGAGACAGAGGGGAAGAAACAGGGACAAACCAAAGAAATGTGGAAATGCACATACCAAAACGTTCAGTCACCATCATAAGCGGTCAGACTACAACACTAAGTTTCCTCTCTTTCATATGTGCTTTCCAAGCTTTCTTCACTAAACGTGTATCACTGTTGTAACTAGAAGAGCTGAGGGGGCGGAGAAGGTCCCAAACTGACAACTCTTAGTGGAGAGCATGCCCACCGCGCATCATTTCTGTCTCTAGTTCGTCCATGTTTCTTGAAATGATTTAAATACAAATACAGTTTCCTTTCTTCTCTCTCTCATTCCTTCCTTTTTTTTTTTTTTTTTTGAGATGCTCTGGGTCAGAGTCAGCTCTGAGCTGAACCAGAGCTAAGGCTGACAGTGGGTGGATTAAAGGTAATTTAAGGAGAGAAGGATTAGAAGCTGCTTTGGAACTGAGAACTGAATTAACTTCTTCCTGTCCCTACCTCTGCAAGAACTGTCTTGTCCCAGAGTAGTGTAGGAGGGCAGTGGGGAGGGAAATTGGCTCTGTTTAGGGAGGTGATAAAATTGGGTTTAGATGATTCATTCTTTCATATAGTCATTCAACAAGCATTCAGGGAGCACCTCCTTTGCCCAGCCCTGAGCTACTCAAAGGTATACCAAGATGAACACTCCTCAGCCCATGCATGAGACAAGCTCCTGGTCAGCTGAGAGAGACACACATCCGGACGGATAAAGCCAATACAAGAGGACTGATCTGTGCCAAAAGAGAGGGTTGCACAAAGGTTGAAGTTCTGCTTTCACCCCACCCCACCCAGATACAGATCTTGGTTTGAAAAGAAGAAGTAAGACATGATGAGGGAGATTCTTATTTAGAAGAAAAGCGGTGACAAGTCGATGCAGGTGGTTTCCAGAAGAGCTTGACTTCCAAAGCAATGAGGGCTCTGCAGAAGGAAAAAGGTTACACTTGAGACCCACAGGGCTGGAGGAAGGTTGAGACAGAAGACAAAGACAGTGTATCAGTTAGCATGCTTCTGGCTGCAAGGAACAAAAAAGCAGCTTCAACAATAAAACAAAAAACCTTGTCATTACAAAGAAGTTCAGAGCCAGGTGGTTCCAGGGACAGCTCAGTAACTCACTGACTTTGTCAAGGACTCAGGGCTCTCTCTCTCTGTGCTCCTCCAGCCTTAGCCTGTCAAGGAAGAAGCATAATTCCTTCCACGTGTCTCTTACAAGAGGGAGAAACCTTTCCCAGGAGCTCCTGGGCGGACTTTGCCTGACATTGAATTAGCTGCATTTGAGTTATATGTCCATGCTCTAACTGCCAAGACGGCTTGGAAAAAGAACAGCTCACTTTTTTTTGCCTCTGTTATATTGGGTGGGCTCAGTCAGCCAAGAAGAAGGGTGGGGGAAGGAATGGTGGGGAGATAGGCAACCAAAAAGTATCTGCCTCAGAAGGGAATTAACATTCTCTGAGCATGGTTTCTAACCCCAGCTGTCCCCGAAATTTCCAGCTTCCCCTTTAATGTCTAACTAACGATCAGACCCCATGACATGAACAAGACTAAACTTTATCAGGTTCTTTCTGCGGATATTACTCAGAATCTCTGGGGGATGTTCACATGTCCCATGGACCATCCCTGTGGTTGCTTGGCAACCACAGTGAGCTGTCTCTCCCAGGACTTCTACAGCCCTTGTCTGCCTTCTCTTAACTGCCTGCCACAGGGTGCCACTCCTGTCCCCAACACCATCTGAATCTGGAGGCACTACCCAGCCCTCTTCCTTATCAGCCCCCTAAAACATGGCTGAGTTAACCAGAAAACAGACTCAATTACTGTAAATGAGACTCCCACAAACAGTGGCTTAAACAAAGCAGAAGTTTATTTTTAACAGTAAGAATGTCTGTAAGCAACCATGATGACTAGACCTGTATGTATCAGCTGAATATCAGCCTCCTTTATGTCTCTCTCATAGAACAATCCATGTATGACCAGTCTAGGGTGATGGGCCGGGCTCTATCTTTTTCTCTTCCACCCCTGTATGTTGCCTTTGTCTGCACAGTTCAAGTTGGAACTCGCTCCTACACTCCAGGCAGAGGGATGAAGTAAAAAAGCAAAAGAAAGAACTTACCTGTCCCCCTGCCCAGAACTGCTTAGGCCTTTGAGGGCACGATTTAGAAGTGGACCACATCACTAACACCCACATCCTATTGGCCAGTATGTAGTCACATGGCATAGTTACCTGCAAGGGAACATGGGAAATGTAGTCTTTAGTTGGGCAGCCATTGCCAAGGTACAATCCTGTTCCTATGAAAGAAAAAGAGAATTGATGTTGGTAACGATTAGCATCTAACCCCCAACATAAGATGAGCTTGTAGCAGTGAACAACATTTTAGTGAAGCCTTGAGTGTAACAGGTGGGAATTATGCGCAGAAAAGGAAAACATAAAATGAAATTGCAAGCACAGAGTTTCTAGAGGCCATGTACCTGCATCCTACTTTCGCTCATGCTGGTCTCCTTCCTCATTTCTCTCCAGCCTGTGACCGTGTTGTGGGAGGCAGTCTACTTGCCACGGAGGGGGCCTTCCTGCCTCTCCCTCTAGACTGTGGACCCTTACTCTCCCTTGCCTACGCCAGATGTGGGCAGTGGGGAGATCCTGGTTCTTCGAAGGAAAGCTCCACCCACTGTTCCCCATGGTTCAGGTGAGGATAGCAAAAGAGTTGTGAACCCATTTCCCCAAGCCTGGGTCCCTCTGCTCAGTCACTCCAAGTGTGGGACCTCTCCACAGGTCTCCCTCCAGCACAAGGAGAGAACGTTCAGGCCAGTCCCTCCCTGTCTGCACAGACAGTTCTCAAATGGAAGCTATTTCCATCTTCAAACACAAAAACTGCTGAAGCAAATACTTAATCAAAAAGACCTAAGCCTGGGGCCCTGTGCAGCTGCACAGATCACAGTGCGTGTGTGCTCAGTCACTCAGTCGTGTCTGACTCTTTGCAACCCTGTGGGCTGTAGCCCACCAGGCTCCTCTGTCCAAGGGATTTCCCAGACAAGAATACCGGAGTGGGTTGCCGTTTCCTCCTCCAGGGGATCTTCTGACCCAGGAGTCGAACCTGCATCTCTTGTGTTTCCTGCATTAGCAGGCAGGTTCTTTACCCCTGAGCCACCAGATGAGAGACACACCCACAAAGCCAGCCCTTCTCACCTCCAGCAGCGTGCCAAAAATTAGAAATGTAAAATAGGAGGTGGCAACATACACCATGAAAACATCTGGAAGCAGGTGGTAGCTTTTTTCACTCAGCAACCTACGCAGTCGCAATAATAACAGCAATATTTATGAAGTCCTGTCCTTGAACCAGAGACAAGGCTCAGACACCAACTCATCCAACCATCACATCCCTGTCTTAACATAAAAGACAGAAAACTGACCATCAGAGAGGGTAAGTAACCTGTCCAAGGGCACATAAGCCCAAGTCAGCCAGACTGCAGAATCTACGCCCAGAACCACTGTAGCGGGGTGGCCTCTGGAAACCTTCCTTTGCTGAAAGCATGGGGCCAGGTCTAGTTTCCATCCTTGAGTCAAACTTCCCTGCTCCAAGGTTCCCTGCTTCAATCACCGCCCCACACCCTCCTTTCTCAGAAGACACGTGATTCCCCTAGTTCCCCTGAGCGCCTGCCCCTCCAGTCCCTGGGAACTCACCCTTGCAAGAGAGGCAGCTCCAGATTAGATTTATGTATTTATTTTTGTTTTTATTTTTAACGGCTTGGAGTCAAGTCTGAAATATTTTGTGGGGGTGGTGGGGCGGGGTGGGAGGGAGGTGGGAGAGTCTTCACAAGGATGGGGAAGGTCCTGGGAGGAGGTGAGGGAGGAGCTTCTGGGCTGCTAACCTTCCTGTGAGTTCTGAAACAGTGCAGAACTCAAATGTAGTCATAGAATTTCAGAATTAGAAACAGCCTCTAGAGCTGAACTGGGTTCAAATCCCGACACCACCATTTCTTAGCCCTGTAACTACAAGCAAGCTGTGAAACTTTCTGTGCTTCAGTTCAAATGTGGGATAATAATAGTAGTAGCTACACCATGCTGTTGGGATAATTATTCTCACGATTATCATGTATCCATGGTTTATTATTAAGGCTTCCCTGATGGCTCAGATGGTAAAGAATCTTCCTGTAATGCAGGAGACCTGGGGTGAAGCCCTAGGTCAGGAAGATCCCCCGGAGAAGGGAATGGTTACCCACTCCATTATTCTTGACTGGAGAATCCCCTGGACAAAGGAGACTGGCGGGCTACAGCCCATGGGGTCAAACATGACTTAGCATGCACACGTGGTTATTATTTGTTAAGAGATCATGGGAGTTCTTGGAGAGACTGTGGCTGAGAGCACAGGTGCTGAAACCAGATTGCCTCTTATCTAAATTCTACTTCCATACTTATAGCTGTGTGACCTTGTAAGAAATTGACCTTTCTGGGCCTCAGTTTACTTATTTGCCAATATTTTCCTTAGACAAAATGATTGGCTTAGAGATGGCATATGAGACTCAAGTGGACCCATGAGATTCAAGGCCAAGACTGGAGCTGGGACCACAGGGGAAGAAAAGCACTATTTCTGCCAGGGTTGCTGAGTCGGCAAGAAGTGAGCCTGGAGCTGCCAGGGCCATCCCGGGTACCTGGCGAGGAGACCGGAGCTAACACGGAGGGAAGCACTGAGACAGCAGGAGTGGAAGAGCGTCACAGCGGCAAGGTTTGAGCCCCTGGACGCGGCTGCGCCTGAAGCCACTTTTGGACTTTCCAGCTTCATGCGCCAGTGAATTCCCCACTTTGTGAAAGCTTACTTTCAGTTGAGCTTTTCTCGCTGGAAAGCATCCAGGCTGCCACTAGAAGGTTAAGCAACTTGCCCAAAGCCTGAAAGGCAGCAAGCAGCAGACCTAGGGTTTAGAAGCTTCTAACCAACTGCAGTCAGACCAACATTCTATATTGGGGTATTCACTGATTTCACCTCTTTTTACTCGTTTTCTCATCACAAAATGGCATCACACCAGACTTTTAGGACTGTTGGAAAATACAAAATGCGAGATCAGGACCCCCCTGGCAGTCAGTGGTTAAGACTCCGCACTTCCTCTGCAGGGGGTGCAGGCTCAAACGCTGGTCAGAGAACTAAGATGCTATGTGCCACACAGCCAAAAAAACAATTCTTTTTTTTTTTTTTAAGAAAAAGCCAAAATAAACTATTTTTAAAAAATAAAATGCAACATCACAGCTAGCATGTCTGTAACCCATGCTGAAGCTCTCTCTACACATCCAGTTTCCGTGCTGCGGGCCTGGGTTTTGTCCCGAGTCAGTTATCCCATCTCAGGGATGGAGATAACTCATCTCAGTTATCCCATCTCAGGGATGTGTTTGGCTGTCACCAAATCAGCCAACTGGTCCAGATGCCCAAACCTCTTCAGGAGAGCAGCTGTGAATCTCAGAGGGAAGGGCCGTGTCTCTTCTTGGCTGTGTATCCTCACTGGCAGACAGAAGGAGTTGGGGGCCCGCAAGGATTCTAGGGGTCCGAGTCTATGAGGTAGAAAAAAGCCCTGTTGTCTTGATTTCTGGAACCTTCCAAGGTCTGGTGGGCCCATCTGGGAATGACCTGTAGCTCAAGGAAGACAACACTAAATCAGATCGACTTTGTCTCTTTTCTTCATGCAGTTTACATGCAGTGGTAGACGAGAACACAGAAAAATGTATGAGATAACACCACGTGGTAACAGTAGGGAGAAAATATGTCCTCAAAGGCGGATTCGGGGCACTGTTTACTCAGGGGCATTAGAAGGGGCCTCTCTGAGAAAGCGACATCGCATCGAAACTACTTTGCTCTCCCCCTGAATCCCAAGCTCCTAACACTGGTCTACCTCCGAGAAAAAAAGACTGGGATGGATTTTTACCAGGAAACTTGCTGACACTGCTAAGTCAGGAGTCAATGATCTGCCCGAGGCTTGGTAAATACCCATCCTTCTCTACTGACAAGTCTTTAGGACATTTTTAAAAGTTTAATGGGTCATTGATTTCCTCCATTAGTTAAATCTGTGAAGGAAAGACCTAGGAAATCGCGTGAGACCATCCCTTAGGCAGGCCTGCCAGGAAAAGGTTTTAGCTATCATGACACATGGTTATTTGTTTATTTTCTAACCGGTCATCACTAAAAGATTCCCCAACATCACCATCACATCTCTAGGGGATATCAAGCCTTGGCTAGTTCTAGGCCAGGCTTTGGCAGGGAACTGGCAGAGTGTTATGGACAAGAGCCAAGCCTCAGAGAGCTGCAGAGGATTCCAGCAACTCAAGTCTCTCCTCCCAACCCAATATCAGGGGCTTGGGACACGGACCAAGAGGTCAAGGTCCCTACCCTCATGGAATGCTTTAGTGGGGGGTGGGGGGCAGGAAAAGCAAACAAGCCCATGAATACAGAGGGGGATTTAACACAGCGATGAACTCTGTGATGCAAAAAAAATGAAAAAATACAAGCTCACTGTTAGAGAGTGACTGGGGTCTATTTTAGAGATAGTGGTTAGAGACCTGTGTGCAGAGGACATTTTACCTGGGATTTAAAGGGTAAGAAGAACTGCAAGAAGATCCGGGCAGCAGGAAAAGCCGGTGCAAAGGTCCTGAGGTTGAAACTCATTCAGTGAATTAGAGAATTGGACTAGAGTACAAAAAAAGGAGAGAGCTTGGTGAAGTGCACACCAAGGTTAGGACTTATTTGGGTTTCATTCTAATAAGGATGGGTAACTACCAGAGGATTTTACATATAAGTTTTCATGATCTAAAAGTTAAGAGCACTTTCTGGCTGCTATGTGAAGAATGGATATCATAGTGACTAGCTGAAATCTGAAACGAGGGGTTTCATTCAGGATCAATATTGTGACAAAGTTTTACCCTCGGCCATTGTGGTAGGTTGAGTGGGGGGCCTCAAAAAGATATACCTGAGTCCTATCCCCTAGAACCTAGAATGCAACCTTATTCAGAAAAAGAGTCTTTGCAGATGTAATTAATTCACAGATCTCAACATGAGATCATCTTGGATCACCTGGCCATGCAAAGTCACCCTGCATTAGAGTAGGTCCTAGACCCAATGACCGGAGAAGGCAACGGCACCCCACTCCAGGACTCTTTCACTTTCACTTTCATGCACTGGAGAAGGAAATGGCAACCCACTCCAGTGTTCTTGCCTGGAGAATCCCAGGGACGGGGGAGCCTGGTGGGCTGCCGTCTATGGGGTCGCACAGAGTCGGACACAACTGAAGCAACTTAGCAGCAGCAGCAGCAGACCCAATGACAGATACCCTTCAAAGAGTAAGGCAGAGGGAGATTAGACAGCCAGAAGAGGAGACAGAGAAGAAAACTGAGTAAAGACAAGACAGAGACCGGATTTATGCTGCCACAAGCTGAGGAACAACTGAAGCCACCAGGAGCTGGAAGAAGCCAAGAAAGATTCTCCCCTAGAGATTTCAGAGGGAGTGTGGCCCTGTCAACACGTTGACTTCAGACGTCTGGCCTCCAGTACTGTTCAAAAAATTTATTTCTGTTGCTTTAAGCCAACACATTTCTGGTCATTTGCTAGGGTCACCCTAGGTAACTAATACGTCCACTAGGCACACACAGACCTGCTCCGCACCACACTCCTTCCCCAACACCCTGTGCATAGCACTGGCTCCACTCCAAAGCCGCGCCAGGCACTGGGTGGCACTCCCTGAAGGCAGGAGGGCCACTTGGGCTCCATATGGGCATTTGATTTATTTACTTACTTAGCTCAGCCCATGTGAGAGGAATGAACCAGCCTTGTTCTCTGTCCCCTTCAAGGAGCTCTTCTGTGAGTTCCAGACAAACAAGCACTTAAAGAAACAAGGGCAGGAAGAGTTCATGGACCTGGAGAGTCAAATAGCTAAGACTTAAATCAGGCAACTGCCAAGTGTGGGGTTCCCAAACTTTTCACTTGAAGGGACATCTTTTGTTAATTTCCCCCTCCATGAAAGAGTTTCTGAAGACACTGCCTAGCAAACCAACTGCATTTACCCAATAATAATTTATCTCCCATTTGCTATTATTTGATGGAATACAATAACAGGGGCTCGTATCTATTGATCCACCCACCAGACTAAAAGCACTGTGCTGTGTGTGTTCAGTTTCTTCAGCTGTGTCTGACTTTTCGCGACCCCATGGACCACAGCCTGCCAGGCTCCTGTGTCCATGGGATTCTCCAGGCAAGAATACTGGAGTGGGTTGCCATGCCCTCCTCCAGGGGATCCTCCCCACCCAGGGATCGAACTCCACTCTCCTGTGTCTCCTGCATTGCAGGCAGATTCTTTATCGCTGAGGCACCAGGGAAGACCCCAAAAGACTACACGTATTCTTTCAACCTTCACACCACCCTAGGAGGTGGGTACTTTTATTATCTTCATTTTACAAAGGAGGGAACAGAGGCAGAGAGGCGTTAGGTAATTTGCCCAAGGTTGCACAGCCAGTATTATATTTAATAGAGCTGCAATTTGGACTTAGGCAGCCTGGCTCCAAAGGGTGTTTTCTCCTGGAGACAGGTTAGAATCCTGGCTTCCATACCCATATGCAAAGGTACGTTGGCCAAGTGATTTTGCCTCCCAGCACCTCAGTTTCCTCATCTATAAAATGAGAATAATAAAAGTGCCTATATTGTAGGGTGGTTGTAGAGATTAAATGAGAAAATGTACTTGAAATGCCTGGCACAGTACCCACCGTAAGCACTCAAGGAATGAGCTGGAATTCAACATAACTCTTGGGGAGGCTTGAGATGGGAACAGTGAAGAGAGATGATTCCCTCCTGTAGGGTCTCTGACCCCACGAATTCACAAAATCCAAATAAGGTGCTAGAGCCAAAGGTGGATGGCTGAAAGCAGAACCTGCGGGAAGGCAGCTTGACCACCTCTTTTCACGTGCGCTTTAAGGACCACAGGTACAGAATTAGCTGGGTTGGCGGGTGAAAAATACACATTCCCGTTTCCGAATCTTTCGGAGGTCGGCCCGGAAACCTGCCATTATTCAACACTATTGCACCGTGGAATGTGTGCTACATTGAATCCAGTCTGACCAGGACTTCCTTGCTATTTTGGGAAATATTGAAAATCATTTCAAGATCCCAATCCATTCATTTCCGCAGCGCCCAGGAGACTCCAAAACGGAAAATACATTCAGAGAATAGCGGGGCCTTTCCCAACAGTCCCGTAAACCATGAAGCGCCAAGTTTCAAGAAACCAGGGCAGACATCGGGCCAAAGGGAGCCTGGTAGGAGCACGTAACGCTCCCTTGCTCCTCGCGCCTCCTCCAGCTTTGAGCCCTGAGACTTAGGCCCTGGCGCTGCAGGAAAGAAGCATCACTGCTTCAAGGTCACTTGAATCCAACGCACCGCGTCACGGCGGGCACTCAAGACGCGTGGGCGGGGTGGAGGGGAGGCTTGCAAACCCATGCGCCGTGGGCGGGGCGCCAGGGGTCGCCTAGGCAACGGGCGCGCGCCACGCCCAAGCCTGGAGTCCGGGAAAGGAGGGGGGAACGCGCGCGGCAAGATGTCTGTCCCGGCCCCGCCCCCGGCCCCGCCCCGCGGAAGTGCTCGCCGACACCTACGAGAGCTGATTGGCTCTCCCGGCTGAAGGGCGGAGCTCGCGGCAGCGCGGTGCGTACTTCCGGTTGCCGGGTTGACATGAAGAAGCGGCGGCGGCGGCGGCGGCAGCGGCGGCTGAGGCGGCGGTAGCGACGGAGCCGAGGTTTGCGGCGGGACTCGGGGCGGCGAGCGCGACGCGGCCTAGAGCGGCAGACGGCGCAGCGGGGCCGAGGGAGAGGCGCGGCAGCCGCCCCTGCCCGTCATGGAGATGGAGAAGGAGTTCGAGCAGATCGACAGAGCTGGGAGCTGGGCGGCCATTTACCAGGTGCGGGAGCGCCCCGGAGCGCTGCAGGCCTTTCCTGAGGCCTCGAGAGCCTTCCCCTCACACACACCGCCCCCGGCCCCGGTCTCCTTGTGCGTCCCGCCCTCCGCCTCGGCTCCCGCTGCTTGAGAACCCGGTCGGACGGCGGCCGCGGCTGGCGCCCTGTGTCTTTGTCCCCCGGCGGGCCTGCGTCTCTCCCGGGCCTCGCAGCCCCCCGTTGACCCCCCACTTTCCTCAGGTCCTCCAGCCCCGGCTGACCGACCTCGCGAGCCTGGAAGCCGCCGGCCTCCGCTCTCGGCGTGAAGCCTCCCACCCCGACCCCGCCCCCCTGCCCGGCCACTCTTTGTCCCTTGGGGTGGTGGGCAGAACGCCGCCCGCCCCCCACTTCCCTTCCTAGACCGGACCACCGCGGACTGCCTTCCTTTGTCTCCCCGGGGGGAGAAGGGCTCTTTTATATTTCCTCTCCCCCTAGTCGCCGCCGTGCTGCGTCGAGTCCCAAGGATGACAGTCCTTTCCCCTTTCCTGTTCATTCATTTGATGGATTTGCAGCCGCGTGCCTCTTACCGTGCTAGGCACCGCGGAGGCGCTGGAGGTACTGTTTGCTGAACGAGACCCGCGAGATCCTATCCACCCCGGTAGCTTAGAGTCGAACGGGGGCCGTCAAACACGTGAACAGATGATTTCAAATGGTGACAGGGGCTACGAAGAAAACAATATCAGCGGGTCGAGAGTGACTTCAGGGGAGAGGGGCTGTCTCAGAGAAGGGGATCAGGGAAGATCTGTCAGAGGAAGAGGCATTTGCTCCGTGCGCTCAGCCCTGAGAGTATCAAACTCAAGCGCTTTCCAGCCAGGAGGTCTGTAGCACCCACTCCACTGGGGCCAGAGGGTTACCCCGTGTCAGGCAGGCAGCGCGGGGGGAGGTTAGCGTTTTTACCCTCTCGAAAACAGCATCTTTTTCTCCGGCGAGCATCCGACCCTTTGGTCAGGGTAAAGATGATGATGTCTTCCCAGTCCTCATCTCCTTGTGGGCTATGGTGGTTCATGAATAAAAACTTAGGGAGGTGGGGTTTCTCCCATATGTCTGCATCATCAGATAGAAAAGATGAAGAGGTCTGCTTTCAGGAACAGCTAAATCCTGTGAGGAAAATATGTTGCTCCTGATTAAATGTCATTGCGGGGGTTGTGAGGATTAACCAAAACCACACTGGGTATTTTAAATAAGCGATGTACAGAATAGAGAGATGTTGTTACTTGTGTAAAGGGAGAAGGCTGTTTTCGGCTTATAGGCTCAAAAGGCAAATTGTGAGACCCATCAGCTGGTAGTATTAAAATCTATTTTGAGCTCCACTTAAAAAGGAAGAAAGCTTTAAGCAGTTCTTTGGTATGCTCGACTAACAGAAGCCTTTTTTTGGCAGGCTTGGTTTCATGTGGATTTGCATCAAGCTTATTTGACAGGATTCTTTTTACTTGCACTGTAATGTATATTAGCTTCTGATAGACTAATGTTTATAACCACTCTAATTTGTCTAAGTACGGTCGATCAATATATAAAATTGTATTGCATGTCTGGTCTCTGAGCTGAATGAATTCCACGAGTGACTCTGAGAATGTGTAGACAAGTTTTCTGCATCAAATTTAATACACTAAAGTGATTTTAAAAGACAAAACTCTGGGTCTGAAGTGTTGAAGTTGATTATGACGTACCCCGTCTCAAGTAGGGGTGGCCTCCAGGAGTTTTGGAGGAAAATCTTTTATATGGAAACTGACTCAGTTGGCAACAACAAATTCATATTGTAAAAAGCCTTTGGTTGAATTTGATTTGTTTTAGGGCAGAGTGAGAGACCTGTCACGCAAACATTGTTAAAACTGTGCTAAGCAAGCCACTAGCATGGACATGGTCTTCAATTAAATTTCCCTCATTGTTTTAAGTTTGTCTACCACCTTGAAGTCCCATGAGTTACATGTTGAGATTTCTCTAGACTCATAATGGATTGCCACATTTCTGGAGGTGGTTTCTTTTATCTTAGAGAATTATCCACTCAGGCTTTCTCACCTTTGCAGTACAGATATTTCTCTTTTACAAAATCGAAATTAGAAGCTCTTTTCCTTCTTACCGTTAAAAGTGTTAACAGCCAACTGTGGCATTTTAAAACAATGTAGAATTCAAATGACCTTGAGTTTAAGGTGGCAGATTTTCCAAAGTATGTGTCAATGTACCGAAACCATTATTTTTCAGAAATTCAAAGAAATGTGTTTATGGTTGGTAGAAAATGGAAGTTAAAAATATTTTGTGGCATGTCACAATGAAGGCAACTTTCTACCAAGCCACTTTGAGCTTGCTTAGTCTATTGTGATTTTTAAAATAATACGTAATTTTTGTAAACAAAGCAGTGCAGTTATTTCTCACTATACTAACTTCTAACTAGAACAAAAAGATGTAGAAACTCGGAAACAATGGGAAAAGAACAAAGGATGAAGTAGACTTTTACATGCTGAGGAATGTGGCGGCTTAGGAAACAAATGTTTCAAGCAAAGATTCTGTTTGTCAGTTTGATAAAGTGAGTATAACTGGTTTTAGTCGTTAATGCTAATAAACAGCATAGACATTAATAAGCATTTAGGTCTCTAAAAAGTCAGCTCTGAAAGCATGTGCAGGTGGCTTTAAAAGTTGTTTTCTATCACTTAAACGGTCGTATGTCTGGGTTGAAAAGTGGAAGTAATACATAGCGGGCCCTGAGTGCTCAAGAGAGAAGAGACGGGAAAGGGATTGGTTTTGGAGCCAGAATGAGAAGAGTGGGCTTGAATGAATGAAAATCGGAAAAACTATGCACTTGTAATTTAAAGCTGGGGTCAGGTATTTTCACTATTTCTCTCATCTCTGATTCTTTGATTCTGTGACACTGTTCACAACTTTTCAGTATGAATGATTTGATTGTCTCAGATAAAAGAGATTGCAACAATAGCTTGTGACTCGAAGGCAAGATTTATTCTGTGTTAGAGGCAGGCTTTGTAAAATGGGCCACTCTTCCAGTTGACATTTGTTTTTATAGCTGCTTTCATTGTGAAATACGACTTAATGCCTGACTGTGTTAAAACCATGTTATAGCAGTAGTCCACTAAAATTCCTTACTGCTCTATACTTGTTGTGTCATTATAGTCTAAGGTGAATATTAAAATTTCCTAATAATTTTTTATGTAAATCTATGCTCTTCAGACAAAAACTGTGCTTTGTGCAGAGGAAGAGATCTACGTACTATGACTCACTTCAGTTAAAAAAAAAAAAAGACAAACGGAAATAACATGGAGAGCTTGGGAAGCCCTCGTCATCTTGAGTGACCCATTAGATCTAAATGTTCTCTTGTAGCCCTGGTTTGAGTGCACTAAATTTAGGTGTCTGATCCCCACTTTGGAAACATGCAAAGGCGCTTGTAGTTGTCTGGACTCCTCTTAGATTAACAGGGGGCACAAGTAGAAATAGTGGAAGGAAGAATGTTTCGCCGTCACTCTTTGTTTGACACCACTGATGTATTTATAGGAATGCTTTGGTTCTTTTGGAAGCACATCATACACCATGCCAGATGGTTCTAAAAAGTCAGCTGGCGGGTAACGTGTGTGTGCGCACACGCGCACGTGTGTGCTCAGTCGTGTCCAACTCTGTGCGACCCCATGGACTGTATCCCGCCAGTAATGCAGGGATTTTCAGTTACCTACCATTGGGCTCCAAGGTCTCTCCAGTGCATTTTGCATTTTAGCACAAATAGCTCTCCCAAATCTATTTTTTTTAATTCTGGTATTAAGTAACGTAATTAATGTATATTGAATTTCATGATAAATCTTTAAATTTCCTGTAGGGTTTTTTCAGTCTCTAAACCGCGAAATAACTGCGTCTGCCCCGTGCCTCCCCCGCCCCGCCTTTTTCCTTTTTCTGAGCTGTCCGTTCTCTGATCCTTTGGATTGCGGAGTCCTTTTGGCAGTTTTCGTCCCATGCTGTGCTCTTAATGGCATGCGTTTTTCATCAGCTTACCTGATGGCGTGTGAGTTTTGCACAAGCTGGCGCCCCTCCCTACAGTGTTTCTGTTAATTCGTTCGTGGTAAGCAGCTGATACTGACTGCAGAGAGGCTGGGCGTGTTTCCTTGTGCTGGGAACAATGGGAAGTCCAGCTGGGTCTTTGTGTCCAAGACAGTGGAGTTTGGTACCAGTCATTGGGTGCACGTTTTGAATATCCAAGAGTGCTGGGAACTTTGCAGTGGTTCTTGATTCCTCTGCCACATCTCATTGACTGATCACCATGACATGCTTCCTACCATCCAGTGGTCTCAGTTCTCAGATTTTGCCTATGCTGCTACCATTTCTGGTTTCACATGACAGAAATTCTAGTGAAACCAGAAACATACTAATAAGGCCCCTCAACCATCTCTCCACATCTTCCCCCGCCCTACCGGATGTAGTCTTCACATTGTCTCTAGAGTAGTTGTGTTAAAAACAGACCTGAGCCTGTCCCTCCTCTGTTTACTTCTACGCTGTCGTTTATCTGTGAGGTCCAGACTCCTTGGCGTGGCAGCCAGGCTCCAGCCTTCCCCTCCCTCCCACACACCTTTTATTCTGGCCACCCTGGAAGGTGCAGTCTTCTCAGACACCCTTCTCTCTCATTAGGAACAGCTAAATCCTGTGAGGAAAATATGTTGACACCCTTCTCTCTGTCCCTTGGCTCAACACTCTGTTTAGGCTGCCAGTCCCACTCTTTCTGGCTCAGACACATGCCCCTCACGCTAGATTTTGGCCTTCTCATTTGTCTGCATCCGTACACCTTCACACCCATCTCTTTCAAAGCCCCGTGCTCTCACTGGAGTGGTTTCTTCGTATCTGGGCTCATCTCCTGTAGAGTCCAAGCTATGGAAGTCAGCTCTTCCATCTTTCTCATTCATCTTGGTGTGCTTTGCACCGGCCATAGAGTGCCTTAAGAAATGTTGGGGTTGAATGGATTGTCAGCAGTTTGCTCTGGGCCCTGACAATAGACGAGTCATGGTTCCCAACTCACATTCTCAGGGAGGAGGAATGGTAGACACACACATTAATAGATTAGCCTGTGTCGGTACTGATAGCAGAGGCCATGCAGAGAAAACCAGCACGGTGGGAGCCATGGCTTGATGAGGCAGTTTGGTCCTGCCTACTGTGCTGGCTTGGAAGAAAAGCTTGGGTTCTTACCCAGTAGGAGTTCACACCACCAGTGTGTTTCACAGGAACTTTCAGTTTAACAACAGATTTGTCCTTGGCCTGGGGTGAACTTAATAGGAAACTTGGAGGTAGTATATTTGTCTCTCTAAAAATTTTTGAATTACTCTCTTCTCATCACTCTTGACTTATTCTCACATGCCTTCTAGAAGGGCTTCACATGTACCTGGTTTGTAAAATATGTTTTGACTATGGTGGGATTAAAAATATGGTTCTCCGTAAAGTAACCCTTTTAAAATCTGTGATTTTTCTTTTTTTTCCCCAAAGTATTAAAGGCAAACATTTTTGGCCTTTGATCAGACCACACTTCTGGCCAAGAGAGTAGTTGAATCTTTTGGTTTTTCTCTAGTCAGTTCTAACACTTAACTAGGCAGACTGGGTCCCTTCCCTGCTTTGAGCTTCAGTCCCTTCCTTTGTAAAAATAATCCTCGACCTAACTGACCGCTAAGTTCTCATCAAGTAATAAAAGTCTTTAATGTACTCACAAAGAGAGTTTAGTGTTCTTGAAGTAATCTTGTAAACACTGCAGTGGTTACTCAGTTTTGTAAGGTGTGTGGGTGTCAGTGGATACAATTAGGCTCAAAAATGCATGAAAGTTTTGTGAGTATAGTTCAAGAGTCAAAAGAATCGAAGCTTTTTTCCCCAAGAGGTATTGAAACCTTTTTAATAAGTGGGCTTCCTTGGTTCAGTAATGTGGGAAAATGAGTGGCACTGACATGTGAGCTACGCTTGCAGTGTTTCTCGAAGTAGCAATTGGTGGTTTTTCCTGTAAAGATAGAGGAACTGATTCTTGAGAATTTACGAAAGACTCAGCCCCAGCTAGGCACACGAAGAGTCGCTGCCCTGTATGTTGTACTTTTAGAAAGAAACCTACATCTGGTCTAAATTCATTTGAAGAGTATGTTAGTATACACAGCTGCCATGTTTGGGAACAAAGTACCTGAGGCTCCAGCATTTGAGAAAGAATGCTTCACTTTGGGCTTCAGAGTTGCCTAACAGCCGCCCTCCCCTTTCTCAAGGCAGCTTGATGTAATCACAAGTGACTTACTGACAGTCTGTAAATTCTAAATGTCTGAAAGCTAGGAATAAGACCATTTTCCACGTAAGATCTTTTCTTTACCGAAATAAATAGCCAAAGGAAAATCAAGCGCACACACAGACACTCCCCCCGCCCCCATCAATCAGTCTTGAGACTGTGGTGCAAGTCACACTGCAGATAAAAATAACTACTGATACATGATTTTCAGTTTTCTTCTTTTTCAATTTGTGACCTGATTTAATTTGCAGTTCCAAATGCTCATGCTCCTACCGAGGCTGTATGTAAAGTTTTACGGGTGGTTGTTGTGGTTTACTGGCTAAGTCGTGTCTGACTCCTTGTGACTCTGGACCATAGCCCGCCAGGCTCCTCTGTCCATGGGATTCTCCAGGCAAGAGTACTGGAGTGGGTTGCCATTTCTTTCTCCAAAAGTTTTATGGATACCCCATGGTAATTAGATTTGATACTTAAGGAGTTCTGCAGCACAGAATCACACAGTCAGCATGGCTTATTAGCAAAGGGACCCTTAAGGATTGTATTTTTCTCAGAAAAATACACATATTCCCTACTACTCTTAATCTAGTACTGTGCCAGGAAATTGTGAGTCCTTATTGAAGAAGGTTAACCACTTGTTGAAGCAAACCTTTGGGCCCAAGTAACCTTGTGTCCTGGGCTCTTTTACTTGCAGAGCAGGCTTCCCAAAGACTGAGTGGGGCATGCTTGCTTTGACAGATGAAGAAGGAAGAGCCTCGGTTGTGTTTGCGGCTTTTGTGGGCCAGCAGCACGACTTGCAAAGATAAGATGAGCACGACAAAACTAGGGCTCCAAGACTGCGCTTTTCTGGTTTATTAGTGATTGCAGAGGGAAGACTCTCCCTTATACGCTCTATTACTCTGTTATTAAATGTTCTCCCCCCTGACTCGTTTCTTCCCACCTAATGGCTTTGTTATTGGTACAACTCTTCCTTTTGAAGAATCACATTTAAAAATTGCCACACTGAGTCCCAGGAAACAGCGTAGCTAATTTTTATTCTGATGACTACTGATTACTCAGAAAATTATGCACTGCTGTGAATTGCTTACAGGAAGGTGAACATCAAGTAATCACTTCAAATAGTTGGAGTTCTCTGAAGAACAGGGGGTCACTTAAAAGTGTCTGCACATGAAATCACTTCTGAATATAACTTCACTCAGGAGAACAAATAGGCAAGCTGCATTTGTCATAATAGGGTAAATTAGCTTTAAATTCCCTTGGTGGTTAAACATTTGTCGCTGTTATATTTATCTCTCTTAGACCTTGTATTGCTTCACTGTTCAGAATCAGGCCTGAGTTTGCTTCTGCAGGGATAAAGGTGAAGTATGCTTCGGTGGCTAGTCAATATTTGTGTGGCCTTCGCACAGAGAGAAGAGGCCTCTCAGAAGATATTCAGAGGTGTATTGGAGGGAGTTTTCTGGTTTTTGTTGTTCTTGTTCTGCTTTATTTTTACCCTAATTTGAACTGTTTCTTGACAGCATCTTAGAGTTGAGTGTCGCCAGTGTTCTTCTCTGTCGTGTGGATGTGCTGTGTATGTGTAGTTGCTCAGTTGTGTCCGACTCTTCTCCACCCCATGGACTGTAGCCCACTAGGGTCCTCTGTCCATGGGGATTCTCCAGGCAAGAATACTGGAGTGGGTTGCCATGCCCTCCTCCAGGGGATCTTTCCAACCTAGGGATCAAACCCAGGTCTCCCACATTGCAGACAGCTCCTTCACTGTCTTAGCTACCAGGGAAGCCCAAGAATACTAGAGTGGGTAGACTGTCCCTTCTCCAGGGGAACTTCCCAGCCTGGATGCCACTTCTTGGATCTTCCCCTACTGCCTGGATGCCACTTCCTTATTGCCAGGGTCTTTCAGATCATCATCCTAAGAGGTGGGGTGAAGGGGTGAAGCAGAGTGGTGCAAGATCAGGAAGTTGCATTAAGCCCCATCGGGTTGACAGGCACAAAGCCTGTCTCTGGAGCAACCCTCAGTGCACGGGGTGAGGTGGCCGTGGTGTAGGGCCAGCCAGGCCACATGTCTCTTGACTGTTGGTTGAGAATCCACGTCCCCAGGATGTGTGCTGTGCTCTCAGGGGCCCTTCATGTGCCTGTCATGGTGCTGTTTCTAGGTGTATTTAAATACTCCTTCATGTCCTGCTGACAGTTTTTCTTAATGCACCCTAGGAATATTTAGTGCCATTAGCAGAGTTTTATCGCATCTGTCCTCATCATAGTATCCAGGTCTGCTCCTGTGCCTTGTTTTCCTACTTACTGGTAAGAATGCTTTTCATAATTTTAGTAGTAGTTTTGAAGAATGCACAGTAGCAGTTGGTAAGTTTTATGCTCATCTTTTCTTAACCACTTGTTTCCATCCTTTTTGAGCTTGAACTTGCCTCAGAAAACTTACCAAAATGTAGTCATCACTCAGAATAACTGTAAAAAAAAATAGTTGAAGTTTAACAAACTGGTACCTCCTCCAGCCAGGAACCCATATTTGTCAACTAAGCTTCCTTTTGCAACATGTTCCACTACTTGTTATTGTTTCCCAACAGACTTTGTTCATTGGAGGACGATGTTCCTTTTGAACGTAAGAAATAAATGGCTGGAGGAGATGGAGGCAAGATTTGGTTTGCAGTAGGAGTCTGGCATGTCCATGGCTCTTTGTGTGAAGTGCAGCTGGAGATGGGTGTGGTCCGTCATCTAAAATTTCCTATCTTCAGTTTGAGGAGGTGGTTACCCTTCTAACCACTGAAGAGCTGCACAGTACATGCTATTTTATTTACAGGGAGAGACTTGGCTCTAGTGGTTTCCCCTGTACTTGCCTTCAAAGTAATACAGTGTCATTCTTTGGTAATGTTTCCATGTCAGGCCCACTTTAGAAGGAAGAAAGGATACAGCTGAAGTTAAAGGATTAAATTGGCATCACTCCTTTAGTTTTGTAAGTGCTTTTAATGTTTGATTTTTGTAGGTTGATCATAAGGAAGTGATAAGTGTGTTAGGTTATTTGTGGTTTGAGCTAATTTTAGTCTCCTGTTCACAGCTTGCTTTGTATCCTCTGACATTAAAACATGCTTTCTTAGAAAGACAAATTTTGAATGTAGGACTCAGTCTATATTCTGCACTTGGCTACATTTCAAAAGCATATTTTTCTCAGTACTTTGGTAGCTGGACACTTTGAAGCATAGCAGCTTTCTTTTAAAATCATCGATTCCTTTGCTGAGTAATGTCTGTCCTTTTCCAGCAGGTAAATTAGATTCTTTCCTCCAGGCGTGGAACTGCTGCTCCAGGACAGCAGCTAAGAGGGTATTTTTTAAAAAGAGTCTGTCTGATCCTGGGATGTAACTGTGCATAGGAAAGCTTTCCCACCCTGTCCCCTTCATTAATGGAGCCTGTACTCCTAAAGACTGGGCTTTTGTCTCTTTCCAGTACTGGTTAGGTTCACACAGGAGTTTTGCTTCAAAGCATTAGTTCCAAGCTGCCTTGCTCCCCACCCTTAAGGAACCACCCTGAACCACCCTGATATACCCCCAGGGACTTGTGAGGTGATGGAAGGGAGATCACGGGGTTTGGATTCTGGGTCTGCCTTCAACTATTGTGGGACCTCAAAGGAGTTAACATTCAGGATCAGAAAAAATGTAGTGATTAGACCAGATAACCTTACAGCATGACTGGAATCTAACAATCTGCACCTCCGTGGTCAGATGAAGAGCCAGGAGAGTGGGACAACTTTGCTGGGAAAAGCGGGGCTTTATGTCCTACGGCTGCTAGATTCAGGAGCCTTCTGTGTTCCGTGCTCCCCCCTTATCTAACAGTGAGACAGAACTTTAAATTTTCATATTAGCTCAAATCAAAACTTCAAAGACCTCATTATGTCTTTAAAAATAAAGAACGCACTCTATGTAGGCATAAATTGATTATTTTATAAAATGACCCACTGCCACGCTGACGAATGCAGTTTCTTCTGAAATTCTTCTCATGTCTAAAGAGGATTATTAGATTTTTGTAATTGGACTAATATCTCCCATTCAAGGGAGAAACACACGGTCTGATCCATGTTCTGTGCTCATTCATAATGAAACCCGGTATAGCTAACATTTACTAAAGTCTGTTGTATGCCCCAGGCACTGGGCAAAGCACTTTACATGCAGTGCCATTTATTACACACCATAAATTGGTCTTTAATAGCAGGAAATGCTTTAGGAGGACAATTAGGTGTCAAAGCTTCTATGTTCTTCCCTGCCTGAGGTCTCCCGTGTCCTAGATCAGCTTTACAACGGCCTGGTGGCCGTGCTCACACCGACGCACCACTGCAGGCAGGGGATTGTGCTGTGCCTCCTGGGCGATCAGCACCTGGAAAGAGAAGGCCAAGACTGTGACCACTGTCCGCATTTCTGGCCTGTTCCTCGGCCACGAGGTGACCGCCCAGTTGTATTGGACTTGGTCCACACAGTGTTTTAAAAACAAGAGGGGCTTGAACTTTTGTCATTGTTGGTAAATCAGGAGGAATCACATACAAATCTGGGTTTCTGACTTCTCTTGAAAATCATCTGCAGGTCATACGGTCTGAACCCAGCGTGATAGTGGTCTGGTGGGCCCAGGGGCACCACTCCCGCTAACTCCACACTAGTAATCTAACGCTAGTAAATGTGTATCCTTCATTTACCACAGCTCTCCAGTGGGTCAGCCTGTCCTCTCTTGTATGAACTACCCAGCCCTTGGACCCTTAGATTTGAGCGTCTACTCCAGGCTGGGTTTTTTCCTTAGAGTTTGCTATCAGCATTAGAATTAAGATGATTTTTAAGATGATGTTTCCACTTGTAAGTAGTACTGTCATTAGATGAAATCAGAGCAAGGGAATACGAGCCTGAGATGTGGTGGCTGGTGTCCCAGTGCCCGAGGGCAGGCCCTTGACACTGAAAGCCGGGATGAGACCCTTAAGCAGGGCTGCTTTCCTCCCTGCCCTTCCCCTCCCTCTCATCCTCTGTCCCCTTCTGCTATTCTGAGGAAGCTGGGAGCTGCCGCCATTTTTCCACCTCGAGCAACTGAGTGTGACTATATTTTTGTCCCATGTTCAATTATTTCCATGAACTATTTTTGATGATCAACTTGGAAATTAAATTGGATAGTCCATGTGGGACTTGATAAGAAGAATGACTTGCCCAAGTGTATTGCACTGAGAAATCTAAGAAGTAAGGTTTTTAATGACTTGCTTTGTGACCTGGTTAGGAATGATACCATTTGTTGTGGGTCTCAAGTCATGAAGTTTCTTTCTCTACCTGTATACTCTAGCAAGAGATGAAAAAAATGATAGCCATGATAAGAAAATATATATATATATATAACAAAGACTAGATGTGAGAGGTCTCTATATCTGTTAGCAACAGAAGTTCATATTTATTGTAAGAGATGCTGTTTCTTTGATCTCTCTCGAACATCTGTTCTTCCATAGAGCTGTGTTCTATGTAATAAGTCAGAACAAGCAATAGAGGGGAATCCCTGGTGGCCCAGTGGTTAGGACTTGTGCTTTCACCCCCACTGACGTGGGTTCAGTCCCTGGTCAGGGAACTAAGATCTTGCAGGCTGCATGGCGCAGCCAAAAATAAATGCATTTTTTTAAGTACAAGCACTAGGTAGGGCAGATTCTTTACCATTATAAAACAATCCGGATCTTTGTTCTAGGGTTTATACCTTTTCCCTTCCTAAAGCTGAATCCCAGAAGGACAGAACTGACTCAGTGTTTCAGCAGCCCTGAATCTGTGACATGATGGCACTGCTCATTTCATACCCTTTTGTATACATGCAGTTAAAGTCAGTAACTGAAGATCAGTTTCTCCCTGAAGCTTTTAGCTACCCTTCATTTCCTCTTCTGTTCTCTAGTTGCACACTCCTCTCAGGCAGAGCCCATTCACTCATTCAAGTACATGAGCTGGGAGGCAGTGAGGATAAGTGGTGTGCGAGAAAGACACAGTCGGTCCTTGCTCTTAAGAAGCTTAGCAGTGCAGCTAGCATGGGCCGAAGAGAGACAATCCCAGTTCAGTAATGAGCGCGCTCTTGGCAAAGGCCTGGGCCCTGGGGCATTCAGGAGAAGGAACAGCAGGCAGAGGCGCTCTCAGGAGAAACAGTTTATATGCGTCACATCTGGGCTTCCCTGGCGCCTCAGTGGCCAAGAATCCACCTGCCAGTGCTGGAGACACGGGTTCGATCCCTGATCCGGGAGGATCCCCCATCCCTGGGAGGATCCCCCATGCCCCGGAGCACCTAAGCCCGTACACCACAACCACTGAGCCTGCGCTGTGGAGCCGGGAACCGCACCTTCCGAAGCCTGAGCACGCTACAGCCTGTGCATCGCAGCAACAGCAGCCACCGCGGCAAGAAGCCCTGCAGATACTCTGCAGTCTGTACAGAAAACAGCGTTACATTTTAACATGTAAAATCGTTTTTAAAAGACTCTTTAAATATAAATTTGACTCACTAAGAGCAAATTGAAAATATGTGGCTATCCCCCTGATTTGCAGATGATACTTTAAGAATAAAGGTCTCATTTATTCATTGTGAACTTTAAAGAATATTTTTAATGGTGTTGGCCAGCTCATGCCACTATGTGGTCTGTGTTAGCGGTTCTCTATAAATAGATGGCTTTGTTTGAGTGATTCTTTCATGTCTAGTACCTTGTAAAATAAGTTTGCCGATAATTTATCCTAGATTCAAATGACTAAGCGATGGGCTTTAATTCTTAGGCATTTTAACATTTTGGATATGATTACAGATTCTGAGACTTTATGATTACTTAAATTTAAACATACAAATTACCATCTTGAGCAATTCTGAATGAGTTGCTGAATGTTGTCTGTTTTCTATTCACATACTTACTAAACTCATTCCTTGCTGTGTAGGAACAGTCAGAATTAGATATCTGCAAACCATTAAGGTTGTGAAACATCTATTTTTCCCGTTTTCTAATTCTGGCTATGAAGATCATGTATCAAAGTAACACTGGATTTTATTTTTTAAAGAATAATTGTTGATTACTAGTTGTCAGAGATTTGAAAAGGGAAGAGTTTTTCTTACTAATGGGTGATGAAGTAGAGTAAAGGAGGCTTTGACCATTTTTCTTTTAATAGTGAAGGAGGATGTTTACGTGTGCTTTTGGTTTTGTTTGTCCTCCTTCCAGTTGTATTTTGGAGTCACCTACGTGTCACTGAATGGATATACTACAGAACATCCATAGCAGTAGATGTGTGGAGTAGAAAAACACTAGTTCACAGACCTTTCGCAGAATCACTAAGCACAGCAGTTAAACGGGCAGAATATCGCCAGGCGTGGGGTGATGGAGCAGCTATTTTAAGATGGAAGTGAATAGGAAAGCATCATAAAAATAGACCTTCAATAGAAGTCCAAACTCTGGACAAGACTCCAGTTCGTTGATTTTGCTGTGTCTTTAGATTTGCTGAAGACAGTGAGAACAGTTAGGGCTGGAAGGGAGGTGTAGGTGGAGGGTATATCTTAGAGAGGACCCCAGCAGGGATTCATCTCCTAGTCAGTAAATCACCTTTGAGGACTGGTTTAATTACTCGCCTGCATTGTGCTGCTTATGTTTTAAGTAGGCCCCTCTGCATCCCTCCGTCTCCCCTAATTTTCCTGGCTCCTAGCGTGTCCTCTGTCCCACGGCTGCGGTCCGTGCGGACCATGTCAGTATTCGCTAGGGCTGGCCTCCTGCCATCCTCACCTTGTACGGTTCGTGTCTCTGCTTTCGGTCCGACTCCCATAGGCGTGCTGTGGCCCTTAGGGTCATCTCTGTCTTTGCTGTCTTGTTAGACTCAGACCTCCCACTCTCCGGTCATAGCACCCTGTGCCTCCACACCCCCTCCCTCAGTTACTTCCCTCCTCTGGGTTTACTCCTTCAGCCAGATTTTCAGCTGCTTGTTTCCAGCCCAAGCCCCCTTCCCTCCTTAGGCAGTGGTCAGTCCCCTGGAATGCTGCCTCTCTAGTATTCCCACCTCTCCCTTTTGCCCGTCTTCTTGCCCTCAGCACACCTGACCAGCTCCACCGTGGACCAAGCCAGCCACCTGCTTGTCTTTCCCTGGGCCCCCGCTCCTAAGTGCTGCTGGAGAAAATCTTCCACTTGTGCAGATGGACCCCCTAGGAATCTGGTCAGTAACCTCAGATCTGTCTCCCCCAGCTCCTGGCTGTCAGGTCTGAAGTTTGCCAGCCATCCTTCAAACCTTATTTCTCTTGACGGGAAAAAGGAGCTTTGTTCCTAAGACAGCCCTTATATCTGTGCTCTCCACGCCTTCCCGTCCTACCTCTGCAAGGCATCTTGTTCTGACAGCTTTGTGACACTTAGGTGTGTGTCCTTAGCCCTCTGTCTATTTTGCCATCTTTTTTGAACCACTTAAACATTTGCACACTTTCTCTGGCAGCAATTCCCCCACCATCAGCTCTTTCCAGTTGAAATGTTTGAAATAAATAGGTCACTGTGTCCATTGTTCACCTCCCGGTCACTCCCCGACCCAGGGAAGCTACGCTCCACCCTACCACACCGTGAAAATAATTGTTCACAAGGTCACTGTTCGCTTCCTTGTTGCTAAATCCAACGGATTCTTTGCATCCTTATCATAACAGCACTTAACACGGTTGACCCGTTTGCTTCTTGAATATTCTGTAACCGCGGTCTCCGCGCTCCTTTCCTCTCCCTTTCCTTGATGTCTCCTCCCTTTCCAGCTGGTTAGTCCCAGCCGCCCTCCTGCGCTCCTGGGCTCCTCTGCTGGGGGAGCCCCTGTGCATCCCCCACACTGCTGCTTTCATCTGCCTCTCTGTTCTTTGCTGTTTCAGGTGTTCACCCAGAAGTTGTAACAGCCCCTGAATTCAGAGTGGCTCCCAGACGGCCTTGGAGTCGGGCACAGCTTCCAGAATGAGCATCACTCCTGAAATGTCAGCTCGCTGTCCCCCACAGGGCCTTTG
Organism: Bos indicus x Bos taurus; assembly: GCF_003369695.1. Classification (NCBI taxonomy): domain Eukaryota; kingdom Metazoa; phylum Chordata; class Mammalia; order Artiodactyla; family Bovidae; genus Bos; species Bos indicus x Bos taurus. The sequence continues at coordinate 4,923,403 of NC_040088.1, read as the reverse complement.
TGTCTGCTGTTTGCTCTGCCTGGAACATTCTCCCTCACCAAGTCTTGTTCTGCCTTCCAGTGCCAGCGTGGGCATCTCAGGAGGCTTTCTCAGACTTCCCCGACTCCCCCATCCCTGTACTTCCGCTTCCATAGCACTCTGTGTGGTGACACTGCAATGACACCCATTGTCCTGTAATTGCCTGTTTGCGTACGTATCGCCAGCTAACCCGTCTTAGAAGTCTTCAAAAGGGCAGGACTGGCGGGATTGCTTTTGTTTGAGTCATTTCTGTCCCTTAGTACCCGGTATAGTGCCGGGCACATAAAAGAACCTAATACGTAGCTCCTGCCTGAGTCGATGAGCTGTGCTCTTTGGGTCCGTGAACTGGAGACTGGTTGATAGGGAGGCACTGACTTGGTAAGTGTTGTGCAGACCATGTGTTACTGACCCACCGTCAGTTTAGCACACACTTTGTTTTCTCTCTGACCTTTGAGAGTGTGTGTGGAGCCACCCCCTGCTCCACTGAGATGAGAAGCCCTTCTGAGCCGGATCCGCGTGGAATTCTTGGTGTCCTTCAGTGCGCTGCATGTAGGGGGGCTTCGTTCCAGTGGTCCTCATCTCAGGTAGATAGACACAGACACACGTAAATACACCCGCCGGAACTGTGTCTCGCCTGTAAACCGCCTTTGTCCTCCTCAGCTGGTCCTGCCTCTGGCGGTGCACAGCCCTCGCCGCTTGGGAGGGGCCTTTGCCCTGTGGCTTCTCAGTCCTCGTGTTCCGCGTGCTGGCCAAGTACGAGCGTCGTCAGCCGGGGGGAGTCTTCCCTCTTTGAAACGCCTTAGGTTTGATAGCTGCAACTGACCAGTGCTGACAGGAAATAGAGGCATTTGTTGAAAGCCAGAGTTGTCCTCTTGCAGGATGCAGAACTCCTGTTAGCATATGATTTTGTGGTTGGTTTGGTGCTCCTCTATAAAAGTAAAGAATTGGGCAAAAATGGGAGGAGCGTGCTTGGGTCTCTAAAGTTAGATCCTTTTTCCTAAGTAATTTGCCTTTAGAGTTTCATTTGTTTGGAATTTCCTGAGATTTTGATCTTGCCAGAAAATTTCCAGCAAAACAAAATTCTGGGCAGGTGAAGAATTTGCATGTGAAACGAAATCATTTTTTTTTTTTAAACTCTTTTCTTAACATATTATCCTTGGTTCAACCCTGAAGGTTATTCTGTTTTTTGTGACTTTCAACTTTTCCCTCATCTTCTGGTTCTTTCGAAAGGAGTGGTATTGTTTGAATGGAGGAGAGGAATAAAAATAAACGTAAAAGCCTTATTCTTGCCTAGGCAGGCTTGGCTTTACGGCTTGGAGCGGAATGACGTGTCTAATCTGGTGAAGAAGGGGTATTTTGGATTGGTTTGGCTTCTTGTTGGATTTGATTTTTTTTTTTGAAGGTTTGTCTTTTAAACTGGAATTTTTATGTGAATGTAATCACACGTGTATAAACACCCTTAGTTTCACAGTTGGCGTCACACATTTCTGTTACCTGTATTAAACACAAGTCATTGTGGTGAATGGCGTGAGGCAGGGTTGTTTTTTCGAATGAACCGAGGCCTGGCGTGATTAAGTGGTCGTAAAGCAGACTTGTGACCAGAGAGTCCTTTTCTTCCTGGTCCAGCGCCTTTCCTCCAGATGCGCCTCTCCCGGAGCCCGGGGATGCCTTCTGTCGGAGTAGCGGAGTAGAGGGCTCCTGTTGGGGCTGCTGCACTTTCCTGCCTTCAACCTGCTAACCTTGAACCCTCATTGCTCCTTACAGAAGTTGTTTTTCAACATGAAAGTACCTTTAAACAAGTTTGAAGGCCAGAGGTAGACCAGTTGAGAACAAAGTTGAAATAGCATTAAAGCCAGAGCTGTTGGCAGAAGTCTTGTAAAATGTGTTGAAGATGGTTATGGGAAGCAGGAAGCATTTCTATCCCAGTAGGTTGGGTTCAGGCATACTAACACAGTCCCGGGTTGTGGTCTCCGTTACCGAGTCCCCACTCAGCATCACATTCTTTGTCTTGTTTCCCCCTTCCTTGCTTCCCCTTCTCACCACCCTCTTCCCCCAAGGCCACTGCAGCCACCGGTAGCAATTAGCCCCATGTTGGATCTCAAGGCTGCTTCCCTGAGGACACGGGGCCAGTGGCGTTGGCTGTGGGCGTCGGAACCAAGCTCTGCGGGTTCTCGCGCTGTGGCCTTGGGACATTTGACTGGCTGCAAACTAGCAACAAATGATACTTCCACCGTCTACTCTGTAGTTGTTTTCTGCCTCTGTGTTTAAGGCCGGTTGAAGAGGATGGATGATAGAAGCAAGCCTGTGTTAGGCTTGCCTAAGCAAGCCTGCAGCACTCTGGAGAAGGAAATGGCACCCCACTCCAGTGTTCTTGCCTGGAGAATCCCATGGACGGAGGAGCCTGGCGGGCTACAGTCCACGGGGTCACAAAGAGTCAGGCACCACCGAGCGGCTTCACTTTCACTTTCAGCAGATTGGGAGAGGTGTTCATGAACAGCCGGAAAGCTGGGTGCAGCAGCCTGTAACAGAACAGGCTCCGAGGGGCCAAGTTCGGTGTCCACAGGTTTTGTTTTTTGTCTGAGTTTTAATCTCCCTGTTTTGTCTTTTTTAAATTGACAGGCCTCAGATAAAAGGCTGTGGGCGGTCTCATGTGTCGTGGAGTACCTGGGTGTGAGGCTCCAAGTTTATGACTGTCCGGAGCGTCCCTTAAATCTTACTTGGGTCAGTTCACGGGAACAGTGTTCAGATGGACTTTTCCGGCTGGCAGATTCTAGAACGGTAACCAAGCATGAAAGTACAGACAGTCCCTAATACGTAAACGTGTCCAGTACAGAAGGTGGAAAGTTCGTTGTTCGTGACACAGAACGTTGTTTCTATGGAATCAATGCGGTGGTTAAGGTCCAGACTTACCCTGGTACCTATTTAACTGCAGTATCCCTGAAGTGCGCATATTAATATGTGCTTTTCCCGGACAATTATTATATATGATGATTACTATATATAATATTTAATATTATGCGTAATAGTGATTTTAATAGAAATCATCCCAGGCTCCATCTGGGAGGTAGCGTGTGTGTGTCTCGGGGAGCGTGGAATGGGTGTGTTAACGTGTCCTGTTCTCATGCGGCCTCGGCACTGGAAGTAGTTTTGTCCTCCCCTCCAGGTAAGGATGGACTCCCATGGAGTTTAGGGGAGAGGCTGGACTCAGGGATGCGGGGGGTAGACTGGAGCTTGAGGAATTGATGAGGCTGGTGCTTCTGGGGCTGGAGAACAGCGGCAGCTCCCGCAGCACTTCTCGGGCCAGCCAGCTCTTCATTGTCTTCTGGGGTCTCCAGACATTGGCCTTTTTTCCTTGGTTACCTTTTTTTTTGCTTGGACCAGGATTTTTGCTTCTGATCTGCACCTGAATTTCCTATCCGAGGCTCCTGTTTTTGAAATAAATATATAGTCTTTTTGAGGTTTTCACAATTAAATGCTGTAGCAGAGTTGTCACCTGTTAATTTTGCTGTGAGAAATTGTAGAGTCCCAGGTGACTAAACTTTATAAACTGTACCTGTATTTCAGTTTCATCTCCCCTGATGCGTATCACATTGCAGAAAATAAGAGCTTTTATAGTTAATACTGAAACATTTCCCTTGATTATATTTCTTTTTTAAGACTTGTTTTCAGGTAAGACCTTTTCATGACAGTACATGAAGCTGTACAACGCACTTCCTACTTAAACCTTTGGAAACTGTCCACAGAGTCCAAGATGAGTCCCGCAGGCACCTGGGTAAACCTCCAGGCAGGTGACCTCTGTGGCCTCCCCACCTGATGCACAGAGATCTTCACGGGCAAGGACGGGCAGCGCGAGCCAGGCCTAGCAGGCGGGGCCTAGAGAGCGTCTGAACGGCTCCGCAGGCCTGGCCCTTGCTGCCTTGGAGAAACAGTTTGCCTCCGGGGCTGTCATCTCCCATAAATGTCACATTCCTCTCCCTGAACCCACAAATAGCCAGCTTGCACTTCATCTTCGTGCTCAACCAAGCAGTGCTGAGATGCGGGGGCCTTGGGCTGCAGGCTGACGGCGTAGTCGCCCTGGGTGTTTCCATTTAGCAGCTGGCTGCTTTTGAACTGGCTTGTGGAGAGCTGCAGGGCACAGGTTCCCTGCTAGCTCACGTCCAGCTTATTGTCCCTGACTGGACGGCTGCTGTTTCACTTCTCAGCAGAAAGGGACACTGGGCCTACCCACGCACTCGGAAAGGAAGGTGTGATGTACCACTCCTGAAAGATTGGGTCTACCGTCATCGTAAACAAGAGGGGGGTGGGGTCAGGCGGGGCTGGAGGTGGAATGTGGCTGCTCCCCAGAATTACGCATTGTTCTACAAGTGCGCTGTGGCGTAGTGTGATGGAAGCTTCTGGCATCTTATTCCTCTTAATAATCATAGCACAGAAGGGATGGGGGAGTGGGCTTGTCTGGCTGTGGAAGCTGTCATACTAAACAGCACTTTTTGCTTTTAACAAGTTTTATCCAAATGAGACTTTAGGCTTTCTCTCTCAAATTTACTGGCAGTTTTTCTGAAAACATCTAATTATTTTGCCAGAAAATCACTCAAGGACAGCCCTTTTTTTAACCTATGCAAATATGTTGCATTCTTTTAAAATAGATCAGACAGAAATGGGTTACCTGTAAGATTTTATATATTTTCTAATGCATTCTTTTTATATTAGATACATTTCTGTAGACTTTCTTATGCTCTTATTTGAAGGATGTATTTTGTAACATAAAGCACTGCTTTATCTTGTCTTAATAAGCTTCATAAATTTTTTAACTACTAAACATTTTTTTGTATGTTGTGAAATCCCCTGAGTAATTATAAAATCAGCAGACATTTGTTTACACGTTAATATATGTATCTATTCCTCCTGCTGCTGCTGCTAAGTCACTCCAGTCGTGTTCCTAGTTGCACTAAAAACCTAAAGTAACCTTCAGTTCTTTAGTTTTCCCTTTCTTCCAGCTGATTGCCAAGTCTTCCGGCTTCCTTCTTGAAGTGCGCGTCTGACCCTCTTCTTTCCTCATCTTCTCCCCTTGCCTCCATTCAGGCCCCCTCCTCTCTGGCCGGTACGGTCCCCTTCAACTGGTTTGGGCCCTTCACTTCCAGCCTGTCTTTCATGGGACGAGAAGGGATATCCTTGTCCTACTTGAAGACTTCCAGTGGCTCCCTGTTGCTGGGTCTGGCGTCTCCAGATTCCTTGGCCTCACCTAACACAGGTGCTTAAAGCCGGTCTGCGGAGGGTGTGGCCTGCTCTGCTGGCTAGCCTCCCCCACCACCCCACCCTCTCAAACCCCTCTCACCCTGTTCCCTTTGCACTTCAGACCGAGTCATCGTGGGTGCTGGATCTCCTGTCTGCTGAGAGCCTCCTTTCAGCTCACAGGCCCCACCTCCGTGGAGCACATGCCTCCTGCTCCCAACGCCGAGCTGACTGTCCTGTTCAGTTCCCTTTTTTAAAAGAACTATGGCAAATATTATGAGTATGCTTTCTCTGTTACCTCTGTGAATGCAGTAATTTTCCCTTATCCACCCGAGGAATCCATCTCCCTGGAGGAAAGTTAGTATTGGGTCCCAGGAAGGAAGCCACTGAGAAAGCATGTATTCTGCCTCTAACATGCCAAATAGCACTTTTTTTTTTAACAGCATGTTGCTCCTTTTTAACAATTCCATTTTATGTGAATTAGTGTTTTTCTTCTATTGCTTATATATTATTTTCTTCTTAGCTAGAACATGAACCCTCCAAGAATATGGGATCGTGCCTTTCAGACCTTTGTATCCTCAGGACCAAGTGTATCGTGGCGTCTGGCTTACTGTCACCTTGTGGACCTGTGTCGTGCACGCGTTAGTCACACTTAGTTAAACTGTACATAGTGCCACAAGCAAAAAGAGAAATTCCTCTGAGTACCACATTGTCCTGTCTGACCACGCCTTGATGTCCTCTGCAAGGAAGGGGAGACTGCAGGTGAAAGAGAAACAAAAGAAGTTAAGATCTTTAAAATATCTCAGGCTTCAGTGTTGACAATTCAATATCTTCTCCCCCAGTGTTTTAATCTCAGTTGCATGTAATTTTTGCCTCATCGCAAATTATAGAATTTAGCTGCCATGTAAGATGGATACCTCTGTACACCCTTCAGAAATGTTTATGAAATTAAAGAAACCACATTAAGGACTCAGCACGTAAGTGTAAGCTACCTAACAATTATTCACTAACAGAAGAGTTGTAATTTTCCCTACAGACCATTATGCTGGTCATCTATAAATTCATATAAATTATGTTGACACTTAATTCATTCCAGCTTGATTGGGTGCCCGTGGATACCAGGCAGGACGCTAGGCAGTGACACGTGCACAGGCGCGGGTGATCGGAAGCACGGCCTGTGGTCTCTGTAACAGTCACAGCAGAGCGATGACATGAACAGTCACGCAGACTATGACTTGCGGAGGAAAGTGCCATGAAAGAAAACTAAAAGGTGCAAGGAGAGTGTTGAAGAAAGGGCTTTAAGCTGGTGTGAAGAGGTCAGTGAGTGCCTCGGCGAGGCTTACAGGGTGGGGTGGGACAGCCTTTTGAACAGCAGGGGCTTAGCAGTTTTCAAGAAAGCAGGGAAGACATGCATGATCTAAGCACTGGTCTCCAGAGTATGTCACCTCCTGAGAGAATGACTCCCGGAAGTTAATTGTTCACTTGCAGAAAGTAGGACCTCCTCTTTGTTTATAGACATTTTAAAATTACGGATTTGTCTTATACTAGAATCCCGTGATTTGTTGAAGAGTACTCACATTGAGATTTTATATAATATTTTGAGAATACTAAAGTATTGATCTTACCCTTTTAACCCTTATTAAGAATTCTTTATTTTTCTAATTTATACTATATTTCATTATACAGTGATATGTTTACTATGGAAAACAAAAAAGAATGAAAGTTTTCTTTATCCCTATCACTGCACAGTGTAGGTACTATAACCATTTTGTCTATTTTCTGCCAATCATTTTTAATTGAAATTTTTATTGAGATAATTAGATTCATGTGAGAAATAATATATCCCTTGTACTCTTTGCCCAGTTTCCTCCACCTTGATGCTATTATGCAAAAGTGTAAGGCACTGTCGCAACCAGGATACTGACATTGATAGCAGTTCGTCATCTTATCAGGTTTCCTCGGCTTTACTTGTGCTCATTTGTGTGTGTGCTGTTTTCCATAGATTCTTGTATTAGTAATGCTATTTTGTGGTGTGATTTCCTTCCAGTTTTTTTCTTTTTTGCCCTCAAAAAGCATCTCCTCTCCTAATCATATATCCCTCTCATATCCTTATGTGCTTTGTCGCAACTTGTTTTAAAAAGCAACTGCCCATAAGGGAAATAAGTAGATTGAGAGCAGAATTGTCAGTCTGAATGTACTTTACCAGCTTACTGATTGTCTGTAGACAGTTCAGCCAGTTTACAGTGTCTGGCCCTGCTACTCAAAGATCCTCTGGGTGGTTTGTAATGAAGAGAGAACCATTTAGTGCCATTCAAAACAGACCAAAGTATGTCTGAAAAAAAGCCTGACAGGGATGTGTAAATGCCAAGTTGCCTGTAATTTAAGCAGAGCAGAGTAAGTAGAATAAACATATACAGGGAAAGTACAGGTAACAAAGGAGGCTTTGAGAATTTTGCTCTTATTTCTTGAGTGAATAGTCTTCTCATTAAGCCAATAACCACTTGCTTGCTGCATGTGTGGTCAGTTGATTTTTCATTAGTCATATGATTTTCATACGTGGTCTGGTTTTTGGTATTGTTTGAGTTTTCTCAATGGGAATATATTACCTTAATAATCAGAAAATACCCCCAAGTTTTCAATTTTGGAGTAAAAAGAAACAGTAGACATGTGAAAAGTAAGAAGGAAATTGGTTTAAAGTATCTGAGTTCAGGAAGCATGAATAGAGTGGGAGAGAAGCCAAGATGATTGATGCCAGTCATGAAGCTGCACAAGGTCGCTGAAAGCTCGGTGACCAGACAGACCGCTTGGAGAAATTTCGCAGAAGGAGGTAATTGCCAAGGGCATGCACATGGAAAGGACCCCAGAAGGAACACGAGGCGTGAGTGTCAGTTTAGAGTTTGGAGAGTGAGAGAAGAGAGTGCCTTCTTGTCCAGAATAGGATCTCAGTGGACGTTAGGCTCCCACTGATGAAAAAGAACTGTTTGGTTCTGGCTAACCTTGTTCAGCAACTCTTAATAATTAAGATTTAATAACGTAAGAATGTGTGGAAGGTACTTCAACAAGAGAATCTGTCTCTCAAACCTGGTAAAGTGGTGAAGTTTTTTTAACTAATTGTTGAGTCACTAAGTTGTGTCTGACTCTCTTCGAGCCCTGAACTGCAACACGCCAGGCTTCCCTGTCTTTCACTACTTCTGGAGTTTGCTCACAGTCATGTCCCTTGAGTCAGTGATGCCATCCAACCATCTCATCCTCTGTCATCCCCATCTCCTCCCACCTTCAATCTTTCCCAGCATCAGGGTCATTTCCAGTGGGTCAGCTCTTTGCATCAGGTGGCCAAAGTATTGGAGTTTCAGCTTCAGCATCAGTCCTTCCGGTGAATAATATTCAGGGTTGATTTCCTTTAGGATTGACTGGTTTGATCTGCTTGCTGTCCAAGGGACTCTCAAGAGTCTTCTCCAGCACCACAGTTCAAAAGTGGTAATTCTTTGGTGCTCCGCCTTCTTTACATTGGAGAAGGAAATGGCAACCCACTCCAGTGTTCTTGCCTGGAGAATCCCAGGGACGGGGGAGCCTGCTGGGCTGCCGTCTATGGGGTCGCACAGAGTCGGACACGACTGAAGTGACTTAGCAGCCGCCTTCTTTATGGTCCAGCTCTCACATCTGTGCATGGATGTGAGACTACTGAAAAAGCCACTGCTTTGACTAGACGGACCTTTGTCGGCAAAGCAGTATCTCTGCTCTTCAATACGTTGTCTAGGTTTGTCACAGCTTTTCTTCCAAGAAGCAAGCATCTTTTTGTAAGGTGATCTGATATTCCTATCTCTCTAAGAATTTTCCACAGTCTATTGTGATTCCCAAGTCAAAGGCTTTAGCCTAATCAGTGAAGCAGATATTCTTCTAGAATTCTCTTATTTTTTCTGTGAGCCAGTGGATGCTGACAGTTTGATTTCTTCTATTTGCAATGTGATTGATAAACCCAGAAAATGCAGTTTTAGAAAAATTACCTGAGTAAATGAAGGTAGGTTAGATGGCTGGATAAGGAGATTATATTATAGACTAATACATATATTGTGGGCCCGTCTATGTAAAAACAAGTAGTAACAATTCAAAAATAATGAGTTCATTATTTAAGAGTTCATTGTTTTGTGTGTTTGGAGGAGTAGATAGTGCTAGACTGTTAACACTGGTGAAGTTTTCCATTACCTTTATATTGTATACACTGGACATGTTTGTATAATTCCTGGGAGGGATTTTGTAAGTAAGTCTTTGAGTATTTAGGGATGTTTGCATTTTCTGATGACTCCTTCGACACTCATGTCACTGTTCTGTACCCTTGATGCCCTCAGTTTGGAACTGTTCCTGCGATTCCCTTCTGTGAGCACTGTTGAAGTTATGTAGTAGTCAGCCGTTCTCGCCTTCCCTCTCCCCCAGCATCCGATGGGAAGTATTTCTGGTTGGCGTCTGAGAGACCCTCAGTTAGTATCCGCCGCTAATTGCCCTTCCTGTTCCGCCCTCCCGGCCCCTCTGGAGGTTGTCCCCGCGCTGTATGCACGCTGCCCGCCTGTATGCACGCTGCCCGCCGCACAGCCGTCCTTTTGTCTTAGGCCTGCTCTCTTGTTGTTCAGTCACTAAGTCGTATCCGACTCTCCTCAATGCTCACGGTCATTGCTCCTTAAACCTTTCTTGTCATTTCGGTTGCCTGATGCTCCTTCTCTACTAGGTTCCTTGGGAATGGTTTATAGAAATATTCTGTGAATTATCAATGCATATTCCTAACAGTTTGCAGCTTTACTATTTGAAGACCATTTTATCTATATAAAAATCTTTGGATCACATGTTATTTCCTTCAGTAATTTAAATGTTGCCCCACTGTATGTCTCACGGTGTAGAGCGCTGCTGTGGGCGTTTGACGGTCTGGTTTTTTTTTTGCCTTTTAAGTGATTTGGTCCTTTTGCTAGATGCGCAGAGGAGTTTTTTCTTAACCTTTTGTATCAAAGTGTTATCATTTATTAAACTGTGTCTTGCTCTTGGTCATCTTGGGTCATTCTCCTCCCAAATCTGTGTTCTTTTAATATATAGTTTCAAATCTTCTTTCTTTTAATTTCAGGAGAGTCTTAAATTCAAAGTTGCAGTATTTTCTTTTGTTCCATTGTTTTGATTTCCTTCTCAGGGACTCAGCCTGTTGTGTGTTTGTTTGATTTTCTTATTCTATCATCTGTTTCTTTCACTTCCTCAAAAAATTTTTAAATCTAATTAGCTTTTAAAGTAAAAAAAAATTGTTAAATATAATTGCATGTTTAAAAAATACAATTTCAAACTTACACAATTAAAACAGTACAAAGAACCTATTTCTCTTTGGTTATATTTTTTGGAAAAAAATTTTTTTTAACTCCACTATATCTGTTTCCTTGAAGGCATTAAACATGTATGTTTGCTCTTGGGTTCTCCTTGTTTTATCTTCATTTCTGAAAATACTTCCTTCTTTTCTTTTTACTTCGTCCCCGCTTTCTTGCACTAACCTTTCGAACCCTTCTGTTTTCCGGTCACTTTGTTTGTGAGTTCTCATCCTCATTCATACTGTTCTTCCTGAGCCTCTACCATGTTCTTAGGGTCTTCTCAACTTGGGTTAGTTTCATCTTTTGTGGGCCTCTTTCTGGCTTGCTCTTCTTTTCCGTAGGGGTATTTTTTTTCCCTTGTTCTCTCGTATAGTAATGTTATGTGGAACTTAGCTGTTCCTTGTCTGTTGGCCATCTTTAAGCACACAGTTTCCTAGCAGTTTTGAGGAAGAAGGGGTGGATCTCGTGGACGGCCTAGCTCAGGGCTCTCGGGCTCCCTCTTCAGCTGCCTTTGTGAAGTGACTTCTGTGTCTCCAGGATCTGCTTCCCCTGTTCCTCCTGATGTTACCTATTATCTCAACCTTCTCTCTCCTCTGCCCCTTTTGTCCTTACCGTGCTCGATGTGGTCTACTCCCAGAAGCCTCTCGGTACAGGCTTTGTCTAGGAAGGTCTTAGTCGGGAGAGTCTGGAGGGCCTCCAGGTACCTGGGGGAGGGGGAGCCTGCTGATGCCTGTGAATCGGAGCCTGCAGGATCTGCTCCGGGTTTGGCTGCACACACGGTCGGACTGTCACACCTCCCCGTGAGGCCTGATGCTTCGGGGTTCTCCTGACCACAGCCATCAGAATCCCCCATGTCTGGATCCTCCCTCCTCCCATACAGTGCAGTGCCACATGGGTCTTAATCACTGGCTGTCCCCCACTTCCTTGCACTTTCAAAACCCTAAGGGGTTTGTTGGCGTTGTTGTCTGAGGGTTGTCTGTCGGTTTTGCCATCCTGTTTACTTTTATGGGGGAGTTCGGGGGGGAAACCTGTGCTGCTGCCACTGACTTCCCAGAACCGTAAAGCCAGAGTAGTCTCTCAGAAACATGCGTCCGATTGTAGTGTTCCTCCCTGCTTAAAAGAATTGAGTTGCGAGAGCCCTTCATGCAAACTTTCAAACATATAGAAACAGATTAGTGTAACGAACCCCTGTGTATTTGTCACCCAGTTTCAGTCATTATAAGCTCATGGCTCATCTTTTTTCCTCTGTAGTCCCTACCCATTAACCCCTCCCAGCTCTCATTTATTTTGAAGTATGTCCTAGCATCATAATAAATACTTAAAAAAGAAAAATTGAACACTCAGGGATCAGAGGAGCCAGAGCCACATCGCCTTTGGACTTGGGAAGGAAAGGGAAGTGTCAGGGAAAGCTGACGTTAATGTCCAGGCTGAGGCACCGTCAGCCCGGTCATACATGGACAGAAATTCGGAGTGCGGCCTCTAGGGAGCTGGACATCATGGCATGCTCTGCTAGGCAGGGAGCTGGGAAGACAGCACTTGCCCTTCCTGCCTGAATATTGTTTGCTGCAGAGGGCCCCGGGGGTGGGGGGGTGTGCTTTCTACCAGGCTGAGTTCTCAGCCCGGCTCCGGGCTCCAGAAAAGCCTTCTTGATACTCCAACTGCTGACCTGCTCCTCCGCTGGTCTGTAGGGGTGGGGTTCAGGTAGCCTGGATCCCATCTCAGATAGAGTGAAGCCTTCTTCAGGAAGGTAGCACATCAGAGAGCCGTACCGCCTGCAGGAAAAGTGGAGAGGAAGCGACGCATCCTTCCAAGAAATGCTGCTCTCACACCCAACCGTTCCCTGGGCATCATGGCAGGAAGTTACTCATCACTGGAAAATCACCCCAACCTTTCTGTTGAGGAAGTCCGAGAGCAGAGTGCTCAGAGATAGTGGGGTCACTGGTGCTCGCTTCTTACAGCCACTGTTTGTTTTCCAGCGCCATCCTCACGTTTTCTCGGATTTCTTCACTCCACGTTCCTCCCTCCCGGCTTGGTTTGTCCTGTTTAGCCGACTCAACTTGGGATCCTTGATGAGGGCCACGCGTCTGCAGGAGTCGTGCTCTGCGGGGAAACACACGACCTGGCGTGTCTGCTCCTTGGAGCTGAGGAGGCTCAGATCGCAGTCTCTGGGGAAGCCTGTGGAGCCGAGGCAGGTTTAGGACATGGTAGCTGTGCCCGGTGTGCCTCTGGGGGTTACAGACCCGGGTTGCAGGCCTGGATGAGTTGCGGGCCCACTCTCTCCTCTTTGAAATGGGCCTGGAGAGGCCCAGGCGGCAGGCTGCTGGGGTTGCTCCAGTCAAGGATGGCCATCCTTTCTCCTCCCCAGCCCTCGTTGCTCTAGGCTTCCTTTGAATCAACAGTGTCAGAACAGACTAGGCGAAACAGCTTGGGTATCAGCTGTCTGACTTCTTTTCTGCGCTTAGCGCCAGCCAGCATGGGCAAGGAGACGCAGCAGGTCAGCAGCGCCAGAAGAGCTCTGCTCTGCATCCATGTGGCTGCTCCCCAGGTGCTCCTGAGTTTGCTGTTCTCACTGTCACTGGCTCTTCTCGATGCCTCTCCCTTCTTCCTGTGAACAGATGTCCCCTCCGAGCAGGACTCCACTCAGTAGTGCTGTGTTTGGCCACAGCTGGTCTTCCCCACTGAGTGGGAACTCAATGAGGACAGGGATCATGACCACCTGCCCCACAACACTGGCGCAGCATGAAATGCAAGGCCAAAAATTGGCTGCAAGTACAATGATATATTGTGCTCTGGGTTCTGAAAGTGATTCTCAAAACTTGACTTTGGCATCATATGTAAGGCTTTGCTTTAAAAAATACACTTGGGTGTTAAGACCAATACTTTTAAGAATGTTACAACTCTGGCTTTTTAACTATCCTGTTCTCTAATGAACATACCTTATTGAAGTTATGCACCGTTTGCTCTGAGTAATCTTGTGAAGATTGCTTTTCAGTGCAGTAAGAAAGCAAACGTTCTAATGCTGAGCTTTTTTTCAAGTGTAGGCATGGCTTGTTCCATGAAAATGTCACTAGACTTAGTGTCTCTAAAGTTCTTTATTTATCCTGGTTTTTGCAAAATATTTGTTTTATTTGGTCCTAGGGATTTATTTTCCTGCTAAACCAGCATAAATGTCTTCATTTTGTGAGCCTTGGGAAGAAGAGTGTTTGGCTATTATTGTAATATCTTAAGGGATATTGCTTCTGCAGTAGCTTCAGTTATTTATGTAATAATAGTGACCCTAGTCTGTATCTAGCAATATGTATATGGATTTTTAGTTCCTATATAGTTTTAGTTATAGCTTTGAGATATTGAGCAAATCCTCTTGAGGAAAGATTTGGCATGCATCAGCTTTCAAAAGCTTCTAAAAATTGATCATATATTATTAGAAGAGGTTTACTGCCCCCTTCCATCCCATAGAAAATGTATTTTTTATGTATCCAGTTCTAAGAAGGCAGATGACCAAAAGGTCATGTAGCTGTTGCCATGGCTTATGACTAGAGAAGACGAGGCACAGAACCCTCTTAAAGCAGTTTGTGGTGGTGGTGGTGGTTTAGCCACTAAGTCGTATTTGACTCTTTGCGACCTCATGGACTGCAGGTCACCAGACCTGTCTGTCCATGGGATTTCCCATGCAACAATACGGGAGTGGGTTGCTATTTCCTTCTCCAGGGCATCTTCCCAACCCAGGGATTGAACCTGTGGCTACTGCATTGACAGGCATCTTCTTTAAAACAATTGCATCTGAATATGTTGAAGGAGGTGGAAAGATGTTCTGATTTAATTTGTTGAGGTACAACTATTTTTGGAGAAGGAAATGGCAACCCACTGCAGTATTCTTGCCTGGAAAATTCCATGGACAGAGGAGCCTGGCGGGCTACAGTCCACAGGGTCGCAAAGAGTCGGACACGACTGAGCGACCGAGCAACAACAACCAGCTATTTTATGCTGGATCTTGTTTGAAGTAGTTACTCAGAAAGTTGCTTTTTAATTAAATATCCCAAAGAAAGGCAATGCCAAAGAATGCTCAAACTAGCACACAGTTGCACTCATCTCACACGCTGGTAAAGTAATGCTCAAAATTCTCCAAGCCAGGCTTCAGCAATACGTGAACCGTGAACTTGCAGATGTTCAAGCTGGTTTTAGAAAAGGCAGAGGAACCAGAGATCAAATTGCCAACATCCGCTGGATCATCGAAAAAGCAAGAGAGTACCAGAAAAACATCTATTTCTGCTTTCTTGACTATGCCAAAGCCTTTGACTGTGTGGATTGCAATAGACTGTGGGAAGTTCTTCAAGAGATGGGAATACCAGACCACCTGATCTGCCTCTTGAGAAACCTATATGCAGGTCAGGAAGCAACAGTTAGAACTGGACATGGAACAACAGACTGGTTCCAAATAGGAAAAGGAGTACATCAAGGCTGTATATTGTCACCATGCTTATTTAACTTCTATGCAGAGTACATCATGAGAAACACTGGGCTGGAAGAAGCACAAGCTGGAATCAAGATTGCCGGGAGAAATATCAATAACCTCAGATATGCAGATGACACCACCCTTATGGCAGAAAATGAAGAGGAACTAAAAAGCCTCCTGATGAAAGTGAAAGAGGAGGGTGAAAAAGTTGGCTTAAAGCTCAACATTCAGAAAATGAAGCTCATGGCATCCGGTCCCATCACTTCATGGGAAATAGATGGGGAAACAGTGTCAGACTTAATTTTTCTGGGCTCCAAAATCACTGCAGATGGTGACTGCAGCCATGAAATTAAAAGATGCTTACTCCTTGGAAGGAAAGTTATGACCAACCTAGATAGCATATTCAAAAGCAGAGATTACTTTGCCAACAAAGGTCTGTCTAGTCAAGGCTATGGTTTTTCCAGTGGTCGTGTACGGATGTGAGAGTTGGACTGTGAAGAAAGCTGAGCACCGAAGAATTGATGCTTTTGAACTGTGGTGTTGGAGAAGACTCTTGAGAGTCTCTTGGACTGCAAGGAGATCCAACCAGTCCATTCTGAAGGAGGTCAACCCTGGGATTTCTTTGGAAGGAATGATGCTAAAGCTGAAACTCCAGTACTTCGGCCACCTCATGCAAAGAGTTGACTCATTGGAAAAGACCCTGATGCTGGGAGGGATTGGGGGCAGGAGGAGAAGGGGACGACAGAGGATGAGATGGCTGGATGGCATCACCGACTCGATGGACATGAGTTTGAGTGAACTCCGGGAATTGGTCATGGAGGCCTGGTGTGCTGCAATTCATGGGGTTGCAAAGAGTCGGACACGACTGAGCGACTGAACTGACTGACTCAATAAAGTAAAATTTGCTTTGACAGAAGTTAAAAACTTAGACGTCAGGTAACATGGAGAAGTATGCTTTTTACAAAACAATCTGCTTATTGACATGGCGAACAGAAATAATTTAACGTTTTCATTTTTTCCATGTATTTCACTATAAGTTCAGACACATAATAATACACACCAGATAGACACGGGGGCAGAACTCTGGGCCAGAGCCGTGCTGCCTGCCCTCTCCTCACAGAAGAACAAAGGAGCAGTGTCGTCGTAAGTGCAGGAATATTATTATGGGTTTTTTAAATTTCCTACTATTTTAATCTCCAGTGTTCCTCTTGATCTTTGCTAAATAGTTGCAAAGAATGAGTCGAGCCTTCATTAATCTTTTTTTTTTTAATTCTACCTAGTTTTAATGGTTTTTCTTTCTCTGAAAAATAGTGACTTGTTCTTTCTGAAATCTGAATGATCAGATGCAGCTGCATTTTTGTTGCTATTTGAGTTTAGGGAGAGGGAGGTTGAGCACTCTGAAGGGACACAGAGATTAGAGTAACTGTTAGGCTGACAGAAGGAGAAGAATCACCTATTCTTTGCCTAGTTTAAGATTTAGAGACAGTAGAGTGGGTATAGGTGAAAATTGTAGAAGGAAAATAAACCAGATGGATTAAGATTTTTTTTTTTTTATTGAAGTGTTACTACATACTGAAGAAGATGACAACGTTCTACCATTAGAAGCAATAAAGGAAATCGCAGAGGAAAAGGTCAATAGGCTTTGACTACTTAAAAATTTAGAACTACTTTAAAACTTTTTATTGCTTAGATAATGCATATGTGCTTAGAAAACCATCGGAAAACAATAGAAAATAAAAATTCCCTCAATCATTCTCCCAATTGGCAGCTCTATTGCTATAATGACATTTTACGATCATCCTCCCACACTTAAAAAAATTTTTATGTAAGGGAAATTAAATGTGCAAACAAATAAATTGGAAAAGTGGTTTCCAGCACAGACAAAGAATTGATGGCTTTAAAATATGTAAAGAGCTTAGGAAAAATGCTTACATTCTCAAGGCAAAGACAGGCATCCGTTCCATTGTACATCATTCAGCAGACGTTGAGTGCCTGCTGGTAAGTTAAAGGAGTGCTTACTGTGCACAAAAACAGCTGTTAGGAGGGACAGACATGGCGTTTTGTCATCTGTTTTATTCCAGCGTTTTGAGTCATAATCAAGATATAAGTGAAACTATATGGGAAACATTTTTCTTTACACTTTCAAAAATAATGTAGGTGAGTGTGTGTATAAACTTGAGATGGAAAACCATTTCTTAAGCAAGACTCCCCACAAAACTAACTATAGAGGAAGAGATCCATAAATTGAGCTGTGTTGACATGAAGAACTCTTTTTGTCGAAAGACACCGTTAACGTTGGGTTGTCTGCAGAAGTGGCCTGCTCGTAGATCAGCTTGTCCTTCATTAACCCGTAACGTGCGGTGCGTGTGCTTCTACGCGTGGTGCCTGGTGTCCCTCATTGTTCTCAGGCGCACTTCAGCGCTCGAGCCCAGGAGGAAGCGAAAGGAATGCATGTGCGGATGGAGGTCGGGGCTTCTGAACTGCTCGTTCTGCTCCTCCAGGAGGGATCAGATCCCTGGTGGTGGGAGGGGGTGTAGGTAGAGTATCCGCTTGCTCGGAGCTCTAATCCTTCTGTTTTACCATCAGTCCCTGATGAATAATCGTGGGCACGTTTGTGTGAGTTCTGTGTGGCAGCGCCTAGCTCAGAACCTCGTGTCTGTCTGTCTGGCCGTCTTCCCCACTGGAGCACAAGGTCCATGGTGGCAGGACTTTGCCTCCCTTGTTCACCCTCCTGTCCTTCTTGGTTTCCACATGGTCAGTGCTAAGTAAATATTTGGATGAAGTGAAGAGATTCAAACATTGAATGTAAACCTTGCTTCCTTGATCCGCATGCGCTGAGTTCTTTGCAGAGCCAGGCAGAAGAGCTTGGTCACCGCTTCCTCTCTTCCCCGAATTGTCATTTTACTTTTGTGGCTTCACTAAAGAACTATCACTTGAGAATGCTTTTGAGCAATGGGCATATCTTCCTTCATCATCTCTAATCCCCAAATGGTGTGTAGAAAAGTACATTTATATTGAGAAGGTATTTAGAAAACTCACTTGTTTGGTAACAGTAATACAAAAGCCTTTTCTTTGGTTATGGTAAGAAATCTTGTACTACTCTTGGAGTGTTAAATGCTTAACCAAAGCTGATTTCATTTGACATTCTGTTTCCCTCCCATTCACACTCCCAGATTATCCACAGAATACCATCAGTTTCATAAATATGGTTTTCAGTTATTTCAAAGTAGGCATATTGTGTGGGTTCCTAAGGTCCCTGTAGGGAAATTAAATGTGGAGGGAGGAAGCTGGTGGTTGGCAGTCTGGTTCCTTGTAAAGCAAGCTGTGAACCTTCCGCTCTCAGATGCCTGCCAGCTGCTTGTGTCAGCTGTGCCGCTGTCCTCGGCAAAGTGGCAGAACCCAGGGCCTGAACACGCCAACTGTCCTTATGGAAAGCAGAAGGTAAACAAAACAGAAGTGAAAGTGGATTCAGTTTTTAGACTGTTCTCTTACAGGAACGGTTTTGTGGTTCTCAGCATTCAAAAAAAAAACTTGTTCCAATATGCTTCACTGACATCAGTTACTGTAAGTCTGATTCATTTGCTGCCTATTGATTTCTGCCCAAGGTGAAATTTATGACATTTAACAGAAAACGTAAGTGATGTTAAAAAGCAACAAAAACAAAAACCAGATACTTCAAGGATTGTAAAAATAAGGTTTAAAGTCAGTGACCCTTGAAAACACAATTTTCATATTTCTTTGTTAACTATTTGACTGTGTAACCATAGAGTTGTTAAAAATAAATGATAATGTTAACGTTATATTAAGCGTCCAAAGGATAATACAATTTACTTTGCAGATTTTTTTTTACCCTAGTATCCTGCAGCTTCACTCTGACGCTAGCACGCGGGCACTGACTTTTGTCTTGGAGGCGCGCTGGGGCCGCTCTGTCCTGTCTCCTGTTGTCCACGCTGTGTCCCTCTGCACTCGCTTCCAAAGTGCCTGTCCTTTGTGTTCAGTGCAGAGTTTATCTTCATCTGTTAAGGTCTGTTGTTTAAATGTCAGTGGTTGTCAATTTCATTTCAAGATTTCTCATTTATTCTTTCCTATCTGCTTATTGGGGCTTCATTTATTCCTTCCTAGATGTATATGTAACATCTTTTTTATACACAATTTCTTTATTTATCCCTGATCTCAAATACATTTATCTTTAAAGCACCTGACAAGCCAACAGTAAATTTCATGTGAAATAGTTATTTTTCTAGTTGATTATCTTTTTCAGAACGAGTCTTTGGTGGTGGTGTGTGTTTTTCTGTTTTTGGTATTGTGCTTACAGGTGATTTTGAGTGAGGGGCTGTTGTTTTCGTTTGTTCTTGTTTTGTGTCTGAGCCTAGCTGTGCCTTTGTGGTGATGGATGGGGAGGCCTGGCGTGCTGTGATTCATGGGGTCGCAGAGTCGGACACGACTGAGCGACTGAACTGACTGTGCCTTTGTGTTCTTCTCTATGTTTAATCGACCCTCACTTTGTGTTCAGAGCAGAGGGTGTAGTTCAGAGCTGAAATCAGCCCCACCACCTCTACCGGTTGGTTCCCCGGTTCCCCTTGCCCACTTTGTGGAGGGTACTCCACACTTCCCATGCCTGCCCTCATCCTCTGATTTGTGGGGAATTTGTAAAACAATTTGATTCTGCTTTTTTCCATGTCATTTTCCAAATGCACGTAATTGTTCTGGTAGTGATTTGTAACTCCATTATTTTTGAACCTCCCCCCGAACAGTGGACAGGATGACCCAGCGTCTCCATAGGCTCTGGCGAGGCTGATCACTGCAGGTCTGCTGTCTTTTGAACGCAGGCTGGTTGTGCTCATTTCTCCTTCCTCTCTCTCAGCTTACCACATTAGATTCTGAGGCTCTGGGTTTACTTTTCAGCATCTTTTTCTATTCAGTACATAATCATTTTAAACTTTAAACCAAAGCAGGCTTGCTACTCGTTAACTAAATTTTAAACTTTTTATTATCTAAGCATTGTAGATTATCTTACAGTTTAGCAGTATTGACTATGACTTCTGGCATATTGATTATATAAATGGATAAATATAATCGTTTCCTAAGGTTTATTGGAAGAGCTGAATGAAGCTCCAATACTTTGGCCACCTGATATGAAGAGCCAACTCCCTGGGAAAGACCCTTATACTGGGAAAGACTGAAGGCAAAAGGAGAAAGGGGTGGCAAAGGATGCGATGGTTAGGTAGCATCATTGACTCACTGGACATGAATTTGAGCAAACTCTGGGAGATAGTGAAGAACAGGGAAGCCTGGCGTGCTGCAGTCCATGGGGTGGCAAAGAATTGGACGTGACTTAGTGATGACTTAGCAACTAAACCACAACAAAGATCTTTGTAGTCAATTACATTGTTCCATTAACCAGTATAGACAGAGTACAGCATTGCTTTCACCGTGAAAGACGTTGAATTTCTGATTTTGAAAGTTGTGTATTTCTCAGTATGCTTTACTATACCGTAATTTTATATTGTCATTTATAAT
Organism: Bos indicus x Bos taurus; assembly: GCF_003369695.1. Classification (NCBI taxonomy): domain Eukaryota; kingdom Metazoa; phylum Chordata; class Mammalia; order Artiodactyla; family Bovidae; genus Bos; species Bos indicus x Bos taurus. Next base: position 4,902,847 of record NC_040088.1, on the reverse strand, counting down.
GAGATTTATGAGTAACAAAGTTGTTCAACACAAATGTCACTTTGAAGATTTGGTTCCTAAAATTCTAGTCTAGCCATCCCCGCCCCCCTCCCCACTTCTATATATATCTTCCTATTCAGTGGTGACTACTTGCAAGAGTTCCAGGAAATGTATGCCCTATATGTTCACTTCTTATTTTAAATTATTGCCTTTACTGTACTTCTGTATTTCCCTTTGATCTAGCTCTATTTCTGAGAGCCAGTAGTTTCCTTAAAGTACTAGGTAGCAGCTAGAACAGTCAAATTAGGCAGCCATTTGTAAAACGAGGTGTGGGGAGTAGAGAAGATGTGAAGATACTGAGGAGCTGCGGTTCTGGCAGATACAGGGTGCCGCTGGAGTGCTTTCTTCCTTCATTTGAAACAGATGGCTGTCTGAACCATCTGAAACAACCGTTTATGCTTTGAATTCGTGTTTCAGTAGCTCTTTTAGTACTATCTTGTTGAGAGGCTGTGTGACTCAATTGCAAAGCAAAATAGTAGTAATAATAATTATTGTTATTATTGGAAAGTAGGAGTGGACCAGACATTGGTTTAAACGCATTCTCTTTCAAGAACATTTCTATTGCATAATATGAATCAGACTGGTACACAGTTAAGGACTCCTTGAGCACCTTTAGAACCATTCCTTAATTCAGTCATTAGAATTAGGTTGAATGCCCACTCTGGGCCCAGGCTGGTGCTAGGAAGGTTGAGAGTCTAGGACCTTCCCAGTAGACTCCCAGCTTTAATGAGACACTGGCTCCACCTCATCACTCTTGGATAGTTTTAAGAGAAATAATGCATTTTACAGTGGAGCCAGAGACATTCGCCCTCTTGTGGGACTGAAGAGAGAAGGATGTTCAAACCAAAATTGCTAGGTTTAACTTAACAAAGTGCTATAAACATTAGAATATTTCTGCAAGCCTGGCTTTTATGCCTATGTGTTTTCAAAAATTAGAGCTCTCACGTAAAGCATTATCAGCTTTACCCCATGTTTGACTTTTGCCTAATTGGATTTGGGAGGTATTTAAATAATGGATAATGAGCTTTCCTGTAAGTAGACAGACTGACTGACTCTGGGCCCTGATTCCTTCTGTTCCCAGAGCCTTATGAGGAGCTCAGTGGGTGCTCGCTTGGAGGTCATCAGTCATCTTCTTAAGTGAGTGTGGAAGGATGGGGAGTCAGAACTAGCCTCAGAAATTTTTCAAGTAATGATGGTTTCTGCCCTACCTTGCCTCTTAAGATCGATTTTCAGTTCAGATGTTTTGTTTAAATTTTATCAGGCATCTTTATCCCAACTTTCTAGCCCAGATCAGTCATAATTTTAAAAGAACTTGTTTTTTTTTTCTCTCCCATGAAAATGATTCACTGTAGAAATGAGGCAGATCATTTTGGGTACCCAGTGCCTATATAAAATGACACGGTGTAATTTAAACCACTCACCAGTAAGCTGTGACTGAACGTGAGCTCTCCCTTGGCCGCACACCGTCAGATGTGTTCTCTAGGAGAGCGTGAACGTTTGATGGCTGTTACACGTGCTGCTTTCTCTGTCACATTTCTGAAGAAACCTGTACCAAGAATAGGAAGTAGACTCCAGAAAAGCCAGTGAAGCACCGTCCGAGGGAAGGAGACGGGCAGCTTATCTGTTTGTTGGTGTGGGCCATTTCACTGTTCCCAGTTCTCATTCAGTGTGATCTCATCCCTGAAAGGGTGAGGTGCACTTTGAATGGTGCTTGAAATGTTGAATGGGGTTTTTTTAGGGGATGCTTCTGAGAATATGTTTCATGGCAAGTTTACTATTTCCTTCTTGGCTTGGCTCCTAAATTTTCCCAACAGTCATCTTCTCATCATCAGCTTTAAGACCTTTATCCTGTTTTATTTTCTCTGTGTGGATGTTTTGCACGCCTCAGTAGATTCTTTAATCTTTGGTCAAAGTAGTAAAAGATCTAAGGATGCCATGTGCTTGTGATGGCAGTCCCCTTAAACTTGATCATTAGTCAGTGTCTGCTTTCTTCAGCTGTTGGAAGGTCGGCTCACCTTTGATGCCCTTTTATTTATTTATTTTTATTTATTTATTTTTTTATTTTATTATTTTTTTTCTTCTAATTTTATTTTATTTTTAAACTTTACATAATTGTATTAGTTTTGCCAAATATCAAAATGAATCCAATGCAGAAATCTTGTTTTGCTGTAGTTCTGTCACATTTCGAGGGACAGTGGTTCATCTGCTATTTTTCTAAACCACTATTGGTAGTTAACTTTTAATTTTATAGGTGCTTTTATCACTCCTCAATATTAATACTATAATCCTGGCATTTTGTTTTACTGAGTGAAATGTAAATTCATATTTAGAGCCTGCATGTATTTCTCATGTGCAGTTCTGAAATAGAGAAACACTTAAACCAGGTTTGTTTTATTATTTGTAAATTATACCTCAAAATTGATTAGACAACAGGGACCTATTGTGTAGCGCATGGAACTCTGCTTAATGTTCTGTGGCAGCCTGGATGGGAGAGGGGTTTGGGGGAGAATGGATACAGGTCTGTGTGTGGCTGAGTCCCTTCTCCACTCACCCGAAACGGTCACAACATTGTTAATTGGCTATACCCCAGTACTGAATAAAAAGTATGACATTTGGGGAAAAAATAAATCAGGAAACAAAAAGAAATTGGTTAGAAAAACTGGCTGAACTACGTATTTAAGATCTGTGCATTTGACTGTTTGAGGCTGCCTTAATTTTAGACTCTTCTTTTAAAAGTATTGTGTGGATAGCTTCTATTTTCCCAATATTTTTATTAGCTGTTTTGGTGTGTTCTCTTCAACCAAAAAAGTACAGATTACTAGATCCTTCGGCTACATAGAATCAGTCGCACACTGTTGTTATTTTGGCCCTTATTTCCTCAGAATGAATATTTTTTCAGTGGTTTATTCATATCAACTGTTTCTTCCATCTTCTTTCAGTCACACCAGCTGGACTGATCAAGATTGTTTCATGTCATAAGGCAGATTTGTACCTGTTGGTGAACACTTCCAAATAACAACTAGAGTAAGAAATTTAAAAATGAGATTTTTTTTTCCCCCTTGAAGTCATTTTTCTGTGCTCTGTAGCATTTCCCCAAAAGCTTAATCTCATCCATAAAAGATGTGATGGATACATTACTACTAGACTAATTTGTTTAATCTCAAGTGAGTTTATATTATCATACTTTTCAGGTGCTATCTGTCTTGCTCGTACGAGTCAAAAACCTTGCCGTTTTGTAGGTTTTTCTTTTAAATAGCAGAATGTGGACTTCCTCTTTAAATCCAAGTTGAATGTATACATGGTTTAAGAAGTTTTATTGGCTGCCCACATCTCCCCATTCCCAGTCTTTCTCTTTATGAATGGCTTTTGAACTCTGAGCCTGCTTCGAGCTTGCATTTGTTCCCAGATTTTAAGGAAAATGTCTATCCTTTGATTCATGAGTTTAGCTCGTCAGGGAGATACAGGATGTGGCTTTCTTAAGCCCCCGCCTTCTGCTGTCCCTCGTGCTTCCCCGCCCCGTTCCCCCAGCCTGTGATACTTCTAGGTGAAAGCCGTGTTCACTGTTTACATTGTTGCCTCGCACACAGTCACAGGTAGTGCTGTACTGTCATGCTTTCCTTTTTAATTGATTTTCTTGTAGTTAATAATTGCCTTTTCTTCATTTGCATAGTTTCCTTACTGCCTGAGTCACCAGGGAAGCCCCTACCTGTTGTTAACTCTTCTCATACCTTCTGAGAACCTCTCACAGCAATTTTCCACCAGCTCAGTTAGCACCATCCAATAGAAATAAGTACCAGCCATGTATGTAATTCTGCTTTTTCTAGTAGCCGCAGTAAGAAAGGGGCTTCCCAGGTGGCGCTAGTGGTAAAGAACCCGCCTGCCAGTGCAAGAGACATAGGAGACCTGGGTTCGATCCCTGGGTCAGGAAGATCCCCTGGAGGAGGGCATGGCAACCCACTCCAGTATTCTTGCCTGGAGAATCCCATGGGCAGAGGAGCCTGGCAGCTACAGTCCATGGGGTCGCAAAGGGTCAGACACGACTGAAATGACTTAGCATGCAGCAAGAAAGGTAAAAGGAAGCAGATGAAAGTAACAACATAGTTTGCTTAATCCAGCATGTTCAAAGTGTCATTTCAACCAATAGTCAATGTTTCAAGTATTTGAGATATTTTAATTTCTTTTCTTAGTACTCAGTTATCAAAACCCGATGTGTGTTTTTCACATTTGCACAGCATCTCTTTGCAGACTCACCACATCTCAGGTGGCCTATGGCTACTGTGTTAGATAGAGCAGCTTCAGGTGACTCAGCAGCCCTGGTCTTGGAGGAGGCATCCCTCCTGGACACCTCCGTCCCTCTGTCTGGGTCACTGGCTCTGAAGACTGCCACACGGCATCCATCTTGAGACCGCTTTGCTTTGCTTCTCAGTTGGCATCCCTGTTTTCTGGACTGCAGGTATTCTCGTTTCCCTCTGGTGGTCTTGCTCAGTCACGGTGGGTATGCTGGACAGAGGCATGCTGTTGGCATGTCCATCTCTTGAGTCACTCTGGTCTGGTCTGGGTGCTCGCCTCCTGGGGCTGGTGCGTAGCTGTCATCCTGGGCCTCCCCCACCACAGCCTGCGTGGAAATTTCCTGTGCCTTTGCTCTTGTGGTGGATCCTTTTTTGTTTGTTTTTCCCCTGGGTACCTTACATCTTTCTCTTCCTTGGTTTTTTCCTTCACTCAGGTGGAAACGCCAGTGGATGCTGAGAAACGGAGCAGAGGTGGTGGGGTCTCTGAGGCCCTACAGATCTGAGCGGTTTCTCTCGTTCCTTCTTGCCTGACGATTATTGGGGCTGTGTATAGAATTCTAGGTTGGACATCATTTTTCTTCAGAATTTTGAAGGCATTGCTCTGTTGCCATTCAGCTTTCAGTGTTCTTGCAAAATCTGAAGCCATTCAGATCCCCTTACCTTTTGAAAGTGAACTATTTTTTCTTCCTGGAAACTTACAGAATCTTCTCTTTGTTGGCGAGACCCTCGACCTGCATGGTACTGTGCTCCAGTGTGGGTCTGTTTTTATCATTTTGCTGAGCACCTGATGTATCTGGTAGATTTCCTTGAACTAGTTTTTAATGTTTTCTTTCCTTGCATTTTATTCTGCTTAATTTTCCATTGTTAATTATTTTTGCCTTCTGGAAAAGCAGAATTTCTTCTACCTTTATCTTCTGACTCTTCTGTTAAGCTTATCATTTCTGCCATTTCTTGTTTTCAAGTTCCAAGAGACATTTTTATCCAACATCCTGTTCTTAATCCATGAATGTATGGTTCTTATCTTTCTGAGTATATTAATGATAAATATATTTTTAAGCTTTGGTTTCTCTGCACTCTTTGTTCCGAGGGGCTTGTTTTTCCCATTTTATTTTTCCTTTAGATCTCTTTCGTACTAGAGGCATTCCTTCCTCTGACGTCTCTTAATCAGTGGTCTGCACGTGATGAAGATGGGGGGCTTCCGGGGTCTACTGCAGGCTCCCAGCAGGTGCACGGGGCTGGTCAGCACACGTCTGCCTCGAGGCCTCTGGGTGCAGGTGGGCTGTTGTTTGTATACCCTCATGATGGTACCTTTTGGTCTTTCCTCTTGTTTGCTCATATCACCTGGACGGCACTCTGCCCCCTGATTCACATTTTCCAAAAAGTAAACTCCAGATTTCAGCAGAGGTGTGAGGCAGCAGGCACCCAGCAGCGGGAAGGGGGAGGTAGGGGCGGAGATGCAGTTCCTCTGGTCCAGCCCTGCCCCCCTGCGGTGAATCCCACCCCTCATTCCAGAAGCAGGCTTCCTGCCCTTCTGGAGGGTTCTGTGGTGGAAACCAGGCCGGTGCTCTGCTCTCCCAGCCACCGGCTTGTGACTGAGCCTGCTCCCACCTGCCAGCTGCTCATCAGTCTGATTGCCAGCTTCCAAAGCTGTGCTGCTGTTGTCTGCTCTCCTGTTCTCTCACTGCAGCCTTTCCCTTTTTTTAAAAAGTTCTGTTAAAACATACATAACAAAGATTGACCGTCATAACCATGTTTAGGTGTACAGTTCAGCGGCATTGAGTATATGCACATTGTTGGGCAAGCTTGTCTTTCATGACAGTACTAGTAAAATACAGACGTAAAGGAAAAGATCTCTAAGTGGGGTTATAGTGGTGTTGATGTAGAAGAGCAAAATGAGATGTGTGTGGTCTGTCTGGTAGGACACATGCTGCAGTCTCCTGTGAGCTCAGGCACTCGCTCTCCTTCTGACGGTTGGTTTAAGGGGGTTTGTTTGCCATCCCCTGGGAAAGCATTGGGGCTCCCAGGTGGTGCTAGTGGTGGAGAGTCCACCTGTCAGTGCAGGAGACTTCAGAGGTGCGGGTTTGATCCCTGCGTTGGAAAGATCCACTGAAGTAGGAAATGGCAACCCACTCCAATATTTTTGCCTGGAAAGTTCCGTGGACAGAGGAGCCTGGCAGGCTATATAGTTCATGGGGCTACAAAAAGTTGGACATAACTGATGGCATTTGTGTGTGCACACGCGCACACACATGTATGGGAAAGTGTTTAGATAGTTGTTTGGCAGAAAGGGGCCTTTTATCTGCTCTTGATAAACTGTAGCTTTACAGGAGGTTGCAGATGGAATTCCCAGGCCTGACACAGAAGGCTCTCCAAGATCTGATCTCTACCCACCTGTGTACTCCAGCCCTGTCATTCCTCCACCAGCCCACTCAGCGTCCCCACACAAAGTGTGAACCCCAGCCCCTGTGCCTCTGCTGTGCTGGGTGTTCTGAGTACTGCGCCCCGTTCCCATCTCCTTGCCCTCTTCCTCGTCGTTCTAGCTCCCGGCCCCACACCGCCGCCGCCCGCCTGCGGCATGCGGGTATCCTTCTGTCTCCCTCCCGTGACCTTGGACGTGCCTCTTGAATTAGCACTTGCCTTTCCCGCACTCCCCGGCCCCCTTTGCTGTTTGTTTCTGTGCTGCGTCTTCCTCAGTGCTTGGCACATGGCCCGCACGCAGTCAGCTGGGTTCCTGGTGCCAGAGTTTCAAGAGAGAACTCTTTATCTCTTATTTTGTAGGATATCCGACATGAAGCCAGTGACTTCCCATGCAGAGTGGCCAAGCTTCCTAAGAACAAAAACCGAAACAGGTACAGAGACGTCAGTCCCTGTAAGTATTCACACACCACAGTTACCTGCTCCCATCCAGCCAGCCCCTCCGAGGCTGTGGGCCTCTCAGACTCCTTTAGCCCTGGGGTTTGGTAATAAATCAATAGCAGTTGAGGTTTATGACTTGATTGTTTCCTATGATGAAGGTATTAGAGGCTTATAGTAATGGCTCACTTTTCCGCCCATGGAGGAGGGATAAGGTTTCAGTTTCTAGAAAATTCAGCAAAGTTCAAAGCGCTTTCCTTAGCTTTGACTGTTTTAATGATGAATCATTTCCTACCAGCTGAGTGTGTGTAATGGCAGGCGTAATATACCCCTTCCGGGTGACTCCGCGACAGTATTGTTGGGCCCAAGGCATTGTACTGACCAGTAGTGATGCCCTGCGCGGGCATGGGCCAGGGTCGGGGAGGCACTCACCTGCCGCCTCAGCTAGAGACGCAGTCGGCTCTGCTCGCTGACCTCACCTCCCCCAGCCCACCCCCTCCGCCATCACTGTTTTTCTGGCTCTTTCCTATCCTTAGTTCTCAGTGTGCCCGCTGGCAGCCTCCTCTGCCTTCCAAGTAATTGGCTTTCAGTCTGCTGATATCTCGAAAGTGAATGAACTGTGTTAGAATCTGTGTAAAGTGAGAAAAACTGGAGAGGAGGGAAGGACAGGAACTTCACCACCTCCTCTGGGTCACAGAGAGCCTTGGGACTCACCTCCACGTGGCATCGCCCAGCAGCGAGGGCCGTGGTTGGAGCAGCTCCATAGCAGTGCCCTCTGCCGGGGACGTGACGATGCCGCCAGGCCCCCGGGCAGGCCCGTCCTACCGAAGCCTGCTGCAGGGGCGGCTCCCGGTGCCCTCCACAGAAGAGTGGCTGTGCCCCCTGCCGGATGGTGCGGTGCCCCAGGCTGTGGGGGGGGCGGAGTGAATCAGACCTGGGCTGGCGCTAAGCAGTCTGCCTCCGACGGCTGCCGCGGCGCTCTGCCCCTCTGAGCTGCTGGCCTCAGGCGGGTTGCCCTCTCCCCTGATCTTCAGTCACACAGGAGTCACAGGGATCTCAGGACTGGGCGCAGACTGAAGTCAGGGCACATCAGTGCTTAGCCCCGAGTCTCACTGTCAGTGTCGGCTGTGGTTGAGACGGCCAGGAACTGAAGTGCCCGCTAGGCACGTCCACCACGTGGGTCTAGGTCGGGTGACACAGGATTTTGCCCCAGTGTCTGATTCTCTTGATTTAGCACTTCCAGGCTACGGCTGCACATAGATTTTATTTAAAAATAATACTAATGGCCTCTTCTCAGGGAATTCTGCCATGAGGCCCTGGCCAGCTGCCCTGCGCTAGAATCACCGTCGCAGTTCACACCATGCACACGGTGCCCACCAAGCCCTTGGTCTGTAGGCTTTGCTGTACTCGCTCTGAATTAGGCAACAATATTATCTTTCATATTTCTTTTCTATGATTTCGATCAGTATTCATCTAAATAAGGTTGTAAACCAGCTTTACAGAGGGAAAAAAAACAGCATTTGAAATATTCTTCCAGGGATACAATTCCCAAACTTTTTAACCAGTCTTAACTCCTTGCGTTTTTCTCCCCTACCTCCACTCTTCACTAGAGAAGGTAATTTGCTTTTAAAATTATGAAGGAAATGGGGAGAATGTTTCAAGGTAGAAGGTGATCCTATTATCTTCCATTTGGCAGGTGAAAAACTCAGCACTCAGAAGATAAGTTGTCTGTCCAAGGTCACCACCCAGTGCTGTGAGACCGCTTATCTCCATGGCCCATTTCAGTATCACCCGAGTATTTCAGTGTGTAATAATCCTCTATGATGAGAAACGTTATTCCAAACAATGGCTAATTCACTAAAACGTCTCTTTGGAATGCTTTCGAATAGAAGGCCCTAACTGCTTACCCTGTTAGGTTTTCCTTTCTCTCTGGGCGAGGGGAGAACTGTTTACGGGCCGTCTCCTGAGTTTACCGTCCCTTGTGTTGTACCAGAAATAAAACACCCACCTGCGCTTGTTAATGGCCCCGGCAGGATAAGGAGAGTTGCCTTCGGGAAAGTAGGGCTTTTGTGACCGTGGCAGAGAGGAGGAGAAGCGGCTGTGCTTCTTCTGTCCCCTGGGGTGGACCTTTCACATGCGAGTGTATTTCTAAAAGCTATTCTGAAAGTTACTTTAATATACTTTCGGTGTTGTGTTTTGGATTCAGAGTCTGTGTTTTCCTGTTAAACTCTCTTTTAAGTGTCTCTGATTGTGACATATATGTTGTACTTGAGCTTTTCTAAAGACAACCTTGTATCAGGCAGTTCAAGGTGTGAGTTTTCACCCTGTTGTAGACTTCAGCCGTTTAATCTTGGAAGCATTAGGCACAGGTGAGGCTGAGACGTGATCGTAAATCTTACCAACTTGGTTCATTGTACCAACTTGAACTCTGGGGACTGGGTGGAATATTGGTGGATTTTGTTCCCTTTTAAAGATCAAAGCCATTGCATTTTTCACTCATAAAAGTATGTTTTAGGCCTCAGAGAACAGATTCCTTGACATCCCCTCCCCCCCAGTCTTCTGAGGTATGAGGACAGTAATAAATAAGACGATAAAGCCTAAAAACAGATTTCCCAAACAAGAATTAATAATCTATGTTTTAGTGTAATTTGTTTCTGTTGCTATTTTGTATTAAGTTTCAGATACTTTGAGAAACCTTCTGAAAGTACTAGCGGTTCCCATTATTGGAGACACTTAAGTTAATCTCAGAACAGTTTGGACTCAGCCAGTGTGAACACCCTGAGCGCCTCACTCGCTTTCTCTGCTTTCCCCATAGGGCACATCGCGTGTGCAAGCACTTAAGTCCCCCTGGATTAACCTTGCGTTCTGGTTTGCCTTTCAGTTGATCACAGTCGGATTAAACTTCATCAAGAAGATAACGACTATATCAATGCTAGTTTGATAAAAATGGAAGAAGCCCAAAGGAGTTACATTCTCACCCAGGTAAACAGAGTCTGAATTTTTCCCTAGTGGGCTTCGCCTCTCTCGATGTCAGCCTAAGAGTCTGACAGTGCCGTTATCCACGCCTCAGATAAAGTCTGCCACATCTTTTAGAAGATCAGGTTTCTAACCCAAAAAAGCAACATGGAAGGGAAAAGTCTTCCTTCAGAGATTCAGTCTGGTCATGACATGAATCTTTTCTGGGAAGTATGGTGTTGCTGGGTTTGTAGACAACAGCAGTAAAATGCCAGGGTTGTCTTGTTTGTTGACAGAGGCAGTAGCTAGAAAAGACTGTACCTGTGTTGAGTCCCTAAGCATTTGCCTCAGGGCATCAGGGCTGCTTATGGACACGTAAGAGGGTTAGTAATAGACCAGAAATCTTTATCCAGATGGCCTTTCAGAATTCCTCTGCATGGTCCTCATTCCTTGGGGGTGGAGGGGTGAGTTAGGTTATGTGGAGGAGCATACAAACTCACTTGAAACTCCCATTGGTTTTTGGCATCTTTATGGAAAAAGAAATCACAACAGTGGTTTCATAATTGGCCTTTTGTGAAACACTGGTATATGACCCAAAGACCACAGGAGCCCGGGGAAGAGTGAAGGGGTCTCTTTTAACCGATTTTCTCAAGTCTTCATCTGTTACTGGTACATTGATATACACAGTCTAAATCTCTCTATATATAAATCCTGATTTCCTCTTTTCTCTTTGCATGTCAGTTTTTCAGTTTTACATTAGGTTTGGGTCCTAGGGTGACTGAACATCATCACCCTGTCTAATATTTGGAGGCTAAAATGACAGTGAAGCTAGGAAGCACGATGACCAAAGTCTGCTTTGGGGCGGGTGTCTTCCTGGTGGCCCTTCTTGACTGTCCCTTTTGTTCTGTCCGGGTTCCTCTCCGCACATGACCAGAGTCGGCCCAACACCCCCCCAGTCATTGTACGGAACATCAGTCCCCAGGCCCTCAGCCCGTGATCCTCCCAGCCCTTCTGGGGTTGGGGTGAGGGGCAGGGAGACCTTGGTGGCAAGCTGGTGGGAAGAGGTTGTGGCAAAGTGGCTTCTTGGGAACTTCTCTTTTAGAAGTAGTCAAGTTTCTTACTTTCTGATTTCAGCCATTCAACTTTGGTCTGGGGTCAGCAAGCCCAAAGCAAAGATAGGGTATATAAAGTCAAACAGGCATTAGGAAATCACCGTGAAAACTTACCCCGCTGTCCTCACCGCACTCACACCCTCGCGGTTGCTTGGCACATGTGAAGTTCTGTCTGTCTGTCAGATCACACCCCAGATGTACCCAGCTGCTTGCTGACGTGGTCTCCCTCTGCCCTGAGGTTTATGTAAGGGGTTCGAGCAGCCTGGCCCAAAGTCGCACTGCTGGACGGTGGGACTGAGCTCATCTCCATGCCACAAAGCCAAGAACACGGTGCCCATTTTTAAAATGTGTTCATTAAGCAAATAATGCAAGGCTCTCGTCTCACTTTTTAAACCTGTAGGGAGAGTAATGTCACGGATACTGGCCTTCACGCCCACCTTCAAGTATTGGCTGTTTGGTGTGTGCCCTTTCAGATCTTCCATGACTTTAGTCCCTCAGACCCGTTCTGGACTGGAGTGGTGTTTGGGGCCGTGATGAGAACTCCGGCTGTGGGCCAGTGGCACCGCAGCCCTTGCCCACCCTGTCTGTGTGCCCTCATGTTTTAGGTTCCATGCTCCGAGGATGAGGGGAGTCCACGGTCAGGTTAGCCATTAATAGTAATGATGAGAGCTCACACTGTGTTGGGTATTCACTGTGTCCCGGGTCCTGTGGAAAGGCGTAGTAAGTCTGCCTACCTTCACAGCCCTGTGAACTTCAGGCGCTCTAACGGGTAGCGAGCTGGTGGAGAAGCTGCAGGAATAGAGGTGGGTGGCTCGTCCCAGGCCGTGCGGGTGGGGCCCCTCCCCGAGCCGCTGCTCACCTGCAGCCAGCGGTGCTGCTCGCTGGCCCCCCGCCCTGACGTGGAGATCTCTGGCGCCCTTGCTCCGGCCAGCCCAAACCAGAGAGCAGAATCAGTGTTTTCTCTCCTCTGTCATTCGGCTCTGAACCAGCTCTGAAATACGGAAATGACCTTTCGCTACGTGGTAGAAAATAGAACTGTGGTTACTGACCACCAGGCAGGGAGAGGCGGGCCCTGGCCGCAGCCACGGCTTCCACGCTGCCTGAGGGCGCCTCGCGCCGGGCGGGTTTGTACGTAAGATGCACACACTGTGGATTCTGTTTGCAGGGCCCTCTACCCAACACCTGCGGCCACTTCTGGGAGATGGTGTGGGAGCAGAAGAGCAGGGGCGTTGTCATGCTCAACAGAGTGATGGAGAAAGGATCGGTGAGTGAACCTCATGCCGCCTCCCGCGGCGCCAGTCCGTAAGGGCGACGTCTGTCTGTTCCTCTCCTCAGGTTGCTTTAGATTTCTGTTAGAAAAATACAAAGAAGCAGTACATAATAACATGTTTATTGTAAACAAGTCAGATAAACAGGTGAATTTAAAGGAGAGAAAGGTCAGACAGCCCTTGCCCTGGTGTCCACCCCACCCTGTCAGCCGGCCTCCCAGCACTGGTGAGTGAGCCCCACTTTCCTCTCCCCGGTGCCTCTGGTGCTGCTCTGTTGGCCTCGTGGAGTGGTGCGAGCAGAGTTTCACTTTGAAAAGCAAGTTCCTACTGTGCCTTGATCGAGCCTGCTTTCTCTGGTAAAGTGTCCCTTTGCACAGCCAAACGGTGGGAGCAGCTGGACGCAGATTCAGCCCTGTCAGACCCACAGACGCTGGGCCCCTGGCCACTCCTTTCACAGGGACAGTGTCCGCTTGCACTTCCCTTCAGGAGTGTGAGCCTCCCTTCCGAGTACTCGGCAACGTGAGCCTGTTTGTTCAGGCCACTCCTGCCTCTCCTCAGTCTCTTCTGCCTCTACATCCAGCGCTCTTTCTAAACCAGGTCTCCCACACCTCTTGCTAGCTGAAACCTTTCTGGGGCTCCTACTGCCTCCCAGGACATACGCCGTGTGACTGCTGGACCGGGTACAGCTAGGCCCCGCTCTCTCCCTTCATCAGCCAATTCCAGCCAGAACAGACTTGTATTTTATTAAAAAAACTTTTTTTTTTTTAGTCTTCTGCCCCTTCTCTGGACTAGTGACCCAAATCGCACTCAGCCCCTCCAGGCGCGCGTGGCTGCCCTCAGCGCCGCGTGGCCTCTGACCTCCCTCACGCCTGAGAGTACAGTGTGGTCTTCACCGCAGGGTGTAGTGTCATGTCCCCCCAGGCTCCTGTCCTCTCCCTGATGCCCATTGCCAGCCGGGGGGCTCCGCAGCCTCCAAGGTGGAGGCCCCAGGGGAAGAGAGCCGAGGAGCGTGGAGGCCAGTGGGAAGAGGGGCCCAGGCAGGGCCGGCACTGGCTCCGTGCTCGGACTCAGCGGGGATGCCGCTGTCCCGGCTTCCAGAAGGACGTGACCGCTCCAGAGAAGCCTGCCTCCAGAGAAAGGACCATCGTGGCCCTCGGGAAAAGTGAAAGTGTGAAGCAGTAATGTGTCAAAGGAAACTTGAGCAGTGAAAACCTGAAGGGGTAACGCACCCGCCTCACGGACTCGTCCGTCTCTCCCCAGAAGGGACGGGGCTTGGCGACAGCAAACGGCCCTCTTAGGACATTTCCTGTTTAGAGTCGTCTTTTTGCCTCTGCCTCTTTCTCTGAGAAGAAAGGATTCATTTGTTCTACAGAAACAGATAAAGCGCTTACCTGAATATTCAAGTGCTGCAGCAGTGTGTTTTGTCTGAGGAAAAAAAAAAGTCTTCAGTGAAAGTGGTTTTTTAATTTTCTCTGCAGTGGCTTGATTAGTAAAACACAAAGTTGCGAACATGAAGTAAGCCGTCTCCACCACCTTCTTGTCAGCAACTTTGAATAAAGAAACAAAACATCAGGTTCCTGCCACGCACGTGCTCCGCAAGGGAAAGCGAACCGTGGTGGCCGGCGCGGGTGCTGAGCACAGAGGAGCGTCGGGGTCTCCCAGCCCCAATGCTGCTGCCGCTCCGGGTCGCGCTCTGCCGAGGGGCAGGGACACCCAGCCTGTGCCTTGGGGCATCATGGTCTCCACCCACCAGCTGCTGGGAGCACCTTGCCCGCGGCCGAAGCCTGTAAAAGCGTCCCCAGACACTGTCCGGTGTCCCCAGGGAGGCAGACTTGCCCACGGTTGCGACTCACTCTATCGTGGTGTGGAGGGTTGAGAATTTTAAATCAAGACGGACTTACTCAAAACTCATCAGAGAAGGTAGCATTTGCCTTTTGTTTGTTTGTCACTAAAAGTTGAGGTGAAACCTCGTCACTGTTTGCACACGGTTTGCTCCAGCTGCTGTGGTCAGAGGACACCAGGAAGGGGATCCAGGTACTCAGGCCGCGTGCTCCTCAGCAGGCCCTGCCCTCCGTGGCCTCCCACCCAGGCTGAGCATAAGCAGACCACAGATCCACTGTGCCGTCCTTCCCCTTGGACTTCTGTGCTGGCCGTTGAGAGACACCTGTGTGGTTCTTACAGTGGTTACTGTGGTGGTGTGGCGCAGTCCCTGTTTCCCTCTGTAGCTCTCCTTTTTACCCTAGGGCACTTGGACATGCAGATTGGCATGGAAAGCAGTGTATGGTTTATGGTTCTTGAACCTTCCTTGGGATAAACACTTTAAATTCTGCATCCGCGTTCTCAGTTACCACCCCCATCAGAGCTGACCGGGGGAATTATAAGAAGTTGCAGTGTCTTGTTTGCTCAACTAATCTAATTATAATTTCTCCACTACAGCCTGTGGTTAAAAACCAGCTTGCAGAGTGTCTCCGTGTAATGCATGTTTGTTTTCTGGTTTCTTTCACCAAATAGTGTCCAGTGGTCCCCCTCGTCTGTTTTGGCAGAACTACCCATTACCCTTTTGGGACCTGATATACTTCCTGCAAGACAGTTGTGCAAAAAATGATTGTGTGTGTTAGACCAGGTTCGTCCAAGTGGCCAAAGTTCTCATTCATTCCATGTAGACATTGCATTTAGACATGATAAGCTAGCGTGCATATGTGTGCAGGGGCCGGGAATGCAAGTTGTCTAGGCAGGGGGAATAAGCCAGGCCATGTTCACCCAGAAGCGTCGCCTGAATCTCTGTCCTGAAGTCCCCACTAGAGATGCTGTTTGATTTCAAGGGCTTTCAGCCTCGGGACCCTGAGTTGTATATCACGGGCGCTTTAGGCTTTGTCCGTCTCTCTCACACTCCACTTTTAGTTCTCTGTGTTCATCATTCTTTCAGCCAGATCACCCACCCATCAGAGGGTCACCTCAGATGACTTTGTGGATTTTTCTCAACATGCCCTAGCTGTTTTAGAAGAACCCGAGAACTCTCACGCCGCCCTCCTGGTAGTGACAGCATCTCTAACAGGTGCCAGCACTGGCCCTGGCCTGTGGCTGTTTGCTGCCCCCTCAAGACATGCCTCCAGTTTAACTCAGTAAAGGACTGCTTTCCAACAAAATAATCCCCTTTTCCAGCCCCTGTGGATCAGCTTAATAGGGTCGTAGGAAATGGTGATCTTGTGCTGCTTCTGTTTTGTTTTATGTGTTTACAGCAAAAAACTTCTACAGGAAATGACAGAGAGCAGACTGTGGCATGTTGCTGGAGATGCCTAAGAGTTCTTTGAAGAACTCCTATTTTTAAATAAGTATTGGTTGATTGACACTCGGTGTGTGCCAAAATTCCTCAGCGATAAAGTTTCAGAGTCTTGGTCTTTATCCAGATAACAGAGATTTGTGAGGCTTTATATTCACTTTTGAAAGTGAGTGCTTGCTGTGTGGAGATGAGATTTAAAAGACTTGCCTCTCCTGCCCATGAGACATGAAAACACTGGTCTTTTCTCTGAGAGCAGCTGGCCGTTCTGCATTTCTGCTGCTTGGCTTCACTCTTGTCTGCTCACTGCCTTGGGTGCCCACTTCAGCACTCGTGGCTCTGGGCCTACCAAGGTGGTTTCTTTGTTTCTGGTGTCTCAAGGCATTACACAGATCTGATTATTCAAAGTGTAGGAATAAATGCCTCCTTTAAACATCCTCTAAAGTCTTGCTCTCACCTGCCTTGCCCACTGTGGCTAAGCATGCATTCGTGATCGTGCGATGCCACCAATGCTTCTGTGTCCTGAGTGGCAGGATCACTTCGATGCTGATAGTTGGGCTTCCCAGGTGGCGCTAGTTATGAAGAAACTGCCTGCCCGTGCAGGAGACTTAAGAGGCGCAAGTTTGATCCCTAGGTCGGGAAGATCCCTGGAGGAGGGCATGGCAGCCCACTCCAGTGTTCTTGCCTGGAGAACCCCATGGACAGAGGAGCCTGGAGGGCTACAGTCCATAGGATGTCAAAGAGTCAGACACGACTGAAGCGACTTAGCATGCACACGTGCACATCGGTGCAGGGAGATGACATGGGTGAAACTGTCCAAAACTTCCATGTCTGGGCTCTTTAGAAAACCTTACTGGCCTTCTGTTTGGGGATCATAAAGTTGGATGCTTTGGTGGCTTCACAATGTGGTGTTTCTTAATTTGTTTCCCTCCTTTTTTCTGTGGCTTTGGTTTTCATTAAAGCAGGATCAATGGGCATTTGTTGTTCTGTCTTCAGCCTCTTCAAGAGCCTCCTGGCTCCTCTGAGTCAGTGCGTGTTGAATTGTAAGTGTCTTGAACTTGTACTGTTTCCCAAAGAGCTGTTGACATGCACTGATACTTCATTTGATGGAAGTCATACTGCCTCTGAGGGCCCCTGTCTGGGGATGTGTCAGTTCTTCTGGCTTATGGACCCAGCAGCTTCTCCCCATCTACCTGCTGGTTTTGTCCAGAATAGTCATCAGCAACCAGAAATGTCTGGTGTAACAGCTTGGCTCACACAAAGCATTGGCACTGAATTTGACCCAAATTTTCCTTCTTGACCTCTAAATGAAACCCAAGTCTTTGGGAGCTTGCTTGCTTTAAGGAAAATGTTAATGAGCTACATTTAAATCAAGACTATCAAGTAGTTCCTGGGATTTTTAAACTTGAACATCAAAAGGACTTTTCTGAATTGAACCAGACCAGAATAAAAGGGTGGGATGGGGCAGGAGGTGATCCCCAGCCTTGGAGGACCCCTCTCAAGCCTTCTAGATCCTGGTTTGCATTTGATTACAGCCTTCAAGGGGCTCCCTGGTGGCTCAGCAGTAAGGAATCCGCCTGCAGTGCAGGAGCCTCAGGAGGCGTGGGTTCCATCCCTGGTCGGGAAGATCCCCTGGAGGAGGGCATGGCAACCCACTCCAGTATCCTTGCCTGGAGAATCGCATGAACAGAGGAGCTTGGTGGGCTGCAGTCATGGGGTCGCCAAAGTTTGCGGACACCACTGAAGCAAATTAGCATGCACAACCCCTCAAGCTTTTCACAGTCTAGTCTTGTTATCGTCCCCAAGGTAAGGAGTCGGCGCTGTGCCAAGGGCACCAGTCAGGTTCTTGATAATCTTTGAAATGGCTACATGAAGTCATTCCTGAGAGACTGAACCTTGTATGCAGGCTGGCTCCTCTCCTGGGTGACAGGGAGGGGATGCAACACCTGGAGCACATCTCTGTGCGGATAACCGGGGCGGCTGGGTGTGGAGTGCATGTCCTGTCTGCCCGCCTCGCCCTGGCCCCATCTCCCCAGGAGGCAGGCAGCTTACACTGATGTCAGCTTCCAAGGTCAGAAAACCCTCGGTTTGGTGGTTACCATAAAGCTCATGGACAGTACTCCACACTCCATAGATAGACAGTCCATTGCTCACAGTAACTGGGCGCTGTTTTCTGTCCTAGTTAAAATGTGCACAGTACTGGCCACAGAAAGAAGAGAGAGAAATGGTCTTTGAAGACACAAATTTGAAATTGACATTGATCTCGGAAGACATTAAGTCCTATTACACAGTACGACAGCTGGAATTGGAGAACCTCATGGTGAGTACGACCCACGCCTGAGTACCCGGCGCGGGCCCGTTGGTGACATCTCCTTGAGGTGTTGTTTCAGTTGCGACTTACTTAGCACCAGTGGTTTTCTGAGCTCTGAGCAAGATGCGGTTTTCACACCATGGTGAGCAGCGCCTACCTGCTTACCTGCCAGGTGACCAGCAGTGTCTGGGGGGCGGACAAGTCTTAGTACCTCCCTTTCCACAGAACGAACTCTCAGTCCCAGCTAACACCAGTTCTTAGGGGAAAGGGTAGGTTTTTACCTCAGACCAACTACAGAAGGTCTAACATGATAGCCTGGGAGTTAACACGAGCAGAGCACGCGGGCTTCTCATCCACAGTCACTAGTCGGCAGTGACAGAAGAAAGGCCCAGTTTGTGGTCAGTGTAAAGTTTCTAGATGAAGTCCTGGGCTTCTGGCAGGGGTGGCGGGGAGTTTATAACACCAGGGGCCGGCTCTCATTAAATGATGGCCTTGGGCCACCTCTTGGGTCTGCTGGAAGCAGCCCCGCTGAGGACCCGTTCACTGGGAGGCTGCAGAGCTCGCCTGCGCCCCCACCGGTGACGGAGACCACGGAGGGGAGCTCCAGGGGGCTCCCTCAGACGTGGGCACCCCAGCCTTGTGCAGTCCCACGGCCCACCTCCTCAAACTGTCGGCCCTGAGCCAAGGGCACCGTGTCTCCCCGCGTGTCAGTCTGCCCGCAGCCCGGGCTTTTGGAAGGCTTCTCGCAGCGGTCTGTGTGTGGTGTGAGCAATGCAGGCCCAGAACACACCGTGAGGGGCTCGCGGGCTCCAGCGGGGCCGAAGGAGCACGGACCCCCAGGGCTGCGGGCGGGCTGATGGGCAGGGTCTGCTCCGGCCTTGTCTTCATTCGCAGCTTAACTTTCGACTTCTGCTCTGTGGTCGCTGTGGCTCCTGGGTGGGTTCATAGTGAGAGTGAGATGGAGAGCTCCGCACAGGTGCCTGGGCGTGGAGGAGAGGTGGAAACCCTGCGGCTCCGGGGAACTGTGCCGGGCCAGGCCCCGCCCTGCTGGGCACTGCAGCTGGGGGGTGGGGGTGGGGAGTGGCGGCAGGGGGAGGGTTGGGGGGCGCACACAGGCTCCCGCGCTGACCGATGGAGGGGCTGAGACAGGCAGTTTTCAGGAGTAATCTTGGCAGAGGGTTGGAATGTGCCTGGAGGATTGTGTGGTAGACTTTTTTTTTTTAATGCTTTTAAGCACTTGCGAGCTTGGCGTTACGAATGACTTCTGATAAACTCTTGAGAAAATTTCTTTCGCTCGTTGAAGAGAATGGAATTCAACCAGAGCAGAAGAGGCTCGCGCTGTCTGGGCGTCAGAGCAGAGAGGTTTGGGGGAGATCTGTTTGCTCTAACAGAATGTGGTTTTCAAAAAAAAATCTGTTCTGAGCCTTGTGGATCTGTTCGCGCGTACGTCTGGAATGAATTCCTTGAGAAAGAAGTGGGCAGGCATGAGGGAGGGAGTAAACAGATGACCCACACCTTTTCAAGAATTTAAGGAAGGAACTTGCTTTGGGCCTGTTTTCTTATTCCATTTTTTAAAAATCTGTTTTTAAGTGCTTTTCTTACCCACCCCCCCCCAAAAAAAAGGAAGACACGTTTGTTTTTTAAACCATTAAAGTATGTAAGGAGGTCGTTTTCTAGGGAGGAAGGCGTGGAGCTGTCTGCGTGGTTCTCGAAGTTATCCTGATGTGATCAGCAGATTGGTTCCAGTTCTGCAGGAAGATACCAGCATGTGTCATGGCTGGTGCGGGGTGACCCGTGTGTGTTCTCTGCGGGTGTCAGGTCCTTGCTGTTTGTTGTGGGTCCTTTCCCACGTTTCTGTCACCCTCAGGTCAGGGAGGGTGGTTGTACCGGAGGCATGAGCTCGGGGAAGAGGGCAGGGCCGAGTCGCTCCCTCGTGGCACCTGGCACCCAGGAGGCACATGGTAGACATTTGCCAAATGAGGGGAGGGGCACTGTCGGCCACCAGGTCTCTGGCCCAGTGTTTCTCCATCAGCTGTTCTGCAGGCGACCTGGGTGCCGGCGTGGCCCTTGGCTCCATGCTGCTGGTGGGATTCCTGTCTCAGGCCTTACTTGCCCCGTGACTGGCTCCCATGACTGTGGGCTCTTAGCGTGAGGGCTCTCCTCATTGAGAACCACGGTTTGACCATCGCCCCCTGGCAGCCCGCTATCTGCCCTGGGAGTGGAGTCTCAGAGGAGCAGAGCTGGAATCAGCCCCAGAGGCCGTCCTCACACTTCCTCTGGGAGCTGATGGGGCCACGAGGAGAAACACTCGGGGACAAGTGTCAGGGTCCACCTTCAAGGGTCCCTGCAGCAGGCTGTGAACGCGGGGTCTGGAGTCAGGCAACTCAGATTGAAACTCCTGCTCCCTACCTAGTAGGGGGGTGCCTGCCAAGCCTCAGGCTTCTAATCTGGAGCATGGGAGTAACTGGACTAGTGGGGTTGCATGCGAGAGCTCCGGGAGCCCAGGCACCCAGCGCGGGAGCACATAGACTCTCACTGTGGGGCCGGGCCAGCTGGTCTTATGACACCCCTTCCTCACTGACCGTCTGTTCAGAAGGTCACACGTGCAGCCTCCAGTCTTTGGGGACCGAGTCAGTAACCTTTTTCTGTAAAATGACAGTCCTCTGAGACGTCCCGATCGCCTCGTAAAGCCCCAAGTTCCCCAGAGCTGGTGCCCCACACCTGTGGTTACATTTCCACTCTTTGGTGTGAAACCCCGAGGCGCTGATGACAAGACTGCTGTGGGCGGTAGTGCAGCATCACTTTGACTTACAGAGAGAAGTCATTGTGACCTGGAAGACGGCAGAAGGGAGAGGGGCGTCGAGATGAGGGCTCCTGGAGGCAAAAGTGTTGCAGCTGGCAGGAGCAGCCTGGCACCTGCCTGGGTCTCGGATCTTGTCCGCTGAGTCTGTGGTCCCGAGGAGAGAATCTGGGAACAAAGACTCCTCGTGGAGGCAGGCACGTCGAAAGGCGCTTCACGCTTACTTGAAGTCAGTGCTTCTCACTCAGGTGATTCTTTGAGAGTCGTCACGTGTGTATTTCTCTTTCAGTCTCGAGAAACCCGAGAGATCTTACATTTCCACTACACCACGTGGCCTGACTTCGGAGTCCCCGAATCGCCGGCCTCGTTTCTGAACTTTCTCTTCAAAGTCCGAGAGTCGGGCTCGCTCAGCCGTGAGCACGGCCCCATCGTGGTTCACTGCAGTGCTGGCATCGGCAGGTCAGGCACCTTCTGCCTGGCTGACACCTGCCTCTTGCTGGTAAGACGGCCCTCAAGACCACAGGAAGCAGAGGGAGCATGCAGTGACCTCCAGGCTGATCTGGCCGCGGCCCTCTGTCACTGTCTGCAATCAGCCAGCTTTGGTCTTGACTTTCTAGCAGCTTCCCTCCCATCAAGGGAGCTTTACCCTAAACAGCTTCATTTGGAGCAGTGCTTTTAATTTTGATGTGGAAGCCAGAGAATCCCCTTCCCTCACACTTTTCCCGCTCACGCTCCCCTAGGACGTGTACAGTTGTGTTGTACCTGACACCCAGACCTCACTCAGCTGTGTCTCCTCTCTGGCTTTCAGATGGACAAAAGGAAAGACCCTTCTTCTGTTGATATCAAGAAAGTTTTGTTAGAAATGCGGAAATTTCGGATGGGACTGATCCAGACAGCAGACCAGCTCCGCTTCTCCTACCTGGCTGTGATCGAGGGCGCCAAGTTCATCATGGGAGACTCTTCGGTGCAGGTCAGCATTCCTTTTGCTTTAATCCGGGTGTGCTGGTTTTAAACTTTTGTCTCTAAAGGAGGCTGTTCACTGTCAAAGTTGAAATAATGTCACATGTCAGGGGAAATAGCTAGACTTCATGTTTAAGTCTGTTTAGCTAGAAAGTTGTGGAAATTGTCACCATGTTCCAGTTTCTTTGAAGTGCTCACACAGAGAGCATTAATAGGGAGAATAGACTTTATTTTCCAAAGATCTCATCTTCCAAGCCCATGGCTGGAGACCCAAGAAGCTGAAAGGCCCCTCATGTAGCCCTCACCTCTCCTCACTTGAAAGGGAGCAGATTTCCTGACAAATTACCAACTGTGAAATCTTCCTCTTGCTGCTTTTTCAAGGAGCAATGGAAAGAGCTCTCCCATGAGGATCTGGAGCCCCCACCTGAGCACGTCCCCCCACCTCCCCGGCCCCCCAAGCGAGTCCTGGAGCCACACAACGGGAAGTGCAAGGAATTCTTCCCCAACCATCAGTGGGTAAAGGATGACACTGAGGAGGAGGATAAAGAAGACGGCCCCGTCCAGGAAGCAACCAGAGCCCCGTTAAATGCCCCCTGCAGCCTGGAGAGGTAAAGGAAGAGGGTCCTGGCTTACTGGAGGGGGCGGGGGCGGGCAGCCTCCTCTTGGCAACTGGTACTTCTGTGTCCTTGGGGAGACGGGCCCTGGACCAGCTCTGCGCCTCCGCCGCCGCTGGTTGGCGGAGCCTCTGGACTGAGTACAGGTTGGCAGGGAGAGGGACTGACTGCAGCGGGGTCTGGCGCCACCTGGTGGTGCCTCTCGGAACCGGGGCTCCGGCGCAACAGGTGGCCCAGTGTTGACGGCGACAGAAAACAGGAGCCGGGCTTTGGGCAGGTCCTGAAACTGATGTCCAGGCTTGACCACGTACCTTCAGCCCCCAGAACTTAACCTTTTCATGCAGCTTTGATTGTCGTTTTGCTTCCTTACAGTTTGAGAAAGATTATTGAGCACCTACTGATGCCTGTGAGAAATGAGATAATTAGACCAGGGCCCCTGCTCTGTGTTCTGGACCACCTTGTTGGGAAGGGAACAGTAGGTTGTGGTGGGGGCCCCATGGACGGGACTGATGGAGGTGCACTCTGAGGTGGTCAGCCTTAGAGAAGAGTCACCCAGCCTTGCCTGGGAGGTCAAGGAGGGCTGCCTGCAGGAGGTGGCATTGTGCAGGAGCTCGAAGGATGGACAGGGGTCAGCCTGAGCCCGTGAAAGCAGTGCCCTCAGTGCCTGCTGTTTTAGAGGGCAGCTTAAGATTAGCGCCCACTCTGACCTCACGTTTGTCTGCACCTTGAGATTCAGCCTGCAGCAGTTCTCAGCGGGTGTGCGGAGTGCAGAGGTGTGTAGGCAGAGGTGTTCATGCTGGCATCACCTGTAATGGTGAAAAACTAGAGGTGGGTTGATTCTGTATCCAGGGAGTGTATCGGGAGGGCTTTCTCCCTGTGCTGAATGTTCTGCAGCTGTTGAAAGACGGGATCAGAGTGTATTCTTGTGGCTGGGCTTGGGAACATCATGCATGAGAGAGCAGGTTACGCATGGTGTGTGCCCCGCCAGGCCCTCCAGCTAAGCTCGCCACCCAGATCTTCCCTGGTTACTTTGCCAAATGCTGGCTTCCAGACCTGAGTCCCCACCCATGAACCTACTCCCAGGACTTTTCGTGCACCTCTGGTTCTGGGGCTCTAGAGACACTTGTCCGGTGGAGCCTCCCAGAGCAGATCCTGAGTGCGGGAGGCTGTGCCCGGCTTCCCGGGCCTCCACTGACATTCGAGGGTGGACCGGTGTGCTCCACCCGAGGGCTCATCGTGGGCCACGGGTGAGAGAGGTGCCAGCACGCGGCTTGTGTCACGTCAGTGTCACGTGTCCTGTTTCTGTATTCATGAAGACCGTGGGGAGAGGTGCCCTCCACATTCCGTGGGTGAAAGTGAGGAGCAGGGAAGCGTGGATCTGGGCGCTGAAAGCCAGAGGATGCCAGGAGACCATGGAGCGGGCCAAGACCCTGAGCGCCTGCACCGGGGGGAGCCCACATGCACCCAGGCCTCGCCCCAGACCCCTGCCCTGGCCCTACAGTCGGGCCCTGGGAAGGAGGTGGTGACAGGCAGCCTTCCGGCCAGTATCCGCGTCTTCAGGCCGTTTCCAGGGGGCTCCCCTTCCCTACAGCTCTTCCCATGGTAATAGCGTCCTTGCCATTGTTTTCCCGGGTGAGTAACCCTTCTCTGCCCCCTCACTCCTCAGCGCGAGTCAAGACACTGAAGTCAGAAGGCGGGTCGTGGGCGCAGACCCTGCGCAGGGGGAGCCGTCGCTGCCCGCAGAGGAGCGAGACCAGCCGCTGAGCCACTGGAAGCCCTTCCTGGTCAACGTGTGTGTGGCCACGGTCCTCACGGCCGGCGCGTACCTCTGCTACAGGGTCTGTTTCCACTGACGGACGTGCTGGCCGGGCCGCCTACAGAGAGCCTGGCCTTCGCCTGGCGGCGGCGCTCAGTGCAGGGGAGGCGCTGAGCCTGTCCCGGAAGAAGCAGGCCAGAGGGTTCAGAGTCTGGAACTGTGAAGGGCTAACGAGAGAGGACTGGGGATTGATGCACTGGGGTCTGGAGGCGCTGTGGTCCCAGGAGTAGAAGAGTCTAATCTCAGGGCCTTAACCTATTCAGGAGTAAGCAGAGGAAATGCCAAATACGTCTCTCTCTCTCTTTTTTCCTTTTTTTTGCTCATTTGTTTTTGAAAAAAAAAAATAATAGAATTACAACACATTGTTGTTTTTAACCTTTATAAAAAGCAGCTTTTTGTTATTTCTGGGGTGGTGGGGAGAAAAGACCAGGCGCACTTAACGAAACTGTCTTGTGCCCTTAGGTGGTGTCACCAGATACAGTTTTTATTTGATTTCCCAGGGAAAGACTCCCACACGTGTACGAATGTAAATTCCTTTGGAGAAGAGGGTTGAGGGTCGGACCCTGTCTGGCTTGGGCGCAGCCCCTGCTGCGGACTTCCCCACTGGGAGAAGGAGAGCGGCGAAGGCCATCTCTAGGAATCAGAACCTGGCTTCTGCTTCTGCTCAGGGTGTCCCGCTGTGTCCCGCCGTCGGTTTCCCCATACAGCCCTCCCCTCTCGGCCGGCCTGCCCGCCCTGCCCGCCTCGCTCCATCCCCACTCAGGGTCCCCTGGGGCCAGAGGTCACCACAGGGCGGCTGCCGGCCCTCCACCCAGGCCTCGAGACCCAGACGGAGCAGGTTCCGCTCGGCCCGGAATAGGAATGCTGTCTCAGCAGAAATCCCCCCGTTGGAACGTGTTGCTGTTCAAGTTAGGGAAAAGGCCAAGGAGGAGCCTCAAATCTCCGGTCACAGAAATCACCTCCCAAGGTGATTCGTTCTTTGTTGGTTTTTCACATTTTACTTCTTTTCTAAGCAACCGTCTTTGCATCCAGCGGTTTAGCAGCATGCAAACAGTTTCTTCTTTGGAGGTGATTTTTGGGAAGGCAGAGCTCCTGTGAAAAATCAAACTCTTCGTGGGAGGTGGGGGTGGCCAGGGTGTGCGTGCGTCTGCAGCTCTGCAGTGCCGGGCTCGTCTGGAAATACTTGGTTTCTTTTCAGTTCCTGTTCAGCAGCAACATACAGCCTGACCCAGTGCCAGCCTCGTCCGCCTGGCAGGCAGCCACCGTGAGTGAGGCAGCGGGCAGGGCCGCAGCTGCCCTTGAGCCGCAGGTCTGCACTGAAGCGGCCCTCCTGGGCACTTGGCCTCGGCTCCACTGTCCCCCCTTCCTCCCCCTCCCCTGCTTGGACGACCAGACCCACAGCCCGGTTCTGAGAGGGCACAGGAGGGTGCTGTGCCCGTGGCACGGGGCAGGGCAGCCTGGATGGGCAGCGGGACGAGCCTCACATGGGGGCCTTCGGTGGCTGGCACACAGTCCTTCCCTCCGCCCTCCTGGGAGACTGCCCGTAGTGAGCCCCTCTCCACTCCGTATTTATTTCTACATTGTTTCCCCGAGGGCATCCACAGTGCACTAGCGTCTTAAACCAGTAACAGCTTCCAGTTTTTTGATGTCAGCCTTGCACCAAGGGCTTCATCCAGAATTACAGCAGTGAACCCTCAGGTCGGGCTGGGAACGGAGGACTTTGCCGTGAGCCTCTGCATAGACCAGTGCCCAGTAGGAGGATGGCTGGGAGCTGTCGTGTCGTGATGCTGCGGGGAGCTTGAGAGGAAGTCTGCGTGTGTTCATAGAGCAAGGGGATAATGATAATGGACACTTGGCTATTTAAGACACGGTGTGAGGTTCCTTTGTCCCGGTTCCTCACCTCCCCAGTTATCTGCTCAACCTTGATCTCAGCCACCACTCCCTCTGTGTGTATTAGGATGCATGTCCCATCTTCCTGTGTCCCCATCAGATATGACGTGCTTGGAATACTTCGCGCTCTGCTGACTAGCGTGCCCCGTGTACAAGTCCAGTTTCCCTTTGCACGGTCTGATCGTTACGTGGCTGTGGTTCCTAAGACTGTTGCTGAAATAGTCGCCATTCAGCAGTGGAATGACGTTTTCGAGTAACAGATAGTTGCGTAATTCCTGGCACGACAGTCTGGTGACTTTCAAGTGAGGCCCAGCCTGTCCTGCTCCAGCTGGGTCCACTGCAGCTCAGACATTCCAAGGGGATGGGAAGCATAGTCACACCTGCACTCTGGACATGGAGAGAAGCAGGGTCCTCCCTCCCTCCCACCCACCCACACACGCACCTTTGGGATCAGCCTCCACTGCGCCCAAGTTCACACTCAGCTTGAGCGGACCGTGATTTGGAACCAAGGCAACTGTCGGAAACTGCCCTTCCTGAAACATCCTGGACGACGGTCCCTTCAAGTCAGCCTGTGGCCCTCTAGGTCCGGGGGCCTTGCTGCACGAGGTGTCTGCCCCCACCTCGAACTCTGGGGACTGATGGTGCTCAGGACTCCGCCTGTGTGGGGGGAACCTATGACCTCCACATTCAGTGGCTTTTTTTACCAAGAAAAAAAAAGGCAGCTGTGGCTCATGAGCTGCTCTTTTGCCAGCATTTTCACATTTTTGCCTTTCACGTGTTAGAAGCTCTGCAAGAAGTTTCCATGGGGGAGCATCTGCGGTGTTGCCCGCAGGCCTTGGTGAGGTGCAGATGAGGCTGGGGGCCGGGCTGTAAGCGTGTGAGCTGGGCTTGTGCGTCTGTTCTGTTAAGTCCTGTATGTGCATGTAGTAGTTTGGGTGTGTATATACAGTAGCATTTCAAAGTGGATATACTGGTTCAACCTCCTGTCCTTGGAAAACAGATGGCTCTGCGTCCTGTCGCCCGTATGTTAGAGAAGTAGTGAGCTGCTGTGCTATATGCCTTAAGCCAACATTTACTCATCAGGTCATTATTTTTTACAATGGCCATAGAATAAACCATTTTTACAAAAATAAAAACAAAACAAAAAAGCCAGGTGTTTTGGTATAATACCTTTCCAGGTGTGTGTATACGTGGATGCATGATGGGGGCGGGGGGGCGCGTCTCAGGGTCTTCTGTGACCTCACAGAACTGTCAAACTGTACAGTTTTCCAATTTGCCATATAAATGATGGTTTGCATTTTAGTTGCAACAATAAAAATCTTTTTTTCTAAAGAACATGGATTTGGGGTGCTTCCCATTTCTTCACTTAATGGGCCTAAACCAAGCTGGGCAACTCGTGTCTCTTTCCATGCCTGCTGCTGCGAAGCAGATGCTGTCCTTCAGGAGGGGCTGCAGCTTTTCCACGTCTGAGGATTACGACAGCCTGCTGGGGTTGTGGGTGTCTTTGGCCTGCGAGAACGTTCCCCGCCTGGTGCGTTTACTTGGAGCTTCGGGGCCTCTTCTTACTCTTATCCCTCAGTAGCGGTAACAGAACTCACCATTTCAGCGTATTAGGGCCCTTGGATAACTTGACGAGTTTACACGAGTTGTTTGGAGAGCGGCTCAGCCTGACGCGCGCCCTCGCTGGGGGACCGCCTCTCAGCCCCTTCCCGAGTCGCATTTGCCATGGGACTGATGGAGCCGTCACAGGGAATGGGTTCATGTAGTCTGAAGTCAAACGGGACTCTCCCCTAAGGTGTTGTTTTTTCTTTTAACTTCTTCTTCTGGAGTAATTTCAGATTTGCAGAATGTTGAGGAAATAGTACAGAGAGTTCCCTTACGTCCTTTAAGGTTTTACGGTTGTTTCAAAGCTGGCTGCTGAGTAAGCTGCGGGTGCTGTGGCCTCCCAGTGAGAGCGTGGAGCCTAGCAGGGCAGACAGCCTGTGGTCACGGGGCCCCCGCGCGCCCAGCAAGGACAGTGGGGACCGTCACCGTCGTCTCAGGTACAAACAAAGGCAGCTGAGCTTTCCTGAGAAGGTGGGATGCCAGTGTGAAAAACAAATTTGTAACCTTGAGCAGAAATTAGACAGGGCCCAGGGCCCAAGAAGGATGGCTTCCTGGTGTCCAAGGAGAGAGGACTCAGGGTGCCTGGGGAGACTCCAAGGGGCGCCCTGCCCCACCACCACCCTCCGCTGCCGCCGCGTGTATGGGAGCAGCCACTTCACAGAAAGTCACGTTGGAAAGGGCCCTGGGGAATGGGGTGGGGGGTGAGGGTGGCTTCTTCCTTCAGGATATTTGAGAAAACCACCACTGCCTTCCTCGTGTCTCAGGTAGAGTGAAACACCAATAAAAAGTTATTTTTATTGAAATTTCAGAAAACAACATATCGGCAAGGCAATAAATACTGAATTAAACCAAAGAGCACAAAATATATACATGAAATGCAAATGAGCATGTTTAAATTATAGAGCTTTCCAATTCCACTGTGGATTCCACATCCAGAACCCAGGGTGCCTCTGTATTAACCCAGAAACATCCCAGGACACTCTGGGGTTTTCTTAAGACTTAAATAGGAAACTAGTTTTCTTCCTTTAAATGTGATGTTCATTGAAATCTTTCTTCAGACCAGCGCGTGGCCTCTGCAGCAGTGTATTTAACAAGCCCTGAGTGGACTTGCTTCAGACCCCATTGTGATTGGTGCTTCATTGCGCTCGGTCGTCACACTTGTGCGACCCCATGGACGGCAGCCCGCCAGGCTCCTCTGTCCATGGAATTCTCCAGGCAAGAACACTGGAGTCGGGTTGCCATCTCCTCCTCCCGGGGATGTTCCCGACCCAGGGATCAAACCCCGAGTCTCCCGCAGTGCAGGCAGATTCATTACCAGTGAGCCATCGGGGAAGCCCCTCTGTTCTGACTGGTGAAGGTCAAGGCAAAGGACACTCAGACTTCTCGGCGGAGGCCACGTCCTTGTTTACTCGTGTCGTAGAACCACAGATCAAGGTCCGTGGTTGGCAGGCCGCCGCCCGGCTCCACGGGCATCTGGGCTGTGTGTCTGGCTGAAGTGAACAGTGGACACCCTGGCTGGGCCCTCCCGCATGCCCCACGACCCACACCGCCTTCTTAGCAGGGTCAGCCAGCCCACTCGCCGCCTCAGTCCCGGGCTTGAGGGAACCAGATGGCGCCGAGCTAGCTGCCCTGCTGACTCCCAGCCTCAGCCTCCCCATAGCAGGACCAGCCGGCACTGACCGGCTCTGCAACCTGCGGAAAGTCAGGCAGATGCTCAAAGCCAAAGGCGGACCGGAGTGCAGCCCTCAAAGTGCCGTGCTTGCTCTGCCCCGGGACGGAAGTCCCACGTATGCCCCGGGGCTTCGTAACTGCCTGGACGGTCAGGAAGCAGCTCGGCCAGTTGATGCTTTTCGGGGGGCGCTCAGCCTGCCCCCCCGCCGCACCCTCCCAAAACCCTCCCTGTGTTGGGGCCAGGCTACAGCACAGACAGGGACGCCGGATGTGAGCCCATCAGCTGAGACTTCTTAAAAGATTGTGATTTCAACATCTGCCTCCTGGCCAAAGGCCGCATCTCTCTGTTCTGAGCAGAGTCTGTCCATCTTCTCAAAAGCCAAGCGACCTTTCTCTCCTGAAATATCAAGGTTGTCTGTCAGGGGACTGTCCCCCCACCTCGCTCTCATCTACTCTGGTGAGCCATGGTGGCCTCAGTGCTTCCAGACATCCGGGCCTCCGGGGCCACTGGAGCCCGAGGGCCTGGCTCACGTGGACCCTATGACCCGCCCCTGTGTCCAGCACGGTCTGCCAAACCTTAGTCCCACCTTACATCTGGCCTTTGTCCCCACGGATCATAAACGGGGCAGGTTGAGACGTTAACAGAGCGCCTCTTGCCTCCTCAACCGTGAAGGAAACCTGCCCCCGCCAGGCACGGTGAAGTGGGTCGCTGGCGGTGCCCGTGCTGTGTGCGGGTTTGCGTCTCTGGGGAGCTGACCGTGGCCTCCCCAGCACAACCTCTCCATGGACCCCGGCACCCCCCAGCCCCTGCCCGCAGTCGGGAGTACGGGACGCTGGACCTCACCAAATGACAGCGTGGTTTCCCGGGCGGCTGCACGCACGGCCTCCACATCAGACTGGCACAGGCTGGCGATCTGATCGATGCTTTCCACGCCCTGTTCGAGGTTGGGGGAAAACAGACCCCTCAGGGGACATTTTAAGGAACAAGTGTCCGCTTTCATAAACCCCTGCACGACCAGCCCTAGCATGGCTTCTGCAACCTCAGCCCCTTCCTTCTCTGAAGGCTTCCATGCTTCTCATGAGGCCTCGGGTTCACTGAAGTGCCCTTGGCAAACATCATCTTTTCCACCCTGACGCCTTCTGAAAGGCCCATGTTGGAATAAGACCTGCTTTCTTCTGAACCTTTCTACCTCCTCTGCCTCGCCCAACCCCACCCTCCAGGTCAGACCAGGAGAGGAGTGACCAGTGTCCTGGTCCAGGCACGGCTGCCCACCCGCTGACCTCCTGGCCACTCCCTGGTTATTTGATCATAACCAGATGGACCTCATAGAATTTCCTGTTGGTTCCTTCCAGAAATAATTTAGACTGTTCGGAGCATTTTTCATCTAGCAAAATGGCAATGAGTTTTTTAAAATAAGAGTTACAAATAGTAAAACCAGCACCCCCTCGTATCTGTATCTTTGCGCAAATGAGTGTAAAGTGGTGTGTTGTCTCAAGAGTCTCAAAAGCATTTAGGGGCTTCCCTGGTGGTTCACTGGATAAGAATCCACCTGTCAATGCAGAGGACCTGGGTTCAATTCCTGGTCCGGGAGGATCCCACATGCTGCGGAGCAGCTCACCCCGTGGGCCACAGCCACTGAGCCAGCATGCTGCGACAGCCGAAGCCTGTGCGCCTAGAGCCTTTGCTGCACGAGAGGAGAAGCCCACGCTCTGCAACAAAGAGGAGCCCGCACTTGTCACAACTAGAGAAAGCCCGGGCACAGCCACAGAGACCCAGGGCAACCAAACATATGCTGTTGTTTTTTATTTATATTTTGTGGCCCTGCGATAACACTGAGCGCTAAGTCTAACGTAAGGAAGTAATTCAGAACTCCATATAAATTTTAAAACTTTATGCACAGAGAGGGATAACTGGGGGAATTCCCTGTGGGTCGGTGGTCAGGGCTCCACACTTCCACTTAAGGGGGCACTGGTTCGAAACCTCGTTGGGGAACTAAAATCCCATGTGCCTCGAGGTGTGACCAAAAAAAAAGGATGAGTAACTTGCATTTCTGCGTTTGACACTTTTTTCGTTTATTTTGGCTGTTCCGGCTCTTCCTTGCCGCACAGGCTTTTCTCCAGTTGCGACGAGCCGGGGCCGCTTTGGCTGTGGTGCTGGGCCTCTCGCTGCAATGACTTGCTGCGGAGTCTGGGCTCTGGAGCACGTGGACGTCTGCAGACGTGGCACGTGGGCTCGCTGGTGGGAGTCCAGGGCTCTAGAGCACAGCCTCGATAGTTACGGCGCACAGAATTGCTTGCTTCGAGGTATGTGGGATCTTCCCGGACCAGGGATCAAACCCCATGTCTCCTGCATTAGCAGGTGGATTCTTTGCTCCTGAGCCACCAGAGAAGCTCTCCGCTGTTTTTCTACAAAACTGAGGTTATTCAACCATATAATCCAAGAGCACAGAAGTGAGTCTCTTGGGGCTACCTGCTTGCTCACACAGAGCCAGAGCGGACGTGCCCCAGGCCACTGCTGAGGGGCCTCTGCCCACAGGGCTGCTGGCAGAGCTGAGGCTGTTTCTCTACAGCCAGCTCTTTCCGGTGCTTTTCCACTGCAGTGATTTTTTTTTTTTTTTTTGTCCCAGTGGAATCATTTTGAAATGCACTAACTTCAGCATTAATCACAACCAGGATTCTCTCCATCACCAGCAAGGGCAGCTTAGACTCACCCGGAGATGTCTTAGCGCCACGCACGCAGCTTGCTGGAGTTTTGCATCATTTTCGGTCAGGGCATTGGTGTAGAAGAGCAAGGCCTAGAAAATGAGGTGGCTGTGAACGGGGGGCTGGTGAGAGCATAACCCTTGGTACCACCCACCGCCCGCCTTCCGGTATGCTCACAGCCTGTGTACACAGCATGGAGTTGGAGGCTGTGGTACTCGGTTCATCTGCAAGCACTGGTCTTAGGACTTCTCTGGGGGTCCAGTGGCTACGACTCCACTCACAATGCGGGGAGCCTGGGTTCCATCCCCCATCAGGGAACTGGATGCCACATGCCACAGCTAAGACCCAGTGCAGCCAAATACATATTTTTTTGAAAACTCATCTAATGTTTACAAAATGCATTCTGAAACTACCATCTAGATAAAATGCGACATCAGAGAGACCCGCTGTCCACGGGGGACAGCAGAAGAACTGAACACAGGGAGCTTTGGTGAGGCCACCGGAAGGAAAAGCATCTCATCACTCCTTCCGGTCATAGCTCTGACCCCGCCCCATCGGTCACGTGACCATGGCCATGTCCATCCAGCTGGAAAATAAGCTGGTGCTTCCTTTGCAGTATTGCTTTAGGGGCTCATAGGAAGCAGGGGGGATGGGGGATGTGCCTGGCACTTGGGTGCGCCCAAGACTACGGTAAGTATTGCCCAGTATTGTCCTTCTCCGACCCTGGTGGGCTGGTCCCCTAAATCTAGAATAGTCACAGGGCCAGGAACCTAAAAGGCGGAGGGGTCCCGTCTCTTGGTTTTTCTAGTGAACCAAACAACGAGCCAGCCAGCCACATTTGTTAGTCGAAAGTAAAGGAGGGCAACTGTCAGAATTCTGAAGAAGGAACACCCTACACGCAGGTGACAGCTCAGAGACCGAATAGACAACGTGGCTGTAGAAACACTGAGCTGAGTGAGCTGGTACGCATGGGACACGCAGTCATGACAGCTTGGCAACCCCGGCCCCGCCCCCGGGACTGGGGCCGCCCGTGATGAGGATGGCCACGCATGAGACTGTGGTCATGTCGGGACCATGGCAACCCTGGCCCCGCCCCCGGGACTGGGGCCGCCCGTGGTGAGGATGGCCACGGATGAGACTGTGGTCTTGTCGGGACCATCTCACCAACGCAGCACCCCCATCACCCGCCTTGCGCTTCTCCGAGATGAAGCCCACCTGCCCCCGGCTCACAGGCCCACAGAGGCCGCCGGCAGGCCCACAGAGGCCGCCGGCAGCCCCACGCACCTTTTCCCGAAAGCTCTTGTTTCTGGCTGCGCCAGCCAGGCGGGCGCTGGCCGCTCTGCAGGCCCGGGGGGGTCCATCCAGCTGGAGCAGCGCCCAGGCCCTCAGCGTCTGTGGCAAGGGCTGGAGCTGGCCCAGCCGCTTCCCCTGCAGCTTCCTGACTGTCCTGGTCTGGGCCCTGCACTGCAGCTCCTCCGCGAGCGTTACTGGAAGAGACAGAAGGGGGCAGCTGGGGTCCCCTCTGACTGCGGCCGGTCCAGGAAGCTGCAGGCTGAACATCAGCTATGGAGGAGCAAATCCCAAGACGGGTCCACCGAGGCCCCGCCCAAACCAGTCCCGAAGGGGCCTCCTGGAATCTCCAGGAAGGCGTTCTAGCTAGGGGTCAAATACACCCTGAAGATGAATCAACGCCAGTCCCTATTTCAGGGACTCGGGCCAGCCCAGCACACCCTCCTGTCCACTTGCGACCTCTGCTGTGCTTCATACAACCTCCTGCCCTTGGAGCTCATTTCTATGTGGAGTCAACAGGCAATGTAATTAAATCTAGTTCTCAAAAGAACAGCTGGAGGGGAAAGGCATTCTGAAAAACTGGCTTCGCAGAGCTGAGACAGAGGGCTCCGCGATGGGCTGTCCCCAACACGGGGCGCCGGCCCGCCGCCCCAGCCCCTACCTTCCTTGGTGAGCTGGGCGAAGTGCTTCTCCAGGTCAGAGACGCTCTGCCTCCGCAGGTAGCTGTGAAACTGGAACCAGGTGATGGTCTGTTCCTCAGGGAGCCCGGCTCCAGGCAGCAGCCCGCCGCAGCTGACCACCTGCTCCAGGAGCCTGTGACAGGCTGGCGACACAGAGAGAGGGTGAGGGGGAGACGGGGGTCTCAACCCCTGGGCGACACCCCGGGAGCCCAGCCAGGTCGGTCTGGAGGCTCCGTGACGGCTGCGCACGGGATCTCTGGGGCACCCCCCATTCCCACGAGGACACACTCCAGCTGAGGCCCCTCAGTCTGAATCCCAGCGGCAGGGCGGGTGGTTAGAACTGCTTGAGGTCCAGAGCCACTGCCCGGAGTACGCGTGCCACCCTTCAGTGGTCAACACAAAGGTGCCACAGCTCTACGTTCCAGGGAAGAGTCCAGCCAAGATTCATGATGCTGCTGTCGAGCAGATAGGGTCCTGCCTACCTTCCCCGGGGGCCCTTCTCTAAGGTTCTGGTGGAAGCTATGCAATCAACCGGTCCCCAGAAGCACCAGCCCACGGACAGACGCAGGCCGCTCCCGGGGTTCACTGGCTCCGCCCTCCTCCCCTGGGAAGAGGAGGTGCTTGGTGGTCAAGTGAGCGACACCTCCCTTCGATGCCGCGGGGGCATCTGTAGCAGAGGCGGGTACGGAAGGGGCAAGAGGGAGGCCTGTGGTAGTGATGCTCCAGACCCTGGGGCTCCACACAGCGTTGCCCAGGGAGCATGGGGAGGGGAGGGGCTACCTATCTCTAGGGGCTCCACACAGCGTTGCCCAGGGAGCATGGGGAGGGGAGGGGCTACCTGTCTCTAGCTGTCCCGGGTATTTCCCCCTGACTCTGTGCAGGAACGTCTTCTTGAGCTGGTCCAGCAGCGCCGTCCCCGGGCAGGACAGGGTGGCACCGGGCCCCGTGCAGCCCCTCCAGAGCTTCAGGCAGCCCTTCCTCCGCGTGGCCTGTGGGAGGACTGAAAGGCTGGGCTCAGAGAGCCGTCCGGCATGGGGGAAGAGTGAGCAACTAGGAGGCCCGGGGGTCCCTGCCCCTGGGACCCAAGGGCTTGGGGAGGGGGGCGCGGCCTGGCCTAAGGCAGGCCCCTTCCCCACCCGCAGGCGTCACCTGCAGAGACGAACAGCTTTGGCCCTGAGCCTCATCTGGTAACCGCCTGCCGGCCCCACGACACCCCCGGGACTGCTGCTCCCAGTCTCCCCTGACGGACAAGGGCAGGTCCCACGGGGCTGGGGTCCCTGCCCCTGTTGGGCAGCATGCCGTGTGTGCCTTGAATGTGTGCTGGGGATTCCTTCATTGACACCTACCCGGGGGCCTCCCCATTATACAGATGGGGAAGCTGAGGCTCGGAGCAGCGACTCGTTTGCTCAGAGCAGTGACCCTCGTCCAGGGTCACCCGGCTGACCGAGGCTAGCTGGCCTCCCTTCCCGCCCCCACGGTGTGGGTCTGGTCCCAGCCCAGACACTCCCCACTCGCGTCCCCTGGGTGCCATTGACTGACAAGTGTCGGGAAGGGAGAGGAGCCCCCCACCCGCCACGGGCTTTCATCCTCATCACTTCCTGCCATTCACACGGCCGGACAGCAGGTACTTACTCTCCTCAATGGACATTGCTTTGCTGACCTTCTCAAAGTCAAGCACGGAAAGCGTCTCCAGAACCTGCTTCTGCTGCGCAGCTTCTTCCAGAAGGCACTCCTGGACCATCCTCGACAGGTTAGGGGAGCCCAGTTTCTGGGAAGCAGCCCACGGTGTGCCAGGTTAGCCCAGAACATGCCCTCTGAGGTCAGCTACCATGCCCGTGACCCCCACCCGCCCTTTCCCCATCTGCCCCTTCCCCGTCCCTCCTATCCCCACGGTAGCGCCCTGTCGTCTGGGGATTCCTCCTCGCCAGAGCAGCTGAGAGGACAGGATGCAGGCTGGAGCTGCCAGGAGCCTGCCAGAGCATGAGGCCAACCAGCACAGGCAAGCAGAGCCGAGAGAGGGTGAGACCCAATCGTGATGTTGTTTGCAACCCTGGATCCAGCTGGACCTGAAGCCCACCTCTGGGCCTTTCAAGTCTGTGAACCAAATCATTTCCTTCTGAACCAGTTTGGATTGGAGCTCCAGCATCTGCCACCTAAAGAGTCACCACCACTGCCTTCGGTTTATGGCCTGGGCTGCCTGAGGACCACAGGACTATTTACCCCTCCCATCTTGAATCTTCCACCCCGCCCCGCCCCCCCAGGTCCTCGCCCACCTGCAGCAGCGCTGTGCAGACCTGGAGGTGAACCGTGAGCAGCACGTCGAGCTCTGGGGCGCCAGCCGTGAGCTCCCTGGACGGCGCTTTCAGCTGCGGTGTTGGAGGTGGGCTCTTGTCCTTTCTGAGTGGAAGTGAGAACTGGGTGACTGGTCCGTTAGCATTCAGCTGCCTCCAAGGACAGAGGAAACCCTCCCTCCCTGGAGAGCTCTGATCACGGGGGCCGACTCCAGGTCCCAGGAAGATGAAGGTAAACTGGGGAGAAAACTAAGAAACGGAGACGCGGCAAATGGGAGTGACAGCTCTCACAAAGCAGGGCTGGGAAGGCCGCCCCGCCCCGCCCACTTTCCGGGGCGTGCAGAAGCCTGGGGCTCAGACGAATCCCTAGCTCTGGGACTCTGGATGAGTCTGCCTCCCAGAGCCTCAGTTTACTCGTCCGGAAAGTGGGGGCAGGAACCCCAAGCTTGGGCCACCGGGGGGTTGAGTAAGACACCAGCACACCCGGCACCGTGTCTGCTCCATGACGGGCTGAGCCCGAGCCCTGAGCGGGTGGACGTGGCACCCCCTCCCCGGGGGGTCCCGAGAGGTGGGGAGAAATGTAACCCATTCGTGTACTTCTGTGCTGCTGAGCTGTGGGTGCCTGCCATGCTCGTGGGGGCGGGGCTGCGAGATTGCTCCGCAGAGGTCTGAGGTTCTACTGCGTGTGCCGGCGTCGTTTTATAAGATTTAAAAAGAAAGCCCACTGCTCAGAGCAGACGCTCAAGGCTAGCTGAGTGATCCTTGTTTGCTCCGCTGGTCACATGCCAGGCAGGGCCAGGGCCATAATAAAGAAACCAACACAGAGTCGGGGCTGAGGGGCCGGCAGGCCGCTGGGCCCGAGGCTGGACTCCAGGTCAGTGCTGGGAGGGGCGCACTCACCGCAGGCCCTGGGAGCCCCCAAACAGGGCCAGCTCGTGGGGGGCGATGTGGGCGTTGAGGAAGGAGAAGCTCTCCAGGATGCACTCCATCAGGCTCTCAGTGGATGCGTGCTCCCGGCGAGCTCTGCGGGGCTGCGGGCAGACGGACGGACTGACAGCCAGACCTCAGGGGCGCCCGGGCCGGGGGGCATGTCCCCAGGGCCCTCCCCAAGGGGCCCTGCCACCCGGGGTGTGGGGCCTGAGGCGGACCGTTAACGTTTCCAAGAAAAACCAGAAACCTCGACTTTGTGGGGAGCCGCCCAGTTTTCAACTATCGACAACTAATTATAAATTATTTTGTTAAGACAGCGTGGGTCAGGCCCAACAACTCGGGCCAAAGGCCACCAGGTAAGCCTCTGGATTGCAGATGTCTCCTCTCCCAGGGAAGCGTGGAAGGGGAGGACTTTGGAGGCAGCCCTTGCCTGCGGGACGGGAAGGGTCAAGTCATCAAAGCCTCGCAGGGGCCGCTCCCCTGTGGCTGAGTCCCACAGAGTGCACGGGGCTGGCTCAGACGCCACGAGTCAGAACTGGGCTCCTGAAGGTTGACCCAGGGAGAACATCTTGAGCAACAAGATAAGAATAAGGCTGCTTGCAGATGTTTCCTTGCTTGATGGGGAAAAAACATGTGCACATGTATGTATGCACACACGCACAGGCGCACACACACACACGGCCCCGTTATTCACAGCAATTACGGCGCATAAAGTCACCGTGACCCCTGGGATTTGAAACTGAACCAGTCTGCTTGCACGGGAAATGCAGAGGCCATGAGCCTCGGGTCAACGCTTTTTATCTGCCCGTCAGCACAGAACCTTGTTGTCTGTGTCTGTGTGTGCGCGCGTGTGCTCAGTCGTGTTTGACTCTGTGACCCCAAGGGCTGTGGCCTGCCAGATTCCTCTGTCCATGGAATTTTCCAGGCAAGAATACTCGTGTGGGCTGCCGTTTCCTTCTCCAGGGAATCCTCCCAACCCAGGGATGGAACCCGCGTCTCTTGTGTCTCCTGTGCTGGCAGGCAGATCCTTTCCCACGGTGCCCCCTGGGGTGCCTGTGTCTGCTTAAAGGCGTCTCACTTAATAGACACACCGCTGACTTAACACCGAGCTCAAAGCCTGCTCAGCAAAGGCTGATCACTGACTTAACACCGAGCTCAAAGGCTGCTCAGCCAAGGCTGAACAAGACTTATCCAGCACACAGACTTCCTCCACAAGGTGCATCAGCAACACTGACCAGCATCTCAGCCCAGCCCTCGGGGGCTGTTTCAAACAGCAAATTCACCAAACCTAAGTACTGTGTGGGCCAAAAGTTTATTTCAGTTTTTCCCTAACATGCCAGGCTCCCTGTCCCACTGCCAGTCAGGGCACCATCAGGGCGTGCCCCCTGCAGAGAGCCCACATACCTTCAGCCGGTCCCTGAAGGCAAGGATCTGGTACTCCAGCTCCCGGAGCTGCGGCGGGGCAGGGTCCACAGACCTCAGTAGGTCCAGCACCTCCTGCAGAGGCCTCTCGAGGGGCAGCCCAGGCCCACTTGCCGTGTCCTTGGGGTCTCCTTCGTCGGGGCCTCCCTGGCTCCCCGGGAGCGCGTCGTTGTGGAAGGGGGAGCCCCGTGACAGGTCGGGGGTTCCCACCCCCAAGTCTCTCCAGCCCGGCTGCTCCACGAACGAACCCTCCGCCAGGTGCAGCATGTCCGGCAGGAGGCCCAGGGGCGGGGGTTCCTCTTGGGCCTCCTCTTCGATGGAGGTATTGGGGCCCATGGCCGAGGGTAGGAAGCCCACGTCTGAAGTGGATGCCGATGTGCTGGTCTCCGTGTCTCGGGGGTCCTCGGAGCTGAAGGAGTCCATCTCGGGCAGCTCCTGACTGCGGCTCCGCAGGCCGGGGCCCCGAAGGTCGCCGTCGGACAGGCAGCTGAGGACAGAGGGGGCCCTCGGCCTGTCCAGCAGCAAGGCCTGCTGTGCCCGCGGCTGCAGGACAGACTGGAGACAGACAGACAGACAGGCCGGCCAGCCTCAGCAGCTGCCCTGGGGATCAGAGTCAGACCCCCGAGGGTGGCCCCAGACGTCTGCTCTGTATACCCACAGCCGCAGGATGACCGGGGTCCGCCAAGGCGCCTAGCACCCGGAAGCGCCGGTGAGAGCCAGGCCCCCCGTACCCCGCTCACTCGCTCCTTTCCAGCCCCAGCTCCCGAGTCAGCTCGCAGTGAAGCCTCACCACACCTCCCTGAGGGTGGCACACTTCTGCCCCCGGAGAAGCGAGGTGCGCGCGAGGAAGGATGGATGTGCGGGCATTTTAATCCAGGCCAGCATACACGAACTCTGACCCCCTCTGCTGTGCCCTCCCCCTCATCAACCAGACCAATGGCTGACGTTCCTACAGCACCACCTGTAACTGCCAGGCATTCCAGAGAGCATTCCTCATTTACAAAGTCACTTATTTAACCCTCAAAAAGCCCCGTAGGGGCAGAGCTGTTAGTTTCATTTCTCCGATACAGAAACAGAAGTTCAGAGAGGTTGAGTGACTTGCTCAAGGTCACACGGCAGATGAAAGGCAGAGATAGATAGAATTTGGAGCCCAGGCCATCTGGCTTCAGAGTCCATGCTCTTGACCGTAAATGACTTTGTAAGCAAAGTACGCTGGGACCACCCTGGCTGGACAACCAGTTTCCTTTAAATGCACAAGCTGCCTGGCTCATCTAAAGCTGCCTTCCCCACCTAAGGTCCAGAGGAGGGCGACAGGGTGGTCCCGCTCCGCATGCCTGGACCCTCCCTGGGCATCGACACACACAGGGTGACGTGTGTACCAGGTCGTTTACTGCCCGCTTGTTGGTAACAGCAAAAACTGAGCCTCAGTATCTTGTTAAGTGCAGTTTTTAGCCAAGTACGAGATGCTGCATGGCGCCAACATGACAGAGAAGGTCTCCAGGGCGTCACCAGGGCAAGGGCTGCTGAGGGACACAGGCTAGAGAGGCTGCATCTGCTCCCAGATGGCCCAGAGCCTCTCTGGAGGACCACGGAGGAAGCTGAGAAGAGTAGGGGCGCTAAGGAGGGGACCCAGGCCCCTGGAGGTCACAGGAAAGAGGTATCTATCTCACCACAAACGAAGTCAATCTATTACCTACTGGAAACACGTTCCAAGTGCGAAACAAACGAGCCCGAGGCTGTGGCCGGGGTGGCAGAACCATCTGGAGAACCCCACCCAGTCAAGGCCAGAACCGAATCCAGAGGCCGCAGAACAGAGGGCAGGCAGTGAAAAAGAAAAGGTACCCCAAAACACCCCCAAACAAGGAAGGCTGAGCCCAAAGCTTGCTGCAGCTGGAGGTGCACGTGCTGACCATGTGCTGACCCCTGGGGAGTCACACCCCCCACCCCCAATCCCAGCCCGCCCACCACATCCCCACCCAGGGAGGCTCACTCACCAGGTAGTATCTCTCCCGGAAGCTGGGGGTGTTTGGGGGTGTCCAGTTGTACAAGGAGCCCTTCCTGCTGCCTATGGAGAACTTGCCCGGGGGGCTGGGTGACACCAGGAAGCTCTCGGTATCAAATGGGCTGGAGGAGAGCAGAGGCCAGGGTGTCATCGACGGCCGGAGGACATCGGACCACAGACAGGACCAGGGGACTTGAGACAGAGGCTCAGTGTGGGAGGGCGTGGACAGGCACAGTGGAGGGACTCCAGGTCCCCCCTCTGAAGCCTCCCTGAAACGTCTCAGATATCCATTGCCCCGAGGGTCCTTAGCCAAATGGGGAGGGGCAGCGATTGGCCCCTTTGGAGGGGCTGATGAATGACCCCCCTTTGGAGGCCCTTTGAGAAGCTCAGCAGAGCAGCAGCGGACACTCAGAGCTGCCATCTTCTGCGTAAACCACATCACCGCCCCCCACAGGTTCCTCCCGGGTCAGGGGGCTCCCGTCACAGTCCCGGGGGAAGGTACAGACCTGCGGGGGAAGCACGCGAAGCGACGCTCCAGCCAGGCCCTTGCCTGTCCTTGGAGCTGCCAGGGCTGGGTCAGCCCTCCCTGCCTCGTGGACACCGGCTTGCCTGTCTGCACGCTGGCCCTGCTCACAGCGTCTAGAGCCCAGCTCAGCCACGAGGGCCCACAGCCCAGGGGCCCTGCCTGGATGCCTGTCCTGCCCGCCCAGGGCACTTATGGGCCAGCTGGACGCCTGGGTCCTTGGACCTTCCCGACCTGGGGTTGCAGGGCGCTGCAGGGCCACCCCCTGCCCTGACCGCTTGAGCGGTGTGCTCACCCCCACTAGACAAATGCAGGCACTGAAGCGGGGGTGTCATTCCTCCAAGTCCACCCAGTTCACCCCCAGGGAGAAAAGACAGACTGGCCCCAACTGGTCAGAACGGGCACCAGAGTAGAGGAAGCGTGTGTCTGCCCCTCTGCTCCTGCAGCACCTGCTCTGGGGAGTCAGGAGAAGGGAATTTCCTCGAAACACAAGGTTTCATTTGGTGATTAAAAAAAAAGATCTCTGCTACCAAAAACCAAAACCTGTGGAAACCACCAGGATGGGATGCTCAGTGGAAAGCCCCACACTAGGCCGGGGTGCTTCCCACGAGCGTCCCCCATCCGTGGCGGTGGCCCAGGGGGACCGCAGGGTGACCGCTCACCCCTGTGCCTGGTGGGCGCTGGGGTCAGCAGGTAAGGAGATGGTGGGTGTAGGAAGGCAGAGGTGGGTTTCTCCTGGGAATCCAGCCCAGGAGGCTGCCATAAAGGGTCCTGGCCGGCCCCGGTCTTTAATAGCCACTAATTCAAAAGTGAAAAAAAAGAGAATTTAAACGCGGGGCGGGGGTCAGGCCGCAGCATGGACAGGGCTGCAGAAAGGGGTCTGGTCTGAGCCCCTGCTTGTCTAGGTGGCAGCCTGAGGGCGGGCCGCCCCGGGCGGATGCTGGGGTGAGGTCAGGCCACCAGGGGGAGCCGGAGAGGTCTCTCCGCGGTCCTGGATGGGGCGGGTTTGGGGCCGACCCCACTCTCCCTAGGCCCCTGCCCCCACCACCCCCGCCCACCCCCCACCCCTCCGGAGGGGCAGCGGGGAAGCGGCCGCCCGCACTCACTTCCACAGCACCTCCAGCTGCAGCTTGATGGTGCCCAGCTCTGTGATGTCCACCACGATGACCTGCGGCCGGGTGGTGAAGAAGTCGGTAATGTCGCAGGTCACCGCGCCCACCGCCAGCGAGCTCAGGCCGCGCAGCTCCGTCACCTGGGGGAGGGCGAAGCGGTGGGTGTGGGCGCCGCGCCCCCACTCCCTCCCGCTCCGCCCTCCGCCCCCCGGCCCCACCCACCTTGATCTCGAAGTTCTCGTGCAGGGTGGGGATGAAGGCCTTCTCCTCCTCGTC
Organism: Bos indicus x Bos taurus; assembly: GCF_003369695.1. NCBI lineage: Eukaryota > Metazoa > Chordata > Mammalia > Artiodactyla > Bovidae > Bos > Bos indicus x Bos taurus. The sequence continues at coordinate 4,860,158 of NC_040088.1, read as the reverse complement.
CCAGGTCTGGCTGTCGTCCGACTCGATGCGGCCCCGCAGCTTCCAGCGTTGGCGGCCCAGACGCAGGAGCACCTGTGCGCCAGGGCCGAGAAAGGAGCGGTCAGCCGCGCCCCTTTGCCACCCCCTGGGGGCCCTCCCTGCCAACTGGGGCGGGGGACAGGAACCCAGCGGAGACCCTGGTTCCCAGAAACCCCACTTCCGAAGGCCTGGCGGGGAGCCCTGAGGACGGATCCCAGAGGGCGGGCGTACCTCGTACTGGTCTCCAGGACAAAGACGTGCGTAGCCCACCAAGCCTGGAACACAGAGACGGGCTCGTCTCTCCGCTGTCCACTGTCCTTACCCCGTGGGTCACAGGCCCTCAAGCGGGGAGCCCCCCGCCACACTGGGGGTCATCAGCTTCGGGGGGATGGGCAGTGAGCTAAGCCATCAGGATGACAAGGGGCAGACCAGGGCCCTCACTTTCAACTCAGAGAGCGGGCGGGACTTGCCCGAGGTCACAAGTCACAGGAGTGGAAACCCGGGCTGGGCCTGGAACCCTGGGGTTCTGACCATCACCCCCCACCCTCAGCACAAGCCCCAGGTCCCGGAGAAGGCCCGAGGCTCCACCTAGACTGCCCCCACCCCAGCCCAGCCCTGTCACCTTTCATCCTGACGCGGAACTCGCCCAGGTGAACCTCCAGGGCCCCCTCGATAAGCCACATGTCCTGCAAAGCCCCACAGGAGGCGGCTCACCGCCTGCCCTGGGATGGACCACGGGGCAGGCACGGACCCTGCCAGACAGAGACCCCCCACCCCCGGGGGCAGAGGCAGAGGCTGCCTCAGAGCCCCGTGAGCCCCCACACCGGCCCTCCGCCACCCACCTCGGCGCATTCCTGCAGGCTGCGGCCCAGCTCCTGCAGGCTCTCCCTGGAGGCGCGGCTGGGCGGGCGCCGGGAGAAGGCCCGCTGCATGCTGGAGGCGCCGTCGCGCAGGCGGCACTGGATGCAGTAGCCCTCATAGAGCTCGTCCACCTGCGGGCGCACGCACCGGGACTGTCTCCCCACCCAGCCCCTCAGGAGGCCACACCCCACGTCGTGCTGGCCCCGCCCCCAGCGCACGTGCGCCCTCGCGGGCAGGGACCGCGTCTGTCCCATGCACTCCGCATCCCCAGCACCTGGCAGCGGCTGGCGCACAGCTCAGGCACGATAAAAACTAGTGAGCGGGATGGGTGGATGCGGTTTTCAGCGGTCAAACAGGGAAGCTGCGTGTGTGATGTTCCGTCCACCCGCGGGGCTCCCAGGGAGCAGAGCGAGTTCATGGAGGGGTTTGCCCACATAAAGCTTGAGGGACTTGCTGTGTGACCTTGAGCCCATCGCGTCCCTCTCCGGGCCTCTACAGCCCCGTCCGTACAACCGGGTGGTTGGACTCATCACTCGGCCCTCTAACCCCATCCCCTGATCCCCACCTCTGGGCTCAGCCCCCACGGTCTCTGCACCCCCTTGGCTTTCTGCAGCCACCTGGCACCCAGAGAGCCTTCCTCCACTGACGGCACAGAGGTCCCCCCCTCAAGCAGAGAGGCGCCCCCGAAACCAGGCTGACCTTGCTGATGTGAAACTCCATCTTCCGAATGTGCCTCTCCACTGAGCGTGTTTGCTTCTCCCAGAAGAAGAGAAGGTGCTTTAAAAGGAGCCTGGGCCACCCCCCACCCCAAGCCCACACCACTCTCCTGCAGGTCCTGACACAGAGCTGGGCTCGAAGTCAGGCCAGCCCCTCACAATCCCTAAGGAAGGCTCATCGCCGAGCCTCAGTTTCCCCATCTGTCAAGTGGGGAGGAAACCCAAGTATTCCTCCCATAGGATGGCCGGGGGATGGAAGACCCACGAAGACATTATTCCCATCCAGCCAAGCCTAGCCGCGGCCCGCCTTGCTTACCCCATGCGGAGAGAAGTTTCCCTCACCTTGTCCAGATCGTAATAGAAAGCCTGTTGGAGGGGGAGGTGTCAGGGCTCCAGCGTTCCTCCAAGACCCGTGAGCCTCCATCCCAGGGGCGCCCGAGCTCAGAGGACAAAAAGCCAGCGGCCGCTCCGTCCTCCAAGGCCTGCAGTCAGCAAGCTGCGGTCCAGGCCGGGCAGGAAGAATGAGCGAACACATGGGCTTTGGGGGAGCCAGCTAAGGCCTGACTCTACGTGCCAGCTGTGTGTCCCAGGCAAGCTTCTCTGCCTCTCTGAGCCTCCATCTCCTTTTGAAAGAGGAGACACCATCGCGCCTACCCCACAGCGTTGTTAGGACGGTGCAAACTCAACGAGAGGGGAACCACTGTGATTTGCTTATTTAAGGGGCGACGTCAGCCACGACCAGAGACTCGGAAGAGGCAGCCGGCAGCACCAGGAGTTCAGATGGAAGGAGCCTGGGCCATCCCCGCCAGGCGCCATGGTACAGCCAGTGAAAAGAATCTATTGTCAGGGTGAGGGGGTCTCTGTGCAAAGGGCCAGAGAGTACATAGCGCAGCTTGGGCCTGCCACATGGTTCCTGCCTCTGGAGCGTGAAAAGCAGCCACAAACAGTGTGCCCACGATGGGTGTGCCTGTGATCACGTAAAAGTTATTTCCAAAACAGGCCCTGCCTTGCCCACGTGGGTTAGGGTCACTGTATCTGAGCCTGGACAAATTTCCACAAAGTTGGCGACCACCAACGAAAAGAAGTAAGACGGGAGAGTTTGCAGGTTGTGACTTCACTTTGTAAGGTGACCCTTACAGATCCCTCTATATATACACAGTCTGCGTACTTGCAGTAAGGTGGCGAGGGAGGAAAATATGGAAAGATAAATACTAGATGATCCTCAAGGGTTAAACAGGATGGGACAGAGAAGATCGGGGAGGGGGGTCAGTCAAGCAATAGGGAAAAGATGGTTGACCACCCCCCAGAGGGGCATCTGCTTTCCTAGGTGTGCATCTGTGACATCGTATATGTGGGATTATGAGATGAAAACCCTATGTAAGAAATTAAGAAATGGGGAAGTTCCCAAGGCTTTGGAAAGAACAGTAACTGTACAGCAATTTCTCAGAGACTGGGAACCCGGCCCCACGTGCTTCATCCCTCTGGGTGGCCCCTTCGCAGCCTCAGTGTACCCACCTATGAAATGGGAGCAGCTAAAACATACAGACCTCTACATAAGCCTCGCCTTCCTCAGAGTTACTTCTAAAAGGGAGAGACAGAGACAGCTGAACAGCCGCAGCTGTTGGAGAGGGAGGTGTGACAAGTGCAGCCAGATAGAGACGAGGGGGCCGAGAGGGACTCCCCAGGACTGGAAAAAACCTGAGTGCTGGAGAGACACAGGTCCCCCGTGGGGGGGTCCTGGAAATGCCAGCAGATAAATGACAAGACAGCCAGTTCCATTTAAATTTCAAATGAACGATGGATAAAGTTTCTTTTTTAGTGTAACTATGTCCTGAAGATGGCAGGGGACATAGTTACACTGAAAAATGATTTGTTATTTATCTGAAAATCAAATTTAACGGGGCATCGTTTTTCTTTTGGTTTGTTTTTGGTATTGGGCTTTTCTGGAGTTTTGTTTTTTGTTTTGGGTCCAAGTGAGGTTCATTCATTAAAAATAAAGCCTACTCTGTCAGCCTCTGCGTTCCCAAGACTGAGGTTCACACCCACGAGGCAGGCAAGGGGGTGAACCCGGGCACTCGGCTGGGAGGGGCTGGGGAGGGGTCTCACCAGCCTGGAATTCCTGCGAGTGTCCTTGTGGCGTCCCGTCAGGTAATCCAGCTCGGCCTGCTGGGCGCACAGATGCTCCCTGAGGGGAGGGCGAGGGAGAGGAGTTTGGGAAGGAGAAGAGGAAGGAACGAAATGGGCAGGGGCGCGGTGCTCCACGGAGGAGGCAGCCACGGCCGGGCCTGGGGAGAAGTGGGGTGCTCAGCAGGCTCAAGGGTCAGAGGGCAGAGCCAGACCCCCCACCGAGAACCCGGCCCCCCGCCCGCTCTGCCTCCGCATCCCACACACTGTGTGCCCTGCACTGTGCCAAGCGGGAATTCCCCAAACAGCCTTGCCAACAGGAGGGAGCTGCTGTTATTATACCCATTTTAGAGATGGGCAAACTGACTCGGAAGCCACCCAGTACAGGGTCCACAAGGCAGGGAAGAGTCTGAACCCAGATCTGAAAACAGGTGATGGCTTCCAGAGGCCAATATCCTCCCCCAAGCCATGGGAGCTGTGGGGGGCAGGGAGAGGGGAGTACACGCCTTCCTCACAGACAAAGGCTGGCTGTCTTGCTGTCTGGATGGCCGGGACCAGAATGGGTCTTAGCAAACCCCTATTTTGGAAAACACAGAAAAAGCCATGGGTCCGAGGGAGACTTTTCACATTGTGTTTTGCAGCCAATGAGACTCTTGAGAGTCCCTTGGACTGCAAGGAGACCAAACCAGCCCATCCTAAAGGAAATCAGCCCTGAATATTCACTGGAAGGACTGATGCTGAGGCTGAAGCTCCAATACTTTGGCCACCTGATGCGAAGAACTGACTCATTTGAAAAGACTCTGAGGCTGGGAAAGACTGAAGGCAGGAGGAAAAGGGGTCGACAGAGATGAGATGGTTGGATGGCATCACCGACTCAATGGACATGAGTTTGAGCAAACTCCAGGAGATGGTGATGGACAGGGAGGCCTGGTGTGCTGCAGGCCCTGGGGTCGCAAAGAGTCAGACACGACTGAGCGGCTGAACTGAACTGAACTCTGCGGCTGGCACTTGATAAGCCTCCAATAAAAATATGGGGAATAAGTGACTGACTCCTCTGTCCCAGCCTCTGCTCAGTCAATCAGTCATTCTCTCCTTCACTCAAGCCCAGCCGCCCTGGCCCTGACCTCTGGCTCCTCTGCAAGCTCCTACCACAGGGCCTTTGCACGTGCTTTCCCTCTGCCCGGGATGTTTGTCCCCCAGAGGCCAGCGTCATGGGTCCTTCTCAGAAACAGCCAGGACATCCTCAGGGAGGCCTCCGGACCACCCTGCGTGCAGGCCCTCCAGGTGCTGCCTCTCCACCACGCCCACTCCTCACTGCCCTCAGGGTGCGTGGAAGTTACGGTGTTGAACACATTACTCCTTTATGGCCATCGGCCCTGCCCGCCGTGGGTGTTCTCCATGGCAACAGGGCCCCTGCCATTATTCCCTCATCCCGGCGCCCAAGGAAGGGGCCGAGCATGTGGCTGCACCCAGGACATGCTTGTTGACTAAACGGATAACCAGGAGCTCACTCTGTGGCCGCGCACAGACAAGACCCACCCCCGACGCCTAGGGAGAGGCAGAGAGGAGCGAGCGGACGAGGCCAAAGGATGCAACGGGCAGCATGCTGCCTCCTTACTTGAGCCCCCTCTTCAGTGCTTCGAAGATCTTCTTCACTTGCTGGGGCTTGGGGTCTGAACAGACGCACCCCTTCCTCAGCGTGCCGTATGTCTTGGAGGATTTCGCAGGCATCCGAGATCTCACTGAGTTCCTGTGGACGGACTTTCTGTGAGAAGGATGGGGGGGATCAGGGTGGGGGTCTGGGCATGGCCCTTCTCGGAGACAAGCCCTTCGGGAATGGTGGCCAGAGCCCCAGGCAGTCAGGAGACCTCGCTGAGTCCTGCCCCCAAGCTGCATGGTCTCAAGAAGGTTGTCAAGACTCCCTGGGACTCAGCTTCCTCATCTGCAAAATGAGCGCTTGAATTTGAAGATGAACCTGATATGAGAAATTAGCCTAGAGTGGGCAATACAATCCAGCAGCCTGAATGCCAATGCTGTCTGTCTGTCTGCGCTCTTCAGCAAGCTCTGTGCAGGCAAAGCAGCATGAAGACCAAACCGTAGTCCAGTGGCGTTCCCAGGCCGGGCACCTGTTGGCTTTGGCGGCCCAGCATCCACCCCCCTCCCTCTGTTAACAGTGCCTCAGTTTTCCTCTGGGGTGTCTCCCCAGCCCTGCTCTTTATTCATGTAGTCTGGCGAGAGCTGGAGTGACAAATCGCCGCACGCATGAACACGCACACACATGCATCCACAGGCATTCTGAGGCATAACGCTTTCCCAAGCCTGGATTAGCCAACACATCCCTCCTCCCGAAAGAGAACTTCTCCCCCTTCCTGGGCTTTCTCGGTGTGCTGAGCAGCAGGCTCCAGCCCCGTGCACTGGGACCCACTCAGGGGACCGCTGAGCAACAAGAGCTGGGAGAGGCTGCCCCTGGAGCAGACCATCCATCGGCTCCACGCGCTCAGGAGAAGGAGGGAGGAGCAACTGGTCTCATCTAAGACTCTGTATCTTGGGAGGTTTCTGTGTCAAAGCAACTTCACTTCTACACTAATACACTACCCGAGCCTCAGTTTTTTTCATCTGTAAAATGGGGAATACAGCAGAACCTGAATCAGAGGGTAATGCTAAGAATTCTCCCAGATACCAAGTCAAAGGTTTGGCAGGGTGGGGTCAGTTAGTAGGTGCTTAATAAATGTCCATTACTGTTAAAGTAATGGTATCCTATCTGTATCCTTCCCTGTAACACAGCCTGGAAGACAGCAGGGGCTCTGTAAATACTGAACTAAGCTGAACAAGGGAAATGCCACATGTCAAGGGCCCTTGGCTGGACCCTGAAGGAAGAGCAGGAACACAGGTACCTCCACCCCCAAGAAGGGTGTTCCAGGTGAGCGGACAGACTGAGCAAGGGTGGAGAGGAGCCGGCGGAGTCGTGTGTGATGGGGGCGGTGGTCCCGCAGGGCGAGGCTTGACTGAAGCAGAGGCGGGAAGATGCTGGGAGGTGCTGCATCTTGGGCCCTACCTGCCTTGGGGACCCCGGGACGGGTGTGGGGAGGAGAGCGTCAGGTCCTAGCAAAGTTCCAGCTTCAAAGACCTTAACAGTGACAACTAAGATTTCCACAGAGCAGAGAAAATGAAGCCCTAGCCCGCAGCTCCTGGGCCGCTGGATTCACCGACACCATCCCCCCGACGGCCCAGGGAGCCGAGTGATAAGACGCAGCAGAAGGGTACACGCTGAGCATCCGCTGTTGCCCGGCGCTTGCTAAAGGCTTTGAATAAATAGTGACGTGCACAGCCACCCTAAGTGGGGCTTTCTCTGAGCCAGGCACCTTGATGGGAGCCAAGGGGCCAGAGGCCTAATCTTGGAGGCTCAAGGTCCTCAGAGAATGGGTTCGGGACTTGGGGTCCGGAGAGCAGGCAGGAGGCCAGCAGGACAGAGCTCCAGCTCCTTCACCAGGCCTGGGAGCAGGCCACTGGGCCACCAATGAGCCGTGGTCCCCGCAAGGGCTGGCAGGGTGCTGGGCTGCCTTTCCAGTCTAGTCAGGACGCTGCCCGCTCCATGGACGGTCACAGAGACCTGCGGTCGACTCAGGAGCGCTGTCCTGCCCCCCTGCTGACGGGGACCAAGCCCCGAGCCCCGTGCTTCCCCAGCGTGGATGCCACATCACAAACCAGCGTGCCAGAGGTTCAGATCCAAGCCTTGCCCAGGCATGCTGAGAACTCCGTCCCAAGGATGGTGTGGGAAAGAAGGATCTGGAACCCCACCCTGGAAACCTCGGGGCCTCGCCAAGCTAGAAACTCATATCATCTCTTGGGACACAGCTCCTGGTCAGCTGCCCATGTCCAAATCCTAACCCCAGAGATCACGGGTACTTAATCTGCTGGAGCCTCAGTTTTGCCATCTGTAAAAGAGGGATGATGAGACGGCACGTCCCACAGAGTTGTCATGAGATAGTCATTCACTCGGGAAATATTTACTGAGCTCCTATTACGCACAGATGCCATTCCAGGAGCCGGGACTAGCACAGTGACCAAAACAGTGACAAAACCTCCACCCTGTGAGCTGCCCTGCCATCTGTAAAATGAGGACCAGAGGAAGGGTTGCTGTGAGAGTGAGTAAATGTAAAGAGATTCAAGCAGCTCCCAGGAAAGAGTAAGTGCTGTATATATGCTGGAGTTAATACGGTGATTTTTTAAAGTGCATACATCATTTATATCATACAGCAACTATTTATTTTCGTTGTTTAGTTGCTAGGTCATGTCTTAGCACGACTTAGCCCAGCGGACTCTTTTGCCTCCAGGCTCCTCTGTCCATGGGATTTCCCAGGCAAGAACACTGGAGTGGGTTGCCATTTCCTGCTGCAGAAGGTCCTTCCGACCCAGGGATGGAACCTGCGTCTCCTGCATTGGCAGGGGATTCTTTATCATTGAGCCACCTGGAAAGCCCACAACAACTATACTCCAATTGAAAAGTTATAATCGGATAGTACCTAGAGCCCAGAAAAAACAAAGGCCGGATAATGAATTTCAATAGGTCGACCAGGGAAGCCTCCTCCATTCAGGCCGTGCTTGACCAGGTAACGTGCATGGAGCCCTGGCATAAGCCTGTCACATCAGTAGCGCTCACCCCTGCACCTGCTGTCGCTGTTATCCACACACTGTACGTCCAGTGACACTTTGCACAGCCCAGGAAGGGGCTCTGTGCCTCGCTCTCCCACCCTCCCGGATGCCCTGTCACCCACCTCTTAGCACACAGCCTCCGCAAAGTTGGTATCTCCAGGCCGGCAGGGACAGGCAGGATTGTAGCCTCAAGAGAAGCAGGTTTCAGACAGGCTAGGGCCCCCGGCGGGAGAAGGCAATAGCAACCCACTCCAGTACGCTTGCCTGGAGAATCCCAGGGACAGAGGAGCCTGTTGGGCTGCCGTCTATGGGGGTCGCGCACAGTCGGACACGACTGACGAGACTTAGCAGCAGCAGCAGGGCCCCCAGCAGGTGGGCAGGGAGGCAGGTGCAGTGGGCACGCCACTAGGAGGTGGGGCTTCAGGAGCCCCGCTCACCTGCCAGCTCCCGGGGCCCCACGGTCCCCAGCGGGTGCGCACCCTGGCCAGCCCCACTTCCATCTACCTGGAGGCTTCCCTGCCCTTGGTCTCCAGCTGTGCCTGAAAGCATGGTCTCCCGGGGAAGCTCTGTGCCCTGTGCGCCTGTCTGAGGTCCCACGGAGCAGGTGTGGCGGCCACTCGGAGCCGGCGTGGTGGCCACTCCAGGGTCAGCAATGCAGCCTCCAGATGGTGAAATCAGGTTGCATGTCTGGCCCAGTGTCACAACCGCCAGGGCAGGGAGCACCCTCCAGGGGCGGATGTTACACTAGGACTCAGTAAATATTAAACACCCTCGGCATGCCAGACAAGCTTCCAGATGGGCACGTGCGACCCACTGGACCCATCCCTCACAGGAGGCTGCCAAGCCGGTCGGTCTGCCCGGGGTCGTTGAGAAACATTGGCGGCCCCGGGTGCATGACAGCCGCAGGTGCGGGATCCGGAGGCGGGCGGGGCTGGCGATGGGGCAGTAAATAATAGTATCGACCGGACGTGTTTCGGGTGAAGACTCAGAGTTCGCTGCAAGCTCACCTTTCCTCCTGTGTCGGTGGTTCAATGCCCGGGATGAGGACAGACACCCACACACCTGCCACGGTCGGGTCTGCTCTGGGGGCTCCCTGGGTGCCAGCACGTGCCTCCTGACATCTCTGAGCTCTAGCCCCCATCTGTCCTTTCTCTAGTCTCCTCTCCTTGGAAATCAAGGGCTGATGCTTAGTTTTCACACTGACATTTCCCAGGCATGTCAGCGGAGGAATTCCCAAGGCGAAGGGGACATCGCAGCAGATCCTGGCTCGGGAGTGTCCCTGCGCCACAGCCTGGGGGAGGGGAGACCTGGCTGAGGAACGGCAGGAAGGGGTTAAGAGCAGCCCTGCCTGTCAATCAGGGCAGAAAGGGGACAGTGTCAAGACCTGGCCTTCTTCTTCACCTCCCCACCTTAGTATATATGCCTTATGTTATAATATATTATTATGTATCAATATTTATTACACATGGCCTGGTTATATTAATAACAGTCCTTCATGCCTTAGTGGAAAATTTCCAGATTACTTCCCCAAGTAAATTCTTTGATTATGCAATTAAAAAGAAAAAATGTCCAGAGTCAAAGGGTGCCAGAGCAGGAATGTGGGCTGGGGACACCTAAGTGGAGCCCGGCTCTCCTGTTGTCCCGTCTAAGGTTATTTTTGCCTGACCCGCCCCCACTGCCGAGCGCCTTGGCGAGCGGCTCTGTTTCAGCCTGGTTGGATTACCTGGGCCATTAAGCCAGAAGGTGAGGCCTGAAACCCAATCCCCAGAACCAAGGGTCCGGACCCCTGGGCGCGGGACAGGGACAGGAAGTTAAAAATAGACCTGCTGCTTCCTGCGGTTGCGGGCAGCGTCTCCCCCACCCCTGGCGAGGGGACTGCAGAGGGTGAGGCCCGATGGCGGCCACTCAGGAACCTCAGACCTCATCCAGGGTACATCTCCTCTAGAACTCCCTGTGGGGTTGAGAGGGGTTGGACGAGGACCCCCAGGAGGGGCCCGGGACATTTACAGCCACCGAGGCCATCTGTCTCAGACTGGGATACAGACTCTGCAGGCATCTGGTCAAGACAGCCTTGCTGATGACCACTGAGCTCTAGGGTCAACAGGTCAGATCTGCTCAGTTCTCTTTCTGCCCAGAGACCCCAGGAATCCAGGAGAGGCCAGCAAGAGCCTGGGGATCCCCCTTGGCACACTCTTTGTGCAGAGCTCCCAGTGGGGACATTTGCCATGTATACAGGGAGTCCGGAGGCCCCCAGAAGCCTCGCAGGAGGAGAGCTGCCGGCAGGACGGGAGGCAGAATCGGTGATGAGGCAGGGCAAGAGAAAGCGCAGGACCCTTTGGTCAACACTTGCTAAGGATTTTGGGATTGTGACAGCAGAGTGTGGACTGTGAGCACGGGCAGGGTCCACAGACCCCTCCCTGCCGCAGAGCCCAGGGACAGAGCCCGAAGTTCTTCCGTAGAAGTCAGAGGAAGGCGCCCTCCCAGAGGCCCAGCCGCACTCTCGGCTCCACGCACATTCAGCCAGGGCAGGTCCCACGGGCGGGAGGCCCCTGGGGACAGGCACAGCTGTCCTTGGCAGCCCTGTACAGACCCGATGGGGTGGGGGCCCGGTGAAGCCCAAGAAGACGCAGCTCAGAAATGACTGGATGCAGAAACAACGTCGTTCCCTGGCCAGTTTGGACGTAGCCCCTCTCCGCAGCATTTACGGAGCGCCCACTGTGCACCTCCCTCATCGCCCCAGCCCCTCTCCACAGCATTTATGGAGCGCCCACTGTGTGCCTCCCTCATCGCCCCAGCCCCTCTCTGCAGCATTTACGGAGCGCCCACTGTGTGCTTTCCTCATCATCCCTAGACCCTCTCTGCAGCATTTACGGAGCGCCCACTGTGTGCCTCCCTCATCGCCCCAGCCCCTCTCTGCAGCATTTATGGAGTGCCCACTGTGTGCCTTCCTCATAGGGGCACCCACATGGTCCCTCCTCAGAGGCTTAGTATCAGGGGTGCTGGTGCTAACTCTGAGGCTTTGGCCAAATTTCTCCCCATCTCGGGGCCTCAGTTTCCTCTGTGCCAGCCTGTCCGTGGCTCCCCTCATGCTGTGCATGTCCCAAGAGCCCCCATCGGGTCCTCTCCCTTCCTGAGCACTCTCTCCCCGGCCGGCCGCACTTTCTGCCCCTCAAAGCTCATTCCCACCCCAGGGCCTTTGCACTGCTGTCCCGCTGCCTGGAAGGCCTCCCCACCCTCACGCCCTCTCTGCAGTACTCGACTCCTCTCCCCTCCAGCTTCACTGAACTGGGTCCCTCCTCCCTGTAGCCCCTGTTGCCTGCTTGCCTGCCCTGCTCTAACTCCGTCATGACGCCTGCCTCCAGCTGCACCCAACCCAAGTGTCATTGGCTTAGAGGGTGCAGCCTGGAACAGGGCCTGACCAGAGTCGGTGTCCAGAAATACGTAGGGAATGAATTACAGGTTCCTTAGGGTTTCACCAGACCTCGGCTGGTAAAAGAATCTGCCTGCAATGTAGGAGACCCCAGTGTGATTCCTGGGTCGGGAAGATCCTCTGGAGAAGGGAATGGCTACCCGCTCCAGCTTTCTGGCCTGGAGAATTCCACGGACAGAGGAGTCGGGCGGGCTACAGTCCACGGGGTCGCAAAGAGTCGGACACTAACTGAACAGCTTTCCCAAGGGTGCTTCCAGGATTTCAAAGCTGGCGCACCTCGGAACTGAGGAGCTGAGCGGGGTGAGGGAGATGGGAGGGCCTGAATGAGGGGCCCAGCCTCATGGCGGCAGGGGCCCCCTTCCCCACCCCAGGATACGGCAGTGAAGCTCAGGCCCCTGAGACTCAGCAGGACCGGGCCAGGTGAAGGAGGGTGGGGAGAGTTCTGGGTGGAGGTGGGCGTGGGGCTGAACAAAGGCCCGGAGCAGGCAGAGACACCAGTGGGGGCTCACAGTGCAGCAGCCGGCCAGGCCTGGGGGGCAGGACTGGACTCTGAGTGGGACGGGAGCCCATGGAGGGTCTCAGGAGGGGAGTGCCGTGGTGAGCTCAGGTCGCTGACGGGGTCACCGGCCCACCAGGCCCTGCGCCCTGCTCAGCTGCTGTCACAGTCGCTTGGCCGGCAGCTGGCGGGCCCCTCAGGATGCCAGGGCCGGCAGGGCCGTGGCCCCAGGAGCGGGAACGCAGCTTGCTCCCGGGCACTCCCTGAGGTTAGAGGAGACATCACGGAGCCGTCGTGAACCCAGTTCCGGGCGTGAGTGCCGACCAGGTCTGTCTCTGCAGAGGCCGCTCCGCCTCCCTGGAAACCTCCCACAAGCCCCTACTGTGTGCCAGCATGCCCCAGCAGTCACCACATGTCGCCTCCCTGTACCCACATGGCAAGCCCGCGAGGGAAGGACACTGGGCCTCCCCACTGGGCACATGAGGGAAGCCAGGCTCAGGGAGGTGAAGTCACTTGCCCCAGGTCACAGGTGGCCCTATTTCCTGTTCCATCAACCAGGAAGGACATTCTATCCCAATCCCACCTCCAGGAGACTAAGTTCCAACTCTGAATCTGTCTTGCTGTGTGGCCTTGGGTAAGTGGCTCCACCTCTCTGAGCCTCAGTTTTCTGATCTGCCAAGTGGGCCTGATAAACTCAGGCAGATCAGCTTACAGGATCAACAGCCAGGAATATGTGAGATGACACCTGTTTGGATCCGAAGCAAATTAGAGGTCTCTCCTAGCACTGAGTCTCATGCACGCGCGCATACACACACACACACACACACACACACACACACACACACACACACACTGCCCTGGGCTGCGGGGCTGGCAGGAGTGAGAGCCTCAGGGCCACCGGCAGCAGAGAAGAACGCCCTCACCACCCTCCTCCCCAGTCCTTGGCCTTCAGACAAGCCTCCCCCACGCGGCGTGGGCAGAACTTACGCGATCCTCCGGCTCTGGGCGCTGCTGAAGCCCGCGAAGGAGGCGCTCCGGCCCATGACCCCCACAGTCCCCGTGTCCCCGGAGGACAGGAACCGCAGCCTCACCGACATGGTGGTCACCTGCGGGGAGAGGGCGGGACAGTCAGCCTCGCAGTGGCACCTGGCAAGTGCTGACTGCAGGCCGACCACCCTCCACCGGGGCGCCCAACGGACCGGGGGGACGGCCATGCTGTGCCCAGCTCACAGATGAGGACACTGAGGCTCGGTGAGGTTGCGGGAGCAGGAGCAAGATGGGAACCGGGTCTCTCTCTGCACTCTGCGCTTGGGTTCTCAGCACCTATGCAACGCTGAGTCCTCGTGCAGGGAGGTCCAGCAAGTCCTGAGCCAGCTCTTCTCACCGCCCCTCTGCCAGGAATCCCGACCCCTCCACAAACTCATATAGAGCATCTCCTGTGAGCCAGACACCGAGCAAGATGGGCCAAGCCCTCGCCCTCTGGGGCTCCTGGTCCAGCTGGAGGCTAAGAGCCACCAGGGACAGGAGGGTGTCCCTAGCAGAGTGATGGGGGTACCAGACCCACCCATGGAAAAGGCAACCAAGAGCTGAGAAGGCAAGGCTGAGGAGGGAAGAAGGACAAAGGGAGGGGGGGAAGGGCATCTGAGGCAGGGGAACAGCACAGGCAAAGGCCTGGAGGCGCAGAGGACCAGGTACAACCCAGGGACGGGCAGCTCAGTGGGTGGGGGTGTGGCCCCAGGTGAGGCTGGAGAGGCCAGCAGAGCACAGGCCAGGGGGGCCTCAGCGGCCCCAGGGAGGGCTCTAGCCTTGCAGTTGGCTGAGGGTAGCTGGGAGCCATGTGAGGTTTTGACCAGGAGGTGACGAAGCCCAGTTCACAGGATGCCGGGCCACTGGCATCGGAGGCTCCCAGAAGCTCCTGGTCCACTGTCTCATCTCTGACCCAGCTGCAGCGAGGCCGGCCTAGAACCCTGACTGTCTTTTCCTTTTTCCAAACCATCTTGAGACTGGAAAAAAAATGCCACTACATCCCTTGGGAATAACGCCAACTGTCTTCCAGCAATCGGAAAGTTCTCCTGCATATCTAACCTAAATCTCTGCTGCTACAGTTTCATACCTCACTCCTCGATCAGGGTGGAGTCAGTGCTAGGATTTCAGAGACCCCACTGGCCTGCGGGGGGGTCTGCCCCACCATGTCATCTCCTTCCTGCTCCCCCTCGGTGAGGCCCCTGCTTCCCACAGTCCCCCAACCCAGAGGCTGAGTCCAGACTCCACGCCTCTGCCCACCCTGGGGCCTCTGGCTGGAATAACAGTCTCCTTGGGGCCACGTCTGTCCAGTGTCTAGCCCTGCACTTTGTTTGTAGCCCCTGACAGAGGCTCCAGAGCCCTCACTCTGAACCCCCTGGAAGATCAGTGTAGCCCCACAATCTTCCTCCTCCTCCAACACCCCTCACACCCCTCAGCCCCACACCCACTGTGCTTAGGTGAGCGCTGGAAACCAAAAAGCCAGACCTGGGCTCAAATCCCAGCTGCAGCTGGGCCACTCCCTGGCTCTGGGCCTCAGTGATCACATCTGTAAAATGGGAATTCAGGAAAGGATCAAGGAGACAACGGACTGAACAGCACATAATGTGAAGTAGACACCGGAAAGAGCTGGTTGCTTGTGCGGCGGTCAGCTGACTGAGACCCCAGCCTGGAGACCCTGATGCTGGGCAGGTGAGCCAAGGAACAACCCCTGGCCCTGACGGGGGAAGCAGCGACGGTTTGCTGAGCACCCACTGCATGGCGAGCCCCAGTGCCCGGGGCTGTCCCACCCTATAGACCCATGACCTGCAGCCAGGTGTACGGACGGGGAGGTGGATGCAATCTGGAGGCGGAGGCAATTTATTGAGTGCTCATAAGTGCACTGAAGTGCCTAAGTGAATTATCTTATTAGCTCCACACAACCCCCTTTGCATAGGAGCTACCTAGCTCAGTAGATGAGGAAACTGAGGCTCAGAAAGACAACAAGGGAGCCCAGGGACCCAGCTAGGAAGCAGCAGAGCCAGGCTGAGGACCCAAGAGTTCTCAGACACGGACGCGGATGCCAGCGCCTCTCAGGCACGCGGTCAGGCATCCCCTACTCTGGGGGCTCACCCCAGCCCCACGGGGGGACCCCCGTGACCCCCACAGTCCCTACCTGGACTGCACGGCTGCCAGCCTGGACCAGCTCACAAGAGTCGAAGGTTAAATTGTCAAGAATGTTGGTAGCTTGAAATCAGCCGCGATAGAATTAAGTGCAGCGTGGAACTGGGCAAGTGCTACAAATTAGGTTTTGAGGGTTTTTTTTTCCCCTTGCTAGTTGTTAAACTTTTATCTTCACGCCGCTGCCCCCACCCCTATCAGCACAGGCTCTGGGTGGCACTGGAACCTCCTCAAACTGCCAAACACCCCCTCCCTCCACCTCAACCAAGCTGGGTGAGGGAACAGGAGGGAGCAGGCAAGGGGACCCCCAAGGTCAGCAGCTGGGGCATGCCCACCCTGAGGGTTGGGACCGGAACGCCTTCCTGCCACCCTTCCCTTCCGCCTCCCACCACCCTCCCTCCCTGGCCTTCTGGGGCCTTCCTCCAGCCTCACTCTAGTCCTCCGCTTCAGGATAAAAGAGAAAGACAATTGCTCAACCGCTCAACAGTTCCTCTGCATGCAGTTCGCTAGAACAAACCCACCATCTTCCTGCCCAGAGCTAGGAAAGGAGGG
Organism: Bos indicus x Bos taurus; assembly: GCF_003369695.1. Classification (NCBI taxonomy): domain Eukaryota; kingdom Metazoa; phylum Chordata; class Mammalia; order Artiodactyla; family Bovidae; genus Bos; species Bos indicus x Bos taurus. Next base: position 4,844,128 of record NC_040088.1, on the reverse strand, counting down.
CCAAGGAGGAGGAGATCTAAGGTTCGGTGCAGACGCACACGAGGTATCAGCCCCTGACTGTGGACTAACAGTTCACGGCAGGGCCGTGAGGGCCAATGACCCCACTTTTCGTATGAGGAAAGAGGCTCTAAGAGGTGAAGAGGCTGGCTCAGATTTCTGTGTTTTCCATGTGAGGACAGAGGATGAGATGGTTGGATGGCATCACCGACTCAATGGACATGAGTTTGAGCAAGCTCCGGAAGATGGTGATGGACAGGGGAGCCTGGCGTGCTGCAGTCCACGGGGTCGAAAGAGTCGGACACGACTGAGTGACTGAACAACGATTTGAGGTCTGGCTGCTACGTGGGGGCTGATCCCCTGACTGATACCTCCGCCCTCTGCCTCCAGCCCAGATGCCACCTGCCCCAGGAAGCCTTCCTGGACCTCCCCTAGTCCCCAACTCCAATTACGGTGAACTGTGAAAGGTGAGTTTTTTTGTCTCCTCCACTAGACAGTTGCCAGCAAGCAGGGCCAGGGATGTTCTCTGGGGCCTGGAGGATTCATGGCACATCTTTCTGGGACCAGAGGCCACGTGCTTCCCCGACTTCACCGGGCTGTGCAGCTCAAGATGGAGGCCATGGAAGAACAGGATAAAGATAAGAACTTCGACTGTGTGCTGGACTCCAGGGAGTGGGGGACAAGCGTCTGCTGTCAGGGCCAGATAGTGAAAGTTCTTGGCTCTGCAGGCAGGCCTTGTAGTCTTTGTCACAGCTACGCAGCTCTATCGTTTTAGAAAAAAGCAGTCACCGACAATATGCAAATAAATGAGCCTGGCTAAATTCCGCCTAAACTTTACTTACAAATGCAGCAGCTTTTGACAGATGACCCCTGGCCAGCTCTGTGCCTGCTACCTGCTCCAAAAGCTTAAAATCTCATTTCACTCTTTCATTGCTATAGGAGTCAAGTATCATTATTATCGTTCCCATTTTGCATATAAAGAAACCGAGGAAAAATAAGTCATCCAAGGTCACACAGGGCGGAACCTTTAGAGCTGGGTTGAACGTGAACCTGACAGGCTTCAAAGCCTGGCTACTTCATGCTAGGCTGCACCTGCTTCTATGGGGTCTGCGCTGACATAACACAACCACCCCCCACACCCAACATGAGCCTGAAGCGGGGACCGGGGGCCCAGAAGGGAAGCAAGCTCATGATCGAGACCTGCCAGGCTAGAATGCGGCACTGGAGGTGGCTGAGAAACCCAGCGCCATCCCCGATAGGCTTCAGGGGGATGTGGAGCCCAGGTCCCTTCGGACCAGCGCCTGGTCTCAGCAGCGCCCCCTCCTGACCGGCCCCTGGTAGGGCCGATCCTTGGTCGCGGACCCTTGGGATCGCACCTAGCGGACTGCAGGACCGCCCCCATCTGGTGGACTGGCCGTGAGCTGGCCGAGCTGAGACCCCTGGGTTCCCAGGAGCCCCCAGTGGGCTCCCGACGGGCCCCAACGGATGTCTGTCACCTTTAACCAAGGGTCATCCTCGTAACGATGCTCCACGGTCGACACAACAGCAGAACTGACCCCAGGCACCCTGGAGCCCCCTCTCTTCCCCGCAAGACCGTCCCCCTCCTCCGCCCTCTTCCCCCGCCAGCGTGATCCTTTAGCGGCTGGGCTGTGGGCAGGTCGGCTGCCGCTGGCACTCTGCAGGGCTTGAGAAACTGGCCAGGGATCTCGTGGGGGCCCCTGGGCAGAGGAGAGAGACACAGAAGTCATGCAGACACCAAACCTCCGTTGGCAGACAGGACGTGTCCCTCGCTGCCTCTCTGCCGCCCGGGCGCCAGAGGCTTGGGGAGCGCGGGGCCGGCGGGGCGGCTGAAGGGGCTCCTCACCCAGCAGCAGCTCCCCAGACACTGAAGGGACCGTCCTGGGCCTTCCCCGCCAGGTGCAGCCGGGGGGCCGGCCCCTGCCCCCGCTAAATCTGTCCCGTTCAGTGCTGCCCAAAGCTGCCCGCCGGCCGCGGGAACCTGCAATTTCACCTCATTTGGAGGTGATGCTTCTAAATTTAACGGCGTGGGCTCTCTGGGCTGGGCAGCGTTTATGCCTGTGTCCCTCACTTAGGGCTCTTTTAGATCCACTCAAATGCCAGCCAGGGATTAGTTTGCTTATAGGAGTTTCCAAAATAGCCCTTGGTTTAGCAGGAAAGGAAATGGCAAAATAGCCCAGGATGAGGGGTGTGAGTTTATACCAAAGAGGGAAGGGCTGCCTGGGAACCAGACCGTCTGTGCCAGACACAGTCCAGCTCCCTCGTCTTCTCGATGGCCAGACCCAGCCCAGAGGGGTCAGACGACCTGCCCAGATCACCCTCAGGGGAATGGAGGGGCGAGAAGAGCCAAAACTCCCCCTCCCTGCCCAAACCCACCCCCAACTTCGCGCCTCCCCCCACCCCGTAAAGTCCAGTTGCTGACCCCTGCCCAGGATCGGAGCCGCCAACTCGGGCTCCCCCAGTCTCCGCTGAGCCCCTCCCAAGCCAGGTTGCCTGGGACTGGGGAGACGTGGCCAGGGAAACAGGAGAAGGTGGTTCCAGCTGCACGCGATCTTGAACAAGTTCGCTGCCCTCTAAACCTCTGTCTCACGGTCTGTAAACAGGGAGGACTGGGCTAGAACGCAGGCACACTCTGGGCCAATGAGGGACGCACCGCGGCCCGGGCCTCTCCACTGAAGGGTTATCTCAGTCTTCAGTCCCCTTTTCATCCCGGCTCCCTGACTCCCTGATACTTGTCACCCTTCCCGTTCAACAGAGCACAGAGCTGGCCCCGGGACAGAGCCAGGGGCAGCAGAGGAGGAGCTGGAATGCAGTCAGTTGTTTTGTTTTTGCTGAATTTCATTTAAGGTAACCGTCCATTTAGAGCCGACGTCTTCTGTATGATTTAAAGTGGGTTTTTTTTTTTTAATGCTGTGTTTAAATGAAGAGAGTATGGACTTGAAGGACACCTGGTTTAAAGACAACAAGTAGAAACCCCCCTGCCCAGCAGGTCACATTCCTGAGTCCCCACCAGCTCTCAAGGGCCATCGTGGAAGGGGCACCCGGAGCCAGGAGGGGACACCCTGGGTGTGTCTCTGCAGACAGACAGCCTCACGGGGACAGATCAGCTGACAATTCCGGCTTCTGCTGTAAGACAAGAGCAAGTAGCTCTTGGGGAGCCCAGCTGGACCTCATAGTTCACTGTCCCACAGCTGCAGGGCAAACAGAAACTTCCTGACGGTTCACGACCAGACGCTGGTGTCAGGATCCCTGCTGCAAGAGGGCCCCTTGCCACCGTGTATCACGTGGTCCATGCCCTCCTGTGTCCTTCCTGCCCAGGGCAGGCCTGGAGGAGTTCCTGTCCTGCTCCAACTCCAGCCTGTAGCCTGTCAAGGACTCATCACAGGACAGAGCAGGCAGGCCCTCTCATTGGACTTCACAGCACACCCGTGCCCATTTCACAGATGGGAACACTGGGGTACGGCTACAAATGGCCAAGTGCAAGACCCAGGGTCAATAACCCATTTGTGTGGCTGTTAGGAATATGATTTTGAGGAAGAATGACATGAGAAATTTTAAAAATAAGATGTAAGTAAATTTTCCTAAAGGCAATCAACCCTGAATATTCATTGGAAGGACTGAAGCTAAAACTCTAATACTTTGGCCGCCTGAATTGAAGAGCCAACTCATTGGAAAAGACCCTGATGCTGGGGAAGATTGAAGGCAAGAGGAGAAGGGGGCATCAGAGGACAAGACGGTTGAAAGGCATCATTGACTCAATGGACATGAGTTTGAGCAAACTCTGGGGGATAGTGGAGGACAGAGGAGCCTGGCGTGCTGCAGTCCATGGGGTTGCAAAGAGTTGGACTCGACTGAAGCTATTGAACAAAAAAATCAGAGCAAGATGTAAACTATATATAGCACGTTTTACTTGTGAAACAATGAAGTGAAGTGAAGTCACTCAGTCGTGTCCAACTCTTTGTGACCCCATGGGCTGTAGCCTACCACGCTCCTCTGTCTATGGGATTTTCCAGGCAAGAGCACTGGAGTGGGTTGCCATTTCCTTAACGTAATTGGAAAAAAGTATTAATTTGAAGAAAATCAAGAGGTTGATTAAGCTGCCCTTGGTCAGGCAGTAATCAAGCGGCCAAGCTGACTGTATGTCCGCCAACCTAGAGAACCCTGCTTTTCAGGGTGAATCTGGGGTCTAAGCAGAGACTTCCCTCTTTAAAAAACAATTTTTTTTCCAAAGGTCCACAGATATCATCTACATGCCCAGCTAACTCCACTGGGGTTTTACGAGGCAAAGATGATTCATGAATTTCTGTGAAATATTCAGAGGGTGTTTTAATTTAAATGGGCCCCGATCACCACTGACACACTCCATCGGCAGGTCAACCAGGGGTCTTCCGGAAGAGCCAGCAAGTCTTAGCGGAAGCAGCCTCCTGAGGTCCGTGGAGGGGAGTGTGTGTGGCTGCGGAGGTGCGCAGGGCAGGGGGCTCGGGTACCCAGGGAGGTAGGGGTGATGAAGCTGGGCCTCTGGGAACATCACCACCACCCTGGTCCGCTTAGGACCAGGAATAAACATGGCGCCAGGCAAAAGGAACGGGGCATCTCGCCACAGCACCCGTCTGAGCTGGGTACTGTGACCACCCCCATTTTGCAGAAACTGAGGCTGGTAGAACGGAAATGGCCTGAACTAACACGTGGCAGCGGTAGGTCTTCAATAGTTCACCTTCAGGCACTTCCCTGGTGGTCCAGTGGCTAAGACTCCATGTTTCCAATCCCGGAGCGAGGGTTCAATCCCTGGTCAGGGAACTAAGATCCTACATGCCCCTTGGCACGACCAAATTAAAAAAAAAAATTCACTGTAAAATGCTTGCAGGTGGGTGGGCACGGCCCAGCTGTGCGTAGACCTAACCCTCATCCTAGGGGTGAATAGGTATCCCCTGGGTGTCAGGTGCTAATTAGGGTACCATCCGGAAGCAGCCATGGGAGGGTCTCTAGCTCAGCACGGCTGCCATCTGGGGCAGGCTCATCTTCACCATGAGCATTGTCCTCTGTATTTACAGTATCCCACACACACACACCAGGAGCTCTCCACCCTCCGGTTGCGATAACCAAGATTGTCTGCAGGCACTGCACTGTTCCTTGGGGCGAGTGGGGGGCAGAATGGTGACCATGGTGCCTGAGGGGAACAGCCAGGGTAGAGGCTGCCGGCCAGATCTGCACGGCGAGGCCGGGATTGGCGTGCTGGGGGTCAGGAATGAGTTCTCACGGGCGAGAGGAGTGGTGGAGGAGATGCAGTGTTCTGTGGGCGACACGTGTTGTTCAGGCTTCTTCTCCTGACCTGAAAAGGGAGGGGGACGCAGGGGGTCCTTGCATCCTGACGTCTTCAGGGGCCCTGGGCCTACGGCCCCCACTGGGCCTGGGCCACCGCCACCCTTCACACTCACATGCACACGTGTACACACACCCGGGCATGGATGAGAACCTCCTCGGGGGTGCTGGCTGTGGTATCCGAGCTCTGCAGGAGGTCTCCCTTCACTGTAAACCCCCACCTGGAGCCAGGAGAGACCCAGAGGCTACACAGCTTTTTAATCCCGAGGAACCTGACTGCTGACGAACGCACAGCCTGGTCTGGGCAGCCCAACCCAGGCCAGGTTTGGATTCAAAGCCAGGTGGGCAGAGCTCTGACGGCCTCATGGGCCAACCACTCTGCCCTGGATGAAACCGACCGGAATTCTTGGTATCCTGGAGACACAGAGCATCCCCTCACCAGACAGCCGGACATCAGCGCCCAGGAGTCTCTCTCCAAACCAGCCCAAAGGTCTGGGAAAGAATTCTGTTCCTGGCTGCGGTCTGTGAAGAACATTTAGGGCCAATTTCTCCACCAGGGATGGGGTCACAGGGCAGAGGCTCCACAAAAATGAGAGGATTATTTTTACAATCAGAAGACTGAAAATGAACTTTCAGGTCAAAGGGAATGCTTTACTATAAAATTATAAAATTACATTACTTACTAATAGGATGTATTTTATCACATAATACATTCCTCTTTATACCAGTCGTAAAATACTGTACTATTTAATATTTTTTGCGGTGGGGGTGGGGGGGGGATGAAAGCCTCCACGTGGCTGTGTCCTTGGCCCCCTCCTAGTCCCTACTCCAATCTGTCAGCCTGCAGACCAACCCTTCCTCCTCCAGCCCAGGGCCCCCTCTCCAGCTCCCTCCCACCAAGCCTTTATTATGCAAATCGGATTCATCCTTCCTGCTAAGTTTTATCTCCCTCCTCCCTCCTCCCAGTTCCTCTAGGCCTGGACCCCCAAGATGCAAGAGCTAAGACAGCCACATCAGACCTTGCACTTGACCCAAATCAGCTCATTTGAAAGCGTGTCGGACTCTCTTGCGACTCCATGGACTGTCCCATGGAGGTCCATGGGATTCTCCAGGCAAGAATATCGGAATGGGTTGCCACGCACTCCTCCAGGGATCTTCCCGACCTAGGGGTCAAACCCGAGTTTCCTGTGTCTTCTGCATTGATGGGTGGATGCTTTACCACTGAGCCACCTGGGAATTTCAGCAAAACCTGGAGGTGGGTGTTTCATCTCATCTGATTCTGGCTTTTGAGTTTGAGGAAGGCAAGCACAGGCTTCCAGCCTTCTCTCAACCGAGGTCTTACCTGCCAGGTCTCTAAAATGGGCTGGTGTGCCCTTCGACAGAAGTCACGCATGGACCTGATTCCTAGTGAGAACACGTGTATTTCCATTCGTGCCTTGTCCTTAGAGTCTCTTCTTCTGGGACTCACAGATTCATCCTCCCTTGCACAGTTATCTAGCTTGATCTCCTTGATTTCCAGGGGCTGTTTATAAATCCTGGATGGTGATCTTTTCTTGATTTTCTTCCAGCCCCTCACTTACTTTCTACGTAACGGGGTGTGCGTGCATGTGTGTGCGTGTGTAACAGAAGCTTCAAATATTTATGTGACTGGCTCTGTGAACATTCCTTCTGTGTTTCCGAGTTAAGAACCTACTTTTCCACCTCTGAAATTGTTTCAGAACTGTTGACCACCGAAGTCTAGGTCCCTGGGAGAGAGTTTTGTCTTCCTGGCAGCCAGGCTGGAAGACCCCCGGGGCATCTCTTTCCTCCTTCTTGGTCACCCCACGCCCCGCTTCTCAGAAACACCCTCAGTCTGTCCCCTCTTCCCACCCTGGACCCCACGGACAAGCCCCCATCCCCTCGCTGGTCTCCACTGGTTTCTCCGCCTCCACTTGCCCTCTGCCCCCACCTGAAAACCAGAGCAAGCCTTTAAAAATGTCTATCAGCTTCTTATACCCCACCGCAAGTTCGGGGCTTCTGGAAACTCTAAGGATTAAAAATGTCACCCCTTACTGCACCCACAAAGCCCCAAAGGAGGCGGTGCCTAAGGATGGAACCCAGGCAGGGGTGGCAGAGAGCTCCCTGCTGACCACCCAGGAGTTCAAGAGCCCCCTTGGTGCTCAGCCACTCAGTCATGTCTGACTCTTGCAGCCCCATAGACTGTAGCCTACTAGGCTCCGCTGTCCATGGGATTTCCCAGGCCAGAATCCTGGAGTGGCTTGCCATTTCTTCTCCAGGGGATCTTCCCGACCCTGGGATTGAACCCAGGTCGCCTGCATTGCAGGCAGATTCTTTACCTTCTGAGGGACCAGGGAAACCCCAAGAGTCTCCTTCCTACCTACCTACCCTTCAAACATTAATCACAACCGGGTGTTCTCATGGTAAAGGCGGGGGCGGGGTGGGGGTGAAGGGGGAGGGGCTGGGAGGGGGCAGGGACTGCAGTCTTTACATCACCCATTCTGTTCCCACACTGTGAGGCAGCCCCTCACCCCGCTTAGAGCCCAAGTGCCTGGACCCTGCGCCCCATGAAGCTCCTTAGCCCACGGGTGCTGAGTCAGCCTCCTTGGAATACCAGAGGCTTCCCCAGCCCGCAGGCCTGGGACTCCTGCACGTGGGCTGGTGGAGCAGGACTGTTTGCTAATAGACTCTGTTAACAGCACGAGAAATGGTCAAGGGGTCAGCAAGAGAGGAGCCATCTGGTTGTCCCGAGGTAAACCATTTACAAGAGAAAAGTCAAACCAGCCTGTTCTTCTGGTTTTTCTTTCGACAGTGTGAGTAGACAGAGAATGTTCCAGGCACCCTGGCTTCAGCTCCAGTGCCCCCTGGGGGTGGGGGGTGGGGGTAGGCAAGAAGGCAGGAAAAGTCAGATTTTGTTCACACTTTTTCTTGCCCAGTTCTCAGGACTGGGTGACTTCATGCCAGCTGGTTAACTCACATTGCGAGGATTTGCTCCCGAAGGAACAGCCTTATTTTCTAGCACCCAAAGCCTTGACGGGCAAGAATCTTCAGCCCTAAATTTACTTCCTGTTGGAGGAAAAGCCCTACTGGTCTCCCCAGGGATTGCAGCCCTGCTCTACTAACCACTACAAATGCCCTTGGGAAGTGAGAGAGGGTCTCCATTCTTGCCATTCAGCGTGTGGCCAGTGGATTCCCAAGCATGAAGAATATGCGTGTGGTTTAATAGCCTGAAATAAACAAATTGTGCTGAAATCAGAATCCGAAAGTGTTGCAAAACATTCCAGGCAGACACTGGAGTTGGGATACTACAAGCTGTTTACTAATTAATTCCTTCTTTGCCAAACATTCTTACTTGGGTCTATTGGGAGATGATTTTGGTGGGAATGCATCTCCCGTTTTGTAATGAAAATCACCCGGGAAAGAGGGCTCGATCTGCAGAGGCTTGGATTCCCGAAAATGTGGTCGGAACAGGTAGTTCCCTTAAGGACAAAGCTAGCACCAAGTTTCGCAATAAAGAAAAAGGACATCTGGGAACTAGGATCTGGGGACTCTGCAATGACCCGTGAGAGCAATGTCCACACATTCTCAGGGAGGGTGGTGAGTACAAGCCTTGGGGTCAAAAAAACTTGTGTTCAAGTCCAGCCTCTGCCTCCTTCTAACTACATGACTTGGACAAGTCACACACTCTGAGCCTCAGTTTCCTCATCTGTAAAACAGAAACTGTTAAAATTAGTTCCTTTTCTGTACAGTTTCCAGGAGGTGCTTTTCTTTTTTTTTTTAATCTCCTCATTAAAAGGAAAAACCAAACCATCATTTATGGCTTTTCCTACTGCTTTGTGCTGCTGAGGTCAGAGACCTGAGGTAGTATCTTAGTTTTCTGTGGCTGCTGTTAACACAGTACCATTAACACAACAGAAATGTGGGACTTGCCGGGTGGCCCAGTGGCCAGGACTCCATGCTTCCAGTGCAGGGGGCTCAGGTTCGATCCCTGGTTGGGGAACTAACATCCCACATGCCTTGCAGTTGGGCCAAAAAAACCCAAAACATGAAGTGGCTCTTCCTATTATTAAACAACAGGGTAGAATGTATCGTCTCACAGTTCTGGAGGCCGTAGTCCAGTCAAGGCGTCAGCAGGGCCCTGTCCCCTCTAAAGCCTCTAGGAAAGAGTCCTTGCTTGCCGAGTCCAGCTTCTGTTGGTGGCCACCAGTCCCCCACCTTCCTTGGTTTTCAGCCGCACCCTTCAGTCCTGCCTCGAGGGCGACATGGCCTCTTCTCCTGTGTTCTGTCTTCACAAGCATTTCCCTCTAGTTATAAGCAAGCATGCCATCACTAGGCCGAGGCCCGCCCCAAAGGCCTCACCTGAACTTGCTTCATCCACAAAGACCCCACTTCTTTTTTTCGATTTATTCATTTTTGGCTGCACTAGGTCTTCGTTGCTACACGCCAGCTTCCTCTAGTTGTGGTGAGCGGGGGCTTCTCATTGCAGCGGCTTCTCCTGCTGTGGAGCGCCGGCTCTAGGGCTCATGGGCTCAGTTGCTCCGTGGCACGTGGGATCTTCCGGGACCAGGAATCAAACCCCTGTCGCCTGCATTGGCAGGAGGATTCCCAACTGGACCACCAGGGAAGTCTTGCCAAGACCCTATTTCTGAACAAGGTCATGTTCGCAGGTATGAGGGGGTAGGAATTTGGCATATATTTTGCAGGGAGAATGCACATTCAATCCATAACAGGTCAAAAATACATTGTTTAGCCGGGGGGTGTATTCAGGTTTGGAACACGCTAAGCTGGGCTCTGAGCATTGCGGGGGCGGTGGGAGGAGAGATGCTGATCTTTCCCAGTAAGAAAGCGCAGGCCTGCGAGTGTTGATGATTGACAGCTGGAGCTGGGGGGGCTGTGGGGGAGGGGAGGGCAGCGCGCAGGATCCCCCCGGGTTCCCATCACCCCCGATTCTGTGGACTTCCGCTCTTCCCTACGGCACACCGGTTTCCATCGGTCTGCTTTTCCAGCCTCACCACCCCTCACTAAGGAGAGAAGCACAGGCTAAGCAGACACGGCTTCCCCGGGGAAGGAAACTCAAGTAGAGGGACCGGAGACAACACGCAGGAGTCGTTCACTCGGGCTGCGGAGAGCCCCCAACTTCGAGGTCTGTCACGAGCTCACCTCGGGTTCCTGAGCCTGTGGTTCAGGCCATTTCCAGGCCTGCTTTTCTGGATCCATTCAGGGAGCCCCCCGCCCCACCCCACCCCATATGGCCTTCCAGGAGACCCCCCTCAGCTTAAATTAACCAGATTCTTTTGCACCAGCTCATAACAGAGATGGCCAAAGTCTGCTCTCCCAGCAGACTTGTGTCAGCAAAACTGGGAAAAAGGAAAGAACTGGAGCAGTATCCAGCATGGGATGAAAGGGGACAAGACAGCAATTTTAGGAGAAGAACGGAAATTTTAAAAAACTTGATCTATCAGCACAAATGTGTCTAGAAGAAATGTTAAGACCCTTGAGAATCCTTGGGGATAGTGCATGGGGGTGGGGAGCAGGGATTGCTCGCTGGGGTCTCAGGCTCTGGTTAGTATTAAGGGGTGGAGCACCTGGAGGATGTGGGCACCCAGGGCATCCACGAGTCCTGGGCGTGGTGTGTGCAGATGAGGGTCAGTGACGACCGCTCCTTGACACAGAGCCCTCTGGACTGCATGGCCCCCTCTTTCAGCCAGAGCATCGCGGCCTGGGCGGACGCCCACCCCCGCCGCGGGTCCCTTCCTGTACACATGCTGTTTTGATTCTGCGCCCCCTCAGTCTTGCCTAGCTTTCCTGCCTAATGAGGTGAGCTTCACCCAGCCCAGGGGCAGTTCCTGTAAACGCAGCTTCGATGACCCAACGGGGTGAGTGTGCAGGGAAGCGCTCCCCGAGGGCTGGGCTGGCTGGAAACAGATGCTTCATCCTTTCCAAGGACAGTAATGAGGTCTGAGGGTTCTGATGGCAGGCGGGGGAGCTGTGGGTGCCAAGGGCCCCCAGCTGGCTTGGGGTCAGAAGATCTGGGCTCCAGCCCCAGACACGCTAACGAGGCATCCATCTCTCTCCTGGATAAAACGGAGATAATGCATGCACCTCACAGCATCACTGTCAGGCTCCAACCGGATCACAGATGTAGTCAGTCTGAAAACCACGACGCTCTGAGTGAGTAACAGGAAGTACCACTGTTCCTGTGGCTATAATTTGGTTATTATTAGAACCTAAGGGGACTTCCCTGGTGGTCCAGTGGTTCAGACCTTGCCTTCCACTGCAGTGGATGTGGGTTCGACCCCCGGTCAAGAAACTAGATCCTACATGCCTTGCGGCCAAAAAACCAAAACATAAAACCAAAGCGATGCTGTAACCAATTTAGCAAAGATTTTAAAAATGGTCCACACCAAAAAATCTTAAAAAAAACACCCCCAAACCTAAGATCGTCCATGACGGACGATCCCAGGGGACCTTGAGCTTGAATGAAATCCTCTGCCCTTTGAGCATGGGCAGAACCTGGGAATACCAGGAGACACTACTCCTGTGAGTGTGTCACTGTCTGTGACAAAGAGGGGGTTATCCTGGGCAGGCCTGGCCTTCTCAGGGGAGCCCTGAGGCAGGACTGGCCCTTCCAGCCAGAAGAGGTTTAAAGCGAGAGAGGGATTCGGTGTGAGAGAGTCTCTATTGATGGGTTTGAAGACGTGGCAAGGACACCAGAGGCCTCCGGAAGCTGCCGGCTGACAGCTGGGAGGAAGCAGAACCTTAGTCCTCCATGAGTGTGCGTGCCTGCTCAGTCGCTCAGTCGTGTCCGACTCTTTGTGACCCGGTGGACTGTAGCCCACCAGGCTCCTCTGTCTGTGGGATTCTCCAGGCAAGAGTACTAGAGTGGGTTGCCATTCCCTTTTCCAGGGGATTTTCCCTACCCAGGGATCGAATCTGGGTCTCCTGCATTGCAGGTCGATTCTTTACCACTGATCCACTGGGGAAGCCCATAGTCCTATGACCACATGGAATTGCATGATGTCAACAAAAACAGTCTTGGAAGCAAATTTGTCCTTAGACCGTCCAAACAAGAACTCGGTCTACCCACTATCTCCAATACCAACTTCTGTTCTCCAGAGCTGGGAGCCCGTCACGGGGACTGCGTTGCGCGGCTGGGTTTCTGGCAATTCATTCCATGGCAATAGAAACCCGTCTGCCCCCCGTGAAAGTGAGTGTTAGTTGCTCAGTCACGTCCATCTCTTTGCGACCCCATGGACTGAGGCCCCCTTCCCCTTGCAAAGGAGGCCTTAAAGCGGAAGGCTCCTACACCATCTCCCTCCTAGTGTGGCCTAGTCGGTAGAGACGAGGTTGGACTCCCGACTAGACTTCTCATCAGCTGTGTAGGGTGGGCTGCAAGACCTCCCTCAGGGCTCGGGACCTCAGTTGGCTCATCTCTGGAATGGGGATGGAAATTAAATGCAAGTAAAACATCAGAGCTCCCCTGGTGGCTCAGTGGGTAAAGAATCCACCTGCGATGCAGGAGACACAGGAGATGCAGGTTCCATCCCTGGGTTGGGAAGATCCCCTGGAGGAAGAAATGGCAACCCACTCCAGTGTTCGTGCCTGGGAAGATCCCATGGACAGAGGCCCTAGTGGGCTACAGTCCAGGGGGTCACAGAGAGTGGGACATGACGGAGCAGGAGCATGTAGGGAATGGAAAGCATCAGAGCAGAGCAGGTCATGAGGACACATAGCAGATGCCCAAGAAACACGAACACTGTACATGTTAGACATCAGCCAGTGGGGACACGCTGTCCTGAAAGCCTTGGCCTACTGTGGCCCATTTTGGCAAAGCAATAAAGGTATTATTTTCTACTCTACCCGCCCCCCCAAAAGAAATCAGCCGGCCGCTGACAAAGAGCGTTGAGTCTGGGGTCGTGAGAGCCCTGCCCCCACCCCACGGGCACAGGAATGAGCCCCAGCCAGGTCCTGGGGGCAGGACTGAAGGCCACAACCTTGGAGACAGAGGGTGGTAGGTGCCCAGTGTTCTTACTGGGCTGCAGGCCAGGCCTGGAGCTCTGAGCCCCGCTCAGAGCATGGCGCACACCGGGGCTGCTGCCCGCCTCAAGACCCCCTTGGCTCCAGCTTCCCTGAGTGGAGTCTGTGGCCTCACTCTGGCCCCCTCGGTCTCAGGGAAGCTGAAGTCCAAGGCCCGTGCTTGTGAGGATGAAGCTCACCCTGGGCCCCGGAGGAGAGGTGGGTGCCGTCTCCCAGCTCTGTTCCTGGCACGAGTCCTCGCCAGCCCCATCACACCCTCCAATTCTCCAGCCTCCAGACCCCAGGGACCCTCTGACGGCCCTTCCAGCTCCCTGCGGTCCTCAGAGTGGCCATGAAGCCCAGCCATCCCCACCCCAGCCTCCATCAGCCCTCCCTCTTCTGTGCCCACTGACCCCAGTTCCAGCCACACCAGGTTGAGGCTTGGGCTGTGGAGACGGTAAGTTTCCAATTAATCACAGCTGCGGACTTCCTTGGTGGTCCAATGGTTAAGAATTTGTCTGCCAAGGCAGGGGACAGCGGTTCGATTCCTGGTCCGGGAAGATCCCACGGGGCCTCGGGGCAACGAAGCCCGAGGGCCACGATATGCCCAGAGCCTGTACCCCACAACGAGAGAAGCCACGGCAGCTGAGAGCAGCCCCGACTTGCCGCAACTAGGGAAGGCTGCGAGCGGCAACGGCGACCCAGCACAGCCAATAAATGAACAAATAAAATTTGAAAAAAAGAAGGCAGTCAAGGAGAAGGACTGCTAACTTAGCCCCTCCTTCCCATCATGGCTTTAGATGAAAAATAAACAATCATCATTTGCCTGCTATGGATGCCAGTGGATCATAGTGAGGCACCATCTGACATCCACTAAGATGGCCATAACCCAAGAGATGGAAAATAGCAAGAGTGGAGACCCCGGAACCCTCGGACACTGCTAGTGAGCAGGCAGGATGGCGCAGCCGCCTAGGAAGACCGCCTGGCAGTTCCCCCCAAAGAGTTAAACACAGACTTAACACATGACCCAGCAATCCCACTCCCAGATATATTCCCAAAGGAACGAAAACATATGTCCTCACAAAGCCTGTACGCAAATGTTCGCAGTGGCGTTATTCCTAAGAGCCAAGAAGTAAAACCTATCCAAATGTTCATCAACTGATGAAAGATAAACAGAGTGTGGTACGTTGACACAATGGGATATTTTCCAGCCATCTAAAGGAATGCAGCACAGATATATGTTACAACACAGATGAATCCAGAAGACATTATGGTGACAAAAAGAAGCCAGACACAAAAGGCAACGTATTATACGATTCCATTTATATGAAGAGTCCAGAACAGGCAAATCCAGGGAGACAGAAACTATAAACTAGTGGTTGCTACAGTCGGAACCAGAGGAGAGTGGGCATGACTGCTCACTTGTCCAGGGTGTCTTCTGGGGACGTTGAAACTATCCTGCGGACTTCCTTGCCAGTCCAGTGGTTAAGACTTCACCTTTCCAATGCAGGGAGTGTGGGTTGGATCCCTGGTCAACTCACATGCCTCTTGGGCAAAAAACCAAAACATTTTGCAGAAGTAGTAACAAATTCAATAAAGACTTTAAAAATGGTCCACACCGGGGAAAAACAAAGAATCTTTGATTTAAAAAAAAAAATAAACACTGTTCTGGAGTTGGATGGTGGCAATGTTTGGGAAGATCCCCCAGTTCAGTTCAGTTCAGTCGCTCAGTCGTGTCTGACTCTTTGCAACCCCATGAATTGCAGCACGCCAGGCCTCCCTGTCCATCACCAACTCCCGGAGTTCACTCAGACTCACGTCCATCGAGTCAGTGATGCCATCCAGCCATCTCATCCTCTGTCGACCCCTTCTCCTCCTGCCCCCAATCCCTCCCAGCATCAGAGTCTTTTCCAATGAGTCAACTCTTCGCATGAGGTGGCCAAAGTACTGGAGTTTCAGCTTGAGCATCATTCCCTCCAAAGAAATCCCAGGGCTGATCTCCTTCAGAATGGACTGGTTGGATCTCCTTGCAGTCCAAGGAACTCTCAGGAGTCTTCTCCAACACCACAGTTCAAAAGCATCAATTCTTCGGCGCTCAGCCTTCTTCACAGTCCAACTCTCACATCCATACATGACCACAGGAAAAACCACAGCCTTGACTAGACGGACCTTTGTGATGTCTCTGCTTTTGAATATGCTATCTAGGTTGGACGTAACTTTCCTTCCAAGGAGTAAGCGTCTTTTAATTTCATGGCTGTAGTCACCATCTGCAGTGATTTTGGAGCCCAAAAAAATAAAGTCTGACACTTTTCCACTGTTTCCCCATCTATTTGCCATGAAGTGATGGGACCGGATGCCATGATCTTCATTTTCTGAATGTTGAGCTTTAAGCCAACTTTTTCACTCTCCACTTTCACTTTCATCAAAAGGCTTTTTAGTTCCTCTTCACTTTCTGCTATAAGGGTGGTGTCATCTGCATATCTGAGGTTATTGATACTTCTCCCGGCAATCTTGATTCCAGCTTGTGTTTCTTCCAGCCCAGCGTTTCTCATGATGTACTCTGCATATAAGTTAAATAAGCAGGGTGATAATATACAGCCTTGACGTACTCCTTTTCCTATTTGGAACCAGTCTGTTGTTCCATGTTCAGTTCTAACTTGCTTGTTGTCCTGCATACAGATTTCTCAAGAGGCAGGTCAGGAGGTCTGGTATTCCCATCTCTTTCAGAATTTTCCAAACTTTATTGTGATCCACACAGTCAAAGGCTTTGGCATAGTCAAGAAAGTAGAAATAGATGTTTTTCTGGAACTCTCTTGCTTTTTCCATGATCCAGCGGATGTTGGCAATTTGATCTCTGGTTCCTCTGCCTTTTCTAAAACTAGCTTGAACATCAGGAAGTTCACGGTTCACGTATTGCTGAAGCCTGGCTTGGAGAATTTTGAGCATTACTTTACTAGCATGTGAGATGAGTGCAATTGTGTGGTAGTTTGAGCATTCTTTGGCATTGCCTTTCTTTGGGATCAGAATGAAAACTGACCTTTTCCAGTCCTGTAGCCACTGTTGAGTTTTCCAAATTTGCTGGCATATTGAGTGCAGCACTTTCACAGCATCATCTTTCAGGATTTGAAATAGCTCAACTGGAAGATCCCCCAGGGGTAGGAAATGGCAACCCACACCAGTATTCTTGCCTGGGGAATCCCCTGGACAGGGGAGCCTGTTGGGTTACAGTCTAGGGAGTCACAAAGAGTGGACACGACTGAGCAACACATCTGCGCAATGGTTGGAGGACTTCGTGAAAAGGCTAAAAGCCCCTGAATGTACACTTTAAACGGTGCGCTTTATGGTATGTGAATTATGACTTTTTTTAACAGAGGTTTTTTTTAACAGAGGTTTTTTTTAAGGTCCTGAGAGCAGCCTACCATGCGTCACCTTGCCTGGGTGACCTGGCCAAGCCTGCAAGTCCCCATCTGTGAAACGGGACTAACCACAGCGCAGCCTTGTGGGTCCACTGACATCCCAGAAGAAAAGGCCGGCAGGCTGTGCTCAAGATGAATGGAACTCGTGTTAGGACGAGTCCTGGGACAAGCGCACACTTGGGGTGGTCTCCCAAGGGGCCGCCTCCCCCAGCAACGCAGCCCCTGACACACGTGCTGCCTGGTGGCCGTCCCCGCCTTTCCACCCCCGCTGCCCGGCTCCCTGTTCCCGCTGCCCGGAATGTCCTGCTTGGCCACGCTCGGCAGGTCCAGACTCGCCCCTGCCGTCAGTGGTGCCCTGACCAGCAGCCTCCCCTCCGACCAGATCCCCCTGACCCATCAGAGCCTCGGAAAACGGTGCCCCCTTCCGGAAGCCCTTAAAGGGAACGGATGAGCGCAGACTGAGTCACACGGATGAGCTTTCATCTCCCGAGTCAGGCTCTGGGCAACTCTAGGTGAAGGGTCATGTCTGATTTTCGCATATCCCAAATTTCATTCATTGATCACCTTTACAATTTCCCCCATGTTTGAGGACCGCCTGTATTTCAAGTTCCTTAATACTTTTTCAAATCAACTCCCTTTTCAAAAACTAGAAAAAATTATAAAGATGCTTTTCATAACTGTAAATGAAGAGTTAGTATCCTTTGCCATCAATAGTAATATTAAACAGGAACTGCAAAACAGTCATACTAAACACAATGTCAAGTTCAAGCACTGATAGGCACGCTTGCCTACCAAGCCTCTGAGCTTTCAAGGGGAAGCAGGGAAGATTTCAGGGTTTAGGGAGGCATCAAAGACATATTGACATTAAGTAGAGACTTTCTGATTGGCATTATCAGAACTGAAAGATAACTGAAAGGGGACTTAGGCATGATCCATGAGTCACTGTTACTGAATTTCTGTGCCTCTTGAACCATCTCCACTCATCTCCTGCAAGCTGTTACTTAACATCTCCTTTCCTGGCCCCTCATCTAAGTGGGACCACCCCTGCCCCCCTTTTCCCAACCACCCATACCAGCTTTACTTCATCTGCTTAGCATTTAACACCATCTGATATTCCTACATGCTTCATCTTCCTTCTCTGTCACCCCAGCTAGAATCCAGGCCCTAAGAAGCAGTTTCCTGCTAACAGCCCAGCCTCCCCAGAAGGTGCCTGGCTCCTAGGAGGCTTTAGTAAGAATCTGCCAGATAGATGGATCTGGTATCCCTAGTGGCTTTCTACTATCTTAACACTAGCTTTGTATCAAATCTTACACACAGGAGATGGCCCAGTAAACAATTGTTGAGTGAGCCAGTGAATGAATGAATTCATCAATTGACACATTTTTGCCTGGAGAGTGAAGCTCTCAGTTTTTGAGATAATCCAGACTTCTTTGTGTGTATATGTTTTCAAAGTCCCTGATTCTAAATTCTTCCTGCAGATTGTCTCCAGGACTCAAGGAATGGGGCGGCTTTGCCAAGAACAGAATTTGAATTCTCAGGCCTCCAGTTTAGATTAAATAGAGATGGTTTACTGGGAAAAGAAAGTTGGGGACCCCAAGAAGTTGTGGGGAGATCTGGAGAGCCTTCCCCAGAGCCAAAGCCCTCCATGCCCCTCTGCCCAGTGCCCCTGGCACCCTGCCGAGCTGGAGAAGCCAGCCAGACATTCAGGCACGCTGCAGTTACTAAGTGATCCTAAGTACATCAAGATGGGTGCATTGATGCGAGCCACTTGGAGAGGATCTGGAATGAATTGGGGGGTTGTTAAGATCACCGATTTAAGCCTCTCCTCACAGGAAAAATATTTATTTCACTGAGCTCTGCTTTTTGGAAGCTGCGCCTGTAACAGTCTGCATCGATCTAGCAGAGTCTTGGCTACTGCTGGCTTTTGTCTTCTCTTCTGTTGTATGTGTGTGCGTGTGTCCATGATTATTAAGCAATCAGCCAGAACGCACAGCTAGGACACTCTGCTCTACTTTAACCAGAGAAAAAAAATGAACACAAACTGAGTTCGTGGCAGGAGACACAAGACCTGGAGGTTTTATCTTCAAAGATGCCTGCTTGCAACAGGCAACTGCCTGTTTCTTTTCCTGTTTATCTGATATGCGCTCTCCCCACCCCCAGCTTTGGAGGGAAAAATACAGACAAGCATAGGGAAGAAAATAAAATTAACTCCCTCTTGCTCTTCCAAGGAGCATGGTTATTTTCTAGTGCACCGTGTTCTTTCCATTCCTTTTCTACTCTTTGGAGCCCAGGGGCCTGGGTTAGAATCTCAGATCTGCCACTTTGTGGCTGTGTGACACTGAAAGTCACCACTTGGATCCTGTTTCCTCATCTGTAAAATGAAGTAATAATAGTACCCACCTCTTCAGGTTGTTGGGAGGAGTAAGTAAGAAAGAACTTAGCAGAGTTTCTGGCACAGACTAAACGCGCAATAAATGTTACATATTTTTATAGGATCAATATAGTCAAAATTTATACCTTCTTTTGCATGAAAGGGTGGAGCACATACAGTTTCTCATTTCACTATTCTCATCAGCATTTTTACTGACGACAAAATGATCCATTACAGGACTTGTTGTTCAGTCGTGTCTGACTCCTTTGCAACCCCTATGAAGTGTATCCTGCCAGGCTCCTCAGTCCATGGGATTTCCTAGGCAAGAATAACTGGAGTGGGTTGCCATTTCTTCCTCCAGGCCATGACAGGACTACACCAGCCTTATTTTTTTCACTGTCCCCAATGGATAGAAATAGAGGACGCACCCACAATATTACAAAGATAGCTGTGACAGACTTCTCCAGAGTCAAATATCAGTCTGCAATTGATGTTCTTTAGGATGAGTTCTCAGAAGTGGAATTATTGAGTCAAATGGTATGAACACTTCCAAGAACCTCGACACATCATATTTAGCACTGCAAGTCATTTCCAGAAAGATTACCCACGGATGTCTATGAGAGAATCCATCTCACCATGTCGCAACTGCATTATTTTTTCACTGTTGCTAAGATGGCAGGGGAAAATGTCATCTCATTCTTTCATTTGCATTTTTTAAAATTTTACCCACTATTTTTCTAATACTGATTTTTTAAAATCAGCTACAATATGTTGAGTGCTTACTATACACCAAACATGGGCTAAGGGCTCTTTTTAAATTATCTCAATCACACTCTGGGTAAGAAGTGGAAACTGGGGCTTGATCAGATGTTTATACACCTGTGTTCACAGCAGCATTTATTCACAATTCCCAAAAGGTAGAAGCAACTCCAGTGTCTATTGACAGATGAATGGATAAACAAAATGCTGTCTATCCAAACAATAGAATATTCTTCAGCTTTAAAAATGTAAGAAATTCTGACACATGCTACAGGATGGGTGAACGCTGAAGACATTGTGCTGAGTGAAATAAACCAGTCAAAAAGGACAAGTCTGGTTTGATTCCACTTATACGAGGTTCCTAAAGTAATCGGATTCACAGAGACAGAAATGAGAATGGTGGTTACCAAGGGCTGGGGGAGAGGGGATGAGGACCTATTGTTTAATGGATGCAGGGTTTCAGGGGGCGAAGATGAAATGATTCTGAAGATGAACGGCCGTGATGACTACACACAACAGTGTGAATGTACGTGATCCCACAGAACTGTGCACTTAAATATGATCAAAACGGTAAATTTTGTGTGATATATATTTTAGCACACAGAAATGGCTTAATCAATTCTCATAACAACCAATGCGCTGTGCTGAGCTGCTCAGTCGTGTCTGACTCTGTGACCCCATGAAGTCGTGTCTGACTCTGTGACCCCATGAACTGTAACCCACCAGGCTCCTCTGTCCACGGGGATTCTCCAAGCAAGAATACTGGCATGCGTTGCCATACCCTCCTCCAGGGGATCTTCCTGACCCAGGAATCAAACCCGGGTCTTCTGCATTGCAGGCAGATTCTTTACCAGCTGAGCTACCAGGGAAGCCCCACACCCGATGAGGTAGATGCT
This sequence comes from Bos indicus x Bos taurus, assembly GCF_003369695.1. Classification (NCBI taxonomy): domain Eukaryota; kingdom Metazoa; phylum Chordata; class Mammalia; order Artiodactyla; family Bovidae; genus Bos; species Bos indicus x Bos taurus. The sequence goes on along the minus strand of NC_040088.1, from coordinate 4,823,339 downwards.
ATTATTACCCTCCCCTCTTCTTTAAAAATGACGAGGGCTTTCCCTGGCGGTCCAGTAATTAAGATTCACCTTCCAACGCAGGGGATGTGGGTTTGATTCCTGGTCAGGGAGCTGAGATCTCACATGCCTTGTGGTCAAAAACAAACAAACAAACAAACATAAAACAGAAGCCATATTGTAACAAATTCAATAAAGAGTAAAAAAAAAAAAAAACCCATATGATGAAACTAAGGCCCAGATGATGATGCACATTCCCAGAGTCACACAGCCTATGAAGTAGTAGAGACAGGCATTTTAGACGCCAGGTCATGCTCTTAAAGACCACGTTATCCTGCGAGAATAGATGCAGAGTCAGAGGTGAAAAGTCAACCAAACTCAAGGCAGCGGGTGGAGTTAGCAGGCAGCCAGGGCCAGACAGAACTGCTGGTCCTCAGGGATCAGAGGTCAGTTCTAAATTTATTCTCTGACCTTCTTGTGGCTTCTAAATTTGACCAAACAAGTTCTTCCAGTCTAATTGATGATGTCTGTGCTTTGTTTTGAAGATCAAACCTTTTTCCTGGTATGAAAGTAAGAAAATAAGGCAGAATGTGTTTGACGAGGCAGCCAGGCTGCCTGTCAAAAGCCACCTGAGGATAACCCTGGGCTTGTTCACGGTGGACACACGCAGTTACTGATCAGTTTCTCAGGAACGGTGATCAACACCATCTCCTGAACTATGTCTGAATTTCTTCTCCTGAATGAACCAGAAACAGAGCCTAGAGAAATAGCTATGCAGGGTGGGGGAAGTAACCAGAACCAATCTTAAAATTTCCCTAAAATTACTAATTAGAACAAATGAGGACTCTTCAGATAGTCTTCAGGCCAGGGAGGACTTGCAGAGTCCCTGGGGACTCGTGGCCCCCCAGCCTGTGGATCCCCACTTCTCTGGGAAGGTATCAGGGTGACTGACTGGTCCGTGACCACTTCTCAGACATCCTGCCTCCTCAGCAACCACGTGAACTTTGTGGTCTGGCCATTCGTGACCGAACCCAGGAGAGACCATCCACTCACTGGCCTGAAACACACAACTTCCGGTGCTTGGCCTGAGAGAATGAGTCTAAACATCTGATTCCCTCCCTCAGGAATATAAATGAAGAGACGCAGAAGGACACTGTGGTTGTTTTAGGTCCTTGAACTGAAGGGTCATGCATGTTTGAAGTTGGAACAGCCATTCTGGGAACACATGCAAACAGATACATATGGAAGAGGGACAGGGGCTGTGGCAGTCTGAATCCGCACAATGTTGCTGAGTGGCTGGATCAAACCTCACCTGAAACCCACCCTACTGCTGGAAATTTCCATTACCTGAATCAACAAAGCTTTCTTCAAATTGGTTTTACTGGGTTTTCTAGGATTTGGTGTTTGTTTGTTAGTTTTGTATAATCAAAAAGAACATCTCTGTAATCTTTCAAGGCACCCTCCTTTTACCTGCAATTGTTAGAGCAGATTTATGACCCCCTGAACCCTAACACACCACGCCAAAGTGGGGAGAAGCCCTTTGAGAGAGTAGGATTCAAAGCCCTGTCCTTGCATGTCCCTAAGGACAAGCTCCCTTGCTCTGTGCTGAAGCACTTGGAGGAGGCAGCAGGAGGTTGGGGCTTTGCTGCAGGAACACGCTGTCCTCACGGCGACCCCTTCTCAGCCTCAGCACTGCTGTTATCAGCGTTGCTCTGGAGGTCCTGGACAAAGGGTGAAGCCAGGACCTCCTGAGGCCAAAGGGCAGGTCAGGGGCCTGGGAGAGAAGGGACAGAAATAGGCCTTCCGTTTCGCTAGGGCCCCCGCAGCACAGCTGCTGTGCACGGGGAGTCTAGTGGACCACAGGGACGATCGCAGGGACGATCGCAGGCACTCCGCGGGCCGCGCCCCAGCACTCGGCGGGCACTCCTGGGGGTGAACCCAGTCTCATCAGCGGTCCGTGTGGTTCTGGGACGCGAACCTGCATCTCGTGGGCTCCAGGAGTGGAGTCTTTTCCAAAAAAGCTGCAGCGAAGCCCTGCTGACCGTGGGCCTTTGGCTGTAGCCACATCTGCCCTCGCACTTCCCTTCCGGCTGCTTCCGCCATCAGCAGCCCCTCCAGAGGCTCCGAGGGGCTGACTGCGCATGAGCAGAGGATCAGCTGCAAACTCTGCTCTCCCTCCGGCGGCTGCCAGACCCACCGGAGGCGCGGGCGTATCCAGCCTACCTGGGAGCCTCTGCTTTTGTCATCAGTCAGGCTGCCTTGATTAGGGCCAGGCCCCCCTGAGGACGGGGAGAGCCAAAACGTATTAGAAGTGAATTTCCAAAGGAAATCAAGAAGCAGAAATAATTGGCCACATCTGTGAAATCGGCTGCTTGTTAAGTGCCAGGTCCCGGGCCTGGGTTTGAGCCCAGGCGGTGGACGTCACGGGCGCTGCCGACGTCACGGGCGCTGCCGTCGTCACGGGCGCTGCCGTCGTCACGGCCGTGTCACGGCCGTCCCACGCCCGCCGCGCACAGCACCCTTGGGTGTTTCTCCGTCTGGGGCACCCCCAGTACCCTCCACTTGGATGCTCCAGCACTGCCCCGCCACGGTTTGGTCCCTATCATTTCTCATGGGTCTCCAACAGAGTCAGCTGAACTGGGACCCCGATACGGATTCGAGTCCTGGCCCCACGGCTCGCCGCTGTGCAACTTGGGGGAAGTCAGTTCGCCTTCTTGAACCTCAGTTTTCTCACCTGTACAATGGGCGGGGAGGGGGACTCGTTCTAGACCAGAAGCTTTCAAACTGATTGTGTCTCTCTGTGGGCCACGAGCTTAAATGTCACAGAGGGCACTTATTACATTATTAGCGTCCCCAGAGATGTTCGTCCCAAAGGCACACCCTGTGCTTTCTGGGACCGACCATGTGTTTCTCTGAGCCCAGCAGCAGCTTGCAACCTGCTGCGGGGGGTGACGACTGAATGGCTCTCCAGGGGCTCACACGTTCCCTTCTGCCCCTCTTCACCATGTCTGCCAGCCCATGGCTTGGCGCTCGGTCAGGACCAGGGTCGGGCAGGTCCGACTGGGAGCCCAGCTCTGCCCTCTCTCACGGGTGGCCAGGGGCAGTGTGGCTTCTTCTCTCTAAGCCTCCAGTTCAGCCTCTGTTCATAGGGGCAAACTCCACCTCCTCTTTAGGGTTGTGTGAATTTGATTTAAGATAATGCAGGGCTTCCCTGCTAGCTCAGATGGGGAGGAATCTGCCTGCAATGCGGGAGCCCCAGATTCGATCCCTGCCTGAGTCAGGAAGATCCCCCCAGAGAAGCAACTGGCAACCCACTCTAGTATTCTTGCCTGCAGGATCCCAGGGATTCACAATGCAGGCAAAGGGCTTCTCAGGTGGCCCTAGTGGTAAAGAACACACCTGCCTGCTAACGCAGGAGGTGTAAGAGACGCAGGTTCAATCCCTGCATTGAGAAAATCCCTGGAGGAGGGCATGGCAACCCACTCCAGTATACTTGCCTGGAGAATCCCATGGACAGAGGAGCCTGGTGGGCTACAGTCCATAGGGTTGCAAAGAGTCGGATGTGATTTAGCAAGCAGTGCAAGCAAAGCCCCCACACTTCCTTTTTTTTTTTTTAAGATTTTGTTTTTGTCCATGGGGACCATTTTAAAAGTCTTTATTGAATTTGTTACAATGTTGCTTCTGTTCTATATTTTTTGATTTTTTGGCCATACAGCATGTGGGATCTTAGCCCCCTAGCTGGGGATTCAACCCGCATCCCAGATATTGGAAGGCATAGTCTTAAACACTGAGCCACCAGGGAAGTCCCCTAAGGGGATACAGACAAACCTCTTGCCTTTGTGAGGGCACATGGTGAGCCCGATGTCAGTCCTCCAAAGTTATTAGTAAATTCATGTCGCATATTTGACGTAGGCTCCGTAAGGTCAGGATCCCCTCCGGTACCTTCCTATGGCCAGATAACCAGCTGGTCGTTCGGCACGCACTTTCTTCCTCAGACTGGGTGAGGCTGAGCTGGGATAAAGGCTAACATAAAGGCTATGTTTGGACTCAGTCTCTGCTTTCTGGCTTCCCAGCCCTTTCTCCTTCCCTCTAAGACAACTCTGACCCCAGTCCCCAGGAGGAGGTAAATTCAGCATCATCTCCCGTGAATAGAGTGTGTCTAGTAGAGCATGTCTTATTATATTTGAGGTAGAGCGGCCGGGTTTTATTATATTTAAGGTAGGGCACGCAAATGCCCATTGAGAGCTCTGTGGGTGCGCGAATGGTTTGACTGGTGGTTCCCACATGAGTTGCCCTGCCCGCGGAATCACACTCAGCCCCAGGGAATGCTCTCAGCCTGAGCTGGCTTTCTGGCTTTCCTCTGACCCCAAGTCTGTTTCTTTACCTCGCGCAGCAGTTGTCCGGAGTGGAAATCTCCACTGAGGGACAGACCTCCTCTCAAGGCTCAAATCAGGCAGAATCCCACAGGAAAGGCAGCCAGCCAGAGTCATGCGGGTTCAGTCCGAGTTCCTGCGTGAACTCGGCAAATCACGTAACTCTCAGAACTTTGGTTTCCTTTACTCCACCGGCTTAGAACAGAAATTGCATATCGTTTCGGCCCCTGTTCTAACACCAACTGATGGATACGGGGTGCTTCCAAGTCAGTACTGAGTTGGAGTCTGCAGCTCACTGCGAAAGGGAGCTGTGATCCATTAACATTCATGCCTGCCATGAACTGAAGGAGGGGAAAGAGGGGTATTTACGTGGCGCATGCTTGCCATGCCACTCCAGCTGCTCTATAAGGTCCTCAGAGCTTGGAATGGCTCAGAGACTTCAGATCTCATTTGACCACACAGGAACTTAAGAAGATCTCTCTGTCGATGTGACTTTTCTTCCAACGGCACCAAAGCTTTCTCCCAACCAGTGGCCTCGTCACCGCTTCCCAGTGCACAGCACTGACGCCCATTCAGACCATCGCACTCTCACCTCGTCACCACTTCCCAGTGCACACCACTGACACCCATTCAGACCATCGCACTCTCACCTCGTCACCGCTTCCCAGTGCACAGCACTGACGCCCATTCAGACCATCGCACTCTCACCTCGTCACCGCTTCCCAGTGCACACCAGTGACGCCCATTCAGACCATCGCACTCTCACCTCGTCACCGCTTCCCAGTGCACAGCACTGACGCCCATTCAGACCATCGCACTCTCACCTCGTCACCGCTTCCCAGTGCACACCACTGACACCCATTCAGACCATCGCACTCTCACCTCGTCACCGCTTCCCAGTGCACAGCACTGACGCCCATTCAGACCATCGCACTCTCACCTCGTCACCGCTTCCCAGTGCACAGCAGTGACACCCATTCAGACCACCGCACTCTCACCTCGTCACCGCTTCCCAGTGCACAGCACTGACACCCATTCAGACCATCGCACTCTCACCTCGTCACCGCTTCCCAGTGCACAGCACTGACGCCCATTCAGACCACCGCACTCTCACCTCGTCACCGCTTCCCAGTGCACAGCACTGACACCCATTCAGACCATCGCACTCTCACCTCGTCACCGCTTCCCAGTGCACAGCACTGACACCCATTCAGACCATCGCACTCTCACCTCGTCACCGCTTCCCAGTGCACACCACTGACACCCATTCAGACCATCGCACTCTCACCTCGTCACCGCTTCCCAGTGCACAGCACTGACACCCATTCAGACCATCGCACTCTCACCTCGTCACCGCTTCCCAGTGCACAGCACTGACACCCATTCAGACCATCGCACTCTCACCTCGTCACCGCTTCCCAGTGCACAGCACTGACGCCCATTCAGACCATCGCACTCTCACCTCGTCACCGCTTCCCAGTGCACACCACTGACGCCCATTCAGACCATCGCACTCTCACCTCGTCACCGCTTCCCAGTGCACAGCACTGACACCCATTCAGACCATCGCACTCTCACCTCGTCACCGCTTCCCAGTGCACAGCACTGACGCCCATTCAGACCATCGCACTCTCACCTCGTTACCGCTTCCCAGTGCACAGCACTGACGCCCATTCAGACCATCGCACTCTCACCTCGTCACCGCTTCCCAGTGCACAGCACTGACACCCATTCAGACCATCGCACTCTCACCTCGTCACCGCTTCCCAGTGCACAGCACTGACACCCATTCAGACCATCGCACTCTCACCTCGTCACCGCTTCCCAGTGCACAGCACTGACGCCCATTCAGACCATCGCACTCTCACCTCGTCACCGCTTCCCAGTGCACAGCACTGACGCCCATTCAGACCATCGCACTCTCACCTCGTCACCGCTTCCCAGTGCACAGCACTGACACCCATTCAGACCATCGCACTCTCACCTCGTCACCGCTTCCCAGTGCACACCACTGACACCCATTCAGACCATCGCACTCTCACCTCGTCACCGCTTCCCAGTGCACACCACTGACACCCATTCAGACCATCGCACTCTCACCTCGTCACCGCTTCCCAGTGCACAGCACTGACACCCATTCAGACCATCGCACTCTCACCTCGTCACCGCTTCCCAGTGCACAGCACTGACGCCCATTCAGACCATCGCACTCTCACCTCGTCACCGCTTCCCAGTGCACAGCACTGACGCCCATTCAGACCATCGCACTCTCACCTCGTCACCGCTTCCCAGTGCACAGCACTGACACCCATTCAGACCATCGCACTCTCACCTCGTCACCGCTTCCCAGTGCACACCAGTGACGCCCATTCAGACCATCGCACTCTCACCTCGTCACCGCTTCCCAGTGCACAGCACTGACGCCCATTCAGACCATCGCACTCTCACCTCGTCACCGCTTCCCAGTGCACAGCACTGACGCCCATTCAGACCACCGCACTCTCACCTCGTCACCGCTTCCCAGTGCACAGCACTGACGCCCATTCAGACCATCGCACTCTCACCTCGTCACCGCTTCCCAGTGCACACCAGTGACGCCCATTCAGACCATCGCACTCTCACCTCGTCACCGCTTCCCAGTGCACAGCACTGACGCCCATTCAGACCATCGCACTCTCACCTCGTCACCGCTTCCCAGTGCACAGCACTGACGCCCATTCAGACCATCGCACTCTCACCTCGTCACCGCTTCCCAGTGCACAGCACTGACACCCATTCAGACCATCGCACTCTCACCTCGTCACCGCTTCCCAGTGCACAGCACTGACACCCATTCAGACCATCGCACTCTCACCTCGTCACCGCTTCCCAGTGCACAGCACTGACACCCATTCAGACCATCGCACTCTCACCTCGTCACCGCTTCCCAGTGCACAGCACTGACACCCATTCAGACCATCGCACTCTCACCTCGTCACCGCTTCCCAGTGCACAGCACTGACACCCATTCAGACCATCGCACTCTCACCTCGTCACCGCTTCCCAGTGCACAGCACTGACGCCCATTCAGACCACCGCACTCTCACCTCGTCACCGCTTCCCAGTGCACAGCACTGACACCCATTCAGACCATCGCACTCTCACCTCGTCACCGCTTCCCAGTGCACAGCACTGACACCCATTCAGACCATCGCACTCTCACCTCGTCACCGCTTCCCAGTGCACACCACTGACACCCATTCAGACCATCGCACTCTCACCTCGTCACCGCTTCCCAGTGCACAGCACTGACACCCATTCAGACCATCGCACTCTCACCTCGTCACCGCTTCCCAGTGCACAGCACTGACACCCATTCAGACCATCGCACTCTCACCTCGTCACCGCTTCCCAGTGCACAGCACTGACGCCCATTCAGACCATCGCACTCTCACCTCGTCACCGCTTCCCAGTGCACACCACTGACGCCCATTCAGACCATCGCACTCTCACCTCGTCACCGCTTCCCAGTGCACAGCACTGACACCCATTCAGACCATCGCACTCTCACCTCGTCACCGCTTCCCAGTGCACAGCACTGACGCCCATTCAGACCATCGCACTCTCACCTCGTTACCGCTTCCCAGTGCACAGCACTGACGCCCATTCAGACCATCGCACTCTCACCTCGTCACCGCTTCCCAGTGCACAGCACTGACACCCATTCAGACCATCGCACTCTCACCTCGTCACCGCTTCCCAGTGCACAGCACTGACACCCATTCAGACCATCGCACTCTCACCTCGTCACCGCTTCCCAGTGCACAGCACTGACGCCCATTCAGACCATCGCACTCTCACCTCGTCACCGCTTCCCAGTGCACAGCACTGACGCCCATTCAGACCATCGCACTCTCACCTCGTCACCGCTTCCCAGTGCACAGCACTGACGCCCATTCAGACCATCGCACTCTCACCTCGTCACCGCTTCCCAGTGCACACCACTGACACCCATTCAGACCATCGCACTCTCACCTCGTCACCGCTTCCCAGTGCACACCACTGACACCCATTCAGACCATCGCACTCTCACCTCGTCACCGCTTCCCAGTGCACAGCACTGACACCCATTCAGACCATCGCACTCTCACCTCGTCACCGCTTCCCAGTGCACAGCACTGACGCCCATTCAGACCATCGCACTCTCACCTCGTCACCGCTTCCCAGTGCACAGCACTGACGCCCATTCAGACCATCGCACTCTCACCTCGTCACCGCTTCCCAGTGCACAGCACTGACACCCATTCAGACCATCGCACTCTCACCTCGTCACCGCTTCCCAGTGCACAGCACTGACACCCATTCAGACCATCGCACTCTCACCTCGTCACCGCTTCCCAGTGCACAGCACTGACACCCATTCAGACCATCGCACTCTCACCTCGTCACCGCTTCCCAGTGCACAGCACTGACGCCCATTCAGACCATCGCACTCTCACCTCGTCACCACTTCCCAGTGCACAGCACTGACACCCATTCAGACCATCGCACTCTCACCTCGTCACCGCTTCCCAGTGCACAGCACTGACACCCATTCAGACCATCGCACTCTCACCTCGTCACCGCTTCCCAGTGCACAGCACTGACGCCCATTCAGACCATCGCACTCTCACCTCGTCACCGCTTCCCAGTGCACAGCACTGACGCCCATTCAGACCATCGCACTCTCACCTCGTCACCGCTTCCCAGTGCACAGCACTGACGCCCATTCAGACCATCGCACTCTCACCTCGTCACCGCTTCCCAGTGCACAGCACTGACGCCCATTCAGACCATCGCACTCTCACCTCGTCACCGCTTCCCAGTGCACAGCACTGACGCCCATTCAGACCACCGCACTCTCACCTCGTCACCGCTTCCCAGTGCACAGCACTGACGCCCATTCAGACCACCGCACTCTCACCTCGTCACCGCTTCCCAGTGCACAGCACTGACGCCCATTCAGACCATCGCACTCTCACCTCGTCACCGCTTCCCAGTGCACAGCACTGACGCCCATTCAGACCATCGCACTCTCACCTCGTCACCGCTTCCCAGTGCACAGCACTGACGCCCATTCAGACCATCGCACTCTCACCTCGTCACCGCTTCCCAGTGCACAGCACTGACGCCCATTCAGACCATCGCACTCTCACCTCGTCACCGCTTCCCAGTGCACAGCACTGACGCCCATTCAGACCATCGCACTCTCACCTCGTCACCGCTTCCCAGTGCACAGCACTGACGCCCATTCAGACCATCGCACTCTCACCTCGTCACCGCTTCCCAGTGCACAGCACTGACGCCCATTCAGACCATCGCACTCTCACCTCGTCACCGCTTCCCAGTGCACAGCACTGACGCCCATTCAGACCATCGCACTCTCACCTCGTCACCGCTTCCCAGTGCACAGCACTGACGCCCATTCAGACCATCGCACTCTCACCTCGTCACCGCTTCCCAGTGCACAGCACTGACGCCCATTCAGACCATCGCACTCTCACCTCGTCACCGCTTCCCAGTGCACAGCACTGACGCCCATTCAGACCATCGCACTCTCACCTCGTCACCGCTTCCCAGTGCACAGCACTGACGCCCATTCAGACCATCGCACTCTCACCTCGTCACCGCTTCCCAGTGCACACCACTGACGCCCATTCAGACCATCGCACTCTCACCTCGTCACCGCTTCCCAGTGCACAGCACTGACACCCATTCAGACCATCGCACTCTCACCTCGTCACCGCTTCCCAGTGCACAGCACTGACACCCATTCAGACCATCGCACTCTCACCTCGTCACCGCTTCCCAGTACACACCACTGACACCCATTCAGACCATCGCACTCTCACCTCGTCACCGCTTCCCAGTGCACAGCACTGACGCCCATTCAGACCATCGCACTCTCACCTCGTCACCGCTTCCCAGTGCACACCACTGACACCCATTCAGACCATCGCACTCTCACCTCGTCACCGCTTCCCAGTGCACAGCACTGACGCCCATTCAGACCATCGCACTCTCACCTCGTCACCGCTTCCCAGTGCACAGCACTGACACCCATTCAGACCATCGCACTCTCACCTCGTCACCGCTTCCCAGTGCACAGCACTGACGCCCATTCAGACCATCGCACTCTCACCTCGTCACCGCTTCCCAGTGCACAGCACTGACGCCCATTCAGACCATCGCACTCTCACCTCGTCACCGCTTCCCAGTGCACAGCACTGACGCCCATTCAGACCATCGCACTCTCACCTCGTCACCGCTTCCCAGTGCACAGCACTGACGCCCATTCAGACCATCGCACTCTCACCTCGTCACCGCTTCCCAGTGCACAGCACTGACGCCCATTCAGACCATCGCACTCCTCACCTCGTCACCGCTTCCCAGTGCACAGCACTGACGCCCATTCAGACCATCGCACTCTCACCTCGTCACCGCTTCCCAGTGCACAGCACTGACGCCCATTCAGACCATCGCACTCTCACCTCGTCACCGCTTCCCAGTGCACAGCACTGACGCCCATTCAGACCATCGCACTCTCACCTCGTCACCGCTTCCCAGTGCACAGCACTGACACCCATTCAGACCATCGCACTCTCACCTCGTCACCGCTTCCCAGTGCACAGCACTGACGCCCATTCAGACCATCGCACTCTCACCTCGTCACCGCTTCCCAGTGCACAGCACTGACGCCCATTCAGACCATCGCACTCTCACCTCGTCACCGCTTCCCAGTGCACAGCACTGACGCCCATTCAGACCATCGCACTCTCACCTCGTCACCGCTTCCCAGTGCACAGCACTGACACCCATTCAGACCATCGCACTCTCACCTCGTCACCGCTTCCCAGTGCACAGCACTGACGCCCATTCAGACCATCGCACTCTCACCTCGTCACCGCTTCCCAGTGCACACCACTGACGCCCATTCAGACCATCGCACTCTCACCTCGTCACCGCTTCCCAGTGCACAGCACTGACACCCATTCAGACCATCGCACTCTCACCTCGTCACCGCTTCCCAGTGCACAGCACTGACGCCCATTCAGACCATCGCACTCTCACCTCGTCACCGCTTCCCAGTGCACACCACTGACACCCATTCAGACCATCGCACTCTCACCTCGTCACCGCTTCCCAGTGCACACCACTGACGCCCATTCAGACCATCGCACTCTCACCTCGTCACCACTTCCCAGTGCACACCACTGACACCCATTCAGACCATCGCACTCTCACCTCGTCACCGCTTCCCAGTGCACACCACTGACACCCATTCAGACCATCGCACTCTCACCTCGTCACCGCTTCCCAGTGCACACCAGTGACACCCATTCAGACCATCGCACTCTCACCTCGTCACCGCTTCCCAGTGCACAGCACTGACGCCCATTCAGACCATCGCACTCTCACCTCGTCACCGCTTCCCAGTGCACAGCACTGACACCCATTCAGACCATCGCACTCTCACCTCGTCACCGCTTCCCAGTGCACAGCACTGACGCCCATTCAGACCATCGCACTCTCACCTCGTCACCGCTTCCCAGTGCACAGCACTGACACCCATTCAGACCATCGCACTCTCACCTCGTCACCGCTTCCCAGTGCACAGCACTGACGCCCATTCAGACCATCGCACTCTCACCTCGTCACCGCTTCCCAGTGCACAGCACTGACGCCCATTCAGACCATCGCACTCTCACCTCGTCACCGCTTCCCAGTGCACAGCACTGACGCCCATTCAGACCATCGCACTCTCACCTCGTCACCGCTTCCCAGTGCACAGCACTGACGCCCATTCAGACCATCGCACTCTCACCTCGTCACCGCTTCCCAGTGCACACCACTGACGCCCATTCAGACCATCGCACTCTCACCTCGTCACCGCTTCCCAGTGCACAGCACTGACGCCCATTCAGACCATCGCACTCTCACCTCGTCACCGCTTCCCAGTGCACAGCACTGACGCCCATTCAGACCATCGCACTCTCACCTCGTCACCGCTTCCCAGTGCACAGCACTGACACCCATTCAGACCATCGCACTCTCACCTCGTCACCGCTTCCCAGTGCACAGCACTGACGCCCATTCAGACCATCGCACTCTCACCTCGTCACCGCTTCCCAGTGCACAGCACTGACACCCATTCAGACCATCGCACTCTCACCTCGTCACCGCTTCCCAGTGCACAGCACTGACGCCCATTCAGACCATCGCACTCTCACCTCGTCACCGCTTCCCAGTGCACAGCACTGACGCCCATTCAGACCATCGCACTCTCACCTCGTCACCGCTTCCCAGTGCACAGCACTGACGCCCATTCAGACCATCGCACTCTCACCTCGTCACCGCTTCCCAGTGCACAGCACTGACACCCATTCAGACCATCGCACTCTCACCTCGTCACCGCTTCCCAGTGCACAGCACTGACGCCCATTCAGACCATCGCACTCTCACCTCGTCACCGCTTCCCAGTGCACACCACTGACGCCCATTCAGACCATCGCACTCTCACCTCGTCACCGCTTCCCAGTGCACAGCACTGACACCCATTCAGACCATCGCACTCTCACCTCGTCACCGCTTCCCAGTGCACAGCACTGACGCCCATTCAGACCATCGCACTCTCACCTCGTCACCGCTTCCCAGTGCACACCACTGACACCCATTCAGACCATCGCACTCTCACCTCGTCACCGCTTCCCAGTGCACACCACTGACGCCCATTCAGACCATCGCACTCTCACCTCGTCACCACTTCCCAGTGCACACCACTGACACCCATTCAGACCATCGCACTCTCACCTCGTCACCGCTTCCCAGTGCACACCACTGACACCCATTCAGACCATCGCACTCTCACCTCGTCACCGCTTCCCAGTGCACACCAGTGACACCCATTCAGACCATCGCACTCTCACCTCGTCACCGCTTCCCAGTGCACAGCACTGACGCCCATTCAGACCATCGCACTCTCACCTCGTCACCGCTTCCCAGTGCACAGCACTGACACCCATTCAGACCATCGCACTCTCACCTCGTCACCGCTTCCCAGTGCACAGCACTGACGCCCATTCAGACCATCGCACTCTCACCTCGTCACCGCTTCCCAGTGCACAGCACTGACACCCATTCAGACCATCGCACTCTCACCTCGTCACCGCTTCCCAGTGCACAGCACTGACGCCCATTCAGACCATCGCACTCTCACCTCGTCACCGCTTCCCAGTGCACAGCACTGACGCCCATTCAGACCATCGCACTCTCACCTCGTCACCGCTTCCCAGTGCACAGCACTGACGCCCATTCAGACCATCGCACTCTCACCTCGTCACCGCTTCCCAGTGCACAGCACTGACGCCCATTCAGACCATCGCACTCTCACCTCGTCACCGCTTCCCAGTGCACACCACTGACGCCCATTCAGACCATCGCACTCTCACCTCGTCACCGCTTCCCAGTGCACAGCACTGACGCCCATTCAGACCATCGCACTCTCACCTCGTCACCGCTTCCCAGTGCACAGCACTGACGCCCATTCAGACCATCGCACTCTCACCTCGTCACCGCTTCCCAGTGCACAGCACTGACGCCCATTCAGACCATCGCACTCTCACCTCGTCACCGCTTCCCAGTGCACAGCACTGACACCCATTCAGACCATCGCACTCTCACCTCGTCACCGCTTCCCAGTGCACAGCACTGACACCCATTCAGACCATCGCACTCTCACCTCGTCACCGCTTCCCAGTGCACAGCACTGACGCCCATTCAGACCATCGCACTCTCACCTCGTCACCGCTTCCCAGTGCACAGCACTGACACCCATTCAGACCATCGCACTCTCACCTCGTCACCGCTTCCCAGTGCACAGCACTGACACCCATTCAGACCATCGCACTCTCACCTCGTCACCGCTTCCCAGTGCACAGCACTGACACCCATTCAGACCATCGCACTCTCACCTCGTCACCGCTTCCCAGTGCACAGCACTGACACCCATTCAGACCATCGCACTCTCACCTCGTCACCGCTTCCCAGTGCACAGCACTGACGCCCATTCAGACCATCGCACTCTCACCTCGTCACCGCTTCCCAGTGCACAGCACTGACGCCCATTCAGACCATCGCACTCTCACCTCGTCACCGCTTCCCAGTGCACAGCACTGACACCCATTCAGACCATCGCACTCTCACCTCGTCACCGCTTCCCAGTGCACAGCACTGACACCCATTCAGACCATCGCACTCTCACCTCGTCACCGCTTCCCAGTGCACAGCACTGACACCCATTCAGACCATCGCACTCTCACCTCGTCACCGCTTCCCAGTGCACAGCACTGACACCCATTCAGACCATCGCACTCTCACCTCGTCACCGCTTCCCAGTGCACAGCACTGACACCCATTCAGACCATCGCACTCTCACCTCGTCACCGCTTCCCAGTGCACAGCACTGACGCCCATTCAGACCATCGCACTCTCACCTCGTCACCGCTTCCCAGTGCACAGCACTGACACCCATTCAGACCATCGCACTCTCACCTCGTCACCGCTTCCCAGTGCACAGCACTGACGCCCATTCAGACCATCGCACTCTCACCTCGTCACCGCTTCCCAGTGCACAGCACTGACGCCCATTCAGACCATCGCACTCTCACCTCGTCACCGCTTCCCAGTGCACAGCACTGACACCCATTCAGACCATCGCACTCTCACCTCGTCACCGCTTCCCAGTGCACAGCACTGACGCCCATTCAGACCATCGCACTCTCACCTCGTCACCGCTTCCCAGTGCACACCACTGACACCCATTCAGACCATCGCACTCTCACCTCGTCACCGCTTCCCAGTGCACAGCACTGACACCCATTCAGACCATCGCACTCTCACCTCGTCACCGCTTCCCAGTGCACAGCACTGACGCCCATTCAGACCATCGCACTCTCACCTCGTCACCGCTTCCCAGTGCACACCACTGACACCCATTCAGACCATCGCACTCTCACCTCGTCACCGCTTCCCAGTGCACAGCACTGACGCCCATTCAGACCATCGCACTCTCACCTCGTCACCGCTTCCCAGTGCACAGCACTGACACCCATTCAGACCATCGCACTCTCACCTCGTCACCGCTTCCCAGTGCACAGCACTGACGCCCATTCAGACCATCGCACTCTCACCTCGTCACCGCTTCCCAGTGCACAGCACTGACGCCCATTCAGACCATCGCACTCTCACCTCGTCACCGCTTCCCAGTGCACAGCACTGACGCCCATTCAGACCATCGCACTCTCACCTCGTCACCGCTTCCCAGTGCACAGCACTGACGCCCATTCAGACCATCGCACTCTCACCTCGTCACCGCTTCCCAGTGCACAGCACTGACGCCCATTCAGACCATCGCACTCTCACCTCGTCACGCTTCCCAGTGCACAGCACTGACGCCCATTCAGACCATCGCACTCTCACCTCGTCACCGCTTCCCAGTGCACAGCACTGACGCCCATTCAGACCATCGCACTCTCACCTCGTCACCGCTTCCCAGTGCACAGCACTGACGCCCATTCAGACCATCGCACTCTCACCTCGTCACCGCTTCCCAGTGCACAGCACTGACACCCATTCAGACCATCGCACTCTCACCTCGTCACCGCTTCCCAGTGCACAGCACTGACGCCCATTCAGACCATCGCACTCTCACCTCGTCACCGCTTCCCAGTGCACAGCACTGACGCCCATTCAGACCATCGCACTCTCACCTCGTCACCGCTTCCCAGTGCACAGCACTGACGCCCATTCAGACCATCGCACTCTCACCTCGTCACCGCTTCCCAGTGCACAGCACTGACACCCATTCAGACCATCGCACTCTCACCTCGTCACCGCTTCCCAGTGCACAGCACTGACGCCCATTCAGACCATCGCACTCTCACCTCGTCACCGCTTCCCAGTGCACAGCACTGACGCCCATTCAGACCATCGCACTCTCACCTCGTCACCGCTTCCCAGTGCACAGCACTGACACCCATTCAGACCATCGCACTCTCACCTCGTCACCGCTTCCCAGTGCACAGCACTGACGCCCATTCAGACCATCGCACTCTCACCTCGTCACCGCTTCCCAGTGCACACCACTGACACCCATTCAGACCATCGCACTCTCACCTCGTCACCGCTTCCCAGTGCACAGCACTGACACCCATTCAGACCATCGCACTCTCACCTCGTCACCGCTTCCCAGTGCACAGCACTGACGCCCATTCAGACCATCGCACTCTCACCTCGTCACCGCTTCCCAGTGCACACCACTGACACCCATTCAGACCATCGCACTCTCACCTCGTCACCGCTTCCCAGTGCACAGCACTGACGCCCATTCAGACCATCGCACTCTCACCTCGTCACCGCTTCCCAGTGCACAGCACTGACACCCATTCAGACCATCGCACTCTCACCTCGTCACCGCTTCCCAGTGCACAGCACTGACGCCCATTCAGACCATCGCACTCTCACCTCGTCACCGCTTCCCAGTGCACAGCACTGACGCCCATTCAGACCATCGCACTCTCACCTCGTCACCGCTTCCCAGTGCACAGCACTGACGCCCATTCAGACCATCGCACTCTCACCTCGTCACCGCTTCCCAGTGCACAGCACTGACGCCCATTCAGACCATCGCACTCTCACCTCGTCACCGCTTCCCAGTGCACAGCACTGACGCCCATTCAGACCATCGCACTCTCACCTCGTCACCGCTTCCCAGTGCACAGCACTGACGCCCATTCAGACCATCGCACTCTCACCTCGTCACCGCTTCCCAGTGCACAGCACTGACGCCCATTCAGACCATCGCACTCTCACCTCGTCACCGCTTCCCAGTGCACAGCACTGACGCCCATTCAGACCATCGCACTCTCACCTCGTCACCGCTTCCCAGTGCACAGCACTGACACCCATTCAGACCATCGCACTCTCACCTCGTCACCGCTTCCCAGTGCACAGCACTGACGCCCATTCAGACCATCGCACTCTCACCTCGTCACCGCTTCCCAGTGCACAGCACTGACGCCCATTCAGACCATCGCACTCTCACCTCGTCACCGCTTCCCAGTGCACAGCACTGACGCCCATTCAGACCATCGCACTCTCACCTCGTCACCGCTTCCCAGTGCACAGCACTGACGCCCATTCAGACCATCGCACTCTCACCTCGTCACCGCTTCCCAGTGCACAGCACTGACGCCCATTCAGACCATCGCACTCTCACCTCGTCACCGCTTCCAGTGCACAGCACTGACGCCCATTCAGACCATCGCACTCTCACCTCGTCACCGCTTCCCAGTGCACAGCACTGACACCCATTCAGACCATCGCACTCTCACCTCGTCACCGCTTCCCAGTGCACAGCACTGACACCCATTCAGACCATCGCACTCTCACCTCGTCACCGCTTCCCAGTGCACACCACTGACACCCATTCAGACCATCGCACTCTCACCTCGTCACCGCTTCCCAGTGCACAGCACTGACGCCCATTCAGACCATCGCACTCTCACCTCGTCACCACTTCCCAGTGCACACCACTGACACCCATTCAGACCATCGCACTCTCACCTCGTCACCGCTTCCCAGTGCACACCACTGACACCCATTCAGACCATCGCACTCTCACCTCGTCACCGCTTCCCAGTGCACACCAGTGACACCCATTCAGACCATCGCACTCTCACCTCGTCACCGCTTCCCAGTGCACAGCACTGACGCCCATTCAGACCATCGCACTCTCACCTCGTCACCGCTTCCCAGTGCACAGCACTGACACCCATTCAGACCATCGCACTCTCACCTCGTCACCGCTTCCCAGTGCACAGCACTGACGCCCATTCAGACCATCGCACTCTCACCTCGTCACCGCTTCCCAGTGCACAGCACTGACACCCATTCAGACCATCGCACTCTCACCTCGTCACCGCTTCCCAGTGCACAGCACTGACGCCCATTCAGACCATCGCACTCTCACCTCGTCACCGCTTCCCAGTGCACAGCACTGACGCCCATTCAGACCATCGCACTCTCACCTCGTCACCGCTTCCCAGTGCACAGCACTGACGCCCATTCAGACCATCGCACTCTCACCTCGTCACCGCTTCCCAGTGCACAGCACTGACGCCCATTCAGACCATCGCACTCTCACCTCGTCACCGCTTCCCAGTGCACACCACTGACGCCCATTCAGACCATCGCACTCTCACCTCGTCACCGCTTCCCAGTGCACAGCACTGACACCCATTCAGACCATCGCACTCTCACCTCGTCACCGCTTCCCAGTGCACAGCACTGACGCCCATTCAGACCATCGCACTCTCACCTCGTCACCGCTTCCCAGTGCACAGCACTGACACCCATTCAGACCATCGCACTCTCACCTCGTCACCGCTTCCCAGTGCACAGCACTGACACCCATTCAGACCATCGCACTCTCACCTCGTCACCGCTTCCCAGTGCACAGCACTGACACCCATTCAGACCATCGCACTCTCACCTCGTCACCGCTTCCCAGTGCACAGCACTGACGCCCATTCAGACCATCGCACTCTCACCTCGTCACCGCTTCCCAGTGCACAGCACTGACGCCCATTCAGACCATCGCACTCTCACCTCGTCACCGCTTCCCAGTGCACAGCACTGACACCCATTCAGACCATCGCACTCTCACCTCGTCACCGCTTCCCAGTGCACAGCACTGACACCCATTCAGACCATCGCACTCTCACCTCGTCACCGCTTCCCAGTGCACAGCACTGACACCCATTCAGACCATCGCACTCTCACCTCGTCACCGCTTCCCAGTGCACAGCACTGACGCCCATTCAGACCATCGCACTCTCACCTCGTCACCGCTTCCCAGTGCACAGCACTGACGCCCATTCAGACCATCGCACTCTCACCTCGTCACCGCTTCCCAGTGCACAGCACTGACACCCATTCAGACCATCGCACTCTCACCTCGTCACCGCTTCCCAGTGCACAGCACTGACACCCATTCAGACCATCGCACTCTCACCTCGTCACCGCTTCCCAGTGCACAGCACTGACACCCATTCAGACCATCGCACTCTCACCTCGTCACCGCTTCCCAGTGCACAGCACTGACACCCATTCAGACCATCGCACTCTCACCTCGTCACCGCTTCCCAGTGCACAGCACTGACACCCATTCAGACCATCGCACTCTCACCTCGTCACCGCTTCCCAGTGCACAGCACTGACGCCCATTCAGACCATCGCACTCTCACCTCGTCACCGCTTCCCAGTGCACAGCACTGACACCCATTCAGACCATCGCACTCTCACCTCGTCACCGCTTCCCAGTGCACAGCACTGACGCCCATTCAGACCATCGCACTCTCACCTCGTCACCGCTTCCCAGTGCACAGCACTGACGCCCATTCAGACCATCGCACTCTCACCTCGTCACCGCTTCCCAGTGCACAGCACTGACACCCATTCAGACCATCGCACTCTCACCTCGTCACCGCTTCCCAGTGCACAGCACTGACGCCCATTCAGACCATCGCACTCTCACCTCGTCACCGCTTCCCAGTGCACACCACTGACACCCATTCAGACCATCGCACTCTCACCTCGTCACCGCTTCCCAGTGCACAGCACTGACACCCATTCAGACCATCGCACTCTCACCTCGTCACTGCTTCCCAGTGCACAGCACTGACACCCATTCAGACCATCGCACTCTCACCTCGTCACCGCTTCCCAGTGCACAGCACTGACACCCATTCAGACCATCGCACTCTCACCTCGTCACCGCTTCCCAGTGCACAGCACTGACACCCATTCAGACCATCGCACTCTCACCTCGTCACCGCTTCCCAGTGCACAGCACTGACACCCATTCAGACCATCGCACTCTCACCTCGTCACCGCTTCCCAGTGCACAGCACTGACGCCCATTCAGACCATCGCACTCTCACCTCGTCACCGCTTCCCAGTGCACAGCACTGACGCCCATTCAGACCATCGCACTCTCACCTCGTCACCGCTTCCCAGTGCACAGCACTGACACCCATTCAGACCATCGCACTCTCACCTCGTCACCGCTTCCCAGTGCACAGCACTGACACCCATTCAGACCATCGCACTCTCACCTCGTCACCGCTTCCCAGTGCACAGCACTGACACCCATTCAGACCATCGCACTCTCACCTCGTCACCGCTTCCCAGTGCACAGCACTGACACCCATTCAGACCATCGCACTCTCACCTCGTCACCGCTTCCCAGTGCACAGCACTGACACCCATTCAGACCATCGCACTCTCACCTCGTCACCGCTTCCCAGTGCACAGCACTGACACCCATTCAGACCATCGCACTCTCACCTCGTCACCGCTTCCCAGTGCACAGCACTGACACCCATTCAGACCATCGCACTCTCACCTCGTCACCGCTTCCCAGTGCACAGCACTGACACCCATTCAGACCATCGCACTCTCACCTCGTCACCGCTTCCCAGTGCACAGCACTGACACCCATTCAGACCATCGCACTCTCACAGCTGCCACGATTGGTTCAGCCAAAGAAATCGCTTCTGGTCTAGGCCACTGAAAATCAACCTTAAGATCCTCCACCCCTAACTGCTCCACTGGATCCAGCCACACCTGAAGCTGTACCTAATCCTAGACTTAAATGTGAGCCAATACATTCTCTTTTTATTTAAAAAAAAAAACGTTCATCAACGGATTTATTTATTTTTAAATGTATTTATTTGTTTACTTAAGCTCTTAGTTTCGGCACATAGGATCTAGTTCCCTGACCAGGGACTGAACCCAGGCCCCCTGCTTTGGGAGCACAGAATCTTGGCCACGGGGCCACCAGAGAAATCCCCACTCTCTTTTCAGCTTGAGCCAGTATGACTTGGGGTTTCATCACATGTAACTCAGACTCCTAACGCAGAGGTTATTTTTCCCAGGAAGGCCTCAGAATGGAGACCAAAGCAGGTTTAGCGAATATGTCTAGGGGGTTGTTTTTGTTTTTACTCTTCGATCCAGCCAAGACAAAAGGCATGCAGACAGGGGACACCACTTTCTTCGGCTGTTGGTGCCTGGAAGGTGCCTCCCGAGGGGTCTCAGTGATAAGGGGGGGGCCTCTGCTTTGGATGGGTAGAGTCAGAAAGGAGGCAAATTGTCTGGTATATCCTTTTATTCCCCCACCCTGAACAGTTTCCAGGACGGCTATCTCCTTAGCTTCCTGGGGCACTGAGTCTAGCTTGGTTGAATTTTGTTTCAAAACACCGGCATAAATCATGCATATCCTTGGGAGGGAACATTAACCATCAACCAGCAAAATCAGTGTCCCCCCACCGCGCCCCCATCCCGTCTCCTCCAGTGACATGGACTGGAACCTCCACCCCTTCCCCAGAAGACCCTTCCCTGCCTCGTCCTAGAACATTTCAGAACTGGGTTTCTGCTCAAAGTTCCTGACATCTGCTCCCAAAGCTCGGCTCTTCACAGTGAGGGGAAGGCATGCCACAACACAGCTCACAGCTCTGGGCATTTCTGGAGTCTGGCACTTGAAGTTTTTTTTTCCCCCTGGGCAAATTCTTCTCTCCTCCACTCTGTCCCCCATCCAGGGACCTGAATGGCCCCGCAGGCATGGGAGGACAGTGAAGGGTGTGGAGTCAGACAGCCCTGGGGGACAAATCCCAGCCTGCCACGTTCTCGAAAGGCGAGTTGCTCGAGCTGGCTGAGTCTCAGTTTTCCTTCACATAAAATGGGGATGATGACACTACTCTCTGCACAGGGTTGTCTCTGAGAATTCGTGGTTATAACGCTTGCCCAGTGGTTGACACAGGGGCCTTCTCATTTAGATTGGCCTAGGTGGGGGCAGGGAGGACAGAAGATGGAGGCAACTGAGAGAGGGGAGGGTCTGGGATGCCCACGGGACTCCTGTATCCTTCTGCCCTGGGCGGTCCCGACCTGCTCTCCCTGGTCACCCTGGTTTCAGCATCCCAGGCCACTCCCAGGAAAGCTGCTCCACCTTTTCAGGGTGACGGGCTGACCTCCTTGTTCCCAGGTGGGGAGACTGAAGCTGGGCCTCTGCTGGGTCCCAGAACTGAAGCTGAGATGGCGGCTCTGACCGCCGGGTCTCTGGTGCTTTGCCCCCGTGGCCTAAATGGGCTCAGACGATTGCAGCACAGCCGCCTTGCTCTGTGTGTTTCTCCTTCAGCACATTCGTCACGACTGTGACTGATGAAGTGTATGGCCACTTCTGTAACAGGTTGGAAAAGTATTGCGCACTTTCCTCTCTGCTTTGTGGGGAACCGCCCTCCCCTCCTGAACTCAATCCTCGACTTGCCCGGGTAGAGGGAGATTCCTACAAAGGCAGAAAGAGCAGGACCATGGCCAGGCTCAGTTCCCGACAATCCAAATAGATTCTGCCGCGAGACAGGAGACTTAAAAGCCTCTTAAAAGCCTCCACTGTGAGAAAACATTCTTTGAAAGGCCCTTAGCTCTCCATGAACATAGCAATTCCCAAATTACCAAGAAAGTAAGGCCTCCCTTCAGCCATGACCCCGGGCTGGCCAACTACCCGCAAAGGAACATATGCAGAGGAAGTGAGGACCCTGCTGCCCCCCTCTGCCTCAGCCCAGAGAGGACACAGATGGAGAATGCCAGTGGTGAAGAGCGTGGACTCTGGGGCACCTGGGCCCACATCCCAGCTCCACCACTTACTGGCTCTGTGACCACAAGCAAGCCATTTCCCTCCTCTGTGCCTCAGTGTCCCCATCTGTAAAATGGGACTAACAGTACTTCTTCACAGAGTTGCTGTATTAAGTGAGCTCATGCGTGAAGTGCTGAGAAGAGACCCCGGTGGATAACAGGCACCCTGTGTGTCAGCTACTTCTATTTATTGGTGTTTTCATACACTCAGGGTCAGCTCCAAAGGCAACTTCATCTTCCGGAGCCTCAAGGAATTAGCTGCCTTGAAACCACTGCCCACCACTTGGGGTTGGGGAACCCAGACATGCAGCAGGTTGAAGAGAAAGAAGCCCCACGGTCCACTCTCCCCGGCTACACAGGGTCCCCCCATGACCAAGATGGGGCTCAACACATCCCTTCTGGGGTTGGGGGGGGACACATTTTCGGGGCAGGGACCAAGTGACTGCAGCAGAGGCTGGCGGTGGACAGCTGAGGCAGGGGGCCAAATGCAGGGGTGATGGAGGGGGGTGTGAGCCAAGGTAGAGACAAACCAGCCAGGCAGGGCTCCGGGCCCAGAGCGTGAGTTCTTCCAGCCGCCAGCTGCAGCCACAAGTGCCAGAGAGGCGAGCGGTGATCCAGGCATCGGACGTGGCTGCAGACCCGCCTCCTCCCCTCGGCGGGGAGTCTGCGGCATCCCTGCCCGGTGCGCAGACTCAGACGCGCTTAGAGAGAGGCTCAGGGGGGGCGGGAGCCTTACCTCAGGCCTCCGTCAGATTACGCTTGCCAGCTTAGACTAAGTCGAGCGCTTTCCCATGTTGCCCTATGACCGGGGCTTCTGAGAAATCTCAGATGAGTCACAGGACACGTTTCTCGCCACACACACGTGACAGTGGGAGGGGATGTGCAGCTAGCTACCCAAGGTCAGTCCCTGGGATGGACATTCCCGTGGGTGTGAACCACAGCTGTCCTGTGCAGGGCCTGAAACATAGTGGGTGCTCAGTAAATGCTCCCTGAGCACGTGAATGGGCGGCCCAACTCTGACCTGGCGGGTAGCAGACAGGTGGCCAGTCTCTAGGACTGGGGAGGAAAGAACTCTTTGCTCAGCTTTCTTTGGCAGGGCAGGGGGTTGGGGGAGCAGGCTTTGGAGTCAGACCCAACTGGGTTAACATTCTGAGGCTGGGCAGCTTCCAAAGTGGCCCGCAACGACCCACCCCTGCGGGCGCCCACCCTCTGCTCTCAAGTATGAGTTGGCCCAGTGACTTGCTTCTAATGAATGGAATATGGCAAAAGTGAAAGGGATGGATGTCATCTCCAAGATTAGGTTATAAAAGACAGTGACTCAAGTACACACACACACACACACACACACACACACACCCCTTCCTGGCTTGCCCACTTTGACAGAGCAAGCTGCTGTGCTGGAGAGGGCCACGGGGCCAGGAAACCAAGGGCTTCCCACCAACAGCTGTGGAGGAACTGCACCCTGCCGGCACAGCCGCGAGAATATGGGAAAGGATCCTGCCCCCGTCAGACCCTGAAGTGACTGGAGCCTCTCACCCCTTGACTGTCGCCTGTGAGAGACCCTGAAGCAGAGGACCTAGCTGAGCCAGGCCGGGTCCTCCAGTCCGCAGAAGCGATGAGATTACAAACACGCAGCGTTCTAAGCCGCTAAACTTTGGAGTCGTGTGTCACGGAGCTACACACAACTAATCCAGCCCCTCCTTAGCTCTGTGCCCAGGACTAGTCACTTAAGCTCTACGTGCATTCCCCCATCTAAAAATGCACGTAAAATAATAGCACCTCCCTGCCTTATGGGTTCGTTGTGAAGACTAAGAAAATGAATGAATGGGACCTCTGGCTGGAGCAGTGAAATGAAGAATCAGGAATTAGAATCAGGAAATAAAGTACATCGGAATGGAGCCGTGGGACTTCCCTGGTGGTACAGTGGATGAGAATCTACGGGGGACACGGGTTGGACCCCTGGTCCGGGAAGATTCCTCATGGCATAGAGCAGCTAAGCCCATGAGCCACAACTACTGAGCCGTGTGCACTAGGGCCCACGCGCGGCCGTGTGCCCCGCGACAGGGGAAACCACCAAACCACTACAGCAGGAAGCCTGAGCATTGCAACAGGAAGTGTCTCCCACTTGCCACAACTAGGGAAAGCCCATGCATAGCGATCAAGACCCAGGGCAACCCCCAAATGAAGTTAAATACATATGTAAATAGGAATGAAGCCAGGAAGGTCCCTCACTGAGCAACTGTCACAAGGTCAGGGTCCAGCGGCCCTCCAGGGATGGTCCCCCGCCCTGGAGTAGCCTCCCCTCCATCCTCACTTTGCTGGCCTCCTGGGCTCCAAAGGACCATGCTCAGAGCTGCCTGCAGCCGGGGCACCCAGAATCCTGTGCCTCCCCCCCGGCTACCCCCATGGTGGGCTCTACGGTCCCTTCTTCACAGACTTTGGGGCTCCTGTTGCCCAAAAGCTGGCCGGGCTTGGAGCCGTGGAGATAAACAAGCCAAGAGCCACACATCTGAGAGCTCCAGAAACTGGCCTTCATGGGAGAGTTGTAGCTGGCTGGCACGGCCTAGCCATGACCCCCAGGCAGTCAGACCTGGAGGTGATGGGGACGTCAGGGAAGGGTCAGGCCTCAGCCTTCACATGCTGACAGATACCTGACTCCAGGTCTGGAGAACAGACTTGTAGCCCAGATGCAGCTCACAGGACCTGGGCACCTTGATGACTCTGATGTCAGGCGCTCCCCGCCCCAGGTCTGTGTGATCCCCACCCCTGAGCTGACCTGCCATGCGGCCCACCCCCCACCCCAGGCTGGCTGCCCATAAAGACATGGTCCTTCCCCGCCTCTCCTCTGGGGTTGGAGCCACCTGAGGAGGACCGCAGGGACCACGTGGCCGCCGTCTGCCCTCCCACTGGCCCTAAGCTGGGAATGTGAATCAGACCCTTGACATCCGCAGGCCTGGCTTCTTAGATGCTGAGCACACGGACCACCCAGGCCGGGTGAGACCACCTCGACACTCGTCTCCCAGTTACCCTGAGGGAGGAAGCTCCTGCCCGGCTTCGACGGGCGGCTTAGGGGTCTGGCCCTGGAGCCACAGCGAGAAGTCCGCGGCCTCGGCTCCTCTGCGTCTGCAGGCAGCCCCGCACTGGACCCGGGTCCTGAGGACACTGGCTGGGGTTAGTGAGAACTCGACCTATGCTGTTAGCTCAGGGCTTTCCGCAGCCCCCGGGGGAGGCTCTGCGATAATCCCTGTCCAACAGCGGGCTGACCAGGGTGTTCGGAAGGAGGCAGGACCTGGACCCAGACAGCCTGCTGAGCTCTCTGTCCTGTGCCCCACCAAGTGCTGCAGGCCAGCTGGGACCTTTGGGGACCCCGATCTCCCAGGGATGTCCAATCCATTCACTTTCTCCGGGCGGACAGAGCCAATATTTCCTGGCCCCAAAGCCCCAGTTGTTGGAAATGACAATTTTTCTTTCCCGACTCCTAATTGCCCACACCTCCCATCAGCCAAAGCATGTTCTTTCCTCGGCAAGCATGATGAAAGCTGACCTGCAGGGCACCATCTGGCTGGCGCTCATTTGTCTCCGTCAGGCCCATCCCGGCCCCCGGGCCCTACTCTCCCCTCTCTGCTGACATCAAAAAACCAGCCCCACTGTTGCTGCCAGGCCATGGCCGGGCCCGGCCTGAGAAGTCAGGGCCGTGGGCCCGACAGAGTGAATGGACTCTGCGCGAGCATTTAACAGCACGGTCTCGATGATGAATAAATCACACCTTAAAGGACCCCTTTGCAATTTGTAGCCCCCAGTCAAGACTCCGAAAACGTTCCCAGATGTGAGGGATGACGTGAGCGCCTCTGGTACGCTCTCACACACACGGGGGGCACGCCAGCTTCCTGCCCACAGGAGACCCGGGCACCAGCGACCCGCGGCAGAGCACAACCTCATGTTTCCCGAATAAAGAATCCTACCCCCTGCCCTTTTATAGCCTCTCTGGGGGAGATGTTTCTGGAGAGACATGTGGGCCAGGAGCGAGCCTGTCTCAGACGGCGGGATCCTGGGAGGAAAAGTACGGTGGCCCCAAGCTCTTGGGGTGGGATCTGAGAGGCTCGAAACCTTGTCAGCTTTGCAGTTAGAGAGAAAAGGGTCCGAAAGCCAGGTTTGTTGTTTACCAGCTGTGTGAGCTGGGGCAAGTCAGTCCACCCCTCTGAGTCTCATAGATAACCATGAAACCACTTTGCACAGCTTCGGAGGGGGCCAGAGGAACAAAGAGAGAAGGAATGCAAGAAGCTCAGGGGGGAAGGGATAGTTAGGGAGTTTGGGATGGACATGGACACACTGCTGTATTTAAAATGGACCTACGTATAGCACAGGGAACTCTGCTCAGTGTCGCGTGGCGGCATGGATGGAAGGGGGCTTCGGGGGAAGAATGGATACATGTACATGTATGACTGAGGCCCTTTGCTGTCCACCTGGAACTATCAGCATTGTTAATCTTCACTCGTGCTAAGTCACTTCAGTCGTGTCCAACTGTGCAATCCTATGGACTGTAACCCACAAGGCTCCTCTGTCCATGGGATTCTCCAGGAAAGAATACTGGAGTGGGTTGCCATGTCCTTCTCCAGGGGAATCTTCCCGACCCAGGGATCAAACCCGTGTTTCTTATGTCTCCTGCACTGGCAGGCGGATTCTTTACCATGGGTGCCACCTGGGAAGCCCTAATTGGCTATACTCCTTTACAAAATAAAAACCTTTTTTAAAAATGAAAAAAAGAAGGCGCTCAGAGAAGCGCCGACACTTGTGTGTCCTGCTTCGGTGGGCAGTGGAGGAAGTGATAACAATGGTGACTATCAGCTGCTGTCGTGAGTTGGACGGTGTCCCCCCAAAAGTCGTGTCTACACAGGGACACAGGACACAACCTGACTTAGAAATGGTGTATCACAGATGTAATTAGTTCCACTGAGGTCACACTGGATCAGGGGGGCCCTGAATCCCGTGGCTGGTGTCCTCACGAGAGGAGAGGGCACACGGATGCGGGCCAGGGGAGGGCAGTGACCCCCTGCTCCTTCCTGGGCTCTCTCGTTCAAGGAAGGTCCCACAGCAGGTTGGGTGGGACTGGGGCCTCCAGCATCCACAGTTCAGGGGCCTCCTGCCCTTCAGATACCCTGGAACAGCTCCTGAGGTTTTCAGCACATTCGCCCTCTCTGGATCTTCTGCAGTCGGGTGCAGGGGAGAAGGGAAAAACCCAGATAAAACCATGCTTCTGACGGACCCAGTCCAGCAACAAACATCCCTCACCCCGGGTCAGCAGTGTTTGTCCACCAGGAAACCAGAACGGTTCATCTGAGTTTCTTCACCCCGTGTCCCCAGATGCAAAAATGACAGAAATGTGCAAGGGCCATGCTCAACGAGGGACTCTATATCTCACCCCCGCGGTCCATTTCCTGTGCGAGGCGGGGTGAGGACCACTGCTCTGAGGGTCAGGAAAAGTGGGTCGGCCCCTGCTGCGCTGTGAGCTGGCTGTGGAACATGGTGAGAGGCTCTCCCGTCTTGAGCCCCTTTTCCTCATCTGTAAAATGGGGGTGCTGACGCCGGCTCCAGCATCCCACAGAGCTAGGCACTGGCAGATGGCATGAACCACAGGTCAGGTCGTCTTCTCTCTAAGGGGATCAACCACAGGAGAAATGGAGCCTTCTATCAATGCCTCCCGCAGACCCTACCTTATAACCAGCGCACTTGGCCCTGACAGTCAGTGCGTTTGATTCGCAAAGTACCCAGGGCATGTACAAAGCTGTGCCAGGTTCTGGGAGGATGTTTTACAATTAGTAACACAACATGCATGATACCAGCAATAGCCAGCGTTTATTGAGCATCTGCCAGGTCCAAAGCATTATTTGCTCTGGCCTCACTGAATTCCCCAAACAAACCCGTTAGATAGGTATCATCAGGACCCCCATTTTCGAGAGAAAACTCAGTCCAGAAAGAGAACGACTAGCCCAAGGCCACACCGTTAGGTTGGGCTCCGTTTATATTCGATTCCAGACGGGACACCGCTGCCTGCAAGTGCCCACAGCCCAGCGGGCAGGCAGCTGGACCCTCCCACAGGCGACATTCCTAGTCCAAGCTTGTGTTTCTCAGGACCAACGCAGGGTCAAACATTCCACCAATGTTATATTGCTGAGACCTCCCAAGACCTTTCTGAGGAGTTGCTATCATTATTGTTATTATCTGGTTCACACAGAAGAGGACATGGAGGCCCCGGGGGTTACGTGGGTGGAGGACTAAGAAGTCAGGCCTTCCTGACTCCTCATCTTAAGGCCTTGCCCTCCTCAAAAGGGAGCAGGACACCACGGTACTAAATCCATGCAGAGACAGTCACGAGTGTCAGAACACAGATCCCAGGAGGCTTCCTGGAGGAAAAGAATCGCAAAAGATGGGCAGAGCTGCATGGCACAGCTTTCTTCTCTCCAGGCCACCTTGGGCATTGGCCAGGATCACGGGGGCTGGATGGCTCAGAAGGGCCTGACCCTGCCCTGTCCCACAGGCCTGTCTGCATGCCAGGCCGGGGCTGGCCCTTCATCCACACACCTCTCCTCGTTCTACAGGCCCTGGGAAGGAAAGTGCGGAGACAAGGTTATCGTGGGGTTCACATATCTTAGGGGAGCGGTAGATTCAATACAGGTGATTCGATGCCGCATGATTTGAAATCACAAAAGACTGGAACCGATCACAGGTCTATCAACAGGGGGCTGGGTTAAGATGCAGTGGCACAACCACACACGCCTCTAGTGTCAGCGGAGTAGGAGTAGGAGGGTCCTGAGTCAGTAATAAAAACTGACGTTTAGGGACTTCCCTGGCAGTCCAGTGGTTAAGCATCCACCTGCCAATACAGGGGCTGCTGGATTGATCCCCGGTCCAGGGACTAAGATCCCACGTGCCTCGAGGCAGCTGAACCTGTGCACGGCACCCACGAAGCCCTCGCTCCCTAGAGCTCGAGCTCCACAAATAGAGAAGCCACCACCATGAGAAGTCCACACACTGCAGCTAGAGCGCAACTCGAGAAAGCCCGTGTGCAGCAACAAAGAGCCCCGTGCGCCACAGCAAAGGCCCCGTGCGGCCTCAGGTAAATACAGTTTAAACTTTAAAGCTGACGTTTAGGAAGGACTTTACGTGCAGTCAGGGGCTCCTCCAAGTGGATCCACTCCCGTGGTCCTGACAGCAATCTCAGGAGGAAGGACCACGACCATCACTTTAAAAATGAGGAAACTGAGGCCACAGGACCTCAGTCCACGGCTCGTGGCTACAGCAGAGCTGGGCTCTGATGTGGGCAGGGGGCGTCAGAGGCCCTCAGGGGACCAGCCTACTGCACGGCCTCCCAGCTGCTCCATCTTGCCAAGAGCCCTGCAGCTCTTGGGAGCCGGGAAGGAAGACAGACAGACAAACTCCCTTCAGCAGCCCCCGCCCTGCGCCGGCCTGGGGCCCGGGTGCAAGGAGAAGAGACTTGACTCAAGCATCTTCGTCTCAACCGGCTTCTGATAACTCGGCCGCTGGGGTAGCTAACTTCCATTCCAGCCAGTTACGGCCAGTGGGGCCCGCTGATGGTTTTTATAGCCTTTCCTGGAGTCAGCATGACAAGGAAAACTAAGTGAGCTACACTTTCAACACTAGCAGCCGGGTATCACGGTTGGGGGGTGCAAGAAGGAAAGAAAAGTCACTTTTTCCCCCCCACTTTGAGCTCATCCACAGAACACGAGCCTGGGCGGCCAACATGCTGGTGTTGAGAAAAGCTGTTCTCAAGCGGAACTGATTGGCAACAGAAATGGAATTTTTCCCCCAAGAAAAGTATAAACACACTTTCTCCCTGGGAATTACCCTTTGGAATAGGTATTCCAGACGTGTGTGTGCAACGGCCCAAGCACAGCCGTCAGCCTCATGTGGATGAGGCCAGAGACCAGTGCTGGTCACCACTCGTCCCGGACAGTCTCTCTGGCCGTAAGATGGTCACCAAGGTCAATGGCCAAACCAGCCCAGCCTGGAGTGGACACCTGCCCTCCTGTGGCCCAGCCCCTGCTTGCTCCCCCAAGAGTTGCCACTGGCTTTGGGGCCCCTCAGGGCTTCCCCGGTGGCTCAGCTGGTAAAGAATCTGCCTGCAATGCGGGAGACCTGGGTTCGATCCCTGGGTTGGGAAGATCCCCTGGAGAAGGGAAAGGCTACCCACTCCAGTATTCTGGCCTGGAGAATTCCATGGACTATATAGTCCATGGGGTCACAAAGAGCAGGACACGACTGAGTGACTTCCATTTGGGGGGCCACCTCATGTCCAGATTCACCGACACTGGTTTGGGTGGAATTGATTCCCACTCAGCTCCAAGGATGAGCCTTGTCGGTTCCTTACACCAATGAGAGGATTCCAGGGATGCTTCAGGAATGAGCACACAACCCAACAGGAAACACCACGGCAGGAGAAGAACCATGGAAGGCTTCACGCGGCTTCTGGAAGAGAGCGCTCTTGCATTCTAGAGGTGCAGAGAGGTGGAGTAATTTGCCCAGAGTCACACAGCACATTGACAAGGGATCCAGGATTTGAACCCAAATCTGGAGGACTGAGGCCTTCCCTGGGGGCTCAGTGGTAAAGACTCTGCTGGTCAACGCAGAAGCAAGCAAATATTTCCATAAGACTTAACCGAGTGCGTGCTATGGGATAGATACAGCACTGAACAAAACAGGAACAAAAAGAGAGAGAGAATCCTGCCCTCAGGAAACTCACATTTTTATTTTAAAAAATAATCGTGTCTGTTTGGCGGTGCTGGGTCTTTGTTGCTGCGCTCCAGCTTTCTCCAGTTGCAGCGAGCAGGGGTTACCCTCTAGTTGCGGCGTGCGGCCTTCTCGTTGCTGCGGCTTCTCTTGTTGCTGAGCTTTGGTAGTCGAGGCTGCCCGGCTCGAGGGCACAGGTTCAGGAGTCATGGCGCACGGGCTTAGTTGCTCCGCGGCACGTGGGATCTTCCCGGATCAGGGAGCAAACCTGTGTCTCCTGCATTGGCAGGTGAATTCTTTACTGCGGAGCCACCAGGGAAGCCCCTCCAGCAGAAGATATTTTGAAAAAGAAAAATAATGTATCATGTGTTAGATGATGGCAAGAGGTACGGAGGGAGCCATGTGGCGATCTGGAGAATGAGTGTCCCAGGCAGAGGGGGCAGCAAGGGCAAAGGGCAAAGGTCCTGAGGCCACACTGTGCTCAGGACTGTACTCGGCAGCGAGTTCAGTGACGGGGCGGGCAGGGGAGATGAGGTCCAGGTTCTGTGGGGCCTGGCGGCTGTGGTTAGGACTGCCAGGCCGCGGGGAGGAGGTGCCCTGAGCAGAGGAGGGGCGGGATCCGATCTCCTTTGAACAAGACCCCGCTGGCTGCAGGTGCAGAACAGACCGTCAGAGAGGCAGGTGGAGCGGCAGAGACATCAGGGAGGAGGTGACCATGGCCGCGGGGGCAGAGGGGAACGGTCAGCTTCCAGAGACAGGCAGACGGTGGGGCCAAGAATGTCCTTAAACTGAGAAATGGAGGCGGCTGGGCTCTATTTGTGTGTTCGGCGGTCAAGAAAGTTCCAGGGGCTTCTCTGGTGGTCCGGTGCTTAAGACCGTGCCTTGCGGGGCAGGGGACACAGGTTCAGTGCCTGGTTGGGGAGCTAAGATCCCACATGCAGCGCCCACGAGCCACAACAAAAGCAGCCAAGACCCAACGCAGCCAAATTAACTAGTTTAAAAAAGAGTTCTGCATGCCCCAGCAAAGACTGAAGACCCTGCAAGCTGTAGGCTGCAGCTGAGACCCACACAACCAGATAAATAATAAAAATATATAAAAAAAATTTTAATAGAAAATCTGAGACCTGATGTGAAAACAGAGATATGGTTGTCACCATAGCTCCCCTCTCACAGTCCTCCTGGGGGCAGGCGTGGAAAGCTTTAGGTCTTCCTGTGCTCACAGGGAAAAACACCCAAGGTGTATCATCAAGTGAAAAAAGAACGATGCAGAATAAAATGTAAGAATGATCTCATTTTTGAAAATTAAAATTACATATGTGAGTGAATATAGGCTTCCCAGGAGGTGCAGTGGTAAAGAATCCACCTGCAATGCAGGGAACTCGGGTTCAATCCCTGGGTCAGGAAGGTCCCTGGGAGGAGGAAATGGCAAACCCACTCCAGTATTCTTGCCTGGAGAATCCCCATGGACAGAGGAGCCTGGGGGCTACAATCCATGGGGGTCACAAAGAGTCGGACACGACTGAGCAACTAACACACACACACACACACACGCATGTGAGTAAATGAACGGTCTGGAAAAGGTTGCCTGGAGTGGGACCCACTGAGATTTAAACTCAGGATTGCTGTTCCTACATGCAAAATTAAAATTAAAAAAAAAACAAACAAACTGGTTTTAGCTCTTTTTAAAATTGCTGCGGGCAGGGCTCACTTCCTGCCATCCGAGCCTCGCTTCTCTGAGGCGGCCAGTGTCCCCACCTGGGCCTCCTCCTTGGCCGGGACTCTAAGAAGGCGGAGCAGGGGAATGAGAAATATTTTCCTCTCGTGCTTGCTGGCCTGGGAGACTGGAAAGAGCCCACCTGGCTCCGAGGCTTTCTAAAAATAGAAGGTGGTCTGAACTTCCCTACAGGTTTGGCTTAGCTGTTCCTCCTCCGCGATCCAAGACGCCGTTTTGATTAGAGAATCGTGTATTGTGCATTAACAACAAGGATGGAAGGAGTGAGACCTGAAATGGGTGGGATTTCCACGGAGCTGCCCCCGAGGCGACCTGGAAACACCCCACAGACGTGGGAGGGCATGAATGAGGGAACCAAGGGACACGGGGAGCGGGGCCTTCCTGCTGCCGGAGCTGGGCCCCTGGAGGCAGCTGGTGCCAGCGACACCCTCTGCCCCTCCCAGTCTCTGCATCCATTCCAGCGCTTAGGGCAGGAGAGAGGAGTTTGGCTGGTGGTTTGCTTGAGGCCAGAGGAAGAAGCAGAGGAACTGTATCCAAGGCCCGCTGCCTGGAGTTTGAATCCCTCTGGGTGAGAGCTGAGCACAGTCTCTCAGGACGGTCCATAAGATTTCTAAGACCCTGGGCACAAGCTGTGGTGGGGCCAGCGGTGTGTGGGTAAAGGTTTTAACAACCAGTTTTCCGGGGGAAAGTGTATGTGTGTAAGCACATGCACACGTGTGTAAAATCTATGCATTTACACACACTCTCGAACACATATATACCCAGGTTTGCTGTAGATTGTATTGACACAAAGGCTGTGTAACAGACAACTTACAGATAAACATAAAATGTACGATGACCCCCTTTCCGTAAATTTCATTTCCTCAAGTGATTCACACAGGATGTTGTTATCGATTTTTGCCCCTCAACTCTTGTATCTATTGTCAACCTATGGTTATAATTGACGAGCGACTGTAGTTCCTTCCAGAACGCAGGCTGATATCTGCTTTCACGCTAAGGAGTGAGAAAAAAGGATACAGCAGAGAGCAGGTCGGCGCTTTCCTGGCTTGTCCACAAAGTGAGCAACTTCCTCGGTTTTGGGTGCTATTCCCACTGCACCAAGCAGAGAGACAACACACGTCTGTGTTCAATCTGCATCAACCTTTTCTCCTTTCCTTTGTCTAGGTCACTTTGTCTGTTGAGCTAGATAATCAACAAAACAATAAATCAAGCCCTGAGTTGTACTGTTTGCGATTTCTCTTGGTGTCATTCCTCCCACCCATGGCTGACTTCAGGCTACCAACCTGAAGTCGCAAAAAAATTGGAATCAGGAAGAGATCTGCAATAGTGCACTGGATATTTCCACCAGACAGACACACAGGATGTAAATATCCCCAGGAACACCAGTATCAGTAACCAGGTAGCTTTTTTAAAAATGGAAAGTGATGAGTTTTGAGTACCTACGCCCTTTGTTTTTAATATCATGTATTTAATTATAAATCTACATAGTTTAATTTTTAATAATGGTTCTGTTTACCAATGAGTTCACCAAGTTCCTAAAAATCTGACAACTGGTTTTCACGAGTAGGTCCAAGCTGGCTCCAGCACACCACGTGCAAGGGCCACACAGCTGAGAACGTCCCTGGCAGGGCAGGAACCCACAGCAGGTCAGGCACTAAGCAGTGGAGTCTGGCCCCACCAGATGGGTGTTGGCAACAGAGTTGCCCAGGTGGTGTTACTGGTAAAGACTCTGCCTGCAGGAGATGCAAGAGTTGAGGGTTCAATCTCTGGGTCTGAAAGATTCCCATACTCCTGGGAATGGCAGGAAATTGCAACCCACTGGTATTCTTGCCTCAAGAGTCCCATGGACAGAGAAGCGTGGCGGGCTACACTCCATGGGGTTGCAAAAAGTCAGACACGATTGAGCAACTGAACGCACACCTTTCTGAAGCTTGTGGATACCCAGGGCTGTTCTCACTGACAGCATTCACTTCTTCAAGCTCATCCGAATTCCAGCCTCCTCCAGCGCATTCCCTGATGCGCTGGGGGATTCACAGGGAGGTTTTCCTCCTCTGTAAGCTTGTGTCTCACCCGCATTTAGAACTTGAGTGCTCTGACTCTCTCCAGCCAGAGTCACAGCATTTTAGAGTTGCAAAGAGATTGTAAAGATTTCCTAAAATAATCCTTTTGTTTTACAGATGGGAGAAAGCGAGTCACTAGCTCAAAGTTGCAAAGGAAAAAAAAAAGAAGAAATCAAGGGCAGAACTGCATAGGGTGGCCAACCATCTGGGTTTGCCCAGGACTGAGGGGAATCTCCTGGGACAAGCTGGTCACTCTTGAGCAAGGACCGCCAGTCAGGTCTCCAGTCAAGCCCAGGACAGAGGGCTTGGGCCAGACCCAGAGAGAAAGGAGTGAGTACACAGCTGCGATGGGGTGGAATTTTCCAAGAGAAGAATAAAGAGGAGGCCACAACTGGGTGCTGGGACTTCCAGCTCTGCCCAGATGCCGGACACCCAAGGGACTTCCCACCTGCCACGGCCTGGCCGTGGATTTCCCAGCCCTCGTTGATGTAATATGCTTCCTCCTTGTAGGTGCCAGAGAGACACTCGCTGGCTTTATCTGCATCTTATCTCTTGGCTGCTGCTATCACAGCTGCAGGGATGCATATGCAAATAGCCTCGATGATGTGAATACGTGATTCCCCCAAGGGAGGCATGTGGAAAGCACTGTATGTGTTTCACAATTCTGTTTGGGCCAGAGGAGCAGTGGGAGCCCAGAATGATTCGAAACAGATTTTTGAAAAGGCAAAACAAAATTGGAACACAACCTCATACAGACATGTGCCACCGTCCCCACCCCCAGCTCTCTCCACCCCTGCCTGACATTAACCCTCTTCTCTCACGGCCCCAGGAGCCTCCTGTAATAGGACAGCAAATACCGCAAGGGGCATCAGGCCCTCTGCATTCAAGCCAGGAGTCCCTGCCCATCCCCGGGCTGACAGACCCTCCCAAGAGTCAAAGGCTGCTCGGCCTATGGCTTCGCCTGTCCAGTCCCTCTGCCTGCCTCCTATACACAACACTTCCTCTCCTCCTTCACTTCTGCTTTCTGGGATCATCACAGACTCAGAGAATACAGAGGACACAAGTCCCAACTACTCCTGGAAGTGCAGAGCTTAGCAAGAGGCAAGTTAGAAAGATCGAGATCTGATTCCCATCTCTGCTGCCAACCAGCTGCGTGACCTCGGGCAAGTCACTTCATTTCTCTGAGTCTCCCTTTGTCAGTGTACGATGAGGCTAATAGTAATAAGAATCTCTATCCCGCCCCGGGGCTGGAGGGGATTGTCCAAGCTGAAGCTTCATCAATGCTTGGCGCAGCGCCTGGCGCAGCAGACCCACAAAACATAGAAGTCATAGGGAATTCCCTGGCATCCAGCGGTTAGGACTCTGTACTTCCACTGAAAGGGCCCAGGGTTCAATCTCTGGACGGGGAACTAAGATCCTGCAAGCCTGCCGCACAGTCAAAAACAAGAATAATAAAAATAGTAGTCATAGTAAGACCCCCTTAAAGACGACTTCCT
This sequence comes from Bos indicus x Bos taurus, assembly GCF_003369695.1. Classification (NCBI taxonomy): domain Eukaryota; kingdom Metazoa; phylum Chordata; class Mammalia; order Artiodactyla; family Bovidae; genus Bos; species Bos indicus x Bos taurus. The sequence continues at coordinate 4,786,171 of NC_040088.1, read as the reverse complement.
TCAACCACCCATTCTAGGGATGGACAAAGGGAGGCCCGGAGTGGGGGAAAGAACTTGCCCAAGGCCACACAGCGAGGTCCTCCTACGATCCCATCTCAGTCTCAGGGCTCGCGGAGCTCCAGGTGGGATGTACTGGACACGCCGCTCTCCCACCCCAGAGTCTGGTCCACACTCACCACCCGGCAGGTCCGAACATTCTCTGCCAGAGTCGCCCCGTCCCCCTGGAGGAAGCTCGACTTTCTTTATCGCTGAGACGAGCGGCGGCTCCCACCGGCGCGGGGCTCAGGAGAGGAGGCAGTGCGCTCGGAACATGGCCTTGGAGGACCCCTCGGCCCGGCCTCCCTCGCGGGGCCGGCGCTCCCCGGGCTCGGATAGAGCGACCGGGCTCTTATCGGGCCCGGTCAGGGTGCAGGCGGCCGCGGAGCGGGGTTCCAGGAAGCCCGCCTGGGGCCCCCCGGCCGGCCCGGTCCCCCCCGGATGCCGCCTGCGGCTCTGGCCGCGGCCGATCGCCCGTCGGTGTCACTCTGAGCTCCGCCGGGGAGAGTCCCATGCTGGCCCCCAGCAGGCGGGGCCCCCACCCCTCACGGCCCGGCCCTCACTCCCATCTTGGCAAGGGGGCCGGGGGAAGGCAGCTAATTTCAAGTCTGCACGGCGTTTGTGGTCGTGTCCTGAACTCTCCACGATTAATCACCGGAGCATCTGATTTCTGCTTGGCCTCGGAGGGGGGTGTGGGGATGCCTGGAAGTTTCTGCTTACTCATTCGGCACCAGCTTCGGTGCTAATCGCAAACAGACCCGACGCAGGCTCCCCCTCCCGCTCTCTCCTCGTCCCCCTCACCTTGCCACTTTCGGTCCCCCCACCCAGTCTCTCTCCTTTCTCCCCTCTTTCCCGTCAGTCCCCCTCCCCCGCCTCTGTCCTGGATCCGACCCTGCGCACTCCCCATCCCCGGGTCCAGCTTCCCGCCTCAAGCCTCATCCCCCTTCACACCTCCCACTTCCCCCGGGGTGGGAATTAGCTTGGCCTTTTCCCTTCACGTCTTTGCACTTAGTGGTCAGCCTCTTTTCCTTCCTCTTTTCCTTATTTACAACCTAATGATTTCAGGGTTTGCCCCCCACCCCACCGTTACATGTATGTGGAATTCCTATGAACTTGGCAGTGTCTGACAGTCAAGAGTGGGGTCCAGACACGATCCACGGCTGGTTTGGTCACCTGGGTGCCTCGGTTTGGGATCCTGCTCAGGGATGGACCTGGGAACAAAGCCCCCACTGACGCTACCACGGAGACCGCCCCCTCACACCGTCCCCACCCCTGTGGTGCCTCCCAGCCTGTAACACCTAGAGATGAATTTCTCTCTGCACCCCTTTGCTCCCTGCAACCCTGCAGCCACTGCAGACAAGATACCGGGAATAAACAACCTCAAAGAAGAGAAACTGACACCCCTCTCCACACACAGATAGTCTGACGGGTAATTTGGCGATAACTTCGAAAACCAGAAATAAGCATAGACTGCCAGCCAGAACATCACTTAATGCACATCCATAAGGAGGCGTGCACATTGACGTCTGCTTAAAAAAGAAAAAAAAACGTTTATCATAAGAAACATCAGAAATATCCATCCAAAAAAAAGACTGATTAAATGGAATGTGCAAGAATCCAAGGCAGGGATTTAAAGGGTGAGCTGCATCTGTATGTTACAATGGAGATAGGTCTTCAAGACGTATTAGTGAGTGAAAAGGGGATCAGAATGGTACAGTCAATAAATATAATCTTGGTTGTGCAACCCTCCGCCCTTACACACACATAAAATGAAACGCTATGGAAACACATATAAAGCCAGGAAAATAGTCTGGAAGAATATACACTTCACTGAGTCATTACCTCTGGGAAAGGGGAGAGGCAAATTTTAAGGGTGGTGCTCATACCTGTAGTAGCTTCATTTCAAAAAGTGAGATGGATTTATCAATTATCTCTGTCCCAACCAGAGATATGGGGTGCCCAGCAACACGGCACCCCATACTCGGAGAAAATTTCATCCATCCATTGGCTTCCTTGGACTAACTCAAAGAATTCTGCAATCTGTCAGCCAAGAACTAAATGTCAGCCCTGAGGAGTGAACCCAGAGATTCTGCAAACGGTCTGCTTTGATCACCTCTCCCAGGTGGCACTAGTGGTAAAGAATCCGCCTGCCAACGCGGGAGATGTAAGAGATGCGGGTTCAATCCCTGGGTCAGGTAGACCCCCTGGAGGAGGGCATGGCAACCCACTCCAGTATGCTTGCCTGGAGAATCCCGCGGAGAGGAGCCTGGTGGGCCACAGTCCACGTGGTCACAGAGTCAGACACGACTGCGGCAACTTAGCATACACTCACGCAGTCAGGTGTTGGGACCCAGAGCTGAAAGTGACTTTCCACCGAGTAAAATTCCTTAAGAGCCAGGGAGCTGTCCGAATTACTCCGGAGCGGGCTTTGGTCTCCCAGAAAGGAGGCCAGCAGATCTCTATCTGAAAGCAAAGTGCTGGATTGGAAAGTGATGACTTGGGTTCAGGAAACAATGTCACCTACTCTAAGTCATGAAACACTAAAACCAGTGTGAAGCCTTCTAAAGGAATGAGCGTGAATGAGTTCAGACGTTTCACCGAGACAAGGGCTGCTGAGAAGCCCAGTTTCGGTTCAGCCCTCCAGCTCACCGTCCACTCACACCAGCCGTCTCACACACGACGGGCAAGCAGGCCTGAGGCCACGCAAGGGGTTTCCTTCCCATGGGCTGTGACACGATGGAATCCTCCAGAAAGCTCTCTATGCCCCCCTTGTCCAGGGCCTGCAGGCTTTGGGGATTCAGCTGGGGCATTACTATGAAGAAGACAGATGATGTCCCCACAGCCCTGGGCCAGTGGAGGCTCCAGCCCCTCCGCCTTGTCCTCCAGGGTAGAAAGGAGCCCCCAGGTTGGGAAGCCTGCAGCCTCAGACTTGGAGTTTCTAACCACGTGAGGGTGGCAGTTCCCAAGGGGAGGCTCACACGGGGCAGTGACCGAGATGACTCCGGGCGGCACCCAGAGTGGGCATGGAGCAGTCCCACTGACTCTACAGTGCCGATGTCATTTCACTTCCGAGGCAATTCTCTTGGCGTCCCATTTGGCCTGGGAGAGTCTCCGCTTCGTGCTCACCCATCTTTAACACCTCTGCCCTCTGCTAACATCCCCTTTTGGACCAAGAGAAAGCTGCCTCGAGCGTAAGCCAGTCACGAGCCAACAGCGTCCAGCTAGAATCCTGTTTGCCAACTGAGCGTGGTTTTCCACTGTCTTTCATTTTCCTATTTTTAACTTTTTTAAGTTTAAAAGGGAGTCCATCAGATAAGGGAAAAGCTAACAAAACCTTAATAAGACACAGATGTCAGTTAACAATGCTGCATCAACACTGGCTCGTTAGTTATGACAAATGAACACAGCAGTGTAAGACAGCAACAAGGGGGACAGCTAGAAATTGGGTGCAAACTATGTAAGTCTCTGTACCATCTTCGCAACTTTTCTGAGAATTTCAAACTAGCCTACGATTGAGAGTTGAGTGGTGATCATACTGTAATGTGTAGAAATACCGAAGCATTGTGTCGTATAACAGGAACTAACATGACGTTGTAAGTCAATTACACTTCAAGAAACGGACAAAGTCATAGAAAAAAGGTCCGGTTTGTGGATACCAGAGGTAGGGGTTTGGGGGAGGGAGGAATTGGATGAAGGTGGTCAAGAGGTACAAGCTTCCAGTTGTAAGATAAATAAGGGGGCTCCCCTGGTGGCTCAGTGGTAAAGAATCCATCTGTCAAGGCAGAAGACACAGGTTCGATCTCTGATCCCGGAAGATCCCCCATGCTGTGCAGCACCTAAGTTCACGTGTCCTCCAGAGCACAGGCTCTGGAGCCCGGGAGACGCGACTATAGACGCCCACGAGCCCTAGAGCCGGTGCTCCTCAACTAGAGACCCTTAAAAAAAAAAGATAAATAAGTCCTAGGGATGTGACGTAGAACACAATTAATATAATCACCACTGCTGTACGTTCCTGGGAAGGTTGTTAAGAGAGTGAATCCTCGGAGTTCTCATCACAAGCAAAAAAGTATTTTTTTTAAATTTTTCTTTATTTTGTATTTATATGAGGTGGTGAATGCTCACTGGAGTTATTGCGTCATTATTTAATGATGTATGTAGGTCAAATCTTATGCTGTGTACCTTAAACTTAGACGATGCTATGTGTAAATTACATCTCAATAAAACTGAAAGACAAACAAGTAAATAAAATTGAAAGTTCATTTAAATATGTTTTATGAACCCAAGGGCTTCCCTGGTGGCTTAGCTGGTAAAGAATCTGCCTGCAAGGCAGGAGACCCGGGTTCGATCGTTGGGTCAGGAAGAGCCCCTGGAGAAGGAAATGGTCACCCGCTCCAGTATTCTTGCCAGGAGCATTCTATGGACAGAGGAGCCTGGTGGGCTACAGTCCATGGGCTACAGTCCATGGGGTTGCAAAGAGTTGGACCTGACTGAGTGACTAACACTATGAACTCAGAAAAAAAGTGTTAGGTGATAAAGTAAATCGATGGAAAGGAAAATATTTAGTACACAAGGGCCCAGGTGGCAAATGGATATGACCAGGTTGCCAAGGTGGTGCTGAGTTACTGGCATTTAGGAGACCCTGGGCTCAGAGGTAGTCTGGCAGGGAGACCTATGATGACTCTAAAGGACCCTCCCAAGTCACTGAGTGACCACACTCCTCCCCGTTGCCCCAGAATCCCCTCTGCATCCCCCCACAGGCACCCACCTTCCAGGGTGTCAAACCATTTCTCCAAAGTCCCAACCCCTCTGAGTCAGCAGGGCAGGTGCTCTCACCCCACATGCCAGGCTGAGGCTTTCAGGGACAGAGATGAAGAAGGAGGAAACGTTCCAGTGGGAGACAGACATGCAAATGGAAACCTATACTGCCAAGTGCTAATTTCAGCCCGGGTAGCAAGTACCAGGTGGGCAGGGCATCGAGGCAGGGCCCTTCCTAGCCCGCCGCCCTCCTTGAGAATGAAGGGGACGCCCAGGGAAGTGTCACCAGGGCAGGATGAGTCAACGGAAAGGTTACCGATCCTTCTAGAGAACCTGTTTTCCAGCCCTGGGGGAACGTCAGAGCTGTGCCCTGGAGGCCCTGCAGCGCCTGGGACTCTACCCCTCTCCTCCTCAGCAACCCCGCCCCGTCCCTCTCCTGTGGTTCCCCCAGCAGAACTCTCACCCCTGGGCCATCTCCCCCTGCCCTCCTGGATTTTACCTGGTTGATACCTTAACCGTTAACCTGCTGGAACCCCCTAAGGAGCCACATTCTCCAAAACGTTCTCTGAAGCCCTAGTCTGTCGGGGAGTCCCTCTGCCCGGCAGCCCCGCTGCCTCATCACGGCAGAGCCGGGTGAGCACACAGGCCCCGGTGTCCGGTCCTGGCTCCTCTCCTTCGCACGTGAGTGACCTCGGGCAAGTCACCTGACGTCTCTGTTTCCTCATCTGTAAAATGGGAATAACTCTACAGAGCCTCATGGGTTGTTGTAGGATTAGACGAGACAAAATCTTGTTGCTCAGTCTTATGGGCCAGAGGATGGGGCATCACCTGGGAGCCTGTTAGTACAGAGCCCCAGGCCTCACCCCCAACCCTCTGAACCAGAGTCACAGGATCCCAAAGTGATTCACACGCACTTTAATACTGAGACGCACTGAAACATTATCTGTAAAGTGTGTAGGCCCTGCCGGGCGTGCAGCCGGCTCCTGTTGCATAGACGTGGTTGTCGTTGTCAATAGCATCTCCTTCTTCCCTGGCTGCCTCGCACACCATTGCACACTCAGAGGCCAGAGCAGAGAAGGGACTTTATGAATGATGGCTGGATCAAGTTCTTTTGTCTAATTTTCATGGAAAAGCCCGCCTGGAACCCAGGAGCCTCACTCCTAGCTGAGCTTTTTTGAACTCACCCCTTTCCTTTGCAGACACAGGGAACGGAGTCTGGGATGGTGAAAGGGTCTCCCGTTCGGAAAGGCATGGGGGTGAGCTGGACGGGAGGAAATTCGTCCCACTTGGTAAAACCCGTCATTTTCCTGCAGGTCGTAGGATCACAGCTCTCCTCTTTTATCAAGCCTTTGGCACCAAAGAGAACATCCAATTGCTGATTCTTCCTGGAGGTAAATATTCCGATCTGTCATTGTGCAAGTGTCTTCTCCTCTCCCATCTTGACTCAGAGTCCAGGTCCTGGCACCTCCGGACCACAGTGACAGGCTCAATGGATTCATCAGCTAGAGGCTGGCTCTCTAGAGCTGGGCAAGGCTCTGAAATGACAGGTTCCCCCTCTGGCCTTGGCCAGGCCATAAAGCTTGCTTCAGCGGAGGAATGAATCCACCCTAAAAATCCGGGCGCCTTATCAGTTGAGGGGATTAGCAAAGGCCTTGTCCTGACCTGAAGGAAAATCCCGGACACCCTCCACACTCCCTGAGGGACCCTCCGGAGTCAAATATTTTCCGAACCAACTCCAGTTAAGTAAATACTTCTCCGCACGTGAGTGCCCACGGGGCTTCTCGGAGGACCTGACATTCTCCACTTGGTGACTGTCATTTCCTTACAAACACAACCTTGGAAGCAGCCTTCGCATTCCCCGAATGACTTCCCCAGCTGCGGAATTCTGCGTTTCTCCTGGAGTTCAGGGTTGTAGCTTTAGTTTGCACTTTTATGACAACATCCTGTAAATGCGTCTTGTATAATTTGATAAGAAAACCTTCCCCACCGCACCCCCCACCCCAATGCGTGTCTTTCTTTGCCACAGATTTCTAGTAAACTCTTCACAAGAAACACGCAGCCTAAATTGAACCCTGATGCTTGGGGGACTAAGGGGGTGCCTTCTTCAAAGCAATTCTTTACAGCCCAGCAGTTTACATGGTGCTGGAAACAATGGGCTTAAGCGCACAATTTATTTGGATTGGCTGGTTTCGTGCTGGTTGGAATCTGCTTTGGGGGGAAAACAAACCCTGCATGTGTTTAGATTTATAATTTATACTGAAAGCACAAATACCTCGTAATAGGGCCGCAGTGAGAGGCGGTTATGAACAAAAGTAACCACACAAGGAGGCTTTGCTGTCTCACAGATACATTAAGAGAGATCGCACGCTGCTTTTTAGTGAAGCCACCTCTCCTTTTCCATCCCCATCCCCTCCCCCTCCCCCACCCCGAGACACATCTTTAGTAGGAGCCGTAGAACATCTGCCTGACCTGGCTCCTCCCCAGCTGTCTGGGGTGGTGACTGTCCCATGCCCACTCTGAGTGCTTTGCAATGCTTTCCTTACTCCATCCTCACCACACTCTTCCGGGCATCACGATCCCCGTGTTAAGAAGTGGAAACTGAGGCACAGGAAGGTGAAGTCGCTTCCCGAGGTCACATAGCAGGCAAGTGACAAAGCCAGGATTCTAACTCACGGAGTCTTGGTCCAGAATCAGTGCTCTCCACCCTGAGGTCCTTTTGCAGTACAATCTGCAGAACTAGCCAGAATGCTCCATTAACTTGACTTTTTATTGCAGTTGAGTTGGAAGAGAAACAAGGCAAATGGCAGGAAAATAAAATGAGATCATGACTTCACCAAAGCAAAATTGAGATCCTGCTCCCCAGATGAAACCAAAAAAAGTCTGGAAAAGAACAGATTCAACATAATCTCCTCCATCTTTTCCAACTCTGTCTCCAGGACCAGACAGGGAGATGCCACATTTGGAGGGGAGACTCAGGGTCCCTGAGGACCCTCCATCAACAAGAAAGACCCAGAGCTGCCCTGTAGATTCCAGAACAAGGAACTGGAAGAGTTTTCCTCCAGAGAGATTGCCGTGGTGGATTGCTACATTATGCATCCCGGTGAACGTGCCCCCTGGATCCAGAGCCCCTGTGATGAACTGCTGTAGCCACATGAATCCGTGACCTGCTTTGACCAACAGATCACGGCAGAGGTGATGGCTGCGCAGCTTGGGAAGCAGCCTTCGCCTCGCACCTTCTGTCTTTGCCTTCACCTTCTTGGACCCTCGAATGGTGAAGAGGCCCGGGTTAGCCTCCTAGAAGATGGATGTCCATGTGAACGAGAACCACGGCACCCAAGCTAACACCAGATCACTACCGGGTGCCTGAGTGTGGCCACCTGGACCCTCAAGTCCTCATCAAACTGTCAGATGACTGTGGTCACGAGAGGCCAGTACAGCCACCAGATTGCCAACCCACAGAATCATAAGACACAACCAGCTCTCCGTTACACGCAGCCACGAAGGTTTGGGGTGGTTTGTTATACAACCGCTAGAGCTCAAATAATTATTAACACAGTTAAAACGAAGGTTCCCTATTGAAACCACAGCTATAAAGAGGACTTCAGCATGACCCGGGATGACGGCACTTTCTGGAGGATTTACCAAAACACCTTGTACTGTGTCCTCAGCTCATTCATTAGGACGTTGGAAGCCCAATTGTGCTTTTGCTTTTATTTGCTCATTAAATATTTGACCACTGTTTTCCACATAAAAGGAAGAACTATCTTTAGCACTGAGGACACAGATAAATTTGGCACAATAATGTCTTCTAAGAAGTCCCAGGACAACAAAGGAGGCAGACAGGAGCACTATTGTATTCGTGCAGCAAATATTTGCATACCAGGCACGAGTTAAGGGCTGGGGATACAATGATAGGAAAGTCTCAAGTCCAGACCTCATGGAGTTCGAGTCCAGCTGAGAGGCGGACATGAACAGAAAGAGAACGGATAAATGTACACTTGCAAATGGTCTTAAATATGTTAAATACAGTGAAGAAGTAGCAGAAGCTAGAAAGGTTCTCTTGAGGAAGCACCTTCCAAGTTGGACTTGAGGGACTTCCCTGGTGGTCTGGTGGTTAAGAATTTGCTTTGCAATGTGGGGGACTCAGGTTCAGTCCCTGGTCAGGGAACTAGGATCCCACGTGCTACAGAGCAGCTAAGTCCACGTGCCACAGCTAGCGAGTCCGTGCACCGCAACAAAAGATCCAGCAGGTTGCAGCGAAGATCTTGTGTGCCTCAGCTAAGACCTAACACAGCCAAATACATAAATAAATATTTTTTAAAACAAGAATAGGTGAAGCACGTGGTCAAAGGGTGGAGGAAGAACGTTTCAGCCCGAGGCAAGAGTATATCCTGGTGGTTCTTCCCAGGAACAGTTCGGTCAACCTAGAAAACAACTCTATTTTACATTTAAACACAGACTGGTTTTTGCTTGGTTTAAACACACACTGTACTTTCCTGAAACGCAGCGACCGTGTAAACTGAGAGAAGACTGAGCTGGACTCTGCGTGGGCGCTCCCATTGGTCATTCTTCTGGAGCATCAGTACTGGCAGCATCTCCACTCACCGTGCTGGTGGCACACGAGGGGTCAACACCCCACACCTCGCTCTACCTGCGTGTGCAGCCGTCACCTTCACAGAGCGTCCACCTGTTCAGTTCAAGCCCCTGGCTACTTCACTGGGACTTCCAGCACTATAATACATATAACTTTCTTATAAATTACTTTTCACTTATTCTCCTCTGTTTTAGAGTTTGAGAATTACCTCTATGTGTTTTCACTCTATAAGCAGGTTATACTATTTGTGAATTTCATTTCAGGATAGACAATGAGACACTGGGTCTGATTAAGGTTAGAATCACAGGCACCTTTAAGATCTTCCATTTGGTGGTCTTGGTGGCTCACTGGTAAGGAATCTGCCTGTCAATGCAGGGGACATGGGTTTGATCCCTGGTCCGGGAAAATCCTACAGGCGTCAGAGGTTAGAGCCTGGAGACCCAGGAGCAGAGTGGTACCAGATGAGACTAGGGTAGGATGTGGGGAGATAAGAATCCTCAGACACCGCTGGGAGGATGGGAGATGGTAGAGTCCAGCAGTCCCTCGAAGGTGAAACTTGGAAAGTCATCCGAATGAGCATTCTACTCCCAGGCATATGCTCTACAAAATATAAGGTCAGCCAAACACCTGAAATATTGATGCAAATATTCTGGAATTAAATAGTGGTGACAATTGTACAACTCTGTTAATATAATAAAAACAAAAAAATATACTGAATTGTATACTTTAAAGGGGTGAGTTTTATGGTGTTTGAATTACATCTCAAATAAAACAAAAGGACAAGCTTCAGAGATAGACAGGGTTGCCCCATTCAAGGCACCACAGTCTGTCACTGAGGGTTTTAGGCAGCACTAACTACTACATGGATCACGGCCTCGTTGTGGCGAAGGGGCTTGTGTAAATCGCTGAAGCTATGAGCCATGTCATGCAGGGCCACCCAAGACAGATGGGTCATCGCGAAGAGTTCTGACAAAACGTGGTCCCCTGGAGAAGGAAATGGCAACCCACTCCTGTACTCTTGGCTTCCCAAGTGGCTCAGTGGTAAAGAACCTGCCTGCCAATGCAGGATCTCCTGCAAGAGATGCGGGTTCAATCCCTGGGTCGGGAAGATCCCCTGGAGAAGGAAATGGCAACCCACTCCAGTATTCCTGCCTGAGAAATCCCATGGACAGAGGAGCCTGGTAGGGCTACAGTTCATGGGGTCGCAAAGGAGTCGGGCACGACGGACTGACTAACACTTTCCTGTATTCTTGCCTGGAGAACCCCGTGGACGTGTGAAAAGCAGAAAGATATGATGCCCAAGGATGAGCACCCCTCCCCAGGTCATAGGATGTCCAATATGCTCCTGGGGAGGAGAAGGGCAATTACTAGGAGCTCCAGGAAGAAGGAGGTGGCCGGGCCAAAGTGGAAACAACGTCAGCTCAGTTGATGTGTCTGATGGTGAAAGTCAAGTCCGATAAGATGGTTAGACGGCATCACCAACTCAATGGACAGGAATTGGAGCAAACTCTGGGAGACAGTAGAGGACAGAGGAGCCTGGCAAGCTACAGTCCACGGGGTCACAAAGAGTTGGACGTGACTTAGCGAACGAGCAACGAAAAAATGACAGTATAGGTGTGCATTTAAGAACGATATCTGGTGAAGAGTGGACGGGAGATGGGCAAAGGTGGATGGCCTTTCTTTTTCAAGATTTATTTATTTGGTTTACTTTTGGCTATGTGGGGTCTTTGTGGCGCGTGTGGGCTTTCTCTAGTTGTGAGAACAGGGGCTACCCTCTAGTTGCAGCTCGTGAGCGTCTCGTCGAGGTGGCTTCTCCTGTTGGGACGCATGGGCTCTAGGGGCGTGGGCTCGGTAGTTGCGATGCAGGGGCTTAGTTGTTCTGAGGCACACGGGATCCTCCCGGACCAGGGATCAGAGCTGTGCTCCCTGCATTGGCAGGCAGATTCTTCACCACTAGACCACCAGGGATGTTCAAAGACGAATGGTTTTGGAGCTGAGGAGGAGTCGGGTATCTGGAGTCACACCTGGCTTGGGACCTGAGCAAACTGAGGAGTCGGAACCCCTCTTGGGGGTGCTGGAATCTGCCCTGTTGACAGCCGTTTTCTAGAATGGCCGTCACAGAGGCAAAATCATGCTTGAGGAGACAAGAGCTAGGAGAAATTGCGTCTGACTGGTGGCATCTGGGAAGGCGTTTTGGAAGAGGTGGTCTTTGAGCAGAACATTGCAGTTGGTTTAGGGCAGGCTAAGCCATGAAATTAAAAGATGCTTACTCCTTGGAAGGAAAGTTATGACCAACCTAGACAGCATATTCAAAAGCAGAGACACTACTTTGCCAACAAAGGTCCGTCTAGTCAAGGCTATGGTTTTTCCTCTGGTCATGTATGGATGTGAGAGTTGGACTGTGAAGAAAGCTGAGCGCCGAAGAATTGATGCTTTTGAACTGTGGTGTTGGAGAAGACTCTTGAGAGTTCCTTGGACTGCAAGGAGATCCAATCAGTCCATTCTGAAGGAGATCAGTCCTGGGTGTTCTTTGGAAGGACTGATGCTAAAGCTGAAACTCCAGTACTTTGGCCACCTCATGCGAAGAGTTGACTCATTGGAAAAGAGTCTGATGCTGGGAGGGATTGGGGGCAGGAGGAGAAGGGGACGACAGAGGAGGAGAAGGGGACGACAGAGGATGAGATGGCTGGATAGCATCACTGACTCGATGGACGTGATTCTGAGTGAACTCCGGGAGTTGGTGATGGACAGGGAGGCCTGGTGTGCTGCAATTCATGGGGTTGCAAAGAGTCAGACACGACTGAGCGACTGAACTGAACTGAACTGAAGGTTCTAAGAGTCTTCTAAGAAGAAGGGCTCATATAAGCAAAGGTATGGATCCCAGCAGTGCCCAGGTTTGACAGAGTTCTGTTTAGCTCAATCAGAAGAACAAAAATTATGGTAATGTATTAGTCAGGGGTCTCCAGAGAAATAGAACCAGTAGGAGATAGATAGATAGATGATAGATATACAAGAGGAGATTTATGGCAGAAATTGGTTTATGTGACTATGGAGACCAGGAAGTCCCTTGATCTGTCCTCTATAAGCTGGAGAACCAGGAAAGCTGGTGATATAATTCTGCCTGAGTCCAAAGACTGGGGGCTTCCCAAGGGGCTCAGTGGTAAAGAATGGTTCAATCCCTGGGTTAGAAAGATCCCCTGGACAAGGAAATGGCAACCCACTCCATATTCTTGCCTGGAGAATCCCATGGACAGAGGAGCCTGGCGGGCTACAATCCATGGGGTCACAAAGAGTCAGACATGAGTGAGTGACTAACATGTACATTTACATACCAAAGGCCTGAGGACAGGCGAGCTGGCGGGGCTCATCTCAACCTGAGTCTGAAGGCCAGAGGACCAGGAGCACCTGTGACCAAGGACAAAGGAAGATGGGTGTTCCAGCTCAAACCAGGGGGACAAATTCACCCTTCCTTCGCCATATTATTCTATTCAGGCCTCAAAAGATTGGATGATGCCCATTAGCATTGGTGAGGGTGATCATCTTTATCTTTACTCAGAGGACTGATTCAGATGGTAATCTCTTCCAGAAATATCCCCTAGATAATGTTTGGCCAGTTATCTGGGAATCCATTAGTCCATCACATTGATTCACCAGGAGTCCACTCCTTTGTCAGCCTGTATCTCCCATCGCCCACATGCATCTCCCCAGAACCATTCTTCATGTCCTCATGGAGACGACAACTAGGTTAACTCTGTCCAACACAATACAACTCTCCTGCCTCTAACCCAGAGTACACTGATAGGGGCCAGCAGAGTGTGTCCCCCTGTTTCTCAGAACTTCCCTGGGAGGCATTAACCCCTCTTCATAGGAGACTGAGATTGAAAGAGCTCGAAGGGGCTTCTCCCTAAAGTCCTCCAGCTAAGAAAGGGCTTTCTAACCTCAGGTTGATTTGGAGAAAAAAAAAAAAAAAGATGCACCAGGTGGGTCAGGCCAACTTGTAGCACGTGGACTTTATTTTATAGGCAGTAAAGTCAGTCCTTCTCTTCCTGCGCCATGAAACTCACTCTTCTCTGTGTGTCTGCTTTGTATTACACATTCCAATTCCTCACATCTTTCGATAACGTTTCCTTAAGGGAGAGATTGTGGTTGTTGTTTGGAAAATGTAATCCACCATAGCATAGGAGATGACTGAAGACTCCTGACACCTCTGTGCAGGGAGGTAGGGTGTGTATATTTCAGTGCCAGACGAACCATAACCTGTGAACGCTGTATCGGGAGTGATGACAGCTGTCTAATATCAAATAGCAGACGTGTGTTCTTTCTGCCACTTAAACTCCCTGGCTTTGCTCTGAGCAAAAAGTAACAAAAATAAATGCATATTTGCTGAATTTTTGTTGAATTCTATTTGGATTCCGACTGTTGAGATATAATCAGTTCTTTTATGTAATGGATTTTTAAAGTATATACTTGAATCTTTACCTTATGGTTTTTAGCAGCCATGGAAAAAGCCTTAAAATATTTTTAAAGAGAAAGAGGTGGGGCAGGAGGGAGGGATGTAAGATACAATTGTCAGAATTTAAGACCCAGTGCAAACAAACCTAGCTGGTGACAGATAGGAATTCTGAAAAGGCGGAAAATAAAAGGGGGATGGTGCAGCCACCAGCTTGCTTTCCACCTGAGTGTGTATGCAACCTGTGATAAGCAGAGGGCGCTTGTCTGAAGGGCAACGGTGTACCTCGGACTTCTGAGATCCTTCTGATGTGGTATGGAAAACAGATTGCATAGGTGCAAGGGCAGAAGCAGAGAAATCAGACTGGAGGCTACTGCAATAGTCCAAGCGAGAGATGATGGTGACGTGGCCCAGGGTAGGAGGTATGCAGGTGATGAGAAGCGGTTGGTAACTGGATATACTTTGGAGACCAAGCCAGTAGGACTGGATGTGGGGTATGAGAGAAGCAGAGCAGTCAAGGATAATACCAATGGCCGTTTGGAAAACACAAGATCAAGGATGGGGTTGCATCTGCTGAGATGGAAGAAACTGTTTGATGAGAAGGGGATGGAGACATCAAGGGATCAGTTTGGACCATGTCAATCTGAGATGCCTGCCTGCGTGTGTGCTCGGTCGCTCAGTTGTTTCTGGCTCTTTGAGACCTCATAGACTGTAACCCGCCAGGCTTCACTGTCCATGGAATTTTCCAGGGAAGAATACTGGAGCAGGTTGCCATTTCCTCCTCCCAGGGGCTCTAACCATTCAGGGATCCAACCTGAGTCTCTTGCATCGGCAGGTGGACTCTTTACCACTGCGCCCCTTGGGATGCCTGTGCTGTGCTGTGCTTAGTTGCTGAGTTGTGTCCAACTCTTTGCAACCCCACGGACTGTAGCCCACCAGCTCCTCTGTCCATGGGATTCTCCAGGCAAGAATACTGAAGTGGGTTGCCCTGCCCTCCTCCACGGAATCTTCTCAACTCAGAGATTGAACCTGCGTCTCTTATGTCTCCTGCATTAGCTCTTGGGCTTTCCAGGTGGTCCTAGTGGTAAAGATCTCACTTGTTAACGCAGGAGATGTTAGCGATCACCTGGGGAAAAGTCATAGAAAAGAGAGGTCCAAGAACAGAGCAGACACGAATGACCATCGAAACTTCCTTTCTGGGACTTCCCTCGTGGTCCAGTGGTGAAGAATCCACCTTCCAATGCAGAGGACTGGGTTCAATCCCTGGTCAGAGAACTAGTCCCGCATACCATAGGCAGCCAAGCCCGCAAGCCACAACTAGAGAGAAGCCCGCAAGTAAGACCTGATGCAGCCAAAAATAAACAAACAAATATTAAAAAGAAGATGGTCAAGGATTAATAGGAATACAGGCTGCAAATTACATTTAAAAAAGAACTTCCACTCTAAAAATGAGAAATATAGACCTTGATTAATTTAGTCACCCATCTCTGGTCTCCTTCAGCCCAGTTAGGGTGGGAGGACAGTGGAAAGAGAACCGAATTTAGATTCAAAAGACCTGGCCCCTCTTCCTTACCGTGGACCTCGAACTCAGCACGTCACTTCTCCCAACCACTTCTGAAAACGTGGAAACACTGCTGCACAGGCGACTGTAAGGATCAGATGAGACGATGACGAGAGCGCCACAAACTGTAAAGTGCAGAAAACCCCGGTCACTCTTCAGTTCTCCCTAAATGGCCCAAGTGCAGAAATTCTCATTTCGTCCTGGGCTGGCGCAAGCATATCATGGCTGTTCATTCACTCAACAAACAGTCCCTGACAGTCTCCTATGTGCCAGGAATTGGTCACCCAGCAACAAAAGACACAGTCCCTGACTTCACAAAGCTTCTTTTCTGGTCAAAGGGCATGATCATAACAGCCACCTGTTGTTGAATCTTACTTCTCTTGGAATCCTTGCATTTTTGTGTTCTGAAAAGTTTATTATTGTTTTTTAATTTTTGTATTTGTTTCTAAGAGGTGAGGAGAGATCGTTTCAGATTTTAATTATCACTGCCTTCCCTAAGAAAGTACAGGTGTGTATAGAATCATTGCTATGTAATTTTTCTTTTTTTCCCCTTAATCATGTAACTTTATTCATAAATACACACAATGCAGACACAATATACTTATACATATACCCAAATAGCTATTTTGTATGTATTTTTCTTTGTAATGTTAATTTTTCAGTAATATGGGCTTTTCGTTAATTTATCAGATGAAAACAGCAGCGAGTGTTCCACTACGGTATAAATGACAAAATGTAGTCTAAGAATTAAAGCAATTTACTACCAAGTGACTGCACGGTCCTCAAGGAGTGTCACTAAAACCGATCAAGTGACTGAGCCTCAGGCTTATTCCTTTTTTTTTGCAGGGGGTGGAGTGGGGAACAAAGTCCTATACTGCCTGGTGTTTTAAGAGAAATTTAAAAATAATGACTCCACTCATCTTTTTAAAGTTGGACGTTAGCCAGGCACCACTGCCGTTCTTGACATTTCAAGGGACCCTCTTGACACACCCCTGGGGTATGAGGACCACCACCGTTGGGAAGCACAGTTAAGACACAAAGGGCTTGAAAGATTGGCATCACCACTTTCCGGCTATGTGACCTTAAGCAAGTCTCTATACTCCGCCGACTCCAACTTTCCCTGTCCCAAACAGGATAATGTGGGACTTCTCTGGCAGTCCAGTGGCTAACACTTTGCTCTTCTAATGTATGGGACGTGGGTTTCATCCCTGGTCAAGGAACTAAGATCCCACGTGTGACGCAGCCAAAAAAAAAAAACCAGGGGACAATAATATTTCCTATCTCCTGAGGGTAAATGATACCAGGCCCATGGCCTTAGCTTTACACAGTCAGGTCTCCGGATATGGCAGCCAAAGGGGAGGGCTGGGGCCACCAGGCCCTGCTGAGCCCTGAGCGCTTTGCTAACAGAGGGGAGAGGGGTCACCCACCCACTGGGCTCCAGAGACACAGGTCAGATGGCTCTGGCTGTGACGCTCTGATTGGGGTTTCCCAGACCTGTCTGGATGCGGAGACTAGTCCTGGCAGGAGGTCGTGAGGGTCTGCCCCCAGGCGCTGCTGTGCGGCAACAGGGAAGGACCAATGTGTTAGATATTCTGAATCAGGCAACTACCTGGAAGCAGGGAGTGAGAGAGACAGAGGGTCTAAAATGAGGTTACGGTCCTAGATGGCCCGAGAGCTTGTGATGCCATTAACAGAGACGGATTACACGGAAGATGGGGAAGTGAAGACAGACGATGATACTCAGGAGGCTGAAGGTTCAGAGAGGGATTAGATGGAAGGGAGTGTCCGTGGAATTTGGGGATGTGGCCGCTTCCCGTCCTTAAATAACCTCTTCAGAGCAGCTCTGCGCTGGTGGAAAGTGAAAATGACTCTGACCTTAATGAAATCTAAACTCCAGGAGTAAATTAGCACCATGGGAGCATCTCACTAAGCTCCTCTCTGTGCTGAGAAGACTCCCACTCCAGCTCAGACAGTGCCCTCTGTTGGACGCAAATCCTGATCCTTTTATTAAATTCCTCAAGAGAAGGATAAGAGGAGGAAACCAACATTTCCTGGGAGCATCCCAAGCGTTTCCCATACATTATTCTGACTTTGTCATCATCATTACTCTGCAAGAGGGTTACCTCTTCCAAGGTGGGGAAACGGGTACAGAG
This sequence comes from Bos indicus x Bos taurus, assembly GCF_003369695.1. Lineage (NCBI taxonomy): Eukaryota > Metazoa > Chordata > Mammalia > Artiodactyla > Bovidae > Bos > Bos indicus x Bos taurus. The sequence goes on along the minus strand of NC_040088.1, from coordinate 4,768,622 downwards.
AGGCCGGGAGAGGCTGGTACCGTGCCCCAAATCACAAAGTCAGAGCACAGCTGAGTTTGGAGGCCAGGTTCAGTCCCTCGCCCACTCTACTCAGCTGTCCCTGTACACAGTAAGGGTGATTTGGTGCCACAGAAATCAGATATTCCTCCGAGAGAGGCTGCAAAGGTACCTCAAGTCACAATCCCTTTCTTAAGGGTCTTAAGACTCAGTCTTAAGGATCGAGGTTCAAATTTGACATGAACTTAAGTATTCAAAGCTTTTATTCCTGGTTCTGTGCAGGACACACCTCCAGTGAAGGTAAATGGCCATCGGGGGTGGTCAAAGGTTGATGAAAACTCTGCAGCCTCCCTGGAAAGAGAAGCAGGAGGCTGTCTTCAGTCACATGTGACCTCGACCAGGCTCTGCCCATCGTTTCAGCCCCTTGATCCGCATAAAGAGGGATGAGTCCAGCCGCACTTCTTTCAACTCTAAAATCTGTTGATGACGCGTACTATCTTTCAGGAGGATGAACTTGGCAGTACCTACAACATTTCAAGTGTGCACACCCACTGATAGACCTGCTGGAATCTATCCTAGAAGAGCACACGCCTCAGTGCACAGGACACAAGCACAGAAAGTTCACTGCAACTGAGTAAGCATGACCTAAGGGTCGGCCATCACAAGACTCCCTAAATAAGGCATGACGTACCCACACGGAGCTAAAGCACAGTCAGGGGAAAAGAATGGGGAAGGCACGAAAGTGGTAAGTGGAAGTATCAACAACGAGATATGTTGTTGAGTGAAACAAGCAAGACTTGTAAAAATATGTATAATGTGTGTGTATATATATATATATATATAATCCCTGATGGCTCAGGAGTAAAGAATCAGCCTGCCAACGCAGGAGCCCTGGGTTTGATACCTGGGTTAGGAGATCCCCTGGAGAAGGAAATGGCAACTCACTCCAGCACTCTTGCCTGGGAAATCCCATGGACAGAGGAGCCTGGCGGGCTACAGCCCATGGGGTCACAGAGAATCAGATACGACTTAGTGACTAAACAACAGCAACTGGGCCCATTCTTAAATGTATGTGTGAACAATGAAAGAGCGAAAAGGCAAGGTAAAAGGGAGACATTTTCCCCCTCCAAAAGGCTTGACTATAAAAAAATTATTATTTTTTTTTTTTGCAACGGTCTCCTGGGGGAGGGGCTGGCGAAGCTCACACCCGCGTAGAGAGGCGGTTGCTACCGAAGCCGTGGCGCATCTCAAAAAAATTATTTTTATACGATTTTTAAAGGTGATTCTCCATTTACAGTGATTACAAAATACTGGCTCTATTTCCCGTGTTGCACGGCACGTGCTTGAGCCTCCCTGACACCCGTAGCTGGTGCCCCCACTCTCCCCCACACTGCCCGCTCCACTGCACCCGCTGCTTTGTCGTCTACATCCTGAGTCGGCTTGTTATGCTATGGCCACCGGTTTGTTGCACTTTTTTTTTCGTCCACTATTCCTAAGATGTGGCTGCATCTAGCACTTTGTGCTCCAGCTCCACCCCACAATCTGAAGCCGCAGACAACGGGACGCGTGGGGACATTCAAGCTGGAGATCCCGGTTCTCAAGACTGCTTCTGTTAGTCGTATGATTGAACCCTCTGGGTTCCTGCAAAATGATTTATGTCCCTCTCTTCGGGGAATCGCAGACCCATGAAGACATTTGTCACCCCGGATTGTGAGTCTGCCCTCAAGCACAAGTCTACTGAAAACGTGGGCTATTGAATCTTACCCTAAAAAACTGGGCTGTAGGGACTTCCCTGGTGGTTCAGTGGCTAAGACTTTGCGCTCATCATGCCGGGGGCCTGGGTTCAATCCCTGGTGAGGGAACTAGATCCTACAACTCAAGAAGTCATGTGCCACATACTAAGATCTGGCACAGCCAGATAAATAAATATAAAAATAAATTAATTAAATAAAAAAACCAGGGCTTAAAAAACTGGGGCTTGTTCTTCACATGTCGCTGGTATTTTTAGAGTTCATTTATTTTCACGTAGATCATTCTTACCCTATTTTTACAAAAGGGCCCATCCGTGACAATGGGGAAATCTTTGAAAAACAGACCCTTCGGCACTCCTGTTTGAAAAGCACGGGGTCCCCGGAGAGAAGGCAGTTGTCTAAAGGACAGCAGGCTCTTCCAGTTCGCTGTATGAATGAGCGCATCATCGAGTGACGGATGGTAGGAGGGACGAAGAGGAAGCCACAGGAAGTGCCCGGGATGCAGGTTCCTCATTTAGGGCGGGTGCTTAGGACTTCCAAGTTCCTGGCCACTAGATCTGATAGAGTGCCTGATGAACTATGGAATGAGGTTTGTGACATTGTACAGGAGATGGATCAAGACCATCCCCATGGAAAAGAAATGCAAAAAAGCAAAATGGCTGTCTGGGGAGGCCTTACAAATAGCTGTGAAAAGAAGAGAAGTGAAAAGCAAAGGAGAAAAGGAAAGGTATAAGCATCTGAATGCAGAGTTCCAAAGAATAGCAAGAAGAGATAAGAAAGCCTTCCTCAGCAATCAATGCAAAGAAATAGAGGAAAACAACAGAAAGGGAAAGACTAGAGATGTCTTCAAGAAAATTAGAGATACAAAGGGAACATTTCATGCAAAGATGGGCTCGATAAAGGACAGAAATGGTATGGACCTAACAGAAGCAGAAGATATTAAGAAGAGGTGGCAAGAATACACAGAAGAACTGTACAAAAAAGATCTTTGTGACCCAGACAATCATGATGGTGTGATCACTCATCTAGAGCCAGACATCCTGGAATGTGAAGTCAAGTGGGCCTTAGAAAGCATCACTATGAACAAAGCTAGTGGAGGTGATGGAATTCCAGATGAGCTATTCCAAATCCTGAAAGATGATGCTGTGAAATTGTTGCACTCAATATGCCAGCAAATTTGGAAAACTCAGCAGTGGCCACAGGACTGGAAAAGGTCAGTTTTCATTCCAATCCCAAAGAAAGGCAATGCCGAAGAATGCTCAAACTACTGCACAATTGCACTCATCTCACATGCTAGTAAAGTAATGCTCAAAATTCTCCAAGCCAGGCTTCAGCAATATGTGAACCGTGAACTTCCTGATGTTCAAGCTAGTTTTAGAAAAGGCATAGGAACCAGAGATCAAATTGCCAACATCCGCTGGATCATGGAAAAAGCAAGAGAGTTCCAGAAAAACATCTATTTCTGCTTTATTGACTATGCCAAAGCCTTTGACTGTGTGGATCACAATAAACTGTGGAAAATTCTTCAAGAGATGGGAATACCAGACCACCTGACCTGCCTGTTGAGAAATCTGTATGCAGGTCAGGAAGCAACAGTTAGAACTGGACATGGAACAACAGACTGGTTCCAAATAGGAAAAGGAGTATGTCAAGGCTGTATATTGTCACCCTGCTTATTTAACTTCTATGCAGAGTCCATCATGAGAAACGCTGGGCTGGAAGAAACACAAGCTGGAATCAAGATTGCCGGGAGAAATATCAATAACCTCAGATATGCAGATGACACCACCCTTATGGCAGAAAGTGAAGAGGAACTAAAAAGCCTCTTGATGAAAGTGAAAGTGGAGAGTGAAAAAGTTGGCTTAAAGCTCAATATTCAGAAAACGAAGATCATGGCATCTGGTCCCATCACTTCATGGGAAATAGATGGGGAAACAGTGTCAGACTTTATTTTTTTGGGCTCCAAAATCACTGCAGATGGTGACTACAGCCATGAAATTCAAAGACGCTTACTCCTTGGAAGGAAAGTTATGACCAACCTAGATAGCATATTCAAAAGCAGAGACATTACTTTGCCAGCAAAGGTCCGTCTAGTCAAGGCTATGGTTTTTCCTGTGGTCATGTATGGATGTGAGAGTTGGACTGTGAAGAAGGCTGAGCGCCGAAGAATTGATGCTTTTGAACTGTGGTGTTGGAGAAGACTCCTGAGAGTCCCTTGGACTGCAAGGAGATCCAACCAGTCCATTCTGAAGATCAGCCCTGGGTGTTCTTTGGAAGGAATGATGCTGAAGCTGAAACTCCAGTACTTTGGCCACCTCATGCGAAGAGTTGACTCATTGGAAAAGACTCTGATGCTGGGAGGGATTGGGGGCAGGAGGAGAAGGAGACGACAGAGGATGAGATGGCTGGATGGCATCACTGACTCGATGGACGTGAGTCTGAGTGAACTCTGGGAGTTGGTGATGGACAGGGAGGCCTGGTGTACTGTGATTCATGGGGTTGCAAAGAGTAGGACACGACTGAGCGACTGAACTGAAGCGTTCATCCTCTTGACTTTAAAGATGGAGCTGGGAGACCTTTCCTCCCAGGTCATGGGACTGACTCACCAATGAGGCTCATATACAAATAAGAAGTAACATTTACTGTTCGTAACTACAAAAGTCAGAGGTTAGTAACCCAGATAACCACCTCCTCATCATCCTGAACCCAGTAATAGGAAACGCAGGCCGGGCGCACAGGATTCTATTTTAAGGATCTGAGTAGACGCTTTAGGGCACATTCACCTCCGGGGTGATGAATTGCATGGTAGGCAGGGATCTGCCCTGGAGCATGGGGTTAAGTCTGCCTGGAGCTCTTCAACTGTGAGGGAAACACCCAGAGCCTGAAAATTTCACCTCTGAACATAAGCAAACCCCACCCCCAATCTGGAAGGCTGCAGGGTATACCTTGTTCCATTTAAAAATGCCCCACTGGCACTTTCCTGAAATACTTAGATCTTCTTTATACTTAAGAAGACCTGGAACTTGAAAAATGGTATCTACTTTTTTTTTTTTTGGTACGTTTCCCTGTAGAGTTATAGCAGACAGCAGAGTCAGAAGAGACCTGGGTCCTAATGCCTGCCTCTCTGTGTAAAGCTTACAGGCAAACCATTTCTCCTCCCCACCTCCACCTATCTCCCATCTGCAAAGAGAATAATAACAACAGTCCCTAAGTCAGGTGCTGGTGGCTTAGTCGCTCAGTGTGACTCTTGCGACCCCAGCCAGGCTCCTCGGTCCGTGGGATTTTCCAGGCAAGGATACTGCCATGGGTTGCCATTTCCTCCTCCAGGGGGTCTTCCCAACCCAGGGATCGAACCCCTCCTGCCTGAGGTCTTCTGCAGTGGCAGGCGGATTCTTTACCAATAGTGTCGCCTGAGAAGCCCCGTACCTGAGTTAAGGTGAGGGTTAAGTATCACAGGATGGAGACTACCTAGAGGTCCACGTTCAGACCCCTGGTTGGGGAACCAACATCCCACATGCTACAACCAAAGATCTCATGTGCTGCAAGTAAGAGATGGCACAGCCAAACAAACACATAAAATAAAACCAAATATTTAAATAAATAAATGCCACCACGTGTGCAGCGCACTCAGCTCAGGCTTGACCCAGCCTGAGCCTTCAAACCCTAGCTTGGGGGTTCTTGCTCACAAACCAAAAGGACAACCCCAAAGGGTCTTGGAACAGTGACTGGTACTATGGATTCAATACTTGACACATGCCGGAAAGAGTGTTCAGAGACATATTTGTCATCTGGTGGAATTCTTAGCCGTCTGAGGCAGCTACTCTGGATCACCTTTGAAAAGATGAGGCTCGGGGGGTGAGGTGCCAGCTCGGGCGCGGCAGCTGCCCGTCGCACTGGGCTCCCCAGCCGTCCCCCGGCTCGCTCTGTTCTCACGCTCCCAGTTTCCTTGTTCTGGTTTGCCTCTGTGTTTCCTAAGAGCCTAAGACGTGGGCACGACTCTGGCTGGCCTTGTTGTTGTTGTTCTCTAGCCTCTTTCATCATTGGTATAATTTTACATAAACTTGGCATGCCTTAAAAATTTTTTTTAAAATACATTCAGTTCTTAAATATCTCCTGAGGGAGAAGAGGGTTTCTATAAACGATTTCGTTCTCTTTTCCTTAACACTGAACTTAATAAGGCTAAGTCACTGGATCTCCGGTAACAAGTTGGGTTGTTTGCTGGTTTATTTTCATTTTGGAAACTCCTCTCCATAATGAACCACACTCTCCCTCCCCCTGAAAAAAAATCTCATGGGGAATTCTGATCAGATGCTGGGGCCGTGGGGCCGATCCCCTGGAGGCTATTGGGTTTCTAGAAGGCTCCTAGGAGGCAACAAGTCTCGCAACCTGACTCTTAGCTGACTTTTCACCCGTAGGATTGTCTCGGGGAAGGGGTAAAGGACACAGGCAGGACTTTCTGTTTCCAGATAAAATGATGTATTTCATCAAGGAAGAAAGACGTTTAAACCCATCTCTGAAACTCACTCGACCCTATGAAGGGCAACCTAGAAGCCTCTGGAATCCAACAGTTGGGATTTGAGCCCCAGCTCTGATGCTTATCTGTGTGACACCGGGTGAATTACTTAACTTTTCTGTTCCTCGGTTTCCTCATCTGCAAAATTAAAGTGATAACAGTACCTAAATCCATATATGTTTGTGAAGATGAATGAGGGCTTGCCGGGGACTGAGGGGTTTTCTGGAATTCTCAAGGTTCAGAGACATCTTTTCAAAGGACCTGGGAAAGGAGCCTGGCAGGCTTCGGTTCGCAGAGTCTCAAAGAGTCAGACATGACTGAAGTGACTTAGCATACACACACAGAAGAAAACCTGAAGTCATCACAGGACCGGCATGACCTGCCCTGCCCTCCTTTCCCCGCCGTTCTCCTTCGCTCCTCAAGCTCCAGGCACGGCTTCCTTTGAGCTCCTCGAACACATCAAGCTTTTCCCCTGCATCCTCGGCACAGGCTCTCCCCTCTCACCCCAGAAGTGCCACCTCCTCAGAGCTCTTCTCACAACCCATCCTAAGCAGAATTCGTGCACACCACCCACCCACCCACACACACACACACTCCTCTTACCTTCAGTCACTCCATTCTTTCTGATCAGTTGCCAATAATTACTGGAATCAGGAATCTCACATGAAAATGCCCAGCCTCTCTTGAACTGAGCCTTTTGCAAATGTGGACAGACCTAGAGATTGTCCTATAGAGTGAAGTAAGTCAGAGAGAGAAAAACAGTTGTGTACTACTATTAACTCATTTATGTGGCACCTAGAAAAATGGTATAGATGAATTTAGTTGCAAAGTAGAAACAGAGACATGGATGCAGAGAACAAATATATGGACATCGAGCGGGGAAGGGAGGGCGGGACGGATTGGAGACTGGAGTTGCGATATACACGCCGCTCTGTATAAAATACATAAGTGATGAGAACCCACTGTCCAGCACAGGGACACCTACTCAGTGCCCAGTGGGGACCTAAATGGGAAGGAAACTCAGGGACGAGGGGATATATGTATATGTGTGGCTGATTCACTTGGCTGTACAGCAGAAACTAACACCACGCCGTAAAGGAAGGACTGTTAACTGCTGTTTTAGTCACTAAGTCCTATCCAACTCTTTGCGACCCCAGGGACTGAAGTCTGCCAGGCTCCTCTGTCCACCAGATTTCCCAGGCAAGAATACTAGAGTGGGCTGCCATTTCCTTCTCCAGGGGATCTTCCCCACCCCGGGACTGAACCCGCATCTCCTGCATTGGCAGGTGGGTTCTTTACCACTGAACCACCAGGGAAATTAAAACAACAACAAAAAAAAATGTTCAGCCTCTCTTAAAGAACCAGGAGACCTGCTCCTACGCAGCCCACCTTCATACAGACCCAGGGGCTGGGTGAGCCCTTGATTTGGGGGCGGCTCCCTCTTCTGCAAGCCCTGCCCTCCCCGCCTCCTGCCTGGGCTATAAAGCAATCCTGTTTGTGCCCCCACCCCCAAATCGCGTTCATTGCTCCTCATCTGTCTCTCTCGGGAAGAGATGGTCTTATTCCCCACCCCCCACCCCTGCCGCAGTCGTAACATCCAGGCGGGCGGTGCCTGGCACGTAGCGGGGCCTCAATAAAAATGTGCTGAATGAATGAGTAACTGACGGCTGGACGGCCTGCCTCCTCCCGAAGTCCCACAGGCTGCGCCACTCGCTTTGCCATTTAATTACACTGGTCCCTGTAAGACTCATTAACTCGCTGCCCCAGTGCCTGCCTCCTCCGGAGAGCTTATTAAAACACAAATCTGTTCCTTCCAGTGCCCAGTTTTAAAGATGTTAGGAGTCTCCCGGCAGCAACTGGAGATAGCAGACACTCCCCACCACGGCCTTTGAGACCCATTGCATCTGCTCGCCACCTACTCCGCCAGCCCCCGTCGCCAAGCTCACTCGGGCTGGAATGCCTCCTCCCCCGCCGGCCCCACTCCGCCCCCCCCCCCCGCCCCCACCGCCCCCCCCCCCCCACCCTAGCAAACTCCTACTCATTCCTCTGCCCTGACTGCAAGCGAAGCCTCTTCATCCGTGAAACACTCCAGACCCCCCACCCCCGAGGCTGACTTAGTCATTCTCACTTCTCTACTCCCACCTCCTCTTTCCTACCCTGGCCTTTGCGCTGAGTAATGGCTCAAAATAGCAGCTGGTGTCTTCTGAGCCGTAGCTGTGTGCCAGGCACCGAGAGCTTTATCTCCTCGGATCATCAAGCCCACGCTGAGCCCCCGCCTGGAAGGCTTCCCCCATCCTCAACCTGCCACCCTGCCCCCACCAGCCCGAGAAGCTCCCAGGATGGCTTTCTCCTCTGCAGTTTCCCAGACGGGCCCCCTTGCCACCCTATTTGGAATTTTCTCTTCCCTTCTAGCCCTCACCCCACCCCCAAGCTCCCTAGGCCTCCCCATCCTCTTTCCCCGCTTTTTCCCTCCATAGCTTTCATCACTTAACATGATATCTTCTAAGTATTTAATTTGCCTATCTATCTGCGTCTCTCCTCCCTTGGAATGTCAGCCCCAGGAGGGCAGGGATTGCGTCCTGTCTTTTCTACTCCTGTATCCTTAACCATCTAGAAAAGTGCCTGCCACATCATAGATGCTCAATAAATATTTACTAGTTCAAAGAAGGTAGATATTATCACTCTCTTCATTTCACTCCAGAGACAGGTGGTCTTTAGGGAGACCGAGGTGTGTGCCGACTGTTCCACAGCTGGTGAGTGATGGAGCCAGATGTGAGCTCCAGGATGTCAACTCCAACAAACCTCCCTGCCTTAACTACTCCACACATCACTTCCAGAAGATATCTCTCCGAGGGTGTGACATCTCAGCTAGACACATGTTCCTTGGAGACAAGAATTCGATCGATTCATACTACTGTCTTCGTGCCTGATCCTCAGTAGGCATCCAAGGATATTTGCTGAGCCAATGTATATGTGAACTGTGAAGTTCTAGATGGTAGAAATCACGTGCTTAGTTGCTCAGTCATGTCCGACTCTTTGCGACCCTACGGATGGTAGCCCACCAGGCTCCTCTCTGTCCATGGGGATTGTCCAGGCAAGAATACTGGAGTGGGTTGCCACGCCCTCCTTCAGGGGATCTTCTAGACCCAGGGATCGAACCCAGGTCCCCTGAATTGCAGGCAGATTCTTTACTGTCTGAGCCACCAGGGAAGCCCCTGGTAGAAATCATATCTTCATCCTTTTTATTATTCTTCTTCTTTATCTCATGTCAAGGACCATATTGTATACACAGTTGAGACTTAATACTTAATTACATCAATGAATTCTATTATGACAGTAGGTAACAATAATTCGACAGCAATAAAGACAATAATCAATAACACTTCAGGAGTCCTTACTCTGTGCTGGGTTGTAGCCTAAATGCTCTGTAGTGAAGGCAAATAACACTCCTCTTATCCTCACTTCATGGGGATAGATGGAGAAACAGTGGAAACAGTGTCAGACTTTATTTTTGGGGGCTCCAAAATCACTGCAGATGGTGACTGCAGCCATGAAATTAAAAGACGCTTACTCCTTGGAAGGAAAGTTATGACCAACCTAGATAGCATATTCAAAAGCAGAGACACTACTTTGCCAACAAAGGTCTGTCTGGTCAAGGCTATGGTTTTTCCTGTGGTCATGTATGGATGTGAGAGTTGGACTGTGAAGAAGGCTGAGTGCCGAAGAATTGATGCTTTTGAACTGTGGTGTTGGAGAAGACTCTTGAGAGTCCCTTGGACTGCAAGGAGATCCAACCAGTCCATTCTGAAGGAGATCAGCCCTGGGATTTCTTTGGAAGGAATGATGCTGAAGCTGAAACTCCAGTACTTTGGCCACCTCATGTGAAGAGTTGACTCATTGGAAAAGACTCTGATGCTGGGAGGGACTGGGGGCAGGAGGAGAAGGGGACGACAGAGGATGAGATGGCTGGATGGCATCACTGACTCGATGGACATGAGTCTGAGTGAACTCCGGGAGTTGGTGATGAACAGAGAGGCCTGGTGTGGTGCGATTCATGGGATCGCAAAGAGTCGGACACGACTGAGCGACTGAACTATCCTCATTTTACAGGTGAGGATACCGAGGTTCAGAGAGCTCAAGAACTCGACCGGGGTCGCACAGTAGGAAACGGCTGAGGCAGCACAGAACGCAGGCGTCCGGGAGTCACATCCTTAATGACTCCTCCAGGCTGCCTCTTGGCCTCTCTAAGAGATGGCCACTAAAACTTCTTGTTTTCTTGTTTCTTTCTTCTTGTGTGAAAACAAGAAGAATGGTTTATTACATATTTATATTTTATTTCTAAGAATTTCTTGAAATTCTAGCAAAGGCTTTGGTAGGTAATATTATGTGTTAAATAATAACCACTAGAGTTCTCACCAAACCTGAGGTTTGCAGAGCAGTTTCCCATTTAGTTTCTCATCTGAGGAGAGACTCTGAGGCTCTGAGTAAGTTGGATGGACAGGATCAAGGTCACCCAGCCAGCAAGGGGCAGAGCAAGGGCTCAAGTTAACAGCTACCACTTATGGAAAGTTAAGATCTCAGTGCCTCCAAGTATAAAGCTCTTCCTGTACCTTCAGAGTAAATGAGATAGGGACTTGCCTGGTGGCTCAGTGCCTAAGACTCCACCCTCCCAACGCGGGGGGCCCAGGTTCTATCCCTGGTCAGGGATCGAGATCCCACATGACACAACTACGAATCTGCATGCCACCGTGAAGCCTGAAGGTCTCACGTGTCACAGCCAAGACCAAGCGCAGTCAAATACATGAATACATGCATGTTTTTTTTAAAAAGTAAGATAATTCATAGGGAAGGCACTTAGCACTGTTCCTGGCACCAGAGTGGAAGTGTTAGTTGCTCAGTCATGTCCAGCTCTTTGGGATCCCATGGACTGTAGCCCACCAGGCTTCTTCTGCCGTGGGATTCTCCAGGCAAGAATACTGGAGTGGGTAGCCAGTCCCTTCTCCAGGGGATCTTCCTGACCCAGGGATCAAACCCAGGCCTCCTGCATTGCAGGCAGATTCTTTACCGTCGAAGCCACCAGGGAAGCCCCTAGAGTGGACCCTCATAAATGTTAGTTATCATCATCTTCATCAACACCTCCCAGGAAGTGGAATAGTTTAGCTGATGACTGCTGCCTGCCTGTTGACCCTGATGGAAAGTTTGCTCTTTTCATTCCTAGTTCATCCCTGGTGATGTTGAAATAATGATGAGTCTCCATTATCCTCTAGGTACCACAGAATGTTGAGAGCTGGAAGGGACTGTGAAGATGATCTCATCTGATGCCTGCATTTGCAGATAAAGAAACTGAGTCCCACCGAGGGAAAGGGTCAGAAAGCAAGCTCCTCGAGGGCGGGGACCATGCACTGTGCCTGGCACAGCCTGCCTCCCACGAAGACGGGTTTTTACCTAAGACAGTAATGTTTCTTACATTACAGGAAAATAATTAATTCGTTTCTGAGAGTTATAAGCTATTAACCAGAAAATAGATCACGTGACTTAATTCCACCTCTGCTAAAGGGCTTAAAATGCTTTGGTGAGTCGTCTGAGACTCATAAGTGTACACTTCACCTCTCTCTCAAAGAATTATTAACCAGCTCCATCAAAACTGGCACTTGAGCAATCAAGGAGAAAAAGAACTGGCAAGAGAAACTGCTTGAAAAGAAATCTCACCACCCTTATATGTGACTTCTTGTCACCTCTTTAAAAAAATTTTTTTTTTCCTAAGAGGAGGAAGGAAACAAAAAAGCCCCGTTATGCAAGATGTAAATCAATAAAATGAATTGTGGAAAATTACAAACTCTTCCCACCTCACAAGGTACATTTAAACAGACAGCAGTCGTGTGAAGTTGTAGAATTAAAGACAGACAGTGTTGGAAAGAGGGCTGAAGCAGAAATGGAGCCCTCACAAGCTTCTTCCAGGCGGCGGAGGTGGGCTGGAGAGATGACAGCACACGGGTGTGGTCGCCATTCCTGAATAACGCCTTTGTGAACCTGTAATTTAAAGAGTTCGTGCCATCCACTCACCTTGCTTATCTCCCCAGCTCACTGAGTAGTAATTCTCCCAGGTGTGGGACTAGCTTTTCATTCCCCAGGTAGGTCTTGATCAGCTTTAGCTTGAGGATTTGGGGGTGGGGAGGGAGGGATGGCGGGAAATGAGATTAGAGTTCAGTTCTTCAAACCAAAGGAACAGGAATATAAACCCTTCTCCATTTCTGCTGTTTCTCTGGGCTTCATGCTTCTGGAGATAAGCTGAATTTCAGGCCCTGCAAACAAACTTGTGCCCGGAACAGCGCTCTCGGAATGAGAGGGCTCCCCTCCTCCATGACACCTTTATCAAAATCAAACTCTTTTCCACATTCCTTCCTTACACAGCCCGGGCGTGTGTGTGACGCAGGCCTCAGAGCAAATTCCGCTTAGGAGATCCAGAAATCTCAGGCCCGATGCTTCCTTCTAGAAAGGAAAGTCCAACAGGGATGCCACACCCGGGGGAGGGCAGAGAGGACGTGCGACACCTCCAGGAATGCAGGGCCCGCGCAGGTGTGTTGGCACCCACGAACTTCCTTTTTAAAAGGGCTTGATAAATCACTACCGATAACAGTGATAAAGCTCAGCCACCCAGCACTCCCTCCCACAGCAACAGGCCCAGCACCTGGCCCTGGGAGCTGGGGAGAGGGGGTAACAGCCGAGTACAGACATCCCAGTGGTCCCTTCGAGTCCCTGAGAACTTTTCAGGGGATTCTCAAAGCCAAAACTATTTTCACAACACTAAGATGTCACTTGCTCTTCTCACTCGCCTTGTCACACAGGTATATGATGGAATTTTCCAGAAGGGACGGGACCTGTGACCATGTCATCTCCCTGATGACTACTGGAATGTGTGCTTGTGTATTTTTCTTAGTATTTCTTTTTATTTACTTATTTGGCTGCACCAGGGTCTTAATTGCAGCACGTGGAATCTAGTTCCCTGACCAGAGGTTGAACCCAGAGCCCCCGCACTGGGAACCCGGAGTCTTAGCCACTGGACCACCAGGGACGTCCCCGTGCTTGTGCGCCCTTGTGTTTTAAACATTTCTCAGTTTAACTTAACTTTGTTTTCTAAATGTAACTGTATTTTTTTTGGACGCTCGTGCAGCATATGGGATCTTATTAAACAGTTTCCCAACCAAGGATTGAACCCACATTCCCTGTGTTGGAAGCCAGGCGTCTTAACCACTTAACTGCCAGAGAAGTCCCAACAGTTTTCATTTTAATACAATGACTGTTGAAAGACAAATCTACGCATAAACACAATACCTGGAGGCCCTGCATAATTTTTAAGAGTATTAAGAGGCCTTGAGACCAAACTGCCATGCTGCCCCATCACAGCACCACACTTCATGTCCAGTGTAGCCTGAGTCACACAGCAGGTGCTTTTGAACAGGAGGCAGAAAAGGCAGATTTTACAATGATTCGGCGTGGGATGGTGCCCCTTCCCTCTGGACTTCCACCAAAAATGGCCAGAACAACTTTGAATTCCCCCACGAATACTTGGTGAACTGAACCCTTCAGAGGGGGAAGATGAGAAGCCCACCTTTGAACTCAGGTGAGGCTATGTAAATATGGAGAAACTATCCTCCCCAGGTCCAGCACCCGGCAGAGACAGATCTGAGTACCTGCGGGCACTCAGGCAGATGCTACTACTCGGAGTCATAGTGAGCAAAGCAGAGGGGTCGCTGCCTTTCACAGCCGTCCTTCTCCGGAATACATGGGGAACCTGGATCTAGACAAAAGTGCTGGGAAGGAGGGGTGCCCGCGTGAGGACGGATGAAGGTAGAGACAGGGTGAGGAAGGCCCAGGGCACTCCGGCGGAATGCGGCACCCTAGCCAGCTGTTCTTGGCCATTTCAGGTTAGAACTGCCCCCCGCAGGCCCAGGTCCAGCTCACAGGAGAGTTCCACAGCTCTGTGATGAGCCCCTCTGCAGGTGGGTGGGGGGTCCGGGGGGTCTCCTCCTCACCACCCCAGCACTGGCAGTGCTGCAAAGGATCCCTTGAGAGGAGAAACCCGGCTCTGGGCATTTAAAGAGAAGGATTCAGTCTTGTTATCAAGAACATAGCTTGGTCATTCGACTGGAGGGACAGAGACAAACACAATCTGGCGGCTGTCACTGGTAGACACAGCGAATAGCACAGAAATGGCTGGAGGGAGGGAAAGATCCTCAAAGGTTAAAAGTAAATTTAAAAGACAAAGGGGGCGGGGAATCCCTGGAGGGCCGATCTAGAAGTACAGACCTTCGAGGAGCCATTCCTGGCCTTTGCCCACTTCCCCTCCCTCCCAGCGCCCACTCGACCCCACGGGACCTGACTGGACTGCAGAAAGTCTCTACCAACGACAGTAAGCCGGTAGAGCCCTGAGATTTTTCTCCAGTTACTGTTGCAGAGGAGCGAAAACTGGAATTTTGCAACCGAGTTGAAGCCAGACGACTAAAGGACGCAAATGGGTGATGGAGGGGCGTTGTTGGAGGCTGCAGCATCCCAAAGTGGAAGGGGCGGAAGAGGGTGCAGAAAGCCGGCAGCTCCGCGGCGCTCGGCAACCAACTGGGAAGCGTGCTCCACGCCCCGGCGGAGCGCGAGCTCAGGCCGGGTCCAGAGCAACCAGGCGCGCACCCGCGCGCGCGCAAAAGGCCCACCCATCCCAGCGCGTCTCCAGGTGCGCTCGCGCTTCCGGCCGGCCTTCGCTGGGCGGAAACTACAGGGCCTGCGCATGCGCTTTGGAGCTCGCCTGCGGGGTCCGGAGGGCCCCTCTCGGCTTCAGGTGATCCCACCCCTCCCTCGCCGCGCGGGACCAATCGAACGGCGGCAGGCGGGCTTTTCGAGCAGGAGGCCCCGCCCCCGCGCGGCGCGAGGCGGGTACCGATTGGTTGGCTCCGCGGGCGCAGGTGCGCGCTTCCCATTGGGTGGGGGCGGAGCGCGGGCCGCCGAAGCTTCGGCGGAGGCTGCAGGTGAGCGCGCGCACGCGCCGCGGCGGCGGCCCGGCCCGAGGTGAGGGAGCGCGCGCGCGCGGGGCCGGCGGCCGAGAGCGAGGCTGCGGCGCGTGTCCCCGCCGCTCCGCCCCCTTCGCCGCCTCCGCCGTCGCGGCCGCCGCTGAGGCCGGGAGGGCGGGCTCCGCGTCCCCGCCCGCCGCGCCGCCAGTCCGACCCTCGGTCCCGCTGCGTGAGGAGCCAGCCGAGCGGGGCCCGGCGCGGAGACGCGAGCCGCGGCCGCGCCTCTGCAGGTGCCTGTGAGGAGGAGCCCGGGCCGCCGCCGCCGCCGCGCCCCGAGCCCGCCGGCCGCGCACTCGCCCCGCGCGCCCCCGAGGGGCGGCCCGGCTGGAGGAGGCCGCCGCGGGCCCGGCCTCAGGATGAACCGCGGCCACCGGCACGGGGCGGGCAGCGGCTGCCTGGGCACCATGGAAGTGAAGAGCAAGGTGCGCGGGCCCGGGCAAGCTGGGGGAGCCCGGGGGCGGGGGGCCGCAGTGACTGCGCCTGGGGCCCCCAGGGGCTGGCCGGGTGTCTGGGACCGCCGGGGCCGCTCTGGGGGGACTTGGGGGCTGGAGACGGTGGGGAATGAACTTGCCGAGGATGGGGGGCCTTGTGTCCGCTCCCGCCCCCAGGTAAGGCAGGAGCCCCGCCGAGCGATTAATCCCCTTCCGTAAGAAATCATTCCCCTTCAAGGATGAGAGTCAGGCCCAAGGCATACCCGAGGATGGGGGGGCATTTGAGCGAGCGCAGCGTGGTACGAAAGGTTTGGAGGAATTCTGCCTTCTGGCATGTGAGGGAAGAGTGAAACACCCGTACTCACCCAAATGTAAAAGTTAGCTTTTGCTTCCTGTAGGGATTTTTCTAGCGCGAACTTTGGTATGCATTGAATCTTGTAAAATGAACGCTGTCACCTTTCGTGTGAGTGGCACTTCACAGTTTTGAGTTTGGATACCCTTCTCATTCCATCCTGCTACTCTTTCAAGTCAAGTGTTTTCCCTCTTGACCAACGGTATGCCCATCTGCTGATGACAACGTGTGGGTATCCTCTGAATTCCTAAATTGCAAGGCTCCCTGAACAGGACAGTGTATCTGGATTAGTGAGGGAATGCTTTCTAAAGGAGGTTTTAAGCTGGAATTTGAAGATGATCGGCAGCCCCAAGAACATTCTCAAGCAAGCATTTCATGAATTGAAGAGCCAGAAGGGACTTAGATAATCTAGTCTGATTCTCGGAGAAGACAGGGGCTCAGAAAGGTTTTGACTTCAACAAGCTCTGCTTTTTGTGACAAAACCTTAAAGCCCTTTTTACAAGATAAGTTTTAGGCCTTCTGGAATACCAAAGAGAGCACATGGAGCTGAGCCCGTGAACATTTAAAATAAGAGTTGGGAAGATCAAAACACAGGGAAGAATAGGAAAAAAGGAAAAGCGTATCAACTTCAAAAATAAATCTTACCGAGTATAAGATTACGGGGATGGGGTAGAAGGGAGAATGCAAAATCAAGGAGTGATTTTCAGTGAAGTAGAGTAAGGAAGGCTCTCTGGGGTAAAAGGGTTTTTATTATCTGAAGTTGATAAGCGAAGTCCTGTAAGTTGCCATAACTGAGATCTGCATTCATTTTTAACATTTTAAAACATTATTTTCAACTTAACTCATATCACAGTAGGTACTAATCTTAAAAGCCCTTCTGCTTAATAAGAACAGAAATATAGCAGGTTCAGGAATACACTGTCTGCTGTGTCCTCCATGGAATTGCCATAGCGAATTGAAGTGACGTGCTTGAACTAAGAGTTAAGATAACAAAATAGAGAGAGTTTTTCCTCTAGCATATAGTGGCAGTAGTGGTTCCGTGCCCAATGGTTGAACCTTCTCACAGCATTTCTGTTATAAATCTAGTTTGGGTTTGTGGGAGTTGAGGTTAAGAAAAGAAAAACACGATATTGCGTAATCTTAAAATTCAGTTCATGGTCCTAATCTTGGTAGCAGGTCTTTTACTTTTTATCATAGGAAAAAAATGAGTAGGGATTCTAGGTGCTCTGATGAATACAGTCAAATGGTAATTTATCTTTCAGATTAGGAAACCTCAAGCGTGTAGGGACTAGAATTTCAGGCTTTCCGTGCGTCTCTTCTGTCAACTGGCTTGTGAATCTTTCCCACACTGCCCATTATATATTTGGCCTGCTCTGCTGCGCTTCTGGTGAACCGTATCTCTTAAACAGAGTCAAGGGTCCCACTCGTGTTCTAGCCGCTGATCAACAGGCCCAGGGGAGGTGCGGTTTCTAGTGTGTCTCTGACACCTTGTGTTTTAACTGCACACTTATTTTTAAGGGGCTAAAGAAAAGCACTTGACACCTTCACCATTTAAACAATATTTGGACAGATGGGTGAAACAATACATCCATTTTCACTGCTTTGGTGGTGATATTACAGCTTTTTACAAAGTTGATAATGACAAGGTTGTGACCCCAACTCTGTGGTATGCAGATCCACATTTCAGGATTTCTTTTTCTTCTGCATTAAAAGCAAGTTGTCAATGTCATATCTTTGCTCCTGGAAAGGGGAAAATGGTACAAATAAAGTAATGGATCGTGCAAATATAAGTATAGTTAAGTTGTGATACCAGTTACCATGTGACTTTTCTTTATGGTAACATTTTGGTAACATTTATCTTCCTATATCTGTAGAGTTGAGAGAGCTCTTAATCAAGGTGATGTCCTTCAACAGTCTTAGATATCAAAGACCTGGAATAGTCATGGAGCTGTACATTTCCTGGTTATTATTCATGGGGAACCAGTCCTAAAATCAAGTTTACATTTCTAGAGTGTTGTACCAAAAGATGCTGGGTGGCTGGTGTCCATCCCCATGACCAGGCCAAACTAGACCAGGCTAAAAAAAGTTTTAATAGTTGTTGATTGGGTCTTAATTTTATCTCTATTTTTGTATTTTTCTTCATGTAGTAAAAAGTTCTCTTAATCCTGTTGTTCTGCTGCAAGAAGCATAACAATTTCTCTTTTTTTTTTCTGCTAACTTTGCAAAAGGGCACATCTACTGTGAAGCCTTACAATTTCCCATTGTTTTTATCATAACATTTAAGCAAGAGAAAAAGTCGAGCAAAGAATTTTTATTCACAAGCTTTAGCAAAAGCATTGCAGCCCTAAAATACCCAATTATCAGCTGTTACCCCCGTTCACCAGGGGCAGTGGGAAACCTGGGGATGAGTCAGAAGCACTGGGATGTTGCGATACCAGGATAAAGAAAACGGAGGAGAAACTATGACTTTTGATAACATCATAAGACTGACTCTGATATGAAGGGTGTTCCCCAGTTTTTATTTACTTTGAAACGTGAAGGTGTGACTAAACTTTTTGAGCGCTTTAGGTGTGAGTCACCTTATTTTCTTGACAAATGTTAGTGTTTACGTTTGAGGAATGTGTTTTGGAAACTTTTAATGTATTAGAAGTAAGAGGTGGTTTTACTGAGTTTTCATTTTAATTGAAAACGAGCAAATAGTATGGGTATAAGCAAGGCGGATAAACTTCTTTGCCGCAACAGAAGTGGTGAATCCAGGGAGCCCATGGGATCCTTGGGGAAGGGAATGGACACATTTGTAACCAAATGATTCCAGTAGGACTTTCTCTGCATGATGTTTAAGGCCCTGTTGGTAGTACAACTAGTGTTACTATCCAATAATAGATACTTAGAGGAAAAAGGAATTCAGTGGTCAAACACATTTGGCAAACAGTTTAAAATTTTTTTTCTGTTTTCATCAACCCCAGGGCTTCACCTCGTCTTTAATAACTGGTCTGCCCAGTGATTCCCAAGAGCGTGATTATAGTTATATAGCATTTCCCAAACTTGTGTGACTGGGGCACTTTTTGAGGAAGGCTGATGAATCTTTCTTAGGTTTCCACATTTGAGGAAATGCCGTGCTAGTTTCAGAGTAAGTCACAGATCCTGTTCATTATGGACTGGATGAAGCCAGTCCTTCATGTCAGATAAGAACCACTGAAATCACGTGGCATCTGGATTCTAGAGTAGGGAAGCAGACGTGAGTATCAGAATTGTGAAGATAAATACTGGGTATGATGGAAGTGCCGGCCTCCCTGTTTGTGTGGTTCCTTAATACCGCTCATGTAATTATTCTCTTTACCCACTAATTGCTGAGCTCGGGTGCAGGCCCGAGCCTTTCATTCTCTAGGGCCTAGCACTGTGCCAAGCACTAAACACTTCTGCACTAATTGGATAGTTGTATGACATATATTTAATGTATTAATAAAACTGCCTTTTTTTTAAGATTAACATAGGGAAGACACTTCTTATCTTTAGATTTATTTCTTCTATATAATATGCCTCCATTCATATGGTACCTTAATGCCAAGAAGTTCAAAGTCCTACTTGGGTATGCTGCAGTTAATTCCTGCCACTTCCTGTGAAGTTGTTACTCCTTTTATGGAGGAGGAAACCTAGATGCTTTTTGCTGACAGTCAGAATAGAGACTTAGGCACATCCTTGTTACCCTGTGGCCTGAGTGAGGAGGGAAGACTGTTGTCAGCATCTGGACTCCAGACAGGACTTGTTTGAGCTGACTCACTCTGCAGGACAGTCCCCAGTGAGGCCTGGGTACCCCGGGGATTCAGTTGAGCCTGTGTCTCTTGAAGGGAATGCCCTTCAGAGATGCAGCAGTGAGGAGGCACATTTCTGTGTCTTCCCTAGGCTGTTTTATCTCCAGATAATGAGGTTTCTAGGGGCTTCCCTGGTGGCTCAGCTGGTAACGAATCCGCCTGCAATGCTGGAGACCTGGTTCGATCCCTGGGTTGGGAAGATCCCCTGGAAAAGAGAAAGGCTACCCACTCCAGTATTCTGGCCTGGAGAGTATAGTCCTTGGACTATACTCTGGACTGTATAGTCCATGGGGTCGCAAAGAGTCAGACACGACTGAGACCTCCACTTTCAGTGAGGTTTCTGACTATGAACTGTGGCTGTCTTCTTTATTAAAGGAAACTTGCATCTGTGAATTTTTCTATGTCATGCATTATAAGATTGGATCCTGTTACCTTTTTTAAAATTAATATGTTTGTTTGTAGTTTGGAGCTGAATTTCGTCGGTTTTCGCTGGAAAGGTCAAAACCTGGAAAGTTTGAGGAGTTTTATGGATTACTGCAACATGTTCATAAAATACCCAATGTTGACGTTTTAGTAGGCTATGCAGACATCCATGGCGATTTACTACCTATAAATAATGACGACAATTATCACAAAGCTGTTTCAACGGCCAACCCACTGCTTAGGATCTTTATACAGAAAAAGGGTAAGTACCAACATCCAGAGACATTGTTTGAGAATTAGAAGTTGTTAATTCCTCATTGATAGGATATACAGAGTTTGCCACAAATTTAAGGAATTAGACATTTTGTGTGAATCTTGTTACCAAATTAACGAGTTAAGACATCTGTGGTATTATTGGTTTATTAACATCTTTACACTTAATTAAGTGCACTTTAGAAAGTTTTGATTACTTTGTAAACCCTTAGATTCTTTTTCTTAATGGAAATTAGGAGCATATTGAATCTTTACATTGAATGTGATTTTGTCCATTCAGAAAGATGTGGTAGGAAGAGTGTGGCTTTGGAGTCAGAGAAACATTCTCCCTTTTTGGTGGCAACTAAGGTGACTCTGGTGGTAAAGAACCCACCTGCCGATGCAACAGACATGAATTGGATCCCTGGGTTGGGAAGATCCCCTGGAGGAGGAAATGGCAACCCACTCCAGTATTCTTGCCTGGAAAATCCCGTGGACAGAGGAGCCTGGAGGGCTGCAATTCATGGGCCACAGGGAGTCGGTCACGACTTTGAAATGCTGTGTTTAGTACTTGAAAATGAAAGTGAAAGGGAAGTCCCTCAGTCGTGTCCGACTCTTTACGACCCCATGGACTGCAGCCTACCAGGCTCCTCTGTCCATGGGATTTTCCAGGCAAGAGGACTGGCCTTACTAGGTACTTGAAGGAAAGCTGTTTACTCTTCTGGGTTGCAATGTCTTTATCTGTAGAATGAACATACCATCTCATAGCATTGCTCGGGGGTTTAATAGAGCTCAGTGCAGTGCCATGGCATGCACTAGGCCTCCACTAAATGTTCACTTTCCTCTAAGGTGTTTCTCACAGAAAATAAAATCAGTTAATTATCTGGAAAATTAGTAAGTCATTATTTTGGAGGAATGTAAACATTGATAATTGGTCTTGCAGAAGAACGTTTTAAATAACCACTGTAAAAAAAAAAAAAAAAATAACCACTGTATATGGCAAGCACTGCAGTGTATTTTGACTTTAAAAAGTCCTAAAAATTTTTTTTAACTTTGTGGCCTCTTGCATGTGTGAGTATCTGTGTCTGCCTGTAGCTGGGCGCCATGCATGCTGCTGCTGCTTTTGTCTTTGGAAAATGAGGAGGTTTGGAAAGGCAGCTTGACAGCCTCCAGCCCAGTCCTGGTGGGTGATTCAGGCCTGGCTGTGCTTGGAAACCGACCCAGCCAGCAGTGTGAGAGAGTGGGCCGAGATTACCCTTGAAGGCGAAACTTTATTGCAAACCAGTTGATAAGCGGTGGACCACTCCCAGGGCTCTGAAATTCCACTGATTGTGTATCTTTGCTTCTGGGTTTGGAGGAACTCAAGTCCACCAACAGAATAAACCTCCGAGGGTAGGTAGGGTAACTTATGTCTGTACCACTTGACTGTTTACCAAATAGAATCACACAAATTCGTTTTCCCAGAGACACCTGAGATACGTTTCCTCAGTAAGTGACAGGAGCCTGGTACAGTTAGGATGTTACTTCTGGAAGACTCTGAATGAATCTGAGTGAGGAGCAGGCAGCTGAGAGATGCTGCCTGCTTCCACCCCAGCGGGAGACGAGGTGAGATAGATAAAGGGGAGGACTTGAGAGGCACCACGCTCCTCACCAGATGTCAGAGAGTTGAGGAGGAGTCCAGCAGAAGATAGCTTCCTGGACTGGAGCCTGATCGCTGGGACAGGGCCATAAAACAGGCATAGTTTGGAAGAGAGATTGACTTGGAAAGAAAACTGGTTTTCTCTTAGGCCAGAAAAAAAGCTTATCTGGCCAGTGAGTTTCAGCCTTGTCAACGCGCAAAATCAGAAATGGTGGGCAAAGAGTTGAAAGTCTGCAGAAAGCGATAGTTGAAAGTTTTGGGAGTAGACAGAAAAGCTAGCAGAGACGAAGACCAGGGCTGGTTATTAGACAGCTATGCGTAGAATGTTGGAGAAGGAAAGACGGCACATGTGGGTGGAACTCGTCATTTTAAACAGAATGATTTAAATCATTATTGTTGAATAAAAGGCCTTCCTTGTTAGCGGTTGTAATTTTCATTAAAATTTACTTGCTATTTGGAAGTGTATTTAAATGTAGAATGACTATTTTTAAACTACTGCCATCTGACAAACTTGTTGGATTATCCCCTTTGTTAGAAAGATTATAGGCTGTGGATTATACGATCACATGTTTATGTTACTGGCATTGTAACACTCATAGGATTAATCCTAACCTCTTTTAAGGGTGGTTATCTTCTGCTCGTCCCTTCTTCAAAAAGGGACTTTTGAAGTAAACACAGTCAACAGAAGTTTTCTGTGCAGTAGAGGCAAATGTCAGTAGGATTCATAGCCCTTAGAGTTGGATTTAGAAAAATGCGGTGTGTTCAGCAGAAGAGTTTTGTTTTTAAAAGTGTTACGTTTAATACAGATATGACTTAAGCAAAAAATGAGAAGTCAGTCAGTCAATTCATTCCCACTTAAAACCCTCCAGTAGCTCCCATCGCACGCAGAGCAAGAACCTTCCTGATCTGGGCCCACAGCCTCCCCTTCCTCCGTCCTCCTCTCCAGAACCACGACAGCCCCGCCCCACTGCCTCCTCTTCCCCCTTCCTCCTCTCCAGAACCACGACAGCCCCCTTGATTTCCAACCCCACCGGCCGGGTGAGCTTGCCTCGGCCTCCGTGCTTCTGCGCGTGCTGTTCCTTCTGTAAGGAACGCTTTCCTGCAGCTCCGCCGGAGGCTGCCTCCTTGCCCTCAGGCCTCGGTGCGGGTGACTGTCTCAGAGGGGCCTCTTCCGGCCACCCCAACTAGGGCCCCCACCGCCCACGTTTACCAGATTGCCCCCCGGAGACCTGTGATCACCTTACTTAGGCAGCGTTAAGGTATTTGTGGTCTTACAGAGTTAAGCAGTGCCCTATAGTTCGTGGCGATACTTTTTTTCTTCTAAACAAAGCTGGACAGATGCTTAAGTAGAACGCTGATTCTGCATAATCTTTAATGAACATTAAATTTAGGAAGCTAATATAAAACATGATATTAAGTATGGTTACATTTTATTGCTTAATGATAACATGTTTTCTGTTTTTCTGGTCTGTGGCCTCCAGTTTAGGAATCATCAGGGCAGTGGGTTGCACTTGATATGGCACCAAAAAGACAGACAGAAACACAATTTTAAAATTTGAAACCATGTGACCTGTTAAAATTTGGTACACTCTATCAAATAAGGTTTCTTTGAAGTGAAAGCTCACAATTGAAGGCATAAACCACTTCATAGCATGATTTTGGAGGTCACATTGTTGCATATCTTGAAAAGTTTTATGTTTTACAGTAGTTTATCATTAGAGGCGAAAAACCCTAGGCACTGTTTCTAGGGCTGTTATCGTGGAAGCAAGAATCAAAACAGAAAAACCTGATATCTTAAAAGTTATTTTCAGAGAGGATTCCCAGGTCTTTTGCCAGCCCCCTTTGCCCTGTTGGAGTTTAGAATTTCCTCATTTATTTGAGGGAAAAAGAGTTTTCCTTCTTTTGTACAGGTGGTTGTATGGAAAACAATCTTAGACAATATTTAAAGGTTACACCTTTAAAAGAAAAACAACTGTATTCCAATTTAAAAAAAAATACAGTAAAAGTACTCAGGTCATCCCTGTAGGTTTGGAGGACGGCCAGGGAAATGTGTATTTTTTCAAAAGCCTCCCATCCCGTCCTGATGATGATCAGCCAGGTCTGAGCCCCACTGACAGGCGTGGACTCCTCGCCAGATCCGATCAGGATACCTACATCACAGCTCCTTGCCGCACTGCTGCCGACTGTTTTTGTATGCCATCAGACAAACATGGGTGTACTGCAGGTTTCATCAGAGGAGCATGCTGGGGACACTGCCGGTCTTGCTTTAAGCCTCATCTGCCTCAGGACATGGCCTTATGGCCCAGATACCTGGAACCGGGTGGCCCTTCAGCCATCTCTTAGAACTGTGCCGTGCAGTAGATGTGACTTGGGAGATGTGTTTTAAGGTTATCTTTTAATGAGTTGGGTTTAATTCAGAAATGGCCTAAGGAAAATAATTTTAATAGTTGTAAAAAAAAATAAAAGAAATAAAATTAAGTAAAATAAAAAGAAACTGTAGAGAAACATCTCACAGTATGACACCAGTTGCTTATGTCAGAAACCTGGCTGTCACCTTTGACACATACTTTTTTTTTCTTTCAATCAGTTTGTCACCAAGCCTATTGAAACTGTGCTCTAATTATTTTTCAGGCTTATCTCCCATCCCCATTGCCTCTGCTCCAGGCCAGGTGCCATCCTGAATCACCCGCAGTAACCTCCTACCTTGCCCCGCAGGTCCCTTCTCCAGCTTGCAGCCAGAAAATCCTTGGGGTTTCTTCCCTTTGGCCTTAGGCTGAAGTCTGGAACCCTCCCCTCTTCCCCGGGGGGCCGGTGTCTGCAGGGCCCTGTCTGCTGACTTGGTTCTAGCTCCTCCCCGCTCCCCTCCCAGCCTACCTTCTCCGGAGGCTGGCTGCGCCTGCAGGTTCTTCCCTCCCTCCCACCCGGTGAGCTGCTGTTTCTTTTCCAGTCTCAGCGTAAGCCTCACTTCCTTGAGCAAGGTGGGCGTTGCCCTTGTACACCCACTGACAGGCTCCCTCAACCCAGGGTACTTCACAGCTCCTGGCATCTCTGTAATCATGGTGGTTTCCGGTTCTCGGTTAATTGCCGGCTCCTCTGTTAGTCTGTAAACGCCTGGAAAGCAAAGGGCCTCCGCACAGCTTGTGTCGGATCTGTGGCACAGAGCGCAAGGCTTGGCCACGAGGCAGTAGGTGCTTCTTAAGTAGCTGGTGGTTGATTTTCCTTGTATTAGAAACTGAAGGGATCTGCAGAACGTGAATACTGCTTTGAGTGACGTTTAATCCTTTTAAAAAGCTGCCACATGTATTTCATTTTAATCATTTTGGATGAGAACAAACGCTGGCAAACTCGGGCTTGCTGGCTGTCTTGTAACAGTTTTCATGGAAACACCCATGCTCAGTCCCCTCTGTATTGCCTGCAGCTGCTTTTACACCAGAGATCATGTGACTTACAGGACCCTGAAATATTTATGGTACAACTCTTTGTAGAAAAAGGTTGGCCACCCCTTAACTAGAACAGTTCCCCAAACTATTTCATTCTTCCTTGTCTTCCAGCAGAACTTGAAACGGATCATAGTCTTAAACTTTCTTGATGACTCTCCCAGGAATGGTCGCTGTTTTGCTAACTGTGCAGGGACGTTTCTGGGATTTATAGAAATACTTTGTTCGTTTTGAGGTTTGCTTTATATTCGCTGTAGGCTTCTGTTTTTTATCTGTGCCTGCCACTCACTAGTGGACCCTCAGTCCTGACTCATGACTCAGCTGAGGAATGACATAGCCAGGGGTTTGGGGATTAATGTTTAAATAATAAGAGGCTCAGAGGGAGGGCCCACAGGGCTCCCTCTCGGTGACTGAAGCACAGGAGCTTTCTGTGTGTAAGAAGTGAGACATCCAGCCCGGCTGTTCGGCGGCATTCCAGGTGGAGGCCCTCATCCATCTCGGTGAGCTGAGCTTGTTGGGCTCGGGATAGGTGAGGTGTTGCTGCACGAGCCTGTATCACGCGCTGTTGCGTCAGCCTGGGTTTATGCAAGTGAAAGGTTGCCATGAGCCAGGTTTCCAACTCCCGGTCCCGTTCCCAGTTTTGTACTTTGACAGACGTGCTCAGGTGGAGCGTCAGCCCTGGTCCCTGTACATGTTCACCTTTACACTTTAAACCGACACCCTGCACCCTGGCTTTCCGCCAAAATATTTCTTTTCCCAGTGGCTGGAAACTGATTAGCTAGATGGGGGAACAAAGGTGCCTTTGTACTGGGGCATATTGCTTTTGAGAATTTAGCAGAGAGCATTCAAACAGAGTCTGGAGGCGATGCCAAATTATGCAGATTGGGGGGGGCTTTTGGTCAGGTTTCCCATGAGTAGGTATGTAGGCAACTTGGTTTTGTTCTCTGTATCGTCTGAAATTTCCCACATAAAAATTGTGTGAGCTTTCTTAACTGATTATAAAATGACACATCCAGTTCTGAATGAACACAGTCAGGAGAAGATTGTTGATAGATTTTTGGCCACATTTTGCCCAAAAGATTGTTTTGTCAGTGGATTTATTTCCCAAGCCAAATTATAAGTAAATTTCTGTCTTTGTAAGAACACAGTGTAAGTACTTTCTCCATAAATGAAGCACAATTATCCCCGGTGGTAAAAGTGCCCCCAAATTAAGTTCCCCTGGTCTTGTACATTTCTCTGAAACTAGCTTTTGAGGCGTGTTCCGGCGCCCCGAGAAAATGTCGCTGAAGTTCTCAGTGTGCACTGAGCATTCACTGTATGACGTGAATGTGCACACTGCCGTCTAGTCAGAAAACTGGGCCCATCTTCTGCCTGTAACGTACTTTGTACCCTTCAGTTCAGTTCACTCAAGTCGTGTCCGACTCTTTGCGACCCCATGGACTGCAGCACGCCAGGCCTCCCTGTCCATCATCAAGTCCCAGAGTTTACTCAAACTCATGTCCATCGAGTTGGTGATGCCATCCAGCCATCTCATCCTCTGTCATCCCCTTCTCCTCCTGCCTTCAGTCTTTCCCAGCATCAGGGTCTTTTCAAATGAATCAGCTCTTCGCATCAGGTGGCCAGAGTATTGGAGCTTCAGCTTCAGCATCAGTCCTTCCAATGAATATTCAGGACTGATTTCCTTTAGGATTGACTGGTTTGATCTCCTTGCAGTCCAAGGGACTCTCAAGAGTCTTCTCCAACTTGTACTCCTATTTGTACCCTTAATTTCCTATGAAGTAAAGGTAATAATAGTCATCAAGAAGGAGGCTGAGAGTCAGGGGACAAGAAACTGGAGATGGAAGCCGTGTTGCAGACACAGGCTGGTGATGTTCCTGTCATTCTGTAGCGTTGGTGGAGACTAGGACTTTAGTTCTTGGGATCTTGGGGGTACTTTTGTCTTTTTAAATTCGTATTAATTTTTTTAATCCTTGGAGATTCTTTTTAGTTTACCCTCACTCTAGTAATTTTTGAAGCATGGTTTCCCCTTCTGTGCCTGCTGTTAGTTCTGTTTCCTCGTCCTCTGACGAGGCGTGTGGTTTGTAGGCTGTCTGCCTCCAGCTGCGCGATTTAAGAAGATCGCGTTTTAGTGCCCCGTTCTCCCTGTTTGACCTCAGAAATAATCAATGGCTGACTTGAAGAGTAAGTCACTCCCCACTCCCAGGTGTTACTTAGCTTAAACAGGTTATTGTTGTTATTTAATTGGGTGCAGCATTTTAAAATGGGAAGATTTTTTTAAACGTAAAAATACAAGACTCTCTGACAAGCTGGACTGGCCACACAGATTCCTACAGTCCTTGAAGAGAAGCTGCCTGGAGCAAGAGAAGCCACACCCGTTATCGGGTCAGGCGCGCTCAGCTTTGCCAGAGCCCCCTACCTGTTGTGTCTGTCTCGGCTCAGCCTCTTTGAAAAGTGGGAAAATGAAAGATTAAGAACTTGCCCAGAAAACTGAGGGAGAGTGTACTTGCAGAAGACCAGAATTCTGTGTTTGATACACGTTCATTTAATTTCATTATGATTTTATGTGTATTATCCATTACACTTAATTACAGGCGGACCTTGGATATATTGTGGGTTCAATAAAGCGATTATCTCAATGGAGTGAGTCACATGAATGTTGGCTCAAATAAGTGCATTATGTCTAAAAAAACCCTTCATTTTAAAATACCTTTTTGCTTAAAAAAAAAACGTAACCTGAGCCTTCAGTGAGTCATCATCTTTTTGTGGTAGTGACATCAACGATCACAAGTTTGAAATACCGAGAGAGTTAACAAACTGTGACCCAGAGACACGAAATGAACAAATGCTGTTGAAAAAAAATGGCATTGATAGACTTGCTTGATGCAGGGTTGCCACAGACCTTGTTTGTTTAAAAAAAAAATTATCTGTGAGGCACCATAAAAGAGATCTGCCTGTACAGTCTGCCCAACCTCTAAAACAGGTACTTGAGCTTCAGAAGTGTCCAATTTCATGTCATTAAGTCAAATATAAACATGCAAATTGGAGGGTTTTGAACAAATGTAGGGAAAATACAGTGTAAGTAACTTGTTATAAATGGTGTCGAGAATGTGTGTGTGAGGCTTATCAGAGATTCATTTGCCGTATTTAATGTTTCAGTCCTTGAGCTTCATAAAACCTAACGTCAACTTCTGGTAATTTCACGGGGACTATTTGAGAGGGCCCCCTAGTGGTTTTTCCTGGCACAGCGTGTCTTCCTACTGCACTCCGTTTTTTATCTGATCAGATCAGGTCAGATCAGTCGCTCAGTCGTGTCGGACTCTCTGCGACCCCGTGAATTGCAGCCCGCCAGGCCTCCCGTCCATCACCAACTCCGGAGTTCACTCAACGGGCTAATATTTAACGAGTTTTGTTTCTGTACCAAATATGTTTTGAGTTGCCCTTTCTGTACAGATTCCACCATAGATAAACGTGTACTTTCACAGCATTCCTATAATTATTTTATTTTATTTGTTTGAACAGAAGAAGCAGACTACAGTGCCTTTGGTACAGACACACTAATCAAGAAGAAGAATGTTCTAACCAACGTGTTGCGGCCCGACAACCACAGAAAAAAGCCGCACATCGTCATTAGCCTGCCGCAGGACTTCCGACCTGTGTCTTCCATCATCGACGTGGACATTCTCCCGGAAACGCACCGCCGGGTGCGTCTCTACAAGTACGGCACAGAGAAACCGCTGGGCTTCTACATCCGGGACGGGGCCAGCGTCCGGGTGACCCCGCACGGCCTGGAGAAGGTCCCGGGCATCTTCATCTCCAGACTCGTGCCGGGGGGCCTGGCTCAGAGCACGGGGCTGCTGGCTGTCAATGACGAAGTCCTGGAGGTGAACGGCATCGAAGTCTCCGGGAAGAGCCTCGACCAGGTCACCGACATGATGATCGCCAACAGCCGCAACCTCATCATCACCGTGCGGCCGGCCAACCAGAGGAACAACGTCGTCCGGAACAGTCGGACTTCGGGCAGCTCTGGCCAGTCGACCGACACCAGCCTCCCCAGCTGCGCGCCGCCGCCGGAGCCCAGCCTGGAGCCGGGGGAGGATGACAGCGACGACGACGAGGACATCGTCATCGAGGACAGCGGGGAGCCGCGGCAGATCCCCAGGGCAGCGCCCAGCGCCGAGAGCCTGCAGTCGCTCACGCAGGTAGAGCTCAGTTTCGAATCTGGGCAGAACGGTTTCATCCCTGCCAACGAAGTGAGCTTACCACCAGTAGCGAGTGGCGCCGGCACCGAGTTCGAAACGCGTGCTCCAGATCAGAAACTCTTAGAGGAAGATGGAACGGTCATCACACTATGAGACCATCACGGCTTGAATGTCTTCTGAACGAGGATGCC
Source organism: Bos indicus x Bos taurus (assembly GCF_003369695.1). Lineage (NCBI taxonomy): Eukaryota > Metazoa > Chordata > Mammalia > Artiodactyla > Bovidae > Bos > Bos indicus x Bos taurus. The sequence goes on along the minus strand of NC_040088.1, from coordinate 4,738,566 downwards.
ACGGAGACTCTCTGTAAATTTGGCTAGTTGCAAGCATTATATACCTCTGAACAAGTGATCTGGGATAGGCATGAAAAATAAATAAATATATATATCTCGCAAGCTTAAAATGTTATTGAAATAGTAGTTTGATAATTCATATAAACTTTGGTGGGTTAGAGGTAAATTCAAGTCTAAAACAAAGGGGCCTTTGCTACTGAAATGATGTGCTTTTGCTATTTTGTCTATAGAGAACTGGATGTTAGCACATTTCCCAGAACTAAACACCCTAAGGACTAGATCATTTCCGTTTGAAGTGGTTGCATATTTAACCTGCTGTGCAGAGCCTGGTTAATTTTTCCCTTAACTATATTTTTTAATTTCTAATGTGAAGAAGTCTGTCAATTCGGTAGTTTGGGGACCTTGGCTCCTATATGCCCATATTTTATTTTGACTTTTTAAATGTTGTTCCTCTGTTGCTAATTGTAACAGTTTTTCCAAATGCTTCCCCGCCTCGCCTCATTTTCTAAGAAATCAAACCAACTGTTTTTTAGGGGCTGCTTCAACTTACAAAGCGCTGAAGCAATGTTCCTGAATTAAGAAACTGTTAACAATCGATCAGATCTGCGTTTGTCCCTCCTGTGACTTCCACATTTACAAACTCATTCCATTCAGGCATCCCTTAGATGTCATGAAAGGCAGTTCCATCGCCCCTGCTGATGTGGGAGACTCTCTCCCATGTCTTCTTGTCCTCATTCTGAATCTCATTGGAAATCATTCCTTTCTTGTTTGTGTATTTTGTTGGTCTGCTTTTATACCCTTTTAATGTGTTTGAGTAGTGTGAATGATTTTCATTAAAAAAAAAAAAACACCCAAACTAAGAGATTTTTATACACAGGACAGCCTTGTGCACTTTTTATATGAAAGTTTTGGGTTTTCCTTAGTGGGGTTTGTAGGAACACTGCCTACACTTTATGGAAAGCATGTAGTATTCACCTTTGACAGGTAGAGTGTATCTCGATTAATGTTAAGAGGCTATTTATTACTTTGTGATGCATCCACTTAGAACAAGGTAAGAGTAAGGCTGCTAACTTTTCGTTCCTTGCCTGGTTTCGTTCTATGAGGTGCACAGGCACTACGTAGCTTGTATATAAAGACTGAGAATAGTATGAACTACGCGAGTTCCCTGGCTTACGGATGTTGCGCTCAGAGTTATTTATTGATTAATTTTATGGTAGGGCTAGAATGGATACCTTATAACAATTGTGTGCTAGTAAAACAATGAAGAATCGAATGACTCCGTTTTGAAGGATGTTTTCTATGGTAAAAGTATACGAAGTAAAGTTGATTAAATGAAGATCACTGGACTCAGAATACTTCAACGTATTTTGTTCACATCGTACCACTAAACATTATCACTAAACCATTAACTGCACAATGTTAGGTAACACCGTGTACTTTTTGTTGAATTCATAGAAATTCTTCCACTTATTTAACCACTATTTTTTAATGGCATTCCAGGTTTAACATTCTGTTGAGTTTTACAAACTTAACTCTTGAATGGCAAAATGTTAGTAAGTAGAAGGTTACATTTCATTTATATTATGAGCGGTGCAGGGGTTCAACATTTTAAGTAAAAATACTTTCACATACTACCTCTCTTTCTCTCTCTCTCTCTTTTTTTTAACAAAGTTTTAACATCAGAACTGTTCTCTTAGGGGAAGAAATACTTCAGGGCTTGACTTTTTGAACAACTTTTAACTGTAAAAATATAGATCTGTCTTGTATGTATTCATGAAAATGGAAATCAAAGCTGCTAGTGCTTCTTATTTTAACTGTCCCCCCAGAAGTATATGTCAGTGGTCTTTTCAACTGGATGTCTCATTGAAATTATTGGTGAAGTGATTGATTACTAGACATATTGTAAAACCAACAGATCTTGGTTATACAATAAAACGTCAATTCATTGGTAGTCTGAATTGTTTCAAGTGTACCTTATTAACAAAAATATCCGTGGATTCACCTTAAAATTTTATAGTACTAAATGTCAAGCTAACTGTGAATTTTGTTCTGTATCTTAAGTAAGTTTATGATAATGTCCTCATGAGCTATCAACAAAATATATGTACTTTTGTGAACTATGAATTTTCTAATTAAATTTTACATGCAACATGATTTTTACATGAATGATACTTTGTTTAAACTATCAAATGTCAGTATTTTACTACAATTTTATTATAAAATGTACATTATCACTAAATGAACTTTGATTTTAAAAATCAAATTAGCTTTAGTTGTATATTATTTTTTACAAATAAAGATAGACTTGTATAAAGGCTGCTTTCTTGTTTGCAAAAATACATGAAAAGTCGCCCAACGAGTATTTAGCAAGCACCTGAAATAGAAAATGAAAAGGGAGAAAATTGCTACGTTATAACAAGATCCTAGCTTTCTTAACTTTTAAAAGCTCAACACCTAGAATTTCACTGGTTAGGACTCCTCACTGTAATTGCCGATGCCCAGCTTAGGGTTAGGGCATTTAAAGTGTGGTTAAATTCAGAGAATGTAAGAGGTTATACATGATACCCATCCCAGAATTATCACTTAGATGTTTGATTGTTTGAAATTAGACAAAAGTTGTTTCTAAAGTGACAGTTTCTCTTTCAAATTCAAATTCACTTAGTTACACTTTTTATCACCACCCTAGGTATAGGTATTGCCTATATGGATTGGATTCAACTTATACTAAACATCATAAAAGGCCCGAAATAAAACACACCCTCTTCCTGAGCCATTTCTAATTCCGAATTAGTCACCCTGTAATTGGCTAGCTTGATCTCTGCACTAACTTCTCTGCCAGGCAGCATGCAGGATGACAACCAATTCCTTCCCCCAGTTTAAAAACAGCAAATCCGCTAGGTAAAAATTCAACATCATGTACGTAGACCCCACACATCATCCATTGGTGGGGACCAGGAAGAAAAACGTGCAAGGAAAAGCCAACCCATTTCTGGTCATGTGCCGTAACATGCTTGAATTAACGGTCAGCAGCAGCTAGTGATGGCATTTGCTCTGGTTTTCCCATCTTTTAGACTGATGAAAGGTTTAATTATGGGTGACCAAACTTTAAGAGTTACGTGTGTGTGTCAGTGACTTTGGTGGCTGAGGTCTCAACAGTTTGGGGAGAACCTTAGAAGACGTGGAAAGTCTTGACGTTTAAAAGCTAATGTCTTCATCTAGCTGCTTTACAACATTTGATGTGTATTTTATAAATTCATGTTACGAGTTTGTATTTTATTTACAAGCTGTATTTAGGTGCCTTCCCGTTTTAAAAAGCTCTCAGTTCGTGTAATAGGAAATCTTTTTTTCTAGTTCATTATAATTATCTAGTTTGCTGTAATCCCCAGGGATGGATAGCAACGTTATTTAAGATATTATTAGTAAAGGTAACATTTTTTCCATTATACAAATAATACGTAAATTCATTTTTTAAAAAATGCTAAAGTTCTTTTTTTCCATGAAGCATACTGACTCATACGACACTTCGTTACAAAAAAGAAAGTGGCTGAAAGTAAGAGTGACTATAATTGACATTGGGACATTTTTGAGAGTGAACGGATTTGCTATTAATTATGCCAGAAGAGCAGACACAAACTATGTTAAGTGTAATGTGAGTCTCTGTATTAAAGATACTGTAGTATAATGGCTTTGACAAACACTTGTGAAGCACTTTGTTTTCCAGTTGAGAAATTTGCCATGGAAAATACTAGGCTATTTTTTTCCAGGTGGGGAAAAAAGCACTGCATTGATGGCTTGCTTGCTTTCCTATTTTGAAATAATTTCAAACGTAGAACAGAGCTGCATGAAAAGTACAGCCTATACCCTCCACCCAGATCATACCACACTTGTTTTATCTCTGTTTTTCCTGAAACATCTGAGAACTGGTTGCAGAGATCAGAGCCCCTGAGCCCCTGAAGACAAGCATGAGAGAACAAGGATGTTCTCCCACGCATTCCTTTATACAATTGCAGTTTGGTTATCAAATTCAAAAGATCTAACTGAGACAGTCATATGGATTACACAAAAGCCGTACTAGAGTCTCAACGGTTGCCCCCATAACGTCCTCTACAGAGAACTCCTCCCTCCATCCAGCATCTAACCCGAACCAGGCGTCGCATTCACATGTCACATCTCTGGTCTCCTTTAGTCTGAAATAGTTGCTCAGCTTTCTGACCTTTTTCAAAAAGTAGAGACAAATTGTTTTGTAGACTGTCCCTCAATTCGAGTTTGTCTGTTTCCTCATAATTAGATTCAAGTATCTGGCAAGAACACTACGAATGCGATGTTATAGCCTCATATTACCATGCCAGGAGGCACATCGTGTCATTTTATTTCAATATTATTGACGTTAAAACACTTAAAAAACTTCTATTCTTGTGTGTTTCCATTATTCTAATTACTCTTAGGCTGATAAACACCCACGGGACTTAGGAAAGGCATCTGTTTTCAGATCCATTCAATCCACGTTCTTAATTGTTTTCTAATTGGGGAAACAATAGAAAAATGATGAAATGGCATGGATGTTCTTCAGTGCCATTTGTTTAAGCACTTTTGTGGACCCAGTGATTATTTTTTCTGGCACTGACCTGAGTGGAAAGAAACCACCCCAGTGAAACTGAAATCCTGTGGTCATGTTCTCCAGAGAGCTAACGGGAGACTCCCACGTTTGGAGTCTTCTGATTATGAATACCGTAAACCCAGCTCCAATTGCTTCACTAAAAAAAAGATTTATTGGTTCACAGAGCTGAACAGTCAGGGCTAGAACTTCAGCACAGATATGTTAACAGTGCGGCTGGGAGAACCTAATACAGTGAGGGGAACAGCCTGTATTTGCTTGATCCAAACGGGAGCCGCGAAGCCACAGGTGTCTGAGCTGTGGCTGGTGCAACCGAGAAACTAAATGTTTAATGATGCGCACGTGTGTTAGCCGCTCAGTCGTGTCCAGCTCTGCTCGAGGACTGCAGCCCGCCAGGCTCCTCTGTCCACGGGACTCTCCAGGCAAGAATCCTGGAGTGGGTTCCTGACCCAGGGATCGAACCCACGTCTCAAAGTCTCCGGGTCTTTGCAGCCCGGGTCTTCACCACTAGTGCAACCTGGGAAGCCCTTAACTCTGTGTAGTTTTAATTAATTTACTTAAAGTAGCCACATGGAGCGAGTGGCTGCTATATGTTACAACTCAGGCTAGAATCTCCATTTTTTTTCTTTTTAAATTAATTTTTATTGGCATATAGATGACTTATTAGAATCTCTGTTTCTGGTTTTGCTATCCTGTTTGCTACTTTTCTCAGGCAAATGACCCCTTTGTGGTGACAAAAATGTTCTGCAGCAACTCTAGCATACCTTCTGCCATTAACTACCCACCCGGAAGGGAGCCTCCCCTTCCCACGAATGGCAGTCGAGGCCTCAAAGCCCACTCTCCGTGGTCCCGTCCAGTTCCAGACCCACGTCTGGGCGGGCTCGGTGAGCGGCGGTACCTCCAGTAGTCAGGGAGTCAGGGTTCTGTCACCTCACGGAAGAATACTGTTGGTCACGCAGTCGTGTCCGGCTCACGGAAGAATACTGTTAGGCACGCAGTCGTGTCTGGCTTTTGCAACCCCATTCACTGAAGCCCATTCCCTTCTCCAGGGGATCTTACGACCCAGGGATCGAGCTGGGTCTCCTGCGTTGCAGGCGGATTCTTTCCCGTCTGAGCCACCAGGGAAGTCTCGACAGAAGGAGCCTATGAAAGGACAGTGAGCGCGGTGCGTCACTTGCAGCTTTGTTCACGAGTGTTTGGGCGCACCTTTCTCATAAAGGGGAGAGTTAAAAGCATAAGCTGCTGTGCAAAAGGTGCATGGGGACAGACAGCAGCCCTCACCAAGGAACATGGTAAAAGCAGAAACGAAGTTTGGGGGTCCAGTGGGGTGTTCTGAATTTGAAAGGAAGGTTTAAATCTCATAATAGTGACAACATTTGGGGGGGGGTTTCAGGTATTATTGTTTATTTGGCCTGCATTTACCATAACGAAATCGGATACAAATCTAATGTATAAAGAGGACATGAACCCAATAGAAGCTTCAGTCTGACGTGGCAGAGGGACTTCAGGGCCCCTGGAAGTCCAGGGTTTAGGAATCAGTGCTCTCACTGTTGGGACCCTGGGTTTCCAGCCTTGCTCAGGGAACTAAGATCATGCAAGGCCCATGGCACAGCAGGAGAAAAGAAAGAAACGGCAGAAAGTTCAAAGTTTACTACTTTTGAAATATAACACCAGGACAGAATGGTGGTCTTAGCTCTGTTCAGTCACTCAGTCGTGTCTTAACTCTTTGCGACTCCATGAATCGCAGCATGCCAGGCCTCCATTACCAACTCCCGGAGTTCACCCAGATTCACGTCCATCGAGTCACTGATGCCATCCAGCCATCTCATCCTCTGTCGTCCCCTTCTCCTCCTGCCCCCAATCCCTCCTAGTATCAGAGTCTTTTCCAATGAGTCAACTCTTCGCATGAGGTGGCCAAAGTACTGGAGTTTCAGCTTGAGCATCAATCCCTCCAAAGAAATCCCAGGGCTGATCTCCTTCAGAATGGACTGGTTGGATCTCCTTGCAGTCCAAGGGACTCTCAGGAGTCTTCTCCAACACCACAGTTCAAAAGCATCAATTCTTCGGTGCTCAGCCTTCTTCACAGTCCAACTCTCACATCCATACATGACCACAGGAAAAACCATAGCCTTGACCAGACAGACCTTTGTTGGCAAAGTAATGTCTCTGCTTTTGAATATGCTATCTAGGTTGGTCATAACTTTTCTTCCAAGGAGTAAGCGTCTTTTAATTTCATGGCTGCAGTCACCATCTGCAGTGATTTTGGAGCCCCAAAAAATAAAGTCTGACACTGTTTCCACTGTTTCCCCATCTATTTCCCATGAAGTGATGGGACCAGATGCCATGATCTTCATTTTCTGAATGTTGAGCTTTAAGCCAACTTTTTCACTCTCCACTTTTACTTTCATTGAGAGGCTTTTGAGTTCCTCTTCACTTTCTGCCATAAGGGTGGTGTCATCTGCATATCTGAGGTTATTGATATTTCTCCCAGCAATCTTGATTCCAGCTTGTGTTTCTTCCAGTCCAGCGTTTCTCATGATGGACTCTGCATAGAAGTGAAATAAGCAGGGTGACAATATAGAGCCTTGACGAACTCCTCTTCCTATTTGGAACCAGTCTGTTGTTCCATGTCCAGTTCTAACTGTTGCTTCCTGACCTGCATACAGATTTCTGAAGAGGCAGATCAGGTGGTCTGGTATTCCCGTCTCTTTCAGAATTTTCCACAGTTTATTGTGATCCACACAGTCAAAGGCTTTGGCATAGTCAATAAAGCAGAAATAGATGTTTTTCTGGAACTCTCTTGCTTTTTCCATGATCCAGCGGATGTTGGCAATTTGATCTCTGGTTCCTCTACCTTTTCTAAAACCAGCTTGAACATCAGGAAGTTCACAGTTCACGTATTGCTGAAGCCTGGCTTGGAGAATTTTGAGCATTAGTTTACTAGCGTGTGAGATGGGTGCAATTGTGTGGTAGTTTGAGCATTCTTCGGCATTGCCTTTCTTTGGGATTGGAATGAAAACTGACCTTTTCCAGTCCTGTGGCCACTGCTGAGTTTTCCAAATTTGCTGGCATATTGAGTGTAGCAATGGGTAAATGGAATGCCCAAGGGGCTGGTGTGGGGTAGGGTGGGTGGGGCTGGTAAACCAGAGTCTCCCTTTAGACACAGACACACAGCCACGCCGTGGCGTTGTTACCACGTTACCACTCGGGCACATATACGCCCACTGTTGCCAGCTCTTCAAACTTTTAAGGAGATACCAGAGGACTTCCCTGGTGGTCCAGTGGCCAAGACTGCACGCTCCCAGTGCAGGGGACCCAGGTTTGATCCCTGGTCAGGGAACTAGATCTCACATGCAGCAACTGAAGATCCTGCATGCTGCAACTAAGACCCGGCACAACTGGATAAACAAAAATAGATATTTTTAAAAAGACGATATCAGAAATCCAGAATGTCCCATGAGACATCCTGATTTTTAAAACAACTCGTGAGAGAGACCACACAGACCAGCCGGCCCCAGATGCCTGCAGGCTGCCCGTGGCCAGTGCCGTCTCAGAGGCTCGGAACCGTAGACCATCGACGGCTCTCATTCCTTCACCGTGAAACCGTCTCCTGAGGACTGAGTGAGGTAGTGTGTGCAGAGGGTTGAGGACAGTGCCCAGGGATTAATAAGCTGCCACTGGATGTCAGCGGTTCCGTCCGTTCTCAGGGAGATGGCTGAGGCCCAGAGGGATTCGGTGACCAGCCCAGAGCGGTCCTCCAGCAATGTGACTCCAGCGTGGCCCCCAGACAGCAGCTCCAGCTTCACTAGGATGCAAGTTAGAGCTGCCCACGCTCAGGCCCCACCTCTGTTCTGCAGAACAGACTCTCTGCTGGTGGGGCCCGGAGTCTACATTTTAACAAGCTCTCCCCAGGTGCTTCCTGTGTACACGACAGTCTGAAAAGTTCTGAAATCCATCTGTGTCAGTCTTGGCAGAACTGCATTAAGGAACACGGCTTATAAACGCCTCTAAAATTCATAAAGATGTACAGAAACCTTCGTTTTCTCATTGGGCGTATACCGTGCTGTTAACTTGGCAAAAGCAAGCTTCGGTCTCCAGCCCCTTGTGCAAGGGATCCCACTTCCTTAAATTAGTATAATCTGACTTTCCAGAATTGCAGTGTTGATCAAGTATAGTAACTCCCCATAGAAATCATTAGAGGCGTGCAGAAACAAGCCTTGGAAAACTCCGGGCTGGATTTTTGTGTCGGGCTATCCAGCAAAAGGGAAGACAAAAAAGGCTAGAATCTGATGAACAGTCCCACCCACAGATGGTATCAGTATAGCATTCCTTTCCCGTCCCATCCCCCAGCAATGCCTGAGACGACAGTTGAATAGCATTCACGGCATTGTTCCACGCCGACCTGGAGCAGGTTCCACTCGATGAAAGAACAAGGAGCTCTTCTTATGGAACATAAGAGTCCTGTTCCCAGGCTCTCTGTCCTGTACTAGCTTTAAATCTGTGCTGGGTAGTCAGTTGCAAATCAGGTTTTCCCCAACATTCCCAGAAGCCTGCAGCTGGTGTCTCAGGTATGTGCCCCGGGTGACTCAGGTAAAACTCTGTATGCTTAGTGACTCAGAAACGAAATCATTAACTTGGTGAAATGTTACCTGCCGAGCCTGGGTAAAGGGACCTTGAAAAAGAGGGCTTTAGAATGTGGGCCTTCCAATAATGCCGTGATGGTGACAGCATGGGAACAGCAGTCCTGGTCAGTGTTGCTTCCTGGGCGGACCGGTGACTCACCCCAGAATCATTTGGAATCAGAAAGAAGCTCCAGTCAGTCACTCTCAGGAGGAACAATCCGCACCAGGTATCTTACCAAGAAAGCAGATTTCATCTGTGTGAATCTCTATCTGGTAAAGCAGGAAAGCGTGGGAAAGGATTCCTGGTTTAGAAACACACACACAGGTAACTTTTGCTGGGTGGAGGCAAGTCTACTGTTTTATTAGCATTTAAAACCCTCACCAGGAATTCAAGTGGATGCTAGGCTTATTATTCAGATATTTGAAATGAAGATAAAATGGACGAACAGCTTTAACGGTGCGATATGTTGAACACTGCACAACATGTATTAACCAACTGGACAATCGTGGGGTGACATAACCATACACTTAGGAGCACAGGTACAGGGAAGAGCCCTGGCATTAAATGGAAAACCCACCATTCAGGCCTGAACAGAAGTCCTTGGCTGCTGACAGAATCTCCCCTTGACTTCAGACTTGAGATATACCGAGCGAGTCTGTCAGACACACACAGACAGCTTTTAACTAGTTGATTTTTAACCTGAGTACATGCATTTACACACACACACACATCTAGTCTGCTGGCACGTGGAATTAACATTAACGTACTGAAAAAAAAAGATTAAAAGGGACTTCCTGGGAGTCCAGTAGATAAGACTCTGCATTTCCACTGCAAGGGGCACAGTTTCAATCCCTGGTTGGGTTGGGGAACTAGGATCTTGCAGCCCACCTGGTGTGGCCCTAAATAAAAAAAATTTAAAAGTCTATAACATTAACATAATGTACACTTCTGGCACAAAATGCCATACAAAATGCCAGAAGTAGAAATGTTAGTTGCTCAGTTATGTCCGACTCTGTGACCCCATGGACTGTAGCCCCCAGTCTCCTCTGTCCACAGAATTCTGCAGGCAAGCATGCTGGAGTGGGTTGCCATTCCCTTCTCCGGGGGATCTTCCCAAGCCAGGGATCAAACCCGGGTCTCCTGCATTGGCAGGGTAATTCTTTACCATCTGAGCCACCAGGGAAGCCCACAAAATGCTACGCAATACTTGAAAAGTAACTTCAAACAAATCTCACCCCGAAATGGCCATTGTAATAATTTTCCAGTCCCCTGTGGAAAACAAGAGTAAAACCTTTGCAATAAAATCGTCACAGTTTCATTGCTGCCCATGAAGGTTCTTCTAGCGAGCTGGCCTCCACGGCCTCCCTCTGCCCCCGTAGGGCCTGGCTGGTGCTCCCAGGGCCCGTGCCCAGTGGGGCTGGCGTGTGCCTCCATCAGCCAAGCCGACAGGGGAGGGAGAGGAAGTAAACAGGGAAGGGAGAGAGCCAGGAGAGGAGGCCGAGTGGCCGGGAAGCTGGCCAAATGGCAGAGGGCTGAATGGGCTACATCAGCTTCTGACAGCGCCTCAGATATCCCCGATGTCCTGTCCCGCTGCTGCCTGAATGCCAGGGGAACACAAAACCCCTCTGCCTGGTCGTCACCGAGAATTCATAAATGTTGCTTTTTAAAACAGCACGTTTAGCAGAGCAAAATGTTCATGATTTTGAAGGACGAAAAGCTAGAGACAGAAGGTGAGGTCACCTTGACGTCTCTTAATCAAGTTGTGAAGTTCAAGTTCAGCCTGCCAACTTCTTGTTTTAATCATGGTTAGCGTTTTTCCTCTTTTGCAGGATTTACGCTTGAATGTCGAAGACTTTAGGAGGGAGGCAAGATACAAGACTGATGATGCTTAAGATCGGACTGGGGGGTTTTCTTTCCCTCTCCTCTTTTAGCCTTGCAAAGACAAATAATGGTTAAGGATGGATAAAATATTTAACAGTGACCATGCATAATTTATTCCTGAGTTGTTGCTTATTTCCAGCTGAATAGTTCGCTCTCAATTAGGACTTCTCAGAACCGCCGTGTCTCCTTGACAAACTGACATTAGGCTTATTTTCACTCTTTTCTTCCTAAAGCTAATTGTTTTTAATCTGTGTTGTGGTTGTTGAAGTACTCATTCCTAGATGTTCTTTTTATCAATAACAAAAATCAAAACTGGAGGCAAAGTTTTTTTTTTTTTTTTTTTTAATATTTATTCCTGGGTCTTACTCAGCTTACTCAGAGCTTCAGAGACAATCTGGGAAAGACAGAAGTATACTTGCATATATAACTGCCTCTTCTGTGTGCTTAGCAGCTCAGCTGTGTCCGACTCTGAGACCCAGTGGACTGTAGCCCACCAGGCTCCTCTGACTCTGGGATTCTCCAGGCAAGAATACCGGAGTGGGTAGCCATTCCCTGCTCCAGGGGATCTTCCCAACCCAGGGATCGAACCCAGGTCTCCTGCATTGCAGATGGATTCTTTACTGTCTGAGCTATCAGGGAATGAAATTATGTACGCAAGACCGGCTAAGGAAGCTGTGTGTCCAGTGAAGTAATATATGACTTCAGAAGAAATTTTAGGGAAAAAGGCATATAAAAAAAAAATCTGTCCCCTCTCCCTAAAAAAAGCACTATTCAGAAATAACCACTCAAGTTTTTTGGCATGTATGCACATCAATATATGCTTATTACCTAATGTGTGTTTCGATGGAAATAGGATGTTGCACACATATAAATTATCTGCAGTTTGCTTTCTTCAGAGGACAATGTATTTGAATGTCTTTGTTCTGTCAGTACAGCTCTGCATCACTTATAATGGCTTCCTCGTTCTTTGTTATATAGATGAACTTTCATTTTATAAAACCCAATTCCCTATCATTTGCTGCTTCTATTTTTTTCACAATTATAAACAGTGTTGTGGTAAACAGCTTTGTAAATACATCTTTTTATTCTACGTTCAATTAGTTCCTTAGGATAGATTTCTAGAAGAGGAATCATTAGATCAATATGTATGTATTTTTTGTTTTTGGAGGTGGGGGCCATTGGTTCCTGAATATATCCAATTCCCTTCTGGGAAGGTTGTTCTAATTTACATCCTCACCAGAGATATGCGTGAGTTGTTTTCCCACTCCAAAACACCTGATTTATTACTTTTATGCTCTTCCTAACTTCACTTCAGTTCAGTTTAGTTGCTCAGTCGTGTCCAACTCTTTGCGACCCCGTGAATCACAGCACACCAGGCCTCCCTGTCCATCACAAACTCCTGGAGTTCACTCAGACTCACGTCCATCGAGTCAGTGATGCCATCCAGCCATCTCATCCTCTGTCATCCCCTTCTCCTCCTGCCCCTAATTCCCTCCCAGAATCAGAGACTTTTCCAATGAGTCAACTCTTCACATGAGGTGGCCAAAGTACTGGAGTTTCAGCTTGAGCATCAATCCCTCCAAAGAAATCCCAGGGCTGATCTCCTTCAGAATGGACTGGTTGGATCTCCTTGCAGTCCAAGGGACTCTCAAGAGTCTTCTCCAACACCACAGTTCAAAAGCATCAATTCTTCGGTGCTCAACCTTCTTCACAGTCCAACTCTCACATCCATACATGACCACAGGAAAAACCATAGCCTTGACTAGACGAACCTTTGTTGGCAAAGTAGTGTCTCTGCTTTTGAATATGCTATCTAGGTTGGTCATAACTTTCCTTCCAAGGAGTAAGCGTCTTTTAATTTCATGGCTGCAGTCACCATCTGCAGTGATTTTGGAGCCCCCAAAAATAAAGCCTGACACTGTTTCCACTGTTTCCCCATCTATTTCCCATGAAGTGATGGGACCGGATGCCATGATCTTCATTTTCTGAATGTTGAGCTTTAAGCCAACTTTTTCACTCTCCACTTTCACTTTCATCAAGAGGCTTTTTAGTTCCTCTTCACTTTCTGCCATAAGGGTGGTGTCATCTGCATATCTGAGGTTATTGATATTTTTCCCGGCAATCTTGATTCCAGCTTGTGTTTCTTCCAGTCCAGCGTTTCTCATGATGTACTCTGCATAGAAGTGAAATAAGCAGGGTGACAATATACAGCCTTGACGTACTCTTTTTCCTATTTGGAACCAGTTTGTTGTTCCATGTCCAGTTCTAACTGTTGCTTCCTGACCTGCATACAGATTTCTCAAGAGGCAGGTCAAGTGGTCTGGTATTCCATCTTTTGAAGAATTTTCCACAGTTTATTGTGATCCACATAGTCAAAGGCTTTGGCATAGTCAATAAAGCAGAAATAGATGTTTTTCTGGAACTCTCTTGCTTTTTCCATGATCCAGTGGATGTTGGCAATTTGATCTCTGGTTCCTCTGCCTTTTCTAAAACCAGCTTGAACCTCCGGAAGTTCACGGTTCACGTATTGCTGAAACCTGGCTTGGAGAATTTTGAGCATTACTTTACTAGCATGTGAGATGAATGCAATTGTGTGGTAGTTTGAGCATTCTTTGGCATTGCCTTTCTTTCCTAACTTAGTAGGGGGGAAAAGCATGTCTTTATTTTACTTTAAATATCTTTGGCTATTAATCTGAAGGACTTTTAAAAAATTGTTTATTGGTATTTCTTCTTTTATTAGCTTCTCTATTTGGGTCATTTACAAAACATTTTAAAAACTGAGATATCAGGGAATTTTTTTGGTAGTCTAGGTAAGGTAGGATAAGACTCCATGCTCCCAATGCAGGGGACCTAGGTTTGATCCCTGGTTGGGGAAATAAGAACCCACATGCCACAAATAAGAGCTGCCACTAAAGATCCTGCGTGCCATGACTAAGACCCAGTGCAACCAAATAAATAAATAAAATATTTTTTTTAGTTAAAAATGAGTTATTGGTCTTTCCTTAACATGTTTTATAGATTAAGGAAGTAAACCTTTTGGTCATCATTTTTTCCTAACTAGTCATTTGCTCCTTACTATGTTTATCATAGTAAGAATCGCCTGCCAAGCAGGAGATGGAGGTTCTGTCCCTGGGTCAGGAAGAATCCCTGGAGGAAGGCGTGACAGCCCACTCCAGTAATCTTGCCTGGAGAAATCCGTGGACAGAGGAGCCTGGTGGGCTGCAGTCCACGGGGTCGCAAAGAGATGGACATGACTTAGGACTAAACAGTAGCGGCATGTTTATCATTGGTTTTTGTATTTATCCTGTAGGAATTTATTATTTTCCATGGTAAAATCCTTTATTCGTTTCTCTAGTAGTTTCCCTCACAAATTATATAAATGTTTACCCAACTTTTATCCTAAGTTCTATCCTTCTATGACTGTTCTTACCTTTAAATATTTAATCCATCTGATAATTATCTGGCCATCAGGCAAAAGTAAGGATCTGAGTTTTTTTTTTTTAATGCTCCATTGATTATTCTCACATAATGTGCTGAATGAGACGCTGCTTTTCACTGAACTGTAATTCCACTTTAATCATTTGCTGATTTCTTAGATGTCCTTGGGTTTGTTTTAGCCAAATCACTGACTTGTTTCTCTGTCTTCTTTGGGGCTGTTTCATGCTGTTTTGATTACTGAAGCTTCAAAATACATTTTAGCGTCTACAGAGCAAATCCTCTTCTTCCTCCTCAAGAATTTACTTTTTACAAAATCAGTTATTCGGATGAAAAATAAATGCACATGACTCAAACAACCAAAAAAGTTTTTAAAAGTATATGGTCTAAAGAAAACGGCAGCCTCCAAAGGGCTCCCACCAGCGAGAACTGCCCAGAGCTGCTGCTGCCCGCATCTGTCCACGCGGCGAGCCCCAGCTGCGCCTCCCCACCCAGCCTCTGCAGGAGACCCCCCGGTATCAGGGGGTGATACAGCCGTGATTCCACTGAACGGGGAGTTAGAGCTGCCACTCAAGCGCTTCAGATTCGGGGCTTTCCTGGTGGCTCAGTGAGTAAGAATCCACCTGCCGATGCAGGGGGCACAAGCTCCAGCCCGATCCGAGAAGATCCCACACGCCACACAGCAACTGCACCCCTGTACCGGCCACCGCAGCTGCAATCTAGGCCCCGGGAGCCGAAACCATGGAGCCCGCCCGCTCTAGAGCCTGTGCTGTGCTGTAAGAGACGCCGCCGCAGTGAGAGGCCCGTGTACCCCAGCTAGAGAGTAGCCCTGCTCACCCAGCTAGAGAAAGCCGGCTCGCAGCAGGGAGGACCCAGTACGGCCAAAAATAAACGAATAAATATTAAATTATTTAAAAAATCAGATTCCTCATGCCTCTGGAACAACAGGCAAAGGAAGGAATTGCGGTGTGAGCTGGCATAGTTGATCCTCATTACCAAGTGGACACTAGTCTACTATTCCAAAATGGGGGGGGATTACCTGGCATAGAAACACTTCTGCTACTTGAAATGAGTCACCCATGAAGTGAATGGAAGGACACCCAGTTCAGTCAGTCGCTCAGTCGTGTCTGACTCTTTGCGACCCCATGAACCGCAGCACGCCAGGCCTCCCTGTCCATCACCAACTCCCAGAGTCCCCCCAAACCCATGTCCATCGAGTCAGGGATGCCATCCAACCATCTCATCCTCTGTTGTCCCCTTCTCCTCCTGCCTTCAATCTTTCCCAGCATCAGGGTCTTTTCCAATGAGTCAGCTCTTCACATCAGGTGGTCAAGCTATTGGAGCTTCAGCTTCAGCATCAGTCCTTCCAGTGAATATTCAGGACTGATCTCCTTTAGGAGGGACTGGCTGGATCTCCCTGCAGTCCAAGGGACTCTCAAGAGTCTTCTGCAACACCACAGTTCACTACTGCCCAATAAAAACAATTGAAAGCTAAATAGAGGATGTCTTCTCTCTCCTCCTCCCTGGCTGTGGGGATGTTTTAAGTTTAGCCAACTGGTGCCCCCACCTGCCACCTGAAGGTGACCGAAAGAACCTGCAACATTTGGAGATGTTTATGGCGGCAGCAGCAGAACCAGGAGGTTTCCCATTCATGCCACTCCTGCAGCCTGACCCTGGGCTATGCTCTCAGCTGCCTGACCTCTTCACTCTTGCACATCTTTCATGCCTGGTGCTTCAGCTTTCTTCTCAGTTCTGTGAGGTCCCAGAAATCCTTCCAGTAAATTTCTTTTTTGCTTAAAAAAAAAAAAAAGTACACGGTGAAAACACTTGCACCTCCTTTGGTTCCCAGTTTACCCAACAGTGTCCATTCCCTCAGGTAACACTTATGATTTGTTTCTTGCTTATCTCTCCATAGACGTTTTTAAGATAAACCACACAGTACGGAAATGCATTATGTTTCCTCTTCTTATTATATAAAAATAGCATTTTCCACCCTTTGCTTCTCTCATTTAATGTATTTTGGTAATCTTCCCACATCACTAGATAAAAATCTTCCCCATTCATTTTATCTCTATTCTTTTTTCTAAAGACAAACTTTAAATTGTGGCGTTATCTTAGAGTCACAGGAAGGTTTCACAGCATCACCCAGCTCCCTCTGATGCAAACATGTTACACCACCACGGTACATTTGTCAAAACTAGAAATTAACATTGGTACGTGTCTTCATCTGCTGAGGTTGCCATAACAAAATACCACAGGCTGGGTGGCTTGAACAATAGAAGTGTACTGCCTCACAGTTGTGGAGTTTGGAAGTCCAAGATCAAGGTGCTGGCGTGGCTTACTTCAGGAGGGCTGCTTCTCTCTGTGCCCTCACGTGGCCTCTCCTCTGTGCAAGAGAGAGGGGGCTCGAGCTCGAGTGCATGTCTTCTCATAAAGACCTAAAGGCACAGATCTTATAGGATCAGGGCCACACCCTTACGATCTTAGTTCAGTTCAGTTCAGTTCAGCCGCTCAGTCATGTGTCTGAGTTCAAAAGCATCAATTCTTCGGCGCTCAGCCTTCTTCACAGTCTAACTCTCACATCCATACATGACCACAGGAAAAACCATCGCCTTGACTAGACGGACCTTTGTTGGCAAAGTAATGTCTCTGCTTTTGAATATGCTATCTAGGTTGGTCATAACTTTCCTTCCAAGGAGTAAGCATCGTTTAATTTCATGGCGGTTATTTCCTTAGAGGCCCCGTCTCCAGATATACCCACACTAGGGGTTAGAGCTTCAATATATGAACTTGAGAAAGGGGAAGAGGATCAACTATTCAGTCTATACCAGGACATTCCTACTCACTGAACTTTAGACTTTATTTGAATTTCACCATTTTCCCAATAATATCTCCTTTCTGTTCCAGGATCTAGTCCAGGATACCATACTGCATTTAATCTCCATTCATGTTTTGAACCCTGGTTTGGGGAACTAAGATCCCACATGCTGCGTGGTGTGGCCAAAAACATTTTTTAAAAAATAAAAAAGAAAGAGATTCTTCTGGCTTCTAATTCACATTTCTTGAGGAATAGTGGTTCCAAGTCATTGGACAGATTGGCTGAACCAGAATCTGCATTTCACCAAAATCCCCAGGAGATGCATCATTCACCTGATACACTGAAGTTTAGGAAGCAGTGATCTAGAGGTTCAGCAGCCTCTAGTGATCTAGAGGTGAGCTTCAGCCAGAGCAGAAACCCCATCTGTACTGTCCCTGAGTACTGGGGTACAGTCTGGGAGGTGGTGCCCAGCTCTGCTTGAAGTGCCCCCACACTCCTGGAGCCTATCTGCTGATTCACATGCAGCTCAACTTGAGACGCGTCCCCCACTTTGAGATGAAACTCCCCCCCTTAGTAACACCTTTGTGCGCGTTTCCCCCCCTTAGTAACACCTTTGTGCGCGCTTCCCCCCCTTAGTAACACCTTTGTGCGCGTTTCCCCCCCTTAGTAACACCTTTGTGTGCGCTTCCCCCCCTTAGTAACACCTTTGTGCGCGCTTCCCCCCTAGTAACACCTTTGTGCGCGTTTCCCCCCCTTAGTAACACCTTTGTGTGCGCTTCCCCCCTTAGTAACAACTTTGTGCGCGTTTCCCTCCCCTAGTAACACCTTTGTGCGCGCTTCCCCCCCTTAGTAACACCTTTGTGCGCGCTTCCCCCCCCTAGTAACACCTTTGTGCGCGTTTCCCCCCCCCCTTAGTAACACCTTTGTGTGCGCTTCCCCCCCTTAGTAACAACTTTGTGCGCGCTTCCCCCCCTTAGTAACAGCTTTGTGCGCGCTTCCCCCCCCGCTGTGTAAAACATTCCCACGAGCTCAGAGGCCTTCAGTCCACACACACGTGTCACCTGAGTTTCGGGGGGTCAGAAGTCTAGGTACAGTTACACATCCAGGTCACTTGTGGGTAGAATATTCATTTTCTGCATCTGTAGGACTGAGGCCCTGGACTCTGGAGGCACCAGCCTTTCCTGCCCGTGGCCCCCAGGGCATGGAGCACAACATGGCCGCTCACCTTCCTCCAGGCCAGCGGGAGAATGCCTCCCTGAGTCGTTCCAGCTCTGACCTCTAAAGCCGCTTTAAGGGCGCCTCTGATTAGGTGAGGTCCACCCAAGATAAGTTCCTTTTTGATTAACTACCAAGACACCTTAAAGAACAGGGCTTCCCTGGTGGCTCAGATGGCAAAGAATCTGCCTGCAATGCCAGAGACCCAGGTCCATTCTCCTGGAGTAGGAAAGGGCAGCCCACTCCAGTATTCTTGTCTGGGAAATCCCATGGACAGAGGAGCCTGGAAGGCTACAGTCCGTGCAGTCACAAAGAGTGGGACATGACTGAATGACTTTCACCTACTTCTTTAGCAAGTCAACTAACCAGTAACCTCATCACGGGAAGGCTAGCCCACTATCTCCTCTGGTTCCACCCATACGTGGGGATGAGGTGCGGTCCACCGGTGGGCTGGAATTCCACACAACTCCAGAGCGTGCCATGCACGCTATCGTCTGTGAGTGGCGTCCTGGAGTTTTGCAATGACCAGCCTGCACAGCCAGGCAGGTGGGAGTGCTCTGAATTTTCGTGTTCCTGGCCCAGTTGTTCTTTTCTCAGAAGCCCCACAGAACTCCTTGATGCCTTCCTGGCAATATTCCTTTAGATAATCCAAACTTTCTCCCGGCAAAACAGCTCCAGCCCCTTCAAACTGTCATCACATGTCATAAAGTCACATGACCATCACATGATATCAGTTCAGTTCAGTTGCTCAGTCGTGTCCGACTCTCTGCGACCTCATGGACTGCAGCACGCTAGGCTTCCCTGTCCATTACCTACTCCTGGAGCTTGCTCAAACTCATGTCCATCGAGTCAGTGATGCCATCCAACCATCTCATCCTCTGTTGCCCCCTTCTCTTCCTGCCTTCAATCTTTCCCAACATCAGGGTCTTTTTTAATGAGTCAGTTCTGCACATTAGGTGGCCAAAGTATTGAGCTTCAGCATCAGTCCTTCCAATGAATATTCAGGACTGATTTCCTTTAGGATGGACTGGTTGGATCTCCTTGCAGTCCAAGGGACTCTCAAGAGTCTTCTCAAACACCACAGTTCAAAAGCATCAATTTTTTTGGTGCTCAGCTTTCTTTACGGTGCAAGTCTCATATCCATGCATGACTACTGGAAAAACCATAGCTTTGACTAGACAGACCTTTGTCGCAAAGTAATGTCTCTGCTTTTCAATATGCTGTCTAGGCTTGTCATAGCTTTTCTTCCAAAGAGCAAGTGTCTTTTAATTTCATGGCTGCAGTCACCATCTGCACTGATTTTAGAGCCCAAGAAAATAAAGTCTGTCACTGTTTCCACTGTTTCCCCATCTATTTGCCGTGAAGTGATGACCCGATGGGACTTCCCTGGTGGCTCAGACGGTAAAGTGTCTGTCTACAATGCGAGAGACCTGGACTCAATCCCTGGGTCGGAAAGATTCCCTGGAGAAGGAAATGGCAACCCACTCCAGCACTCTGGTCTTGAAAATGACCTGATAAACAGTAGGCCACAGGTTCCTCTGTCTATGGGATTCTCTGGGCAAGAATACTGGAGTAGGTTGCCATTTCCTCCTCCAGGGCATCTTTCCGACCCAGGGATTGAGCCCACATCTCTTACATCTCCTGCATTGGCAGGCGGGTTCTTTACTACTAGTGCCAGCTGAGAAGTCCCATGAACATCACATCGGTCATAAACTGACTTTATGTTCAGTTTGTCTCAACAGTTGTTGTTTAGTCGCTAAGTTGTGTCTGACTCTTTTGCGACCCCATGGACTGTAGCCCGCCAGGCTCCTCTGTCCATGGGATTTTCCAGGCAAGAATACTGGAGTGGGCTGCCATTTCCTTCTGCGGGATCTTCCTGACCAGGGATCGAACCTGGGTCTCCTGCACTGCAGGTACGTTCGTTACCACTGACCTACCGGGAAGCCCTGGCCTGGACAGACATTTATTAAATGCGTTCTTGGTGACCAAATCCTTGTCACCATCAGCTATGTTACCTATCTGGCCATTTTCTCTGTCCTCCCTGGAAAACACTCTAGTTTGTCAATATTCCACTTATAATGTAGGATTTATTGAGCAATTACTCTACGCCAGCCAGTGCTTAAAGCAGTTGACGTAGATTGTCTCATTGAATCATGTCAGCAGCACCATGAAGTTGTATCATGTCACTTTATTGATGAGGAAATTCAGGCACAGAGAAGTTACGTAACTCCACCGAGATCACACAGCTTTTGGAGGCTGGCACGCAGACAGCCTGACTCTAGAGGCTGTGCTGTTAGTCACTGTCCCAGAGGTTCACTCTGAACCTGGCAGGGGCCCTTCAGGAGCCAGAAGACTGTCCACGTCTCACTCCTTGTCCTGCATTCTGTATGTTTTAATTAAAGCCTCCTCATTCTCATTGCCTTTACAGCAACTGTGTTATTTCACTGTGTTTAAGTTATATTTAAAATCAATTAAAAAATTCTGTCGGGCTTCCCTGGTGGCACAGTGGTAAAGAATCTGCCTGCCAATACAGGAGACAAGGGTTTGATCCCTGATCAAGAGAGATTAAAAACCTATCTTTTGGGCTTCCCTGGTGGTCCAGTGGTTAAGAATCCACCTTGCAATGCAAGGGACACCGGTTCGATCCCTGGTCTGGGAAGATCCCACATGCTGCGGAGCAGCTAAGCCCGTGCGCCACAACTGCTCAGCCTGTGCTCTAGAGCCCAGGAACCGCAACTTCTGGGGCCCACACACCTCGAGCCGCTGCTCCGCTACAAGAGAAGCCGCCGAATGAGAACCGCTTGCACCACGAGAGTGGCGCCTCCTCATGCAACCAGAGAAAAGCCCTCGCGGTGAAGACCCAGCAGAGCCAAAAGTAAACAAACAAAATTATTATTTTTTAAGAAGTCTAAAAAAAATTCTCTCTGTCACGCTATAGATGAGGTTTCTCATGTCCTCAATAATCTTCAAAAAAGTAAATGCTTCTTCTTCATTCTTTGCTAAACTTCATTGTTACAGCCAGAGGCCCCTCTTGGCTCATTGTCCACTGCTGGTATGCCTGCAGGCTTCACATAGAGCAGAATCTCATTTACCGAGAGCCTACTGTGTAGACAATGCTGTACCATGTAATGCCAAGGACAGCAAAGGGCCTCTGAACCCTAGTGAAAAGAGACACAGGCTCCTAAAGCAGAAAAACAAATATACTCCCATGTCCCAAATAGTCTGACGAATATTGTTTTACCAGGGCACTTCATTTTCTAACTTCAGATCTATCTCAATGTGATACAAGAGAAAGAGCCATGGGCTTGAAACCCAACCCCACTTAGTTATATGCATGGGCCTGGGCCACAGTTTCCTGAGCCTCAGTTTTCCCAGCTGCAAAACAGAAAATCAAGTCCACAATTCTTTTTTTTTTTTTTGATACTTTTAAAGTCCAGGGACGGAGAAGACAATGGCACCCTACTCCAGTACTCTTGCCTGGAAAATCCCATGGATGTAGGAGCCTGGTAGGCTGCAGTCCATGGGGTTGCTAAGAGTCGGACACGACTGAGCGACTTCACTTTCTCTTTTCACTTTCATGCATTGGAGAAGGAAATGGCAACCCACTCCAGTGTTCTTGCCTGGAGAATCCCAGGGACGGGGAAGCCTGGTGGGCTGCCGTCTATGGGGTCACACAGAGTCGGACACGACTGAAGTGACTTAGCATAGCATAGCAAAATCCAGGGAACAAAACCATTTGCTTTTTTCTCCATCGGGCCAGCAGAAATGTGATGACCAGCAAAACCTAAGCCGAACTGGCATGAGACTTATTTAAGACCTCCAATTAGCTCATGGAAGGTGAATGCTGACACATTCTGCTGAGAAATACAGCAGATAACAGGGTGATAACAGGGTGTTGACCCTTCCAAAACCTGGGAGCCCTGATGCTGAAACCCGCTGGCCCCAAGGGTTTTGCATTAGGAATGGTGGGCCTGTAATACCCAGTTCGGCCTCTGGCCAGCAGGAGAATTTGCAGAAGACCCTAAGCTCATGCCTGGGTCACCTGAGTCCTGCCCCTTCACACTTTCCTGGGCAGCATCTTCCCTCCAGCGTCTGTTTAAATGGAGGCAGAACAAACAGCCTGGGACCCACATTTCAGTAACTTGTTCAGTTGTTAAATCATGTCTGACTCTTTGTGACTCCACAGACTATAACGACCAAGCTCTTCCGTGCATGGGATTTCCCAGGCAAGAATACTGGAGTGGGCTGCCATTTCCTTCTCCAGAGGATCTTCATGACCCAGGGATCGAACCCTGGTCTCCTGCATTGGCAGGCAGATTTTTTTTTTTTTAACCACTGAGCCACCAGAGAAGCCTCATATTTCAGTAGCTAGAGGGGTAAAATCTCCTCTTTCCTCTAAACCCATGATTCTCCTCTCACTTCCCAGGACACATGCAGCGCTAGCCAGAAAGCCAAACGACGCTTAGGGAGCACTTTGAACCTTGACCCTTGGCCTCTTGCCTCCAAAGCTACAAGACCCTTTGTGTAGCTCTGTTGCAGAAAGAAAAGCCACAGTGAAAAACGGATCAAATTCCTGGGGAGAATTAGAAGCCTTCTTTCACAGAGAAAGAATGGGATGTGCTGTCTTCCATTACTATAGAGAGATCATTTCAAAACTGTGTTCGAAAAAATGCTTTTAAAGCCTGGCTTTTCACTGTGCTTCTCTCAAGAGGGGTTGTGTTCTAAATCGTTTTGCTGGTGGGGAGGCAGAGATGCTGAGCAGGAGGGCGACTTCAAATTTTAGAGAAACGTGCTTATTGAGGACAGACTTGTATGTGCAAAGGCAGTCACTAGATTCCTATGGTAAGCCCCCCAAACGGCCGATGTGGGCTCTGCCTCGGGAACTTCCTGTCTGACGGTGGCCTTACAACTTAGCAGAAGGTACGAGGTAGCAGAAGGTAAGCTTAAAAGGCCCATCTGTTTGGGGGTCAGAAAACGGACCATGGGAGAACGGCCTCGAAGACTAGGCGGAAACGCAGGGAGGATAGTCGGCCCCGGGGCAGCTGAGGCCTCCAACATAGACACATGGTACTCTGACGTGGAGCCCGGCAGACGTGGGGCGTGTTCAGGGGACCCCGGGGGCAGAACCCAGAACCTTCACGGACCGAGAAGTCAGAGAAAGACTGAGGCCAAGTGAGGAAGAATGTGCCAACGAGGGCATCTCATTAACTGCCATGTCACAGTGCAGGCCCATGGCTTCCTAAGCTTTCCTTTCCTATCGAGAGAAGCCGCAGCTGAATGTCTGTGCAGACTGTCAAAGGGCACCATATTGAAAGATACAGACATTTAAGCATAGTTCAGTTCAGTAGCTCAGTCGCGTCCGACTCTCTGCGACCCCATGGACTGCAGCACGCCAGGCTTCCCTGTTCATCACCAACTCCCAGAGCTTGCTCAAACTCATGTCCATCGAGTTGGTGATGCCATCCAACCATCTCATCCTCTGTCGTCCCCTTCTCCTCCCGCCTTCAATCTTCCCCAGCATCAGGGTCTTTTCTAATGAGTCATTTCTTCACATCAGGTGGCCAGAGTACTGAGCTACAGCATTAGTCATTCCAATAAATATTCAGGACTGGTTTCCTTTAGGATGGACTGGTCAGATCTCCTTGCAGTCCGTCCAAGGGACTCTCAAGAGTCTTTTCCAGCACCACAGTTCAAAACCATCAGTTCTTCAGTGCTTAACTTTCTTTGCAGTCCAACTCTCACATCCATACATGACTACTGAAAAAACCATAGCTTTCACTAGATGGATCTTTATTGGCAAAGTAATGTCTCTGCTTTTTAGTACGCTGTCGAGGTTGGTCATAGCTTTTCTTCCAAGGAACAAGCGTCTTTTAATTTCATGGCTGCAGTCACCATCTGCAGTGATTTTGGAGCCCAAAAAATAAAGTCTGTCACTGTTTCCATTGTTTCCCCATCTATTTGCCATGAAGTAATGGGACCGGATGCCATGATCTTCGTTTTCTGAATGTTGAGTTTTAAACCAGCTTTTTCACTCTCCTCTTTCACTTTCATCAAGAGGCTTTTTAGTTCCTCTTCGCTTTCTGCCATAAAGTGGTGTCATCTGCATATCTGAAGTTATTAATGTTTCTTCCAGCAATTTGGTTCCAGCTTATGCTTCATCCAGCCCAGCGTTTCTCATGATGTCCTCTGCATAGAAGTTAAATGAGCAGGCTGACAGTATACAGCCTTGACGAACTCCTTTCCCAATTCGGAACGAGTCCATTGTT
This sequence comes from Bos indicus x Bos taurus, assembly GCF_003369695.1. Classification (NCBI taxonomy): domain Eukaryota; kingdom Metazoa; phylum Chordata; class Mammalia; order Artiodactyla; family Bovidae; genus Bos; species Bos indicus x Bos taurus. The sequence continues at coordinate 4,713,713 of NC_040088.1, read as the reverse complement.
CCGTGTCCAGTTCACTGTTGCTTCCTGACCTGCATACAGATTTCTCAGGAGGCAGGTCAGGTGGTCTGGTAGTCCCATCTCTTCAAGAATCTTCCACAGTTTGCTGAGCATTTAAGCATGGTGATGTGCAATATAACATATCTGTGAATGTCTTCTTTTGGGCCAGGCTATAACAAAACACCTTTGGAAAAGGCGATGGCACCCCACTCCAGTACTCTTGCCTGGAAAATCCCATGGACAGAGAAGCCTGGTGGGCTGCAGTCCATGGGGTCGCGAAGAGTCGGACACGACTGAGCGACTTCACTTTCACTTTTCACTTTCATGCATTGGAGAAGGAAATGGCAACCCACTCCAGTGTTCTTGCCTGGAGAATCCCAGGGACGGGGGAGCCTGGTGGGCTGCCGTCTATGGGGTCGCACAGAGTCGGATGTGACTTAGCAACTTAGCAATAACAAAACACCTTAGCCTGCATGGCTTATAAACAACAGCCATTTATTTCTTACAGATCAGGAGACTATAAGCTCAGAATCAGGGAGCCAGCAGGGTCAGGTTCTGGTGAGGGCCTGCTTCCAGGGTTCAGGCTGCTGACTCCTCCACACGTCCTCAAACGGCAGAAAGGGCAGGGAGCGCTCTCGGGGTCTCTTTTTCTTTTTTTCTTATTGTGTGCGTGTACACACACATATGCGTGTGTGTGTATATATATACTTATATACACACACACATGCTTATGTGAGGCTTTCCTGGTGGCTCAGAGGGTGAAGAGTCTACCTGCAATGTGGGAGTCACAGGAGCAATCCCTGGTTCGATCCCCAGGAAGATGCCCTGGAGAAGAGAATGGCTATGCGTTCCAGTATTCTTGCCTGGAGAATTTCATGGACAAAGGAACCTGGTGGGGTATACAGTCCATGGGGTCACAAAAAGTCGGACAGGACTGAGCAACTAACACTTTCACTTTTCACACGTACGTGTGTGTGTGTGTGTGTGTGTATCTCCCTCCGGAGCTCCTGCGTCTTGGTGGCAACCGTGTGGAGGTGATGCGGTGCAGATCTCCTTGTACACTAGATGCCCCAGCCTGGGCTTCCTGGCTCACCTCTGTGAGCGCGCTACAGCAGGGAAGGGCTCCACCCTCATGATCTAACCACCTCCCAAAGTCCCCACCTCCAGAGACCATCACCTTGGGGTTAGGATTTCAACGTATGAACTCGGGACACACACATTCAGCCCATAGGGTCAAGCTCCATGGCAGGGCCAGCACTCAGGTGAGGCAGGAGGGATGCCCAGGACACACCCACCACCAAAGGGAGACCCTCGCTCCCGGGGGCTGCTCCTGAGCAGGAGGCCCCTTAAACAGACTGTCTTCCAGGGGTCTCTCTTGCCTCCTGCAGGTCCGAGCTCTGCTCTGTGGGTCCCCATTGGCATCTTAGGGTTCAGAGAGGACACACTGGCAAGGGAGGGCTGGGCGCGGGGTCTGAACTGCACTGTTGAACCTGAAGTTCACTTGGGGAACTGAGAGCAGGAGGAGATTGCTGGCTGCTCCTTTGGGAGGGCAGTGAAAAGGGGAGTGGGGCTCTGCACAGGGGGCAGGGCAGCTGCCCACCTACCCAGCAGGCCAGGCTGGGCTGAGGCGGCTGCCCCAGGACCAACGGCAGGGCCATCCTGTAGGAGGCAGGATGGGAGTAGCAGTTAATCACCTGGGTTCTTCCATTTGCTAATCATCAATATGTTGTGTTGTTCAATCACTAAATCGTGTCCAACTTTCTGTGACCCCATGGGCTGCAGAGTGCCTGGCTTCCCTGTCCCTCATTATCTCCTAGCGGTTGCTCAAATTCATGTCCACTGAGTCAGTGATGCTATCTAACCATCTCATCCTCTCCTTGGCAGCCTCCTTCTCCTTTTGCCTTCAATGTTTCCCACATCAGAGTCTTTTCCAGGGAAAAGACTGGTTCGTGTTGCCTCTTTGCAACAGGAGCCCAAAGTATTGGAGCTTCAGCTTTAGTCCTTCCAATGCATATTCAGGGTTGATATTCTTTACGATTGACTGGTTTAACCTGCTTGCTATCCAGGGACTCTCAAGAGTCTTCTCCAGCCCAATTGGAAAGCAGTCAATTCTTGGAGCTAATTATAATCCCTGGCAAGTGATTTAACCTCTCCGGGTCTCAGTTTCTTCATCTCGAAAATGGGTATCAGCAGAGTGGCCCTGTCTCCCAGGGTGCGGTGGAGATTCAAGGCAAGTATCTATGTGAAGAGTTTAGAACACAGTCTGGCCCCCAGGAAGTTTTCGCATTCTCAGTGAGGACAGTGGACCTTAGAAACGGGTAGCTGCAGACTCACAGGCCCACAGAGATAACCAGCGCTGGAGCCGCACAGATAGAATCACCTGGGGAATCCTTCCAACCTCCCCAACCCAGGCCACGGTCCCCAGCCCGATTAAATCCCAGTCTCTGGGGAGCGGCCTGGGCATCGGTATTTTTCTGGAAGTCTCCAGGAGTTTTCAACGCGCAGCTGAGTCTGGCAACCACGCTCATCTAGAACTTCGGGTGCCTGAGGCCTGAGTGGACAGAGGTGACCTTGAAAAGACACACACAGGCAACCATTTTGCAGCTGGAGGTGAAGCCAGACGGGGTGGGGGTGGGAGGCTGGGGGGCCTCGGGGCCCAGCTCGGGGGCGGCTGCGGCGCTCCCTCGGGGGTCGCGGGGCCCGGCGGCCAGGGCGCCCTCAGTCCCGGCGGGGAGGGAGCCGGCGGGCAGGAGGCCGGAGCGGCTCGGAGCGCGGCTCGGGCGCCAGGGGGAGCTCGCGGGCGCGCCGCGCCCCAGTCCCCGCAGCTGGTTCAGACTGGTTCGGGCAGGGTGCGGCCCGGCGGGCTGCATTCCAGGCCGCGGGCGCGCCGCCGGCTCCGGGGTCGCCCCGAGCGCCTCCGGGGGGCCGGGGAGACTTGTTTGTAATTGTCTTCTTTGTTTCAAATCATTCATTTGGCCCCCCACGGGGGCTCCTGAGCCCGCCGACACACCCTGGGCTATCCTGGGTATCCTGCGTGCATCACAGGCAACCGCAGAGCTTTCCAGAGTGCCCCCGCCCAGCGCCCCTTCTCCCCAAAGACTCCGACTCCGAAAGCTGGGGTGGGGCTCCGGGCAGCTGCATTTTAAGCAAAATGTTTCTAAAGCATCATTACATTGGGGGAAGACTGGAAGCAAAAGTGCCTGTTGGCAAGCCAACTTGGCCCAGGGTAGGAATCCCCATGACGCTTGTGCAGAGCGCGGATCTCTTCCCCCGAAACCCCATCTCCAGGAAAAGGGGGTCGGGGTAGGCAGCATTTTTAGCTAACACCCTAGGGTTTTGGTTTTTCTATTTTTTTTCCCCTCTCCAATGAGTCATATTGGGCATCTTTAAAGTTTAAATACTGTAACAAGCATCAGCGGAAAAAATAGAACACTAGGAATACATAATTGAAACCCCTCTCATACCCTCCCGTTTCCTGCCACCCCAAAGTAACCAGTTTCCTGAATGTGGCGCCGCACCCCCGTGCACAGCTTTATACTTTGACTCCATATGTCTGTATCCATAAACAATATATAGTGCGGTTTCGCGTGTTTTAAAAACTTTATGTTAATGGCAGCGTGCCCTACAGAGCCTTCTGCGACTTGCTTCCCGCCCCCCGCCCCTTTTCCTTTTCTTTTTCTTAACATTATGTTTTTGAGATTCCTCCATCAGGGGAAGTTTGCTGCACTTAGCCTGTTTGGCTAATCTGAAGCCGGTTCCGTGCGCAGGGGTGAGGGTCAGAGCTGGGCTCCTGGCTGTCTTGTGTGATGCAGAAGAGCTCTGGGCATCAGACGCCTCAGGACAGCAATGAATGTCCAAGTACAGGTTCAGTGAGTTTCTATTAAATCCTTTTCCTTAGCACCTGAGGCCCAAGTCTTGGCCAAGAATTTTCCAGAATATTCCTCTGGCCCGAAAGCCTGGATATTTGGGCGGCGGTGTAAAGCAATTAGCAGTGGACAGCTGTGGAAGGGGGAAGATGGATTACCCAAAAGACACACCAAGCCTACGCTCACGGCCCCCCTACCTAAGCTTGTCGGATAAAATACAAATTCAGATTTAACAGGATGGAGATAAGGGGAATCCTGTATACTTATTTTAGCCCTAAGCCAAGCCCGATTAAAAAAAAAAAATTAACACTTTAAAAGAAAAATAATCATGGGAAAAATTAGACTGCTAGACCTCTGGATACCTCCTTACATTTTAAAAAACTTGACTCACTAGCAGGTCCGTCTAGTCAAAGCTATGGTTTTTCCAGTAATCATGTATGGATGTGAGAGTTGGACCATAAAGAAGGCTGAGCGCTGAAGACTAGATGCTTCTGAACTGTCGTGCTGGAGAAGACTCTTTGAGAGTCCCTTGGACAGCAAGGAGGTCCAACCAGTCAATCCTAAAGGAAATCAACCCTGAATATTCACTGGAAGGACTGAAGCTGAAGCTCCAATACTTTGGCCACCTGATGCAAAGAGCTGGAAAAGACCCTGATGCTGGGAAGGAATGAAGGCGGGAGGAGAAGGGGACGACAGAGGATGAGATGGTTGGATGGCATCACCGAATCAATGTACATGAGTTTTGAGCAAGCTCCAGTAGTTGGTGATGGACAGGGAGGCCTGGCGTGCTACAGTCCATGGGGTCGCAAAGACTGAGCGACTGAACAATTTTAGCATTGCTTTGGACCCTACCCTCTTCAGCCTCTAAGGAGTCTAGACTAGCCTCTTAGGGGGTGGGGGTCAAATTTAGTGTGCTTAAGGATTCCATGTGGAGTTTACTTTAAAATCTGCCCCAGGGAGGAAGAGGATCGCTACACCAGCTTCCCTAACTTTTAGGACTGTCAGCCAGGCGCAAACAAGCTGCTGTCCTAGAAGAGGCCTGGTGGGCGGGGTGATGGGGGAGGGGTGGTCTTTAAATGAAAGGCTCCTCTAAGATAGCTGTTCTCTATCCTGAATGCACGCTGGAACCACCCGGGGAGCTTTACAAACTACTGAGGCCCAAGCTCCACCTCCAGAGATTCTGCCTGAATAGGCCTGGGGTGAGGTCTGACTTCCGGGCTTTTAGAAACTTCCCAGTTCAGTTCAGTCGCTCAGTCGTGTCTGACGCTCTGCGACCCAATGGACTGCAGCACGCCAGGCTTCCCTGTCCTTCACCAACTCCCAGAGCTTGCTCAAACTCAAACTCTAAGGAATCGGTGATGCCCTCCAACCGTCCCATCCTCTGTCCCCTTCTCCTTCCTTCAACAAACTCCCCGGTCCACTCTAAAGTGCTATGGGAGCTGGGACCCGCTGCTCCACTGGATTTCAATGCAACAGGGTAGTCTGTACCCACGGTTCTCAAACTCAGCGGTGTGTCAGAATCACCTGGCGAGCATCAAACCATGCAGATGTCCAGGTTCCAGCCCTAGAGACTGTGTGTGGCCTGGACGTGGGGCGTTTTAAAGGAGCCCCCGGTGATCGCCGTCTGGAAGCGAGTTTGGGACGCTGGTTTGCCAGGTGGTGCGGGGGCCCGGCGCAGGGAGCGCGCGCGCCACTGGGCGGCGCTGCCCACTCGGCCCGGCGCTCTGCTCGGCGCGCAGCGGCCCCGCCTCCGCCAGGCGGGCCCCGGGGCGTGCAGCGGGCCGGGGGCGGGGCTCCGAGGCCGGGACACGGCGTCGGGCTCCCGGGCAGCCTCCGCCGGCCGGACCCTGCCGCGCTCGTGATGCTGCTCGTGGACGCCGATCGGCCGGAGCCCGTGCGCGGCGGGGCGCGCGAGCTCGCGGTCTTCCTGACCCCCGAGCCCGGGGCCGAGGTAGGGGACGCGGCTGGAAGTGGGGGAGGCGGGTCTCGGGGTTGCGGGAGGGGGGACGTCCAGGGCCGCGCGCCCCAGCAGGGGAGTGGACGAATAGGGGTGGGGGTACCCCTGAGCGCTGAGCCCGGCCCTGGGCTTCCCCGCAGCTTTTTCTCGTACCTGGCGCTGGGGCTCCGGGGACGCACGGGGGGCCCCGGGGTTCCTCCTCGGCGGCGCGGTGGCTGCCCAGGGTCACCCAGAGATGCGCGTCAGGTCGCTCCCGCCCCGTCCTCCAGCCAACACGGCTCTCAGGGGCCCAGACTCGCCTCCCATCCTTACCTGAGCATCCCCTCTCCCCTCTCCACCCCCGCTCCTCGCCCTCACCGGCATCCGCCGGGATGCCAGAGGCAGGCGCGCCGAGAGCCGATGCCTTTTGCAAACCCGGGCCCTCGGGGCGGCCGAGCCCTGGTCCCGCCTCTGCCCGCGCGCTCGGCCTGCTCGGCTCTGAGCTGACGCCAGATTCCCGCAGGAGGCAGGCAGGCTGCGTCTGTGAGGACGCACCCGGCCTCGGTCCGCTTCTGTTGCTAGGAGGAAAAATACCTCATCTCTGGCTGTTCTTGCTGTTTTAAAAGCACAGAATAAAAAGTAGATCTAACGCTGGATTCTTTATTTTCCAGCTGAAGCCAGTATGTTGACAGTGCCATGAAAAAGTTGTTTACCCAAGTTCACCCGGAGTTATTTAGGGCCAGAAAGTCAACCCATTCTCTTTTAAAATCTCAGAAGTGTTACGCAAGTATTTAAAATAAAGAGGAAGCACCTTTTGTCTTTCTCTCGCACTCCAGTTCTGGTTCCCAGAGATAATCATCTTCCACAGTTTGGTGTACATCGTGCCAAGCACATTAAAAATGCATTTACAAATGTAGGCAGGCATGTATACTAACAATTACACCTAATTAGTTTTTACAAAAACCCCGCTTGGTACTAGAATACTGTTCTGCAACTTGCTTTTCGTTATTCAAAATAGCATGGACAAATAGGAAGTGACTTAATGATAAGGCACAAGGTATCTTTTCAGGGTGATGAGAATGTTCTGGAATTACTGCCTATGGTTGCACAACTTTGCGAATTCACTGAAAACCACAGAATTGTACACTTTAAAAGGTTAAATTTTGTAGTATGTGAATTCTATCTCAGTTTAAAAAATAGTATGGACATATTTCCATGTCAGAATGTAAGAGCTGTCCAATAGAAATATAATTTGAGCCAAATATGAGCCAATAATTTTATTTTTTTAACACTTTAAATATTCTAGGAGCCATACAAAAAGGGAGAAGAAACAGGTGAAATTGTCAATATATTTTTCCCAGTTTTATGGAGATCTAATTGACATACAATGCTGTAAGGTTAAGATGTACAAGTTTCAATATATTTAAAATAACTTTCCAAAATGTCCTTTCAGCATGTCATAAATGTAAAAAGAATTCAGTGATATTTTTGTTTTTTTTTATTTTTTTTTCTAATTCAAGGCACACTTATTTTTGGGGACAGTTTGAATAATGAGTAAACTATAGTGCCAGTGAAGTCGCTCAGTCATGTCTGACTCTTTGTGATCCCGTGGACTGTAGCCCACCAGACTCCTCCATCCATGGAATTTTCCACACAAGAATACTGGAGTGGGTTGCCATCTCCTTCTCCATCAATGAGATTTTTACATTTTCTTCTTTGGACTAAGTTTTCAAAACCAGGCTTGGAATATCACGCTTACAACACACCTAGGTGTGGCCCAGCCACATTTTAAGCCTTTAATAGTCGTAACGGTCTTCCCTAGTGGCTCAGCTCATAAAGAATCTGCCTGCAATGTGGGAGACCTGGGTTCGATCCCTGGATTGGGAAGATCCCCTGGAGAAGGGAAAGGCTCCCCACTCCAGTGCTCTGGCCTGGAGAGTTTCACGGACTGTGCAGTCCATGGTGTCGCAGAGTCGGACACAGCTGAGCGTCTTTCACTTTCAGTAGTCGTGAGAGGCTGGCGGCTTCCATGCTGGAGAGTGTAGGTCTTCATCGTTCTTCACCTTCCTAGTGTCCTGCCATTACTTAATGTTGTTTAGTTGGCAAGTTGTGTCCAGCTCTTTGTGACCCCATAAACTGCAGCGTGCCAGGCCTCCCTGTCCCTCACCATCTCCCAGAGTTTGCTCAAACTCGTGTCCACTGAGTCGGTGATGCCATCCAACCATCTCTGTCGCCCTCTTTTCTGTCTGTGTTTAGTCTCTCCCAGCATCAGGGTCTTTTCCAGTAGGTTGACTGTTTGCATCAGGTGGCCATAGTATTGGAGCTTCAGGATCAGTCCTTCCAATTAGTATTCAGGGTTGATTTCCTTTAGGATTGACTGGTTTGGTCTCCTTGCTGTCCAAGAGACTCTCAAGGGTCTTCTCCAGCACCACAGTTCGAAAACATCAATTCTTTGGCATTCAGCCTTCTTTATGGTCCAATTCTCACATCCATACATGACTACCATTACATAATAATCCCTCCTATTTTCTGAGCATATACTATGTGCCAGCGGCATGCTGAACTCTGTTCATGGACTGTGTCATCGAATCCTGGCAGTGACCCAGTGGCTAGGATGTTGCTATGTCAGCCTCATAACTGTGAAACCTGAGGCCCTCACCAAATAAGCAACATCCTGTGGATGTCTGGTAATTTCTGAACCACGCCCCCAGGCATGGGCATTGAGGCTGTGTACCTGCTTAAGGGTTTAAGTAACCTGAGCGTCTTTCTTGTTCTTTGTCCACCTTACTCTCAGCAGCAAGATGTCATTGTGCCCAGGGGCTCAGCCTCATTTTGTCTGATTAGGGACAGCCTCCAGGAGAAGCTGCATGCATTCACTTCATTTGCTCACTCGGGGCTCTCTCTAACTCAGACATGAGCTGGCTCATGCTCATTTGTAAGGGCTGTAATGAAGAGCCGAACTCCCCGTAGCTCCACGCGGCAATAAAGGCACTTCAGGCTCTTGCTGAAGTTTATTTACCAAAAGAAGCAAAAAACGGCCCGGGTGGAGTCACTTGCAGCGTCTACTTAAAGCTTAATTCATTAGCAGTTCCCCCGTGCTGCAGCTGTTTGTAGAGATGGGCAAATGAGCTGGGAAAGGGAAGCCTGGTTTGGGATCAGGCCTGGGTGCCTGGAGCCTCCTGTAGCAGCCCAGTCGGAGTCTCAGACTCTAGTCCTGGGGGTGCCCTGGAGTTTCTAGGGAGGTGGGTCCTTCAACACCTCAAACCCCTGCTGTTTGCTGGGAGTGAACCACACAAGGGCCCCCCACTTTCATGGCCCTACTCTCAGTAAACGTGTAACACACAAAACCTCTGGGTTGTGATGAATGCCATGGGGAATGCAGCATGGGTGATGTGGTAGAGAGTGTCTGGGAGACTTGGGAAAGCCTCTCCAAACCCCTGAGGAATCTGCAGGGAAGAGGGAGCACAGAGATCCAGGAGGCTGAGTAGCAGAGAGACCCCCACTTTGTCTGGGAGTGGTCAGGGAGGGCTTCCCTGAGGCGACATCAGTTTAGGCTGAGCTCTGAAGCATGAATAGGAGTTGACCAGCCTGAGAGGGAGGAGAAAAATGTCCCAGGCAGAGGAAACAGAACTTGCAAAGGCCCTGGGGTGGGATGAAGCATGGTAATCCTGAGGGGAGAAGAACAGCAGGTAGAAGGTGGGGCAGTGGGGCAGGGTGGGGCCAGTGAGAGGACCAGAAAGAGGACTTTGCATTGCCTCCCTGGACGGAGGAGCCGCTGAAGGGCTGCGTGTTGACCAGTTGACTGGGGAACATTTCACTCTTTCTAGGGTTTTGGGGTTTTCTGTCCAACCAACTTTTTTGTGGTTTACTTTCTCTCTCTTTCTGATTTGAACTTCCTCTTTTGGGGGAAATTTCAGGCAGGGTCTCCGGAATCTGCTTCAAGATGGCAAGGAGAGAAAGAGATGTTTGCCTCTTGGGGGCTCTCCTGGATGGCTGAGTCCTGATACCCATCCAGGGGGGAATTCGTGACAAGACTCAGAGTTCCCTTTGGTTCCTGTGCTGGGATGCAGGACAGGTTTGGCCCACAGATGGGGTTCATGGTCTGCCTGGAAGGAAGTGAAGGACTTCACTTGCTCACACTTGCTCTGCCTGAGTGGGCAGAGATGAGAGGGGAGAGTTAACCCGTGAATGAGGTCCTGGGCTGCAAACTGGTGGCCCAGGGGCTGAATCCAGAACTCTGATATGATTGGTTCGCTTCACGTAGGGGCTCTTTTTTTGTTGTTGTTTAATCCCTTTTTCCAAAGGGGTTCTTAAATGGAGAATATTCATGAAAAAAAAAATCTGAGTTTCCTGTTTGTTTAAAATAACGGACAGTCTGGAAATCCTCGGTCCCAGTTTCCTAGTGGTGGTCCCGTTTGCCACAGTCCTCACCCCTCCTTATTGTCTCCCTCTACTGAAGCTGGCATCAGTTACCACCTACCCGTGTGCTTGAACCTGTGACGTTCTATAGTCATGATAAGAGGAGAGGAAACTGTTTCTCCAAACCAGGAGTCTGGACTGAAATAGGAAGACATGAGTTAGCCCCAAATGCCCTTGGGTCTCAAGACAAAATGTAGGAGAGACCGTTTCTTTGTGGAAGCAGAGACTGTTTATTGGGTCCAACCTGTAGGCGCCACGTGCCTCTGGGAACCCTGGCATGTGTCTTATTCTTTTGACCTACTAGTCCCCTTTCTGCTCAAACTTTGGATGTTCGGATTAGAACTCTGTGGGTGGGTTCCAGGGCACAGTCTACTGTGTTTCGAGATATAGTTCTGGGTTAGTTTAGTCCTCTGATCCTTATGGTGGACTTGCTGCGGGCCAGACAGTGTGCCAGGCACAGGGGAGAGGCCAGCGAGATGGATGCAGTGCCTGCCCTCAAGCACAGGAGATGAGCTGGCAAGGAACGATCCTACAGAGTATCGAACGGTGGTATATGCCCCAGCGGAGACACCTGGGGGCTGTGATGGAGACACACAGGGAGGACTGGAAGGAACCACCAGGCAGAGATCTGGCATTGCGTGTGCGGCTAGAAGCAAGGAAGGATGATGACTCAGGAGGTGCCCGAGTAGGCGGACCTCAGTGATCAAGGAGAGAGTGGGCAGGGCCCAAAGGGAGGAGTCTGGAATTCGATTCTAAGGGGTCATGGATGGAGCTGTGAGCAGAGCCAAGCTGGATGTGAGCAGGAGAAAGACAGGATCAGGTCTGTGGACTTAGTGTAGTGCCAGAACGAGTTGGAGGGCCTGGTGTGGCCGCAGGGGTATCACAGATGTGGACATCTAGGTGGACGAGCTGGCCAGGCTCTCTGAATCAGAGCTTTCGGGGGTGTGAGAGTCAAGGCCAAAGTAGGCGCTTGGAGAAGGGTAGTGTTTCTCAGAAGAAAGTTCATGTTTCCCCAGGCTGAACTGTCCAGCAGTGGAAGGACCCATTCCCGACTCTGAATAGTCTCTTATTACAGGACATCTGGGTTTTGGGGGTGGGTCACCTTGGAACCGTGGCTAAAAGCTCCCAGTCTGCTGATTCTCAGCACTAACCAAGAAGCTTGGAAACAGAGTCCCAAACGTGGGAAGTAACCCTGGTACCCACCCATGCAGGCTGGTCACGTAGGGATGCTTCTGCACAGCAGACCTCATGGTTGCAGCAGGAGCCGCTCTGAACACACCATTCTGGAGCCAGGGGAGAAAAGAAGATGCCCAGAGGTGTGTGTGGTGTAAATAAAAACTTTAAGGAAACCACTTATTTCATGCTCCTATAAATAAGAGATTAAGATAGACCCGTCTCTAGGGGGTGGGGTGGAGTATGGCCAAGGTGTGAGCCCTGGTGTAGGGCGTGGTCCCCAACCTGCGCCTCACATCGGCCTCATCTGTGATCTCCACCAACAACGAGAACTGCTGCCTGCCTCCCACCCCTGACACCCTCATTTCATTGGAGTGGGCACCTCCTGGGCACTGGAATACTGGAAGCTTTCCAGCAGGATTGAAATGCCCGGGGTGACCAAGACTGATTTGTCTGTTGGAAAGTCCCCGTGGCTGCTGACTGTTGGGGGCACCCAGGAGGCACCCCAGGCCTGGGGATCTGGACTTGTAAGCCCTCTCTGGAGATTCTGATGGTCAGCCTGGTGGGTAGCTCACAGCTCGCCTCCCTGCAAGCGGGACCTGCCACAGGCCTGGGGTGCTGGCTCCCCGCCACTCGCAGAGGGCAGAAAACCCTTCGATCCTGCCTGCTGCGGTGTCTACAGCACCGGCTAGTGACTCCTCGCATATCCATTGAAGCAGCATCCTTTGCAGATGTGTGCCCCCCAACCCCACCAGCACCCCTGCCCTGGTCAGGCTGCGTGGTGGGAGGTCAGCTCCAGAGTCACAGGGCCTGGGTTCGGATCTCAGCCCTGCGCCCCCTCTGCCCGTCCTCCCGAGCTGTGGGGTTGGGTGAGGTGATGTGCGCTCGGAGTCTGGCCCACAGTAGGTGGTCTGTGGCATTAGCTGCGATTATCCATTTATTCATTCTGTAGGTGTTTCTGGAACCGGTACTGGGTGTGGACTCCGAACCAGGTGCTGGGAAGTAAGAGTGCAAGGGAGGCGCGCCCACCCGCAGGGCTCTCTGAACAGGTGGGAGTGGGGGTGGGACATGCACTGATAATTCTACTTTGTGTTTGCAGGAGGGTGGTTTCAGCCTCCACTTGTGCAGAAGATGGTGAGTTCTTCTCACTAGCATGACCTCCTGGAGGCCTGGAAGTCCAGGGCTGACTTTCTCTATCTGTGTACATGAGGCCAACCGTAGATCCCAGTTTTTAGTTTGCAAAATATAGTTGCTCCTTGCATGGTCCACATGAGCCCCCGGTTCTCTTAAACTGTTTCAGGATCTGAATTGATTCCTTGGGGCAAATGTGGTGGACATTTGGCCTGTGGGTTCCTCTAAGTGGATTGGAGTTTTGATTTTTAAATAATTGTATTTATTATTTTATTTTTGGCTGTGCTGGGTCTTCACTGCCACACAGGCTTTTCTCGGCTTGTGGCGAGCGGGGGCTCCTCTCGGGCTGTGGTGTGCGGGCTTCTCTTGCGGTGGCTTCTCTGTTGCAGATCACGGATTCTGGGGTGCGTGGGCTTCAACAGTTGCGGCTCCCAGACTCCAGAGCACAGGCTCACAATTGTGACACACGGGCTTCATTGCTCCTCGGCATGTGGGATCTTCCTGGATCAGGCTTCCCTGGTGGCTCAGCTGGTAAAGAATCCGCCTGCCATGTGGGAGACCTGGGTTCGAGCCCTGGGTTGGGAAGATCCCCTGGAGAAGGGAAAGGCTACCCACCCCAGTATTCTGGCCTGGAGAATCCCATGGACTGTATGGTCCATAGGGTCACAAAGAGTCGGACACGACTGAGCAACTTTCACTTCACTCCTGCATTGGCAGGTGAATTCTTTACCACTGAGCCACTAGAGAAGCCCGGAGTTGATTCTCTTTAAATAGGTTTTGTTTAAAAATAAAAAATGTGCGCACATGGTACAGAATCCAAAGGTCCCTGTGACCGCGTAGGGATGCGTGAGGCGCCGCCCTGCCGGGCTTGGCCTACGGGCCCACGAGGCCCCGCCCCTTGTCCCCGCCCGCGGCCCCGCCCACGTCCCCGCCCCATCGGCATCTTTCGGTCTTCACTCGCTGTGCCTTAGCTTTACATGCGAGTGCACAGCGAGCGCGCCAGTTGCTTCTAGCCGCCAAACAATCTCATTGTCGGTCTGAATGGTAATTTAGGTAACCGTTCCTCTCCTTTTGCTGTCACAAAGTCTATTACAATGAGTATCTCTGTACTTATATCATTCTGCGTTTGTGCAAATATGTCTGGAGGATAAATACCTCAATGGGGTATTTACAGGGTCCAAGGATACATACATCTAAAATTTAAGGGGAACGTCCTTGGTGGTCCAGCGTTGGAGAGTCTGCCTTCTGACACAGGGTACTTGGGTCGGATCCCTGGTTAGGGAGCTAAGGTCCTACATGCTGCGAGGCAACTGAGCCCATGTGCCACAGCTAAGACCCAATGCAGCTAAAGATCAATCAATAAATATTAAAAAAAATTTTTTTTCTTTTAGTTGCTGTTGCCAAATTAACCTTTTTGTCAGGGTCATGGCAATAATAGCCCTTCTGGACATTTAGACCTCAAGGTCAAGGGTCCCTTGGGGATGGGAACGCTTACTTGGGCTGCTTTGGGGGCCTGGAGGAAGGAGTTCCCCGTCTCCTGTTTGGGAAGTGGATTATCACATGATGGGCCAGCCCCTCTGGGTTTGGGATTCCAGCGCAAGGAAGGAGAGTTCCTTCCTTTGCTCTTTCCAGGCCTTCACTCGTGGCAGTCCAGCCCTTTCATCCTGTGCACGGAGACAAGACTGCTTCTGCTAAAGACCTTTGCTTTCATTGCCGTCTGAAGGGGCCGCCATGAGTGCCTTTGGAGAAGAGGCGGCATTCCTAATTTGCCTGCCCTGGGTGTGGGCAGGCCTCGCAGTCCTTGGGCCGGGCTCACTTTCACCCCCATCCTGCACTCGTGGACTGTGGCCCAGCCTGGCTGGGGGACAGAGGACAAGGTCAGGCGAAGCACCAAGTGTCAAGCAAAAGCTGAACCCACCCGGACCCCCCAGACTTGGTCTGGCTGCACGTGGGTGTCCTCTGGTTGGCCCAGTGATCTGATTTGTAAAATGCTAAGTAGACGCCAGCCCTAAAAAAAGTGGAGTTTTCACATAAAAATCCTAACGTCTGGCTTTTCTAAAAATGTTGTGACAAAAGGTGTAGATCTTCAGCGGCCTTGTCCTGGGCGAGCGGACCTTGTGTTTTCTGGAAGGATTCTCACAGAGAGAGAGTGTGTGTAAGCAGTGTTATTGTGATATAATTCACAAGGCCTCCCTGTCCATCACCAACTCTTGGAGCTTGCTCAAACTCATGTCTGTCAAGTCAGTGATGCCATCCAACCATCTCATCCTCTGTCATCCCCTTCTCCTCCCGCCCTTAATCTTTCCCAGCATCAGGGTCTTTTCTAACGAGTCAGTTCTTCACATCAGGTAGCCAAAGTATTGGACTTTCAGTCCTACCAATGAACACCCAGGACTGATCTCCCTTAGGATGGACTGGTTTGATCTCCCTGCTGTCCAAGAGACTCTAAAGAGTCTTCTCCAACACCATAGTTCAAAAGCATCAATTCTTCAGCGCTCAGCTTTCTTTATGGTCCAAATCTCATATCCATACATAGGACTACTGGAAAAAACATAGCTTTGACTAGATGGACTTTCGTTGCCAAAGTCTCTGCTTTTTAATATTACTATCTAGGTTTGTCACAGCTTTTCTTCCAAGGAGCAAGCATCTTAATTTCATGGCTGCAGACACCATCTGCAGTGATTTTGGAGGCCAAGAAAATAATCTGTCACTGCTTCCATTGTTTCCCCATCTATTTGCCATGAAGTGATGGGACCCGATGCCATGATCTTAGTTTTTTTAATGTTGAGTTTTCAGCTAGCTTTTTAACTCTTCTCTTTCATTTTCATCAAGAGGCTCTTTAGTTCCTCTTCGCTTTCTGCCATAAGGGTGGTATCATCTTCGTATCTGAGGTTATTGATATTTCTCCCGGCAATCTTGATTCCAGCTTGTGCTTCATCCAGCCTGGCAGTTCACATGATGTACTCTGCATATAAGTTAAATGAGCAGGGTGACAGTATACAGCCTTGACGTACTCCTTTTCCAATTTTGAACCAGTCCATTGTTCCATGACCAGTTCTAACTGTTGCTTCTCGACCTGCATACAGATTTCTCAGGAGGCAGGTAAGGTGGTCTAATATTCCCATCTCTTTAAGAATTTTCCACAGTTTGTTGTGACCCACACGGTTAAAGGCTTCAGTAATTTCACTGCTTTTGGTTTATTCATAGGGTTGCACAACTGTCAACCACAATCAGTCTTAAAACACTTTTTTTGTCCCCAGAAGAAACCCTGGCCCTCTTCACTCTCACACCACCAGGAAGCCCCTAGTTTAGTTTCTGCTTCTAAAGATGTGCCTGTTCTGGACATTTCATCGATGTTTGTGTTTTAAAGACTGATAAGCCAGAGGGGTGAAGGCCGCATTCAGCTTGCAGTGAGGCTTGCTTGGCCATCGTTGTTCAGCCGCTCAGTCGTGTCCTTCTCTTTGTGACGCCCTGAACTGCAGCGCACCAGGCTTCCCTGTCCTTCGCCATCTCCCGGAGCTTGACTGTCACAGTGTTTTTTAGCTTTTTAGGTTAGTTGTCAACATTTGCAAATTGGGAGAGTTTGTATAAAGACCTCTATCACCGTTCATCTTGAATAAAACCAGTTTTGGTGCATTCCCACCTGGAATGATCCGCTCAAACCAAGCGGCAGCTGTCCTCTTTAGATGGGGTCAGGGGCCTCTGTTTGCCACAGTCTCCACCCGTCCCTTTTGTCTTCCTGCCTGAGTGTCAGCTGCCATTTATTATGCTGGTGATGCTGCTGTTTCTCAGAGGAAACTAAAAAGTCTCTGTCAAAAGTGGGAAACTGAAATAAGCAATGTGAGGAAAACAGCATCGTAAGCTTGGCTTCCTTCCCTAGTATTCATTTCCTGCCTGGCTTCCGTCTCTTTCTGAGTTTGGAGACCCTAGTGGGTCACAGTCCTCCCCTGTGTGGGTGGAGCATCTTGCCAAGAGTAGCCTAGACAAAGAACTTACCAGACCCTCTTCAGCTTCCAGCTCAAGACAGAGAAAGTCTGAGGAGTTCCCCCCACACACACCCTTTCACATGGGGAAACTGAGGCACAGGGATGGTCAGAGGCATAGTTAGGACCTCGCAGCCAGGAATGGGAGAGCGGGACTCAGGCACCACTCATCGAGGCCGCGGTTCTCGGGCCGTCCCTCTTCCAAGAGAGCACTTTTCCTCCTTCCTCTGGCCTTTTTCTTTTCTCTTCCCTCCCCTCTTTCTTGCAACAAATATTCATTGAGCATTATATTGGTTACCGGTTGCCAGGTAATAAACCACCCCCAACTTCAGTGGATAAAAACGACCCCCAGTTTAGAGTGCATGATTGTGCGGGTTGGCGGGCTCCTCTGAGCCATTCTGTCTGTGGCCTTGGGTGGGCTGCCTCACGTGGCTGCAGACAGCTGGGGTCCGCGGCAGCCGAAGGTCCAACGTGGCCTCGGTCGTGCTGGCAGGCGGGGTGCCTCGGTTCTCCTCCACGGCCTCTCACTCTCCGGGACTGCTCTCCCCCGAGGCCTCTCAGAAGACCAGAACTGCCTGCTGTTGTCTTCCAAGAGGGTGAGCCAGAAGCTGCCGGGCCTCTAGTCTCGGAGTCGAATGTAGAGCAGTGTGTTGCTTCCACATTTTATTGGTCAAAGCAAGTCGCAGGCTAGTTCAGGGGTGGAAAGGAATGATGCTGCCTCCCCATGGGCAGAGGGGCAAGGTCGTATTGTGAAAAGACATGGAGAGAGTTGGAAGGCTATCTTAGGAAACACAAGTACCTACTATGTGCCAGGCATTATTTTAGGCCCTAGGGGCACCCAGGTAAATGAAACGAAAACCTCTGTTCACCAGGAGCTTTCATTCTGTTGAGGGAAGATGACAACAAACAAGTGAAATATGTAGTAAATGGTAATACAGGCTAAAGAGAGAGAGAAACTGGCGCAGGATGGGGCATGGCAGGAAAGCCACAGACCAGGGAAGGCCTCACAAAGGAGAAGCATATGGGCACAGGCTGGAAGGAAGGGTGAGATGAGCTTTGCCAGTGACGGCAACAGCAAGTGCAAAGGCCCTGGGGTGAGGACCACGGTTGGCGTGGGTGGTGGGGAGTGAGCAGTCAGTGATGAGGTCATGATGGTGTGGGGCTGGGGAGGCCTCCAGTAGGTGTTTGCTGACTGAGGTGGAAGATACAGTCAAAGTTAAGATATAATCCATGCAATATAAAGTTTACCATTTTAGAGCATACAGTTCAGTGTTTTTAGTATATTCACTATGGTTGTGCATACATCACCACAACCTAATTCCAGAACATCTCCATCACCCAAAAAAGAAATCTCATAACCATTAGCAACTATTCCCTGCTCCCCTCCCCGACCCCCCACCGATTCCACGGGGAGACAACCACTAACGCACTTTCTGTCTCTGTGGATTTGCCGCCTCTGGCCATTTCACATAAAAGGAATCGTGTAAGGATTATTTTCAAGGATTATCAACACTGCAGCATGTATTAGAGCTTCATTCTTTTTTATGGCTGAACAGCACCCCACCCTGTGCCGTGTCACTTGTTTGCCCATCAGTTTATGGACGTCAAGTTGTTTCCACTTTTGGGCTATTAGGAATAATGTAAAAGGTTTTTTTTGTAAGAACCTCTGTTTTCGGTTCTTTTGGGTACATTGCGGGGTCATAGGGTAACTCTATGTTTAACCTTTAGAGGTTGGTCTCCAAACCAGGCTTGTTTCCAAAACAGCTGCACAACTTCACAGTCCCACCAGCAGGTGCTAAGGGTTGCTTCATATCCTCACCAACATTTGTCACTTGCCATTTTTGTGATCGTGGCCATCCTAGTGGCTGAGAATGGTAGAGTGGAAGATTCTGAGCTGAAGAGGGCTTTGGCTTTAACAGAATCTCTGAGGAACAGATTGAAGGAGAGCAAAAGAGGAAGGAGGGGACTAGTGAGTAACAGGCTACTGCAATGGTCCCAGCAAGGGAGAGTGGTGCCTTGCACCAGAGTGGTTGGATCTGGGGTGTATTGTGAAGGCAGAACTGAGAGGGTTTGCATAGAAGATGGATAGGGTGGGGGGGGCGGTGGGAAAGAAAGATGAGCCAAGGATCCTCCCAAGTATTTGGCCTGAGCACCTGGACAGTGGAGTTTCCACTTGTGGCGCTGGAGAAGAACAGATGGCGGAGGATCTTTTTGTGTTTCTTGTGCCAGTCACTGGTGGACAGGGCCAGCCTCTTTTCGGTTTTTGGCACACTCGGCTGGGAAGCTTGGCTTGGCACTTTGGGAGAAATCAGGGGGTGTGGAAGAAGGCAGTAAATGCTGTAATTCACACTTATTAAAAAATGCCCACCTGCCATCCCCACTGGTCAAGCCCTGAATGTCACTTCAAGAGGAACCACTTGCTTCCCTCCCCTCAGAGTGGGACAGTTTCTGCCCGGGGAGTTGCAAAGGATGGTGAGGGCATTCATATTGCTTATGGGCTGGGTTAAAAAGGCATGTGGGTTTCAGCCTGCAGGAATCGTATTTCTGGGGCCCCTTTCTGGGAGAAAATTGTCCGGTGAATGATTTGTGGGGCACAGTGGGGTGGCTGATCCTCCCCTGTTGGTTGGGAATGTCTTAGGGCCTGTTCTTCGCTCAGCTGACCAGGCAGTCAGCAGATCATTTCTTCACTCCCCTCCTGCTGCTTTGTGACCGCCCTGAGCACCAGGCGGAGACGGTGGGGGGTGAGCGTGGCCATAGTTGACAGGAAGCATAAGGCGGGCACACCTTCCCCCTCCCCAGAGAGCACCTTGGTCCTTACCAGCTTCTGAAGTCAGAGAGGTCGGACGCTGGCTTCAGGATATATTAGCTGTGTGACCTTGAACAGATGACTTAAGCTCTCTGATCCTCTGCTTCTCAATTCATAGAAAGGGGGAAATTATGGCACCTGCAGAAGAGAGTTTTTGTGAGAATCAAAGGAGATAATTCATGTGTAGTGATTTGCCACTTCTGTTATCTAGTGAGAGGTTTATTCATGCTTACTGTGTGCCCACACCCTGCTAAAGGACGTAGCCCCAGTGTGAGGTTAACCTAGCAACCCTGCCAAGTGGGTGTGGCCCTTCTTGTCCTGGGTGAGCCAACCCAGATGCCCAGCGGAAGCCACTGGGTTAAGGTCCCCCAGGTGGCAGAGGGAAGATGGGGTTGGAACTAAGGACTTACTTCCTTCCTGAACATGCTCGGAGAGGTCCAGAGCTCTTCCTGTGAGCAAAGAACTGCACGTGTGTCTTGGGAAGAGGCCACCCAGCCAGTGGTCCTTCGTGTCCCTCCAGGCTTCCATCTTCCCAGGCATGTTTGGATTGGGGTGTAGATCATCTGGGGTTTCCCTGGTGGCTCAGACACTAAAGGATCTTCCTGCAGTGCAGGAAACTTGGGTTTGATCCCTGGGTCGGGAAGATCTCCTGGAGAAGGGAATGGCAACCCACTGCAGTATTCTTGCCTGGAGAATCGCATGGACAGAGGAGCCTAGTAGGCTACAGTCCATGGGATGGCAAAGAGTCGGACATGACTGAGCAACTAACACTTTCACTTTTGGGGCTTCCCTAGTGGCTCAGATGGTAAAGAATCTGCCTGCAATGCAGGAGACCTGGGTTTGATCCCTGGGTGGGGAAGATCTCCTGGAGAAGGGAATGGCCACCCACTCCAGTATTCTTGCCTGGAGAACCCCATGGACAGAGGAGCCTGGCGGGCTACAGACTCGACTCGACTCATCTAGACTGTGCTCCATCACAGATCTGTGCCCTCTCCCGTCTCTCATGCTTTCCTCTGGGTCCGAAGGAACCACCAACCTCCCCGCTCCCAGCTCAGTGGCCTCTCGGCTCCTTTCTCCCTTAGTGCATTCAGGACATTTTTTTAAAACCATGCTTTTGTTTTTGGGGGGTGGGGGGGCCTTCCTGTGTGTTTCCAGCCCCCCTTCCACTGTGGTCCCCTTCCCCTGTCAAGCCTCCCCAAGTCAGGCACAGAAATAGTCCCAGCTGTGAGACGAAGGCTCCAGAGTTTAAAATTGCAGCTCTGTACTATTTATACTCCAGCCGGAAAGAGGTTTTTTTGCGCAGCCGTTTATTTGGTTGTGGTAGCGACAGCCTAGGCTGCAGGCGGCAGCTTCTGCACTGTATAAACATTTCTCTGGGGACAAGTCGGCGCTGAGGGCAGCCTTCAGGTGAGGGGGCAGTGCCAGGCCTGCCCAGAAACGGTTGGGAACACCTCCCTGCAGCGAGCAATTCGGCCTCTTAAGCCAGAGAAAGTACTTCATGTTCCAACTGAACTTCCTTCCAAGATGCCTGGTTATTAGGGGGGAAAAAGACAAAAAAGCAGGTATTTTATTTGTCATGAAAATAGTACATGCTTGAGGGGGAAAAGGGTTCAAACTACTCCTTTATGCAAGTCATTGAAGCAGACCCTTCATGTTCTGTTTTGCTTGGCCCATGAAGCATTAAAAAGGAAAAACAATTTTTAAAAATAAATGTGCCACTATTTAAAAATCGGGACATTTTCTATAAAGTTAAAATTTCTGGCTTCTCTTGAAAATGGAAGATTCTGGCAACCCTGGCCTCACGTTTCCTGATTTCTCTGAGTGGCTGGCTGCTCTCGAACTAGGCAAGTGCTTCTCGAGTCACTCCGAGCCCCAGTGGCCTGCTTCATTCATTTGCCTTACTGCATGGTCTTGGTAACTTTTGAGTTTTGGACCCTTCACATGACATAAAATACTCAAAGCTCCCATGTCAGACCGTATTCTCCAGTTCCTACTCCCCAGGGCTAAACACACACTATGAATAGGGTCTCCAGATAAACTACAGGATCCCCCATCAAGTATGAATTTCAGGTAAACAACAAATACTTTTTAGTGTAAGTGTTGTTGTTTAGTCTCTACGTTGTGTCCAACTCCTTGTGACCCCACGGACTGTTGCCCACCAGGCTCCTCTGTCCATGGGATTTCCCAGGCAAGAATACTGGTGTGGGTAGCCATTTCCTTCTCCAGGGGATCTTCCCGACCCAGGGATTGAACCTGTGTCTCCTGCAGTGGCAGGCAGGTTCTTTACCGCTGAGCCACCAGGGAGCCCAGGGGAAGTATGCTTCCTTGTGTGCGCGCTCAGTCATGTCCGACTCTGTGACCCCATAGACGAGCCCACCAGGGTCCTCTGTCCATGGGATTTTCCAGGCAAGAATGCTGGAGTGGGTTGCTGTTTCCTATTCCAAGGGATCTTCCCGACCCAGGGATCAAAGCTGCATCTCTGGTGTCTCCTGCATCGGCTAACCCCCTAACTATTTGCAGTTTGGTACATGTCATTCAGCTGGCTCTAGTGGTAAAGAACCCGCCTGCAACGCAGGTGACATAATGAGACTCGGGTTGGATCTCTGGGTCGTGAAGATCCCCTGGTGAAGGAAATGGCAACCCACTCCAGTATTCTTGCCTGGAGAATCCCACGGACAAAGCAGCCTGGCAGGCTATAGTCCATAGGGTCGCAAAGAGTCGGACACGACTGAATTGACTTAGCATGCACACACATGTCATTCCAGTTGAAATGAGATGGAATGAAATTCCATTGTTGAAACATGTACATTTCTCGGTGTTCATACAAGGATAGTTTTATATTCTGCCTCTCTTGCAGCTCACTGTTTCTCTCCATGGTGTTTCTCAGTAGGCATTTTTCGGTGTTGATAAGAGCAGGCTTTGAGGCTGGGGACTCAAACCTACCTGAGAATGTGGGCCCCTTGAGCAGGTTCCCTTACTTCTCTGAGCCTCAGTTTCCTTATCTGGACCATGGGTGGTGATAAGGGTCACTTTGTTATCTCCTGTGGGTATTTATTTATCTCCTCTCTTTTGAGAACTGCATAGAGCGGATGGTCCGAAGTGGCTTTAACCAGAGCAGTTAAACAGAGGCGTCCACAGGCGTCGAGACTGCCACCAGCACTTCCAGCTTTCAAATGAGGCTAGAGAGGTTTTGAAAAGGGAAAGGAGGTCTGGAGGGAACTGGGCAGATAATCCTAAGATTTAGTTTGCTTAAAAAAAAAAGAAAAAGAAAATGAAGGGCGTTTGTCTCCCTGGAAACCACTTGCTAATCTCCAGGATATTGTCTCTTTTCAGGCGAAGGAGGTGGAGGAGACCATCGAGGGGTTGCTCCTCAGGCTGGAAGAGTTTTGCAGCCTGGCTGACATGGTGAGTGCCTGGCTGACATGGTGAGGGCCTGCCTGGGAGGCGCGGGTCGAGGCCCGGGCCAGGCTTCAGGGCCCTCCTGGGCCTCCCTGGGGAGCCATCTTGGAGGTGGCTTAGCGAGCAGGAGGCGTGGGCAGCGGCCGGCCTAGGGAAGCCACCCTCTCCCTCTCCCTCTCTCTCTCCACACAAGGCTCCCCGAGGCGGCCATCTTGTTAACGCCCTTCCCCCAGACGCTTTCACTCCTTGGAGGAGGCGGGAGCGGGCCACCAGGTGGCGCTCTCGGCCCCGATGCGGGGCGCCGACCGGCGGGGATGCTAAGCCTATATTTAACTTTCCTCGCTCGGCGCCGTTCACCAGGCAAACGTGGAGACAGCCAGGAAATGGCTTCAGGCCTGGGAGGCCCAGGGGGAGCCTCCCGGCCGGGCCCTGGCCCTGGCGGGGCCGGGCATGGAGTGCCTTCCTGAATCCTTGGCTGGCTCCGCTGTTGCCTCCTCCCCTGTTGTGTGGAGACGGATCCTCCTGGCTGGGGGGAAGATGGTGCCCTGGGCCAGGAAGACAAGGTCTGCAGGATTGTTGCCAGATAGATGAGGGGCCCTGAGGAGCACTGACAGAATGTTCTGGAAGTTCCCAAGCTTATTAAAGGCACACCAGCAGCCAGGGTTCGTGGCTTCTGCCTGGAGGCCCAAAGGGTTGAGCTCCATATTGGGAGCAGGCCTGCCTCTCCCCGGAGCACTGGAAGCCCAGCTGGGCGCGGCCGTGGGGAAGGGCTCCGGGTGTCTGGAGATGCGGTGGTGAGAGCCCGGAGAGCCACGTTTGTTGAGCATCTGCTTTGTGCCAGACTCCGTCCGGAGCGTGCTTCCCGTGTCCTCCCGTCTCACCTCAGAGCAGCCCTCCATGATGGGTGCAGCTCCATCCCCCGACGCTCGGCACACATCTGAGCGCCTCCCTGCGCCAGCCGCTGGGGACGCTGCAGTGAACCAGGCAACAGACGTTCCCACGAGGACCTGCGTGTGTGTTTCTCTTGAGGGCCGATTTTTTAGTTCAGGTGTGGGTCCAGGTGGGAACCAGGTAACGAGACCGACTTTGAACAGCCTGAGTAGTCGTTTCTTCATCGGAACATCGTTCACCTTCTCCGACTGGTCACGTGAAGAGGCTGAGAATGCAGAGAGAGACCAATCTGTCTCCCTGCCCCCACCCCCTGTCTCTGATCCCCTAGGTTACCGGGGAAACCGATCTGTGTATCAGCGCTGGCCTGGAGGTGTGTTCCAGGTGCAAATGGGAGGCTTTGTAAAGGGAAAGAGGTTCTAGAAGGAACCAGGCACATAATCCCAAGACTCAGTTTGCTTTAAAAAAAAATATGAGGAGCAGAGGTGTTAAATTGTGCCTGGAAAATTGGGGAGGCTTTGCAGAACAGGTGGTGATTAATTTGGGGTTTGAAAGAGGAACGAGAAGAATTCAGTTGCTGGGAGTGGGGGGTAGGGTGGCAGGCATCCAGGCAGAGGGACTGGTCTGTGGGGGCGGTGTGCTGGGCGCAGCGGACCGATGTGGGCCCCCGCAGCAGGGGGATTGCGAAGGTGGTAGGGACCGGTGATCCTGAGACATCTTTGATCTCAAATCCCAGCCCATCTTCCTCCTGTGACGAGAGACCCACTCTCCACCCATGATGAGAGCTCTGGATGAAAGCCCGCTTGGATAGACAGAGAGGGGCCCAGGCCTTACTAGCCTTACTAGCCTTAAAAACGTCAAGGCTTCCCAAAGCCTGCGTTTGTCTTGACAGGAGGCCCAAGGTTGCATGCAGCATGGAGAAGGTCCTTTCTGAACTCAAAGTCTAGAGATGCATTGATGCAAAGGTTTTAAATACAGAGGTCGCAGGATGACCTGTGGGCCCAATCCTGCCTGCAGACGTGTTGGATGCTTCTGGGAAAAAAGAAAGGAGGACTAAGCGGCTGACATTTATAGAATGTCATGCAAAAAAAAAAAAAAAAAAAAGTGGATTTCCAGCTTCTCTTGGAAAAGCAAAGATCTGTCTTCCACTCGCGTCCCCCCACACCCCTTGGGTGCTTTTCCTCACCCGGCCAGCATCAGCCGAGCTGGGTAGTGGCTGCCCCCTGTGGAGAGCACACGTGCTCTGCAGCTCGTCACCGTCCCCATGGGAGCCTTCCTGACTCCCCTGCCACCTGCCAGCGGCATCCATCCTGCGTGTGTGTCTTTTGTGGTAGAGAAAATTTCTCTGTACTTCGGGCCCTACTGAAAGCAGGCACATAGTAAACAGACCAAGAGAGTCCTGTGTTTTAAGAAATGGAATGGAGTGTACTTCTGTCAAAGTGAAGACTGTTTCCATGTGCTTATATGCAAATAAGCATGTCTACATCATAATAGAATGATGCCTTTGTGGCCCTTGGAGGCGTTGTTTTTGTTTTTTTGCAGTCACTATGAGGAGGCTCTGCACTGATGATATTTAGATTATAGAGATCCTCTCAGTCCCGCCAGCTGATGGTTAGCTTATCCAGTGTGTCTGTGCTCAGGTGTCATGGACTCCATGGTAGAGAAAGAGATCTATCCAGCTAGTGGCCCTGGCTTGGGACCTCCTTCTTTCTTCTGATCCAAGCTTCGGACGAGTGGGGACCTGTGGGAGGCAGGCGATGTCCCAGCGTGGAGTGCTGTCCCCTGCTTGGGCCTTTGTGAACACCGATCAGGTTAGAGGTCCCAGAGAGGCTGGTCTCCCTGGTGGCTGTCCAGAGAGAAACACTTCGTTTCTGATGAAATCAGGCTCCTGGAAATGAGAGTCCAGCTTCCAGTCTGTTGAATTAAGTTCTCCGCCAGTCTGTCCCGGATCACTCTTAAGTAACCAGCGTTCACACGTGTGCTCACCACCTTTTCTGATCTGGGATATAATGCCTCTTGACTTCACCCCAAGCTCTGACTCCTCCCAGTGTGAGGCTGTGGCCACGGTATGTCACCTCTCTGTACCTGGATTCCCTCCTCTGTAAAATGGAGATGGTGGTTGGTTCTGAGTATCTGTGGCAGCATCAGACTGCCCCAAAACTTCATGATGTGAAACACCCACCAGTTTATCACGTGGGCCAGGACAGAGCACAGAGGGTATGGTTGGTCTGAGCCAAGTGGCACCTGCTGGGGTGAGGCCGTCCAGGGTGGCTCCTTCCCTCACTTGTCTGATGTCTTAGCTGGGAGGGCTGGGTGGCCGGGCACTAGTTGGCTCAAGTCTCTTCCATACAGCCTCTCCTCGTGGCCGCGTGGGCTTTCTCGTAGCATGGCAGTCTGGCCTCCCAGAGCCAGCATTCCAACAAACAGAACATAGAGGTATGCTTGGGTATGGCAGTTGACACAGCGTGACTTCTGTCATATCTTACTGGTCAGAGGAGCCACACAGCCTACCCAGATCCAAAGGGAAAGGACATAGATCCCTCTTCTTCGTGGAAGGAATGTGCAGAATGTGTGGCCGTCTTTCACCCACTGCACATGGTACCCATCTCCAAAGAGTTACCATGAGGAATAGACAAGGCAGGGTGTGCCCTTTACACCCGCTAGAATGACCAGAACGCAAAAGACAGTGGCACGTGTGGGTGAGGGTGTAGGGAGCTGACACTCCCCTTCACTGGCTGGTGGAAATACGCAAAGGGACAGTCACGTGGAACACACAGCCGTTTCTTATAAAGTCAGACATACACTTACCCTGCACCCCAGCAGTTCTAATCCTAGATAATAACCCAAGAAAAGTGAAAACAAGCATTCGGAGACTTGCAGATAAATGTTCATGGCAGCTTTGTCCGTCGTACTCTCAACTGGAAACAACCTAGTATCTGTCAGCAGCTGTTGTTTAGTTGTTCGAGTCTTTTGTGACCCCATAGACTGTAGCCCGCGGATACTCTGTCCATGGAATTTTCCAGGCAAGAATACTGGAGCGGGTTGCCATTTCCTTGTCCAGGGGATCTTCCTGACCCAGGGATGGAACCCATGTGTCTCGCATTGGCAGGCAGATTCTTTACCACTGAGCCATCAGGGAAGCCCCAGTCAGCAGTAGGAACCAGTAAATAGGGAATTCCCTGGCAGTCCAAAGGTTAGCACCCGGTGCTCCCACTGCCAAGGGCTCGGGTTTAATCTCTGGTTGGGGAACTAGGATCCCACAAGCCTTGTGGCATCACTGAAAAATAAAAAGAATTGAGTAAATAAGCTGTTGTTTATTCATACACTGGGATGCACAGCCATGGAAGAGAATGACCAGCCATGTACAACACAGGTGATTCTCACAGACATGCTGTTGAGAGAAAGAAGCTGGACACAGGAGCACTTTCTGTGTGGAGCTCCGTAATCTGAAGTTCAAAAACAGGCAGAACCACTCCCTGTGATGGAAGTCAGATAGAGGTTAGCTTTGGGAGGGTGCTCATGACTGGGAGGAGGCTAGAGGGAGTCTTACAGAGCAAGGGGTGTTCCATGCATTGGTCTGGTTCCACAGATGTAAACACATGTACCAGTTCATCAAGCCGCTGGCTAAGGCCTGGGCTCTTTACTGTGTATCATTTGCACTCAATTAATAATAATTGCTTAGCATGGTGCCTACTATGTCTTAAGTGACCCATGAATAGCAGCTACTGAGGTCATAGGCGGCGTCAATTTCAAAGCACCAGAGGGTCATGCCACTGATGAGTTTATCCACAGAAACTGGATTTGTGAGGCTGCTCAGCTCAGTGCCCTCGGGGCCTTGGGCAGCTTGTCTGGGCCCTCCGAAACCCCAGTGGCCTTGGGCCCACCTTCTGGTGGGGAGCGGACTCTCCCCTCTCTCACGTAGGCGGAGAAAACTTCCTGTTGGCCTCAGCCCAGCAGTTGCATTTGGCATTGGCGTGTGTTCTTAGGTCAAGTGCATTTGGCTCTCCTTTCTGGGCCCTGCCTCGTCCAGGACAGCCGCGTTTGCTCTGTGATAACCCCCTGCATCTGCTGCCCAGACTTCTGGGCTCCGGAGACCAGCTCTGGGGAGTGGAGATGACAGGCTCCCAGGTCCATAATCCTGGCTGGAGGTTCGTCCCAGCAGAGGCTCAGATAGTACTGATTCTTCCCTGCCATCTTTGTTCTTCTGAGCAGTAGGCCCAAGCATGAACTCAGATGTCTGTGACGTGATGATGTGAAGTGAGTTGGATGTAAGAAAAGAAATGTGTTCCTTTTCTCCCGCTCCCCTAGAAGATGAAACGGTGTAGGGTGTGGCCACGGACACCATGTTGGGGAGACTTTAGGGAGTGGTGGGGACTGTGGTTAACCCAACGAGGCCATTGTCACCTGGCTCCAGCTGATTGTTGCCACGTGGAACATGGGCTCAGTGTGGCTGGGGCCTCTGTTTTTCACAAGAAGCTAGAAATCTGAGTTTCTAAGGCGAATGCCTGCAACTCTAGATCTTGGCACCTAGCTTGGTTGTACTTCTGGGGCTTTAAGCGTGACACAGGCTGGCTCTGCATGGGCCCACTGGAACACATCTGCAGACGTCTGGTATTAGCAGGTGGCCTCAGACCCAAAGAATCGACCATCTCCCACTTTGCAGCTTGTGACCTTGGCCAGATGATGTGGTTTTTCTGTTTCATCACCTATGCAATGAGGTTGAAGAGTGAACAGTTCCTGCTGTTCATCATTCACATGATGAATGCTCCTGGGTGTTGGTGTCCCGCCCTCCCTGGTTTTTGCCTTTTGGTTCCCAGCTTACTGGGGAGCCCAGGGGAAGGCTTGGGGTTGTTTCAGACGCCCTCCATTTCCTCCTCAAGGACCTGCAGTCTGCCTTCCGGGCAGGAGTGGACAGTTCCCCGCTGCCCTCATTCTCAGCCAGTGGAGAGGCCTCTGCGGACAGGGGTCTTCCTGCTCCGCCCACAGACCCTCAACCCTCCAGTTCCTACAGATCCGGAGGAAGGCAGGGAGGGGTCCCTGAATCTCGTCTCTGCCACATTCCCTTCACCCCATGGGTTGCTAGGACCAGTCCCTCCTGATGCTCACGTGTTTCCCCTCTTTAGAAATCAGCAGAAAAGACCTGCCTTTGATCCCGGTGCTCCTGATTGCCATGAGTTTCCTGTTCTTCACTGTGTCTTAGCAGTTTCTCCTGAGGTTAGCCTTGTTTGCTGACAAAAGTCCGTCTAGTCAAAGCTATGGTTTTTCCAGTAGTCATGTATGGGTGTGAGAATTGGACTATAAAGAAAGCTGAGTGCCAGAGAATTGATGCTTTTCAACTGTGGTGTTGGAGAAGACTCTTGAGAGTCCCTTGGACTGCAAGGAGATCCAACCAGTCCATCCTAAAGGAGATCAGTCCTGACTATTCATTGGAGGGACTGATGCTGAAGCTGAAACTCCAGTACTTTGGCCACCAGATGCAAAGAACTGACTCATTTGAAAAGACCGTGATGCTGGGAAAGATTGAAGGCGGGACGAGAAGGGGACGACAGAGGATGAGATGGGTGGATGAAATCACCAACTCAATGGACATAAGTTTGAGCAAGCTCTGGGAGTTGGTGATGGACAGGGAAATCTGGCGTGCTGCAGTCTATAGGGTCGAAAAGAGTCAGACACGAATGAGTGACTGAACTGGACTGAACTAGTCTTGCTGAGGGAGAGACTTCTCTCTAGACATTCAGCCTGGGGGAACAAAGGAAGATATTGAGCACTTTTGCCTATTCCAGCTGACAAATGCAGGTGCCTGCGGAAGCTCCAGTGTAGGCGTGGAGCTTGGCTAAAAACGGGTTGCCAGCTGACCCCACACAAGCTAGACCAGACTTAGATGGGCCTGGGAATCAGTATTAGGCTTCCTCCAGAGTTGGACATGACTGAAGCGACTTAACAGCAGCAGCAGCAGGGGATCTGGATGCTCCTTAGCACCTGAGAGTCATATGTATACTGCCTCTGCGTGATGAGGTTGTGGTAACATGGAAATTGTATCTCTCTCTAACACACACACATACACATACACACACACACACTTAAAGATTAGACTTGTCCTCTTGGCTCTGAAGGAATTAAGTGTCCAATCTCAGTGATCAAGAAATACAGCTTCCCAAACTTCACAGTCACTTTTGGGGTCCTTCCAAGCAGAAGAAACTTAAGTGAGATGCGTGATGTGCAGGAAATACTTCACACAGTGGCTACATGTAGGAAGCAGTTAATGATTATTATTAATTATCATTAGGGCTTCCCCAGTGGCTCAGACAGTAAAGAATCTGCCTGTAATGCAGGAGACCTGAGTTTGACCCCTGGGTCAGGAAGATCCCCCGGAAAAGGGAATGGCAACCCTCTCCAGTATTAGTTTCAGTGGAACAAAAACTCGACTTTGCTCAACTTTAATTTAGGGGAAAGATTTTGATTCTTTCCATTTGGTTCAGTTCAGTGGTTAATAAAATAAAGATAGTTTGAAGCTGGTGCTGTTTTAGATGTTTGCAGGAACCAATTAATTCCCTTCTCCAGGGGATCTTCCCAACCCATGGATCGAACCTCAGTCTCCTGCATTGCAGGCAGATTCTTTACTATCTGAGCCACCAGGGAAGCCCAATTAATTTGTAGCTCAGTAAATCATACCTGGTTGGGTCTGGGTCCCCAGGGGCAGTGACATCAGTCCCCACCTGGGACTTTGGGTCATTCCTGAGCCTGTCCCTGGGCAGGGTAGCACTCGGTGTCTCGGCCACTGGCAAGGTCTCTATAGAGCGTGGCCACCCCCAGAGCAGGCAGAAGCAGGGGCCGGGGCAGAGGGGCTCACGAGCTGTCCTGTTCCCTGCAGATCAGGAGCGACACCTCACAGATCCTGGAAGAAAACATTCCCCTCCTTAAGGCCAAGGTGGTGGAAATGCGTGGCATCTACGCCAAAGTGGACCAGCTGGAGGTGAGTACAGGGTAATTAACTTTCTTTGTGAGTCTGTGGACTTGTTCTGGCTCTTCCGTCCTCTCTCCCAAGATGCTGATCTGGCATTGATAGTGTTAGGCCTTAAACCCAGTGGAGGGGGTGGGTGGCAAAAAGGGGCCTACATGGTATTTTTAAAATATAAAAAATATGAATTTATATAAGGAATCTCATTTTTAAATTGGGGTACTTTCTATAAAAACCTAAATTTCAAGCTGCTTTTTGTTATTTATTTATTTTTGGCCTTGCCACACAGCTTGTGAGACCAGGGATTGAACCTGAGCCACGGTTGTCAAAGTGCGGAGTCCTAACGACTGGAACGCAAGAGACATCCCTAGGCGGCTTTTGGAAATTTAGAAGTTCTCAGAACTCTGTATTTCTTTAAATAGTTTGTCCTGTTTACTTTTTAAGGTATAAATACATAAAGTGTACGTATCATAAGTGTACAATTCAGTGAATTTTAACATGTATCCACCCCCATGGAGGCCTCCCCGGTGGCTCAGTGGTAAAGAATCTGCCTGCAATGCGAGAGACGAAGGTTCTGTCCCTGGGTTGGGAAGATTCCCTGGCAGAGGGCATGGCAACCCACTCCAGTACTCTTGCCTGGAGAATCCTATGGACAGAGGAGCCTGGTGGTGTCCATGGGGTTGCAAAAAGCCAGACATGACTGAAACGACCGAGCACACTCACGAGTAAACACCCACATGAAGATGACCCAGGTTGAGAAACTGAACCTTTCCACTCCCTAGGCTGCATTCCGGTAGAACTGGTGCAGCTGCCCCTCAGACAGGGCACACGCTCTGTATTTCCCCACAGTCCCCACCCTGCCCTGTTGCCTCACTGCTGACTTAGTTCACCTGCCTTTTATCTGTGTGGGCACCGGGCCAAGGTGCGTGGTGTCTCATTGGCTCCTGGCTGCACTGCGAGTCCGCACCTTCCCCTCGCCGTCTCCCAGTGGAGGAGCAGGACTTCCTCGAGGTCATCCACTTCCCAGGGATCACACAGCTGATTCCAGGAAGCGGGGGCTTCAGTTCACATCCACAAGAGCCCAGGCTTTTCCTCAAACTAGGGCCCTTGGGTCAGGCTCCTGGCTCCTTGTGCAGTGAAGACCGGAAGGCTGGCAGAGCCTGCAGTGTAGCGGAGGTGGCCTGGACTAGACGTGAGCCCCTCCAGTCTGCCCAGGAAGGGAGCCAGCAGTGGGCCCTGGAGTTCGCAGAGAATTAACATTCTTGTCAGCAGAGAAGGAGGCAGGAATATAATTAAAACTTTGCCCTTGGAATAGCTGATTCATTTGGATTTTATTCCACACGTTTGAAGGAGGACAGAAAAATGCAAAGATGTGCAGCCCTGGTTCTAGCCTTTTTGGGCCACCCCACCGCTCGAGCCCCATTTTCCCTTAGTATTCAGTCTTCTGACGCTTATTGAGGACCTACTGGATGCCGCTGCAGGCCCTCACAGTGAGAAAGACAGAGTTCAAGGCTGTGGTTCCCGCCAGGAGAAACAGCAAGAGCGTGACCACTGTGTTTCCCGGGGCTGCTGTGACAAGTTGTCACAAACGGAGCGGCTTACAACAGCATGAATTAAGCATCTTACAGCTCCAGAGGTCAGAAGTCTGAACCGTGGCAGCAGGAGTCGGTAGGGTCGGCTCTCTCTGGGGGAGAATTCCCGTCCTGGCCTTTGCCAGCTTGCATCTCCCAGCTCGTGGCGCCTTCCTCCAACTTCAGAGCCACAGCACAGCATCTTCCAGGCTATGTCCTCCTCTGAGTCTCCTGATGCCATCTTAGAAGGACCTCCGTGATTACCAGGACAGTCTCCCTAGCTCAGGATCTTTTTCACACCTGCCAAGTCCCTTTGGCCATGGAAGGTGATATGTTCACAGGCTCTGGGAATGAGGCTGGGGACCTTTGGGTGGGGTCATTACTCTAATTGCCACATTCACCAAGGGTGACTTCAGAGGCACGTGCTCTGGAGGGCAGTAGGGAATGGGCAGTGGACGCTACAGGCCCTGGAGGGTGAGTGGAAGGAGCTGGGGGCACAGCCGGGGTAGAGGCTCGGCGGTGGGAGGCTCCGGGCTCTGGGCAGCAAGATGATGGACCAGAAGGATCTGGGAAGGCCAGGATACAGGGGCGAGGCGGGTGATGATCAGAGCGGGGCTGGAGAAATTGAGCCGCAAGAGCCTAGGAGATGCCAGCAGGGCCCAGGACTGCCCTGGGCAGCCAGGGATGAGAAGACCAACCGCAAGCCACTCCTCCTTGTCCTCTGGGAACAGCTGGAGCTGAGAAGCAACTCTCCCCTCCCATGAGGTGTGAATCTTCAGGCCGCCGAGTCCCCACTCTGACCTAGAGTCTGCTACCATCGAGGCCCGGTGGCATTTGCCTCCTGTCAGCCCTCTGGGCTGCTGTTTTCCTTAGAGCATACAGAGATTTCTCTGCAACTGGGCCCTAGTTAAAAAGAAGAAAAACTACCTTGGTCCAAGAGGGTCATGGATTTCAAGGCAAATGGGAGACTCCGTATTTCCTGCTGAGCTATGTGCGATACAAGACGTAGGACCTGATCAGAACCCAGCGTTGTGCTGAGGCAGATGGATTCCAGAACTGGACCGCCTGGGGCTCAGATCTGCCCCTTGGAGACTGGTTTTTGTTTGTTTGTTTGTTTGTTTTGACTGCGCCATGGGGAATCTTAGTGGCCTGACCCGGGATCAGAGCTGTGCCCACTGCCCTAGGAGCACAGAGCCTTATCCGCCGGGCCACCGGGGATGTCCTAGGTCTGCGACGCGGGTCACTCACTCCCCTCTCGAGTCAGTTTCCTCCTCTAGGTGGGGTGTGTCGTCGTGAGGGTGTGAGGCTGGCCCCTGGCATCCTGCAGGTGCTCGGGGAGGACAGGCTGTCACTGCGGGGGTGCCCACAGGCTGAGAGCTGGGATCCAGTGCCTGCTCATCACTCTGCCCAGCCAGCTGGGGGCTCCAGGGAGCCTAGGACCACTCTGCTCCCATATCACTGTGACCCACTGAGGGCCAGGAGGCTTGAGAACCGGGGGGGTGACCTCTCAGGCCAGAAAAAACCAAGTTACTGAGCCACTGCTGTGAGCCAGGGACTCTGAGTGCTTTAGATGAAAGAGCTTGCCTACCCTTCGCAGCAGAGCGAGGTCCTGGTATTGGTCCTGTTCTATAGAGTGGCTACGGCACAGAGGTGACAGGACTTGCCCAGGGTCACACAGCTGGGGAGTGGCGGAGCTGAGATTACAGAAGTCTGCTCCGGACCCATCCTCAATGCTGGGTGCTGGCCCCGCTCTGGACCTGGCCCTGCTCTGAAACCGGGGGCCTTTGTCACAAGGATTCAGGCACAGCCGAACTCACACCTGTGTTTTAGACCATGTGACTGTCCCATCTCTCTCACCCCTCCCCCTCCTCCTTCCCTTCCTTTCTTCCTTCCCTCGCTTCTGATAATAAAAGTGGCTTATTTTCACGGTGGAGACAATCATGTGGAAGTCACCTCTGCTCCCAAGGGTGGCCACAGTCCCCAGCTGCCTCCTCCTGTGCCCTCTCCTCCCCACTCCGTGTGGATGCCTGGCAGGGTCGTCCCACTGCCCCCGTCAGCTTTCCTGGCCAGGTTTGGCCTCTCCCTGGCCGCGGCCTGGCCGGCCTGCCCTCCCTGGCAGGCGTTTTGGAGGCGGATCAGACCTCGTGAGCGCACATTCCTCCGCGTCCCTCACACTCCCCACCACAGCGGCATTAACGCAGGGAGCGTAAAATTGGAATCGGCTGCAGGGAGGGGCTGCAGGACTTCTTCTGGGCTTTACAGCCAGATGTGCCAGCCGGTGAGGCCAGGAGAAGCGGCCCGGCCCAGGGCTCCTCGTCTCCCCCTCCACCCAGCACACACACACACAGACATGCACACACCCACGCTTGAAGTGCCTTATTCAGAGCCTTTCAGCTCTGCCCTTGCCAGAACCACAGGGCAGCAGCCACACAACAGTGCTGCCATCCTGGGCTCGTCCAGTGTCTTTTTGCTAAGGATGCAGTCATTCATTCATTTACTCATGCACGCATTCATTCCTGTGTGTGCATTCGTACATACGTGCATTATTCATGTGTGTGCAGCCTTCATGCATGTGCGCATTCATTCATGTGTACATGCATTATTCACGTGTGTGTGCCTTCATTCACATGTGCACGCCTTCATTCACGTGTGCACGCCTTCATCCGTGCATACATGCATTCTGTGCACATTCATCCACTCACGCGCGCATGCGTTCCTGCCTCCGCCATCCAGCTGAGCAGGCCCTGGTCGTGGCCTTGTGAACAGCACTGACTCAGCACCTGCTCTCCCAGAATTCACTCTGGAAGGAGATGGCCCCAGAACCGACAGACAGGAAGTTGAGAGGGAGAGGAGAGCTAAGAAGAGGGGCCTGGGCAGCTCTGCGGTGGGGCCGCCTTAGCCTAGGTGGTCAGGGATGGCCCCTCTGTGGATGGCCCAGCGGACCCCGGGCCTGGGAGACAAGCAAGGTTCACCCATGGAGGAGAGAGAGGTGCCCGGGCATGGAGGGAGCTGCTGCAAAGGCTCCGAGGAGAGTGAGGCTGGAGTTTTTGAGGAACCAGAGGGAGGCCTGGGTGGGACACAGGGAGAGAGGGCAGAGCGGTGCTGGGCCTTGCTGGGCGGGCGGGCCTGGGGCTTTCCGTCTGTGGAAGGGAGGCTGCCCCATGGGGCCTGGCGCCGAGAGGGTCTCCTGCCTCTTCCTGGTGCAGGAAAACCTTCTACATTTTCCTTTGGGAGCACAGAGGCCCACAGAGGGGAGGCTTGTCTGAGATGGACCTGGAGTTGCCACCTTTGGCGGCCTTCGCGGGTGTACGAGCAGTGCACGCACACGTGACCCGTGAACACACCCGGCACACAGGCACGCCAGGAGTCGCAAACAAGTGGGCCGCACAGCCTTGTCTTAGACACTCTGGAGTTACTGCTAACATTGTTAAAAACTAGACATTTTTCATGAAATCTGAATGTCCTGTTTTTTCTTTTTAAATGATGTTATCTGGCATTAATTGAGCTCTTAATATGCCCTGAGCACTAAACTGCTGAGCAGGGTTGATACTGTTATGATTCCTGCTTCACAGATACTAAAATTGGGGGTAACAGAAATGAAGTAACCTGGCAAAAGGCATACGACCAGTGAGTGGTAGACCCTGGGTCTAGTCCAGCGGGTCTGACCCCAGCCTTCTCTTTTCTCAATGTTGGAGGTTTTGCAGTAGAGCCCCAAGCTGAGTGACCCCCAGGGACCAGGGACCTGGTATTTCAGCTTACCCAGCCTGTTCTCAGCCTGTTTCACTCGCTTGTCATCTGCCTGCCCCTTGGCGGTTTCTGAATGTGAGACTCCCCAATACCCATCAAATATTAAACCGAGCAATTTCGGGGAATTCCCTGGTGGCCCAGGGGTTAGGATTACACGCTAACACTGCCGGGGGCGCAGGTTTGATCTCTGGTCGGGGAACCAAGAGCCTGCAAGCTGCATGGGTGTGACCAAAAAACCAAAAGAGAGCGATTTCGGAAAACTTCATTTTTCATAAAGAAGGCCGTGCAGCCTGAGTCTCCTCTCTGCTGCTGCCTGGCTGTGTGACTTTGGGCAGGTGGTCCGACCTCTCTGACCGTTGGTTTCTCCCCTCTGTAAAATAGTCTAAACAGAGGGTCACTAGGGGGAGAAGGGGAAAGGATAGGAGTGGAGGCTTGGCCTGGCCGGGCCGGAGGGGGCGTCACTGTTACCGTCAGGGTTTCTGAAGGTGCTCCCAGCAAGGCACCAGCGAGCCTGAGGTCTCCCAGAGCCTGGCGCCCGTTGGTCAGGCCAGAGGGAGGCTGGGGGCAGTAGCTGCTGGCGGCCGAGGGAGGCAGCCGTGGCATCTACTTTCTCCGCTCCCCCGACAGGCCTTTGTCAAGATGGTCAGAC
Source organism: Bos indicus x Bos taurus (assembly GCF_003369695.1). Classification (NCBI taxonomy): domain Eukaryota; kingdom Metazoa; phylum Chordata; class Mammalia; order Artiodactyla; family Bovidae; genus Bos; species Bos indicus x Bos taurus. The sequence goes on along the minus strand of NC_040088.1, from coordinate 4,677,190 downwards.
GACACGTCTCCTTCCTGGAGGCCCACGTGCTCCAGGCCGAGCGGGACCACGGGGCCCTCTCGCAGGCCCTGCGGAAGTGGCTGGGCTCCTCGGGGCTCCCAGCGCTCGGGAACGTGAGTATCGCCACCTCCCCGCCCCCTCCCAGACCCCGGAGCCGGGAGAGGGGCACCGGAAACGGGAGTTCAAAGGGCACGGCTGGCTTCTGCAGACAGGAAGCGGCGTCTGGCTGGCTGGTGGGGGGCTGGCCGGGCGGCTGGGGCATCGCAGACCCTCCCTGGGGTGCCCCCGTGTTCCCTGATTGGTGGTGCCATGGCTGCCCGCCCCCTCATCCACCGTTTAGTAAATCCTGCTGTTTGCTAAGCACGGGTCTGTCTGGAGTTCCCATGCTGGTTAGAAACAGCTCCTGGCCCTTCCTTCCGCATCTGAGGCTCAGGGCCATTTCCAGAATTCAGGTGGGGTTCCCCTTCCCAGGGCACAAATCACCCTCCAGCAGGCCAGAAGGGCGGGGCACAGTGGGAGGGGCATCGAGCCCACAGCTGGCCAAGGCCTCTCCCTCCCACACTGCTACTTCCTTGGATTCCTCCCTATGCCAAAGGAAGGGTCACTGTGCCCCTTATACTGGTGGGAAAACTGCTATGTGCTGCTTACCTGCTTGCCTCCAGGTGAGGGACTGGCCCAAAGCCAGTAGCAGTTGGATTGTGGCATCAGAGTTCATGGTCTCAGAATTCTTACTGATCCTTTAGAGACCAAGTTAATGTCACCTCCTCTGAGAAGCCCTCTGGGATTGCGCACTCTCTAGACAAATGCGTTCTCTTCTGCCTTCCAATGACAGAGAAGTCGGGAGCAGCCTCCTTGGTCCTCCTCTCCCTAAAGTTATGGTGACTATTGCAGGGCACCAGGGGCCCCCCACTCACACGGTGCTCTGCCCACTGATGGCTCAGAAGCACCACAGAGGAGGGAGGGCAGAGGTCCCTGGCTGCCTGCTGTCTGCAGCAGGTGCCCTAACATGGGGCCTGACGGGTCCTTGGTCTCTGTGCCTTACGGTCTTTTTCTGTAACCCACAGGGCTTCCCTTTGTGGTTGGCACCAGTGTCTTCCTTTAGTGGCAAGGCTTGGAGGGGAGGGTCAGGCAGCTGAGGTCAGTGCTGGGGTTGGAACCCACGCCCGAGGGGCTGTGGGATGGGGTCCCCTGCCTGCTTCTGCTGCGGGATCCCATCGAGGTGTGGCCAGACACGCTGGGACCTGCACCCTCTCATCTCTGCCAGACTCGGGGGGCCCCCTAGCCCTACCTGTGGTGACTTGTTCCAGGAAACGCGTCCCAGCCAGGGCTGGTGAGTCATTCAGCGACCCTGGTGTGTTGATCTTGGCCCCAGGAGGGCTTTGTGTGGTCCAGGGGATGCGGGCGAGTGTGCTCACACGCGAGTGCAAACCCAAGGGTTTCCAGGGTTGCATCTGCACCCAAGGCGCCAGCTGCAGGGGCTCTTCTAGATACAGAGTCGTCGCAGCTCGCCCTGGGGCCCAGACCTGCAGGGATCTCACAGTCCATCCTGTGAGGGAGGGCTAGTCATCAGATGAGGAAGCTGAGGCACCGAAGGGTCAAACCGCTTGCCCACCCAGGATGTGGTGGAGCTGCGATTTGAACCTGCGGAGCTGGTGCACTGCAGCGCCTGGTCCTACTGGGTCTCTCTGAGCCCGGTTCCGACCGCTGCAGCTGCGGTCTGGGGTGGGGGTCCTTGAAGAGCCCCCACGTGGGTCCCTGTTTCTTCTGTCTGGAAGAACCCACCCAGCCAGGGTTTCACGCTGTGTCCAGCCGATTCCCCTCCATCCCTGCCGAGGTGGACACCTCACTGACCACTGCCCTCACCCTCAGAGGCCACACGGCCCCCCTCTCCCCCCAGCAGCGAGGAGCCCTCCAAATTCTGCCTTCCTGCCCCAACTCACCCTCCTTGCCCCATGCAGTGAGGGGCTGATGCGGGGCAGGGGCTCTTGGGCTGAGAGTCCTGTCCAAACTCCTTTGGAAGCCCACCCCCTCAAAGGAAATGGGCTGCTCATTGCTGCCCCCAGGCCCTCCCGGAGGCAGGGGCATCAGCGGGGGGCCTCCCTTCAGGGGCTCAGGCAGGAGGCCCTCCGCTCTCACCCCCTGGAGCTGGGCAGGGGCCTTTTGGGGGGGGGTTGCCCCCTCCCTGCTCGGCCATCTGCTGGAGCAGGCGTCCTGGGGAGAGAGAGGGGTGGGGAGAGGCTGGGTCTGCAGTTCTGCTAACTCTGCCAGCGCCACCTGCCCTCCTGGCCTCCTTTCTGCATCTTTTTTCTCCCTCACTCTGCAGCTAAAGTGGGGAGGTCAGGGAGGGCGCAGGGCATGGGGCCAGGGTCTCCCAACACTGCACCCCCTGCCTGTGTGACTCGGTGCTGGCCAAGGCCTGGGCCAGCCTGGGGATGCCAGCTGAGTGTCCCTCCTCGTCACGCGCTCCCCCCGAAGGCTGGGCCTTTGGCCTCCGACTTGAACTGCCGGAGAAGTGTGCGGTCAGTGCCCAGACCGGGGTGAGGGCTGGCCTGGTGCCCTGAGCCCTCTGTGCCCAGACGTAAAAATGTACACACTTCTAGGCTTCAGTTTTCATGCTAACGCACACATGACTATTTTCATGGTACAGAGGTTCGTGTTTCCATGCTGTACGGCAGGGAAGTTTCCCATTGAGCTTTTATGTTGATTCTTACAATGCTGCAAACCTCTAACTCAGAATCACGCCTCTCTTTGGCTATGGCATTTTTTAGCTGTGTGACTATGGGTGAGTCTCTTAGCCTCTGCAGGCCTCAGATCGCTTACCTGTCGGTTATCATGGGCTTGATCATGAAACAGTCTGCCTGCGAGAGAACTGGTTTCGATTTGATGTGCGATGAAGAGGGCCTCCTCCACTAAAGCAGTGGGAAGAAAAAGAAGAAAAGAGTCCAGAACTCTCAGACGGAGGGTTCTGAGCATTGGTGGGTCTGCAAAGTCAGCTGCGCCTTTAAATAATGGTTCAGGACAGACTGCCTGGGCCCTCCGGGGTGAGCAGGTTTCATGGTGGTGGTGACAGACCAGCTGCTGTTCTCAGCCCCAGGACCCCACAAGGGAGGTGCTAGTGGAAACCAAGGCACAGAGAGGTTTAGTCCCTTAGCCAGGGCTACACGGCTGAGCATCAGGATAGGAATCTGCTTCTTGAGTCTATCCCTCGTTATCTTGGGAGAGAGCCGTGACCTCTTACTTCAGGAAGCACATGTCCAGTGGGAGAATAGAGGCAATGACCAAATCCTCAGAAACTTCAGTAACGACATTTCGCTCTGAGGGATGACCTCTAAGGCAGGGCCACGTAAGCTGAGACCCGGATGGTGAGTGAGAGAAGGCTGAAGTCAAAAGCAGGGATGTTCCCAGCAGTGGGATGGCGGGCCCGGAGGCTCTGGGGTGGGATGAGCTTGGGTCCTGAGGAACAGCAGTGAGTCCCGTGTGGGGAGCCAGGAAGGGTGTAGGAGACGAGGTGGGGGGCAGCCTGGACAAAAGCAGGGGGCTCGGGCCACACAGGGGGCCCGAGCGCTAGTCCAACGGCGGCCTTGGGAGGGCTCGGAGCCAGGGAGTGCCTGGGTAGATGTGCACTGCTTTAGGGAGTTTCCAGGGCTCATTCTGTACCCTGAGCTCAGGCTGGCATTCGGGGTCAGCACTGTCTTGTTTAGACTTGACCACAAGAGCCGAGCCGGGCACAGGCATGCCCTCCAAGCTTCAGAGTTCAGCTGTTAGGACTGCATTTCCTTGGCCTGGAAACCCTGCATGCTGTGCCCGGAGCTCCCTGAGACCCTTGCCTTGCCGGGTCTCAGGGCCTTTGTCCAATTGGGAGAGAGAACGGGCTCTCAGGGGGGCGCACAGGTCTCCTGGCATGTGTATGATCCCAGAGACCCTGCCTGAGGAGGCGACCCCCCCTGCCTTCACACACAGGGCCCCTCACATCTGGAGATCGTTTCAGGCACATGTGGGAGTGAAAGTGAGACGGGGCTGCAGGCGTGTGGCCTTGGAGGGGGCGTGGAGAGCATGCAGGGGTCGCCGTGCCCCCCGGGTCCAGGTCCTGGTGATGGCCGAGCGCCCACCATGGTGTCCTGGCCACGCCAGGCCCTCCGCTCAGCGCCCGCACCCAGAGGCACGGAGCAGCCTCACTAATTTGTTGTCAGCCACTGTTTGTTTTCCGCCAAACCAAAACATCTTGTTCACGAGGTGTCATTTTGATTAATTTCCCGATGGATAACAGTATAGCGTTTTCCAAGGAAGGCTGTCTGGCTAAGAGCGAAACCACTTGGGGCCAAGTCCTGACGCGGCACAGAGCAGGCTGCCGGGGTGGACTGTGGCCTGGGCGCGACGTGGAGCTGCCTGACCCACCTGTTCGCCCCACACCTGCCCACAGGGCGATCTGGTAACACAAATGGGTGTGTTCCGCCAGGTGTGACACAGTAGGGAGTGGTGTAGACTGTGGCGAATTGTAGAGCCCATGCCTTAATGATAGAGGTAGCGAATTTCAGAAGCAGCTTTTGCAGAAACGGGATCAAGGAGGGCCAGATTTTCCTATTTGGGGGAGGATGCTGGGCATGTGGAGTTGTATATGAATCTTGTAATGTCTGAAAGTCAGCAACTGATTTTTCTCACTGTTAAACATTTGAGGGGGAAAAAATGTGTTGTGCCCTGGGTCACACCCTGCACACTCCCCAGCTCTGGATTTGGGGCTGATGGCCGGCATCCCAGAGGTCCCCTGCCCCCCTCCCCTTCAGAGGCATTTGGGACCAGGGATGAGGGGAAAGCTCGTGGCGTCTTCCTTCACTCTGCGCCAGCCCCAGCAGGGGCCCTCAGCTTTCTGCAGCAGCGTGATGAGCAACCTGGAGTTTTACTGGGCGTCTACTCCAGCTCCAGACCATGGCAGTTGTATTGAGTTCTTCCGGGCTTCCCTGGTGGCTCAGATGGTAAAGAATCCGCCTGCAATGTGGGACACCTGGGTTGGATCCCTGGGTTGGGAAGATCCCCTGGAGGAGGCCATGGCAGCCCACTCCAGCGTTCTCACCTGGAGAATCCCATGGACAGAGGAGCCTGGCGGGCTGCAGTCCATGGGGTCGCACAGAGTCAGACAACCGAGTGACTAAGCACAGCACAGCGTGTTGAGTACTTTCATGAAGGACTTTCTGTGCCTTGTCTCAACTTCCCGTAACAGCCCCAGAGGTAAAGGGTATCGTCTGAGAAAGGGACCTGAGGCTCAGAGAGGGCTGTTCACTTGCCCAGGGTCAGACAGCGTAGGCAGCAGAGACAAGATATGACCCAGCTTTGACCTTGTTCAGGGTCTCTCCCTTCTCTCTGTGATCTTCCCAGGTGCAGGAACCACAGCCTAGATGGTGGAGGTTGCAAACTGGAGGTCCCTAGGCCCCCAGTCTGCCTCACCAACATGTGTTCTTTGGCCAGCTTGGTATATGTACATGTTAAATTTGAATTGGCTGCCAGCATCTAAAAAAGGAAATTTTACATAAGAATGTAGACCTCTGGCTTCTCTTAAGAAAACCGAAGGGGGACTTCCCTGGTGGTCTGGTGGCTAAGATTCTGCACCCCCAATGCAGGGGTGCCCAGGTTTGATCGCTCGTCAGGGAACTAGATCCCACGTGCCATGACTGAGACCTGGTGCAGCCAAATAAAATATAAATAAAAATATAAAAAAGAAAAAGCAGAGGTCTGGGCCCGCGAGCAGCATCCCCGATGAGCCACCAACTAGCCCACGTCACCCTTTGTCCTTACCTGCCTGTGGGCACTTGAGTTTCCTACTGGGTCGAGCGCCTAGTAGGTGTTTAATAAACGTTAATCAGTGGATGCTCTGAAGGCGTTCATGGCCCTTGGAGGCCCCCTTCCCCCTGTGTCCCTCTGGGGGTGGTCCCCAGGCAGTGGAGAGCTGGGCCGGACAGAGCCCACGTCTGCCCAGCGGCCCGGGGCCGCCTCCTGGGCTTCTCTGGAGGTGGTGGAGGCTGTGGGCGGAGCTGTCCTGCCAGGCCCGCCTGCAAGCGGCCTCGGTGCCAGGCTTGGCGCTGCCCCACCCCCCGCCGTTCCCCCCACCCCGCCCCCAGCTCATCCCACCCCGCCCGGCCCGGGGAGGCAGGGGCCCCCTGCCCCGCCCTCTCGCTGTGCCCAGTCCCCCTGGAGGGGTGATTCCCGGAAGGAGGCCCGGCCTGGCTGGGCCTTTATCTCGGGGCCGCACAAAGAAGGTAGAGGAGATCCCCTGGCGCCTTCTCCCGGCCCTGGAGCGGCCTCTCCTCTGCCCCGTCGTCCATTGCGGGGTGGGGGGGGAAAAAAGCAGATGGCAGATATTAACACAGCAATGGAGGCGAGGGGGGCTGGGTTAGTGCCCCCAGCAGGCTCGTTGTCCCCGAGCTCCTCAGCACTCACACGTTAACGGATCTTGTTTGAGTCCAGATATTTGGTGGCAAGGGTGCCAGGGAGGGACAGAGAGCTCCTGGCCGGCTGCTTTGGGAATCAGATTTTTTTTTTTAAGTGTTACATTTTTGTTTCCCATTTGAGCGGGGAGGAAGTTCCTTTCCACAAAGAGGAGTGTTTATTTGGGGCAGGGCCTACTGATGAGGCCCACGTGGGAGCACCCCAACTTCTCCGTGGTTGGCAGGACACAGTGCCCCGTCTCCTAACAGCACCGCCATCAGGGCTGCCCCCTGTGAACATCCTTGGGCCCAGTGCTGCCTCGTGGCCCTCCCTGGGCCTGGTGGACGCTGTCTCTGGTCTTGGCTCATGCTGGTCCCCCTGCCTGGAAGACCCCGCCTGCTCCCTGCTGGGTGCTGTTTGTCGTTCAAGGCTAAGTTGAGCATCAGCACCTCTGGGAAGCCATCTAGATTGCCCCAGGCAGCGTTCCTCTGGGCTCCCCAGTCCCCTGATCCTTCCCCTGCCGGCCCTGGCTCGGTTCATCTTCACGTCCATCCACCTGTTCCATGTGTTCCGTCGCTCAGTCGTGTCTGACTCTGTGTGACCCCGTGGGCTGTAGCCCGCCAGGCTCCTCTGTCCATGGGATTGTCCAGGCAAGAATACTGGAGTGGGTGGGTTGCCATTCCCTCCTCGAGGGGTCCTCCTGACCCCGGGGTGGAGCCCGGGGCCTTGTCTCTCCTTGGTCTGACACAGAAGCCCGCACCCTGCCCCTGTCCCCAGCCCCTCCCCAGCCTTGGCGTCTGTCCAGCTTCCCTAGGGCTCTCACTGGGACCTCCCTCCTCAGCTGGAAAGAGAAAGGCTGTGGGCCCGAGAGGGCTCCCGGTGGGGACTGGAGGGGCAGGCCGGCTGTGCGTCTAGTCTGCGTCTGCTGCCTGGGCAGCCCCAAGGACGCCTCCTGTCCTCAGAGCCCGGGGCTCCTTGTTGGACAGAAACGGGGCCACAGTTGGAGGTGGTGGGGGAGGTGGTCCTGCAGAGATGTGCTTAGTGTGCGGGAGACTCTGGGGGGCGCTGTTAGTGATATTGGTGGTGAGCTGAGCACTAACGGGCGCAGAAGTGATGACACTGGTCCCTGCCCCAGCTCACACTCACCTTGGAGAGTAAACTCAGAGGTGGGCATTACAGCAGATAATTGTGAGTGGGGTGTGTGCTTCGGGCTCCTGTGCATGGCAGAAAGCAGGGGAAGAGGGGCCAGGAAAGGGCCGTGGGAGGGAATGGTGCCCGATGTGTGGCATCAGCTTGGCTCTGGGTGGCACGGCAGTCCTGAGCGAAGCAGGCCCCAGCAGAGCACCAGCAGCTCCCATTCATGACTGCAGGTTGCAGGTGACGTGATGGATGGAGTGGGTGAGTCCCTCCTGGTGTGGGAACCCCTGTGATGCCTGTAGCTGGGGTTGAGGCATCTGCAGAAAGTGTGATCCTTTAATACCTAAGGAGCCTGGGAAGTTCTTGAACTTGGCTCCATTCATGGTCAGCTTTCTGCCGGGAAAATAAGCCACGTCTCATTAAGCAGTAAATTCATCCAGGTGCCTGTTCCGGCTGATACCATCACACCTTGTCATGTTGTAATGTCAAGGCCGAAGTTCCTGTTACTTGGAGAGTCCTAATAAGTAACCGGGGAAACTTGGTTGAAGAGTGGGGAGTCCTGGCTTTTCAATGGAGTGAGGAGTCAGAGCAGGGAGGTGGCCAGTGCAGGGATGGACCTCACTGAGCCCTGCGTGGGAGGCGTCCCCTGGTGACCTGGGCCGGGGGTCTCAGCACTGTGGCCCAGCTCTGTCGTGTCCCCTCCTGTATCTGGCGGCTCCTGGCTGGCTGGACCTGGCTCCAGAGGCCCCAGGCACCGCTCCCAGGAGTGTGCATGAGGAGGGGTGGTGGGCAGGCAGGACACAGGTGACAGCCGTTGCTGGGGAGAATCGGGAGGCCGTGGGCCAGGGGGCTGGTCTCAGGGCCGGTGCCCCGTGTGGCCCCAGAGGTCTGTCCCTGTCTGGCCAGGAGGCATTCCTGGGCATCTCCACTGAGCCTGGTCACCTGCGTGATGATAAGTCACGTGTGTTAGGGGCTGAGAAGCGTGCTGGATGGTTTCTGAGGGTCGCTGGGAATTAAAAATCAAAGCAGAACCGGCTTCCACAGTTGTGGTTTAGTTTACATACTCATGTTTTGAAACTGAATGCATTGAACACTGAAAAAAACGCAGTGTTGTAGAACTGTACACTTGGGCTGTTCACAAGCTAATGACATCGTTTAAGAAAATTGAGGGGCCTGACATTTGCAGCAAGATGGACGGGCCTGGAAACTGTCATACTGAGTGAATAAGTGAGACACGGACAGACGCATCATTATATCACTTATGTGTGGAATCTAAAAAAACAGGTGAGGTACAGATGAATGTATTTATAAAACAGAAGTAGAGTCATGGGTGTAGAAAACAAATCTATGGTTACCAGGGGATAAGGTGAGGAGGGATAAATTGGGAGATTGGGACTGACATATACACCCTGCTGTATGTAAAACAGATAACTAATAAGCACCTGCTGTATAGCACAAGGAACTCTACTCCGTTCTCTGTAATGACTTATATGGGAAAAGAATAAAAGAACAACAAAAAATGGATACAGCTACAGTATAACTGATTCACTCTGCTGTACAGCAGAAACAAAGACAACACTGAAAATCAAGTATAGTCCAATTTGAAAAGAAAAAGAAATTCAGAGGGCAGTAATAAATAATGCCATTCTCCAGCATTCATTGAGGAGTTACTGTTTTCTAAGCACTTTGGGGGGATTTGGGTAAAACGCCCTTTGAGGTAGAAACTATTATTTGCCCTGTTGGCAGATGAGAAGAATGAGGCACAGAGAGGTTCAGCGACTTGGCCAAGGTCATGCAGCTCGACAGAGGCACTGCTGTCATTGGAGGGACTCGGGAACGGGGCCTCATTTACCGTGCCAGGGCAGGGGTCTCGCTCTCAGCACTGGCAGCTCCAGGTAGGGCTCTCGAGGGGATGTTGAGAACATCGAAAAGTCTACAGACGATAAGTGCTGGAGAGGGTGTGGAGAAAAGGGAACTGTCTTACACTGTTGGTGGGAGTGCAAATTGGTGCCACCACTCTGGAGAACAGTATGGAGACCCCTTAAAAAACTAGGAATAAAACTACCACATGAGCCAGCAATCCCCCTACTGGGCATATACCCTGAGAAAACCATAATCGAAACAGACACATGTACCCCAGGGCTCACGGCAGCACTGTTTACAATAGCTTGGACATGGAAGCAACCTAGCTGTCCATCGACGGATGGATAAGGAAGTTGTGGTACATGTACTCAGTGGAATATTACTCAGCTATAAAAAGGAACACTTTTTTGAGGCAGTTCTAATAAGGTGGATGAACCTAGAGCCTATTATACAGAGTGAAGTATGAAAAAGACAAATATCGTATATTTATATATATATATATAGAATCTAGAAAGATAGTACTGACAGTCCTGTGTGTGGGACATCAAACAAGACACTGACAGAAAGAACAGACTTTTGGACACAGTGGGAGAAGGGGAGGGTGGCATGATCTGAGAGAAGACCACTGAAACGTGTGCATTGCCAGAGGTGAAGCCGGCTGTGGGAGTTTGATGTGTGATGCAGGAAGCCGGAGCTGGCGCTCTGTGCCAACGGAGAGAGATGGGGTGGGGAGGGAGGCGGGAGGGGTTTCCAAAGGGAGGAAACACGTGTACCCATGGCCAGTTCGTGTTGATGGCAAAAACCATCACAATATTGTAAAGTAATTATCCTTCAATTAAAAAAAAAAGTGCCGGTCAGAGGTCCTCTGTGACCCCTGCCTTCACTCCCAACCCCGTTCCCACTGGCGGCTTGAGCTACTTCAGAGGCAATGGGCAGGTGGTGGGAAGCCTTTACGGCTTGTCCTCGGGCCCCCCAAGAGGCCCCAGAAAGGGAGCTCAGCCTCCAACCCACCCCGGTGTGTTGTTCTCGAGAGCGTGTGGGTGGGGTGGGCTGGACAGTGTGGCCCAGCCTGCCGGTATTGTCCTGGCTGCTGTCTCTTCGTACCCCGTACCCCGGGCTTCTGCTCCGGGAGACCTAGAGAGCTTCTGCCTGGAGGCCAGCCCGCCCATCCCCCTCTGTGCTGGGCTCTTCCTCCCCTTAAGTCTCCACTTCTGTTCCCCTGAAGGCCTTGGCTGCTCCAGGAGCCACCACGTGGGCAACCCCAGCCCTTTACCCTGTTCTTCCGCAGCCCCCGGGCCGGGCTTAACTCCTTTGATGCCAGATCTCCGCCAACCACCTCCTTTTTCATTCATTCGTTCAACAAGTACTTATCATCCCCCACCTATCTGAGCCAGAGGCTGTTTCATATCCTCGGAACCGGGGAGGACAGAGAGCGTTCCCGCCCCCAACAGCCGATAGTCTAGTGCAGCATATGCAGTGCCTCCTGGGGGAGAAAGAGGTGAGGGAGGGGGTGATGTGGGTCTAGGGGCAGGAGGTGGTCAGAGAAGGCCTCCCTGAGGAGACATGGGGCACAACGAGGCCGCGGAGGAGGTGAGGGGGGAGTGTGCAGGCGTCTCAGGCAGGGGCGGGAGGCGAGGCCTGGTGGGCGGTGTGTCGGACCTGGAGGTGAAGGTAGGGGAGTGGATGGAGCAGGTCCTGGGATCGTCCAAGGACCGGGCCCTGGAGGGTTTCGAGATACGGAGGGAGATGCTGGAAGGGCAAGGGTGGAGATCAGGAGGCTGGAACTAACTGCTGGGGTGGTCCATAGGGAGACACTGGGGGCCTGGAGAGTGGAGGTGGGGAAACGTGTGTGGTTTAATTGAAGTTCTTCATTGACACAGTTAGAGATTCACATGCAGTTGTGAGAGTTTATAGAATAGAAAGCGCCCTTGTACACTTTGCCCAGTTTTGCCCAGATGGCAGCATTTTCCAGAACTGTGCTCCATCACATCTGAGATTTCGACCTTGATACAATCTGTTGCTGCTCTTGGATCTCCCTGGGTTTTTTGGGAGGCTACGTCGCATGACATGTGGGATTCTAGTTCCCTGCGTGGTTGCGTTCGTGCTCAGTCGCTTCAGTTGTATCTGACTCTTTGCGACCCCATGGACTGCAGCCTGCCAGGCTCCTCTGTCTATGAGACTCTCCAGGCAAGAATACTGGAGGGGGTCGCCATGCCCTCCTCCAGGGGATCTTCCCGACCCAGGGATGGAACCCTCGTCTCTTGTTTCCTGCGTTGGCAGGCGGGTTCTTTACCGCTAGCGCCACCTGGGAAGCCCCAAACCCGCCCCCCTGCCTTGGAGGGAGTCTTAACCACTGGAAGTCAGGGAAGTCCCTTGGGTTTCCCCAGGTTTACCTGTACTCACTCGTTTTAAGTTCTGTACAGTTGGATCTGTCCTGTACAGTCCTGTTGTGTGAGGTTCCTGTCTCCTCCACCACAGCGCAGGCTGAACGGTCCCAGCCCCGGAGGGGTTTCTCACGTCCTTCTGTGACCACCTTCACCTTCCCTCCCCCAGCCTTCTCCCCAGCTCCTGGCAGCCGCCACTCTGTCCTCCATGTCAAAAATTTGGCCATTTCAGAAGTGTTCTATGGATGGAGTCATACAGCGGGTCACCTTTGGGGACTGGTTTTTCTCACTCAGCATAATTTCCCGGAGATCCATCCAGGTGGCTGTGGGTCGGGGGTCCCTCTGGGTGCACTGGCAGGCGGAACCAGGGTTGGAGATGCAATGGTGGGGCTCAGGGCTGGAGGGGTCTAACAGGAGCCTGAGGGCTTAGCCTGGAGGCAGAGCGAGCACTTGCTGATTAAGCATCTGCCGTGCACCAGGCGCTCCTGGGCGCAGTGGATGCAGTCACGGAGGAGAGGAGAAGGAAGACGCCCCTGATGCGGGGCTGGAGGCCTGGGCTGGCTGTGGGGGGCAGGGGACAGCCCGGAATCTCTCTTCCTCTTTCTGGCTTTGCAGCCAGGGACAGGGCACCGCCCCTGGGTGGAAGGGGGAGCCCAGAGGTTTCTCCCGGGTCCTGAGTCAGATGAGAGAAGAGCCTGGTGCTGTCCCTCAGGCCAGATGGAGTCTGCTGCACCCAGACCGCCCTGTCTTCTGCACTGGCCTTTGTCCTTTCAGAATACTATTATTTCTTGGACAAAGGGATGGGGTTTAGGGTGGGGTGACTTGGGAGTTTCTTGTGTCCCTGCCGGGCACACCACCTAGGTTTGGGATTGGGGAGGCCCCGTATCCCAGGACCGACTCCCCAGCTCCCATCACGTCTGCTCTCTGGTCCTCGCCCGAGCCCCCCGCCCCCGACAGCCCCCCCGTTTCCTGTCGGGGCTTCTCCGCGCTTCCCTCTCCTCCTCCCTCTCATTTTCTCACCAACCCCCCCATCTTCTCCCTCCTCCTTCCCATCTATTTCTTCTTTCTGAACTCTCCTGTTTCTCGTCTCTGCATCTTCTCTCTCTCTTGTTTTGGCTCTTTCATATTTTTCTCTCCTTTGTTTCTTGTTTCTGTCTCTACCTCCCTTTGTCCGAGTCTCCGTCTCTGGGCTGTGTGCTGTGCTTAGTCGCTCAGTCGTGTCCGACTCTTTTCAACCACATGGACTGTAGCCCGCCAGGCTCCTCTGTCTATGGGATTTTCCTGGCAAGAACACTGGAATGGGTTGCCATGCCCTCCTCCAGGGGATCTTCCCAACCCAGGGAACGATCCCAGGCCTCCCACATTGCAGGCGGATTCTTTACCGTCTGAACCACCAGGGAAGCCCCCATCTCTAATTATCTTCCTCTCCGTTTCCACCAAGCTCTTTCTCTCCCTCTTTTCCTTTCTCTTGCTCTCAAATGTTATGTCGCAGACTTTGGAAAACGTCCTTTTTCACTCTCAGGGGGCCCAATGGATAAAATGTCCTAATCCGACCAGGACAGTGTGCGAGCTGAGTTCTGTGAAAGCGCCTCATGAGACCCGTGTCTGCGCCTCTGGGGCCACGGGGACGGGATGGTGACAGTGACCATCAGAGGCTCCCAGGCCACCCACCTGCCTGGGGTCGGGGGGCGGGAGCCCAGTGCCGGCCTGGGGCGGCCCTGCAGCAGGTTCCTGCAGTCCTGGGCAAAGAGCAGGGGTGCAAGGCGGGCCCGTGGGCAGCTGCTCGGTGCCTGCCGGTCCTGGTGGCTGCCTCCGTTTTCGCCCTGACGGCTTGTTTAACGGAGAACAGCTGCCCACGTGCGGGATGCCAACAAAACGGTCACGTGTATGTGTGTTTGCTCTCTGCTTCCCAGAGCTAACTGGTGCTGTTTCCAACATCCTTTCATGGAGTCAACCACCTTTGAGGTCAGCCAATGAAGCCTCGAAGATTCTGTTGAAAATCGGCATCAGAGTGAAACAAGGATGGCTCTGATGAGACTGTGACCAGCTGCTGGGCCCTGGCCAGCTGTTGGTTTGGGTTCATGGACGTGGACGTGGAGAACCCCAGTGGGACAGGGAGGCCACTGGCCGTGGGCAGCTGGTTTGGTGCCCTGGCCTGGAAAAGCATCTTCTTTTACCTGATCTGTTCTGGGATAGCCCCAGCTGCAGCCAAATCCATCCACTGAGGTCCTCCCCAAACTCTACCGTTGCTGCCACAAGCCGCCCTTGGCCCCATGAGGTTTCCTCATCCAGGAGCTCTGGGCCCACGCTGGGCACGGAGCTGACCACGTGTGACTGTCCTAAGGATGGAGAACGCAGATCCCAGTTTGTAATCCGGCTCTGTCACCGCAGCCTGCTGCAGAATTGGCGGGGGCCATGCAAGATGAAAACCTGGGGCCCCTTTGTGAAGACTTCACTGAGAGGGGCTTCCCCTTGGCGGCTCAGTGGTAGAGTCCGCCTACCAATGCCAGAGACATGGGCTTGGCCCCTGGTCTGGGAGGAGGGGTCCACACGCCACAGAGCACCCAGGAGCCACAGCTGTGAGCCCAAGTGATGCAACGACGGAAGTCCACGTGCCCTGGAGCCCGAGCTCCCCAACAAGAGGAGCCACCGCAGTGAGAAGGCCGAGCACAGCACGGAGCACCCAGCACAGCCAGAAATAAGCGAGTAAAAGTTTTCTAAAATATTCAGCTTACTGAGAATTTCAAGACAGTGATAGCAGAGCATCAGATCAAGCCATTTGGCCGGGCCTGCCCATCACTTGCAAGTGTCGTGCTTTGCATGGAGCTTAAGCTTGCAGCATCTCAGTAAAATGGGGTGGACACCCAGGCCTAGCCCCTGTCCAGGACTGTCCTGAGCAGTGGCTGAGATAAAGGAAGGTCTGGCTGCCGGCTTCCTCGCCTCATCACTAGGACATTAGTGTGACTGTTTGATAGCTCTTCACCTGTGTTGTGCTCCTCACGTGTGTTTATTTTTAAATGACCATTTTATTTTGGGTAATTTCAGATGTGCAGAAAACCTTTTATAAAGACGGTACTCCTGAGAGCTTCCGGGCTCCCCTTGTTCCGTCTCCCCATCTCCCGTCACCTCACATGACAGGTGGGTTGACAACCACTGGGAGAGTTGTCAAAACCAAGACCTCCCACACTGGCCCAGTGTTATTCACGGAACTTTGAATTTTACCAGATTTTCCCTTCTCATCCGGTTTCTGTTCCAGGCTCCCCTCCAGAGCCATGCGTTGCTTTTACTGTGTGCTTTTATTTGTTTGGCTGTACAAACAGCATGTGGGATCCTAGCTCCGTCACCACGGACTGAACGTGCGCCTTACGCAGTGAAAGCGCCAGGTCCTAACCCCTGGACTGCCAGGGATTCCCGAAAGCCTGTTTCCTCATCTGGGAAGGGCCTTTGTGATCTGCAGATTTAAGTCTCTGAAATGTAGCAGGTGCCCAGTTAACATATATACATGTAAGTGCACAGTAGTTAGACGGTTAGCCTCAGTGGCCATCTGATGAGAAGCAAAGCCCAGGTCAGACACCCGCCTCCTCCAGGAGATGGCCAGGGAGGGCGGAGGGGCCACGGCTGGAGGGGTCAGGGAGCCCCCAGAGACCCAGCTCTGGAGGGGCCGTGCTGTGACTCCATCTACCCGCTGTCCTGTCTTGCCTCCCAGACCCCGTGTGAGTTTGCAGTTGGTCGCCACTGTCTTGGCAGAACTTTCTGGGGCTCCTCCTCTGCTGGTTTCCATGTTAACACTTTTCCTCCAGCTAAAAGCGGGATCCACAGGGCTCTGGAAGTCGCCAGGGCCAGCGTGGCCTCTCACAAGCCTGCACCAGCTCGTCCCTGCTTCTGGGGTGCCCCTTGCACTGGAGCTGTCCCAGCTGGGGGCCCCCAGGCCTGTCCCCGTCACTGTGGCCGCAGCAGCCTCTGCCACTGCCCTGCTGAACGGGCTGGCGGGGCTGGCGGAGCCGGGGACTGGGGGGCAGGGGTGCTGGTCCGTGCGGCCACCGTGGGGCTGGCCAGCCCACCCTGTGGGCAGGATTGGACACGCAGGGGCTGCTCGAGAGGGATGGGAGGGGCTCTGCTCACAGCTGTCAGAGTGTTCTGGAAGGCTGGGGGCCCTGCAGCATTCACAGGCGTGGCCGGCAGGGCAGGTGGGCGGGACCTGAGGAGGCCTTGATGGGGCTGAGAAGGGAGGCTGGGCCCGGGGGTGAAGGGCCTGCGGGCTGGCGGAGGTAGAGGCCGCTGCCAGGAGCTCAGGAGAGCCCGTTTGGCGCTCTGCTCTGCCGTTTAGCAGCTGTGTGACCCTGGGCACATGCCCTTCCCTGCCTTTTCCCAGCCGGCGGTCTTCCCCACAGAACAGCCCCGGGGCCGCACCTGACTCCGGGTGCTGGCGTGCCCTGGGGGGCCCCCGGGTTGAGGGCGCAGCCACTGGTCCCAGCAGCGGCCCAGGCTGGCCGTTCCCCCTGCCCCCAGGGGACCAGGCTGCAGGACTGGAAGCATCCATGGCCCCATGGTGATGTGAACCTGGAGCCACTGCTGGCCCGGATGCCCACGGGCTTGGCAAGTCCTGAGGGCGAGTGAGGCAGGCCCGTGGCAGACCAGATGGCACATGCCCCATCTAGGGGGTCCAAGTCGCCACAGCCCGCAGGAAACGGGCCCAGCGCGGCCAGGTGGCTGCATTGTTCAGGAGAAACAGGGGTGCGGTGTTTACTTGAACCATCCTGGTGCCTCCACGGTGGCAGGTAACGCATTTTACAGTTTGCACCAGCCCATCCTGTGAAGTGGCAGACTTTATTTTGGGGGGCTCCAAAATCACTGCAGATGGTGACTGCAGCCATGAAATTAAAAGACGCTTGCTTACTCCTTGGAAGAAAAGTTATGACCAACCTAGACAGCATATTCAAAAGCAGAGACATTACTTTGTCAACAAAGGTCCGTCTAGTCAAGGCTATGGTTTTTCCAGTGGTCATGTATGGATGTGAGAGTTGGACTGTGAAGAAAGCTGAGCACCGAGGAATTGATGCTTTTGAACTGTGGTGTTGGGGAAGACTCTTGAGAGTCCCTTGGACTGCAAGGAGATCCAACCAGTCCATCCTAAAGGAAATCAGTCCTGAATGTTCATTGGAAGGACTGATGCTGAAGCTGAAACTCCAGTACTTTGGCCACCTGATGATGTGAAGAGCTGACTCATTGGAAAAGACCCTAATGCTGGGAAAGATTGAGAGCAAGAGGAGAAGGGCATGACAGAGAATGAGATGGTTGGATGGTATCACCAACTCAATGGATATGAATTTAAGTAAACTCTGAGAGTTGATGATGGACTGGGAGGCCTGGCGTGCTGCGGTCCATGGGCTTGCAAAGAGTTGGACACAAGTGAGCGACTGAACTGAACTGAACTGATTCTGTCAAGTGTGTGGGCCGGATGCTACCCAAAGGCCATGATTTGCTGTTTCTGAATAGGCTAGAGGGGGGCACCTGAGGGTCCAAGGTTGGAAAGCAGATCCTGGAGGGATGTCTCAAGTCCTGGGCGAGAGCACAGTTCCCTGCCCCAGTCAGCCCCAGGGCCCCTGGGTCCTGGCTGTGCTAGGCCAGGGCGGGCCTGGGTTTGAATTCCGCTCTCTACCAGTTCCCGGTGGGGCGATCCTGGGCAGGTGTGTCTGTGAGCCTTTGTTTCCTCTTCTGGAAAATGGGAGTAGGAACACCCGTCTGTCTCAGCAGCTGGACGTGAACGGGCTGTGGGCCTGTAGGTTCCGCTGTGAGCTGGGCACTCAGGAAGAGCTCATTACTCATCACTGTGGTTGAGATGAGAAAGCCTGGGGGCTTGGTCTGTCCTGATGGACCAGGATGTTTCTGCTATCTGCCTGTTTCGCCCTGCCTCCACCCAGTACAATTTTGTATGATAGAATTAGAGACAAGTTGCTGTGATGATACAGAGTTCTCATGTACCCCTCACCCAGCTTCCCTTATTGTTAGCATCCTGCTTGACTGGGGTGCATTGTCACAGCTAAAGGACCCTCCTTGATACACTGCTATCTAACTAACCTCCCAAGTTTTATTCAGATTTCGCTAGCTTTCCCCAGTGCCCTTTTCTGTTCAGTATCATAGATAGTCGTGGGTCTCCTTAGCCACCTCTGGTTTATGACAGCTTCTCAGGCTCTGCTTGTTTTTGATGACCTTGACAGTTTTGAGGATTATTGGTTAGGTATTTTGTACACCGTCCCTCAATTAGGGCTGATCTGATGTTTTTCTCCTGGTTAGGTTGGGGTTGTGGGTTTTGGGGGAGGAGACCACAGAGGTGAAGTGCCCTTCTCGTCACGTCAGATCCAGGGCCCCTGCTCTCAACGTGACGTAGCACGGATGATGTTGCCCTTGACCATCTGGCCGAGGCAGTGTTTGCCAGGTGTCTCTCCTGGGTGGTTGTTTCCACCCCGCTCTCTCCCCTGCTCTGTTCTGCCGAAGAAGCAAGTCACCACGTGCAGCCCCCACGCAAGGGGAGTGGAGCCTCTGCAGGGGGCAATGCATACCTCAGTTATTTGGAATTCCATTTTACCTTTTGGGACAATTTTGAGATCCAGAAGTCTTCAGTGTTTTGGTTCTCATTCCATTCATCATACGAATGACCTGGGTTGAGTCCCGGCTCCACCCATTTGTAGCTGCATGACCGTGGGCAGCTCGCTACTCGCTGGAGTGATGGTGAGCGGAATAGCATACATCCGTCAGGCTGCGCAACAGAGACCTGACTGACGTGGTTTAACCAAGTAGGGTTTGTGCTTCTCCTTGTGTGACAGGAAGTCCTGAATGGCCAGTTGGCTGTCATCCTCAAGCCTGTGGCTTTTGTCCTCACAGTGCCAAGGTGGCCGCACCACCTCTAGAATCACTGCTGTGCTCCAGGCAGGACCCCATGAAGTCAATGGCATTATCCTCATCTGACGAGAGGAAAGTGAGGCTCTAAAGGATGGGAAAGCTCAGCCTTGAAGCAGTGCTGTGAGGGTTAGAGATGAGCATACTGAACAGGGTCACAGGAGGCGAGGTTGTTGCTTACCCAGTAGGTTGGGCCTCTTCCAAGTCCCCTGCGCTGGAGGTGCCTGGTCACTTGGCGGGCGAGGGTGAGTCTGGCTTCCTGTGCTTGCATCCACGGTCAGCCTGACACCTCTGCCTCCCAGAGGTTGACCACACCTTGGAGCCTCAGAACCCGGCCCACGTGTGGGATGGAGGTGCGGTGTTTCTTTTGAAGTGGAGGATGCTTAGTGAGTTGGGACCGGATGGAGTTGCAGTGGCGTCTCAAGAGCAGCCGGCCAGGCATCACTCTGGCCTGGGGTGAGTGGGCCCCGCCCTGACCCTGCAGCCTCTGTCTGGAGGCCTCTTGCTTGGTGCCCACTTGCATGGGAGATACAGGGGTGGCTTTGTTATGCCTCTTCTACTTAGGAAGGCAGATTTAATTTAGGGGCAAACTAAAAATACCAAATCTGGCCTGCCCCCATCTTTTTTTTTTTTGGCTGCGCTGGATCTCAGTTGTGGCATGTGAATTTCTTGGCTTTAGGATGTGGGATCTAACTCCCTGACTAGGGACTGAACCTGGGGCCCCCAGCACTGGGCGCGTGGAGTCTTACCCACTGGACCACCAGGGGAGTCCGTGGGGCCTGCCTCCATCTTTGTAAATAAAGTTTTATTGGCACACAGCCACACCATTACTTTACCATCGCCCATGGCTACTTTGGTGCTGGAAGGGCAGAGCTGAGTAGCTGTGACCCAGACCATGGGGCTTGTGAACAGTTACTGTCTGGCTCTTTGCAAAACAAATGTGCTGAGCCTGGCCTGCAGAGAAAGCAGTCCAGGCTCGGGAATGTGTAGCTGGGGCTTCCAGGAGGGAGACAGAAGGGGGCTGGGACTCACGGGGGGCCGTGGGGGATTTCTGGGAGCGGGACTGGGCAGATGAAGCCCTGAGGCAGGTGGGCCCAGCTTCAGCAGATGGTGCTCTGACTTGGGGTGGTAGGGGGCTTCACAGGAGAGGCCCCGACCCCAGGCTGGCCTGAGGCTTTCCTTTGCCACATGCTGCAGTGACCGAGTGGGGGTTTGTCAGAAGAGGAACTTGTCAGGGGTGCAACCCGCCAAGGGGGGCCAGCCCCGAAGCATCCACCACCAGAAGCAGTGGGTTCTGGGAAGGCGACGCGGCCGCCAGGGGCCTGGGGCCACCCGCAAGGGGCGCCTCAACCCAGCCACCGGGAGCTTCCAGATCATCTGATTTTCCAAGAGAAGCTAGCTGGCAGGCTGGTTTTTCTGAGAAATCTGATTTTTTTCAACATGTTTGAAATGAATTCCAGTTTTTAAAAATCATGTAGCCAACCAAGTGCGTGCGTGCGCGCGCGCGCACACACACACACACACACACACACACACACTGGTGTGTGTCTGGTGTGTGGGCTGCGGGTTTGGGAACGCGGGGGTCCCGGGTGGAAGTGAGGAAGACGTGGGAGGCTGGGCAGACCCAGGAGGGCTTGCCAGGCCCAGCGCCCCGGCTCCAGAGGCCCTCCTCCAGCTGGGGGCTGGGGGGAGGGTGGCAGAGCCCTGGACCTGTGGTCTCAGGTTTCCTCCCATCCGGTTCCCCCCTGCTGGAACCTTCCCGCCCACAGGCTGGGGGCAGGGATGAAGCCTCCTTGCGAACCTGGCTGCCCCTGGAGAAGCATCTTAGCATCAGCTGCAGGCCAGGGATGGGCAGGGATGCTCTCAGAAGTCCCCTCCGAGATTCTCCAGGATTTGGGTTTGAGGCCGGAGCCTTGTGGGGCAGTGGGCAGGGCTGACCTGGAGCCGGAGAGGCCTGAGTGGACCCCAGCTCCGTGGTTCCCTGGCTCATGTGACCTCTGAGTTGGGGACTGCCCCTCCTGTTGCAGGTCGTCCTGAGAATCCAAGAAAGCATGGGCGTGAGAGCTGGGTTTCCTTGGCTGGGACTGGGGCCGGGCCTCCAGGGTGTGGTCCTGCTCAGCCGGACAGCATCGGGGGTGCCCGGCTGTTTGCAGCTTCGCGCACCAGCCTTCACCTGCCCTTTCCCTGCTGGTTTCCAGGCGCTTCCCTGCACTCCTGCAGATTTATTGTTTGCTTTAGGCAGGATGCTTCGTTGCAAGTGGCAACTGTTCAGGTCAACCTGGTTTAAGAAAAGAAGAGAATCCCGTGGTCTCAGGAACAGAAAAAGCCCCAAGGTAACACTAAGTGTTTGTTGGTCGCTCGGTTGTGTCCGACTCTTGGCGACCCCGTGGACTGTAGCCCGCCAGGCTCCTCTGTCCATGGGATTCTCCAGGTGAGAATACTGGAGTGGGTTGCCACGCCCTTCTCCAGGGGATCTTCCCGACCCAGGGATCGAACCCCGGTCTCCTGCATTGCAGGCGGATTCTTCACTGTCTCTGCCACCGGGGGAGCCCAACACTGCCGAGTTAACACTAACCTTGGGCAAAATGTGATTCAGGTGCTCCAGTGATCCTGTCAGGATTCTGTGCTGCTTCACCTCCCAGCTCTGCTCCCCTGCTCCCCTGTGTTGGCTTCTTTCTTGGGCCGAATCGACTGCCAGCATGGGGGCAGAAGTGACCTCCAGGCTCATGGCCCGTCCTCACAGGAACCTAGGAAGGGCCGACGGGGGCAGAAAACATGCCTCTCCCAGTAGCCAGAGAAGCCTGTTTCTCAACTGGACGATCCTGGGTCATCTGCTCACCCCTGGACCAGTCACGGCCCGGGTGGGTCAGGCCTCCTCTCACCCCTCCTTCAGCTGGGGGGCTGGGGAGGGCAGCGGGGATGGGGAGCTGACACCAGGGACCCCTCAAGACCATCAAGGCACTGATACCCATGCGGGACGTGGAGGCTGGACAGGCTGAGCTAGCATCCCGTG
This sequence comes from Bos indicus x Bos taurus, assembly GCF_003369695.1. Lineage (NCBI taxonomy): Eukaryota > Metazoa > Chordata > Mammalia > Artiodactyla > Bovidae > Bos > Bos indicus x Bos taurus. The sequence goes on along the minus strand of NC_040088.1, from coordinate 4,655,479 downwards.
CCCACCCGTCCTCCAAGAGCAGCATCGAGGGCTGGAAGCGGCCACGTTCTGAGCCCCCGGCTCAGCTCGGGTCCCCCTGCCGCCGGGCTGACTGCAGGCCCAGAGCTCCGATGAGCTGTGAGTCACTTTCCCACAAATTTCCTACGTGCCCCAAGAACTTGTCAGGGGCTGGGCCCAGGGCCAGTGTGGAGGGGCGAACTGGCCTCCAGGGTGTCTCTCGCCATCTCCCAGGCTGGGGGCCCCCCATGGAAAAGGGGAGCAAGCTCGTCCGGGATGTCTCGTCCTCATGAGCCCCTGTGGGGTCCGGGTGAAGGGACTTCCTCTTGCGAGCGCACACGTGGCCATTCTCTAGTAACCCATGGTCAGCAGAAGGCTCACCTCTCCGGGCGCCCGCCCCCCTGAATGTAGGAAGGATGCTTCCGCTCCGTCACCAGCAAAGGTGCCGCCACTCTTTGCACCAGACCTTGCTGGAACCAAAGATACGATTTTATTTAAAGCTGCTCGCAGTCTCTCAGGACTCCTTCTCCTTGGTTCCTTCATCGTTATATGGATTTTCTCCTTCTTCCAGGAGCCTGTCTCCTTGAGAGAGGAGGCAGAAGCCCCGTCCCTGTTGGGAGAACCATTTCAGAAGGAATATGGAGGGACTTCCCTGGGGGTCCACTGCCTAAGATTCCAAGCTCTCAGTGCAAGGGGGCTGGGGTTTGATCCCTGGTCAGGGAACTAGATCCCACATGCCGCAGCTAGATCTCGCATGCCGCAACTAAGACCAGCACATCCAGATACATACGATAAATAAATAAATATTCTTAAAAGTACGAAAAGAACGGGGTCAAGAGGCCCGGCATCCCCAGGACAGGGATACCAGCTCTGGCCTGGCCCCTTGCCCTGGGTCCCGAGATCAGGAGAGGAAGGTGCACTTTAGCCCCCATGCCATGTGTCAGGACAAGGGAGCTGGTCTTTTAACTGTCATTACTTGCCTGTTGCGTTTTCTAGACACCACAGTGGTCAGATCTCAGGAGAAAGAGGGTGAGGATTATCTAAAACGATGGCTTATCCACGGACGGCGTCCTTGAGGCTGTGAGACAATCTTGGGGCTCCTTTCCCAGCTGTGTTTTGGTCGTGGTGCTATGGGAGGACTCGAGTCCAGTCGCAGGGGTGGGGGGCAGCCTAGGAAGATGCTGCCCAAGTACCTCCCCCACCCCGCCATGCAGGCTGAGCCCAGAGCAGCTGACCCGGCGTTTGCTGGTTAAATGTTCCCTTACGTGAGGCAGACCCTTGGCCAAGGTGACTTGCTTGCTGGTCCCAGCTTTCCAGACGTGGGTGGTGGTGACTCAGGGAGGTATGCAGTCCGTGGACCCCAGGTGAGTTCTACCTCATCTGAAATAAGGTAGATAAGGTATTCTTTGGTGGTTTCTTTCTGCAGCAGAGACAAGCTCTGGTGGGGAGTGGGGAGTTCAGGGCTCAGACATTAGAGTCTGTTCTCTCTCACCCCAAATCCGGCCACTCTCACTTTGAAGGGACGCCTGCCTGTAACAGCTTCCGCTCTGGTCCCCTCTTTCCCCTCCAGTCTGGTTTCTGCTCTTTCTAAAACACATCTCGTTACACATACTCCCTGCCCCCCCCCCCCCCCCCCCCCCCCCGGTCTCTCTCCTGATCTCTTAGGATAAAGTTCTTGGTACCACCTCCAAGAGCCCACATCATCTGGCCCTGGTTTACAACTTCCTGTCCACACGCTGACCCAGCCTGACTACAGATGGACCCACCTTGGTGCCTGCGGCCCAGAACACACCCCCAGCACTGTCCACACGGACACGGGGTGTCTGCAGCCTGGCCACCACCCTTCCCACCGCCCCCCACACAGCCCCTCCTAGGTCCTCTGCCCCTGGGAACCTCTGAGCCCTGCATTCCCCGTCACACGTTGGGGGTGTGTTCCCAGTGGCTCCCTTGTCTGAGGATAAGCAGGGAGCCCCTGATGACTGGGGCTGCGTCGTGTTTACAGTGGTGGCCTTGGCCGGGTGCGAGCACGCGTAAGGTAGGAGTTGAGGGGACAGGCGCTCGGAGTTGCAGGTCGGGGGGTGGCGGGTAAGGCACCTTCCTGGGCTTTGTCTCCCTCGCCCCCCGCCACAGTGGGGAGGGCGGGCCTGGTGTTGCTGCAGGGACAAGCATGGGGCAGGTGAGGGTACACGCAGGGCAGTGTGGGGCTCATGGGGGGCTGAGTTTTGGTGGCGCTGTTATTAACCGTGGACTGGAGCCCCACACCACTCGCTGGCACCTGTGACGGCCGCTGAAGGCTGGGGCAGAGCTGGGACCTGGGGGCCGGAGCTGGGGCCCAGGGGCGGGGCTGAGGCCCAGGGGGCGGGCCTGGGGGCGGAGCTATGGCCTGGGGCGGGGCTGGGGCTCGGGGGCGGAGCTAGGACCTGGGGGCGGAGGTGGCCTGTAGATCACACAGCAGAGGGAGCTGCGGGTGGGGGTGGGAGGACCAGAAGGTGGTCAGAGGGACCCCAGGTGGAGACGTGCAGAACCTCCTCCCTCTGCCCCCCGGACCCCCACATTAATGCCCGTATTTGTCTGCCAGGTACACCTGGGAGCCTTGCAGGACTTCCCTCCTCCGAGCAGGTCACGGGATCAGCCCCGGCTCTAACTGAGAATCACCTGAGAGCTTTGCAATACCCAGGTGCCCGGCCACACCCCAGACCGATGACCTCAGGCTCTGGGGGCGGGGCCTGGGCATAAGCCTCCAGGAGTCTGGCAGGGGGTCCCCTGTGCAGCCGCGTTTGAGAAGCACTGTTTGGGGCGGTCCTCTGTGAAACCGGTTTGACCCAGAGATGCCTATGTAACCTGTAGGGTTAGGAGAGCTTGGAGACCATTGCTTGATGGAAAATCTCCCCTCCCCAATCTCCCTGCCACAAAGACCCACACGAGACATAAGTAAGCCCTTCTTAAACCATGCATATGGCAAGGCCTTCAGGAGCACAGATGGGCGCTCACAGAACTATCGCCGACCCCAGATCCCCCAGCGGCGGCCTGAGGTGCGGTCTAGACTCCCGGTGCTGCGGGTCCTACATGCCGCTTCCTCGCACTCGGTGGCCTGAGGTGCAGCCGCGTTCTCAGCCATCCTCCCAGAACCCTCTTCCGCCTGTCCTCTCAAACACTACGGAGCTCTGGGCACACATACCAGCCCTGCCGGTCCCCATCAGGTGTCAGGTGGGCTAGCTTTGGCTGTCGCAGGCACTGTGACATTGATTCTTCATTCTTCACCATGATTCTTGATGAAGAATCATGGACTCTGCTCACCTGGACCACCCTCCCTGCGGGGTGAACTCCTGCTACTGGAGTTCTTGGGTCTCAGAACAGGTGGCTTCACGTGACTGACAGGGCACCTGGTTTTCTGTCTTTCCAGAAGCGATGGGCACCGGTGGCCCCGACGTTCGAGCTGCCCGTGTTGTACAGAACGGAGGACTATTTTCCCGTGGACGTGGGGGAGGTGATGCCCCGAGCCCCCAGCTGCCAAAGGCGTCTGTGAGCGCTTCCGTCCTGCCATCCGGGTGTTGGGAAGTGAAATCTGTGTGCAGAGCAGATGTGGTTTTCTTCTTTTATTTTATTATTGTGGGTTCGTTTTCTGAGTTTTCCCCCTTGCTTCATGGGGGTGCATGGGGTTTGGAGAAGCGCTTGGGACCCAGGAGGTGGACAGTGCCTCGGTGATGAGCTGGGAAGGCCTCCTGCACCAGCTGTGGCCCGCCTGATGGTCTGGACGAGGTGGTCACCCCTGGGGATAGCTGGTCACCCCAGGTGGTGGGCTGTGGGACTTGGATATCTTTGCACAGGAATTATTGGGGTCTTGGGAGGTGTCACCAGGGTGCATGGCTTCAGGTCCATCTGATTTGGCTGGTTTGTCTGAACCCCAGTGCCCACTGGCCCTGTGAACCATCTCAATAAAGTGTCAAGAGGTCACCTGGTGTAAATGTTTCCTTGATGGGTGCTCCTGCTACCGAGTCAAGCCAGATCCTCAGAAGCTGCTTATTCTAAAGCTCCTCACCTGAGGGGAGTGCACAGCTTTGGCCTTCAGATGCCCAGCAGAATGCCGAGACCATTAGGATTTCCTGAGGTCTCCCAAGGGGTGTTTGCTTTAACTTCTTATGTAGATGGGTTTTGAGCTATCGTCCCGAAACGTTGGGTTCCTCACTTTGGTGATGGATATTTCTAGTTTCTGGAATCTTTCCCAGAGCTAAGAACACACACACACACCCTGTACTACAGACCTGCATTCAGATTTCAACACACATACCACACACGCACACACCCTGTTCTGCAGACCTGCATTCAAGTTTCAAGGAAATCTGACATCATGAATCAGGCAAGAGAGCAGTAGTAGCAAGGCAAAAAAAAAAAAGTTGAGCCTTGTCAATTTTAGGATACTTTTTAAAATAAGATATTACGTGAAGCCCTCGCTTCAAGTAGAGCCAGTGTTTCTGTATACAGATAATTTTGTAAACTTATTTTAAAACGTTGAGACCTTATTATCCATTACTGAAGTATAAATCCAGTGTTGAGGTCACTGAACCTTCGCACACTGAACACATCTGCCTGGCCCTCACCCCGTCTAGAAGCGCTCACTCCTTGTCCGAAGCCCCCTCCTGCTCCCTTCCAACCACCCAACCCTGACCCCCCCGCCCCAAGCTAACAGCATCCTGACATCTCACAGCGCACACGGGGCTGCTGTCTGGGCTTCTGTTCTGTCCCTGGAGGCAGACTGGCGTGTGCAGGCTCAGCGTGGCGGCTTTGTGCCTGCTCGCGCGGCTGCCGCCGAGTCTGTGGGCAGCGTCCCTGCGGCTGCTGACCGTTCGTTGTCATGGCTGCGTTATATTGAGCAGGACTGTTTTTAACGAAGAGAGAAGCTTAGACCCTTCCCGGTGCCCCGGTCTGCTGAGGGAGAGTGGAGAGTCGATGGCAAGTTCGTTTTTCAGACAAGCGGCGAGGGCACACGTTTCTGGAAAACCAGGCATATGTTGATGGCTGGAGACGCCCATGCTTCTTTCTCCTTCCAAAGCCTGGACCGAGGGCCCGGGAGAGGCAGGTGGGGGTCACGTGATCAAGCCACAGCCGCAAAGTGTCCTGAAGTAGAGACCCGCAGGCCCAGGGCTCAGAGCCCTCGCCTCCTGCAGCTCTGGGCCGGTGGCTCTGGGCTCGTGGCTTGCCCTCTCTGAGCCCAGCCTCCTCCCCAGTAAGAGGCAGAGAATAAGGGCGCCTGCCTCTGGGGCTGCAGTGAGGGAGCGATGACCTGTGTCGGGGCCTGGCTATGGGTGCTGGGCAGCAGGGGGCTGTGACGGTGACGGGGCTGGGCCGGGGAAGGGCCGACTAGCCTGTGTTTCTTGCTGGGCTCTTGGCATCCAAGGGCCCGGGCCTTGGGAACGGCCCTACCTTTCAGCGTAAGGAGGAGGCAATGGCGAGTGAGAGCTACGGAGTCCTACTCCACCTAGCCGACTCTGCTGTCCGGGGACTGTTTGTAGGGTCACCCCCACACCCCCAGGGCAGTGAGGAGGGGTGAGTTTCCTTGACAGCATCTATGGGGAGATGGTGACTCATGAGCTAGAATTGGTTTCCCAAGTTTCCTGGAGTTGCAGTACCAAACAATGAAATTTTAGGGACGCTTGGAGACATTGAGCGGGAGGGCGAGCCAGGGCACAGGGCCTGCTAGGAATCGCTGACTTCGGTCCTCTGAGCAGCTGAGGTGCTGGCCTGGGGCCAGGTACCCTGACGGGCGTCATCTTCAAAACAAGTGTCGGATGTCTCCTGGCAAGTCGACGAAAGCCCTGGTGGGTCAAACCCACCAAGGGTCAAACCCCTTGGAGGGTCAAACCCAAGCCCACGGCAAGGGTCACTTTGCAGCCAGGGAAAGGGCGATCTTCGTCTTTTTCCTTCTTTGGTGGCTGTTTTCGGACAGGGGTGCCGGAACCTAGGCCATTGTGAGTCTTCAGAAGAGCTAGGTCCTTTGATCATTCCCACGCTCGCCATGGAGGTGAACTTCACATCTGTCCAGAGCAAGAGGTTTCAGAACGGTGGCCCACAGGTTGGCAGAACCGTGTGGTTTGCCCTAAACTGTTTCAAAATTGTTTTCATGTTGAGACAACGCGGTTACCATCTGGAAAAAATAAAGTGAGTTCCATACCTCACTCTGTACACCAGGAACAGTTCCAAAATTCCAAATGGATTAAGGAGGAGTTCAATGTGTAAAGTGAATTTATAGAATAAGGAGGCAGAAACATTGGAGAATCATAAAAAATCCAGGAGCCATAGAAGAAAATTGTGGTATTTAAAAAGTTTAAATTTTCTGCATGGCAAAAACAAGCAGAAAATCCAACCAAAAAATAAAAAATAAAAACAAAACAACAGAATTCTAACCAAATGCAAAAGCCAAATGACAAACTAGGAAAATATGCTTGCAGCTTGTACTACAAAGGGATGATCCCCCTAATATATAAACATCTCCTACAAATAAATAAGAGGAAAGAAACCCCCCAAAATAGCAAAGAATATGAATACCTGTTTCACAGAAAAGACTATGCAAAAGGCATTTTCAAAATATGAAAAGATGAACCTCAATCTGCGAGTATGAAAGAATATTGAATACTCAGTTTTCATTTATCACGCTGGCAAAAGTAAAATGTTTTTGATGACACTGTTAGTGAAATCTTGAAGGTGCATTCTTATACATTGGTGGTGGGACACGATTCTCATGGAGGTCCACGGGCAGTGCCTATCCAAGTTAGAAATGTATGTGTTCTTAGACAATGTACATACCCAGTTCCATCCCTAGAGATCTAGCCTCCCAATATACACACACAAGAGAAATGATAAATGCAAAAATTTATTCACGGCACATTGAAATAGCAAGAGATGGGACAGAATCTAAGTGTCCATCAACTAGGGATTGGCTCAGTTATAGTACCGCCACACATGCATGGGTGGGGGAATCCTGTGAAGATGTAAAAGTTGGATTAGGAGTTCTTTACGATTTGGTGTGGAGAATCCCCAAAACCAAAGTGGAAGAAGAAGGACACGATATGCTATCATCTGTGTAAGAAAGGAAAGCGCTAAAGTTCTCTGGGAGGATAAACAAATATTTGAAAATGGTGAACATTCTGCTTTCGGTGAGATGTGGGCTTTCCATTTTTATTTTATACTTTTTGATATTTCGATGTTTCCCTATTCAAAAAATTTGATTAAAATAAGTTGCTAGCAATTAAAAATCAGGACATTTCTCATGAAGAACTGGATTTTCAGCTTCTACTCAGAAACTAAAATATGGCAGTACTGGGTTCATATTCTTGCTGGACAATAAAGTTGAGTCCCTTTAGAAGGGCCTCACTCTCCATGTTTCTCTTGTATCCAGATTATCTCACTAATTTCTCTACATGCCTGGACTCACTGGTATTTGCATTTGCAGAAGTCCTCAACAAATTATTAGCAGACTGAATCCAGAAACATTATACACCATGAGGATTATATACCATGACCAAGTGGACTGTCTCCAAGGGATACAAGGTGGGTTTAACACCTTAAAATCAATCAGTGCAACACACTTGGATGAATAAAGTAAAAAAAACTTCACATAGATGTTTATGGTCATCTCCATAGATGCATGAAAAAGCATTTGACAAAACTCAATGTCCATTCATCATAAAAGCGCTCTTTCTTGGGGTCAAAAGGGGAGTTCCAGAGAAGAGGCGAGAAGCCGGGCAGACACCCCTAAAGGGGTCTGTTTCCAGGACTATCAGTTCTTCCAAGACAACCTGTTGACCGAGGCACCTGGAGGCCTCAGGGCATCTCCCTCTCCATCTTCAAACAAAATTCTGCTTTGTGCTTTGTGTCCCGGTCAAGAGCACAACCATCTTTGGGTTTACAAGAATTCAAAGCGATTATGACTGAGCAGCTGTCACAGAATTTCCTCTCTCAGCCCCGTGTGTTCGCTGTAGACATAAAATCATCAGAATTCATCTTATCAGGAAGCACCATCTGGATGCATTTTAGCCTTGCAAGCAGCTGGGCAGGGCCGGTGGCCGGAGCCTTGCTTCTGCTTTCTTTACTGGGACTTCTGACGACTGTGCTTTGCTGTCGGCCCGTGATGCCGAGTTTGAGGAAGGAGGTAGAGAGATGGCTGCTGGGGGCATGTATCAGGAGAATGGCAAGATTCCCTCAAGGCACCAAGTCCAGCCAAGCCTGAATGCTGGAGGTCGGCCCCTCAACCGGAAGGACTTCCTCATGGGGTCATCCAGGGAGTAGCACCATCATACATGCTAACGGTCAGTGTTTCATCAGCAAGGCTCTTCCAGGGGGAGATGTGCCCGAGGAGCGGGCATAGGAGACCTGGAGGAGCACCCTGGATGATGAAGTCCGTGCTTTTCTTGTGGGCACCAGGGCTGGGGTGGCTGCAGCAGTGACCTCTCCTGCAGTAAGGGTGCCCTGTGTACACCCACGGTCTCCTCATGGCTCCCAGGGAACTGTGGAGACATCGGGCCATCAGCTGCACACGTGCTGTTTTCTGCACACAAACTGCACCTCTGGGTGTAGAGACGGGGGTTCTCAGGCTGTCCGGCGAGGGTATGTTTGTTGAATGGAGAGAAATAAAATCAGTGGTCTTACCCAGGAGACCACTGGTAGCAAAGAGATGAACTGCGGAAGGTTCATGCTGTAGCATCATTCACTTGTGTCTTTAGAATGGTGGGAAAAAATTTAAAATAATTTAAAAAAGGGACTTCCCTGGTGGTCCAGCGGTTAGGATTTTGCACTTCCACTGCAGGGGGACACAAGTTTGATCCCTGGTCGGGGACTAAGATCCCACATGCCAGAAGGCACGACCGAAGAAAAAAAAGAATGGTGGTTCTCCGGCTTACTTGTCCTTTGAAGTCAGCTGGGCCATAGCCTGTGACCAACTACATCAGAATCTCTGGGGGAGGGTCCTCAGGATCTCTAAGTGTTAAAACTCCCCAGGTGATTTGGAGACGCAGCCGGTTCTGGGACATGTTTTCCAAGAAGAGCAGTTAAGAAAAATCTCAAGGTTTCCTTTGAAGAGTGTCGAGACCTCAATATCCGTTTCACAGCCTCCCGAGTGTAATTGGGTTTGAGTTGGTTTCTGGCTTGAGTTGAACCGATTCCGCCTCAGCTCCAGAGATGGGTACTGCCTGATCTAAGCCCATCCAGGTGAACCTAGCTCACAGTGACTCACCGAGGTAGTTCTGGTCTAAGCCTTGTTTGGTGGTGTTTAGTCACTAAGTCGGAGAAGGCAACGGCACCCCACTCCAGTACTCTTGCCTGGAAAATCCCATGGACGGAGGAGCCTGGTAGGCTGCAGTCCGTGGGGTTGTGAAGAGTCGGACACAACTGAGCGACTTCAGTTTCACTTTTCACTTTCATGCATTGGAGAAGGAAATGGCAACCCACTCCAGTGTTCTTGCCTGGAGAATCCCAAGGACAGGGGAGCCTGGTGGGCTGCCATCTATGGGGTCCCACAGAGTCGGACACGACTAAAGTGACTTAGCAGCAGCAGTCACTAAGCAGTGCCCGACTCTCTTGCGACCCCATGGACTGCAGCCTGCCAGGCTCCTCTGGCTATGGGATTTCCCAGGCAGAAATACTGGAGTGGGTGGTCATTTCCTTTTCCAGGGGCTCTTTCCTTCCCATGGATTGAACCCAAGTCTCCTGCACTGGCAGGCTTTTTTTTTTTTAACCACTGAGCCACCAGGGAAGCCCATCTTAAGCCTACCAGCATGGAAACTGGTTCTGGAATGGTCCAATTGGCCCCAAGTTCAGGACCCTTGCTCAGTAGCGAGGGAGGCGATGCCCTCTCTCAGGGCAGGTGAATGGGAAGCAACAGGAACGCCAGGGTGCCTGCTTAGAATGAAGGTGACCATGTGGGTGGCAGGACCAGAAGACAAGAGGCCCGGAGGCCCTGCCCGCATTGCTGAGCAGCCTGCCTTCTTTGGGCACCACGGCTGCTTGTGTTTTCCCTTGTGAAAAGCCCAATCTGAGTTGGAGTTCCCATAACTGCCAATGAGAGTCCTATGTCATAAAAAGGAGTCTAAAACCAGGTAAGAAGAGTTGGGTACTCACTGATGGGCAGAGACTTCCCTGGGAAACACTGAACCGGAGCCATCTGTTGACAAATGGGTTTGGTGCCATCTGGCATGCGTTAGGTAACACGAGTCCACAGAGACATATCCAATTTTTCCAGCCTTGCCTGGGTCAAGGAAAAGGTCTCATCTTGGTGCTAGTCTGCCCTGGATCCCTGTGATTTTCCTTTTTAACCAACAAAGCAAGTCTCGGGCTCACAGCCCTCGGCAAGCGATGGCAGGTGGCACAGTTTCAGTCTTAACGTTTTGCCTTGTTTTCAGGGGTGCTACCATTAATAGCAAAGCACGCTGGTTGGACTTTTCTTGCAAAAATAATTTTCCCTTCTAAAAAGGAGAGTTGAAACATACCAAGTATGTAAAGCAGCTGTTAGGCAGATGTGGCAAAAATGACGAAGATGGCAGTGTGAATGAGTCGTTTGGGAGACACTGTGCTGGGGAAAGTAGGTGTTGGTTTAAAACCTGGGGCTCACGTGTCTCTGCGTTCACAGCAGGGAAAGCCTTTCTCAAGAGGGTAGTCTTCAGCCAGAATCAGGGCTGGATGGTGTGGCTGGGAAATCCAGGGGCTGTGGACTCGGATAGCCTGGGTCCAAACAAGCATCTCCTCTCTGCCAGGTGGAGTCTTGGGACAAATTGGCTTTGCTCAAGCATCATGTCCTGGGAACTAACACTCCTTTTACAATACTTTTTTTGAGGGGGTGGGGGTGTGAGGCAGGACTGTTTTGAGGATTCAAATTATCTTGGCATCTAGTGCCCTACAACTAGTCCTAAACACTTCTGTGATGTTTGGAAAGTTCTTGTTGAGTCAATATGTGCTCAGGATGTGTGGTGAGCTTGGGGCGATTTTATGAACAGTGTCAAACTCCTGGGAAAGGTGGAATCTCACCCCTGGCCTGGAGGACTCTGTATTTAAGCCTCTGGAGTCCTCTCCCCCGGGGGAAGCCAATACCAATAGAGCCAGCCCAGCAGATGCAGCCGTGCAGGCATCTTTTCACCTGCCATCCTCAACGCGGGGTCTTAAAAGTTTTGACTCCCAGATGGCTGTCCCTCTTACACAGCTGTTGCCTTCTGCTTCAGGCCTGATGGCGACAGATCACATGCGTGCTTTGGAAAAGGTCTTTATTTCTAGCCTCTTGCTTTATCAGCTTCCAGGTGAACAATCTGCTATCAGGATATCCATTTTGTTTCACTTGGTAGTAAGAAGACATTAATAAAGGTACAGCCAGATCTTTGCAACAACCAGTTTAGGTTTGAATGCCTTTACGCCTTTCTAGGGGGTACTGATGGTGTCCTGCTGCGAGCCTGGGGGTTGGTTTGCATCACAGATGCGCGCTGTACATATGCTGAAAAAAACAGACACCCGCAACACCTCATTTACGCGGTGCAGAGCATGTGTCCTGGAAATCCTGGGGCCCGTCCCTCCTGTATCCCTGTAGCTGGAGCCCTTTGAAAACACGACTCAAGGATTTTCAGGGTATCTGCAGCTATGCCTTACATGCAGATTTTTAAATACAACTCCACCAAGTCGTAATCCCTCTAGGATTCAAGTTCTAGTGAATATTAGTTTTTTGAGAGTTTGTTGACGGAAGTAGCAGGATGCAAAGAATTGCCAATACTTTTCCAAATAATCTTCATTTTGTGCAAGTTTTGATCCATTTTTGAGCTAACCCAGTAGCAGTTGGTAGAAAACACCTTTTTATCTTTTAACTTGCCTGTCTGGTTTCTCTCAGTCTTTTTCTAGATCACGTCAAAGCGGCCCTTTAATGACTGGTATGTCGGAATGCATTTCAGTTTGGTGAGAGCAGTCTCTTGCCTTAATTTTTGGGCCTCTGGGGGTTGAGGAGTTATGTTCCTACATGACACTTTGGTGAAACATGCCTGCAACTGGTGCCAGGCCAATAAGCTACTGGGTGGGTTAGAAATAAGTGTCAAATGGGTTGAAAAGACCATTGCCTAAGGGAGGGGCAGAAGGCTGACCAGCTGCTCTGTGGAATCCAGATTCAGCATGCTCTACCTAACCTCTTGGTAAAAATCAGATCCATCACTCAGGCTAAGTGGCTCTCAAGCTGTAGTGTCAAGATGATCTGGGAGCCCCACCTTAAGATTTAGTCCACAGAGCAGGGAGACACCCGTCTATATGGCGGTACTCATTTGGCAAAAGCAAGGTGAATCGCCCCTAGAGAAGTGTTTCAGGTGGGGCATTCCTCAATCTTTGATATAAATCATTTTCAAATCTTTTTGCTCCCTTTTGAAGAAGTGTGAATCTTTACAAGTGGCTAGACAGACACAGCCATGGGGGTTGGGAGGGGGAGGAAGGGGCATTTCCTTTTCTGCCTGGAATTTAAGAGGGAACAAAGAGCTGTTTGCTGAAGACCCTCGTACTAATCAATGGTAAGGAACCAAAGATGGGACAAGAAAATGCTTCTACGTGCTGAAACGGGAGAGAAACCACAGTGCTTACTCAGTTTGAGTCTGGAACTTCTGGCCACAGAGGGCAAAAAGTGCTCTGGAATTTTGTTTTTCCTTGTTCAAAAGAAAATCTACAGGATTATTCAGTCTACAGTTATAGACCCTCTCTAATTAGAAGATGGCAGAAAGCCAGCTTTTCTTTCCAGATTATTCCAAAAGCAAACAGTAGCAACGGCATTGTTTTAAAATGGCTTTTATTGAGACACTTTCAGGACTTCTCCAACAGTTTTTACTGGGGAATCTTTATTTCCAGTCCTTAGGTGGCTAAACTCTTTTCCCCCTGCTGACAAGGCCCACTCACACCACCACAGCACAGAAGCGTCCCCATCTCTCTGCTCAAATGTCCAGCCCGGAGCACACCTCCCCACCCTCAACCCCTATACTGCACAAGTCTCACTAGTACTTCATGTAGGACTCACAAGACCAGGCTAAATTCTTCCTATTAGGCAGAGTAATTTCAAAGTAAATGTGAGATGGCTTAAATGCAGGTAAGACATGTTCTCAACGCCACCTTTTCTGATTAGGTAATCTGCAGCATATTGGATGTCCACAGAATTTATAATCTATCTGTGTGACAGTTTAAAATAGCTCAAAAAAAAAAAAAAAATTAGCTCCGTGCCAGCTCCAAACACCCTGAAGGTTCTAGTCCATTCTTGTGCTTTCTCCTATATTGTTCTGAGAGGCACAGCTTTACATTTTGGGGGGAGGCTGGTCAAACTTTTGCTCTCGGGTAACAAAAGCGTTAAACTGAACTTTCTGGAGTCTTAGAAATCATGGAAACTAGTCCACTTCAGAACTCTTTAGGCCAATGTCCCTGAAAGGTGACTGACCAGCCTCCGCATGGACTAAAGAGCATCCATCCCGTCATGTTACCGCCACCAAACACACTGGACCACTTCTGCCACCTCCTAACTCCCTGTTCTTTGGTACGGGGTCACTCGCGCCCTACCAGCTCCTGCATCTTGATAGCCCCCAGAACATGTGCTCTCCAAAGCCTTTCTCTTAATAGCAAGATGGTCCAGAGTTAAAAGAAGAGTAGTTGCCTGGTTAGTACAACTGTTCCCATTATGAAGTGAAAACTAACATGGACTTCATTTAGAAGAAAGAACACCAGGGTAGTAAGATTCTGCTTGCAAATCAATGCTTATTTATGTTTACATCCTTTATCACTGAGACATTTACATATCTAAGCAGGTTCTGATCCTTAACAACAGGGGACCTGAAAAAATTCAAGGATGTTTATTTTAGTGATTAAAAAGGTAACAGACAAAAGCCAAACCGAACCAAAGAATGTGTAACAAGAGCCTTGAGAGAAAGCGTTCTTTATGCCATTCCTGGTCTTCCACAAGCTTCCTCGGTGGCTGTGCCTCCTTCTCTGATGAGGCATCAACTGGTACAAGACGTGACGGACACAGAGGACTGGAGGTGTAATAACGCAAGTAAGTATCTACATTAAGCACAATACAGCAATTTATTTAGATGCTTAAAATGAATACAAAGGGAAATAAAGATCACAAAATTATACATACTACAACAGTGTGTCATATATTAGATGGTATAAATGAATACACCAGGGTGGTGTTTAACTAAAGATAAAACTAAATATCCAAAAAGCAGCACTCATTGGCCTGCTGCTTCAACACAACACACTTCCATACAGATCTAAAAGGTGTCAAAATTAGTCGCTGCAAAGTCAATTCTTGCATGTGATTTTTAGCTTAAAAGATTTCAGAAAACATCTGAAATACCAGTTTTTGTTTTTGTCAGCTGTAATGTCAAGGATATTCAGAACAAGAAAAATTCTATAATACAAGAGAGTCCAGATATATATCTTACGTGGCTGGCCTCTGTCGCGAGATTGTACAAGGTTATGTGCAAAAACTAAGTCTGTCCCGAAGTCCACACTAGCGTAGTTTCAGGCTTTTGCTAGGTCAGCTAGATACAGCGCTTATTACACAGCAAGGGCAACACTAAAAAAGAAAAGAGTCTATGATGGGTACACAGTAACAGTATCGTAAGCTTCACTTGAATAGGTCTAAAAGACTGTACAAATATACATTTCAACTATTCAGAATGAATACATGAAAAAAATTGATTTCCCCGAAGTCTACTGTACACACTGGACTGGTAGCTTGTGTGCTGGCCCTGCACGACCATTGTAATCAGGAGAATGCTTCTCAAGGACGTCCAACCAGACACTGTTTTACAGAGGGAAAGAAATGGTGAGACGGCAGATAAAACAAACCTCTGCTTTTTCTCATGTGCGTTCATGAGCCACCAGCTTATTGGTTTTTCACATTTAGTTACTGTGTCTGTCACAGAGCGTTCTAAAGCCAAGATCAGCCAATCACGTGTCACAGACTTAGAAATGACCACTGGGACTGGAGTGGCCACATGTCCCCACCGCCTGATGACCCGGCACTCGAAAGGCAGTACCAGTTAGAACACAGCTTTGCAGTCTTAACTGAAAGGAGAACAGAGTTCCAGGCCGCAGCATTTGTCACCAAGGCCCGAGAGGCCGGCCCTTAAGCCTGCTGGCTGCTCAGTTTGACCCCCGTCAAGCTGCCGTGCATCGGGTCGGCCACCCCGTCGGCCATGCTGTCAAACTGCTCCCCATCCTCACTGTCAATGGTGCTGTTCTGCCACTCGATCTGTGGGGTGGATAAGCGCTCATCGTTTTCAGTGGCATTCTTCCACTGTGACTGGTCCTTGGACCAAAACCCTTCAACTTTTCCATAGGAACTATTCTTCCACTTCAACTGCTCTCTGTCTCCTTGCACGGTAGCCTTTTTTTTGGCAGCTGGCTTACTGCTCCTCGCGTCTTCACTCTGGGAAGACTCATCGGACCAGGTTCCTGCTTTCATCTCACACGTGTTGTCCTCAAAGTCTGACACCTGTTGGGAACCAGGGCCGCTCTCAGATGGAGAAGCACCATCTTTCCACTCAACAACATCATCTTGGTCAACCTCACTATCAGAGGCATCATGCATTAGTTTGGTTGGCTCCTCAGTCAAATGAATAGTTTCATATTTTGAACCATCCTCCGCTTTTTGGTCTAGCTTCTCAGATTCTAAAGCATCTTCAGAAATTACCTTCGGTATGTGTTCCTCTGGGTTATCATTAGGGATTTTAGGCTCAACTTCAAAAACAGGGTCAAAAGGGCTATCACTTCCATTGGATTCTTCCTCCAAATTTTCAAAACTGTCTGAGGAACTGTCATCTTCCTTCCCAAGATTGAGCTTTTTGTCTGCTGTTTTACTAGCATTGACTCTGGAATCCTTCTCATCGTGATTTTCAAAGAGCCACTCAGCATCAAAATCCATCTCATGCTTAACTTTGTTTAGCTCTTTCATGTTGAAGCCCAGTAACACACCAGGCTTGTACTTTTCACAGTCTCTGACACACTTCTTCCTCTTGTTACTAAAATGGGAAGCAATGTCACTCTTCCACAACCATAAGCTTGCCGCCAGCTTCTCAATTTCTCTCCTGGTGGGATAAGGTTGTTTGTTGAAGTATTTTGTTAGGAAGCTTTTCCTGGCTTCATAAGAATCATCTTCATGACCCTTAGGGTCTAAAGCTAAAACAACAGGCTCCTCAGGCTTCTCTTCAAAGAAGCCAGGTGAATCGCTATCTTCATCTAACTTTCGCTTCTTCAGCAAGGGGAACTCCATTTGCTCGTAAGTGCGCTTCACAGGTGCCAGGCCTGGGGACTGGTTAAGCCGCGAAGGTGCATTTGTCTTGTCTTGGCCGTTCTGGGTCTTTCCCACACCCCTGCAGTGAACCAGATGCAGAGTGATGGTGGAGGCGGTCATGTTGCTGGTATACACACCAAGGCAGTGGATGCACTTGTAGGTGAGCTTTTTCTCCACTGGGTGAACCGTCTGAATCACCTGGTGCCTCTCTCGTAAGTGATGTGCAAGTGCGTCAGATATGGGTCCTTTCAGGATTGAAAAGCAAAGAGGGCAGAGGGTTTTCCCGACATCTTTTTTATAGGGCACTGCAGCTTGAGGTGAGCTTTTAACAGGAATATCTGCCTTTTCCTGCACTTTTGGCTGTGGCTTTGGAGGGATGGGTGGGTTATTTTGGGCATGGTAAGCAACAGACTCAGCAGGAGCATCCCTCAGGTTATACGTGGTTACAAGGAGATGGATGTTAGTGTGACTACCCTGCTGCAATGTCAAATCAAAACTCAGAGTAGAATCTGTTTTAGGTCCCATCTCTTCGTCCACGTGAACCATGCGCATGTGAGCCGCCATCTTTTCCACGTCATTGAAGGTTGACCGGCAATATGGACAAGACAGACCATGAATTAGCATGTGGTTGAGCAGAGTGTCTGTGGGCAAATAGCGATTACAGTAAAGGCATTTGCTAGTGAAATTGTGTATTTTCATAATGTAGTTGGCTACTGCTGGGACTTTCTCAGCTTTATGTTCTTTTTCGAAGTGCACGCTATATACATTTTCAGGAAACAGCTCATTACAGATGGTACATATTTTCCACTTCTGAGTTGAGGAAGTATTGGGTGGTGGAGGGCCAGTGGCAGCTGCAGTTGGCTTGGAGCTGGACTGACCTAATACTCTGGATGCCTGTGACTGGGAGAGGGATGGAGACTTTAACTGGCCTGAAGAGAGAGACGGGGCATTCGGAGACTGCAGTGAGTATCTTGCTGGCGCCTGGGTCCTCTGCTCTGACCCAAGACCGTAAGATCTTCCATTTCCACTTGGAAGTAACTGCTTCACAGACTGAGACTGTTGAGGGATGGAAACCGGTGCGTTGCCACCTAGCCCCAGTCTCATTGACTGACCAACGCCATAGCCCTGGCCTACAGATTTGACTCCATAGTTGTTCTGCTGCAGGTGAACATTGGACATCATGTTGACACCTGTGGAATTTACGTTAGGCTTTGGTATTGAGAGTCGATTCACCATCTGCTGTGATGGCAAAGACCGTACGTTTCCAGAAGCGAGGGAACCAATTCTTGACTGGAGTCCCATGCCCTTCTTCTCTTGAGGTTTGGGAGCAATTAGCATCAGGGGTTTGGATCGGGGAACCACCACATTTGTGTGACCAATCATGGCAGTGACCTGATAGCCTATGCGTTCATGGTCTTCAATGACATGTTGTACCAAAGCTTCGTAAGACTTTGGCATAAAAAGGCATCGCTTGCAGTGAATACTACTTTCCTCCCGGGCATTTGTGCCTAAGGGGACTGCACCATTGAGTGATTTTTCTCCTGCCTTTGCTATGTAAGGTGCTGCCACATGCTGAAAATGTTCCCTGTAAATGTGCTTCCTAACTATTTCATAAAGCGGATCTCGGTAAGTGCACTTCTTACAGTAATAAACCGCTTGCTCTACACTGTCAGCCTGCTTGGGTTTAAGGCCATCACTCTTGCTTTTATCTTTGAAAGTGCTGAGGCTGCTACTTGGTGCGCTGGCGTTTGGAGCATGAAATATTTTAATGTGTGTTTCCAAAGTCTTTTTGTCTGCATTGAACGTACAGTAGGGGCAATTAAGGAGAATCCTGTTTTCAAAGTCTTCACTATGGACATTCCGGAAATGACTTTTGTAGGCAGAGAAAAATTTTGAAGAAAATGGGCAAGCACTGCAGCAAAAAGGTTTTGTCCGATAGTCCTAAAGAAAAGACAAAAACTGGAATCAGAATGCCACTTCAGATAAGCATTAACAGGTTCTAGATTTTTTTCCCCAAGATAGTGTTGAAGAGACAATGCAATTTTTAGAACTGAAACTGTAATGCATTGATCTGAGTAAAACTTCCTTCTGCAAAATGCATAATTTATAAAACATTAGGTTGGTGCAAAGGTAATTGCGGTTTTGGACTGAATTTTAAATCATTATAACTAGGCTCAAACATATTTTTATAAATCAAAATAGGAACCACGACAATCAACACATTTTTGCCAATGAGAAGTAAGTTTGTTTATTCCTGCAGCGTGGTAAACACCTGTGCTTCAGGAGTCAACCAACTCTTGGAAAGCGTTTTCTGCCTCCTGCTGGTTGTGGAAGCGTTTTCCCTGCAAACAGCTGTCAAGATGCCTGAGGAAGTGGCAGTTGGCTGGCAAGAGTCCAGGTGGACACGGCGGCCGAGGCGGACCTTCCGGCATGTGCAGCCTGTGAGTGCCGCTGTGCCACGTGCGCCGGGTGGTGCTGTGCCCGAGAACCGGGCCCTTTCTGCAGACCAGTGCCGGCTGCAGGTGGTCGAGTTTTTGGTGCGTCTCATCGATTTGCTGAGCGTACTTCTTGTAATGATTTCGTCAGGATTCAGAAAGCTACAGTGGATCAGACAGGCAGCAGACCACCAGACTGTGACCACGTTCCTTCTTCGGTGCCAGCATGGCTTTGGGAAGTGCTGTGGAGCTTCCTCTCAGTCCAACCACTGAGCTGGTTGTCACCATCTGTCATATAAAATCCACTTCTTATTGCATGTCACAATCCGATAGAGAAACGGTTCACTGTTGTTGCGCAGAATAAGAGAAGACACTTCAAAACGACTTTTTGATTTTCGGTTAGCTTATCATGAGACACCCACTTATCGAGTTTTTTCACTTTTCCAATTTGCTTCAAATCGTGAACAACTGTAGAATGGGCAATGTTCAGCTCTTTGGCAACTTCTCATGCAGTAAGAAGATCAGCTTCGATGATGGCTCTCACCCGGTCATTGTCAACTTCCTGGTCATTGTCAACTTCCGATGAGTGATCACTACGTTCCTCCAAGGCTCTCGTCTCTTTCACAAAACTTCTTGAACCACCAGTGCACGTACGCTCGTTAGCAGCTCCTGGGCCAAATGCACTGTACTGCTAGTTGACTCCGCTGCTTTACAACCCATTTTGAACACGAATAAGAAAATCACTTGAATTTGCTTTTTGTCTAACATCCTTTCCATAGTCTAAAATAAATATAAACAGCAAGTAATAAGTCATTCACAAAAAAACATAAAGTGAGACATGTGCATTAAAACGTATAACGTAACTACATTTATTTAAGTGTAGTCCAACAGCAAAGGTAAATGCCAACAATACAAAAACCGCAATCACTTTTGTACCAACCTAATACAAACCCAGACGAAAACGCGGCTGTAAACTAATAAACACTTATTTTGGTGTTACAAATAAAAACTCCATTCAGAATTTTTCCTCAGTGTTTTTAGAAAAGAACAGTCACATTCAGTCACATTTGCTCACTGGTTTAGAGAAACCCAAAGACAAATGGCTTCAAGATAAACATTTTATAATTAGAAAGGACAAAGAATAAGCTAAGCGAAATCACTACAATTACTCTGTAAGTACAGCTGTTAAGTTGCTGAAGGTTCCAGACTCACTATACACTAAAACTCAGGCCCCAAAGTGTTCTAGTGCAATTAGGCCATACAACATAAAGACACACCTTTGATCCTTTCCATCATGGAAAAATTTTCATAGAAAAAAAAGGGCACATTTTCAAAAATTTCAAACATTCTCCTCCTCTGATCTAAGTAGAGTGTAGTATTCGGATTTCACTGAGATCAAAACCCCACTGATCTGAAAAGTCAGCTTTCTTCTGTAAGCCATGCTGTTCCTTCTTCTCAAGCAAGAGCAGTTTCAAAAGAAGTAATGAAGTGACAGCTGCTCTGATTCAAATTAAGAAATTAAGTAAAAATTCCTACAGAATGTGGGGAATGCAGGATATTAAAAAGCCAATAAAACAAGCACTGCACAATTTACTAGTGTCAAAGAGCAACTTACAGAAACAGTTCATCAACATCTGTGCAGTTGGTCCTTTCATGATAGAGGAAACACAAGTTTGGTGAGAGGTGATCATTTTTTTCTTATAAAAAATCTACCTTGTTTCAGACACTGGTTACAACCAAAATGAAGTACTGTGCTTTTCCTTCTCTGGTATTGGTAAAACTGAATTAACTAAGTGATGTGTCCTACTGGAAGCTTTCCTATTTTAAGGCTGCTGGTTAATACCCTTTCCTGGGTTATTAGTAAGAAAAGAACCAGATGACATCACATTTCTGAGGTGGCATTTAAAAGTACTAACTCCCTGCCAAGTATGTTCCAACGGATGAACAGATAAACAATCCAGAATTCAATCACCACTGAAATAAATGATGGTGCAGTTTGAGTTGATGATCACTTCTCCCTGGGAAGACACATCGCCCGTGGCCCTCTATCTTTTGTTGTAACATCACCTATTGCTATTTGTCGGCACTGCTGGTGCCTTTGATTACCTAATACCGTTTGTAATTCCAATCAGTAACAGTTAAGCTGCCCACCTCTACCACCCTACAGAGCCACCTATCCCACAGCCCGAGTGCTGGCTCAGACTACCCCCCAGAGGCTGGGTGACGATACAGACGAGCAAGAAAACCTAAATGGAAGAAAGAGTCCTGACTTCCCCTTTATAGAAAAAACAAGGACTGCAACACAGAAAAATGATGGATACCCTAGATAAACTGAACACTGGACGGAACACTAGAGAATCAGAAGAACCAGAATACTTTTGGCAGGGTGAGAGGAGGAGAGGGGAATTCTGGTATACATTGGGCGTTACAACTTTTAAGTAACAAACTTTGCTATTCCTCTTACATATAGTTTCAGGACAATGAAAAAAACTAGACCAAAGTTCTTCCTATTTTTCTCTATCTCTTAGGAAAGTATGAAATAATAAATTTTTAACACTTTCCACATTAGGTTGTCTACAAATAATGTAACACTATGAAAGGCCCAGAACTGAAAAGGGGAAACGCTGCCTTGGGGCAGCCTCCCGCGCCGCTTACCTGGTTCTTCGTAAGCGAGGGGTCCCACAGTCCTACATCCTCCCATGTAGTGTTTTTCAAATAAAAGTCATTAGGTTCAAACTGTTTAAAGTCCTAGAAAACAGTGAGAGAAGTTTCAAAAACATGGTATTAATTCTAGCCCAACTTGACATATAAATCCTCTCTCTTACTAGGGCTGGGGAGATGAACAGAAAGTCAACCCCACCCAGAACGAGACGAGGAGTAGTAAGGTTCTTAGGAAAAACAAAAGGGCACGTAGGTGTTACAGTGAACACGGTACATCAACTGAACATTCTCCTCATGGTCACCAGGTTTCCAAAGAAACCATTGGAAGCTCTACTTAAGTAAAAAATTAAGCCATGTATTGATACCAAAGCACCCTTCTTAAGAGCTGTACCTCATCAGCTGTAATATTAGAGCAGAGCGTAAGACAGCGACATTCACTCAGTCTTAGCACTACAAATGTGGTATTCTGGTTCCGTGAAGAAAAATGTTCTATGGAGATGGGGGTGGGGTGGGATTGGACTAGAAGGAAAACTCAGGATTTCTGAACCCCCAAAGGAGGACAGCTACTCAAAGAAAGCATGTGATATTATGTTAAATTACTCTTATGTAAAAATTTGACCCCCCCCCCAAGCTTGAGCTAGGAATATTAAGTTTTATGGTAAAATTCCTCTTGTTCCCAAAAGGTTCACAGTTCAGAGTGGAATATCAAGTATACATAAATATATTCCAGAGTACGTAGTGGGTGTAATAGGGATGAACAAATCAAATGTAGGATAGGAAAAGTACCTTTAATATTTGCACTATTTATTCTTGTGAAGATTACCCCACTGCATGGGAAGTAAATGGACTACTTCATCAGGTAGATCTACCTGTACCTGAAGTATTGGAGAGGGTGTGGAGTGAACTTCCACACTGGGGATGACATAGCTAGAGAAATCCAATTCTGAGAAGCTTTAGTCTTCATGATATGCCCCTAGAGTATGTAAGGGAACCAGGAAAAGAAAACCTGTTGCATGAAGGAAATTGCTTTTTCACTTTCAATTTCTTCCCAACATTTACCAAGTGCCTGTTGTGTGCCCAGCACTGTGCTAGGTGCTGAGGAGACACAGATGGGCAAGGTAGTTACAGTCCCTGGCCAGCTGGAACATAAAAGGCTAGTGGGAAAAACAGCTTTAAACATTTCTTTCCAATCAGAGGTTTCTGATCCACTAAGCACAAGATCAGAGTAATGAGATCTAGAAGAGGAGACCACTGCACTGGTTATCCCACAGGGCTGGTAGAAAGCTCACAGAATAAAAGGCGAGAAAAACAGTTTGTAAAGTGCAAACTGTTCCCGAGGGAAAGACAATAGTCTACGATGGGTCAAAAGGGCCTACAAACGCTCAAACCCGAGGAAAGAGACGACGAGCTCCCAAGCACTGCGCCTCAGCAATCAGGAGGCCGGCCAAACACTCAGGCACATCGGAAGGAGAAAGGGCTCCGGAGTCCCACAGACAGACCTGCCACATGCTCAGCTGTGAGGGGACCTAGTCCTTTGCTGGTTCTTCACATGCGTATCTGAGAGAAGAATTCCTATACCCCCCTAGGGGCTGTTTTAAAGGATTTGAATTTAGAGACCATTTTAAAGCACCTAGTAGAAAACGTCCGATGTGGCACGTTCTCAGTGGTAACTGCTTTTGCTTCAGGACGCAAAGATGAAAAAGCCCACTTTAGGGAGAAGGGAACAAGTTAGGCTAATTGAGAAAGTTCTAGCAAAGCTAATGCTGCAGTTAAACTTCAGAATCGAATCTAAAAACGAACGATCCTGGCCACCGACACAAAGTAAGGGAGCAGAAGCTGAGTCGTGTGAAAATTAGAAAACGGCATGCTACTTACTTCTATGTGTTCTTTACAGTATTCCAACCCAATGTCACTAAGTATTTTTTTCACAGTTTTCCGGGCTTTTCTTAAACTGCCAAGATTGTTGACAGGAAGTTGGAACATAGTTTCTATTGGAAAAAAAAATTTAAGTCAAGTCAAAACACGAGCAACTTGCAATATTTACTAATTCCACTGATGGTAGGATCATAAACCCTGGCCCAGTATGACAAAAAAAGGTGAGTAGATATCCTTATCCAGTATGTTCTGAACCCTTAAAGGAAGCACAGCCTGACCTTCTCTACCTCTAACAGGACATTTTATGCTGTAGATGACATGAATCCAGTGAGGCAGAGTTCTGATCAGACCTTTAAAAAACTAGTTTGGGATGAAATATTTAAAGTTGAGAATTAGGATTATATCCCAACCGATTACTTTAAAATCAAATGTGAATGTTTTTCTCCTTGTGATGTTGAACCTCTGAAAACAGAAAAATGTTCACCATTTCAGTGTCATTACCACCTAATCTTGAGTGCCAGAGAAAGTAAGTTTGTGTTGCCTGGGAACTATCCTGCAGATTGTGACGGGACTGGGAGTTTCTGCACACTACCCAAACTAGGCATGGATGGCCGTGTATCCCGCCCCACAGTCGGCACCACTCCTGGACAAAGGCACTCTCGTGCCGTGGAGTCAGTGCAGAGACGGGGAAAGCCCGCACTAGGCGTCAGAACAAACGGTTAACTGACAGAATCAGGGGATCCTTCTGAGAAAGGAAAAGCTTCTGTGTATATGAGGGAACTGAAAAATTATTTAAATGACCCAATACATAAAAGCAGAAATTTAGATCCACTTTTCCAAGTTCCTTAAAAACAATGGTTAAGAAAATAAGATAAAACTTGGGCAACTGATAATTTGTATGGCTTGCAAAGTGACCATGAATGTTCCCTACACAGCAGGGTAAAAATTTATCATTGACTTAATAATCTAAATAAAATTTACAGGCTATAAAGTAACTCTAAAGACCAAAACCAGGCAGAAACAAAAGCCAATACATTAGGATTTAAAGTTCAGTACATGCAAATCTGGCTTTCTAATCATTAAGGCCGTCACTCTCATACCACCACCGTTTGTAAACCACGATCATAAAGTCAACTAATTCAACTGTGGTAAGATAAGTTACTGCACTACTATTCTAGAAATCAATATTAACTATGAAAAATGAGGGGGAAAATGAATCTTACCAAAAACCCCAGCAACTTCCAGAAATCCTAAATCTGGATATATTACCAGAACTTGGTATACCTGAGGCCAAAAGCAGCATGCAGCTGAGACAAACGTCCTCACGATGGAACCCTAGTTAGTCATAAAGCATGGCTCTGGCGTCCTCTGCACACTCTGCATCTCATTCTGCCCAGTATTTTAGCCAACAGACAGGGAAGTCAGTTCTGGTGCAAACTGATTTGCATTAAAGGCCAAATTCACTATCCCTTATGGAAATTTTATTGCTAAATTGTTTTGAACCATCTTTTTGATTCAAAAAATCTGTTGCTTAATAAACTGATTAAAAAGAAAAGAAAAAAAAAAAGGTTCCCACAAACTAGGTCATTTAGAGAAAACCACCTGACAGAAAAGTGTTTCAGAAATAAAGGAGGTGTTCTAGGCTAATTCTGAAGAGACCAAGCATCACAATGAATTCTGAGAAGAGACATCTTGTTTCTCCATTCATTTCATAAACTCTCCATGGGCCCAAATCCAATTCCTTTGGAACTTCCATGTTAATCCCATTCCACTTCAGAGCAGAGATGTGACCCAAAGACAGCCCTTTCTGGTTTTCCCTGCCTCCTGGAAAAGCAGCTCAACATCTTAGTAAAACAAATATAGAAAGATTTGGAAATGTCACCACACACAGAAAACATCCTGGGGAGTCAAACTGCAGCTCAGGATGAAAGAAAACCCCATTTCCTACGGAGAACACCAGTGTTCTAAGTGCCCGCCCCACAACAGCTAACAAAGTTGGTGTAAGACTTCCGAGTGAGGCACACCTCACTGCTCCATGGTACCCAATGTTATCTACCTACAGCTGTGAAAAAGTTAGAATATGCTCATAAGGGAGCTTAGCTACAAAATCTTACATATAAAAGATGATTATTTCAGCCATAAAGTAAATTTCTTCAGTTTACTTGAGTTGAATGAAACAGTCTTATAAATAATGACACTGCTTACTGGAAAATGCTGTACAGAAAATGGTTATTCTACAACTAGCTAGGAGGAATCCAAGTTAAAGTTTACATTGAAAGATGAAAAATATTCTCGGTTAAGATGGTAACTGTCTTCATAAGCAGGTTTCTGACATTTCTCATCATCTTGGGAATTCTATCATTTGCCCCTTTCCCTGGATGAAGGTACCCTTCACGGAGACCATCTCCAAAATTTTGTCCATCTGGAGCTAGAATAACACATTCATGTGTGTTAGCACCCTCAAAAACAATTAAAACTTCCTCTAGCTTTTCACTTACTGAATAAAACACTTTTTTCAGATATAAAGCAGGTACATGGTATAGAAATACAATGAGTAAAGAAGGCTCCCTCCTACTCCTATCTTCCATTTTCTGTGTGTATTTCTTCAGTTTTTCTATGCCGACAACAAGCCAAAGATTCCTTGAAAGAAAGTCTCCAACAACCTCTATCAGCTAATGTTAGAATTATTATGGGTGATTAGAAAAAGAACTCAAGGGCCCTATGTTTTTTAATTTTTTTCCCAGCTCATTGCTTGCTGTTAAGAAACAACTTCAAATCAACAGCTTCCTTTGGGGTTCATTGATGTTATCTATTTGATTCTTGTTTAAAAACATTTAAAAGACACTGGCCTCTGCTTCACCCCTTAAAAGCCTTTTGAATCAGAAACTGAATCAAAGGGCCCACACCTTCCTATTTATTCTGTTCTTAACTGGGAAGGGAGAAGGACAGAGTAAATAGGCAGTTGACTGCCTGAGGTTAAGGGGAACTCCTCACTTCTGAACAGACCTGAAAATATTCACCATCATTGCTCTTAGGGAGGAAGGTGTCTTACGATAACATCAAACTGCCTAGAGGTGGGCACTGAAAGGAGTACAGATGGATGGGCATGCTCTCCAGATTTGCCCCCAAGTGGCTAACCATTCTCATGAGCCTCCTTGGCTATCAGAATGGCCACTTTCAGCAGGTCAGCACCACTATCCGAATACTAAGGAAAGCTTCCTTTAGCCAAACCATACACTTCTGGGCTCACAGCATAAAAAAGGGGAAAATATCCAATTTAATAGAATGAAACCACTGTTCATGGGTTCATCAATCATTTGGAGCACTTTATCCATTAATGTGCTAAATATAGAGAGCTGAACAGGATACAGTTCTTCCCCTTCAACAGCCCATCTTGCTTCTCGGGTATACAGCAGGCACTGGGTCACTGGAGTAAAGGAGATACTCGTTCCCCTCCCTGTCCAGCTTCCTCTTGGAACCGCCAGAGCAGAGAGTATATGACTCTGGTTAACCAATTAGTGTTCTCTCTCTGAAGATTCTGATTAAGTACAGACTTTGACATGTGCCCCAAACAGGGCTAACAGTGAGCATGAGAAAAGCACAGAACAGAAAACTCTCCCGCTGCTGCTGCTAGATCCTCAATCCAGCTGTGCCCGAAAGACAGTCCTCTTGATTTCACCATTCCTCCCCCAAACTTTTCATAAACAAGTACAAGCACATCATCACTTTTGCTTAAGTTTTAGTTCATGGTGCTTGCAACCAAAAGTTTTGGTAGTGGGAAACAGAAGAGGAAGTGAGTAAGTAAGAGGGAAGATTGGGAATTTTATGCAAAATAATTACATTCGTGAACTGGGAGTAGTAGGAATTTGTCAGGAAGATACAATTATTCTGAAAGAGGCATCGGGCCCTGGTTTCATTAATTAAAAACAAAAACACTTTATAGGAAGAGTAAAACACCTGGTAAATTCTAAAAGATTTTGGGAAAAGTTCAAACTCATTAATAATGGAGTTAACATTACTAAGTCTTCTATTAACTGAAGTGAATTTTGGTTAAGCATATGCCATCTGATGAACTACACTTAAATCTTCAATTTTTGAGAATGATTTAAATTCACTACTGAATATTTCAGCCATATTCCTTCTTATCAATCTCTGCAAAATATACCCACACCTACTGATTAGGGCCAAAACACTAAAGTTTTACTAATAACCCCGGCCATATTCCCTCTCAGAAAGTAACTCCTTCCTCAGAAAGCAAGAGTCAGATGATTGAAATGAAAATATGTGATCTGAGGCCATAGGGTACAGATGATTTAAAACCATATGAATTCTAACTATACATAAGACTGATCAAATGCATGAACCTCTTATCTCAAAAGCAAAAATACTCCTTCACACCTACACAACTACAAAGAGGTAAGTAAAAGCAGAAAGAGCCTGCCTCACGAGAAAGTATCTACAGGTCAAATCTTGACAGAAGGATCATGACACATCAATGACTGTGAACTTTATTTAGGCAAAGAGGTCATTAACTGACAAACACAATAACCATCGTTTCAGAAACGAGCTCTGCCAGGAGGCTTAAACCTTGTCAGGGGCTGCACTCAGGCTCATCTGGGCCAAGAACACGGAGAGGAGCCCAACAGACGACAGTGCTAGTTCAGGAGGCTGAAGGCAAGATGTGTAGGACCAACAGACAGCAGGGCTTGTCTGTACACTGCAGTCCCTCAGCAAAGACACCATATCAAGGACAGCATCATTTTGTCCCTGTTTTTAGAAGAAAAGCATTTATAATTGCGCCATCAAAGTAAAAACAAAACAAAAAGAACCCCCATGAAACCCAATATTAAACCTTTGTCTGCTGCTGCTGCTGCTGCTGCTAAGTCGCTTCTGTCATGTCTGACTCTGTGCGACCCCATAGACGGCAGCCCACCAGGCTCCCTCGTCCCTGGGATTCTCCAGGCAAGAACACTGGAATGGGTTGCCATTTCCTTCTCCAGTGCATGAAAGTGAAAAGTGAAAGTGAAGTCGCTCAGTTGTGTCCGACTCTTAGCGACCCCATGGACTGCAGCCCACCAGGCTCGTCCTTCCATGGGATCTTCCAGGCAAGAGTACTGGAGTGGGGCGCCACTGCCTTCTCCGAAACCTTTGACTAGCCATACATAATTGAATCAGGAAAGAAAAAAAAAACAACCTCCAAATCAAACTTCTACAGATTATATTTTAAATAACTGCAAGTATGGATCTAGTACAGCATTTTCCAGTATACAAATTCTTCATATTTTTATGTGCATTCTTACATGTTTCAAGTTGCTAATAAAAATATATGGTGCTAATTTAACAGGCCAGCAAATACAGAAGTAAATACAGTAGTGTGTCCTGGTTTCCAGCACCTGCAGGCATAACTCTGATACTTTATGTAGGAAGTGAAATCTGAACATACGCTAGAATGACAAGTACTATATCAGTTATACTAGTGAATGCAAATCTACAATTTTCATGGAGAAAAGCATTTCTAACACTATTGAGAGGCAGACCAGACCAGGTTTTTGGTAAAACCTGAACATAAGTTGCTCAGTCTAAACCAGTGGTTTCCACTGCCCCCACCTGACCTTAAAGAGATGAAATCCTTGTTTTTAAAGAAATCTTACTTGGGGACTTCCCTGGTGGTCCAGTGGCTAAGACTCCTCACTCCCAATGCGGAGAGCCTGGGTTCGATTCCTGGTCAGGGAACTAGATCCCACATGCCACAACTAAGATCAAAGATTCTGTGTGCTGCAACCAAGATCCAGGGCGCCAAATTAAAAAAAAAAAAAAAGAAATCTTACTTGAAATATGAAAAGGATAAAAAATGGAGAGAGGGGCTCAGGTTGATAGAAAGAGGAAGAAGGAAAAGTTCTCCAAGTCTCTCATTGAAACAGTAACTTGTCTAAACTAAGCTCAATATGCAAATTTATGCCAAGGTCACCCAAAGCATTAAATCTGATGGCTAGAGCAGAATTCCAGTGGTTTACTGAAAATCTCCCCTGAATAAAATTACAGTCTTATCAGAATACAGTTACAGGAAGCCCACAGTAAGCTTAAGAATTAGGACACAGTTTATACTCCTGTTTTCTAAACATTTCTACATTAAAGCTGTTAAAAACAAAAACAACAAAAAAAACACCTCTCTGGAAACATCTTTTTGGTAAGGAGTTGGGGAGAATCAAAGGCCAGAAATGATGCCATTACTAGTGAAGAAAAAAAAAAAAGGCAGCGATATATTCTAAGTCAATAAAAAAAATCAGGAAGACATTCAAATACATACTACAATATATACTACATTCAAATACACTACAGTATAAACAATTTCAGTTCTGGTACATCATCAACCCAAATTAATATGTAAGAAATTCAGATCCTAAATACTTAAAACAATATTCCACTTAATGTTGGTACAAGTATTTATATAACCCAAACTGGGGTTTTTAAGTCAGTATTTGAAATTTCTTTAAACCACTGATCTAACTAAATAATATTTAAAGTTATGCTCTTTTCTAAGAGGCGTAGGCATTTGAAGAGAAACAGGAAGAGAATTAAAGCATCAGGTACTCCACTGCTACCCATGATGGCACTTAAAAATATGTGTGTGATGTCTTTGTGGAAACATTTTGGACCTGTTAAGTTAAAAACTACTCAGGCAGAAGGAAAACTTCATTTCCATATTTCTGTCACCCCTCAGCAACATATTTAATACTATAAATATCACTCACTGAGTAAAAGTGTGGTCACTATAAAACACTTTCTTTTTATAACCAATTAAGTGTTTATCTTTCCTGACTATTCTGGGATCCCAAGTGGTGAACACAGACACCTTACATGCTTTGCAGGTTGTCACTAGCCCTACATTTAAATTAAGCCAGATGTAAAAAGGTTTATACATTTGTATTTTAAGGAAATGAACCTTGTAAAGCCTTTCTAGAACAACCCTCTGATGAGTGAACACATCGGGAGTGTAGAGCCTACATCCAGTCTGGAAGCAATCACCCCACTCAATCTTTTCCTAAAACACAGACCCGAACAGAAGCAGCTTATCTTTCAATTTCCTATAACTGTGGGCAAAAGACCTTCCAGATGCCACAGGCTCTTCACATAAAAGGCAGCTGGGTGTCCTCCTTTTCCTCTCTTCCTCAATCTCAAACACCACAAAACAAGTAACTGACTATCCAGGAATAGAATGCTACTCTGGATTAGTGGATAAAACTGTGCAGCATAAAAGAAAGTTCAGTCTCCTTTTCACCAGAAAATGTTCAGTAGTGCCAAGGAATTTGGAAAGCCCAGAGGGATCAGAAAAAGAAACTACTTTGCCAACGAAGATACACGTGCACCAAAGGTAAATTTAAACACTAAACATCAATCGCGTTGCTTAGGATGATCATATTAGAACACTGTTAATAAAGACAAGAAGCAAATAGGAAATGTAACTAATTTTTCTTCTGTTCTTAACTACTAACTGAATTTTTCCCACTATTCTTTCAGTTTGATAATAAAAGAAACCCAATTAAAAAAACATTTTCAAGTTTTTAACCAAATCAGTTATTAAACCCCTTATAACTAAGTTTTCCTAACTATTTCTCTGGTAGGTAGACTGTATTTATGCAAGGCAAAATGTCTGTATTCTCTAGATACAGCATCCTGTACAGAAATGTTTTATCACAGGGACACTTCTGTCCCCTCTCTATCAACAGTGTGTGACTCTCTCCCACACACAGCTCTGCTCTAAGAGACTGTCTGCCTGACTGCTTAGTGTGAGCGAAGCACAAACCCCACCAGGCAGCTTGTCCCGCGCGGAACAGTTGTGTTCACGAGTTTACTCGACACGCTCTGAAAGCAGCCCACGACTCTCGGTTCAGCTGCGTAAGTCTAAACACTGAGCTGCCCAACAGCCTTTCCAGGTGTTCACCCCTCCCCGCTCCCCTCCCAGGAGCCCCCTCTCCAAGCTCCCACGCTCAGTGCTTCTCACAGCTCCTTCCCTCCTCACCTCAGCCAGTCCCCAGCAAATGGGCTCCAGCTGGCCAATCTCTGGTGCCCTGTTAAAACATGGTTACTTCAGGCGTGACATGATCAGGCCAAGAGGGACAGTGCTTCCATAGTTCTCAATATGATTTTTAAACTAATGCTCCTAAAAGGTGCATCTGTATTGGCTGCATTCACTTCACACACACGACTACAAACAGCCTTTTTCATTTTGGCATCATGTGCCATCGTTTTCAGCATTAGCTGGTTTAGCTGATGAGAAAAAGATACTCTATTCTGAATACGTGTCTGGTTACAAAAGAAATAACTATCAACAATCTTTAGGCATCTTCTCATTGAAGGGGCATGGACATACAGGCCTTAAGAAGGACAAAAGATTAAGATTCATATTTCAAATCATAGTATCAACTGAAATCAATTATGAAAATGCAGCACTCTGAATCACTGAGAAGAATCTAGGGTTTTACTTAATCTAAACTCTTCTTGTTTTACAGAGAAGCAACTGAGAAGCACCCGGCTTAAGGGCAACGAGCGTGTCACTCACAGAGCTGGGTCTCAAGGTCATCTTCAGACCTAGGATGCAGTGTTCTTCCTATTATCCATGCAGAGGAAGCTCTGATCACTGACATTAATTAAAAGTAAACAATGCATATGATATACACACATCTGAAAGTGTCAAGACTTTAATATCCAAGGATGAAATAACCATAAATAATTCAGTCAAACCAGCTCAAACAGAGATATAAGATTAAGAATGCATACATACATCTCAGATCAGATGGTCCCATTACCTTCAAAGAAGTGAGACATGAACTCAGCTCTGACTGAGACCACTTGCCCTACAGTGCTTTAAACATCACTATGGATGCCGACAGTTACTAGATGGTCACATCTGAGAGACAGCTTTCTATCCAAGTTGTAATGGCAGCATCTTGCAAAATGAGAACCACAATCTTAGAATCCTTAAATAAAATAGCTTTTAAAAAGCCAGATGTATATTCTAGGTCTCCCTTATGATAATGAACCAGTTAACCATTATCATGCTCAAAGAGTGTTCTGAGAACTGCCTAGAAAAAGCAGAGGCTTTAGCCATCTTTTTTCTTTCTCTAAGGGCAAGGGCAGGCGGGGGACTAGTCTGCTCTCAACTGCCTCTAAAGCTCAGGTTCCTTTCCCCTGCCAAATCCTGTTCATTACTGTTACAAAGGCAACTGAGAAATGAAAACACATGTCCAGGCAAAAGCTTGCACACACATGTTCTCCACATTATTCGTAATATCCAAGAAGGAGAATCAACCCAAATCTCCATCAACTGATAAATGGTTAAGTAAAATGTGGTAATATCGATACATTGGGATATGATTTAGCCATAAAAAGGAGTGAAATGCTGATATATGCTCAATACAATGAACCCTGAAAATACCATGCCAAATGAAAAGTCACAAATGGCCACTTATTGTATGATTCCATTTACATGAAGTATCTAGAAAAGGCAAATCTCAGAGACAGGAGATTAAAGTTGCCTAAGGTTGGAGGAGTTGTGGGGGCAGGGAGGGAATAGAAGGTGCCTGCTACTGGGTACTAACTAGGGTCTTGGTGGGGTGAAGAAAATATTTAAAAATTAATTGTGGTGATAGCTGCACAACTCTGAATATACTAGAAAACATTGAATCATATACTTTAAATGGGTGAACTGTATGAAATACAAAAAATATTTTAAGCTGTTAACAGGCCTAAGATTACAAAATGTAGATAAGGTGACGAACACAAATAATTTTACCCAAAGACAAGACAACAGTAAATACTGGGGTATACTTATCCTTCCAGATTTTATGCATGCATAATTTTTCTTAAAACAACAACAACAACATACACACAAAAAGGGAATCAATGTATTTTATTCAGCATTTACTCACACAGCAAGAAAACCCATATTGCTTGAAAATTTTCTAAATTAATTTTTAAGAATTATGCATTCCAATATAGCAGATACTAGCCACACATGGCTCCTATGCACTTAAAATGAGGCTAGTCTGAACTGAGCTGAGATGCTTTAAACTTCCGCCACTATCCATCTCCACAACTCCTTCACCTTGCAGAACCGAAACTCCATCTGCATCAAAGAGCAACGCTCCATCTCTCCCCTCCCATATGCACCTGGCAACCACCACGCTGGTGGCCTCTATGATTCTGACCACTCGAAGTACTTCACAGAAGTGGAATAATAAATACCTGTCCTTTTGTGACTACTTATTCTACTCAGCATAAATGCCTGTAAGGTTTACCCAGCTGTAGCATCACATCAGATTTTCTTTCCCTTTCAGGCTGGACAACATTCCATGCTATGTAGGCATCACATTTATCCATTCACCTGCTGGTGTACACTTGCTCTTTCAGCTACTCTGAATAACACTGCTGGGAACATGGGTGTACAAGCAGCTCTCACAGACAAACGTGTGTGTTGCTACATCACGTGGTAACCCTGTGGCTCTGCCATTTACACTCCCAAGTGTACAGGTTCCAATTTCTTCACCTCCTCACCAACACTTGTTTTTCTCTTTTTGACAGTAAGCATCTTAATGGGTGTGAGGTTATTACTTTCATCATAATTTAAATTTGCTTTTCCCTAAAGATTAGCGATGTTGAGCAGCTTTCCATGCACTTTTTGGCAATTAATATATCTTCTTTACCCATCTAGATTTGCTTTTAAGCATAACATATATTTGAGATTTCCAATGCTTAGTATGAAAAAAAAATGCAAAGTATCTCATAAATAACCTTCCAAAAACAGACTGCATGTTGAAATGACAATACTTTGGATGTGCTGGATTGAAAATTATTCATTTCACTTTTTATTTTTTAAAAAGTAGCTACTGGAAACCTGGAAAAACCTCAAAGATATTATGCTAAGCAAAATAAACCTGTCACAAAAGACAAATATTCCATGATTCCACTCACTTGAGACACCAAGAGTAGTGAAATTCACAGAGATAGAAAGTAGAAGGTGGCTGCCGAGGACTGGCAGGGAGGGGAGAGTGAGGATTTACTGTTTAACAGGGACAGAGTTTGCACTTTGCAAGATGTAAAAGTTCTGGAGATGGATGGTGGTAACTGCTGCACAATAATCTGAGTGTACTTAACGGCACAGAACTGTACACTTGAAAGTGGCTGGTTAACGTGATGCATCGATTTTATGTCCTGTATATTTTACCACAATTCAAGTTAAAAAAAAAGTGACTATCAGAAAAATACAAGACAAAAGTAGTGAATACAGAAGCAGATAAGGCTGTTATTAAGTATCTGTTAAGACTGTTTAAAGCTTCCTTTGAACAGGATAGATCCTTTAGAGCAAGTCCTGGATGTAATAAAAGAACTCTGAAGGCCTTGACAAATTTCTAGACCATTTTGGACTATATTAAATGAGCGCTTCTCTGGTAATACATGAATGGCCTCCAAACTGTTAAGTACTTAAAAAGATAAACCTTAGTAGAGAGTTCACTTTCCTGGCAAAACTGCTTCACTCCAAGAGACCAGGAACAGAGGACTATATCACTTTTGTCCAAGATTGTAAAATTCACTCTGTCTTAACCAACAGTTTAACCCAGGTAGGGTTACTTTAATGAGAAGTTCAATTATATTTTTATTTTGCAAAAAATTGAAATGATTCTACAGCAGGTAGCAGCAAGCAGTACAGAAATTTTCACATAATTTTCATGTATTAAACTTTCAAATCACCTTAAGTTTCTTTCAAACAGTTACAGGATAGAACTGGACAAAAGGAGAGGCCCTAGGAAAAACAAAACAGGAAGCCTTTCCAAAGGTAACAGAATGCTGAAAAATTTAACAGCTTAAACAAGTACTGTTTCCTTTAGTGTTGATGTGGTTCATCAGTACTGAACCAGAATCTAACGGGAAGTAAACCACCTAGTTCACCGCATTGTCAGTCACCAAAACTATAATCACATTGTGACTCACAAAGTTTCAACACGCTCGTCAGTGGCTGGCACATGGCATGTACTCAGTAAGCGCAGAATGAACCAACAGTCCCTGTCTACAAAGGGCTTACAGAGCTGACTCCCTATATGCACACACACACACACACACATACGTATATGGAAAAAAGAAATGCGTTCAGATGCGTCACAGATTAAACGTTCTGAGGCTAAGAGGGACAGTTCATTCTCGGCAGGGGTGGTCAGGAGAGGGTGGAAGAAACTGCACTGTGGCCACCGTGTTCAGAGAAAAACCTGCATTTACTGCACGGCTGCTCCCCGAGCTTCTGAGATCTGAGGGAGCGCACACACACTGCAGAGCTGCCTGCTCCATCTGGACAGTCTGCAAAACAGCCAAAGCCTAAGGTGTAAGGTAACAATATACAGAAGTGATAGCAGAAGGACAGAGGTAAAAAGTTGAAGCGTAAAACTACAGCCGACCTCAAAATTTGTTTTCCAGCAAGACTATATTGGTTTTATGGACAAAAATTCAGCTTCCTATCAGCCACGTGTAAAAAATCTCTGCCCTTCATACCTTTAAACTTCTGTAATACAATAAGTAGGGCGACATAGTACAAGTACTTTTCTTGCCCTGCTAGAAAAGACGGTACAACATAGTGAAAAGTACAGCTCTAGAGCTCGACAGATCTAGAGATCTGTTTAAATCCTTGCTCTGCGGCTTACTAGGTTTGTGACTCTAAAAATGTTACTTAACCTCTGGAGGTCTGTTTCCTAGGCCATAACCAGTATAACACCATTTCACTGTTCAAATGTCAGAAGAATCAAGATGAAGCCAATTAATGCTTAGAGCAGTTATTACCTTAAACTAGATCAGAAGCTACAGCAATACCTTTGCAAATTATGCGTTCATACCAGGATATAGTCTTTTAAAAAGCACAGACTATTGTTATAACTGAGAATCAGATGTGGTTGCCATACATGTTCCTGAATGCATTATAATGTGCATTTATACTTACACAGATTAGTGTTTCTATACATCACTGTGAGCCATTTATGTTAGAGTCAGCATATTAACTTCACAAGTTCTGTGGCACTTATAATAGTTAATGCAATAGAGCATCCACAAGTACCCAAAATAAACCTAGGTGACTCAGAAATACAAAGGTGTGATCTAGAATTTGCTTATAAAGTACATGTGTACTTATAATATAAAATTTGGGTTACTCCTGTTAAAAGGCTTTCAGGCAAAAAGACTAGTGCCTACAACCAGAAACTGTCACTTTTGAGTATTCAGATTTCAGACAAGAACCCTAGAGAAAATGACTGAGAACATGTCTTACATCCCAATCTAGCTTCAGGGAGGGTGTGAGATGGGAAGCATTTCCACATTTCCTCCATTTTAATAGGCGCCCCAGCAAGGCAGGGACACACCGTGGTGAGTGACTCCAGCACTACGCCGCCTAAGTGGAACTGCACAGCCTCGGAACGGCTTGCTGTCAATGGATAACCAGGTTTCAGAGATGTGACAGAGGGAAATCAAATGAATTCACAGGCAGGTCTAAGAGGACATCCAGATGTGTCCATTTATAAATGTGCATTCAATAGCCTAAGATAGAAAGTAAGTTATTTTCAATTCCTTAGTAAGTTTTCCATGCTCTATCAAAACTAGTCAAAATAATTTCTCCATAGTAATGGGACATGTTTTTCTTACTATTCTTGAATAACAAAATACATAATTTTCTTGAATTACCTTAAGCTATCTCCTACAGTCAAGGCTTAGCAAAAGCATTATTCTTACAGCAGGTTTTGCCACTTGATGACTCAATCCTTACACTTTCCACAAAAGCTTTATTTTTCTGATCTCAAACCAGGATTCTTAAGCACTCCCTGCATTTGAACACAGCGAGTCTCGCTTCGTCTTCTTCACCAGAGCAAGAATTAATTGCTGACTTAAAATGTACAATATGTAAATTTTAATAAATCCCACCACATTTCCTCTAGATAGAGGTTTCTTCAGATACATTAGGTTTCAAGAGACCACTCATACAGGTCCTCAATTGTTGCCAGCTCCCACCAGAAAAGGAAAGCCTTACAAATTTTCAAGGGAAGCTCAAGTTTCCATAAGCTCTTAAATGGGAGCATAGAGGGTTCAGAAAAAGACAGAAAAGGCAGAAGGGCAAAAGACAGCAATTATCTGTCTAAGCAAAAATTACTGCTCAGAGGAGAGAAGGAACAAGACTGTCCTAAAACAAAACACTGGGAAGAGCAACAGACCATAAACAAACTTTCCTTTCAGATCCTTATACAGGCAACTTCAAACCTCACACAGTTGCTACTTCTTCAACTACCACTGGCACAACTCTCACTCATCAAGAAGCTAGTATACAGCCAGATGCTTTAACTGCACGGCCTACCTGGGATCCTTGGGTGTTAGCTGACATCCAAACACACAACATCACTATGGAGTTACGAAGCACTCATCTGGGCCCTCATTAGCCCAACAGCTCACAGGGGCACTATAAAAGCCTGTGCTCCAAACACAAGCCTGGGAGCCGGGCCGGACACATTCCAAAGCTCACTTCACTGCTGCACACCGCAGTGCCTTGATTTCCCTACTTGTGAAACAAGGACAGTCCTCAGAGAATTGAGAATGGTTTATAAAGTGCTAAGAAAATGATACCAATATTAAAGGCTTTGACCAAATCATATGTGAAATGACATACAAACAGCTCAAAGCTAAGAGACTCCATTACAATCTACACCCTTACTGGAGAAGCAATTAGGATGTGGAAGGATTTGCTTTTAATTCTAAGAGATGGTCCACGCAGGAGTCTCTTACAGATTCCGTGCGTGTTTTTAGCCACAACGCAGTCTTATACTGTGGCATACGTTCAGGGCGGTCTTCCCCTGGTAATTCTATTCAAAGTCTTTCATGCTCTTCTCCTTAATTTTCAAGCCTTTATTTCTGGAACACTGCTAAAATTCTTGAGATAATCAAGATTTCTCTAGCTGCTGTCTTGGAACTAAGCTAGGGATCAATAAAACCAAGGAGGCCTGTGACTGCATCTGAAGACAGAGGACAGGAACACATACAAGGAGAGAAATTGTAACTGAGGACTGTAACAGTGAAAAGAATTCTGCATTTTACACTTATTAGAACACAAATGTGCACCCCCTCATCAAAACTCACTTTACATAGCTGGCTCACATTTTACCTGTGACTTCCTGTATACAAGCATATCCCTATAGAGAGAGATATGTATCTCCCAGTTTG
The DNA here is from genome assembly GCF_003369695.1 of Bos indicus x Bos taurus. Classification (NCBI taxonomy): domain Eukaryota; kingdom Metazoa; phylum Chordata; class Mammalia; order Artiodactyla; family Bovidae; genus Bos; species Bos indicus x Bos taurus. The sequence continues at coordinate 4,616,983 of NC_040088.1, read as the reverse complement.
AGAAGCCTGCTAATATACAGAGAGCCTTCTCCTTCCAGTGAAGCAGAGGATGAATTCTCATTTCCACCGACCCCTCAAAACTGGCAGATTATCAAAGACAGGTTGTGATCAAAACAAAGGTATAAGGGGTACTGAGACCCTAAGAGACTGAGGGAACCCTATCCTCCATCCCCTCACTTTCCAATGAACTGAATCAGGCAAACAAACAGAAAAATACAGTCACGTGGAGCGGTGGCCACTCAGCAATCCAGGTGGAAGGTGCCAATGTGTAAACAAGAAACAGCCTCGACGTTCAAAATATCAATTCACTTAATTAGTGTGGGGTTTGGCTCACACCAGGTTCAAACACCAAGTTTCCAAACTAACAACACAAACCGTGTAACCAACAGAGATGCACATCAGCAAAACCTGGCATTCACTCCAGACTTAACGCCGCAAGTTCTTATAGAACCAGGGGAGGAAAACCTTTCTAAGTTTACATGATGCTAGCAACACATCAAGGTCTGTGAATTTAATTATAATTAATACACAGTGAGTAACATTTCTCTTCATGTTCATGCCTCTTAGGCAAATAAATGAAAATCACACTCTCATGGAAAATATTTCACCTTCTGAAGATATAACAGACTCTATGAGGTTTTTTAAAAGTGAAAGTCCTTTGGAAGTCTAGGTTGAACAAGTAGTTTATTACATAACAGTACTTGAGCATCTTGATGTAAGCTATGAATTAGTTTCTAATCTTATAAAACAAGAATTAAATTTTTGTATTTTCACATTAAAAGAAAAGTTTAAGATTTAAACAGATTAAAAAAAAAAAAAAAAAAACACCCTGACATTTAATTGATTTTCTCCCCCTGTACACTTAAATATATTGTTTTAAAACATTACGTCTGATATTCGGACTTTTTATCTATATTTTATTTGTATATATCATTTCAACACTAAAAAAGTATAATGTGTGTGTGTGTGTGTGTGTGTGTGTATATATCCACCCATCTATTAAGAAAATCAATCTGCCAAGGTCTACGACAACTTATGCATTTTGTTATTTACGCATGGTTCTCAAAAGAAAAAATACTACTTTCAGAATAAATTCTCAAGTTTTCTTTTTATTTTTCCCCTACCCAAGGAGGGATCCCTACTTGTTCCTTTATAACAGAACAGCCCTATCTTCCTTATTAAACTGTATTTTTCACAATTAAATGTGCAGTCAGAATGTGTACATTAACCACCAGATTGCTACTTAAATACTAAAAACTACTTTTAATATTTTCTAAAACTTACCAGTAGTTACACTTCAATATATAATGCACCTAATGTAATTATACTTCTAGCAATCAAATACAAATAATAAACACATGTAGGAGTGTATGTCACTAATAAAATCAAAAGCCATTTTTATTTGATAAAAGCCTATCGATTATTTGCAAACAAGTACACATTCATGGAAAGGTTTGTTCTGATCAGAGAATGTTTCAGGTTTTTAGAAGCTTAGCAACTCTTGAGACGGGGTCATCAAAATAATAATAATCTAGAACTTACTTGCCATTTAATCTATCCAACTTGGTGGCATTCTATTCTTAATATAAACAGTATTATAACTTTTCCTGCACTCCGGTTTAAGGGAAAAAAGACAAACTGAAGTAAAACAAATTCATAACAGGTATGTTTAAAACCAATGACTTTCAGAATAAGGAGGACCAAGGATCTTTAGAGATTCAGTCCAACTTCCTCTATTTCCTACACAGAGACTTTAAGAACCAAAAACCAAAGATTGAGTTAGTTCAAAGTAAAGCAGTCTCTAGTAAGGCAGTGTTAGGAAATTTTCAAAATGGGCCAAAGACAAAGGAATATTTACCTAAAGTTCAATTAAATAGAATACCCATTCCCCACCCTCTAGTTAATTGAGGCTTTTTAATAAACCCTCACAGTTTACCTAAATTTCAGCCCTTCAAGGCCAACTGTTTCACCTTTTTTTTTGAACGCCAAAATCAGGAAACCTTTGAAATTGCAGAATTTATGCTTTTTAAGAGCTCACAGCAAGTTTTCCTGTAGGGGGAAAATGGCTATTACCACTAAGGACATCAGTTAACATTGTATCTTATGCGTAATTTACTCAATCAAACAGAAACACCTTCACAAACTTCACCTCCAACATAACCCTCAAAGAAGAAACTTTATTCAAATTAGTCATTTAAAAAGTTGTACAACTCTATATCAAACACAAATTCAGGTCAAAATTTTATCTACTTAACAAATACTAAACAGTATTTAAAAATTACAAGTAATACCATTTAGATTATATATCTGATTCTTCTAATTACTAAACAAATTATAAAAGCAATTATAGTTAAGTCTCTAATGGAATACCTGAACCAAGCTGCCTCCTTTTCACTCACCAAAATGTTACTTGGTAGCAAATGTCCAATGCAAATTCTCCCTTAAGCATCAACTGGTTAAATATGTTTCAAAGACTACAACATTTATTTTCCCAAAGATTTACCTTGGTGAATCTTTATAAAACACTTGTATCAAGGTCTTAAAAGTACCCCGAGTGTCAATAAACACTGCCAATCTTTGGTAGCAAGTACATGTTCATGGAAAGGCCTGTTCTGATCAGAGAATCTTTACGGTTTCTAAAAGCTCAGCAACTCTTGAGATTGGGTCATCAAAATAACAGTAATTGAAAACTAAAGGTACTTTATACACAAGAGTGCAGAATGAAAATCATTAAAACAATATTAGCAACTTTAAAATTTTCTCTTAAACAAGCCACAAGTCATTTCTCTGTTCAGAACCCATGTCAGCAACCAGCTCTAACCAACCAGCTCTAACTGGTTCCTTGAGGAATGTGGCTAGGCTGAAATTTGGAAGTGTTGGCTTTGGTGGTGACCAAAGAGGAAGAAATCTCTGGCTTCCCTGTTGCTGCAGTTCCCACCCTCCAAAATGAATATACCCACCGGTGTGAATTGACAATGTGGTCCAAAGAGCAAGGCAGGAACGGAGTCCAGATCCTCAAAATGGTAGGACAGGGCATAACCACTAGGCCACCTATCAGTTCAGTACAAAAAGTACAACCCTGCGCATCATGGTGCAAAAGCTGGGGCCTAGGTTTCGCATTGTGCATCTCACACCTATGGAAATAACAAGAGGAGTAAAATCTACAGAAATCAACACACCCTAAGAAGGTGGGTGCTCACAGAAGACTGGTGTCAACACTTTTGCAAAGGCGGTTGGCTACTGGGATAATGAATGGCAATTTCAAGTCCAAAGTTGGAAAGAAGCAAAATTTTACAATCAACTCAGTTGAGTTTAACAGTGGAGAACTCAACATGGGCTTGACGTTTACCAACAAAGCTTTGCAAATCATGACACCCATCTACATGCTTATGAAAATTACTCCCCCACTAAAATCTAACATCCCTCAAGGATTTTGAACTCTCAAAGAGTTGAAAAGACATGGGGCCATGAAGAAGGAATGAAATCAACAATACTCCCCCAAACCTGTTACTCTCAGGTTTTGAACTTTTCCCTTTACCATCTGACCTTGGAAAGATATGGTGACACATTCAAAGCTTAAGGCGGAAGAATTCCAGAGGAGGGGGAATCTGTGTACCAAGATGTGGCAAGGTGATTCGTCAAGAACAAATGTGGATTGTCTAAGGGTCAACACTTTGAAAAAGTCAAAAGAGAAAACTTCTAAACTGCAGGGTGGATTCTTTAATAGAAATAAAATCACTGCTCTTGACTCACTTGATCCTTCACCATGTTGCTGTCAGCTCACCAACTAAGAGTGTCAGAGTGTCTTGCTGGGTCCATTTTCCCATGGTCTGTAGAAGGCGCTGTGAAGCTCATCCTGCTCTAGCTCTGGGGCCCTTCCCCCCTCTGCAGCCTTACCCAGTGCAGGGAATGCGCCCCCTACTGACTCCAACACTCATCGCCTTTAGCCGACTTGGCTGCGGTGCATTTTGGGTGGGGGCTGGTATTTTCTTCATGGCCATAAACCAGAAGCAACAATGCAGATTTATAAAGAAACTCTATCAAGCTACCCAGGAGATTTTTTTTTCCCTTTCGTTTTGAAGGTTCAAGACATTGGCACAAGAAGCATGAGGGAAAGGGCTTGGGTCTGTGGGGATGGACAGCATTAAAATGGCAAACACAGGAAACAGTTTGGTTCTTTTTCCCTCCTAAGCCTTTGTCTGAGAAATGGGGTTATGGCAAGAACTGTCCAGAGGAACGGGGGAATGCAAGAACATCAAGAAGACTCAGTGTGGTATGTGTGTGGCTGAAAAGAATATTAGGTCTTAGCGCTTGGACTTGGGCAGAAGAGGAAGAGAGGTAATCGCGCCTTTTCCAGCAGACAGGCATCCAGATTTGGGGGGGAGGGGAGGGCAGGGAGGCAGTCCAGAGGAAGAGAAGATGTGAATAAATGGGTGCTCAAAGAACTATTCCCATTCATTGCACTAAAAAACCAAAAAACCCAAACCAAACTCGCAGCTTTCTGGATTTCCATTTTTCACCATCTTATTGCAAAGTTGGGGCTCAGAATGCTCGCAAGAGGTCGTGCTAACCAGGCAGCTGCGATTGAGAAAAGGGGGTAGTGGAGGACTCCGTGGTCAGGATAGAAAGGAGCTGGCATGTTGGGGAGGAAGGACCGCACAGGGGAGGCAAAGACTTTCACTTCGTGCCCTGCATGCTCCCCGCCCCCCCAACCTGTCCCCCCTCCCCCAGCTAAAGGTGGGGAGACCCGGCAGAAGGCTCGTCCCAGGGATTGGGGGTGTGCGTGGGGGGCTCGTTTGGGGTGGGGGTCGGGAGAGAGGGATTGGTTCCAAGGATGGGAGCAGCTCGGTTCTCGCTGGGGGCGGGGTGGAGGGAGATGCCACTAGCGGCAAAAGCTCTGGCGGCCGGGGCGGCTGCCGGCCTCCGCGGGCTCGCGGGGCGGGGAAGAGGGGTCGGGCTGCAGGAGGAGGCGCCCGGACCCCGGAGCAGAGCCCGGGTAGCGGTCCGCGCCGGGGCGGGCGCTCCGTCGGCACCGAGTGCGCAAAGGCAGCGCGTGCGGTCCCAACAACAATGCGCCCGCGGGGCCGGCGGGCGGGAGCCGCGCGGGCCGAGGGTCGGGGGCCGGGGCGGCCGCGGGTCCGCGCGCGCGGCGGCCGCCGGGCTTACCTTGACTCGGCCTCGAGGCGCGCGCGGGGCCGGCGTGCTCGGGGGCCGGGCGGCGGCGGCGGCGGCGGGCGGATGGCGGCGGCACGGCGCTGGCGGCGGCGAGGGCGCGCCCGGGGCCTCGTCGCGCTCCGGCTCGGCGGCCTCGGTGGGCTCCGGCTCGCGCCGCGGCCGCGGCTGCTGCCGGGGGGCGCGGCGGGCGCAGCAGAGCGGCGGGCGGCGGCGGCGGCGCGAGCGGATCCCTCCAGTCCCCGCGCGGGCGGCGGCGGCGGCAGCGTCGTCGAGCGGTGCAGACAAAGGAGGGGCGGAGGGAGGAGACGGAGGGTGTGGGAGAGGCGGCTTCACCGGCGCGGGCAGGCGGGCGGCGGCGGCGGCCGCGCTCCTTTCGCTCCTCAGCAGCGGGGACCGAGAGAGGGAGCTGTGTCTGAGGAGACGCCAAAATCCCCCTTAGCGCTGCCTGCGGGAGGGGGAGGGGGCACAAGATGGCGGCGGCCGGGGGGGGCGGGAGTTCAGTTCATGGATCCCGGCGGGCGGCGGAGGGGAGACCGGGCCGGCGGAGGCGGCGGCGGCAACGGGCGGGGGAGGGGGCTGATCCCGCGTCTCCCCTCGGCAGACAATACAAGCGCTTCGGAGCGACTCCCCGAACCTGCCCTAGCCAAAATGGCGGCCGAGAAAGAGCGGAAGTGACGTAAGTACCTCATTAGCATAAGAGGACTCATTGTCCAGCTAAGTAGGGGGGGCAGTGGGGGCCAGTACCCCTTCCCCCCATGCCCCCCAAAGACAACTCTCACTTCCATATGTGCCTGCACGTAACTTTTTCTGAGGGAGGGTGGCATCAGCACCCCTATCCCCGCCTCAGGGAAATTATATAATCCCCACTGAGGGGGAGCTCTCGCGAGAACCAAAAGGATTTGCCATTGACCCACTAGGAGGCGCCGCGGATAATGGCCGCAGTGCGCTTCCATGGCCCTTGTGCACGGCGGGCGCCTTCCTCTGGTCACAGCGCCGACGGCGGAGGTACAAGCAGCGGGCCGCAGCACGCCCTGCACTCAGTCAGGTGGCCGTGCTGGGGATCCCTGCGCGGGCCCGGCTGGGCCTGGACTACATCTGGCGGGAGGGGCGTGTGGGCAGCCCCGCGGCTCCACGTGCTGGGAAGCCCGCGCTCCCGGGCTCGGCAGAAGGAAGCCTAGGACACCTGGCCGGCCATGCCCGACACTTCCTGCCTTAGAGGAGGCGTGAGGGCCTCGTGCTTCACACACCGACCAGAGATGCGACCCAACTCATGGGTGCTTGACCCCTTGCGGGTGGGGTGGGCTATTCAGTGGACAGGCCTGCATTTTACAGAAGGCCGGCTGTTACCCGGGGACAGGGCATTCTTCCAAATCAGTGATGGGCTCTTCTCTTTGGCCTGAAGAAAACAAATGGGATCCCTCGTTTTTTGAGGCCATTGGCCTAGTGAGCCAAGGATGAGAAATGATGTTGCCAGTGGGCCTCCATAAGATCCTCGAAAACCACAGACTAGTCCCAAAGACAGTCACTTTAAGTGCTCCCACAATTTGGATAGCACAGAACGTAATGGAGGCCTTTGAAGAGTTAGGTCAACCCCAGCCAACACATCATCTCAACATTCTTGAACCCATCTTTTATAGCTGAGTGTCTATCATTGGCTAAACATACTTAACAATGATGTCTATTGTGGAGAATTAACCAAACCCGTTAAGATGTGCTCTGTACATCTTACACTTATTTTGCTGTTTCTCTAAATTTCAAGTTAAGTTTCAAACAATAGGTAACACCCCCAAAGAAGCTGACTTAATTGAAAATAGTACAAATTATGGTTACATAGAGCTTACTGTCTAAGGCTTCAGTTAGCAGGTTTAACAAGCTGTTTCATCCAACTCAGTATTCCATTCATTTCTGAAATTGTGATAAAATATATCTTTAAAAGCCAAATCAGTACTTCAAGGGAAAACAATAGCTGGAAAAAGTTGTAAAAAAAAGAAGAGGGGGGACACTGAAAACAGTTTGATTTTACAGAGACAAAGATGAAGAATCTAATTACATGTTGCAGAAGACACTAGCAACAACTAATATGAAATAAAACAATTTTTAGTTTTTTTTTAGATTCCATACTTAGATTCATACAGAGATAATACCAATACAAAGGGAGAACATCTGGATTTCATCCTTGGCCCCATTTACGAAGTAAAAAGGGATGCTGGATTCACATGTAAATGTTTAAATAGATTTTCCAGTATTTAAGTCACTAGACTTACTACAAAAATGCATCTAAATAGTCCAGATTCTTTTCTAATAACTTCCAAATGGTCCAAATTTTCACTGCCCAAATACTTTACTGTAAATTCCAACAGTGATACTGTTGGATTGATTGTAGGAATAAGAATCAAAAGACTAAAAAAGGCAAAAGGTACCTAACCTACGCCAGTGACATCTGAGAAGGCAATACTTTAGTAGTGAGATCTCTGAGGTGGTTATTTAATCTCTGCTCCACATAGCTGACAATAAAGATTTAACTTTGGGTTTAGATGAAAAAGAAAACATACAAAAAATTCTTTGTTATCTTGAAACTAACTTCACATCAGTGATGATAAATTTCCTAGCTGTTATCAGTGATGAGAGAAGTTATTTCCCCGAGGGGTCCATGGTGGGCTCTGCACAGAAGGGAGACAGAATAGCACTGGCCCTTCTTAGAACATGTTCTGTGAATCCAACCTCGGAACAGGTCATGTTCAAAATGACACCAAAGCTTGTATACTCTGGTATTCATTTCTGCTAAGATCTGTTGGGAATGCAAATGAAAAAATCAGATTTTAAATTGCTTTAGCAGCCAAATTAAACTAGGAAAATGTAGTCAGAGAAATACTGTCCAATAAATATGTTTATTTCATTTAGAGACGCCTCTCCCTTTTACTTGTAAAGGAAAAGTCAACTTGATTTTAAGCTCATTTGCTTCAAGTATGTCTCACTCAAAATTTTAAAAGATACTACATGATCTAAAAGCTATGTTATAATCGGAAACTTATTTGCAGTAAGATCTTATTTGCAATACCTACTTAAAATGGGTAAACAGTATCTGTGCTGGCTTTACTGAACAACCTTTTAACTTGCAGAACAGTTTCCTCAAAAGAAGACATCTAGGGGATTCACTCATATGTATGCTTTGTTAAGGGTCCTGAAGTAACATGGAGACAAATTATTTTGAGGGAAAATACAGTTGTTTAAAAATTACTACCGGTGGTAATTCCCTGGCAGTCCAGTGGTTAGGACATGGTGCTTTCACTGCCAGGGACTCCAGTTCAAGCCCTAGTTGGGGAAGTAGGATCAATCCCACAGGCCTCATGACTTGGCCAAAAAATAAAAATTATTACAGCAGCTAGATTTATGCCTTAATGTCATCAATGTTTATCTTTACCAAAAGAAGTTTGTGCCCAGAAGAGAAAAAAACAACTATGCAATAAAATGTTGTTGCTTCCAATGCACGATATGTATTTTAAACCGACTTGCCCTGACAGGTGAAATGCTCTATCAAGTCAGCAGCTACAAAGACCCAAATTTAAATTGTGCTCTAAATGTATTATCTGGTTTAAGAAATTTGGGGTACATTTTAAAAGAGCAGGAAAGGTGTGTATTTTTCAGTTCATATAGAAACAGCCATATGTGTATTTCATGAATATGATTAGCACTCATCTTACTTCTGACACGTATTAGGTATGAATCCAGTCTTTTTCAAAATCTTCCCCAGGTAAGAAATCCTGCGTTTGTATACTTTAATGAAAGCAGCAGTATTTTTATGCGGAAATTCCATATACCTTTATTTATAGGTCTTAATACAGCAACATGTAAACGAAAAGTAAGAACACTGCTCGTTTTCCTAATCTGACGTATAAAATGGAGTTTCTCCAGAAAACAGACTTGCCTTACCTTATGATTTATGTTCTAAGAGTACACTTTATAAAAATCAGCAACCAGGCTTTTTCCATGTTTAAACTTAATTGAACATGATTAAGTATAAATGAATAACTTTCTTTTATGTAGTAGCAAAGAGAGTCAGTAATCCTTTCAAGAAAGAGACTATTTCATTTCCTCCCAACTTGGATTCACCATAAACACGATCCACAAATGATATTGGAACCTAGTTAAAAAAATATATGTTAAGTGAGTCTTCAAAAATATGAGAAAAGAAGTATAGCAGGCGTACAACAATTACTCATACAACAGAAACAAGATTGTTCCTCTGCTAGCAAGTCCTTCAAGGTTAAGTGCAAATTATGGGATTCTTACAGTAACCACCTGCATCTCCAAGTCTTCAAAATTAAACATAATATGCATATTATCTTAAAATAGGTCATATGAACCAAATCTACTGTTTTGAAAGGCACTGATCCTGAATATTAAGTTGGTTTACTCAAGCTTCAAGGAAAAATTATCCTCCAAAAGTAAAATGGCCTGAAATTTTTCCAGTAGTCCATCAAGTTTAGTGTTAGTTTCTCAGTCATGCCCGACTCTTTGCGGCCCATGGACTCTAGCCCACCACACTCCTATGTCCATGGGATTTCCCAGGCAAGAATACTGGAGTGGGTTGCCATCCCCTTCTCCACCATCAAGTTCAGCTGTCGCTATTTTAGCACTAAGCTAAAAAATCTTACAACTTCCACAAGAGCAGTGGCATTCCAGTTAGCTATTTTCTTGCTCTGAGTAAGAGGATTAAACTGCTCCTCCAATTCCTGCCCTTTGCATTTACTCATAGACCGTAGGGCAAAAGGGATTCACCAGGCATTTTTTTTTTTAAAAATTAACTAATTTTGGCCACATGGCACGTGGGATCTTAGTACCCCTACCAGGGATCAAACTTGTGCACCCTGCAGTGGAAACGGGAGTCTTAGCCACTGGCCCACCAGGGAGGTCCCACCCCGTTCATTTTTAACTTAAGTAGGTGGCTGACGGTCAAGACTAGGGGAAAAGCAGAAAACAGACTCATCCCATAATGCTGAGTGGTCAGAAGAAAAGGCAAGGATGAAGATACCGGTCACTTTTATTTATTTAAAAGGGAACACTGCCTTCTGTTAAGCTTTAGATCTTGGTATGTCACATATATTAATTTTAAAAGAATGTGAATTTTCACTCTTTTGCATGGACACCTGGAAGCCTTCCACATTTACTCAGTAGTTTATGAAAATTAACCTTTTATTATAAAAAGTCTAAACCTTGTTTCTTTATGAGGAATTGACATTATTTACATACCTCGCCAATAGTATAATTCAGCTGTCTCGCTCGAACAATCATCTCCATCTGGAAAACGTAGCCTTTAGAAATACATTTTCCTATTAATTTCTGTAAAACTTCTTTTCTGTATAACCTATAAGAAATTAAAATGTATATGAACACCTCGATAAATATACATTCCTACATGTACCCTGACCTTTCCAAAAGTTCACTGGTATTTATAAAAACTTAACTTTCACTGGCCATTTGTCTACAGAAAAGTTCTCACAGTTGATGATTATGATACATTTATCTTGAACTGGAAAGGCCATAAAAATATTTGGTAAATAATTTAGGGCAATTGTGGAAATGAATCCTTAGTATCTTTTAAAGAGTTATCTTCCTATCACACTATTAGAAATTATTAAAATATGGTAAAGTGAATCATGTGGAGCAAAACCGCCCATTGTTTGTAGTTTCAAAATTTTTCTTGAAATTTAAAGTTGAAAAGGAAGAAACTGTTTCAAATGCTGGGACAACAGAGTTGGTAGATAATGAAGCACAATATAAACTCGATGACAAGAAAGAAGCAATTATCAGGTGTTTCCTCATAAGTATCTATGAAGTTTCTGTTTCCTGAGATCTAAATAAATTCCTGGGATAAACTAAGTCCCTCTAGGTTGAGCCTGGTTAAGTTAGAGACAGGAAGTAGGGATCACAAGATTGAGGCAGTACTGGCGGGAACCAGCTATCAGTGACTGAGGTCACAGTCAGACAATTAAGACAGATGAATGCACACCCTAACTTTAGAGGCACTGCAAGCCAAAGGCAAAGCTCATCAGGTTTACAAAGAGAGACAGGAGTGGGGAAGTCCTATGGGTGAACTCTAATCTTCTTCGGGAGCTCTGTTTTCAGTCACTGAGGTTAAAAAAAAAATTCCCCCCGAGCCTCAATGTATACAAAGGCAGCAATTTATACCTTTTTTCTTGTAGTTTTTGAGAAAGCTATGAGAGAAAGAGCTAGGTGATGAAGTGACTAGGGGAACTAGGGCCCAAAGCAAAGTCCCCATCTCCACAACCAACTAAGCTACCCTGGGTCTTCATTCAAAATCACTGTAACACATGTGGGCTTCATATATTCATCTGCCTCGAAGTGTGGAACTGAAGGATGTATATATGGGTCTGTAGCTATCTTTCATACACCAAACTGTGCTTTCAAAACAACTTACATCTTAATTCTAGAGAAGTTTCATTTTCATTATCTGACGTCTAATTTGTGATGGCTCCTCTCTTCACTTCTGACTCTCTTACTGTCTCTGAACTGCTATCCAACAGACTTGCAGCTGCATTTGAAGTATTCATTACCTTCAACAGCAGGCTCCTAATTTCTGTATTTGTGTGTTTTAACAAGGGATTCCCGATGCAGGTTCGATCCCTGGGTTGGGAAGATCTCTGGAAGAGGGCATGGTAACCCACTCCAGTATTCTTGCCTAGAGAATCCCTTGGACAGAGGAGCCTGTTGGGCTATGTCCCATGGGGTCGCAAGGAATTGGACACGACTGAAGCGACTGAGCATGCGCACATGCGTTCTATCAAAGGTCAAAAGAATCAACACTTAATGGATAGAAGCGTGTACCAGGTAATATAATGTAGTAAGTAGCGCATGGAGTCTGATCTTAAAGGAGATGAGGAGACATTTTAGTTTCAGAGATTAAAAAAAATCTGGCAGTCATCTGGCACCATCATACAAAGTAACCTACTGTATCAAGTCTAAAATTACACAAACACCAAGAAACAAGCAAAAATTTAAAAATCCCAAGGACCCAGCAGGAGGCTTTGCACCACTTAGACAAGAAGTGATGTTCTGAATGAGCAGTCAGTGGTCACCTCAGGCCCCTCAAGGGCTGGGCGGTGACACTCACTGTAAGCACACCAGCCTGTCCTTCCTGCTCTTTAAAAGTACAGTATTTCCCTTAAGAAGATGTTTAGGATTCATTAGCACCTCTAACAACCTCAATCTGCCTTTTTTAGTATTCCAGAACAAAAATGGGGTGGAAATGAGAAGGGTTTCTTTAAGTAAGTCATTATAAAGCAAGAGATTTAGGCAAGAAATTGTAAATAGTAGAAAATATACAGTTACAAGTTTTCACTGTACCTGAAACTTCCTGTTAAATCAGATGCTCCTGGTCGCAGCAAAATCTGAGTTATAAAATTGGCCACACGGCTGTCAAAGAAAACGTTTTCTTTATAAAATACAGTTTCTACACGAAAGAAATACAGCCAAGTGCAGAGTGCTAAAAATGCTATACTAATTTCAAAAATGCAAGAAAAATGTTAACTCTATGGAACAAAGCAAGGATTTGTCAGTGAAAGGAGATCTGACAGTTCTCGTTTTTTACTCTTTGAATAGGTATTTTTTTATTCTTTGAATGTGACATGTGGAGATGACCTATAAAACAATCATTTTCCAAACACTAGGTAAGAATGGCAATAGATTTTTAACTCCACTTGCATATCTGCCAAAAGTCATAACTTAGGATTACGAACATCTGTCAAGACAGGAAAAGTGATCTATCAGGGATTTTAAGCTTCTTTTTCAGATTCAAATCACCAAGGGAGGGCTGTTTCCAATCTCAGTTTGCATTAAAACGGTTATTTTTTTTTTAAGGGTGAAGGTGGGAAAGGGTTTGGGGTTTTGGCCATCTCTGGAAACTGACCTCTACTCTGAGACTATCCATTCTGCTTGGGTTTCTGTAACCCACAGACTGGGTGACTTAAACAACAGATACTCAATTCTCAGTTCTGGAGGCTGAAGAGTCCAAGATAAAGGTGCTGTAAACTTGGTTCCTGGTGAGGATCCTGTCCCTAGCCTCCAAATGGTGCCTTCTCACATGGAGGGTGGAGGAGGGGAAAGGCCAGGCTTTCCGGCTTTCTTCTCGAAAGGGCACTAGTCCCACCAACAGTGCCCCACCCACATTCAGGGCCTCATCTAAACCCACTCACCTCTCCCAGACCCCATTTCCAAACCCCAACACTCCCAGGGCAAGGCACACGTGAATTCGGAAACATTCAGCTCGTAGCAATGACTTTAGGGTCTGTGCTTCAAGCACAACGAAGTATCAATCAATTATAAGCTACTACTGACGAATAGCTATTATTAACATTTCAAAAAGATGTAAAGTACACTTGGAAAAAATGACTTTGGTACTGCAGCTGTTTTAGTGTGCTCAGATTCAGAAAACTAGTTGTTCTGGAGGGAGGGAAGGTGGCAGGGAAGCAGCATGGAAAAAAGTTTCTCTCCAAGGCCAGGGGAACCATCAAGGTGCTCCTTAGGAGAGCCTATTTCATATAAAATACACAGCTAGGGATATAGTTGGGATAATGGCTAATAAAAACATACTCCCCTCCCTTCAATTTGCTTCTGATCGTTACAAAAGAATTCTAAGACATAATTTATCCCACAAAATTAATTTGACCCAAGGAATGTGAGAGTATATGTATTTATGTGTATGTGGTACATATGTATCTATATATTTATACATCTATTCAAGGTAATGCATTTTAAAATTGGGGTCTTTAACCAAAACGCTGCAAGTCCACGGGGTCCCAAACAGCTGGACATGACTGGACAACAACAATCAAAATAACAGCTAGAGTCACAGACTTGGGTTCAAATTCAGGTTCTGGACCATAAAAATGAGACCTTGAGCAAGTGATACATCATCTTTCTCACCAGTTTTTACTATAAAGTCAGTGAAGACATTAAGAAGTCATGACGGATACAACTCAATACAACTAAATGATCCAACCAAAAGTTGCAGACTGTCTCTCATTGGGACTCCCTGATTTTAAATATTAGTTTTAATGACCAAATTCAGAGAGGCCTGAGTCAGTGATCTCACTGACTTGCTGGTCTCAACCATGGCTGCACAACAGAATCCTCTGAGAACCTGTGAAAACTACTGAGGCTTCTGCACCATCCCTGGAGATCCATTCAAATGGTCTCCAATGTGTGTATGCACAAAGGAGGGGAGGATGAATAGGGAGCAGATGTATATAATTTCCTCCTACATGATTCTGATCCTCAGAAAGAATGAAAACTGCTCATTTATCTAACCCCTTCATTTCACTGAAGATTGAGGCTTTTACATGTTTTAAGTTTCACAGTTATGAGGCAAAACTGAACCTAACAGAACCTTTGACAGGAACGGAGAGTGATAAAAAGTGCTATTAGTAAGAGTTTATACAAGTACTATTAGTAAGAATTCAGGTATGTTGTTACACCAAAAAGCAATAAGCTAGGTAGATCTTTTCGAGATCGAAACATCACTGTCCAACAACCTAGGTGAGATAGACTAAATGTGGTCAACAATTGTTTGTGGGTCTTCCCATCAAGAGGAGGATTCTATTTCCGCATCCCTTGATCACAAGCTTGCTCTGACCAGAGTTTAAAGTGGTGTCAGCCCCAGAGCTGAGCACCCAGGAGTGCCTGCAGCTGCAGCTGTGGTGCTTCTGGGTGGTGCCCTCAGGAGGCCACGTAAAGCAGCTGACCCAGCTTTCCAGGTGAGTGGCTACGTGCAGGAGAACTGAGGTGGGCCCAGTCAACAACCAGTACCATATGCTAAACATATGAATGAGGCCATCTTGGAGCTACCAGCACAGCTCACCCTCAAGCCGAAGGAAACTGCATAAATGAGCCCAAGTGAAATCAGCGGAGGAACCAGTAGCCAAACCAAAGAATTTAGAGAAATAATAAATTTGTTTTAAGTCACTTAGCTTTGGGATGGTCTGTTACGCTGTAACAAAAAACTGAAACAGCTTGTTTTACTTCCATTTTATCATGAAGAAAACAAAGCTTAGAAAAGGCAAGATATGCAAGGGACACAGTAATTTAAATGACAGAATCAGGAGTTTAACCCAAGTCTGCCTCCAAAGCTTCACCACTTTATGTTTCTTAGTAAAAGCTGAAATCATGATGTATCTTAAATTATTAGAAAAATATATATTGAAAAGTTATTTAATCCAAAAATAGATGAATAATTCACTTAGAGCTGAAGGTTCACACAGAATAAATTTTGCTGAATTAGATAATTTCTATGAAAGGTTCAAAGGTTTATGCCAAGTGAAAAGCATCCAAAATAAAATACTCTAACACAGGAAAGATTGTAGGTAAGAAGCTACCTGGGAATATTGTTTGGAAGTCACAATCTGATTTCACAAACCCCACATGGTAATTTATTCCAAATACTTTCTATATGTATATACCTGATTATTTTTCTTTTCAAATCCCAGCCATATACACCGCCATTTCCTTTGTAGCGAGTTCCGGAAACAATGTCAAAATTACCCTCCTTTTGCTTCCTGTAGAAAAAATAAATTAGCTGTCAATTTAAAAAAGCTGCTGAGCTTTCAATGAAATTGCTAAAGCAAAGCTCGTATGTTTAATTCTAACAGATATCACAAGAAATTCCTTTCTGAAAAGGCTGCAGTAACTCACACTCCTTCCAGCCATCACTTGTGTCCATTTTCTACCATCTTATTGGTGCTGGGTGTATTGCTTCATAGGTTTTTAATTTTGAAAAACGAACGGGTAACAAACATGTAACACACGCTTATTTTAATTGCATTTCCCTGACTACATCCCAGGGTGAGCACCTTCTCTTCGTTTCCTGAGCCATTTGCGTTTCTCCTACATACGGCCTGTTTGCACCTCTCATCCATTTTCTAGTCCACTGGTGCCACTGCCTTATCAGGTCAAAGGAGTTTGGGGTACTGGTGATCCAAGCAGAGAAGGTATTTTTGAGGTGACTATGCAGAGATCAAAGGAGTAGTAGTTGGCATTAAGGAGCTGTGACACAGCACTTCAGACAAAGGGGGGGGCAGAGGATGAGTTCAGATCGCAAGGCAGGGGCCACTTCACAGAGTGGTTTGAATGCAAGTAAAGGGATGTGGATTCTCCATGTGTTCACAGGAACTCCTGGAAGTGTTCTCAACAGGTTGGGGACACAATCTGACTCTGTTTTTCTATTTAGTTTATGTTCAGAACAGCTCCCAAGTTCTTTTTCTGAAAGGTGTCAAGGTCTCTTAGATTTTCTAAAAATGTTTTTACATTACCTGTAAATAAATAGAATTTTGTACCCTTTACTGATATATGCTAAATTCTTATGTTACAACATTACTTAAAATTTCCGTATTTAATGACATCTGGTATACCTACAGTCACCGATGAGTTTATTGAAAATTAATTCAATATTTCATCATTTGGTAAGTTTCATGG
This sequence comes from Bos indicus x Bos taurus, assembly GCF_003369695.1. Taxonomy (NCBI): domain Eukaryota; kingdom Metazoa; phylum Chordata; class Mammalia; order Artiodactyla; family Bovidae; genus Bos; species Bos indicus x Bos taurus. Next base: position 4,600,321 of record NC_040088.1, on the reverse strand, counting down.
GGAAATCCACTGGTGGTTAGGACTCCTGCTTTCACTGCTGAGGGCCCAGGTTCAATCCCTGGTCAGGGAACTAAGATCCCACAAGCTGTGGTGGTTTAGTCGCTTAGTCGTGTCCAATTCTTGTGACCCCATGGACTGTAGCCCGCCAGGCTCCTCTGTCCATGGGATTCTCCAAGCAAGAATACTGGAGTGGGTGGCCAAGCCATGCGGTGCAGCAAAAAGTAAAAAGGTAAGACACCTCTAACTTAGCACTAGGTTGTCTTCAGTATGTTTAAGTGGTTTCCTTCTATTTCTATACTAAAATTTTAAGAAGAAATGGATAGTGAATTTTATGACATACCCTTTAGCACCTATAGACGTAATCAGACTGCCTCCTTTGTTAATGTGATAAATGAATTATTTTGACAGATTCCTGATTTTGGCATTCATTCCTAAAATAAAACCCATCTATTCATAGGGTTTTACCCTTTTGATGCAGGGTTTAATTCCATTTAACAGGGAAGATGTTTTTCATCTTTTTCTATAGCATTTATAGAAATTAACAATGGTTTACAGAAATTTTCTATAGTGTTTACAGAATTAGGTAATAAAGGGATTATTTTTCAGTTAGTCCTCTCAGGGCCCCTAAAATACTTCATTTAGTCTTGTAACTATATTCACATGCCTCAAATCTGTGCACTGGTTTTATTTTTGATAGCAAACTTAAAACAGCATGAGCATTTTAATGAATAAAAAATGAAGTAAAAAATCAATATAAGATAAATGACTTGAATCATAATTCTTTCAAATATTAGAAATACCTACCTAATGAATTCAGGAATAAATTTTGGCTGAAATTAAGAATAAACAGTAGGTCAGTAAAATAGGCTAAGACTATAATAAAGAGCTAATAAAGAAACATACCACTCACATGGTGTGAGAGGTCAGCATCCATGATGATTATGTAGTTGCCTGTGGCATGTTTCATCCCGTGAATATATGCAGTTCCTAAAAAGGAAAACATCTGTACCCATTAAAGGAAGTCACCGGAAATGCTGAGGTCTACATCTCAACAGGGAAGAAACCGCTAAGCATCCCTGAAAAGCCATTAGTCCTCTACAGCTGACAGTGAACTATAACCTCACTTTAGTCCTGGGCACCATCTTGGGATGCCTGGACCCCCACCTAACCTGTCTCTCTGCTTCTGCTCTTCCCATCACTGCTGCCCCACAAAAGCTACCCAGGGACTGTCTTCCACACCTTAAGCCTGGTACACAAGAACCCTGTCTCTGGGGCCACAGGTGCAACTAGCAATTACTTAGCCACGCTTATGCCTAAAGTTCCTCAAGGACTTGGCAGGTAAGGGTAACTGGTCAGAAACAGGAGATGCGAATTCTGTGTTCTCTAGCCCCAATCCAACACGTATCTTACTAGCAAGGCTGAACTCTTCTGACTTCTGTTAAGAAGTGACTGACTATAGGTTTTTGGATTGCCACTGACTGGTTAGTAATTCTTGGTGGCTTTCAGGGCAGTTTCAAGATTACTTCCATCTTGAAGAACCTTCTGGATTCAGATATTCAGAACATTTGATCATGCCATGAAATCAAGGATCTTCAGGACAGCAGATACTCAATTTCCAAGTACTGTGTTTCCTCCACGCTCCCCCAATTTTTCAGTAATAACACTTTTCAACATAAAACAACTGTGACCAACAACAGAAATAAAGGCATTCAAGATTTTTATCTCAGAACGAGATTGAGTTCATTTGAGATTTTTCTATAACCTCTTACATTGTAAAACCAGAACAGCTTTCTTTTTAAAAAAACAAAAACCTTTTAAAAACGTTTAAAGAAATGTTCAAGAACTTACAGCTAAGGCAGTGTGCTGGTCCAAATGTTTGCCCTTAGATCCCTTCTCTGTTCTAAATATATCGCAGGGTACTATATTTGTTCTCTTGTCAACTGATTTCCAAACAGCTTTGGGAAGCACAGGAAGAAGAGAGATTTCAAGCAGAAGGGGAAAAGTCCAAGAGTCCTCCCCCTTACTCCACCTCTCAGCATGGACCAGATTCCCTCCTCAGCTCCCGCTTCCACCAGGTATCCCTGACTCTACCATTAGAGCTCCTCTGGGCACGTAGCCCGGGTCCCCGGCTCTAAAAACACCAGTTCCTCCATCGCTGCTCCAGCCCCGGGGGAGTAGCAGTGACCTCCAGTAGCACTAATCTCTGAGTAACCTCACTCTTCCATTTGGCTTCTCAGGAATTCCTTCACTGGTGTAACCAGATTCTCTGTATTAAATTCCTTATACTGAAAGACTTAACAATAGTTTCTGTTTTCCTAAGAGGGCCTTGGTTGATACAGGCAATTCAAGTTAAACCAACTACATGTCATTAAGATCATTAAAAATCATCACAGGAGGTCACTGCATTTTGGCCCTGTTCCAAACTGGGACACTACACATGGGAAATCTTACCAAGGTAAGGAGCAGGTATGGGGGAGTGGGGATGAGAGGGTCTGCTTACCTAGCCCCAACTTTTTCTCCCGTGGCCTTAGAAGCTGTAAGGATAAGAAATGGCATTTTAATACAAATAATCTAAAATCGAATAAAAAGTCTTTTTAAATAAGTGCTCACTCATTTTAACAGAAACACTGCTGCATTTATTTGAACTTACAGCACAATATGCCTAACATTTTTTGCCAAAATAAAAAATGCATTTAGTAACAAGTAATTTAACAGCTTTTAAGGAAAAGTAACATTCTTTTACCCAAATCCCCCCACCCCAGACAAAATCTTAAAAGTCTAGCCCCTCCTCCTCAGTGGAGGAGGTGCTAGAGTTTTTACCCACCAAAAAAAACAATGTATTTTTTTGGTCTGCTGTTAAGTCACTTTAGTCCTGTCTGACTCTGTGTGACCCCAGAGAGGGCAGCCCATGGGGCTCCCCCATCCCTGGGATTCTCCAGGCAAGAACACTGGAGTGGGTTGCCATTTCCTTCTCCAGTGCATGAAAGTGAAAAGTGAAAGTGAAGTCGCTCAGTGGTGTCTGACTCCCAGTGACCCCATGGACTGCAGCCCACCAGGCTCCTCCGTCCATGGGATTTTCCAGGCAAGAGTACTGGAGTGGGGTGCCATTGCCTTCTCTCAATCTATCTATTGATTCCTTCCTAAGAAAACTGAGGATTTAACTCACTTATACCTTTTTGGAATATTTGATAACCATACTTGTTTTCTCAATTCCGTCTTTGATTTTAAACGTTGATATTTCATCAACTTATCTTGATTTTATGCTTAGATGACCTTATCTCATTCTCTATTGGTCCACTCACATGACTTCAGGTTATATTCCTAAAAGATTTTCTTTCTCTTACTGCTTGTCAATTAAGTCTTTCTACACTTTCTGGTTCACATATAAACCCTGACTTATTTAGATCTTTCCTTTTTTCTCTAAATTTCTGGAAAAGTAGAATGCCAGTGTTTGACACCAAATTTCTGAGGTAGGGGGATGAAGACTCACCACTGAGCATTTCCTATCCACCCCCGGCACTGGGCAGTAAGTAGGCAGCCGGCCTCAGACTGCAAACCTCCAAACAAAGGATTTTCAATTTAATTCAAACAGGTTACACTTTTTAACTACACGCAAGCTGCTGTAGGTCTAGAGGAGGAACAAAGACAAAGTACATTCCTGCCTGGTGAGCTCGTATACAGGAGAGCCAGACAGTCAGTCAGTGATCCATGGTAGTTACAATTCACTAAGCAAAATCAAATGACGTGTCAGGTTTTATCTGATGCTGTGCCTGATGGTTACCATCAAAATACTGACCTCATCTGGTATTTGCACTGAAAACTCAAATTCTTTACAGTTTATCTTAGATTTTCTATAACCCTGTGTTTTAGCTTAAAAAAAAAAACAAACTCATTTTCAAAGAATTTTATTATTTTTAATTTTCAGACTTTCAAAGGTTTATATTAAATAACTCCATCTTTTTTCCCCCCTGAAATATTACTTCCAGTCAGTTTGAAAGGCTAGCTAACAAAGCATCTATGAATATTTTATCTGAGATTTTGTATGGTGGTTCCTAATTTTTCTTCAATTTCCCCCCAACTGAATATACTTATGTGACCTAAAAAGCAAGCAAGTACCATCTTTGGCATAGCTTCTTATTGGTCACACATGCACACACACCCCCAGTAATTTTCTTAAATGACCTAAAAGTGATAAAATAATGAGTAGGCAATTTCCCTGGTACCACTCAGAAATCGTGACAGTAAATGCTATTTTTTCCCTCATCCTTTTAAATTTTATTAGGTTGATGAGGAAAGCAGAATTCTTTGAAGACCATGTTGTTTTAGAATTTGAGGTCAATTCAGCAGGCACAATCAATCACACCTCAGGGTTGAGGTTCAAAGATAAAAGGATTCAAAACACTGTCAGGCTGATGTTTCCAGGTTAAATGGAACTACACAGTGAGAACATTCTATGCATTATGTGAATCAGTGCAGTGGGCCCTGAACCTATACAAGAGGAACTGAGGAACTGTTGGCCAAAAATATGAATCAACCATTATTGAAAGTCACTGCTAAAAGGATGAAAATCTAAGCTTTTATCTCCTCTGTAAGCTTGTACATCTGGAAATATTCAGAGAGGACTGAGGTGTGACAGTTCTGTGAATTGTGCCTGTGAGATGGAAGGAAGCTCCATCACAGGATAGACTTGCACTGTACGTAAGCGTAACATATTTCCTGGGACTTGCTGATGGTCCAGTGGCTGGGACTCTGACCTTCCAATGCAGGGGGCCCAGGATCAATCCTTGGTCTGGGAACTAGAACCTGCATACCACAACTAAGACCTGTCACAGCCAAATAAATTCAAAAAAAGAGAGTGTAACACACTTCCTTTCAACTCTTCTCATTAACTAAGCTCTCCTGTGACTGCATAGAAATTATTTCATTATTGGGCTTAATCAAGAATATGTGAACTCAGAGTCTATTTTGTTTGATGCTTAATTGCTACTTCTTGAAGTGCAAGTATCAATAAAGGTTCTCCAAGAGACTTCTTTATGCATATACCAAAGGGCTCTCTTTGGCACGAGGTGGTAATTTTGCTGGCAAAGGGACGTCTGATGATGCCCAGAGGTATTTCTGGTTGCTGCACTGCGGGGGTCACTGCTGCATCTTGTGGGTAGAGTCCAGAGCTGATGCTGAACATCCTGTAACATACAGGACAGTCCCTCACAGTGAAGACCCCTCAGGTCCCAAGGTCAGTAGTGCCAAGACTGAGAAATTCTCATTCATGCAAATTATAAAATACTGTCTAAAATGTGTTTTCTAATTAAATCTGGATGTAACTGTTTTTGGCCCAAGAACTGGCTGAAGTAAACTAAAAAATCTACTCCAGCATTCATAAAGGCAAACCATTGATCAAAAATAAAAATGCCCAAGTTACTCCTGTAGAACAACAGGCTTTAAGGTACAGTGAGAAAGTTTAAGACTTAGAAACTCAGTCTATTTCACAAGACTATCCTACAGATAAAACTGCCAGGTTCTTTGAAAAATCATGTTTCACATGAAAACAACCAGTCACCTTTCCCAGCTACAAGCTTTTAGCTGCAGACAGCATTCTCTACTGAAAGGACGAGAACACCTACAGAAAGTGAGCAAGAGAGATCAAGGCACGCATTCCTTTTTTTGTGTGTGTGTGTGTAATAAAGTTTTATTAAAGTATAAAGGAGATAGAGAAAGCTTCTGACACAGGCATCAGAAGGGGGTAGAAAGAGTACCCCAAGGCACGCATTCCTAACTGCAACCTAGCTTTAAAACTTGTTTAGTTACTGAGTTGTGTCCAACTCTTTTGAGACGCCACGGACTGCAGCTCACGAGGCTCCTCTGTCCATGGGATTTTCCAGACAAGAATACTGGAGTGGCTTGCCATTTTCTTCTCCAGGGGATCTTCCTGATGCAGGGATCAAACCCAAGTCTTCCTGCACTGGCAGGAGAATTCTTTACCACTGAGTCAGCAGCGAAGACCCCAGTTCTATAATACTTCTGAATTCAGTATCATGCTTTAATTCTGCCCTTCAAGGAAACTGATTTGCAGAGTCAGACATAACGAGTTCATCCAAAGGCCCACTGTTCTGCTGTAAATCTACCAATGACTCAACATACCAAAGGTATGTAAAACCTCAAGCACAATGAAAATGTATCTAAATCCCAAGCATATATCAGTGCTCTTTATCTTTTCAGTTTCTAGACAGATGGAATCCAAGCACTGTTCATTTATCATCTTTCCCCCATATAAAGGTAATTGATATGATAGAAAAATGACTTACAATTCTGTCTGACCCATAGATCTTCTCCAACTGCTCAGCAATGTCCCTTGTTCCATCTGGGCTTCCATCATCTATGATTATAATTTCATAGTTGAAACCACTAAAATAAAAAAAAAATTAAATTTGTATTGCTTGGAGACAGTAGTCTGAAATGAAAAAAACAATTTAAAAGTCACTAACTCCTCCCTAGTGTAAGTGGCAATTTATTGCCATGTTAATTAACAAGGAAAACTTCAATTATCAATTGAAATAAATGTCAAATATTCAGAATGTCACTTCCAAACTATGTAAGTGAAAGTCGCTCAGTCGTGTCTGAGTCTTTGCAACCCCATGGACTATAGAGTCCATGGAATTCTCTAGGCCAAAATACTGGAATGGGTAGCCTTTCCCTTCTCCAGGGGATCTTCCCAATCCAGGGATTGGACCCAGGTCTTTCACATTCCAGGCGGATTCTTTATCAGTTGAACCACAAGGGAAGCCCGCCAGGTGCCCTGGGGCCAGCAAGAGCAACTCTTGCTTATTGCTGGGCCCGGCTGCTGGAAAATGCTCCTGTACAGTCCTGCTGCTGCTAAGTCGCTTCAGTCATGTCCGACTCTGTGCGACTCCACAGGCTCCCCTGTCCCCGGGATTCTCCAGGCAAGAATACTGGAGTGGGGTGCCACTGCCTTCTCCAATACAATCTTGAGATGTTAAAATTCTCACACATAAAACATATTCTTTTGTTAAAAAAATTAGTGATCATATATTTATATATGACAGGATATCATATGAAATCTTACTTATCCACTTGGGAAATTTTATTTTGTGAAAGTGAAGGTGCTCAGTCGTGTCCGACTCCCAGCGACCCCACGGACTGCAGCCTACCAGGCTCCTCCGTCCATGGGATTTTCCAGACAAGAGTACTGGAGTGGGGTGCCACTGCCTTCTCCAATACAATCCTGAGATGTTAAAATTCTCACACATAAAACATATTCTTTTGTTAAAAAAATTAGTGATCATATATTTATATATGACAGGACATCATATGAAATCTTACTTATCCACTTGGGAAATTTTATTTTAAAAATACATTTAAAAGGTATCAAGTCAGCTGAGTGGCTCTGGATGATTATTCTTTTTAACCCCCAACAGATTTAAATAACGAATCAGGAATCTGATTTTATTTCACCCTTAAAAAAACCCCACTTGAGGATGGTGATAGTCTTTGATACCACTATTTCAAATAATTGTACCTATTACCCCACACTATCAAATAAAAAGCACAGAACTACAAAAGACGTCAGTGCTTCTGAATTAAGGTCTTTCTATAGTTCTCATTAACTTCACGTGATAGTTTGCACTCAAAAAACAAGTCAGCAGAATACTTGGCAAGCTGCACCTGTGCTCACCATCACATCTTCCACCACCCCCTTTAAAGAAGACATTCTTTTTGTTAACTTTACTGGTAAACTTATGGGGAAAGAGGGGGTACAGATAAACCCCCATAACACAACATTATGTTTCCTCTGGTCCTGCTTTAAGAAACAAATGCACGGAAAACAACCAGAAAACACATTCCACTGTTAAAATGCTTTAAAAAAAAAAAAAAAAAACACACAAAAGTCAGCCCCCAGCACACTTGGAAGAAAGCAAAACCCAGCCTATCTATTCTCTAACAGCAAAGACGACTTCAGTTCCCCACAGGGCACTAAATCTGGGCATGCGCTTTACAAGTCAAAACCAGTTAAGATGTTGATTCTATTTGTGTTGCTGAGATACTTCATTCATAAGCAAAATTACTCCCCTCTACACTTCAAAGCACAAGACCACCTGAGGAAGAGGTAGCTAAAAGCAATCAAGCTGAGCAGACTTTAGGTAATTTGACTGCCACCTGAAAAGAAAACAGTTGTTCCCCATTAAACTTCATTCTCCACCCAGAAATCACTAAAGATAAACTGCACTACATCAAAGAACAGAGCAAAAAAACACCGTATAATCATGAAACAAGCCAGGACAAGATCAGCTACACGACAGTTTCTCTAACTGGGAAAAGAGTTTGAGAAATCAAAATAGAAATTTTTTTAAAAAGTTAAAAGCCATGAATAAAAACTTTGAAAAGCCATGAATGTGAAGATAATGATTTGATTCAAATAATTATAATCAAACAGCAGTGTTTTTCACTTATCAGTATTTCCCACGATGTAGGTTTAATAAAGCTGGCTGGTTCGTGAGGATAAAGGCCCCCTCTCTGATGAACGTTGCAGAATTCTAAGCTGGTATAATTTTTTTTGACAGCAATTTGGCATTAACTACCAATCTTAAGCACATCTCTGTCGACTCAGCAATTCGACCGCGAAGACTTTACCTCGGGTATACTAGTAAAACAACGAATGCGTAAGGGGCACTTACTACAAATACGTCGTGAACAAAGTCTCCGTTCTCATTTGTAAAACCAAAGTCAAAAGAGGAAAAACAAAAAAAGTCTGGAAATAACTCGTTCTCGATTGAGAAGACTCGGTTGGAAAAATAAAAGCTATATGATATTATCTAATTTTCAAAGCACTGTAATTTGAGAGGTTTGTATATGCTGATACCTAAAGATCAAAGATTTATACACGATCCCCAAAACAAGGTAATTCGTACTAATAGCATTTTCTGAAGACAGAAAAAAGAAAAACTTTAAACATTTTCAAACTCTAACATCAACACCTCCCAGTTTTGTTTTTTTTTTTAAACAATCACATCAAACATCCACCTGCGAGTCTGCCCTTCTGCCTTCTCCAGAAGGGTTGCCCAGCCCAGCAGCAGCTCCCTAACCCACAGGGCCCAAACCTCCTGCTTACATAAGCCCTCGGAACGGGGGCGGGAGACAGCGGGCTCGCTCAGAGTCCCGGCTCCGGCCACAGCGCCCGATCGTCTAGATAAGGGAGAAGCGAGGTCAGGTTTTCGGACCCGCAGGCATTAAAAAGGGTGGCCAGCCCTTCTAAGAAAAGGCGGGCAGAGGGCCGTCGGGGAGTGTACAATAAAGAAGTGCTTCAGAAAACCCAAGGGCGGGACTAAGAATCCGAGAGACGAAGAGAAGCGCAGAGGAATCCGCCTCTGCTTTCCTCGCAGGGTGGCGTCCTCCCCAGGGTCTCCCGCGGGGGCCGAAGAGAGGCCGGGCAGGGCCGCCTCGCGCAGCCGCCAACGGCCGACACCCAGGCCCGGAAAGCCAGCTCATCTCATTTCTCGGGGAGGGCGGCCCGGCGCGCTACCTCTCGGAGAAGCTCTTCACCAGCAGCCACACGATGAACGGTAAGTTCTCGCGCTCGTTGTACGTGGGCAAAAGCACTGAATACTTGTCTTGCCGCGAGACGCGCCCCTTCGGCTCCCGCCGAAACCTAGGAGAGCTACGACTTGCTTCCTCGGCAGCCATGGCGGAACTGCGCGACAGGCCGGAAGCAGAAATACGTCACGCGGGGCGGAAGGCGAAGGATTGGACTGGACCAAATCCCGAGAAGGGGGGGTGGTCTATGTGGACGAGTTCTAGTCTTCCTAAGGTTCATTTCGCAGTTCCTTTGGAAATAGTAAGAACTTGTGAGTCTTTCACTGAGTCTGAGGGTGGCGCAAGAAATGCAGGTCCATTTATCACCTGGCTCAAGCTCCATAAAGTTTTTGTTTTGGTTTACTCCGGCCTCGCGACGAAGAAAAGCCGGAAACGGAAATGCCTTTAACGACGACTTCCGGAAAGAAGCCCGGCATGGCGGCCAGGGAGGAGGTGCTGGCCCTACAGGCCGAAGTCGCGCAGCGTGAGGAGGAGCTGAGTTCCCTGAAGCAGAGGTTGGCGGCAGCCCTTTCGACGGGGCAGGAGTCAGCGCGCTCGGTTCCGGTGTCGCCCCTGCCTCCCAGGGCCGCCCTGTCCCGAGAGGAGATCCGGCGCTATAGCCGGCAGCTCGTGCTGCCGGAGCTGGGCATGCAGGGGCAGCTGCGCCTGGCGGCCGCGGCCGTACTCGTAGTAGGCTGCGGGGGGCTCGGCTGCCCACTGGCGCAGTACCTGGCCGCAGCCGGCGTCGGCCGCCTGGGCCTCGTGGACTACGACGTGGTCGAAGCGAGCAACCTGGCCCGCCAGGTGCTGCACGGCGAGGCCCTGGCCGGCCAGGCCAAGGTCTTTTCGGCGGCCGCTGCCCTGCGCCGCCTCAATTCAGCGGTGGAGTGCGTGCCCTACGCCCAGGCGCTGACCCCGGCCACGGCGCTGGACCTCGTCCGCCGCTACGACGTGGTGGCCGACTGCTCCGACAACGCGCCCACCCGCTACCTGGTGAGCGACGCTTGTGTGCTCGCCGGCCGGCCCCTGGTGTCCGCCAGCGCGTTGCGTTTCGAGGGCCAGCTCACGGTCTACCACTACGGCGGGGGGCCTTGCTATCGCTGCGTGTTCCCCCGGCCACCCCCGGCGGAGACGGTGACCAGCTGCGCGGATGGCGGGGTGCTCGGCGCGGTCACCGGGGTCCTGGGCTGCCTGCAGGCGTTGGAAGTGCTGAAGACCGCTGCGGGCCTGGGCCCTTCTTACAGCGGCCGCCTGTTGCTTTTTGACGCACTCCGAGGCGATTTCCGCTGTATCCGGCTGCGGAGGCGCAGGCCCGACTGTGCCGCCTGCGGGGAGCGGCCCACCGTGACCGACCTGCAAGACTACGAAAGCTTCTGCGGTTCGTCGGCCACGGATAAGTGCCGCTCCCTCCGGTTGCTGAGCCCGGAGGAGCGGATTTCCATTATGGACTATAAGCGACTTCTGGATTCTAGGTCACCCCACCTGTTGCTGGACGTCAGGCCTCAAGTGGAGGTGGACATCTGTCGTCTGCCTCACGCCCTGCACATCCCTTTGAAAAGTTTGGAACGGAGGGATGCGGAGAGCCTGAAAGTCTTGGGAGAAGCCATCCGGGAAGGGAAGCAGGGCGCACAGGAAGGGGCGTCTGTCCCCATTTATGTGATTTGCAAACTGGGCAATGACTCCCAGAAAGCTGTGAAGATCTTGCAGTCCTGGGCAGACTTGGACTCTTTAACAGTTAAGGACGTTGTCGGGGGGCTCATGGCCTGGGCTGCCAAAATCGATGGAACGTTCCCGCAGTACTGAGGTGGCCGGTGGAATCTGACCAGCGAAGGGTGTGGGTTGCCATGTTACCTAAAGTTTTTTCACCTTTATTTATTTGCACTTTTCCCCCAGTAATGTATGGAGGAGCCTGGGATTCTACAGTACCTGTGATTAGGTGGACTACTTTTTATAAGAATCTTTTAAATTGTAATTTATCGAATAATGTAGTTATTGGGGTTATGACAATGTTCCTGTGACCTGTCTTATGTTTGCAGCACTTGCTGCAAGTAGTGTGTTTTAAATTCAGGTCATTCGCCTGCCCTGCGCCCCTCCCCCCGCCAAAATAAAAAGCTTTTCAGCATGTGAGGGCGATCTGGTTGTAATATACTTGCCCCTTTGACCGCCAGGGTTGATGTGACCGACCTGGCTAGCTAGGCGGGTGTTTCCTTCCTCCTTCACTGCTCCCATGAGCGTTTCTCCCGAAGCTGTGCCCTCAGTGAAATCGCACAGCCATCCCTGGTGGAGGAGGATGGGTCTTCAATAAAGGGCCTAGGAGTAGCTGTGCTTTCCCCATAGAACTTCCAAGCAAGCTGCCAAGCTTACTCTTTAAATTGTACGTTTTAATGCTTGGAAAGGTGTAGTAAACTTAATTGATTACAGATAAAATAGTTAAGCTCAGTTTATTGTTTACTAAGACACTCAGACTGTTTTGGGGGGCTCCAAAATCACTGCAGATGGTGACTGCAGCCATGAAATTAAAAGACGCTTAACTCCTTGGAAGGAAAGTTATGCCCAACCTAGATAGCATACTGAAAAGCAGAGACATTACTTTGCCAACAAAGGTTCGTCTAGTCAAGGCTGTGGTTTTTCCTTTGCTCGTGTATGGATGTGAGAGTTGGACTGTGAAGAAAGCTGAGTGCCGAAGAATTGATGCTTTTGAACTGTGGTGTTGGAGAAGACTCTTGCGAGTCCCTTGGACTGCAAGGAGATCCAACCAGTCCATTCTGAAGGAGATCAGCCCTGGGATTTCTTTGGAGGGAATGATGCTGAAGCTGAAACTCCAGTACTTTGGCCACCTCATGCGAAGAGTTGACTCATTGGAAAAGACTCTGATGCTGGGAGGGATTGGGGGCAAGAAGAGAAGGGGACGCCAGAGGATGAGATGGCTGGATGGCATCACTGACTTGATGGACGTGAGTCTCAGTGAACTCTGGCAGTGTGTGATGGACAGGCAGGCCTGGCGTGCTGCGATTCATGGGGTTGCAGAGTCAGACACGACTGAGTGACTGAACTGAAGACGTTTTGGGGGTGTTATTTCTACTTCAAGTGCTGAAATACGTCCTAGAGCAGTGGTCCCCAACCATTTTGGCACCAGGGGCTGATTTCATGGAAGACATGTTTGGCGATGGAGGGGTGAGGGCAGATAATCTTGGTTTCCATCACTCACCTCTCCACTTTGTAGTCTGTACATAACAAGCCACCAACCAGGACTGGGGTTCTGGATGCCTTTTATAGAGAAATCAGTATTTAAAATGTAAATTATTTAAACATTAAAATTACCTGGGACGTGGTCACTTTATTGTCTTGAATTAATAGCCAAATAAGATACTTACAGTCTAGTAAGATAGAAACCGTGTTTGTAGTTTGTCAGTTTCTTTTATAAATCACTGATTTTTTTTCTAGATTTAGTTTCAGGTTCCACCTTCTGTTGTGCAAATAGATATTTCTAAACTGTTGTGTGGCTTGCTTTGAAATCTTCAGGTCCAAGTCCCAACTTTCTGCCCTCCCCTGTCCTTTTTTCTATGTTCAATCTGTTATTTTTATTTTTCACTTTACTGTGTGGCCAGGATGCCAAATACAATATTGAATTAAAGTGAAATAATACACATTTCTTCTCTCCTCCGCAATTTTGGGTGAAAAACTTTGAATATGTGACCAATATTACCTGTTATTGCTTTACTGTAGGTAAATAACCTCTCTCTGATTAAATTTGTATTTACAATTTGCTAAGAGTTTTCATTGAATTCATCAAATGCTTTTTCTACATTCTTATGTGTGTTTTCTCTTCTGTTAACATTGTGAATTCCTTTTTTTTTTTAATCATGGCAAACAAACACATAAACTTCACCCTCCTGACAGTCTCCATGTGTACAAAACCAGATTCCAGAAGCCCCCATCCTTCATGACTGAGACTTTACACCTACAGAGCATCTCCCCATCACTCCCCTTTAATGTACCTTTTGTATCTTTTAATCTGTTCCAGCATTTTATGTTGGTTTTCTTATGCAACAGCATTTTCATGAAATGGCAGGTAGTCTGCCCAACTTCCAACATATACAACAAAATTAAAAGCGAACATGTGGCCTATGAGTGTATAAGAGTCAACCCACATAATCAAAGGGAGCCTCTCTTCTCCAGCTGATTGTTGTATGCAAGCTTATAATTGTCAGAAATCACAGATATAAAAGTAAAATGTTTGCATCTCTGAGTACAACTTTTAAAGTTTCAAAGCATTATGGGCCAGGACTTCTATGGTGGTCCGGTGGTTAAAAATCTGCCTGCCAATGCAGGGGACACAAGTTCAATCCCTGGTCTGGGAAGACTCCATGTGTCTTGGGGCAGCTAAGCTTAGGCATCTATCTACAGAGCCTGCGCTCCCTACAGTGCATGCTCCACAGCGGGAGAAGCCACCAGGATGAGGCACTCCAGCACAGACAAAGATACCTTATTAACTGTGAAAAAGATCTTGCAGTCCAAGGGACTCTCAAGAGTCTTCTCCAACACCACAGCTCAAAAGCTTCAATTCCTCTGCTCAGTTTTCTTTATGGTCCAACTCTGAAGTCCATACATGACTACTGGGAAAACCATAGCTTTGACTAGACGGACCTTTGTCAGCAAAGTAATGTCTGCTTTTTAATATGCTATCTAGGCTGGTCATAACTGTTCTTCCGAGGAGCAAGCATCTTGATTTAATGGTAGTCACCATCTGCAGTGATTTTGGAGCCCAAGAAAATAAAAGTCTGTCACTGTTCCCATTATTTCCCCATCTATTTGCCATGAAGTGATGGGACTGGATGCCATGATCTTAGTTTTTTGAATGTTGAGTTTTAAGCCAGCTTTTTCACTCTCCTCTTTCATCAAGAGGCTCTTTAGTTCCTCTTCGCTTTTGGCCATGAGGGTGGTGTCTGCATATCTGAGGTTATTGATATTTCTCTGGGCAATCTTAATTCCAGCTTGTGCTTCATCCAGCCTAGCATTTCTCATGATATACTCTACATATAAATTAAATAAGCAGGGTGACAATATACAACCTTGATGTACCTCTTTCCCAATTTGGAACCAGTCCATTGTTCATGTCTGGTTCTAACTGTTGGTTTTGAACCTGCATACAGATTTCTCAGGAGGCAGGTAAGATGATCTGGTATTCCCATCTCTTGAAGAATTTTCCAGTTGTGATCCACATAGTCAACGGCTTTGACGTAGTCAATAAAGCAGTGTAAGATGTTTTTCTCAGCCACAGCTCAGAGGCCGGAAAACAAAGTTGCCTTACATCACTCTTCCCAGGTGGTGTTAGTGATAACCCACCCGCCAGTTCAGGAGACCTAAGGGACATGGACGAGATGAAGATGACATCTCGTCCTCAGGACAACAGAGGATGAGATGGTTGGATGGCATCACCGACTCGATGGACATGAGTTTGAGTAAACTCTGGGAGTTGGCGATGGACAGGGAGGCCTGGTGTGCTGCAGTCCATGGGGTTGAACTGAACTGAATTGAACTGAAGAGGCGTGGATTCGATCCCTGGGTAGGAAGAGCCCCTGGAGGAGCGCATGGCAATCCGTTCCAGTAGTCTGCGTGGAGAATCCCGTGGACAGACGCGATCTACAGTCCATAGGGTTGCAAAGAGACACGACGGAAGCGACTTGGCTCTGGCACTGGCTCTGTTCTGAGTCAGTCCAATGAGGGTGTGTCTGGTGAGCAGAGCCTGGTCACATACCTTTATCCTAGTTGCAAGAGACACTGGGATTTTGAATTCTGACGTCTACAGCAGGGAGGCAGAACTCTTAGCCCAAGTTTTTTTTCAAATTAGGGAAAGATTTTTCAGCAGATGGGCTGTTGAGAATATGACAGGTGCCCACCCATGCCATTACACGACTCAGATCTTTTTAGTCTTTGAAATTCACTTTTCTCTTGTAGCTAGGTTTTTACAGTCAGATGGGATTTGATCTACGTAACTTTTTCCCTTTTCATTTAACATCAAGTGTACCAGTACTATTCTGAGCTCTGGGGTAAGGATGAACAAGAGGGAACTGCCTGGTGGTCCAGTGGTTAGGACTCAGAGCTTTTACTGCCAGGGCCTAGGTTCAATCTAAAAACAAAGACCAAGAGATTTCCTATTGCTATGAGCTTATATTTAAATGGGGGCAGGGAGACACTAGTCAACAAGTAACATGAGGTAACCCTGTCCAGGTCAGTGATAAGTGTCATAAAATAAATGAAGTGGTGATGTTTTAGGTTGGAGAAGAAGGAGCTATTTTGAATAGATTCAGAGAGGGGTTGATATGAAACCCAAAAGCTGAGTGGTGAGAAGAAGCCGATTAGACCTGGTAAAATAGCTTATGCTGCTGCTGTGTCGCTTCAGTCGTGTCCGACTCTGTGCGACCCCATAGATGGCAGCCCACCAGGCTCCCCCGTCCCTGGGATTCTCCAGGCAAGAGTACTGGAGTGGGTTGCCATTTCCTTCTCCAATGCATGAAAGTGAAAAGTGAAAGTGAAGTCACTCAGTCGTGTCGGACTCTAGCGACCCCATGGATTGCAGCCTACCAGGCTCCTCCGTCCATGGGATTTTCTAGGCAAAAGTACTGGAGTGGGGTGCCATTGCCTTCTCCGAAAATAGCTCATACGAGAAGACAAACAAGTGAGAAGACCCTGAGACAAATACACTTGTAATGTTGGAGACACTGAAGAATCGAGTTGGGTTGTGAACAGCTGGGGAGAAGTTTAGGGAGATAGGGAACATCTGTAGGTTGTGGACCATAACAGGAGATTTTTATTCAAAGTAAAATAACAACTAACATTTGCTGAGCACTTACTGGTGACTTGGGATTTGAAACCAGATGGTCTGAGCAGGGAGCCTGGGCCCTAAGCAGTATGCTGTGCTCGGCTGTGTGACTGTGCGTGCTTTCACTTTTGAAAAGCAGTCTATGCCCTGTTCATCAGGGAAGGGAAAGAGCTTGTGTTTCAGATGCAGCATGACTGTACTCTGCTGCACTTGGTCTGCAGACCTCTCTCTGGGGAAGGAGCCGCAGAGCGAAATCCCTGGGAAGCGTCTGATATTGATGTGTCATGTACTCGGTGTCCACTGTTGCATCGCATCCTTTGGTATGAAGGAGCCACTTGGGTCAGGGACAGAGAAATACAGTCTCAATGTAGAAGTCACAGCCGGTAAATGGAACGGTCTCCAAGGAGAGGGGCCAACACAGGGCAGTAAGTCCCCTGACAGTGTTCCCACGGAAGAGGAGTTGTTTTGTTTTTTAAGCTTGTTTGTATTTAATTAACTGCTCCCTCCCACAGCAGCAGAGGGTCCCCTCAGAGCCTGCGGTCAGGTATGTGGCCCAGTTTGCTCAGGAGAAGATTTCTTTCACAGGTTGTGTTTTCCCAGGGTCCCATATATACCCTGAGGTAACCCTGTCCAGGTAAGAGTAACATCTCATCACTTGAAATCATGCATCTGCCTTTAGGTTCAGATAATTTTGGAGTCGGATGGGAATATTAGGGAAACAAGCATGGTGCAGGAGTGGGAAAGCAATTTGCAAATAAAAATAGTAAAGGGGGTAAATTACACCTTTGATGAAGTATAGTTTCCAGAGCACTCAGGATGTGGGAGAAAGCTAATTAAATCATCCCAGAATTTGGGTGATAAGTAGTTGTATACAGTTTACTATAATTTACTATGAAACTGACTCATTGGAAAAGACCCCGATCCTGGAAAAGATTGAAGGCAAAAGAATGGGGCGGCAGAAGATGAGATAGTTAGATAACATCACTGACTAATGGACATGAATTTGAGCAAATTCTGGGAGATAGTGAAGGACAGGGGAGCCTGGTGTGCTGCAGTCCACGGGGTCGCAAAGAGTCAGGCACAATTTAGTGACTGAACACCACCACCACCAACAACTATGAGGTCCTACATACTGACACTGATTCTTGTTTCTAATTTTAGTCCAGTTATTCACAATTGAAAAAAAAATTTGACTTATTCAGGTGTTTTGTTCCTGACATTTAATGCCAATTGTTGGATAGCTTGCTGAAGATAAAGAAAAGGTTAATATCTTAAAATTTCCCTTCTTGGTGGCACTTTGGTTGAGAAGGTGCCAGAGTAGGGTGACATTGATGGAAGATGTTTGGGGCATTATTTTTAATTAGCAGTATTTTCCTTACTCAGTGCTTCCTGATTAGGGAGCCCCCCAAACCAGTCAGAATTTAACAGGCCAAAGTTCAGGTGAGTTGAAACAGCTGACTCTCAAGTAGAAGAAATCTCCCAAGCAAGCCTTGCTTATTTCGTCGGAGCCGAGGGAAGCAGTGCTTCTGCAACCTCGACTCGGTCACCTGGGGCAAACTTGGTTGTCCACCCCAAAGCCTCCCAACTCCCACCATCTTTCTTGCTGGCAGTGCTGAAGATGTCAGGCTCCTTTCCCAGCCTCCCCTGCGATTTTGGAAGAACCTGCACTTCTAAGCAATTCATTCTGTCAAATACAGTTTTCTCTCTCCAGTGCTGCCACCCCAATGGAGCCGTCTTTCCATCAAATGTATCATTTTTTAGGAACACACACCACCAATCATGGATTACCAAGAACCAAGTATTGGTCTTAGGTCTTAAGATAACAGAAGAGGCAGCTGTGGACAGCAGGGACTGCTGCTGCTGCTGCTGCTAAGTCACATCAGTCGTGTCCGACTCTGTGCGACCCCATAGACAGCAGCCCACCAGGCTCCCCCGTCCCTGGGATTCTCCAGGCAAGAACACTGGAGTGGGTTGCCATTTCCTTCTCCAATGCATGAAAGTGAAACATGAAAGTGAAGTCGCTCAGTCGTATCTGACTGTTCGAGACCCCGTGGACTGCAGCCCACCAGGCTCCTCCATCCATGGGATTTTCCAGGCAAGAGTACTGGAGTGGGATGCCATTGCCTTCTCCGCAGCAGGGACTATCAGCCTATAAATGTCCTTTTGGCAGTCTCGAGACCTGTGAAAGAAAACAGGACTTTTAAAAAATTTATTTATTTTAATTGGAGGCTAATTACTTAACAATGTTGTGGTGGCTTTTGCCATACATCGACATGAAGCACCCACGGGTGCACATGTGTGCCCCATCCTGAACCCCCCTCCCACCTCCCGCCCCACGCCATCCCTCTGGGTTGTCCCAGAGCATTGGCTTTGGATGCCCTGCTTCGTGCATTGGACTTGCAGTGATCATCTATTTCACATATTGTAATATACATGTTTCAGTGTTATTCTCTCAAATCACCCCACCCTCACCTTCTCCCACGGAGTCCAAAAGTCTGTTCTTTACATCTGTGTCTCTTTTGCTGTCTTGAATATGGGGTCATTGTTATCATCTTCCTAAATTCCATATATATGCATTGATACACTAAAACTTGACTTTTAGATCACCTTTCTCTTTATGACATAATGAACAAGACATCTATTTAGCACAGAGCTCAGAGGGATTTGCCAACTCAATAACGCCAGGGGCTAGGCAAGTAAAGAAATGAGCAAAGGTGGTCAGCCAGGTTCCCTGGTGAAGTAGAAACAGTCACTTGAAAGCCACCACACAGCTAGCTCACCGTGCCAGGCAAGAATGTGGGTACAGTGTGATGAATCTTCAGTGTTTTAACAAAATCTGAGGATTTCCCTTGTGGCCCAGTGGATAAGAGTCTGCCTGCCAATGCAGGGGACACGGGTTCGATCCCTGATCCAGGAAGATGTCACATGGCGTGGAACAGCTAAGCCCGCCAGCCACAACAACCGCCACAACTGCAGGAGCTCTAGGGCCCGTGAGCCACAGCCTACAAGCCCCTGTGCCACAACTAGTGAACCCTTGAGCTGAGCCTAGAGCCTGAGCTCAGCGCAGAGACGCGACCGCGATGAGAGACCCCAGCCCGGCGAGGAAGAGTAGCCCCTGCTCTCGGCAACCAGAGAAAAGCCTGAGCAACAGCAAAGACCCAGTGCGACCAAAAGTTAAAAAGAAAAAATATGTGGGGAGGGAGGTGGGAGGGGAGTTCAGGACGGGGAACACATGTACACCCATGGCTGATTTGTGTCAATGTATGGCAAAAACCACTGCAATATTGTAATTAGCCTCCAATTAAAATAAATAAATTAATTTTTAAAAATTTGTTTTTAAAGAAAATCTGAACATTTGGAGTTTTCTTGAAATCTCCTAATTTAAATTGTTGAAAATAAATTTTAATATTCCAAAACGCTTTTGCCATTGAAATATGCCCATAGGAGGTTGGATAGAGCCTTTAGGCTTAAATAGGAAAAACCAAATGAACTGACAAACAAACAGCCCAGAAACACATGATTTATCTTATTTAATTGGGTGGTCATGGAGGTTACTTACTGAGTGATGGGAGAAGCCTAAAGCAGTTTTAACAATTTGTTAACACCTGTTTTTTACGTTTTTCATTGTTTTCGTATTTAGAAGTTAATCATCTTAGATGGTTAAAGTTTTGAAGGGAAGTACAGTTTTCATTCATTTTAATGTCATGCATATTAATATGTAAAATTATAAAGTAATTTTTCCAAAGGCTGAAAAATTGGAATTGGGGAGCTGCATGCACTAGCAGTCAATATCTTTTATTTTTCCTCCTATTTTGGTGAATTGGTGATTGTAATTTTTTAGAAAAATATACCTGCATAAAGGGGATGACAGAGGATGAGATGATTGGATGGCATCATCGACTCAGTGGACAGGAGTTTGAGCAAACTCCAGGAGATAGTGAAGGACAGGGAAGCCTGGCATGCGGCAATCCATGGGGTCACAGGACTGAGCGACTGAGCAATGACACATAGAAAATCAGAGTGAAGGTGGAAGAGCGTAGTGACGGAAATGAGAGTTTGCACTTGATACTTGGAAACTTTGCACCTGTAATGTTTGGGACTGAATGAGACCCATGAATGAACCTCTAATAATAGCAAGAAAAAGAGTTTTTGTTTAAAAACATTGTTGAGAGAAATGATTCACAATGATTACCTGAAAGAGAGGTTTTATTATCCTCAAAAACATTTGCCTCTAATTTAAAGAAGCACTATGTCGTCAAAGCATCAATATCCCATGACTGTTATGATCATACATTTCATTTTAAAAAATGCTTGGTTTTTACAAAGTAATTCATGCTCATGGTAAAATTTGAGCAGTTTAAAGGGATACATACTAAATGTAGTATGGGATCCTGGATTGAATCCTGGAGCAGAAAAAGGGTATCAGTGGAAGAGCTGGGGCAATGGGAATAAAATCAATAGTTAATTCCTTGGTTTTGACACAGGCACCACGGACACCCACGGTATTAACTTTGGAGAGATGGGGTGAACGGCACACGGGAACTCGGTTTACCAACGTTGCGCTTTAAAGTTCTTTAAAACAAAACAGAAAATGGTGTGTAAAGAAATTGCAACCCTTCCTTCCCGCTGCTAATTCCCATCCTTTCGGTTCCCCGCCTAAGGACAGGCTGTGTTACCAGCCTCATGGAAGTGCTTTTTGCAGATATACCTTTTTAAGACAAATGATATTTACACCATTCATTTACTTCATTTTTTAAAAAGTAGTGTATATTGTCCACTGTTCCAGTCCCTCTCACTTCACAAGGATCAGCTTCAGTGTTTTATTTTTATTTTTAAATTTTTTGGCCAGACCACATGGCATGTGGGAACTTAGTTCCCCAGCCAGGAATCAAACCAGTGCTCCACCCTCAAAATAGAATTGTGGCGAAGAGTATGTCCAGTCCTAGTGCTGGGTGCTGCTGCTGCTGCTGCTAAGTCGATTCAGTCACGTCCGACTCTGTGCGACCCCATAGACGGCAGCCCACCAGGCTCCTCCGTCCCTGGGATTCTCCAGGCAAGAACACTGGAGTGGGTTGCCATTTCCTTCTCCAATGCATGCATGCATGCTAAGTCGCTTCAGTCATGTCTGACTCTGCGGGACCCCATGGACAGCAGCCCACCAGGCTCCTCTGTCCACGGAATTCTCTAGGCAAGAATACTGGAGTGGTTGCCATTTCCTGCTGGGTAGGCAGCACCAAATTCCCTTTCCAAGGGCTGTATTAATACATACCAGTATGCTTAAGAAAGGCTGTTTCCCAACATCCTTGCCAGTCTTTTTGAACGCTTAGATCTTAGTCAATCTAATAGCTTTTAAAAATCTTATTGTGTTATATTAGATTTTTTATTATAAGTAAGTTTGAGCAGTTTTTCATGTGTTCAAAAGTCTTCTCAAACAAAAAATTCTGTTTATTCTTTGCTTACTTTTTTCTATGAGCTGTGTATTCTTTTTTTTTGATCTGCATGTTCTTATTGATATATACAGTTAAGAAAAGACCATTTAGGGGGACTTCCCTGGTGATCCAATAGTTAAGACTCTGCACTTCCAGTGCAAGAGGCATGGGTTTGATCTAAGATCTAAGATCTAAGAACTAAGATCCCATATGCCTTGTGGCCATAAAAAGGAAAAAAAGAAGAAGAAAGACTCCCTAGGGGGGAAGAAAAATCTGTATTCCTTAGCAAAAGAGTTTTGAATTTATTCCTTCTACAGACACTTATTGAAAGTCTACTGTGTACCAGGCACTGGCCAGGCTCTAGGGATACAAGATAATGAGAATGTGGGGCTTGCCTTCCAGGAGTTCATGTCTCAACTATATACGTGTAATTGACTTACAGAGCACTTCCCCACTTACATTGCTTCCTTTAATCCTTCAACAACTCGGAGATCAAGGTAACTCTCCTTTGTTCATAGACTCGATTGTCTGTTTTTACCAACGATAGACTGTTATTATTGTTGAGTCACTTAGTCGGGGCCGACTCTTTTGACCCCATGGAGTGCAGCGCACCAGGCTTCACTGTCCTTCACTACCTCCCGGAGTTTGCTCAAACTCATACCCATTGAGGTGAATAGATTACCCCGAAATAACGTAGTTGGCAGGGAGCCGGGTTCTCACAGGGGAATCCTGTCACTAACAAGATCAGGCTGTCTTGTCCCTGTGTAGCCTTTTAGAAAAGTTTCTCTTGTAGACTGGATAAATTTTTCAGCTCTTCCCAAGTATTGTGTCTTCATCATCACCAAACTTGGAGCCGTAGTGGGACGCGGTGAGTGTGATGAATGGCCGCTGTGAAGCTTGTCTCCTGTTGGTTCACTGTTGGTCTCCGGACGGGGTCAGACTCATTTCTGCACAGACTTTGGTCTTCTTTTCAGACTGCATGGTTGGAGTCAGGGCACTTGGAACACCTAGACCCTTAGCAAAGCACAGATATTTCTGACACATTCTTTATTCCCAATGGATGGGTTGCATAAACTGCTTCATTTAAGATTCTCTGTGTGCATATTTAGGATACAGTTTCACACTTGAGTTTCCTGATCTGGAAGCAAGGATTTCATGGCAACTGTTTTTCCTTGGTTGAATTTTTGAAAATATTTATTCTTTTATTTGGCTGCGCGGGGTCCTAGTTGCTGCCTGGGGGATCTTTGATCTTCGTTGAGTCACGTGAGATCTTTACTTGCAGCATGGGGCGTCTGGTTCTCTGATGAAGGATCCAATCCGGGACCCCTGCATTGGGAGGACGGTCTTAAAACACTGGACCACCAGGGAAGTCCTCTAAATTTCTTTTTTTTTTTTAAGCCAGTCAATTCATGGTACTTTGTTACAGCCATCCTAGGAATCTGATACAAGGTCTATCCAAATTGTTGCCTGAGTGTATCAGAAGTTTGTTCCTTTCTGTTGCTGAGTAATGTCCTGGTGTGGGTTGCATGGCATTTTATTTAATCATCTATCAGAGTGATTTCCAGTTTTTGGCTATTATGAAAAAAGCTGCTGCAAATATAGGCTAGTTGTTATCAATTTTACTTTCGTTTTTCAAGATAACTCTGAGAAATCTCCCCTTCACTGCTGTGTCCTGAAATCTGGGTCTCCATTCTAAGTAGACTTGCCTTGTTCTAGAGCGGGTTATATTGGCCTCCCAGGGCCTGCTGTCCTCAGCTCAGCTGGTTTTAAGATTTCCCAGCAGGTCGACTGGACTCCCGTTTTGTGGAAGGGAGGGCAAGCTAAATTGGCCAGAGTTAATCCAAAACGAAGGTCTGCCCTGAGTGGGTGGAGCTCGGAAATGCAGTGTGAAGGCTCTCCCCCGGCCCTTATCTGCTTACATCTGGGGATTACCGCTCTGTCCAGCTGACATGGCATATGGAGCCTTCGAGAAAGGCCCACAGACCACACAGGGTACATTTGCCGCTTGACACGCTTGAGGAGTTTGGAAGAATGTTCCGGCAGCCTGAGGAAGGAAGGCTATTGAATAGAGCGACTTAGGCAGGTCGGCTGAGGTTATATTTCCTTCTGTTCCTCAGCGGGGGGAGCGGGGGGAGCGCTGGGGGGCGGGGGTTGGGTGTGGGGTGGGAATGGCAGCCCCAGGGCCTGGATTCAGCTTCTTGCTTGATCCTTATTTTCACATATTTTTCAAGCACTTCTCTGTGCTGGCGCAGAGGGTGCCGCAGTAAATGAGGTAGATGCACTCTTTGCTCCCAAGGCCAGTGTTGTCAAAGTGTTAGTTGCTCAGTGTTAAGAGAGAGAAGCATTTAAAAAAAAAAAATGGTAAGGACTTCTCTGGCAGTCCAGTGGTTAAAGCATCCAACACAAGGAGGGCAAGTTTGATCCATGGTTGGGGAGCTAGGATCCCCTATGCCTTGTGTTCAAAAAACCAAAGCAGGAAACAGAAGCAATATTGTAACAAATTCAATAAAGACTTTAAAAATAGTCCACATTAAAAAAAAAAAACAACTTAAAATGAGGTACACAAACAGAATCCAGCCACACAATTTGCAGGGTCCCTTGTTTCGACGCTTAAGGATATTATGATGGAAATAGCCCAACATTAAAGCATGCGTGGGATATTTGGCAATGTCTGGAGACATTTTGATGTCCCCCTTGGAGATGGGCAGGGGAGTAGGTCACCAGCTTCTAGTGAGTGAAGGGCAAGGATGCTGTTAAGCAGTCTAAGATCCACAGGAGAGATACAACAACGATTTCTGTGACCCTAAATTTCAGTTGTGTCGAGGTCAAGAAACCCGGCTTCAGTCAATGCCATTTTGATATGGGCCAGAGAGAAGGGCAGGCTGCAACGCAGGAGACAGCAATTCAATTCCAGGGTCAGGAAGACCCCCTGGAGAAGGGATAGGCTACCCACTCCAGTATTCTTGGGCTTCCCCTGAGGTTCAGCTGGTAAAGAATCCACCTGCAATGCGGGAGACCTGGGTTTGGTCCCTGGGTTGGGAAGATCCCTTGGAGAAGGGAAAGGCTACCCACTCCAGTATTCTGGCCTGGAGAATTCCATGGACTGTATAGCCCACAGGGTCACAAAGAGTCAGACAGGATTGAGAGACTTTCACTTCACTTTTGAGAGAAAGAAAATCCAGAGGGGTTGATGAAAACACACAGCCAGAGGATCTGCTGTGGTCTGGGGAAGGCTTCTTGGAGCAAGGCTTCTTTTTAGCTAATAGGTGATGACTGCGTATGAATTAGCCAAGCCCTGAAGGAGGAGAGGAGGGGGCAGATGTCGGAGTTTTGGGGGGGGTGTGTCAATTCTTAACATCCTTTCCCTCTCTAGGGAGGTTCACAACCAAGTGAGAAAGAGATTCTACCTTAATAACGAGAAGAGCTACTTGGGGACTGTGCTTAGGTTCAGCCAACCTTGCTAATACACCATCCCCCTGCCCCCCCGACACCCCTCCGACCCCCACCATGCACTCAGGGCGCTGGTGGGTAGGCTCTGCACAAGGGACAGAGGTGCCCTACCGCTCAGAGTACCCCTCACACGCCCACCAGTCTCAGAAAAGGGCCAGGAGGGGACAAGGCACATATGCCCACCCACTTCCCTTCCCCCAGTTCATCAGCTGTAGAAATCATTCATCCTCCCTGTAGAGGCAGCCAAGGATGACGGGGTTGATGAGGTCAGGTCTCAGTATTTTTTTAAAACTCCACCTCCCAGCGTCATCTGATAAACTACAGGAGGCCTAATTAACTTTGTATTTCAGCTAAACGACAAATATAACTTTTCAGTTCAAGTAACGTCTCAAAGATTGCATGGATACACTTATTAATACATTACAAATGTATTTGTTATCTGAGGGGCTTCCCCGGTGGCACTAGTGGTAAAGAACCCGCCTGCCAAGGTGGGGGATGCAAGAGACTCGGGTTCGATCCCTGAGTTGGAAAGGTCCCTGGGAGAAGGAGATGGCAACTCACTCCGGTATTCTTTTTTTTTTAATTAATTAATCTTCTGGCTGTGCTTGGTCTCTGTTGCTGCACAGACTTTTCCCTGGTTGTGGAGAGCGGCGGCTGCGCTCCAGTTGTGGAGCAGGAGCGTCTCATTGTGGCGGCTTCTCTGCACGGGCTCGAGGGCATGCGTGCAGTAGTTGCGGCTCCCGGCTCTACAGCACAGGCTCAGCAGTTGTGGTGCCCGGGCTTAGATGCTCGGTGGCATGGGGGATCTTCCCGGACCAGGGAATGAGCCAGTATCTCCTACAGAAGCAGGCGGATTCTTTACCCCCGAGCCACCAGGGAAGCCCCACTCCACTATTCTTGCCTGGAGAATTCCATGGACAGAGCAGCTTGGCAGGCTATAGTCCATGGAGCCGCAAAAAGTTGGATAGGGCTGAGCTACTGAGCACCTTAAGGGGCTGATCTGAAATACAAAGTGAACTGAGACGTCTTGGGTTTTTATTTGTGGGACCTGGAAAGCCTGTGAGCCCAGGTGATTCCCACCTGCAGCCAGGGTTGAGACCCACAGACACAGGGAGAGGGAGGAGTGGGGACAGGCATCGTGCTCCCACGTCCTCCCACCGTTGGTTCTTCTGACTGTAAAGCGTACAGGGAGGCCTGTGGGCAACCAGGGGCGGGCTGTCCCCATGGCGGGACTGCAGTCTCTCAGCCCAGTCCTGGGTCTGCCTTCCTGAACCCCAGAATCAGCCAGTGCTCCTGTGGGTCCTCCTGGAACAATGACTCAGCAGGGGGCTGGGAAAAACTCGTTCTTTGAGTCAACACAGGCCTACCCAGTACTCTCCACTCAAAATGAGCTCTGTTATTTTCCCATCTCAAATTGTGTCCGACTTAATAATCCAATGGGCTTCCCAGATGGCTCAGTAGTAAAGAATCTGCCTGCCCATGCCGAAGACACAAGATGCTGGGTTCAATCCCTGGGTTGGGAAGATCCCCCGGAGAAGGAAATGGCAACCCACTCTAGTATTCTTGCCTGGGAAATCCCACGGACAGAGGAGCCTGGCTGGCTACAGTCCACGGGGTTGCAAAAGAAGTTGGACAAGACTTAGCACCTAAACCACAATAGCATTGTTATCTAATATAGCTTATCAGAGGTGCATATAGATTGCACACATATATATTCCCATAATACAAGCCAACAGTACATTGTCTTGCATTCGAGTAGAAAGTCTTTACAATAGTCTCTGGACAAATTAACATCCAAAGATTCCCTGAAGCTGAAGGTGCAAATAGATTGAAGTCGAAAGGAAGGCTGAGGTCAAATTCCCCGGCCCTTCAGTTCAGTTCAGTTCAGTTGCTCAGTTGTGTCCGACTCTTTGCGACCCCATGAATCGCACGCAGCACGCCAGGCCTCCCTGTCCATCACAAACTTCCGGAGTTCACTCAGACTCACGTCCATCGAGTCAGTGATGCCATCCAGCCATCTCATCCTCTGGCGTCCCCTTCTCCTCCTGCCCCCAATCCCTCCCAGCATCAGAGTCTTTTCCAATGAGTCAATTCTTCACATGAGGTGGCCAAAGTACTGGAGTTTCAGCTTCAGCATCATTCCCTCCAAAGAAATCCCAGGGCTGATCTCCTTCAAAATGGACTGGTTGGATCTCCTTGCAGTCCAAGGGACTCTCAAGAGTCTTCTCCAACACCACAGTTCAAAAGCATCAATTCTTCAGTGCTCAGCTTTCTTCACAGTCCAACTCTCACATCCATACATGACCACAGGAAAAACCATAGCCTTGACTAGACAGACCTTTGTTGGCAATGTAATGTCTCTGCTTTTCAATATGCTATCTAGGTTGGTCATAACTTTCCTTCCAAGGAGTAAGCGTCTTTTAATTTCATGGCTGCAGTCACCATCTGTAGTAATTTTGGAGCCCCCCAAAATAAAGTCTGACACTGTTTCCACTGTTTCCCCATCTATTTCCCATGAAGTGATGGGACCGGATGCCATAATCTTCGTTTTCTGAATGTTGAGCTTTAAGCCAACTTTTTCACTCTCCACTTTCACTTTCATCAAGAGGCTTTTTAGTTCCTCTTCACTTTCTGCCATAAGGGTGGTGTCATCTGCATATCTGAGGTTATTGATGTTTTTCCTGGCAATCTTGATTCCAGCGCCCTTACGCGTTGTCAAATCCAAGTGGTTAGGGTGTGAGTTCATCTCCCTCAGCTTGCATTCTGCTCTAGACCCAGGTCCCTGTCCTCCCCCTGCTGTCAGAAGAATCTTCCAGGCTGCTCCTCGAAGCTGCCCCGTGGTTCCTTGCCATACGGCCCCCAGAGGCAGTTCAGGACCTGGCCACTTGCTTTTCTCCAGGCCAGGAAGAACACATTCGTCTAGCTTTTGTTTCAGACATCTAGATACCCTTGAAAGGGCTCACCTGATTAGGTCAGGCTCACCAAAGATAATCTTCCTTTTGATGGTCTCAAATGGTTAGGTATATTATTTACAACCACAAAAATCCTTTTTGACTATAATGTAGCATATTGCAGGGGGGTGGATATCTCTCATATAACACTCAAGAGAGTCCCTAAATTACATAAACATCAGGGCCCCAAAGCCTGGCTCCACTCCGTTCCTCACCTTTCAACTCATTTCCTCTAGTGCCTCAATTCCAACAATGCCTTGGCCAGCCAGGCCTTATAAATCCCTGACCCTGCAACCTTTTCTTTTCGCTCCCTGGCTCCTCCCTCCCCGTATTTTAATTCCCCTCCAAACCATTTTAGATTCTGTTGTCCATTGCTGTTATCACTTTCCAACATACTCCACATCCTTGCCCCTGCTGCTGTTATATATTTTATTGGCAAAATCGCAGCCGTCACTGAATCCAGCTTTCTGGTCGACTCCTGCACCTGTGAAGCTCAACGTAGCAGGAGAAAAAACTACGATGCTGATAAATGTTGCTGTTCAGTCCAGTGGATCCTTGGGTTTCCCGCTGGGAAGAACCTGCTTGAGAACTGAGCCAGAGGAGCAAAGCAGAGAGGAGATCCTCTCAGCCACTCTTTCCTGATTGGTCTAGCTAAAATCTCAACATGGACTCTCATTGGACATTTAACAAAGGCAAGCAGGGATAGGATACTCTGATTGGACAGATCTGGGTCACATACCCACCCCTGAAACGGGGCTAGAGGTGGGGTAAGCTGCATCCATTCCCATGGACTGCACGGGGAGAGGTCATTATTGTTTTAAAATGCAGGTTTTGTATGTATATTCAGGAAGGGTGAGGCTATCAGCTCAGGAGGTGGCTGCCACTGCAAAGATGGTTTTAGAGACTTCGCTGGTGGTTCGGTGGCTATGACTATGAGCTCCCCAGTGCAGGGGGCCTGGGGTTCGATCCCTGGTCAGGGAACTAGATCCCACGTGCCTCAACTAAAGATCCTGCATGCCGCAACAAAGACTCAGCCTGGCAAAATAAATAAATATCTTTAAAAAATAAAAGATGGTTTTATACCCATAGATTCTACGAGGTAGGCGTGTACCACGGGGGATCTACAACGGAAGCGCTAGGGTTGGTCAGCGTGAGGGAGACAGCAGGCTTCCTTGTGGTTTCCATGAGCCGGGACAAGGAAACAGGGTAAGTAGCCTCGGGACTGGCTGGTTTGAATAATTTCAGTGGGCTCTGGAGCAGAGGGGCTCCCCTCGTTGCTTGGTCCCTGGGTCTGGAGTGATTAGGGCCGCTGGATAGTGGCCTGGAGTTTGAG
Source organism: Bos indicus x Bos taurus (assembly GCF_003369695.1). NCBI lineage: Eukaryota > Metazoa > Chordata > Mammalia > Artiodactyla > Bovidae > Bos > Bos indicus x Bos taurus. The sequence goes on along the minus strand of NC_040088.1, from coordinate 4,570,750 downwards.
TACCAAACCAATAGAGGAGGTGATGGGGGTGTGGCTCCGAATTGGTTGGTTTGAATATAAAAAGCAAGCTCCAGGCAAGAAATGTACCATCATCTTTAGGAACTGACTAACCCTGAGAGGGATGTGTGTGCTAAGTCACTTCAAGTGGGTCCAACTCTTTGCCACCCCATGGACCATAGCCCGGCAGGTTCCTTTGTCCAAGGGATTCTCCAGGCAAGACTACTAGAGTGGGTTGCCATTTCCTCCTCTGGGGCATCTTCCCCACCCAGGGATAGAACCTGAGTCTCTTCCGTCTCCTGCATTGGCAGGCGGATTCTTTACCACTAGCACCACCCGGGAAGGTTGTTGTTGCTCAGTCGCTCAGTCGTGTCAGACTCTTCACGACCCCATGGACTGCAGCACACCAGGCCTCCTTGTCCTTCACCATCTCCTGGAGATTGCTCAAACTCACGTCCATTGAGTTGGTGATGCCATCCAACCATTTCATCCTCTGTCACCCCCTTCTCCCGCCTTCAGTCTTTCCCAGCATCAGAGTCTTTTCCAGTGAGTCAGTTCTTCGCATCAGGTGGCCAAAGTATTGGAGTTTCAGCTTCAGCATCAGTCCTTCCAATGAATATTCAGGACTGATTTCCTGGGAAGGTTAGAGTCTCTTCAAACATCACAGTATCAGATCTGCATAATAAAAAGATGTGATTAATACAGTTCTCCAAATAAATAACTAATTTCTGTGGCCAGAAGTGGAGACAGACAGGTGCTGGGCAGGCAGAAACAAAAGATCCTACTGCAGAAATAATATTCTAGTTCTCAACCCAATTTGGGACTCTGCTTAGCTTGTCAGTTGTTCACCCTCGCACTCCCGGAGGGGCGCTCTCTTCTTTGTCCCTGGGATTCACCACAGCCTCGGGCCTCCCGGCTAGCCCCGTGCAGGGATCCCTGACAAAATGTCAGGCCTCTCCGCGCGGGTCGCCGGGTCCTCGGGCCGCACCTGCTACTGCCATTCATCCCGGGTCTCTGTGGGGAGAGGCCCACAGTTGCCAGCGGCTGCAGTTCTCACTTCCCCTGGCACCAGGCCCTCTTGTTTTATTTAAAGCCACCCAGAAACGGCGCCTGCTGTCGCCAGGAGCAGGGGGTGATCTGAGCCGTGTGAGATGCTTGTCTTCAGGCGGTAATGGCCTTGTTAGACTTCCTCAGAGCCACGACTGCTGGCCAAAGTGAGAGATGCACCATCCGGGCACTTGCTATTCATTTTGAGACGCTTTGGGCTGTTTAAGAGACTTGGCCCCTTTTTGTTCCCACCCCCTTCTGTGTTGAGCTCTTTCCCAGGGGAGCTGGGCATTCATTCGAAGCTGCAGATTAGGAAGCATCTCCTTTGGGGTTCGGAGGTTGAGCCACGTTGGAAGTGGGAGCTGATGAACCAAGGATCCAGGGAGCCTGGGGCCTGGATTCTGTTTGGGGAGGGGCTCAGGGCAGGAGGCCTTTGTGCTTAGCAATCATCCTTTTCTTTTCCCCAGCAGCCCCGTCTTACCTCTCAGCTCTATCAGCGGGAGCTCTCCAGACTCGTTCAACAGTTGCCTCTGCAGCTTGTAAACTGAGCTGAGCAGTTTCCCTGGCGCTGGACTGATGTTTGGGTCTCGTCTTGGTCTGTGAGTGCAAACAGGTCTGGTCTATGGCCATGATCTTCTCCCGGACCCACCCTTCCCACAGCAGAGTCCCCAGCTCTGGAAGTGACACCCGGCTTCCAGGTGCGGAGGCAATGGGCTTTGTGAACACGCTGCCTCTTCTCTTCCTCCCACCTGCCCTCAACCCTAGGCTCTACCTGCAAAATACGCCCAGAATCTGCCCGTTTCTCACCACCTCCGTTGGTCCAAGCACCATCACATCTTCTTCCTTCTGAAATACTTATTTGTTTGGCTGGTGTGGGTCTTTGTTGCAGCGCTTGAGAACTTTGGTGTGTCCTGTGGGCTCAGGAGCTGCATCGCACAGGTTTAGCTGCTCTGAGGCAGGTGGGATGTTAGTTCCATGACCAGGGATCAAACCCACGTCCCCTGCACTGGAAGGCATATTCTTTTTTTCTTTTTAACCTTTAATTCCCACATTTACTCAGGCGTGGCTCAAAAGGTTTTTTTTTTTTTCCTTCAATATTTCTCTCTCTCTCTCTTTTTTTTTTTTTTTTTAAACACTTTATTTTGTTTTGGGGCTTAGTCGATTAACAATTTCAGGTGCACAATGAAGGGACTCAGCCGCAGGTATACATGTATCCAATCTCCCCCAGACTCCCCTCCCATCCAGGCTGCCACATAACACTGGGCAGAGTTCCCTGTGCTGTACAGTAGGTCCTTGTTGGTAATCCATTTTAAATATGGCAGTGTGTACATGTCCATTGCAAACTTCCTAACTATCTAAAGGCAGATTTTTTTTTTTATTAAAATGTTTATTTATTCATTTCTTTTTGGTCCCACTGGGTCTTGGTCGCTGCATGCAGGCTTCCTCTAGTTATGGAGAGCGGGGTCCTCTCTCCTTGTGGTAGGAGGGCTTCTCACTGTGGTGGCTTCTCTTGTTGGGGAGCACGGGTTCTAGGGCGTGGAAAGCTCAGTAGCTGCGGCTCTTGGGCTCCAGAGCACAGGCTTGGTAGTTGTGGAGCACAGGCTTGATTGCCCTGCATCATGTGGGATCATCCTGGACCAGGGATTGAACCCATGTCCCCGGCATTGCAAGGCAGATTCTTAACCACTGGACCATCAGGGAAATCCTCAGGCACTGTCACTTTGAGCCCGAACAAGCCCATCCCTGGTCTCTGCTCCCACCTTGCCCATCTCAATCTGATCTCCCAAAGCAAACAAAGGCAATCTAACCTCGGTGGTGTCCTGCCGCGCCTGTGGCCAGACCCCTCCCCAGGCTCCCGTCTCACTCAGAGTGAAAGCCAAGTTGTCTGGACGACTGCCAGCTGTCCTCTCAGTTCGGTGGCCTGGCCTCCTGCGTGTCTCCTGCTCATCATGCTTCAGCCACAAGGCCTCACAGCTGTACCGCCAGCACACCAGACATGTGCCTTAGGGCCTTGGCATAGGCTATACCTTCTGCTTTGCCCAAATGTCTCCTTCCCAGGGAGCCTTCATTTACTGAATTAAATCCAAAATTTTACATGCAGCTTTAGGGAATTCCCTGGCTGTCCAGTGGTTAGGACTCCAAGCGTTCGCTACCAAGGGCCTGGGTTTGATCGCTGGGTCAGGGAACCAAGATCCCATAAGCCGTGCAATCAAGTGCCTCCCCTTCCCCCTCCCCCAACCCTGGCCAGAAGAAATGTTAAATTGTATCTCCTCTTGGGCTTCCATGCTTTGATTTTCTCCATGGCATGTCACATGTCACCCTCTGACATCTTACATGTTTTTCCTTGTTCATTTGTTGACATCTGTCTCCGTCACCAGAATGTCAGCTCTGTAAGGCGGGCACTTGGGTCTGTTTTGTTCCCTGCTGTATCCCGGCGCCGAGAACACAGTAGGTGCTCAATAAGGATTTGTCAAATGATTAATTGACTCACTCTGACTCATCCTACGGTCTGAATAAGGCTTTGGGATTGCTGATGACTCTTAAAGAAAAAATCTGCGTGATGTGTCTGTCTTGGGGAATGCATGAGGGTTCTGTTTTGTCCACAGCGTCTCACTTGCCAATTTGGTGGCTGGGGGACGGAGGCAACCAATTACCCTTCCTCATGAGTGAAAAGTTCCATTGTTACTGTGTCTACACATGCTTTGAAAATGTCAGTGGGGGTGAGTCATGGGCCAGGAGACTGCTCGATGACTAAATCTCCCCCACGTGATGTCACCAGAGTCGGAATGAGCCCCCAGCCTTCGCTAAAGGGGAAAAGCGTTTTCACTGGGGAGGCCTGACCCGACCTGGGCAGCGTGGTGGCCGTCAAAGGTGTGACCTCCAGGAACACTGCTGTCTGGCAAGTCACCCGTCTTCTCGAAGTCTCCTTGTGTGTAAAGTGAAGATAATACTCATTCTTTCAACCAGTCTTCGGTCAACACTGAGTAGGGGCTGGAGATGCTGAGGGAGTGAGCCAGACAGATCTGTTTCCTAGGAGCTCACAGCTGGTGAGACATGTAGATGATGAACAGGAAAGGAAAGAAGGACAGCACCTGCTCTGTTGAGAGTGTCACGAGGGGAATAAAACAGGATAGTGGCATCAAGAGTGGGGGGGTCAGCTGGGTAGGGAGCCAGTGTCCGCAGGCCATTCAGGAGGAGATGGCAGGAGGCAGAGACCTGCAGGCGGGGAGCGAGCCACGTGGAAATCTGGGTGGAGAAACCACAAAGGCAAAGGATCTAGGGGGGAAATGTCTGTGCATTGAGAACAGAGGCTGGTGTGACTAGAGGTGGGAGGGGGAAACTGAGGCTTCCCAAGACTTCTCAATGTCCTCTGCTTTAGTTCCTTTCTGAAGTACCTAGAGAATAGTATTTGATGCAAATTTCTTGAGCTGTTTTGCACAAATGAAGCATCCCCCCCCCCCCCAACAAACACACACACACAAATGGAAGATGTTAACTACTTGACAACCAAGAGCACATAGCCCCTGGCCTCCTGGAGCCGAAGGACCGTTAAAGTTAACCCTGAGTCTTTCAGCATCAGCCTGTCAGAGACCTGTGCACGAGCTGGTCTGGTGCCCAGTGACCCCCTCCTCCCTTACCTGGCCTTTAAAAATGCTTTGCGGAAACCCTTGAGGAGCTGGAGGCTTTTTAGGGCATGAAAGTGAAAGTGTTAGTCGCTCAGTCATGCTGGACTCTTTGAGATCCCGTGGACTGCAGCCCACCAGGCTCCTCTGTCCATGGGATTTTCCAGGAAAGGATACTGGAGTGGCTTGCCATTTCCTTCTCCACGGGATCTTCCCAACCCAGGGATCGAACCCGGGGCACCTGCATTGCAGGCAGATTCTTTACTGTCTGAGCTACCAAGGAAGCCATTTTTAGGGCAGAAGCCACCACGTCTTGTATGGCCTGCAAGAAACCTTTCTCTGCTCCAAACTCTGACGTTTCAGTTTGGCATCACTGTGGTCAGGCACAGGAAGGTGTGTTAACAAGGGGGTGAGGAGAGTGCCCGTAGTCGCTTCAGTCGTGTCTGACTCTTTGCGGCCCCATGGACTGTGGCCCACCAGGCTCCTCTGTCCATGGGACTCCCAGGTAAGAATACTGGAGTGGAATTCCATGCCCTCCTCTGGCAGGTGAGGTGGGGGAGAGGATAAGTTCAGGCTCAGAGGATGTAGGCACTGGGAAAAATCGGGGTGTGTCCTATGGACCTACCAACTGCTACCTGCCATGAGGTGCAAAGGGCAGCAGGGCAGGGAAGACGAGTCCTTCCTTCTGATGTGTGTCTTGGCTGGCAGGGCCCAGACCCACGTTAGAGCGGAAAGATCTGCTGGACTTTCCCTGGGCTTCCTCACACCTGTAGACCTTCCCCAGAGAAAACCAGGCCGGCCAGGACTGTGCCACCCTGGGGAACCAGAGGTGGGTCCTGGAGTGGGTGGCGGGTGGCTGGCTGAGCCTGGTCACCTTCACCTGGGGCCACATCGAGCCCTTGATGGCCGGTGAACAGCAGGGTCTAAGTAAAGGGAGCCACAGAACTGACGCCCACTGTTCGCATTTTGGGCTTCCTAAGTAGGGGACCCGCACGACGCTGCTTCCCCAGTACCAGGAGGGGGCGCCAGATCGCCTTGGAAAAATTAGTCGTTTTGTATGCTTGAACTTCGGAAAAAATGGAACTTTCTTTAAATCAACTTTTAAAAATTAAAAACATACTTTAGTCTCATTTTAAGTAGTACCATTCATGAAGTCATAGATTTGCTGTTCTGGTTTAATCTTTTCCCTAACGGACATGAAAATACATCCCAACCATCACAACTATAGCAGACCTTCGTACCTTCATACAGCACTTCCTGTGAGCCGGGTATTGTTCAAACAGCTTTAAAACAGGGCTTCGCTGGATTCACACGACCTTGTGAAGTGACTCCTACTTTCATCCCTGCTTTGAGGACGAAGAACCGGAGACAAGTTTACCTGACTTACTCTGGGTCCCACCCAAGGCTTACAAGAGGTACTTCTTCCCAGGTGGCGCTAGTGGTAAAGAACCCGCCTGCCAGTGCAGGAGACCTGAGAGTCGTGGAAGATCCCCTGGAGGAGGGCACGGCAACCCATTCCAGTGTTCTTGCCTGGAGAATCTCAGGGATGGAGGAACCTGGGGGGCTACAGTCCATGGGGTCACAAAGAGTCAGACACTACTGAAGCGACTTAGCACAGCACAGAGTAGATAAAATAATAGAAATGAATGGTGGTTTCCAGGGGCTGGGGCTGTGGGTGGGGCAAATGGGGAGTCCTTCAGGGGGCATAGAGTTTCAGTTTTGCAAGTTCTGAAGGTCCGTTGCATAACGTGAATGTACTTAATACTAATGAACTGTGCATATAAAAACAGTTCAGGTGGCACATTTTATGATATGTGGCTTTTTATTAAACCAAATTAAAAATATATATATTTTTAAAGTAGACAGGATAAATATTTTTTCTTCTTCAAGGTCCTGCCACTTAGATATTCTCCACCATATAATAAAGGTTCAAGGACAATAGGAAGAAAGGTGTGTTCGGGAGGCCCGACAGCAGGGGTCCCTAAAAAAACACAGAGACTGGGGACCCCCCATCCACCATGTGACCGCCAGCTCCCCTGGGGTCACCCCAAGGGCCCTTTCCTGGGAGAGGACCCCGAGCATCGTGGACCATGCATTTGACCTAGTGAGGCTTTTTTTTTTTTTTAATTAAGTTTGTAGTCATTTTTCCAACAAATGTCATGAGACTATTAAATGTTGTGGTTTCAAGGATTAAGCCTCAGACTTAGTTAAACCTTGCATTTTGAACTTTTAAAAAAGATGTTTGTAATGTTTGACAAAATCCAAACAATACAAAAAGATAAAGAGCAAAAAGGAACTATTATTCAGCCCAACTCTCAGACCCCCAGTTCCCTGGCTCAGAGCAGCCATGGTTATCAGTGTCCTGCGTCTCCTTCCCGAGATGTTAAGTGTGTGCACAAGTACAGATGTAAAAACGTCCTTCTCTGAAATGTAAATATGACCATAATACATACCATTCTACACCTTTAACAATGTCCTTTTGGGATTGTTCTAATCAGTACGCATAGATAGCCTATTTCTCTTAAACAGTTCAGTGACTATCCCACGCTATGCTCGTTCAGTGGAGTTGAGTTCAGTTCAGTCGCTCAGTCGTGTCCGACTCTTTGCCCCATGAATCGCAGCACACCAGGCCTCCCTGTCCATCACCAACTCCCGGAGTTCACTCAAACTCATGTCCATCGAGTCGGTGATGCCATCCAGCCATCTCATCCTCTGTAGTCCCCTTCTCCTCCTGCTCCCAATCCCTCCCAGAATCAGAGTTTTTTCCAATGAGTCAACTCTTTGCATGAGGTGGCCAAAGTACTGGAGCTTCAGCTTTAGCATCATTCCCTCCAAAAAACACCCAGGGCTGATATCCTTTAGAATGGACTGGTTGGATCTCCTTGCAGTCCAAGGGACCCTCAAGAGTCTTCTCCAACACCACAGTTCAAAAGCATCAATTCTTCAGTGCTCAGCTTTCTTCACAGTCCAACTCTCACATCCATACACGGCCACTAGAAAAACTATAGCCGTGACTAGACGGACTTTTGTTGGCAAAGTAATGTCTCTGTTTTTGATTATGCTATTTAGGTTGGTCATAACTTTCCTTCCAAGGAGTAAGCGTCTTTTAATTTCATGGCTGCAATCACCATCTGTAGTGATTTTGGAGCCCCAAAAAATAAAGTCTGACACTGTTTCCACTGCTTCCCCATCTATTTCCCATGAAGTAATGGGACCAGATGCCATGATCTTAGTTTTCTGAATGTTGAGCTTTAAGCCAACTTTTTCACTCTCCACTTTCACTTTCATCAAGAGGCTTTTTAGTTCCTCTTCACTTTCTGCCATAAGGGTGGTGTCATCTGCATATCTGAGATTATTGATATTTCTCCCAGCAATCTTGATTCCAGCTTGTGCTTCTTCCAGCCCAGCGTTTCTCATGATGTACTCTGCGTAGAAGTTAAATAAGCTATGCTCATACCACAGCCAAATCAACCAGTCTCTTTGGGTGCAGGAGCTCTGCATCTTTTTTTGTGTGTTCTTGTCACTGAACACAGCTTCACGTGCCTGATGCACAGTGAGGTCGGACGAATCGAAACGTTGGGGTTTGGAGCAGAAGGTGGTTTATGGCAGAGCCGTGCAAGGAGACAGAGTGGCTCAGGCCCTAAAAAGCCTCAGACTCCCTGAAAGATTTTGGCAAAGAATTTTTAAAGGCCAGGTGTATACTTGGGGGATGGCAGGGTACGTGATCAGATCGAGCACAGTTATGATTGGCTGATGATGAGGGCACAGGGTGGTGTCACCAAGGTTAACTTAATCAGTCCTTAGGGCTTGCTCCTCGGAAGAAAAGCTATGACAAACCTAGACAGCATATGAAAAAGCAGAGATATCACTTTCCGACAAAGGTTCATACAGTCAAAGCTATGGTTTTTCCAGTAGTCATGTGTGGATGTGAGAGTTGGACCATAAAGAAAGCAGAGTGCTGAAAAATCAATGCTTTTGAAGTGTGGTGCTGGAGAGGACCCTTGAAAGTTCCTTGGACTGTCAGGAGCTCACACCAGTCAATTCTAAAGGAAATAAACTCTGAATACTCACTGGAAGGACTGATGCTGAAGCTGAAGCTCCAATATTTTGGCACCTGATGTGAAGAGCCAACTCATTGGAAAAGAGTCTGATGCTGGGAAAAGATTGAGGGCAGGAGGAGAAGGGGGCGACAGAGGATGAGGTGGTTGGAGGTCATCATTGACTCAATGGACTTGAGTTTGAGCAAACTCTGGGAGATAGTGAAGGATGGGGAAGCCTGGCGTGCTGCAGTCCCTGGGGTCACAAAGAGTTGGATAGGAACCAACTAGGCTACTGAACAACAACAGGAGGCTCCAGGAGGCCTGGGGCGACATGTTCATGGTCATCAAGGACTGTCAAGGACCCAGAGGGCCCTGCTCAGTTACAGAACCCGTGGCTGGTGCTCAAAGACCCTGAACTCCCGGAGATTTGGGGGGAGACATTTTTATAGGCAAAATCTGGGATGAAGGCGGTAACTTTCTTCTGGTTTGTTGGTGGTGAGGTAAGAGGGCGGTGCTCCAGGAAACTTGTGCTCAGCCTGAAGTTGCTGTCCTCCACCCAGGTGGGGGCCTCAGTTCCTGTGTGTCCCTCCTGGAGGAACCAGGACCCTCCTTTCGTTGCTGCAGTATCATTTCTTGGTCGCTCCTTCTTTGTTCCTGCCTTCCCTTTGTTCCTGTTCAGTCACTCATTTGAGTCTCTTCGTGACCCCACGGACTGCAGCACACCAGGCTGCCCTGTCCATCACCAACTCCCAGAGCTTACTCAGACTCAGGTCCACCGAGTCGGTGATGCCATCCAACCATCTCATCTTCTGTTATCCCTTTTCCTCCTGCCTTCAATCTTTCCCAGCATTCCCTTCGGATCATATCAGATCAGATCAGTCGCTCAGTCATGTCCAACTATTTGTGACCCCATGAATTGCAGCACGCCAGGCCTCCCTGTCCATCACAAACTCCCGGAGTTCACTCAGACTCACGTCCATCAAGTCAGTGATGCCTTCCAGCCATCTCATCCTCTGTCATCCCCTTCTCCTCCTGCCCCCAATCCCTCCTAGTATCAGAGTCTTTTCCAATGAGTCAACTCTTCGCATGAGGTGGCCAAAGTACTGGAGTTTCAGCTTGAGCATCATTCCTTCCAAAGAAATCCCAGGGCTGATCTCCTTCAGAATGGACTGGTTGGATCTCCTTGCAGTCCAAGGGACTCTCAAGAGTCTTCTCCAACACCACAGTTCAAAAGCATCAATTCTTCAGTGCTCAGCTTTCTTCACAGTCCAACTCTCACATCCATACATGACCACTGGAAAAACCATAGCCTTGACTAGACGGACCTTTGTTGGCAAAGTAATGTCTTTGCTTTTGAATATGCTATCTAGGTTGGTCATAACTTTTCTTCCAAGGAGTAAGTGTCTTTTAATTTCATGGCTGCAGTCACCATCTGTAGTGATTTTGGAGCCCCCCAAAATAAAGTCTGACACTGTTTCCACTGTTTCCCCATCTATTTCCCATGAAGTGGTGGGACCGGATGCCATGATCTTCATTTTCTGAATATTGATCTTTAAGCCAACTTTTTCACTCTCCACTTTCACTTTCATCAAGAGGCTTTTGAGTTCCTCTTCACTTTCTGCCATAAGGGTGGTGTCATCTGCATATCTGAGGTTATTGATATTTTTCCCTGCAATCTTGATTCCAGCTTGTGCTTCTTCCAGCCCAGCGTTTCTCATGATGTACTCTGCATAGAAGTTAAATAAACATTCCCTTAGGTCCCCGATTAGTAACTGATTGAATCTGCGCTTTGATACTTGGCGGGGGGTGGGGTGGGGTGGGGTGGGGTGTGGGAGTGTGGTCTGAGAGGCTGAAACCTTTATCCTGCGTTTAAGACAAAAAAGAACCCAGAAAGAAATGTGCCCAGGAGGGCCCCACAAGACCCTGCTCCGTTCCACCATAGCTTCCTTTGGCAGCCGGTAAAACTAATGGACATCTCAGAAAGAAATGTTTTTAAGAGCATAAAGTAAAATCCACAGGAACAGAAGGGAAACCAGTAGTGAAGGACAAGAAAGCCTGGCGTGCTGCAGTAGTGGGGTCGCAGAGTTGGACACGACCGAGGGGCTGAACAGCAGCAACACAAGAGGAGCCGACTGCGTGAAACAGCCCTGCCTCAGTCTGCGGATCCTGCAGTGAGGGCCCCCACCAGATGCCCAGTCTTTTTCCTCCTAAAAACTGCCTCAGTGAACTTCTCGCACTTATACCTACTTATTGCTGTGAAATAACTTTCCAGAAGTGGAATTGCTGGGGCTTTTGCCAAAATCTTGGCTCTCTGTGCCCCAATGTTAAACAGCAATATGGAGACAGAGTTACGGAGAAGAGTGGCTTTATTACTTTGCTGGGCAAAGGGGAGCACAGTCGGCTAGCGCCTCAAAACCGCTGCCTCCTTCCACCCCTCCCCCTGGTGATTAGAGAGAGATTACAGTCAGGCAGGGATATGCGATCAGGACAGGGGCAGCCACAGTCGTCATTCCTTCTTCTGCAAAGTTGCGCTGTTTCCCCATCTGTTTGCTGTGAAGCGATGGGACTGGATGCCATGATCTTAGTTTGCTGAATGTTGAGTTTTTAGCCAGCTTTTTTACTCTCCTCTTTCACTTTCATCAAGAGGCTCTTTAGTGCCTCCTTGCTTTCTGCCCTAAGGGTGGTGTCATCTGCATATCTGAGGTTATTGATATTTCTCCCGGCAATCTTGATTCCAGCTTGTGCTTCATCCAGCCCAGCGTTTCTCATGATGTACTCTGCATAGAAGTTAAATAAGCAGGTTGACAATATACAGCCTTGAGGTACTCCTTTCCCAATTTGGAACCAGTCTGTTGTTCCATGTCCAGTTCTAACTCTTGCTTCTTGACCTGCATACACATTTCTCAGGAGGCAGGTCAGGTGGTCTGGTATTCCCATCTCTTTAAAAATTTTCCACAGTTTGCTGTGATCTACACAGTCAAAGGCTTTAGCGTAGTCAGTGAAGCAGTAGATATTTTTCTGGAATTCTCTTACTTTTTCTATGATCCAACTGAGCAATTGAACAGTAACAGTCTCCTAGGCGGTCCTCTCCTAATCTTGAGGAGTCTTTCTGGTCCTTTAATCTTGCCTCAGGTGGTTCCATTGTTGCGGGGAGCGAGCTCCGTCCCTGGCAAAGGTCATGAGGAAGGAGGCTTGGCATACGCAAAGGCAGGATCAAGCCTCAGGAGTCTCCCTGGAAATTCTCGAGCATTTACCCCCAAAACCAGAGTCTGCCTACTTTCTGCTTTGTGCTCTCACCTACACCTCTGACTTTACGGGGGGCTGTCCCCCACTACCTCTCTCTGAAAAAAGAGTTAGCTTACAGCTCCAGTTAATAATTCCTGGGTGTGACAGTGTTTCGACCTACAAACTCCTTTGGAAGTCCTCTAGCCTGCCTGAATAGGTTTTTTCCGGCCACATGTGATTGTTCAGAGCCTCCCAACTGTGAGAGGCAGGAGATGTTCTAAACTGTCTAAACACAGATTCTTTTGAGTAGTTAAAAGATTGATTAGAAATTGTATTGGTGAAGGGTTTTTCACTTATTGGGCCAATGTTTGCTGCTAAGTCTCCATACCCCTTACCTACTGTGTCCTTGGCAGTGTATTGATTGATATAATGGGTGTATAGAAATGTAAGTAGTAGCCTCAATGTTTGTAACCTTGGACGCTTGAGTTAATTCTTTTCTTGATTGAGCCCACCTCACCTTTGCCCTATAGGAATGCAACTCTATCCAATGCTTTTTGGAGGCTGGCGCCTGACTTTAGAATAATCGCCTGACTTTGGAATAATCACCTTTAGAGAAAAATAAGTTTCTTAAAATGTTAACAGGCCTCCTGGCCAGAAGATGATGTAAATCACCTGAACTTTTGCATATGATAAGTTTGAAAGCCTGGCTTCGATTAGAACCAGGAACTGCTGTCCTTGCATGACTCCACCCCTTCCCCCATTATCCTCTATGCACAACTTAAGGTATAAACTACTTTGAAAAATAAAGTACACCCCTTTTTGTTCACCGAAATTTGGTCTCCCCATGTCGTTCTTTCTTTCACCTTCTGGCTGAATTTTTCCTCTGAGGCGGGGAAGCTCGTCAAGCCTACTAATTTTGCCTGGGCTTCTAAGATCCGACCGGGGAGGCCTTAGTGTCTCCTCTCCTTCGGGAGAACTGGAGGACGCCTGCGGCCTTCGTAGGTGACGTTAATTCCCTGCTTTGGAATTTTATTCAGCCTCTTTTCTTCACTGAATTTTCCTACTGAGCTATCCTTATTTCAGCCGCTTTTCTCCACTAAATTTCCTCACTGAGCTATCCTCATTCTATTACTCTTTATATCCTTAATTAACGTTTAATTAAGCAATTGTTTCCTGATCTTCGCCTACGCCGTCTCTCCTTCGAATACCCTGGATCAGTCGGGGCTGGACCCTGGCACATTGTTGCTTCTCTGTTTGATTAGCAGCTTTCTGCCCTTTGGAACTCAGAGAGGGTCATGGAGGCCGAAGTATTGCCTACAAGGAATGGGGGACCAAAAGGCCTCCGTGCCCAGCCCCATGGGGTCCTGCTTGGCATTAGGGCAAAGATCCCAACTTTCCATGAAAAACGACCTGTCAAATGCCTGCATGACATGGAAGAGATGTTGCTGCTCTGTTGTGTCTGACTCTGCGACCCCATGGACTGCAGCACGCCAGGCCTCCCTGTTCTTCACCATCTCTCGAGCTTCCTCAAACTCACGTCCATCGAGTCAGTGATGCCATCCAACCATCTTCACTTCCTCTTCACCTCCCACCTTCAATTCTTCGAAGAATCAGGGTCTTTTCCAATGAGTCAGTTCTTCGTATCAGGGGGCCAAAGTATTGGAGCTTCTGCTTCAACATCAGACCTTCGAAGGAGTGTTCACAATTGATTTCCTGTAGGATTGACTGGTTGGATCTCCTTGCAGCCCAAAGCACTCTCAAAAGTCTTCTCAAATACCACAGTTCAAAATCATCAATTCTTTGGTGCTCGTCTTTCTTTTTGGTCCAATTCTCACATCCATACACGACTACTGGAAAAACCATAGCTTTGACTATACGGACATTTGTCGCCAAAGTAATGTCTCTGCTTTTTAATATGCTGTCTAGGTTGGAAAAGGTAATGGCACCCCACTCCAGCACTCTTGCCTGGAAAGTCCCATGGATGGAGGAGCCTGGTGAGCTGCAGTCCATGGGGTTTCAATGAGTCGGACATGACTGAGCGACTTCACTTTCACTTTTCACTTTCATGCATTGGAGAAGGAAATGGCAACCCACCCCAGTGTTCTTGCCTGGAGAATCCCAGGGACGGGGGAGCCTGGTGGGCTGCCCTCTATGGGGTCGCACAGAGTCCGACACGACTGAAGCGACTTAGCAGCAGCAGCAGCAGCAGGTTGGTCATAGCTTTTCTTCCAAGGAGCAAGCATCTTGATTTCATGGCTGCAGTCACCATCTGCAGTGATTCTGGAGCCCAAGAAAATAAAGTCAGTCACTGTTTTAATCATTTCCCCATCTATTTTCCATGAAATGATGGGACAGGATATCATGATCTTGGCTTGAATTATTTTCCCGTGCCAATAAGAAAGGGTCTAGAAGAACATGGAGAAGAAAAGGAAGCCTTGGAGAGAATGTCTTCCAGATGCATAGACATTTTAGGGTTTTTACCTCCTTTTAGAAGGAGAAAGGGATGACAGAGGATAAGATGGCTGGATAGCATCACTGACTCAGTGGATGTGAGTTTGAGCAAGCTCCAGGAGTTGGTGAAGGACAGGGAAGCCTGGCGTGCTGCAGTCCATGGGGTCACAAAGAGTTGGACATGACTGAGTGACTGAACAACAACAACCTCTTTTATGGAAATTTACAGGCTTAGACCTTTACAAGCAGGGTCATTGGGAAGAGCTGTCTGGACTCCAGGTTGTAGTTCTTAGATGAACCAGTAGGTGGGGGTGAAGGACAAGAAACAGACCAAACTGTAGCCTCTAGTTGGTTGCCGTCCAGGTTGAAGTCCAGGAATACAGAACGCCAGCTTCTGGCGCATTAATGTCTGAATACACGCGAGCTCCAAAAGAGCGGCGTCCGTGAGCATTTATGTCGCATCTGTGCCCAGGACCTCAGGCTTATTTGCTGGTAAATCTTTTCCCCTGTCTTCCTTCCTGCTACTGTGTAAGTCAGGCTCAGTTCTAAGTTCTCTCTTTTCATCCTGATTCCACAGCCACGAGGTGTAGACAGGGCGTCTCAGCATTTCCCACGCACACCGGTCGCCTGGAAAGCTCATTAACGTGCAGCTCCTGGTGCCGTCGGTCTGGTTGGAGCCTGAGTGTCTGCACTTCTACAGGCCCTCGGGTGAGGCTGATGCTGTACTCAGGTCCTTGGCCCTCATTTTGAATGCTGAGGGTTCCTTGTTGTTCTGTAGCCGCTAAGTCATGTCTGACTGTTTTGGGACCCCATGGCCTGTAGCCCGCCAGGCTCCTCGGCCCATGGGATTTCCCAGGCAAGAATACTGGAGTGGGTTGCCATTTCCTCCTCCAGGGGATCTTCCTGACCCTGGGATCAAACCTGTGTCTTCTGAATTGGCAGGCGGATTCTCTACACTGAGCCACAGGGAAAGCCCCTACTCTTTCTTCAGCCTAGTATATAAGCCCTAAGGCCTCATCGTTTCTTTGGGTCTTTGTCCTTATGAAGAAATATCACAGAAAAGTTTTATTAAATCAATTTTTATACTTTTCTCCTGTTTATCTTTTGTAACCAAGCCCAATTGAGAACCTAGAGGGTAGAAGGAAAAAGCTTTTTATTTCCCCTCCCTTACATCTACCACAGAGAAAATCCCAAATATTTCATATTCCATTACACTTGCTGTAGATATCTTGAAATATTTTTTATGTTTCAAAGCCCCAGGAGATTCTAGTGTGAGCAGGGCTGAGAACCTCTGGATAGCTTAAGAAAGAATCTTAGGTTGGCCATGTGTGATGGGTTCTGACTCCATGCTGCTCAGGGTCTGGATTGGCTGTGCCTCTTTGCAAACGTGAACGAAGCTGGGCGTCCCCTCACCTTTGTCTCCACAGGACACTGGTCCCACCTGTGTAGGTGTAGACCAGCGTTTCTCAAACTTCACCGTGTACTCAAATCACCTAGATTCTTGTTGAAATGCAGACTCTGATTCCACAAGTCTGGGTTGGGGCCTGACCACCTGCACTTTTTAAGAACCTGCATTTCTTTCTTTTTAAAAAAAAAAAACAACTCTTTGTATTGGGGTATGGCCGATTAACAAACAATGTTGTGACAGTTTCAGGTGGACAGCGAAGAGACTCAGCCATGCGTATACAGGAATCCACTCTCCTCCAAACCCCCGTCCCCTCCAGGCTGCTGCATAACTCTGAGCAGAGTCCCGTGTGCTATTCAGCAGGTCCTTAATGGTTAACTATTTAAAAACAGCAGTGTCTACGTGTTCACCCCAAGTTCAGTTCAGTTGCTCAGTCGTGTCCCTTTTCGACCCCATGGACTGCAGCACGCCAGGCCTCCCTGTCCATCACCAACTCCCAGAGCTTGCTCAGACTCGTGTCCATCGAGTCGGTGCTGCCATCCAGCCACCTTACCCTCTGTCGTCCATCCCAGACTCCCTAACTGTCCCTGCCCCCCACCCTTCCTCCCGGCAGCCGAAAGTTTGTAGAAACTGCATTTCCAACAGGTGTCCAGGGGTCACAGGTCCATGTTTGGGTGGCAAGGGTTCAAAGCACACTCAGGTTCACTGGAAACAGCCTCTATGGTCACCCCAAAACTATGAGCCGAGAGAGGCTGTGATCAACCCAAAAGCACACCTGCGTCTGCTGAGGCAAATGCAATCCAGCCCCCTCTCTACCAGGTCGCCTAGGCCCCAGGTTTGCAGCAAAAAGTAGCTGCTGAATATATTTCTGCTCAAAAGCCAACGCACACCTCTTGCAGGCCGCACCCATCACAGGCGCTGTCTTATCTGGTTTGCTTTCCGATTATTGGATCCCTCCTGCTTGGGTGCAGTGGGGCTACATTTCGCATCTTTCTCTTCCCTTCTCTCTTCATTCTCTTTTCACTCCACAGAAGCCTGGGTCAGTGTGCAAATGAAAGACCGTCTTCTGGTAAACGACAACTCTTGCTGGGCAGCCTTATTGGAAAGAGATTGAAATAAAAGTTATTTTCTCTCTCTCCTCCTGCGGCAAGTAGAGACAGATTTGTTGAAATTGCTGGAAGGGATGACACTGAACTTTGAGCTTCTAGGAATGCTGTTTTTGAAGAGTATCTCAAATCGCTGCAGTAGCAGCCAACGGCCTCTGTTGCCTCCTACTGCTGCTTACGTAGAATGGCTCCAGGGCTGGGCAGTTCAGCACGGTGGAGCAGGGTGGTATGTGATTTCGGCAAGTTTCTTTTCCTAGGTGTAAAATGGGGGTACTGACTGCTTGCTGAGCTGGACATACCCTGTTATCCCCCCAGACCCATTCTCTGCCCTGAGAGGCTGATCACTAGGGCCTGCACCCTTAACTGTCTTCTGGCTTTGGGTTGGGTTTGCAATGGGAGGTACCTGCAGAAGACACGTGCTGTTATTTATTACCTGTTCCATCCTTACTATAGGCGGCAATTGTGCATTTCTCTCTGCCCACCGCTCCTGCCAGGAAGATGCTTCTACAGCTCCAGCCCTGAAATGTTTGCTAATTACTAATTATTGCTTTTCAGCTCCAGATTCAACCCTTCAATGCCAGCTCTGCCATGATGGCCAGTTCCTTTTCAGCATCTTTCCTTTGCATCGAGTGCAAAGGTTTCTCAGTAGAGGGCGCTAGAGGAACGCTGCTTGGCGGCTTCTGTTTTTAGCCTCTTTAACTTTCTTGAAGAAATGGGAGTAACAGACCACCTGACCTGCCTGCTGAAAAACCCGTATGCAGGTCAGGCAGCAACAGTTGGATCCAGACATGGAAGAACGGACTGGTTCCAAACTGGGAAAGGAGTACATCGAAGCTGTATATTGTCACCCTGCTTATTTAACTTGTATGCAGAGTACATTGTGAGAAACGCTGCGCTGTCTGAAGCACAAGCTGGAATCAAGATTGTTGGGAGAAATATCAATAACCTCAGATATGCAGATGACACCACCCTTATGGCAGAGAGCAAGAGGAACTAAAGAGCCTCTTGATGAAAGTGAAAGAGGAGAGTGAAAAAGGTGGCTTAAAATTCAATATTTAAAAACTGAAGATCACGGCGTCCGGTCCCGTTACTTCATGGTAAATAGATGGGGAAACAATGGAAACAGTGTCAGACTTTATTTTTGTGGGCTCCAAAATCACTGCAGATGGTGACTGCAGTCATGAAATTAAAAGACGCTTGCTCCTTGGAAAAATAGTTATGACCAACCTAGACAGCATATTAAAAAGCAGAGACATTACTTTGCTGACAAAAGTCCGTCTAGTCAAAGCTATGGTTTATCCAGTAGTCATGTATGGATGTGAGAGTTGTACCAAAAAGAAAGCTGAGCACCAAAGAATTGATGCTTTGACCTGTGGTGTTGGAGAAGATTCTTGAGAGTCCTTTGGGCTGCAAGGAGATCCAACCAGTCCATCCTAAAGGAAATCAGTCCTGAATATTTATTGGAAGGACTGATGTTGAAGCTGAAGCTCCAATACTTTGGCCACCTGATGCGAAGAGCTGATTCATTAGAAAAAACCCTGATGCTGGGAAAGATTGAAGGCAGGAGGAGAAGGGGACAACAGAGGACGAGATGGTTGGATGGCATCGCCGACTCGATGGACATGAGTTTGAGTAAGCTCCAGGAGTTGGTGATGGACAGGGAGGCCTGGCGTGCTGCAGTCCGCGGGGTCACAAAGAGTCAGACACGACTGAGCGACTGAACAATGACAACTTGCTGTCCAGGAGTTGAAGCATGTTTCCAGGACCCTGCCCATCGGAACACTGCCTCCTCAGGGCCTCACTGATTGACTCAGAGATGTGCAGGTGGTCTGGGTACCAATCAGAGTGAATCTCTGGGCTTAAGGCAGGAGGAGCTACCCCAAAGATAGCTTGCTTTTTCCTGTTTGACCCTTGAGAAGATGCGGGGCTGGGCTGCTGCAGCCGTGTTGTCACCATGAAGGGAGAGTCTTGAGCTGCCTGGTGGAGCAGGAGTGTTCACCATGGGAACATGACAGGTTGGGGACCAGCAGACGGGAGAAGCATGCCTCATGACACTGCGTTATGTCCTTGGGACTTTACAGTGATGTGAGTGTATAAGTGTCCTCTCTATACATTCCTTTCTCCACCACCACATTCCTTCCCACTCACCCATCACTGCTACTTAAGCCAGTTTGAGTTGGATTTTCTGCTATTTAGAAACAATAATTTAGAAACAAGCTATTTAGAAACAATAATTTAGAAACAAGCAATCCTGCCTGACAGAATATCCCTTTCATTTTTTTTTTTTTTTTTTACAAAATGGCTTTAGGGAAAAAAAAATACTATCACTAAGTATCTACTCTTTGCCAAGCACTTCACTGCATTATCTCATTTAATCCTCTCCCCATCCCCTTGCAGCCCTTGCAGGGAGGAAGGAAGGTGTGCAGTCCTTACCCTCAGTCTGTAGTGGAGGGAAACAGTGCTCAGAGAAGACAGGTAACTAGCTCAGGGCCACCCGGCCGGCCAGTGATGGACTCGGGTGGTGGACCCAGCAGGGCGGCAGGCAGTAGTCCTCCTTACGTGGCCAGAGCCGTGCGCCACAGCAGAGGGGGTCCACCCTGGCTGCGGAGGAGGCAGGGCTGAAGTCCAGCTCCCCGAGTAACTGTAGAGGAATGCAGCCCCCCACATTCACTCTCTGCTAATGAAAAGAGCCCCAGATTATGGCTCTGCCAAGTCTTTTGGAACGAAGTGCGAGCACGCATTTGTAATTAGCAGCCAGTGTGCAGACAAATGGGAAATATGCCAAAGTCCCTTGAAATGTTATAGAAAGTCAGGCCAAAGCCTGCTTCCGTTACCTTGTGTATGCTATTACTTTATCAGACCTAGGTCATTGTTTCTGGCTGAGTTTGGAGAGACTAGTAAACCGTCTTAGCAGTAGCTCCTATTTGCGAGCGCTGGGGGTGGCCAGCTTCTGTTCCTGATGCTTTGTCTTCTTTGCTTCATTTAATCCTCATGTCATCCCAGTGTGGTGGGGGTGACTGTTCCTTCCTTTTTTTTTTTTAAACAGAGGACGAACTAGATGTTCAATAACTTGCCCAGGGACACACAGCAAGGTAGTGACTTATCACAGAGTTGAACTTGAGATTCTCTGGCTTCAGTGCCCAAGTTCCTCCTGTTTGTCCTAGGACTTGCAATCCTTCCTGCTCCTTCAGGGTGTCCCGATCACATAATAGTACGTGTCTGTTCGGTGTGATTCAAATTAAGAAAGTTATGTGGACTGACTCCTCTGAAGACCAGTGTGCTAACCTCAGCTTGAAGATGCTTTTGTTGATAAAGGTGTCTTGATCGATGCTAAATGTCACAGGATCGTTCCTGGACTTCTAAGTCAATTCCAGTATGTATCAGTCAGTTAAAAATGACCGCAACCTAATTTATTGGATCACATGAATGAAAAACCCAGGGGAAGGGATGGCTTCAGGCACCGCTGGATCCAGGGGTTCCTAGTGGACATTAGAACCTAGTTTCCCTCTTTCCATGTCTTGGTTCTGTTTCTTCTGTATTGGCTCCATTTCTAGGCTCCTGTATATAAACCATTCAGGTTTGTGTCCAGCGAGGAAGAGAGAGGGTCTTTGATGATAGGGCTTATATAAATCCCAACACTGATTTGGAGAATGGAGTCCAGGATGTGGCAGCCCTAAGATGCCCCCAAGGACCCAGGTACCAAGTTCCTGTTCTGCTATCCTTGGTACGTGGCTTATACCTTTAGAGTCACCTCACTGTCCAATAGGGCTGCAAGAGACCTAACAATCACATCTGCATTCCAGGAACAGA
Source organism: Bos indicus x Bos taurus (assembly GCF_003369695.1). Classification (NCBI taxonomy): domain Eukaryota; kingdom Metazoa; phylum Chordata; class Mammalia; order Artiodactyla; family Bovidae; genus Bos; species Bos indicus x Bos taurus. The sequence goes on along the minus strand of NC_040088.1, from coordinate 4,550,046 downwards.
GAGAACAGAAGAAGGATCATTTTCTCCCTCGTTAAGAGCCTTTTCAAAGCCCCTACAAGTCTTTGCTTTTATCTTACTGGCCAGAACTGTTTTCATTTGGCCATATCTAGCTGCAAAGGAGGCTGGAAAGTGCAGCATTTCTCTCAGAGGCAGTGCACTTGGATAGAACTGGGGCTTGTTAGTAAGGAGGAAAGGGAGAATGGGCGGTACATGAGCCCCTAGAGTTTCTGTCCCAGTGGCCATTGCCAGAGGCTGGGGGTGGATGCTGGGAAGGCAGACCACAGGCGCCCGCCCAACTGGGCAGTTAGTGTTGTCCTGGGTCTAACAACTCCTCCTCAAAAACGATGTTTTTGAAATAGTTCTGGATTAGAGGTCAAAAGTTCTGATCGCTGATTTCAGCTCTGCCACTAACTGGCCATGTGGTCACATACACCTCATCTTGCCTCTTGTATCTTGGTTTCTCCACCTGTAAAATGGGAACAGTAGGCACATCAGCTGGATCTGCCTCTGATTGCAAGCAGAGAATGCCTGACGAGCAGTAAGGTGACCAGCTCATCCTGGTTTTCCTGGGACTTTTCTGAGTTTAGCACTGAGTGTGTGTGTGTGTGTGTGTGCGCGCGCTCAGTCGTGTCCAACTCTTTATGTCCCCATGGACTGTCAGGCTCCCCTGCCAGGCTCCTCTGTCCATGGAATTTCCCAGGCAAGAATACTGGAGTGAGTTGCCATGCCCTCCTCCAGGGGATCTTCACACCCAGGGATTAGAGCTGCATCTCTCATGTCTCCTGCATTGGCGGGCAGGTTCTTTACCACTAGCGCCACCTGGGAAGCCTTTAGCACTGAATGCCAATGCAGCGTCCTGGGAAATCCTGAGTTCTAAGCAAACTGGGATGGTTAGTTCACCTAAGTAGCAGTAACTTAGATCAGAAGGGCATTTTTGGGACTTCCCTGGCGGGTCAGTGGTTAAGACTCCACCCCAAGACTTTGTTAGATACCGTAAATCTTGGTGTTTGGGGATGTACTTTCAGCTGGGCCTTCCAGTTTATTCTCCTCTGAAAGCAAAGCCCGGGAGAAGGCAATGGCAACCCACTCCACTACTCTTGCCTGGAAAACCCCATGGACGGAGGAGCCTGGTAGGCTGCAGTCCATGGGGTCGCTAGGAGTCGGACACGACTGAGTGACTTCACTTTCACTTTTCACTTTCATGCATTGGAGAAGGAAATGGCAACCCACTCCAGTGTTCTTGCCTGGAGAATCCCAGGGACGAGGGAGCCTGGTGGGCTGCCGTCTATGGGGTCTCGCAGGGTTGGACACGACTGAAGCGACTTAGCAGCAGAGAGCAAAGCCCAGCCGAGCAGCCTTGGATGCGTAAGACTGAGTAACTGAGGGCAAAGAATAAAGCTGTCGCGTCTCTTCTGCCAGTGCCTCTCCTTTCCCCACAACTGTCCCCAGAAACCTTGGTTAACTCTCACTGCTGAGTAAATTTTATGCCTATTTCAAAAACCCCTGAGCTTCTAAAATGAGACATTTCCCATTTAATCATCCTTATGGAAAAACAGCTTCTATCTATTTAGCAGTGGTTCTGTTAAATGGGGTCACACACCACCTCCTTGGGCTTGTCCTTATTACATAGCTGTATCATTTAGAGAATGAGTCTAAGGACTTCTTTATGGGGTCTCATGTATATAGAGTAATAACATGGGGAGTACCAATAGCTACCCAATAATTCAGACCTGGGATGTAATCCTATTAGGCGTTCCCCTGCATTTTTAAAGGCAAGGCTAGTTGGTGGCTTTAAATTTATTCCAACAAATTTATTTATTTGCACATTTACTGGTTCTTTGGGTAAGTGGCAAGTTCTTTTCAGAAAAGAAAATGAAAAAATTTTGTGGGTTCTGTTTTATGTTTTCAGACTAACTCCCACAGTATCTTGTTATAATACATGGATGTTGGTGGAGGACCACATTCACAGGTGGAGGTGATTTCCAGGCGGAAATCATCAGGTGACCTTGGGTGGGGGTGGGTTATTTGCTTAGTCGTGGTGCCGGTAAACAGGAATAGATTATAATGAGACTCATGCCACCGTAGGTATGGACAAATGCGGTTGATGTGTGTATGTATTTTGTAGGCCTCTGTATAGAGTAAGGGATTCACAGATTCGTTTAGTCAGCAAATATTTATTGAGTACCTACTATGTGCCGGGAGCTATGACAGATGGTTGATACTGTTGTGAGGCCCTAGCCCTCCTGGAGCTGGTCATCTGGTGGAGAGACAAAGCCCAAGAGCAATAAATACATAAGGTATTGGATGATAACTAGGCTCATCGAGGAGGATGAAGCCAGTTTAGAGGCTGGGTGTTTTAAAGTATAGATTTTATTATTATTCAGGTATGGCGAGGCCAACAGGTCAGGAGACAATTGCCACTGAAAAGAGAGTTTATTATACTCATAGTTCCCCAAAGAAGGGTATGTCCCACATTGTGGGGGGCCATGTGGGGAAGAACCAGTTTCTGGTCAGAGGCAGAGGGAGGGGAAACTGTGGGCCAGAGCTTTGCTGTGGTTTCGAGAGAAGGAGTGGGCAAGGCAGGGTGAGCAGGCTCAGGACGGGCCAGTCTGAACAGTTGCAGTGAGCTCTGGTCATAGGGCTGTGCTTGGTGGTCTGATCTGGCGCTGGGGTGATTAGGACAGGTGGAGAGTGGCCTGGTGTGTGAGACCCCGAGAAGGGAGGTGGAAAGAGGTGGTTGAGGGTATGGCATCCAGGTTGGCTGCTTTGTATTTGAAAAGCACACTTGTGGGTGTGTGGTTCACCGTCTCTAGGAACTGGCCATCTCTGGGAGGAGCATCCCTGGGTCTGCCAGGCCCTGGATGTCCAAGCATCAGAATACAGCAGAGCCGTGGTCAGTACCCTGGGGCATGCTGGCAGCATGGTCTTTTGAGCAGGCTGCTGGCAGGAGGTCAGATACGGGCTCTCTGTTTAAGTGACGTCTGAGCAGAGACCCTAATGAGGAGAGAGGGGGCACGTGGATGTACCTTAGGGGAGAGCCGAACAGGCAGAGGAAACAGCAAGTGCAAAGGCCCTGAGGTTGGACCATGTTTGGCCTGTTCACTGAGTAAAGAGGTTGCTGTAAAAGGAGAGATAAGGAGACCAGGAGACCAGGTCAGGGAGATGAGGCTGAGAGAGACTCCGGCTTTGACTAAGTGGGATGGGACATCAGCTGGTTGGGGGGACACTCTACAGTGGGTGAGTGTGATCTGACTTGCATTCCAACAGGGCCCCTCTGCTGCTGTGCCGAAAACAGTTGGGAGGGGAGGCAGGCGAGCAGAGAAACCGAGGAGGGGGCTCAGGCAGCAGTCCATGTGAGAGGGGCTGGGGACCGGCCCACTGGAGCGGTTAAGTGGCCGAACTCCTCATACACATTAACAGGACTGGATGGGAAGACGGGAGAACACTGTCTTTTTTTTAGGAGGAACACTGTCTTTATTTTTTTTTCTGAAAGAAAATATAAGTAAGGCCATTTTATTAACAGCAAATGCAAATCTGAATGTAAACCATGCTTCCTTTAGTTGATGTCTTTTTTTTTTTTTTGCCACATCAAGCAGCTTACAGGATCTTAGCTCCCCGACTAGAGCTTGATTCCGGGCCCCAGCAGTGAAATCTGAGCCTTAAGCACTGGAATGCCAGGGGATTCCCAGCTCTCGTCTTTCCCCATGCTCGTACCGCCCTGGGCACCTGCACCCGAGCATCCCATATGTGCAGAAGTCTTTTTCACGTGCCCTTTCGCCAGTGACTTGCCGGCCCCTCTGTGCTGGGCGCCGAGTCCAGCTCTGCCGTTTGCTTGCTTGTTTTGTCCCCAGCTGCTCTGAGAGGGCCGGGCTCGGAGTGAGGTCTCTGGAAATGTTTGTTCAGAGTGTCCGCTGTGCAGACCTGAGTCTCCTCCCCGGGAGGAAGGCTGCTCCTGGGGGGCCGTGTTTCCGGGCTCACAGGCTCCCTCGACAGCTGGTGACATGCCCGGGGCCTCCCACCTCCGGGCTTTGCCTGCTGGGAAGGCTGCCCCGCCCACCCCTCCAGGTCCTCAGTGCGAGGTCACCTCCCCTGAGAGTCCCTCCCGACTGTCTTCGGGGCCCACTCTCCGCCTGTCCCTGGCCCCAGTCACTGTCTGCCGGCTCATCCTGTGCTCACCATCAGCAAGTGTTTTTTTCAATTCTCATTTCACTGTTTCTCTCGCTCTCCCCATCGCTGTGCGGGCCCCGTGAGGACGGGGGCCTGGTTCTGGAAGGTTCACTCTGGTAGGAAGAGGGGTTGGGGGCCATTCTGATCCCCTCCAAGGGGAAGGGGCCCGTGCCCAGCAGTGCGGTGCCAGGGACTATGGGCTTCTGCCTGCACTTCTTGGGACACGGGCTTGGGTGGCCGGAGCAGGGCCGCAGGAAATCCTGGGGGTCCAGGCAGGAAGCAAGGCGTGTGGGTCTGAGTTACACAAGTGCAAAGGCAGATCCTATCTTCGTGGTGATCACTGTGAGTTTGTAGAACATTGAACACTTTGGCCACCTGATGTGAAGAGCTGACTCATTTGAAAAGACTCTGATGCTGGGAAAAATTGAGGGCAGGAGAAGGGGACAACAGAGGATGAGATGGTTGGATGACATCACTAACTCAATGGACGTGGGTTTGGGCGGACTCTGGGAGTTGGTGATGGACAGGGAGGCCTGGCGTGCTGTGGTTCATCGGGACGCAAGAGTCAGACACAACTGAGCGACTGAACTGAACAGAATCTTGATTTAAAAATTACTGCGTTAAAATGATTTACCTTGATGACCAAGTTTTTTTTTTCCTTTTTTTTTTGCTTCCCCTAAATTCTGTGCCCAAGGTGAGAGATCCCAGCCCTGCTTAAAACGTGGGCCTGAGAATCTGTGTTGTGAAATCAACCTTCCTCAACTCCCACTGTGAGTCTTAGGGCAGCGCCGGGCTTAGCTGGAGAGGGGGGAATGTCCACGTGTCCTAAAAAACTAAGATACATTGGGGAAGTTCTGATTTGCCATTTCCTCCAGAGCAGTGACTGTCTCTACTCACTGTCCCCGGCTGTATGGAGCTAGTTGCCTGTATGGGGGTCAAAAGGAAGGCCCCATTAGGGCCAGGGGAAGAATTGGGCCCCTACTTCAATCAGAATGGCTTTCATTTAATCTGATTTATAGCTGGCTTTCTGCATCAGATTTCATATTTCTAAAAAAAAGAGTGGAAAAGCCACGATGGTCAAGTTGATGATGGTGTTAGAAGTGGCTAGTTAGCTGTCCTGAGGCCTTGGGATTCTTAATTTGAACCAAGGATCCTTAAGCCCCACTCTGGGCATGAAGTTCAGTATCTCGAGTATTTGTCCCTCAAGGGAGGCCTTGAGAGGTGCCCATGTTTGGGTCTCCACCTTGGCCACTGGCACAGACCAGAATCTGGGCAAGAAGATGCCAGAAGCCTGGACCCTCAGCTACCCCGGCTCCTCTTCTGTCCTTGGTGTGGTGGAGGCACAGCTCTCCTCCCAGCGAGGCCCATTCAAGGCTCCCCCAAACCCCACCATTTCCCCTCCCTGGAATCTTTCTTTAAAATTTAAATTCATTTATTTTTAATTGGAGGATAACGGCTTTACAATATTGTGACGGTTTCTGCCATTTATCAGCTTCTCCCTGGAGTTTTTAAAGGCTCTGTCTTAAATCTCTTCGTGTCCCATTTCTGTCTGTTTAGCATTTTCAGCTGTCTCCCATGTCTCTTAGCCACTTTGGAGTGGGGAGAAAGGTCATTCCATAAATCTAAGGTATTATTACTGTGACGGCAGTGCCCGATCGCTGTGACACCCGCCGGGCTGGGGACGGTAGAGCCAATTAGTCGGAAAACTTACTTTTCAGGCGTGCGCCACTGGAAGCAGGTGTCAGGGGAGACTTTAACGAGGCTCTCGTGACTTGTGTGATATTTCCAGCCTCCTTGTCTACTGTGCAGAGGAAGCCCTCGTCCAACCTCCCCGCCGGGGAATGAGAGAGAGACAGAGAGAGCGAGAGAGAGACATGGGGATGGGGAGCGCGAGAGGCGCCCAGAAGCCCCAGTATCCAGCGTTAACAGCGAACGCCTTTCCGCTTTCGGGCGGGCTTCCTGTTTCCCCTTCCTCTTCCACTCACTGCACGAGTGTTTGCTGAGCGCCGGCTGGGTGCCGGGCCCTGCGGTGGGTGCCGGGAGTCGCTGTGAGCTCTGTGGCCGAGTCCCTGCCATGTGCGCACGGGGCTCCCCGGGCACAGACCGCAAGGGAGGAGCAGAGAAGTGAAGGAGCGGCTCCAGGGCCCATCAGCGGGTGTGAGGACGCACTGGGTGAGGGAGACAGCGGAGGCCGGGCCGCTGGGGCGGACCCTGTACAGCGAGCGTGAGGGCGGCGGTGGGAGGAGCCAGCGCAGTGCGCTTCACGAAGCCTGCTCCCCGCAGAGGGACGTGATGTGTGAAGGCCCGCGGTGGGCAGGGCTGGGTGCTTCTACACCGCGGCGTGGAGGCCGCTGTGACTGAGTGGAGTGAGTGAGAGGCGCGGCGGGCGCAGGCAATGCCAGGCATTTGGGCGTCATTCTCAGCACGATGGATACACCTCTGTGGGTTTAGGCGGGACAGTGATGGGGCCAGATTTGCTTTGTTTACTTTATTGTTTTGGCTGTGTTGTGCGGCACGTGGGATCTTAGTTCCTTGACCAGGGATTGAACATGCTGTCCCTTGCGCTGGAAGCGCAGAGTCTTAACCACTGGACTGTCAGGGAAGTCTCGGGTTTATTTTAGAGCTTGCTTTCTGTAGCTGGCCCAGGGGAGGGGTGAAGAAGACAGCCACACTGCTGCAGCATCTGAGAGTGGAGGCAGGCATGTGACCCCCGCCTGGACGGGAAGCCCCTCCCCAGATGGGCACCAGAGGCCTCTGAACCCTGAGAGCAGAGCAGACCTGGTGGGCTGGCCTGGGGCTCAGGCCCTACCCCGAATCTTCCACACTACATGAGGTCGTGAGATGTTCCGGCCGGGTGGGTGCTCTGCGGGTCTCTGAGGGGCCCAGAGAGACCCTTGGGGGCTTCAGACTGTGTTCTCAGGTGGCCCAGAAAACTGAGGTCCATTTTCCCAAAGCATCAATCCAATGCAATCTAGGTTTACATTTAGATTTAGGTAAATGGTTTGAAGCATTTCCACCCCCCTCCCCCAAAAATTAAGATAAATGTGGCATAGAATAAAAAATGCACACTAATTTTTGAAGATAAAATGAAGTGACTTCACCTTTGTAGTCAGCAGGGCTGACTTGGTGTCCACTTCGCTGTTGGGGGTGCCTTAGGCGGAAAGTTTGAGAAACAGGCCTTAAGGTGCAAAAGAGGAGAAGAGGAGATGGGAGAGAAGGAAAAGGTGGGGAGGAAAGCCTCAGAGAGGGGAAGAATCGAAGAGATAGAAGAGTGAGGGGCTGTGGTATTTACCAGCAACTTCCCAAAGGTGTCTACCCTGTCTCTTTCCCCCAACCTCACGGGGCCTCACCGGGTAGGAAGGACCCAAGGAAAAAGGCTAACCCAATACTTCTGGTACCACACTGGCTGGCTTACTGGAAAGTGCCGTTTCCTCTCTTAACAGAGCCCCAGGGAAGGCTTTCTTCTCTTTTTCACCGGTTTTCTTTAATTGCACGCGATCCACACTCAAGACAGACTTGTAGCTGCTGTTTGTATTGTTCCCTAGGCAGCCCCACAAAGCGAGTCTTTGCTGGGCATGTTATTTACATGGTGGAAAGAACAAGCCATCTCCTCACTAGGGAAGGGCGTGGGGGCTGGGGCGGGGGGTGGGGGGGTACTGTCAGGACTGTGTGCTGGGCTTCACATCTGGACTTGGGGGACCAGGGACCCCCTGCCGGGGTGGGGCCATCTTCCCTGGGGCGTGGCTTGGTCCATCCCAGGCCAGGGCTGCGCTCAGAAGCAGCATGTGCCTTTGGAGGCTTCTGCAGCGATGGTGATAGCGTCAAGCCTCAGAGGGTGGGCAGGGCTGGGGAGCGGGGGGCGCATCCTGGCGGTGGCGGTGGCGAGGTGCGACCTCTGGATTCAGTTATTGTCTCTGGTGTCCGAGGAGGCACTTCCAAACAAGATGTCACTGTCGTGGGACATGCTGCTCAGCTGCGACTTGGTCTTGATGAGAAACTGGGTCCTGCGGAACATCACCCTCTCCTGCTCCTGCTTGAGCTCCAGGTAGGAGCGGGAGAAGGTGTGGAAGATGGAGGTCACGGGGAAGGCCATGAGGAGGATGCCGCTGAGGATGCTGCTGAGAGCCACCACCTGGCCGGGCGTGCTCCGGGGCACCATGTCGCCATAGCCCACGGTCGTCATGGTGATGACGGCCCACCAGTAGCAGGCAGGGATGCTGGTGAACTCAGGGCTCTCGGCCATCTCGTTCTCGATGACGTAGAGGAGCGGGGCGAAGAGCGCGATGGCCACGCAGAGGAAGAGCAGCAGGAGCCCGAACTCACGGGTACAGCGGCGGGCCGTGAGCCCCAGCGTCTGCAGCCCCAGCGAGTGGCGGGCCAGGCGCATGACGTACAGGATGCGCAGCGCACGCAGGACTCGCAGTACCAGCCCCACCTTGTCCAGGTAGCTGTTGCCCGTGCCGGGCTTGCGGCGGCCCGCGGAGGCGCCGTCCACCAGCAGGGTGACGTAGTAGGGCAGGATAGCCACCATGTCGATCAGCGTCAGCGGGCTCCGAAGGAACACGAACTTGTTGGGCGCCTGGATGAGCCGCAGGAGGAACTCGAGGGAGAACCAGCCCACGCACACGGACTCCACGATGAAGATGTTGCGGCACATCTGGGAGCACCGGCCCTGGGAGAGTGAGAAGTGGGGGAGGTCAGCGGTTCCACCGCGAGGAGCACGGGGCTCCGTCCTGGGGGGGCGGTGCTACCTGGGCCAGGGTGGTCTGGGCACTATGCCTGTCCCTGGGTCCCCTCTCTCCAGTTATACCCACTCCCTGGGCAATCCTGTGCAAGCCTGGAGCTTGAAGCATCTTCTCAACACTGACTACCCCTAATCTCTCTGCAGCCCAGACCTCACCCTTGAACTCCAGACTCCAAAGGAGCTGCCTCCTAGGGGGGGTCTGACAGGTGTCTCAAAGTTATCATGTCCCCAAACGAGCTCCTGACTTCTTTTTTCTTAAAATTTATTTTTATTGAGATGTAATTGACATATAACAAACACAAGGCATAGGGCGAGTTGATCTGACACATTTACGTATTGCGATACGAATACCACCAAGGGGCACGCATGCTCAGTTGCTTCTGTCATCTCTGACTCTTTGCAACCCTAATGACTGTAGCCCGCCAGACCCCCCTGTCTGTGGGATTCTCCAGGCAAGAATACTGGAGTGGGTTGCCATGCCCGCCTCCAAAATATGTTTTATAAGTTACTTATTTATCGTTTTTACTGTCTGTCTCAGCTCTGCTCACCTGTCCACCCTGCCCCAGAAGACTGTAGCCCTACAGGACAGGACACTTTGTGTATTGTTCACTCTCAGGCTCCAGTGCCTGGAAAGGCCTGGCACACCAGGATGATCTGTTACCAGGATGGATGGCAGAGCACTGGCCTGTCTTTAGACAGCGTGCCAAGTGAAGGCCAGGCAGGCAAAGCGAAACCAGGGGAGGTGGCCCAGGTTGGGTGGAGGCTCTGGGGAGCCTGGCCATCCTGCCTGGCACCCCCTGAGGGCTGTCCCAGGTGAACTCAGTCTTGAGGCTGCCTCATCCATTTTTTTAAGAGAAGCTGGAAATTTGGAGTTTTACATGAAATCTCCTGGGTTTTAAATGTTGTGACAATTTGATACAAAGAAAGCACTCCACATTTCATTCAGGCACATCTGTGCCTTTGCTGTGCAGGCTGTCAGGTTACTGCTCTGATCTGCAGCATGGGGGACCGTGCCCAGTTTAGACCTCAGCCTCAAAGGGGCTTGGCAGAGAGGAGGGCACACGTGGTTCTACCTGGGCATCTTGTCGGTTCTGGGGCACAGCTGGGTCTATCAGACTTGCCGTACTAGCTCTGTCTCTGGGAATACGTGAGAAGCTGGAGAGATGAGCTGATACTTGGTGAGGCTTTGAGGTCTCAGACTTCTGGACAGGAAGCCCCCTCCTCTGGGAAGCCTTCCTGGAGTACGTCCCTCCAAGTATCCCCAGCACAGTTGATGGGCCTCTCACAAGAGCCCTCTTGGCTTGTGCCCCATACTTATGGTTACGGGGCTGTCACCAAGGCTTGGAGCACCCTGAAACTCTGGTCACCCCGACTGCCCCCTGGAGCCTGAATACAGGAGGCACTCAAACACCTGCTCGGGTGAGACAGTGAACCCCACTGGCCCCCAAATGAAACTGAAGAACGACATTTTTACTGAGTCATGAAAAAGGCTGGGTATCTTCTTTTTTTTTTTTTAAGCAGGTATCAGAAGTTGAATAAAACTGTGGCTTTATTAGTATTTTCCTGGTAAAATCAGCGTTGCGTGTGTTGGGGCCAAGAAGAAATCAGCGCTAAGCACAGGTGCTTCCAGACGGGTCTCGGGTGACAAGCGCTGCTCTTTTTTGGGAGGGGCGTATAGTCCTCATGGTGAGTAATTCCTGAATGTGCAATGCCAGGCGCTGTTCTCATCGCTTCTCGTTCACTGAATCCCCCCAGCGCTATGAGGTGGGCCTGTTCACAACCTCTTCGACATGTCAGGAAACAGAGGCACAGAGAGGCTGAGTGACTTGTCTACAGAAGCACAGCCAGAGTGGACGAGGTGGGATTCAAATTCAGGCCACCTGGCTCTAACCCTGCCTGGTTCATCTACCCCTCATGGATCTCAAAGGTTCACTGTACTGATTGAGTGTTCATTTTACTGGTTGAGTATTTTCTTAACACTGGCTTTTAAAATTCAATGTATTCAAAAAGAAGTGTCAGAAACTCCCTGAGAGTTATAAATGTAACACTATTGCTACTTTCCCCACAATACTTATGTATGGAAAAACCCTCACGTGGTGAGTGGTTTTAATGTTAAATCAGAGGGTTCACATAAAACCCTTAGCACATGAGTGGTACTCAGCCAGTGCTCAATAAATGCTGGCTGGCATGATATTTATGTTTAGTTCATACTGCCATACCTATTTCTCCAGTGCCTACACAATTTGCACCTTCTAAACTTTTCAGTCTGTCTTGAGCCTTGCTTCTGGAACCCCTATGTGTGGGGAAAGGGTCCCAGAGATGGGTCTCATACAGACAGAGGCTGAGCTGAGGGGCTACATGAGGTCCCAGGCTGCCACGTGGGACCCATACTTCCATACTTAGGAACCCAGACTTCAGACTCAGTTAGACCTGGATTTGGGCAAGCTGCTTTCCCTCAGTGTTCTCAGCTGTCAGGTGGTTGTGGGAACACCTCCCATACTCGGATGCTGGAAAATTCGCTGGGGAAATAAGATACAGGCAGAGTGGCAGCCCAGCCTCTGGCTCCCATTAACTGCCGGTAAGTAAGTGGTATCCCTGAGAACTGGGCATGCACCCCATCATGCCCTGGAGTAAACACTTACGGGAACTCCCTTCTTTAACAGAAAGCAATGCTGGCTAATTGAGGTTGCCTGCACACACACACACACATCTATCAATGAACATCATATTCAGGACCCCAAAGAGCTTTCTGGGATCTTTTCATGTAAGGGAATTGGGAAGGCTGACAAAGGACGCAAGTTGGTGAAATAAATTTTGGTGGTGCACGTCACGTGCTCAGCTTGGAGCCAGGCACATCAAACATCGCCTCATCCTTCCATCCATCCATCCGTTCATTCAACAGAGTGGCTGAGTGCCTCTCCCATGCTGGACATTGTTGCGGTGGGCAGGGGGCACAGCGCAGACCTGAACAGGCTGTGGAGCTCAGGTCTGCATGTGGAGGAGGCCGACACACACGGAGACACATTTGTAAACACACGTAAACACAACGACGGACTGGGATGCTACTGAGCCAGTGCGGTCAGGGAAGGCTTCCTGGAGGAGGCGACAGGGCAGGCAGAGAGTGGTCCCTGCAGCAGCAGCCCCGTCCTCCCCCGGGGCAGGGGCGGGGCCCTTACCTGCTCCTCCTCCTCCCTCAGGCTGGGCAGCGTGCTGATGGAGAGGTTGACAGCTGTGACCGTGACAAAGAGCACCGACAGGAAGGCGAACACCTTGCCGGGCAGCCCCGAGTGCGGCCTTTCCACCATGTCGCGCAGCCGCCGCATGCAGCGGCCCAGGCGGCCCTCTTCCTCCGCGGGGCCCTCGCTGTCGGGGTCTTCGCTGTCCAGCGCGTCTTCCTCGTCCTCCCGCTCCACCGTCTCGGCGAACTCCTGGATCTTCTGCAGGTAGCGGCGCTTGCAGCAGCCGTCCAGGTGGTCCTCGGCGATGCCCCAGTAGAGCAGCTCCTCCTGGAAGGACAGGGCGCACATCTCCCGCAGCAGCCGCAGCTTGCCCGCCCGCAGGAAGGTCAGGATGGTGCCGAAGGCGCCCGGGTTGCGGTCGAAGAAGAACTCGTTGCAGGTGACGTCATAGTCGTCGCACACGTTGAGGATGTCGTCGAAGTTGGTGCAGGCCTTGAGCTGGCCCAGCCGCGTCAGCGGGAACTCCTCCAGCGTGGTCCAGGGCAGCGAGTACTTGATGCCGCCCACGTTGATGATGATCTGCCGCCTGCGGTCCTCGGGCTGGCCGCCTTGGCGGGGCTCGTCCTGCGGCCGCAGCCGCTGGGCCCGGCGGTAGAAGACGCCTTTGAGTGACTGGCTTTGGGGGAAGAAGGCTGGATGGAAGGAGGCATCCGACGTGCAGCTCAGAGCGCTGTAGTCGTAATCAGAATTGTCTCCCGGTAGGAGGGTCATTTTGAGCTTTCACATCCCTCTCTGGCCTGGGGTGGAGGGGAGAAGGGAGGAAAGAGCCTCAGTGACTCCCGAGTCTCTGGGGACAATGTGGATCCTGCAGCTAATTGCTGATATGGACCGCATTGTGTTTCCCCAGATTCACAGAGGGAAGCCCTAACCTCCAAGTGGATGGTGTTAAGAGGTGAGGTCTTTGGGAGGTCATCAGGTGTGGATGAGGTCAGGAGGGTGGAGCCCCCAGGGTGAGATTAGTGCCCTGATAAGGAGAGGAAGAGACAGCAGGGTCTCCTTTCTCTCCACCAAGTCAGGGCCTGGTAAGAAGGCAGCCAACCTGCAAGTTAGGAAGACAGCCCTCGTCAGAACCTGACCTGATCTCAGACTCCCAGCCCCCCAGATGGAGAGCAACCAACGTCTGTTATTTAAGCCTCCTGGTCTAGATACTCTGTTACAGCAGCTTGAGGGAAGATACTCAAGAGTCAGAAGAGCCACTCTATTGTTCAGCATCTCCTAAACTTTACCATTCCTCCATATCCACATTTTTTACACCATAAAAATGCACTGAGTACTACTGTAAGCCAGGAGTGGCTTCAAGCACTGGGAGTTTGCAGCCATGCATATAATCAGCTGTGGCCCCCAGCCCCACAGAGCTGACAGCCTACATCGGTACTGTTATTTACTTAACGTTTTAAGTTTGTCCAACTTTGGGGGATATTTATTTAGCTTGGAAAAGTAGTTTAGTGTGGACCAGAGGTTCTCAACCAGGCCTGATTTTGTCACCGGGGGACAGACGGCAATGTCTGGAGGCATTTTTGATTGTCATGACTAGGGGATGCTACTGGCATCGAGCAAGGATGCTGCTAAAAGTCCTATGGTCAGATCCCACAACAGAATTATCCTGCCCCCCATGTCCATAGTGTGAGGAGGGGCTCTGCTGTGGTGGTTATGAGCGTAGATTTTGCTGTTGAATGTCCTCATCTGCAAAATGGGTATAACCATACGATCTACTTTATAGGATTACTGAGAAGATTCAGGGAATTACATACCCAAGACCACTGAACACAGTATGTGGGACATGGTAGGTACTCAATACTTCCTGTCTACTATTTTTTTTATTACTTTATTATTCTGTTTTATTTTATTTTTTGGCTGCACCATGTGGCTTCTGGGATCTCAGTTTCCTGACTAGGGATCAAACCCGGGCCATGGCAATGAAAGCATGGAATCCTAACCACTATGCAACCAGGGAACTCCCACTGTTTACTGCTATTACAAGTATTAAAGGGACCGCCTGTATTTGTTCCATGCGTGGAAAACATATCACTTGCCATAAATCAGAGGCAATGTCAAAAAAATGCACAACTGTCACAACAGTGACATGTTTTGCTCGTGTGTCAGCAAACGTCATCTTGAGGACCCAGGACTGAATTGGACAGGCTTGCTCACTCCTCCAGGAAGCCCTCCTTGGCTCTTCCAGCTAAATCAAGTGTCATCCCTACCCACCCCCATTTATTGTCACCACACTTGCCACCTGTTTTAGAAGGATCTGTGTGCAAGCCTGGTTCCTTCAGTAGACTGCTTGCTCTCTGGGGGAAGAACGTGCTCTACTCATTTCTGAACCTCTGTATTCAGCAACATAAACGCTCCAAGAAATGCTCAACAAATAAGTACATTTCCTGTTGGTGAGGCCAATCCGATGAGGGCGAGGGCACTTCCAGGAAAGTGAGGTCAAAATCTCAGCTTACACAGACTTCTTCCTTCCCCGTCTTCAAAGCTAAGGGTTTGTGCCATTAGAATCAGATTGCTTATGCAGTCATAGCTCATGGGCTGCATTTGGTTTACAAATATTTTGCCTGGCTTGGAGAAGATTTTGAAAAATGGAGACATTTCATTTAAAAATTCATATATGTTTTTTGGGGGAAATCAGATTATCTGGCAACCTTCGCTTCAAATTCCAGCTGAGAAACGCCTGTCCCTCCGTAGGCAGGGCAGGTCTGCTACAATCCACTGTCGTCCCCACCCCTCCTTATTGTCTTCCTGACGCCCACTTTACTTCCCTTATGTGTGTTTCCTTCCTGGTCACTGTAGGCGCTTGAGTTTGACATCCCTAGATGACAGCAATAGAGCTCTCCAGAATTACGCTGATCTGGGGAAAAGTAGTGTAGTACGAGTCTACAATACTTGGATGTTATGGTTTTTCTTTTTACTCGGACTGCACCAGGTCTTATTTGCGGCATGGGGGATCTAGTTCCCCGACCAGGGATGGAACCTGGGCTGCCCACATTGAGAGTGCAGGGTCTTGACCACTGGATTGCCAGGGAAGTTCCAATACTTCGCTTTTAAGATTCACCCTCACTCCCCCGCCACCCCAGCTCCGTCACCCATGGGTGCAGTGGTGCCAGCCAAGCCTGTCAACTCCAAATGGAGATCAGCCAGCCAAGCCTGTCAACTCCAAATGGAGATCAGCCAGCCAAGCCTGTCAACTCCAAATGGAGATCCACTTCTGACGCCCGAGTGTCCATCCATGCTACCGGCATGTTCAGCGGAAACACACGCGGCTGCACACATATACACACAGCCCCGCGTGGGTGTGAAGCAGTGTGTCACAGGAGCCACGGAGGTTTCCACATCTGAGAGGGGCACCTTCCTAACAAAAATTCTTTCACAAACGCAAATCATCACTCCACTCATTTATCTCTGGGGCAAACTATCGTTTCTCAGCTCAAGTTTTGGAAAACTAGGGTACACCTGTGTTTGAAAAAACATGATCTGACTTTAAAGCGTTAAGAGTGTTTTTAACTTCACCTAAAATTGGAACTCATCTCCTTAGGCAGAGCCTGCCAGAATCCCTTGGAGGAGGAAGATGGCTTTTAGTGCCACAGCTTTTCAGCTATGCTGCTTCATCTTTGCCACTAAAGACAAGAGGGAAAACGACATTCCGTTTGGCAAGAATAGTGATGGAGGCACGGGAGCCTTCCTCTCATCCTGCAAACCCTGGAGAGCGCTTGTGAAACCCCACGTCTGTAATCACCTCTTTTCTTGCAGAATTTTTTTTTCAACCCTCCTCGCTTTCCCTCCAGCTGAAAGCTCCCCCAATTAGCAATTCCTTACTTTTTGTCTCGTGATCTGTATCAGCCGTGAGTCAAAGCCTCAGCCTCCTGCATGGAAAGTTGTCCTGTCTCAGAGACAAGTATGAAGAGGAGAGAAAAAGTTGCTTTGTGCAGGCTGCTTGTACACGGAGGGCCAGAGGACCCTGGGGAGGCTCAGATGCTGAATTTGCTCAAGAAGGGAGGGGCACGCTTGCCCTGAGCCTTTGGTCTTAGGGTTGTCCAGCCTGATGGGGGTGCGGGTAACAGTTCTGCCTGCTAGAATCTCTGGTAAGGTTCATAGAACAAACAGGCGCCAAAGTCCTGCTTCTGGAATATAAAGCTACTTTTCACTCAGTCTGCTATTACCCTCACGAAAAAGCTGAGTTTTAAAAATTTCGGTGTTAGGTCTGTGAGTTCTAGAGCATGGTGGGATCTAGTGATTCTGCCTCTTAGGGTCTATATGTCTACTTAGGAAGAGGAAGCTGTTTGAGAAAGGGGCTCCAATGGTGGGAATGAGAAGGAGGAGTCCTGAGGGAGCTCTCATTCATTCATTCATCCAACATTACCACGTGTGGGACGGGGCCAGGCCTGGAGGCACAGCGGAGGACCAGAGAGACCCAGTGCTGTCCTCATAGAGGAGACGTTCTAGTGGGGGACACAGCCTCTAAGTAAATACACAGATCATTGCAGGCCGTGATGAGTGTTGTGATGGAAACAACTAGGTGGCCAATGGGAAATGACTGGGGTGGGGGGTGGGGGGTCAACGCTAGCTGGAGGGACCCAGGAGGGCTTCTCAGGGGAGGGGACGCTGGGGCAGAGCCAGCCCTGGGAGGACCTGGGGAGCAGTGTCTCGGGTGGAGTTAGAAGAGCTTGCTCCTGACCTGGGAATGGGGCTGGATGGTCAGACACCGAAGTAAAGGCCAAGTGACCAGGCAGAGTGGGCGAGGGGAGGTGGGAGAAGACGAGCGTGTGGGGCCAGCAGGTGACAGAAGGGCTGGGTTTGTTCTTCGTGGGCCGGGCATCCTCTGGAGAAGTCCTAGGCTGGGCTGGGGAGACCACCTCTGTCTCTGGAAAGAGACCACCGAGGTTTGGACCAGTGGAGGGGTCTGGAGAATCGGAAGGATTTGGGGTGGGCTTTGGAGAGAGAGAGCTGAGGGGACTCATGCTGTGGGACGGGAGTGCGGTGAGGGGGAAGGACAGGACGAAGGGAGATCCCAGGGGTGCCATTCACCCAGGTGGCCGATAGGTGGCGCTAGGAGGCCCAAGTTAGAGGCAGCCTTCCGGGCTACAGGATGATGGAAGGAGAAATTGTGGGCCAATCAGAGACAGAGAGGTCAGGGATGGGGCCTCCCACATGGGTGATGGGTGGTATCAGAGCACCAGGGCCGACCTGATGATCATTGGGGAGGGGGAGGGGGAGCTCTGACCTGGCTGGGCTGGACGGGATGGGAGGGCCCGGCGAGCAGGGACATAGCAAAGCCCAGGGACATGGCAAAGCCCGGGGGCTGGTATTCCCTGGGCTCAGCGCCCAGCACCCACCCCCTTGCTGACGCTGCACATCGCCCCAGCCCTGAGTGTGGGTGCAGGTAGACACTCCTCCGCCCCTACCCAGCCCTGGCCAAAAGATGTCTGTATCCTTTTTCTGATTCCTGGAAGCAGTGACTATGTTAGCTTCTCTGGCAAGCAGGAATCAAGGTTACAGATGGAAATGAGGTTGCTAACCAGCTTCCTTTGAGGTGGGAAGATTTTCCTGGACTCTCTGGGGGCCCCATGCAACCACCAGAGTCCTTAAAAGATGGAAGAGAAAGGCAGGAGGGTGCATCAGAGTGATGAAACGCTGAGAAAGACCTGACTGGCCAGTGCTGGCTTTGACGATGGAAGGGGCCACGAGCCAAGGAAAGCGGGCAGCGTCTAGAAGCTGAGACAGACGGAGAACACTCTCCTCTGGGCTCTCCAGGAAGGAACGCAGCCTTTCCATGCCTTTATTTTAGCCCTGCAACACCCATTGCAGACCTCTGTTCTCCAGAATGTGAGGCAGTAAGTTTGTTTTGTTTTAATCCACTCAGCTTGTGGTGATGTGTCACAGTAACAATTGGAAACAAATACAGCCAGTGTTGAGAAAAAGCCGGTTAGACTCCAGCTTGGGAGTTGGGGGGTGGGGGGCAATTTGCTGACGACCTCAAGCTGGGGAAGCAGAAGAGCCTGCTAGCTCTGAAGTCAGGAGACCTGGGTTCAAGGTCTCGGGTGACTTTAAACAAGTCATGTTCTGCCTCTGAGATACAGTTTCCTTATCTGTAAAATGGGGATATTTGTTGCTCTGACCTCCTGGAGTTATGGTCAGGACTAAAGCAGAGGACACAGATAACACAGGTGCTTGGCCCAACGCCTGACCTGCAGGGGATCCTCAATGGGCCTGCTGTATTATTACTAGCTATGAGGGGGATCTGTCATTCTCCCGTCTTCCAGCCAAGGATGACTCCTTTCTTGACCTGATTAGGCAGGACTGGACCCCAGCATTGTCTGACCCCCCAGAGCCCACTGTGGGAGGGAATGCACTCATATGGCCTCTGGGAAAGCCTGAGGGGTATCGAGGGGAATGAAGGACGCTGGCGTCTGATGACCTGGGAATCCCACTCTTGGGTATATCCCTCAGACTTGGATCCACAGGGCTTATGACAGACATTGTCTGTAATATATTTGCACTCCAACTCTTGACTCAGGATCCGCTTCTGGGGACTCAGATGCAAGCAAGGAACAAGGCACAAGAATATATCTCGTGTTGCTTTGGCACTAGGAGGTCTCCCCGTGTCCCTCCCGGCGGTAGGGGAGATGAACAAGTGATGCAGATGGCAAAAGCCTGTAGATTCCGCAGGAACTGGAAGCAATGGATTAGATGCGGGTTTAGCAACACATTTAGATCTTAAAACATGGTCCCAAGTGGAAAAAAAAACAACAGAAGTTTATAGCACTTTGCTGTTTATGTAAATGGGCACACACACAACATTACATGTCTTACAAAGACTCGAGCACATGCAAGGATCTCTGTCAACCACAGGGAGGGTGCCTGGGAGGGCAGGGGGAGGGAATAAGCTTGGGGATTGGAACGAAGGGAACAGTGACTAAGACAGCCTGGTGATGCAGAGCGATATGAATTAAAGAGTGTGGTTAGCACCACCCTGGGTTTTCATCCAGGTTAGAGAAAAAGACGAGCACAAAAACTGTCACACCACTGGGTTTAGCATCTTCCTGGACTCAGCTGAGATACAGACCCCCAGGGCCCTCCCAAGACCCTCTCATCAGAATCCTTAAGGGGGGCCAGGAACCGTTATTTCTGAAGGCTCCCTGAGAGCCTGCTGATGTTTGCGAGAGGAAAGGCAGGGGCCAGGAAAGCTGGCAGGCTTTCCAAGTGCTCTGGGCTTCGGCTGCGAGCCCTCTGCCTGACTTCCCAGTCTCCCTGGGGTTCTGGAAGGCTCTGTGGGTCCTGCGCGAGGGGAGCCTCACTGGAAAAGTGGAGACCCTCTGGTTCATGAGAAAATCTGTCCGCTCTGGGGCTGCCTTGGTCGAACGCCCATTCGTGAGCCCACAGCTCCGCGGATTCTCCCCAGGCAGCTTCTCTTCCTCCTGGGAGAAAGATGACGTTCAGAAGCTGTGACAGAGGGCTGAGTATACATTTCCAAAGAGAGATGATCACTGAAGCCAGAAGGAGTTCTGAAGGGCAGCACCCCCACCTGGAGGCTGCTCTGTGGCCAGTGTGTGACTGGGGGTGGGGTGCAGGACCCGGGGGCGGGGGTAGGACTCCGGAGCGGGGAGCAGGGCGGAAAGAAGGTCTCTGACAGGGTGGGAGGAAGGTCTCCGTCAGGCTTGTCTGGCTGTTGCTGCTGCTTCTGCTGTTAACCTTTAGGCCTGATACAGCCATCTATACCCACCAAGTCACCGGCCCTCTTCCGGGCCCGTTTCCCCATACAGCAGGGACAAGCATGTTGACCTCACCAGGCTGGTGAATGGAGGTTTCACACCCATTTTACAGATGAGGAAACTGAGGCTTTGAACGGTGAAAACTCGTGACTCTGGTGGCAAGTGATGAAGCCAGGGTCCAATTAGGTCTGTGGGACTCTGAGCAAACCTCTTTGCATTCTACTGTCTCCCTGCATCGCTGGTTCCTGGTGGCGGAAGGGTGTCCAGTACCTCACCTCTATTTTCTAGGCACAAGCTTTTGAAGAGTCTTTGGGGATGGGGAGAAGCAGGCAATTGCCCATAGCTGGGGAAACATCCTTGGTCCTACCAGATATTTGCACAAGAGCAGAGTAAGGAATCAACAAAACTGGTTTCATCGAGTTCTGGGTTGCCATTTCAGTCTCTGGGCAGAACTCTCCTGTGGGGTAGCAGGCACCAAGCAGGGCTGAGCCTGTGGCCTCTGGACCATGATGCCTGGCCCACCGTTCACCAGCTGTGCAGCCTTCTGCAAATACCTTCACCTCTCGGTGCCTGGCTCCTTAGCTGTAAACTGGGGTGTCGTCCACTCGCCTGCTAAGTGCTTGGAGCCATGCCTGGTGCGTTAGAAGGGCCCCCTGTTTGCTAGAATGGCTTCTGGGCAGCATGCCTGGCACCTCACCTGCCTGCTCCCCTTCCCCACCCCGGCATTTCTTTCCTCAGAGGAGCAGTGTGAAGACAACATCGCCTTCCAGAGGGCGGGACCCCAGTGCCCGCTCTCCTCACCTGGCTGAAGCCAAGTGCCTCGCTCTGTGGGCCTCCGATTCCCCATCAGCCAACAGAAACTGGCCGCACAGGCCTGCGGTCGGCAGAAGGGTGGCTTCCCGAAGAGGCCCACGTCCCAGGCCCTGGATGGAACCTGGGAGTGTAACCTTACGTGGTGAAAGGCAGGGTGTTACTGCGATTAAACTGAGGAGCTGGAGATGGGGACACGGCCCGGGATCGACCGGTGGGCCCAGCGTCGCCATAAGAGTCCCTATCACAGGGAGGCAAGTCCACGGGGTCGAAGAGGGTCAGGCGTGACTGAGCAGCTGCCACTCAAGGGGATCAGAGTCGGAGATGAAAGAGACGTGATGGCAGACGCTGAGGCCGGAATGTGGTAAAGCCAGGAGCCAAGGACGCAGGGAGCCCCCAGAAGCTAGGAAAGGCAAAGGGAGGGCCTCTCCCTGCAGGAACACGGCCTTGCTGCCCGCTTGGTGTCAGCCCACTGAGGTCCATCTGGACTTTTGATCCCCCCAAACCGTAAGATACCAAGTTTGTGCTGCTTTAAGCCGCTACACTGTTAGGAGCATGTGGCAGGAAGAAACAAACCAACACAGTGCAACTTTCTTTAAAAAAACAAAAAAGCATTTTTTCCCTGAGCTCCTCAGGCTTTGGTTTCTGTCTCTCCTCCCCACACTTGCCAACCCGTGTCATTCCTTAATCCCGAGCGGGTTTTGAGGGGACTCCAGCGGTCTCTCCCTGCAGTCCTTCCCCTGCCGGGGGAGTTTCATCTGTCATGGTCAGGGTTCCTGGCTGGGCTGACTCAGAGGCGGATCATGCTGCATTAATCCTCAATTAGACCGTTAATCAAAACGGATCCAGCCGTTAGGCTGGCCCAGGCCCTGGCACACTGGATCCCTGTGAAATGCTGTGCCTGCGTAGGAAATTCATCTTCCCTGATGCTCTCCTGTCCATGCTCATTACAGTCCAAGTGGGCTGGCCCCCACCCCTGCTTCCAGTGAGCAGGGGCCTCAGTCACTGGGGTTGGGGGATACTTGCTGGGAGCTGGGCTCTCTCCTCCATCCCACCTGCCCCCTAAGAGGGAACATCCAGAGACCCCCATCCCCCACCCCCAGACAGAGGCAGCCTCTGGAAAAATGTTCCTCTGGCAAAATAAAAACACACACACACTTGCCTTCTACCAGGAGCTTTGGGGCAGGAGCCAGGGGGTCCTTCTCTGTTTGACCCCCGGCGGCCTCTTGATTCGGGAACACAGGGGTAAGTGGAGGCACAGGCTCGGGGAGCAGCGGGGCGGGGACACCTATTTAAGTAATCCTTCGCTTCTCGTTCCCTAAGTGTTGAGGCCATGTGTCTGCGGTCAGCTGCGGTGGGACGGAGCAGGGAAGGAGAGGCGGTGTGCCCCGTGAGGCGGTCATTTGGCTCCTACCTGGACCACCATGACTCCTGAGTGGATTCTGTCAGTCAGATACTGTCTGCTAGGGAACAAAAACGGCCAGGAGGGACTAGAGCTGGCAGCCAGACTTCCTTGCCTCCCCCTTTGTATCAACTCTCTTTTAGATTGGCTTTTCCAGCCGCCATTTTCCAACCATGGGGCTCCATCTTTGGGTTTAGTGAGCCAACCAAGGGTGGATTTCCAGACCCTCTATCTCCGGCCACCGGAAACGTTGACTCTGCCTCACATATTCGGAAAGGGGACGTGGAGAAAAGACGGCCAGGTCAAGACGCCTAAGAGTGCCCCGGGGGTTGACTCCTCAGACCTGGTTGGAGTCTCTCAGGCCTGCATCCAGGCCACATCTCTGGGCCCTTCTGTTCTCTGGGGCATCGTCCTCACCCTCGCCACAGCCCAGCTGTGTGGGGTGCAGGGGGTTCAAAGTGGCGGTGGGATGGGAGCCTGACTCCCAGATCTGCCCCCCTCAGACTCCAGGGCTTCCCTCGCCTGGCCCTCAAGGCTTGGGACGCAGATCAAGGCTGTACCCTCACAGCCCCTGTGGGTTTGAGTGTGTCCATGACAGACATCTTTCCACTGGAATGGGCTCTTAGGGAATGACAGATGAAGGCAGTCCCCAGGAGCCATCATCACCTGCCTTTCAGATGCGCCTTCCCTCCCTTCCTGCTTGGTGGGTGCCTCTGCAGAGCTCCGGATCGGAGGACACAGGGTCAAGCTCATCTGAGAAGTCCACCCAAGAAAGCCGGCGCATGCCCTGGCTCCGGCCCTGGGGCTGGGTCGCCAGCAGTGCCAAACCTGCCTTGGAAACGTGAGCGGGTGAGGCTCCCCGGAGCGACTCTGACTGTGCTGTCATGCGTGTGGGTATCAAACACGCCCTAGTGAATAAACCTCGGCTCAGATTCTCGGAGTCAGGAGAAGCCACCCTCCTCAACACACGCGATGAATCAGAGCGGTTCCGGCTCCCTTCTTTCACCTCCCCTGCGTTTATCTTGAGGGGTCAGCAAAGGGGGTCTCTGCAACTGCCTCGTTCACCCTGCTGACTCTGATGCCTGGCACCCTGGATGTGCTTATGGACAGCAAGTGCTTCAGGAGACGCCTGCTGAATGGACAACTTCTGTAGTACACCCCGTTGGTGGGAGCCTGCCTTCATCAGTATGGTTAGATGGGCTTCTCTCAATCCTCCTCCCCATTAAAACCCTCCCCCTAAGGAGCTTTCTAAATGCCTTTTCTTCCTATCCAACAACCTATTCCAGCCTCCCTCCTCCCCCTGAGAATGAATGCAGTAGATGAACCAAGGAAAGGCCATTCTGCAAGCTGTCCAGTGACCTGCTTGTACACAGGGGGGTGAGGGGTGTTCTCTCCAAGCTGCAAGCCAGCTCCATCCTCTCCTGCCCCACATCCCATCCCTCTCCTGCCTGGCTCTCTCCCCAGCACAGCGCCTCAATAACTGTTAGTGAAATAACGAACCCCTGAGATTTGGCAAGGGAGATGCACATAGTAGGCGCTCAACCCGTCTCCCAACCAACCCGTGAATGAATGAAGGAGCTTCCCTCCTTTCTCTCCTCACCCAAAGATTCCATTCAGGCTGAGCCCCTTCTGGGTAGGGAGCGCCCCCCGAGGGTGAGGAGGCCACCTTCCCCTCCAAGGAAGAGTTGTCTCAAGAGTCCCCAGCGCCTAGCACACAGTGGGCTCTCAATAAAAGCTCGTGGCCCTGATGAACAACTCAATAAAGCCCGCTGACCGAGGCCCCACTGTACCTAAGGACGGAGTGAATGAGCGGGTGACAGACGGACCCCCCCCACCCCCCTCCATCAACCTCTCCCCAACACCCCCTCCTCCGCGGATCCTCCTGCGAGACGGCGAGAAACCCCGGCCACAGCTGGGGTGCGGCCCCCGCCCTGTCATTTCGCGCGCCGGGGGACCCCAGGGAAGCGCAGAAGCCGGACCCGCAGGGTGACCGCCGCGCGCAGCTGCTCCCGGGTCCCCTGTCGCCCCATACCGCCCCCCTCGGCGTCCTTCCGGGTCCCCGTAGGGGCCACAGCTACGTGCGGCTCCCCCCGCCCGGGCCCGAGTCCGCCCGCCCGGCGGCGCCCGGCGGGGCTGCAGCGCGCCAGGGTCCCACCTCAAGTTCTCGGCAAGGCGTCCCCGCCGCGGAGTTGGCCGGGCCGCGGCTCGCGTCCCCCGGCGGCCGGCGGGTCCCGGCGAGGACGCGACCAGGGGCTGGAAGCCGCCCGCGCCGCCTCCCGGAGCGGCCGGCCAACTTCGGCCCCCGGGCCCCGCTCGGCTCCAGCACCCGGATCGAGGGCCGCCCGCCTGTGCCTCCCGGTCCCCGCCGGGCTCCGAGTGCGCCGGGAGCGCCGCGCGGCCGCCGCCGAGGGAGGGAGGGAGCGGGGCGGGAGGCGGGCCGGAGGGAGGGGCGGGGCGCGGGGCGGGGAGCGCGGGCGGCGGCGGGGAGCGCTGGGGGCACGCGGCGCCCGCCCGGGGTGTCCGGGCGGCCCAGCGCCGGGCCTCCGCCCTCGGGCGCAGCGCGCAGCGCCGGGCTCCCTCCGAGCCTCCGCCCGGGCCGCCCGCGCCGAGCGCCCGGCCGCCGCCCTCTCCGCCTTTCCCCGCGTCCCCCGCCAGCCCGCCCTCGGGATCCCAGCGCTCCGCTGCGCTCGGGCTGCAGGTGCCCCGCGGCGCGCCGGCCTGCTGGGGTCACGTGCTTCCCGGGCCCCGCAGGTCGCGGACCCCTCGCGCGCTGCCCGGGGCTCCAACGTGCCACGTGAAGCGCTCCCGCTCCGCTGCCCCGGGGCGCACGCCGCGCGGGCCGGGTCATGTGTCTTTCCCGGGAGGTCCCGGTGAGCCGCCGCCCCTGGGCGCCTCGTGCCGCCGCGGGGCAGGGACCGCAGGCGCCCGGCGGCGTCAACTTCCTAGGACGGCACGTGCCATGCCAGGTGCCTTTCCCTCCAAGTCCCAGAGTCCGCGAGGCCCAGCTGCCCGCACCCCCGGCCGACGCGGGGCACTCGGACTGGGCCCTGGGGTCCTGAGCCGCCTGAGAGCGACGCCTCGCCTCGGAATGGGTAGGAGTCGCGCTTTTGCCCAGGGGGGTTGGGTTGGAGGGTTCTGCCAGAGGGGGTGCGCCTCCGCGCAGCCGGCGTTTCAGGGTCGCTGGCCTCGCAAGAGCGCCCCTGTCGCCCCCTGCCTCTTTTCCTTCCAGTCTCTAAGCCCTTTTCCACCATCAGAGAACCAAGCAAGGTCGTGAAGAACCTGCCCTGGGCACAGCCTGTGGCCTCCTCCTCCTCAAGGATGGGGAGCGCCCCCTCTTTCTGGGAATGGGGTTTGTTTTTGCTGTTGAGTCGCTCAGTCTGTCTGACTCTTTGCGACCCCATGGACTAGCCTGCCAAGCTCCTCTGTCCATGGGATTCTCCAAGCAAGAGTACTGGAGTGGGTTGCCATTTCCTTCTCCAGGGGATCTTCCCGACCTAGGGATCGAACATGCGTCTCCTGCATTGGCAGGCGGACTCTACCACTGAGCTACCAGGGAAGCCTGGGAATAGGGTTAGAGTGTCTTTTATTAGGCAGACGGTTGCTCGCTGATGCTGTTGAGGTGACCATGATAAGAAATTGCCCCCAAGAAGTCATGTTCTTCTGGGAGAGAGGCAGGACTAGGAAGGCCACGGGGAGGCGCAGGATTGGAGGCTCAGAAAAAGGCAGGGAGGAAGCCAGAGCAGGCTGGTTGGGGTACAGAGTAAGGGGAGAGACTGCTTCAGCTCGACCTCAGGGGAGGTGACATGGAAGCCTGGACAAGGAGAAGGAGCCCGTCTTCGGAAGATCTGGTAAGAGGGCTTTCCCCGTAGATGGAATGGTGAAGGTCTCGGCCCTGAAGTTGGAGTGAGGAGATGTGTTTGAGGAACAGCAGGGACATCAGAGAGGGGGTTGGGGGATGTAGGAAAGGAAATCCACCTGACTTTGGGGGCTCTAGTGCTCCGGTGGTCCCGAGAACGCACTGTGAGAAGCAGCTTTATGTGGTGGGTCACGCCCTGCCTTCCTCTCACTTCTGAAAATTGGCATTTATATCTTTTTTCCTCGCTCATCATCTGTCTCCATCGAGAGCTAGACCCCATGCTCCATCAGGGTCAGGATTATGTGCTGTCCCCCTAGTATCTCCCACACTGTCTGGCACAAATAGACCAGGCTTCTGAAATCGTCGGTGGAAGGATGCTGAAGGACCATTCTATAGGACAGAGTTGATCATCTCAGTGAGGCCCAGGACTTGCTGATGACCACAGGGCAAAGGTGGGAGAGCAGGAGTTCTCAAATGTATTGTGCATCCGAATCCGCTTGTTCAAATCCAGATGGTTGACCCTACCCCCTGAGTTTCTGTCTCCGTGGGTTTGCGGTGGGGCCCTTCAAATGAGTTCCCTGCTGCTGCTGCCTGACGGCACGATTGCTGGTGGTCTGGGGGGATCACATCAGAGAGCCTCTGATGTTGTAGATTTGAAACGCAGCCCAGCTGAGTCTGACTTCAAAGTTCTTGTGAGCTACCAGATCCCCTGGGCCTTGCTTCTGATTGGGTAGGATCAGCTGGACCTTAGGAGCATCTGTGTGGAGGGGCTGTGCCCGGGGGCTGGGCCTATCAGAACCCCGTGTGCTGAGTCCAGTACTGGGGTGACCTGTGGACAGAGCCCCTGAAATGGTGGTGGAGACCTCAGTAAGCCCGGATCCTCCCTCCCAGCCCCCATCCACCCTATAGGCTCAGGCTTGCTTGCGGGGCCCAGGAGCTAAATTACTGCCTGATCTTATCCCTGACTCGTGGCAAACTATGCCCAGTAAAATTCTTTTAAATCCTTTTAAGGAATTCCCTCGGCGGTCCCACCTCCCTTTGGAGCCTTCCAGATTTTCAGCTCTTCTTTTCATATCTCCATGTCCCACCCCGAGAAGCATTCCTTCCCAAGCTGTTGTGTGGAAATGGATGTTGATGATGCTTGGAGAGTTTCTGGGAAAGATGGGAACGGTCCGTGTTTGCTGAACACCCGCTAAGTGCCAGGCAGGTTGCCGGGGCATTTGTGGATGTCAGCGGCACGTGTCGGGCCTGGTGGTGGGCTCTGGCTCCCAGACCTGTTTTATTTGACCCTGCTGGGTTAACATTTTCTTCAATGTTAAATTTCTTAAATTTCCAACTAATCTGAATTAGTTGGCCAACTTTTAAAAATCAGAAGATTTCACATTTTTTTTCTTTAGGAACACAGGGAGATCTGGCTGGCATCCCCCTTGTGCGTGGTGTGCTGGTACTGGGTTGTGCCCACCCCTTTGCCTGTGGTTTGCCCCTCAGCCACAGTCACGTCCTCTAAGTTGGACCCCCCGGCAGCATGAGTTGCTGTGTCTCATCTTGGTATATCGTCTGGGGCCTCACAATAAATGGCAAAGCCGGATCTGAATCCAAGCCTGCTGCTGCTGCTGCTAAGTTGCTTCAGTCGTGTCCGACTCTGTGCGACCCCATAGATGGCAGCCCACCAGGCTCCACCATCCCTGGGATTCTCCAGGCAAGAACACTGGAGTGGGTTGCCATTTCCTTCTCCAATGCATGAAAGTGAAAAGTGAAAGTGAAGTCGCTCAGTCGTGCCGGACCCTCAGCGACCCCATGGACTGCGGCCTTCCGGGCTCCTCCGTCCATGGGATTTTCCAGGCAAGAGTACTGGAGTGGGGTGCCATTGCCTTCTCCGAGGAATCCAAGCCTGGCTGACCTAAAAGCCCAAGTCTGTCTCTGAAAGACAAGCTGCTCTTAGAATCGGGGGCAGGAGGAAGACGTGTTGTCTCTGGCCCCAAGGAAATACCGTAAAAGGGAGTTACTGTCAGCAGTTTAAGGACATGCTTTCCCTCCCATTCATAACCCACTGTCAGTAAGTCATAAAGTTCTGGGTTGTTTTTCCATGGCAAGAAGAGTTGTCCAGAGCTGGCCAAACTTTTTAATCCATCTTGCCCCTTGAGATGAAAAGGCAAAGATTTGCAAGACAACTGGTTGGAGTTAGGAAGGGGATGTCAGGGAGGGGTCTGGGGGTGCCATTTGCTCCATGAGCTCTCCTGGCGGGTCTTGCTGAGTGTCCCTGGAGCACGGCTTGTTGCAGGAAAAATGCAGCCCTGCGAGTTGGGGTGGGGATGGGAGTTGGGGTGGCATTCATCTGCCACCTCTCCTGGCACTCTGCTGCTTTCCTGCCCTCTTCCTAGAGTGATCTTTCCATAGATTTCCACACAATTTTTTCTGTGTCTTGGGCAATTGTCACCTCAGGACTCCTGTTTGGGCCAAGATCAGGGTGGAGGTTTGTGATGCCAAGAACTGACTCATTGGAAAGGACCCTGATGCTGGGAAAGATTGAAGGCAAAAGGAGAAGAGGGTGGCAGAGGATGAGATGGTTGGATGGCATCACCAACTCAATGGACATGAGTTTGAGTAAGCTCCGGGAGATGGTGAAGGACAGGGAGGCCTGGCGTGCTGCAGTCCATGGGGTTGCAAAGAGTCAGACGCGACTTAGTGACTGAACCACAGCAGCAACGTGGACTGGGGGAGGTTGAGGGCCACAAGAGCACAACTTTACGTCTTTATTTTATAAGTTGCTATCTCTCTCATCTTGGGTTTGTCTTGCACTAATTTCGATTTTTAAAAGATACTGCATCACAATGTTAACTTGATCACGAAGCTTTGTGGCCCCTCCTTACATTTGGCTTCCTAGGCGAGGGCCTCAGCTGCCTCCCTAGCCCCAGCTCTGCTCTGAGTCTAGTGTTCTGAACTGGGAGTCAGGAGAGCTGGGCCCCAGTCCAGCCTGTGCCCCTTGACTCGCTGTGTGACTGGACCAAGGCCCGTCCATGCCCTGAGCCTCTCAGCTGCACCACCTAGCCCGGAAAGGGCTTAAAATGATACGGTAGTTTTTATTATAGTATATCGATTCTAAAATGATCCAAGACACCCACTGAGGCCATGCATCGTCTCCATTCCCTGGGGCTTTGGGGCGTAGGACGCCTCCCTGACTCTGATCATTATGGGGTACCTCTGTCATCTTCCCGCCACCCCACTCGAGGTGTTTCTCTGGACAAACACCAGGTCTCTGTGGCTGTCGAGTGGAGTGATCTCTGATGACTTTGTTCATTTCCCCCCGGAGGGAGATGCTCAGTTCTGGAAGTGTGGGCATGCACACTCTTCTTTGACGTCTTGTTTCTTGTTCTTGGGCTTCTCTTGTAGCTCAGCTGGTAAAGAATCTGCCCGCAGTGCAGGAGACCTGGGCTTGATCCCTGGGTTGGGAAGATCCCCTGGAGAAGGGAAAGGCTACCCATTCCAGTATTCTGGCCTGGAGAATTCCATGGACTGTATGGTCTATGGGGTCACCAAGCGTCAGACACGACTGAGGAAATTTCACTTTTCTTGTTCTTTGGTTTCATTCACTGGCTCACACAACACACGTTCATTAAGGATCCTCTACACGCCCAGCGCATAGAAGACAAGTTTCTGGCTTTGGAAGAGCTTAGTTCCAGAGAAGGAGGCTGCACGTAGCCAATCCGAGTGTGAGTGGGATCTGCTCAGGGTAGAGGACTTCCAGTTAATTCCATGTCTGGAGATCCAAGCATGGCCTTTCCTCCTGGGAGGAGCCTGCATCCTTGGTGCTGTCTCCAAGGGCCCCCAGCCCGGAGCAGCGGACGATCACCTTCCTAATAGAATCTTCTCAAGAGTGCTGCAGTGTGACGTCTGGCATCCACACTTGAACGGGCACACCTCTGAGTTGGTGCCTTCAGTTCCTCCTGACTCCCCATCTCCACCCTCCCCCCATCCCCCATCCATGTCCCGTCCCTCCTATGGATTGTGCTTTGTCTTTTCCTGGTCTGACGCCCCCAAAGCCCACTTCAAAGCCCACCCCCTTCTTTTAGCTTTCCTCCACCGCTCCAGCTCTCGGGGGACTCTTGCACTCACTCTTTCCCAAAGCCTTTATCAGCTAATAGGCACTCCGCCTGGAGCTTAATTAAGATCTGTCTCCAGCCCAGCCAGAATGTTCTGATTTCTTTGCAGGGAGATGGCACTTGCCCAGCAGCCAGTAACAGCTGGGAGGACTCTGCCCCTCTACTTAACTGGGTGCAAACAGATGAATTTTGCTAGGGCTTCCATGTTTTTAAAAATAAGGAATTATGTGCCAATATTTAACATCGGGAGATCTCACACAAAAATCTGGATTTCTGGCTTCCCTTGAAAACTAAAAGATGTGCCAACCCTGGACCTACATTCCTCCCTGGCAAAAGCTGGCTAGAGACGGTAGCAGCTTTTTCCCTCCGATGAGACGTGGTTCTCTAGATTGCCGCAGTCGCCGCTGCTCCTTGATGGCTAACGCTGGACTCCCTTTAGGCATCTGCTTTACCTTCCTGGCCCCTGCAGGCATCAGATTTTAACCATTGCTTTCAACGTTTTCTCTTCTAAGAGGAGAGACAGCTCATCAGAGCCCCGTGCACTGGCAGAGCCTCAGCAAGGCTCAAAGGGAGGCTGGGTGTCGTCGCTCAAGATTGTTGGGTTGGTGGGGGAGGGGAGCGTCAGGCGATTGCCATGAATCCAGGCTGTAGTTTCTTAACGTCAGTGAACTTAGATGGCTCTTTGAACTTGGCTGATGCTGTGTTGCTTTCCTGGTATGTGTAGCAACATACTTAATGCAACTGTAAACAGTACAAAAATTAAAATACACCAACTTGTTGAGAGCACTGACCGCATGCCAGAAACTGTTCTCAGATTTTTTTTTTTTTTACGTTAAATTCTCACAATGACCTTGCATGGTCGGTGCTATTATTTCCTCCGATTTAGAGATGAGGGAACAGGTAAGTCACTTCTCAGGATAGGACACAGCCGGAACACAACAAGCCGTGACCGCCGTGTCCACAGAATGACTCTGCAGCCTGGGGCTCAGCAGGACTGGAGGTGCCGGTAGACGGTGGTTTTTAAAGTCATCCGTGTCGCCTGGGTCATTTGTCTGTGTTGTCTCGTTTCCTGGCATGGGAACATGCCGCTCTCCTGCTGGGAGTCTGTGCGTCTTTAGGCTCCCTTGCCCTGGCACAGGGTTGGGGGTTAGGCGCCCTGCAGGTCAGGTCCTGGCGGTCTTTGCTCTGCAGACACACAGGAGGATAATAAGGCTTCAGCAAGAGGAGGGTGGGGTGGGGATGGGGCAGGAAAGCAGCGGCCCTGCAAGCCGGGACCGGATCCCCCCAGCCAGCCCCCGGATCCCCGAAACTCAGGTGCCCCCAGCCAGCCCGGGGCATCAGCTCGTTTCCCCTGTGTCCCCACGTCCAAGGTCAGCGCCCCGTTGCTCAGCTGTCTGCATCCATCTTGCTCCAGTGGAAGATTTCTGTGCCCTTGTTACTTTGCATTGCTTCTGGGCTGCGTTCCCTCTTATTTCATTTTCATTTGAAATCCTGAGCTCACCCTCTTCGGAGCTGACGGGACCATTTATTTCCAAGGCTGCAGCCGGGCGGAGGGTGGCCGACAGCTGCGCGGAGGCCTCTGGGTTTCTGCCACCCGGTTTTCTCCCTGTGGACAGGGGTGGTAGGCAGGAGGATGTCTTCATTCTGCAGCAGCAAAGCTGTCAGAGCCTCAGAGCTAATCCCTTTGGCCCCAGAGGCCACCGCCTTGGTGGACTCCGTCCCCCCTGTCTTTTGTCCTTTTGGACTCAGAACCTTGAGAGGGCACAGGAGGTGCTTTGCAAGTGTCCTATCAGATGCCCTTGGATCATCATAGTTGGGAAGACACCTAGAGACTGTTTGCAGACCCTCTCTGAGTGTTCAGATAAGGAGACAAAGCCCAGAGAGGGCAAGAGGTTTGTGGAGATTGCACAGCAAGTGAGCAACAGAGCAAGGCTGAAGGGCTCCAGCTCTTTCCATTAATTATACAAGCTGGGCTCTTCAGAATCTCAGAAGGCTCAGCCTCGACACCTCTTGCTTATGCACCAGCCATCTGGAAAGCTCTACCGCCAGCCCTCTTCCTCCTTCGGTCTTAGCTCAGGTGTATCTTCCTCAGGCGGCCTCGGACGCCTGTATCCAGAGCAACCCTTCCCCCACCTCACGTTCCTTCGCAGCGTCTACTTTCTTGTCCTCAGAGCTCTGATCAGTCCCCCAAATAATCTCCTATCCGAGTTTCATTTACGTGTTTATTGTCTCCCCCACCAGAACGCAAGCTCCGTGGGGGCAGGGACCGGGCCTGGTGTCTGCTTTATTTACCCCTCTTTCTCAAGCAGCTGGCACACCAGCAGTGCTCCATGACTATATACAGAACAAAGAAATAATCCAGGTGGATTTCAGGGACTTCAGCTTATCCTCAGGTTAGGAAACAGTTTTCCGTAAGTGATGAACATCTAAATGTCTGCGGAATCCCTTTCATTTGCTCTGTTGTTCAGTCACTTAAGTCGTGTCTGACTCTTTGCGACCTGATGGATGGCAGCGCCCCAGGCTTCCCTGTCCTTCACTGTCTCCTGAGTCCGCTCAAACTCATGTCCATCGAGTCGGTGATGCCATCCAACCATCTCATCCTCTGTCATCCCCTTCTCCTCCTCCTGTCGATCTTTCCCTGCATCAGAATCTTTCCCAATGAGTTGGCTCTTTGCATCAGGTGGCTCCAGGTATTGGAGCTTCAGCATCAGTCCTTCATTTGCTTTAGGTCAGAATTTATTGGTAGAGATAAAGTTCGCTCCTAAAAATGCTTCAAGGCCATACATCTAGCCTCACTTTGATTGGTTCATTTGATACCGTTTGCTGAGCTCCGGGTCCGTGCCACACCCTCTGCAAGGTGCTGGGTGTGCAGAGACGAGGAGGAGCTGGCGTTCACCAGGATTCTTCTCAGACTGGGTCTCAGCACAAAGGAGAAGCCATTGGCTCATGTGGTTGAAAAATTGAGGGGATCATCTGCCTGACTCCAAAGCCCATGTTTTAAAAATACCTCCTAGGGGCTTCCCTGGTGATCCATAGGCTAAGACACCGCGCTCCCAACGCAGGGGCCCCGGGTTCCATCCCGGGTCAGGGAACTAGATCCCACATGCCGTACATCTGAGAGTTTGCATGCCGGAACTAAAGATCCCACACGCACTTGTTAAGACCCAGGAGAGCCAAGCAAATAAGCATTTAAAAACAGCTACTTAAAAAATTACGATGTCATTTACATACAGTGAAATGCGCAGGTCCTAAGTGTGTGGGCTGATCAGTCTTGGCAAAGACACACACCTGTCGAGGTTCAGAGCATTTCCATTATCCCAGGAAGTGCCCCCTCCTTTCCTGTGAGGCCTTCCTCCCCCAAATGTGCCATCCCAGGAGCCACCACTGTCCCCATTTCTTTCACCATAGATTAGCTTTGCATCTTCTGGATTTTCACGAGAGTGGAACCGCACTGAGTGTGCTTTTTTTTTGCGTCTGCCTTCTTTGGCTCCGTGTAAAGTTCAGTGCTCAGCTTTAAACCTGGCTTATTGTTGCACATGTCACTGGTTTGTTTGTTTTCATTGCTGAGTGGTATTCCATGGTGGGCTTCCCTGGTGGCTCAGCAAAAAAGAATCTGCCTGCCAACGCAAGAGATGCAGGTTCGATCCCTGGGTCGGGGAGATCCCCTGGAGAAGGAGATGGCAACCCACTGCAGTATTCTTGCCTGGGAAATTCCATGGACAGAGGAGCCTGGTGGGCTATAGTCCATGGGGGTCTCAAAGAGTCGGACGTGACTTGGCAACTAAACAGCAACAGACAAGTACTCCACTGTGTGGACATGGCACAGCTGGCTGCTCTGCACCCTTGTTGATGGGCATTCGGTGTCTGTTCCCGTGAGGGGCTTCTGTGGCTAAGGCTGCTGGCGGCGGGTGGTCTGCAGGGGTGGGCTTGGCTTTCACGGCCCTCTTGCTGCTGACGCAGATCCTGTCCTTGGAGCCCCCAGGTCTGGACTCCCAGTCTCGCTGAGTCCCCTCAGGCACCCCGGAATGGAGCTCCCGGTACCTCCTCTGTCCTCTCTTCGTACCCTTGTTATGGTGCATGCTTCATGCACACCCCCTCAGGGCCTCCCATTTATTTTCAAGAGCTTCCTTTTGAAGTAAGGGAAAAAGGAACCTTATCCATTTCTCCTTTCATTTCTGCTGAAACAGGTTTAATCCTCTTTCACACAATGTGGATTCTTCTGATGTATGGGGCAGAGTCTTGGACGGGAAGGAATGGGCAGAGAAGGCAGCTGAAACATGGCCTCCTATTTCAAGAGCGTCTGTTGTGGCATTTACACACTGTGGGGTGGGTTTGGAGGGGAATGCATTCTCGTCACTTCAGGCTACTGGTCAAGTCATTGAATATTTATAAAGCACCTACTGTGTGCCAAACGCTTTGCTGACTCCTGGACCCTGAATGCTTAAAAGATATGCTTTCTTCTCAGGGGTAGAGTGGTAGCTCTTGCCTTTAATTTCATCGGGACGGGAATGAAAAATCTTTGGGGGAAAAGAAAAAAAATTAGCCGTCAGCCATAATAGTAGTTCGTGCAGTCATTGGTCTGCTCTTTTATGCATCTTGAAACAAACATTTACTGAGTGCCTGCTTTGAGGCAAGCCTTCTACTGGATCTTGGGGCTATGGCTTTGGTCATGACCGGTAAGATCTCTGTCTCCACGCACATTATTTTTTACTTTAAAATTTTTTTTTAAAGATTTTTTTTGATGCGGACAATGTTTAAAGCCTTTGTTGAATTTGTTACAATACTGTTTCTGTTTTATGTTTTGGTGTTTTGGCCACAAGGCATATAGGAGCTTAGCTCCCCGACCAGGGATCCAACCCACACCCCCAGCATTGGAAGGTGAAGTCTTAACCACTGAATCTCCAGGGAAGTCCCTTTCATGCCCTTTAAATATTAGCGAGTGAGAGAGGCAGTGAGTAATAAATACGTGTAGAATGAGAGACAATGGTTAAGAAAGGGTGGACAAGTCAAGCGGTGAGGGTTCCAGAGCAGTGGGGGCAGCTCTGGGGAAGTGACGTCCAGGGCTGAGTCCACTCACGATCAGAGCGCTGAGCCAGAGCCTTCCTCCTGAGTCTCTCCCTTCCGGGGCTGAGTCCACTCACGACCAGAGTGCTGAGCCAGAGCCTTCCTCCAGAGTCTGTCCCTTGTGCTCTTTTTCTGCGAGTCAGGGATTCTCTGTGCTGATCACCCTCATCCCACTGTCTCTGGCTCCTGCCCCGCCTGCATTCTCCTAAATCCAGTCCATCACCTGGGACAGCAGTCCACTCATGCCTGGACCACCCCCGGCTCATCCGCTCCAGCTTCCTTGGAGTTGCTCCAACTCACCAGGCGTCAGGAAAATTCTTCCCTAAGATAGCTGCACGGCTTGATCACTGACTTGTTTTTAGGTCTTGGCCCAGACATCACTTTCATGGTGAAGTCTCTCTGGGTCCCCCTCTTTAAAAGTGCCGCCCCCCACCTCTGCCCCCCAGGGCCTCCCCATCCTCTGTCCTGTCTCCTTTCCCTCTTGAGTGTTTATCACCTTTTGACAAACTGCAGATTTTGATCATCTGGGATGAGGTGAGGGAGCAGTTACCGGAATCCTAGGGAGAGTGAGGTGGAGACAGAGACCTGTCTGGGGAGAACCACTGACATTGGGCTGAGGAACCAGGCCGCCTGGTGAACATACTCGCTCCTCACTCCTCCACAGGCTTCCCGTTGGCCAGGCCCAGTCAGAGGATGGAGGCAGGCACTTGTTGGCCTCTAAGGGCCCAAAGAAGGGCGGAGAAGTTGATCTGGACGGGGTGGGCTTCGAACTCTTGTTTGAAGCCCTGAGCTTTTACTAAAGAGTTTGTTGGCTGTCACAGTGGGCCAGGAGTAACCCAGTGGGCTGGATTTTGGTCAGGCCGGCAGCATTTCCACCAGGATGTGTGCAGAGAATTACAAGGCCTGAATTGGAACTTCAGCTTTCCCCATGACCAGGTGGGTGATTTTGGATAAATTACCATGCCCTTAGAGTGCACATCCTCATTTGTTAAATGCAGTTAAAAATCCTTTCTTGGGATTTCCCTGGCGGTTCAGTGGCTGAGACTCTAAACTTCCAATTCAGGGGGCCTGGGTTCCATCTCTGGTCAGGGAGCTAGATTCCACATGCTGCGACTAACAATCCCACCTGCCACAGTGAAGATGGAAGATCCCGAGTGCCGGGATTAAGACCAGACACAGTCACAGAAATAAATGTTTCTTAAAAAGCACCTTCAAATCAGAAAGAATTAAGGAAAAAACCTCTCTCCTCCATCCCTCTCTGGACGGTTGTGCAGTTTCAGTGAAGATTCGGGAATGCTCTGCAAATGCCAGAGTCTTGGACAAAATTGGTTGCTTTAATTCCAGCCACCTGGCACATTGCTTTTTTTTTTTTCTTAAAGCACATTGCTTTTGTTGACTTGGGAATTCCAAGTCTAGATGCAGAATGGGTTCCTGGTCATCACGAGGACCTGGGAATGACAGATGTTTCCAACTCAACTGATTCCCTGAAATTGGTTTCTGATGGAAAAATCCACAAAATGCTTAAACTCCCAGGTTTGGGTAGCAGTTCTGTTAACCCATCAGTATGCAAGAGGCCCAGTCTCTGCAGGGGCCCTGTAGACAAGCTCTTGATTCCAGCTTTTAATAAACGCTTCAGGTACTGATCGGTACGTCCCCCTCCTCTCTCCGTCGCTCCACTCAAGGGGAGCGCCCCTCTAGGGGTGAGAGAGGGTGGCAGGGTTGTGGGCAGAGCTGCAGGAAGAGGGTGGGGAACACTGCCCGCCCCCATCTCTTTGTTCCTGGACTCTCAGGCTAGACGATGGCAGATAGGAAACACCCCGTGGCCAGAGCCCGGGGCGCCCTGCTCCAGGGAGAGCAGGGGACACTGCTGTGGATGCCAAGGTGTTTAGAGGCGGACGACACACTCTCAGCAATCTGGGCCACTAGCCCAGCGTGAAGTCGGCTGGTGGGCATGGCACGGCTAATTGCAGTGGTTTGGCATTCGGTGCTGGGAACAGGCATTGTCCCGAGTGCCAGCGTTAGAGGCGGTTCTCAGCCAGCCACCGCTGCCCGCTGTTGCTCTCTGGCTTTGATGATGGTGATTGTGTTTATTGTCAGGGGTGGGGAGAGAGGCCCTCTTTCCCTCACCTTGGCAGCTTATTGAATCCATCCTGCTTTCCTGCCGTGGGGTCTCAGGGTTCAGCAGCCCGAACTCCAGCCTTGGCAGGGGAACTCCGAGTATTCAGCGCTGCCACTTCCTTATTCCATCTGTGAACAAGTTGCTTCGTTTTCTGGGCCTCAGTTTACCCATTAATAAAGTGAGAGGGTTGTATTGTGATGTGTGAGCTTCCTTCCAGTTTGAATGCCTTGTGTTTCTGGGTGGGGTTTCTCAGCCCAGACACCGCAGTATACTTCATTCTTTTGTGCTTCGCCTTATTGCACTTCACAGATACTGTGTTTTTTTGTTTTTTGTTTTGCAAATGGAAGGTTTGAGGCAACCCCACACCTGGCAATTCTCTCGACCCCGTTTTTCCAGCAGTATCCTCTCACTTCACGTCTCTGGGTCATCAGTCAGTTCAGTTGCTCAGTCGTGTCCAACTCTTTGTGACCCCATGGACTGCAGCACGCCAGGCCTCCATGTCCATTGCCAACTCCCGGAGCTTACTTAAACTCACGTCCATTGAGTTGGTGATGCCATCCAACCATCTCATCCTCTGTCGCCCCCTTTTCCTCCTGCCCTCAATCTTGCCCAGCATCAGGGTCTTTTCCAATGAGTCAGTTCTTCCCATCAGGTAGCCAAAGTATTGGAGTTTCAGTTTCAGCATCAGTCCTTCCAATGAATATTCAGGACTGATCTCCTTTAGGATGGACTGGTTTGATCTTGCAGTCCAAGGGACTCTCAAGAGTCTTCTCCAACACCACAGTTCAAAAGCATCAA
Organism: Bos indicus x Bos taurus; assembly: GCF_003369695.1. Taxonomy (NCBI): domain Eukaryota; kingdom Metazoa; phylum Chordata; class Mammalia; order Artiodactyla; family Bovidae; genus Bos; species Bos indicus x Bos taurus. Next base: position 4,512,038 of record NC_040088.1, on the reverse strand, counting down.
TTCTTTGGTGCTCAGCTTTCTTTATGGTCCAACTCTCACATCCATACGTGACTACTGGAAAAACCATAGCTTTGACTAGACGGACCTTTGTCAGCCAAGTAATGTCTCTGCTTTTGAGTATGCTGTCTAGGTTTGTCATAGCTTTTCTTCCAAGGAGCAAGTGTTTTTTAATTTCATGGCTGCAGTCACCATCTGCAGTGATTTTGGAGCCCACAAAAAAAAAAAGTCTGTCACTGTTTCCATTGTTTCCCCATCTATTTGCCATGAAGTGATTGGATCAGATACCATGATCTTGTTTTTTGAATGTTGAGTTTTAAGCCAGCTTTTTCACTCTCCTCTTTCACCTTTATCAAGAGGTTCTTTAGTTTCTCCTTGCTTTCTGCCATAGGGTGGTGTCTTCTGCATATCTGAGGTTATTGATATCTCTCCCGGCAATCTTGATTCCAGCCTGTGCTTCATCCAGCCTAGCATTTCACATGATGTACTCTGCATATAAGTTAAATAAGCAGGGTGACAATATACAACCTTGACATACTCCTTTCCTGATTTGGAACCAGTCTGTTGTTCCATGTCTGGTTTCAACTATTCCTTCTTGACCTGCATATAGGTTTCTCAGGAGGCAGGTAAGATGCTTTGGTATTCCCATCTCTTGAAGAATTTTCCAGAGTTTGTTGTGATCCACACAGTTAAAGGCTTTGGTGTAGTCAATAAAGCAGAAATAGTTGTTTTTCTGGAACTCTCTTGCTTTTTCTATGATCCAACAGATGTTGGCAATTAGATCTCTGGTTCCTCTGCCTCTTCTAAATCCAGCTTGAACATCTGGAAGTTCTTGGTTCATGTACTGTTGAAGCATTACTTTGCAAATGTGTGAAATGTGTGCAATTGTGTGGTAGTTTGAACATTCTTTGGGATTGGAACGAAAACTGACCTTCTCCATTCCTGTGGCCACTGCTGAGTTTTCCAAATTTGCTGGCATATTGAGTGCAGCACTTTCACAGCACCACTTTTAGGATTTGAAATAGCTCAACTGGAATTCCATCACCTCCACTAGCTTTGTTCGTAATGATACTTCCTAAGGCCCACTTGACTTCGCATTCCAGAATGTTTGGCTCTAGGTGAGTGATCACACCATGGTGGTTATCTAGGTCATGAAGATCTGTTTTATGTAGTTCTGTGTATTCTTGCCACCTCTTCTTAATATTTTCTCCTTCTGTTGGGTCCATACCATCTCTGTCCTTTTTGTGCCCATCTTTGCTTGAAATGTTCCCTTGGTATCTGTGATTTTCTTGAGTCTCTGGGTCACCTTTTGGTTATTCTCGCCACATTTCAAACTTTCACTGTTGTATCAGTATTTGTTATTGTGATCTGTGGTCAGTGATCTTTGCTGTTGTTCATCGTTTTGGGGTTCCACAGATCATACCCATGTAAGAAGAGGAAGTTAATCGATGACTGTTGTGTGTGTTCTGACCGCCCCGCACAACGGGCTGTTCCCCCAGCCCTCCTTCTGTCGTGGCCTCCCTGTTCCCTGAGACACAGCAGCACTGAAACCGGGCCAGTTAATAGCCCTACAATGACCTCCAGCTCTTCACATGAAAGGCAGACGGAGTTGCTTGATTCTCACTTTAATCAGGAGGCTGGAAATGGTTAGGCTTACAGAGAAAGGCATGTCCAAAGCTGAGAGAGGCCAAAAGCTAGTTCCTCTTCTGTATCACGGTTGGCCAAGTTGCGAATTCAAAGGAAAGGTTCTCGAAGGAAATTAAAAGCACTACTTCAGTGAACACATGAAGGATAATACAACGAATCTGCCTTATTGCCGATGTGGAGAGAGTCTGAGTGGTCTGGATGGAAGACGAAGCCAGCCACAGCATTCCTTTAAGCCCAGAGCTGACCTAGAGCAAGGCCCTGACTCTCCTCAGTTCTGTGAGGGCTGAGGGAGGGGAGGGGACTGAAGGAGGAAGGGTTGAAGCTGGCAGAGGCTCATGGAGTTTAGGGAAGGAAGCCATTTCCATCACAGATAAATGCAGGGTGAAGCAGCAGCAGCAAATGCTGGCGGAGAAGCTGCAGCAAGTTATCCAGATGATCGAGGTGAGATAATCCACGAAGGTGGCTACACTAAACAGCGGATTTTCAGCATAAAAAAAGCCTTCTATTGCAAGGGACATCATTTTGTTGACAAAGATTGATACAGTCAAAGTGATGGTTTTTCTAGTAGTCATATAGGGATGTGAGAGTTGGACCATAAAGAAGACTGAGCGCCAAAGAATTGATGCTTTTGAAATGTGGTGTTGGAGAAGACTCTTGAGAGTCCCTTGGATTGCAAGGAGACCAAACCAGTCCATCCTAAAGGAAATCAGTCCTGAATATTCATTGGAAGGACTGATGCTGAAGCTGAAGCTCCAATACTTTAGCCACCTGATGTAAAGAGACAACTCATTGGAAAAGACTCTGATGCTGGGAAAAGATTGAGGTCAGGAGGAGACGGGAGCGACAGAGGATGAGATGGTTAGATAGCAGCACCACTGACTCAGTGTACATGAATTTGAGCAAACTCCGGGAGACAGTTAAGGACAGGGGAGCCTGCATGTTGCCGTCCATGGAGTTGAAAAGAGTTAGACATGACTGAGCAACTGATCAACAACAGAATTGGAAAAAGATACCATCTAGGACTTTCATGGCTAGATGGGAGAAGGCAGTGCTTGAAGTCTTTAAAGGACAAGCTGCCTCTCTTGTTAGGGGCGAATGCAGCTGGTGATTTTAAGCTACAGCCACTGCTCATTTGCCATTCCAAAAATCCTCGTTGCTGGAAAATGAAGGAAGAATTCTCGCTGGGAGGTTTTGGTCACATACTGTATGACAATATACTATGGGCTGGATATTGGGAATATAACGTTGAACCAGAAAGACCTGTCCCTGCCCACACACAAAACCATATTCTAGAGGGAGCTTGGGGAGAAGGAGATGATATTCAGGTAACCACGTAAGTGATAAGGCATTTTCAAATCTCACCCCTAAAAAAGTGATGGATGGAGTGTTCCGTGGTGCCTAATTAATTTTCTTCCTTAACAATTCTGAAATTTGCATGTTAAGTTTTAAGTAATTAAGTAGTGTAATCAGACTTTATTAAGCATTAGGTAACATATTCAGAGATAAGACTAGAAAATATATATATATATTGGCTTCAGAATAGATAGAGGCTAGGCGGGAAAAATCCTTTGAATTCCTAAGCTTTGGGTAATTTATACATAGCATTTTTTTTCTATTATTAATTAAATTAATTTATTTTGGGGTCTCACCTTGTGGCATTCAAGATCTTAGTTCCCTGACCAGGGATAAGGATAAGTTTTGCATAATTTATCGAGGAGTGTGTATGTGCGTGCACGTGCATGTGTGTGTATGCATGTGTGTGCATGCGTGTGCACGTGTGTGTGCACATGTGCACGTGTGCGTGTATTTAGTCACTAAGTTGTGTCCGATTCTTTTGCAACCCCATGGACTGCAGCCCGCCAGGCCCCTCTGTCCATGGGATTTCCCAGGCAAGAATACTGGAGTGGGCTGCCATGCCCCGCTCCAGGGGATCTTCCCAACCCATCTCTCCTTCACTGGCAGGCAGATTCTTTACCACTGAGCCATCTGGCAAGCCCCTTATTGAGGAGGAAGTAATCTTATTAGAAGTCTGGATTTGCTTCTCATGACTGCAGGAACAAAGTGCCAAGGACAGGTGGAATGAAACAATAGAAATGGACTCTCTCATGATTCTGGAGGCCAGAAATCTGAGACCGGTGTGTTAGCAGGGCCGTGGCCCCTCCAGCGCCTCCAGGGGAGAGTCCTTCTTTCGTTTCCTACCTTTGAGTGGATATCTGCATCTCCATTCCTTCCCCGCCCATTGTCTTTTGAACCACCCCATCTACTCAAGAGAATTGCAAACTCTCAGCAGCGTTTGACACAGGTGATCTTTCTAACATTTTTTAAAATTTATTTTTAGTCGATTTTTATTCTGGCTGCACTAGCTCTTCATTTGGGCATGTGGGCTTCTCTAGTTGTGGCGAGTGGGCTCCATGGTGCGTGGACCCCGTGCTTGTGGCACACGGGCTTGGCTGCCCTACGGCATGTGGGATCTTAGCTCCCTGACCAGGGACTGAACCTGCATCCTCAACGTTGGAAGGCTAATTCTTAACCACTGGACCACCAAGGAAGTCCCTGACTTGGTTGATCTTGTCCTCGAGCTACGTCCTTCTCGGCTTTGGGGACCTCACATGCTCCTGGCTTCCCACCTTCCTCCCTGATGCCTCTTGCCAGCCTTCTTTGCTGCCTCCTCCTCTTGCTGCTGACTTTTGAATACTGGACTAAATCATGACTTAGCTTTTGTCTCTCTCACTCCCCTGTCTGCATACAGATCCTATGCTGTGCTGTGCTTAGTTGCTTAGTCGTGTCCAACTCTTTGTGACCCCATAGACTGTAGCCCGCCAGGTTCCTCTGTCCATAGGGATTCTCCAAGCAAGAATACTGAAGTGGATTGCCATTCCCTTTTCTGGGTAACCCCTAAATGTGTGTGTGTGTGTGTTAGTCGTTAAGTCATGTCCAGTTCTTTGCGATCTCATGGACTGTAGCCCACCAGGCTCCTCCGTCCATGAATTCTCTAGGCAAGAATACTGGAGTGGGTTGCCATGCTCTCCTCCAGGGGATCTTCCTGACCCAGGGATTGAACCCAGGTCTCCCACATTGCAGGGGAATTCTTTACTGTCTGAGCCACCAGGGAAGCCCAAGAATACTAGAGTGGGTAGCCTATACTTTCTCCAGGGGATCTTCCTGACCCAGGAATTGAACCAGGGTCTCCCACATTGCAGGCAGATTCTTTGCTAGCTCAGCTACCAGGGAAGCTCATAGAGACCCTGTGTGATCATATTCTTTCCCAAGTCTTAGAATACCATCTATACTGGGATGAATCCTAAGTTTATATCTACAGCATCAATTCTCTTTTGATCTCCAAACTCATGTAGCTATGTATTCAATAACTCCACTTAAGAAAAAGTTCCACTGATCCCCTCCCAATGCTCCCCAGATCACTCTTGCCCCATCTTCCTCACCTCTTTCTAACCCTAATGTTATCAGCCTAAAGCCCTCAGAGTCTTCCTTTATTTCAGCTCCCCCTCCTCCATCCCACATCCAGTCCATCAGGCAGTCACATTGGTCTTCCCTTCAAAACAAATCCTGAATCCAACTTGTCAACCCTCCATGGTCCCTCCTCTGAGCCAGGCCACCATCATGTCCTGCCTGGAGGGATGTGGCAGCCTTTTAACTGGGCTCTTTGCTGCTGTTCTTGCCTTCTTAGAAGTCACCCTTCTCCCTGCAGCTGGAGGGATCTTTTGAAAACTTAATTCAGATGATGTCATCACCTGCTTAAAATTCATCAGTGGTGTCCCATTGCACTTAGGAGGAAGGAAAAAGTCCCGATTCCTTCCCGGGACTCTGATAGGGCTTACCACCCCCCGCCCCCCCGCCCCGCCCCCCGCCAGCCTGTCTTGTCACCTCTGCCTTGTCTAGGATACTACTCCAGGCTTCCTTCTGCATCTTGAACAGGCTTAGGGCTTTTGTCCTTGGTTTCCCTGTAGATCCTTTCATGGCTGCCTTTTTTCTGTTCTTCATGTTTCAGCTCAAAGCCACCTCTCCTCAGAGGCCTTTCCTGGTGGGTGATGCCTAGCAGCAGTCTTTGGTAGCTTCTCCGATTTCTGATATGAGATGTCCCAGACTCATGCTGTATACTTCCTGCCCCAGGCCTGGAATCAGTCATTTCTCCGGGGGCTCTGGTTCCTTTATTGGGAAATGACACGTAGAGACCATAATCTAGGTGCTAGGGTGTTCATTGCTACTGGGCTGGTTATTCTTCCTAGGTATTTTCAGAAGATAGCATTAGGTTGATGTTGTTATTTAGTCCCTAAATCATGTCCAACTCTTTGCAACGCCATGGACTATAGGCCACCAGGCCCCACTGTCCATGGGGTGTCCCAGGCAAGAATACTGAATCGAGTTGCCATTTCCTCCTCCAGGGCATCTTCCTGAATCAGAGACTGAACCTGCAGTGGCAGGCAGATTCCTTCCTGCTGAGCCACCAGGGAAGCCCACTGTAGTGTCAGTAAATAGGACTTAAAGTATATACAATAAATCATGATTTCATACTTCAAATTCAGGAACCAAAGGGTTTTTACTTAATTTCACTGATTGTGCATTGTGTTTCCTTTTCCTCACGCCAATTCTCTCAACAAAAGCATAATTGCTCATCTTCTTTATTCCATTACACACACACAGCAGTCTCAGAATAGCAAAATATCAATGTTACCGTCAACAACATGATGAACTAAAGCAATTTAAGATTTACTTGCAGTCCTTTTTTCCCTTGGGATGAAAACTGAAAGTGAAAGTCACTCAGTCGTGTCCAACTCTTTGTGACCCTATGGACTATACAGTCCATGGAATTCTCCAGGCCAGAATACTGGAGTGGGTAGCCTTTTCCTTCTCCAGGGGATCTTCCCAACCCAGAAATCGAACTCAGGTCTTTCACGTTGCAGGCAGATTCTTTACCAGCTGAGCCACAAGGGAAGCCCAAGATTACTGGAGTGGGTAGCCTATCACTTCTTCAGAGGATCTTCCTGACCCAGGAATTGAACTGGCGTCTCCTGCATTGCAGGTGGATTCTTTACCAACTGAGATATGAGGGAAGCCCTTGCCCTTGGGATAACGCAAGTTAAAATACTGTCAGTTAAAGTCACTTGGTTGGGGGGACTTCCCTGGTGGTCCAGTGGTTAAGACTTTGTCTTCCAATGCAGGGGGTGCAGGACTGATCCCTGGTCGGGAAGCTAAGATCCCACATGCCTCACAGCCAAAAAACCAAAACATAAAACAGAAGCAATACTGTAACAAATTCAACTCAGACTTAAAAAATGGTCCACATAAAAAAATTTTTTTAAAAAGGTAAAATCACTTGGCACATCTCCCCTCTCTGTGAGGTGATGGCACCAGCTGGACACACAGTGTCTTCTGTTTTAATTTGTTGTCATTTCCCAAGTATTGCTTTGTGAAAAATTCAACTTTGTTTATGAATATGTAAAATATTTTTATGGTTTTCATATTGATTAATTCTCCTGCCACTGCTCCCAGATGTCCACAATCTAATCTCTGGACTGGAAGCTGTGACTATGTTACTTTACATGGCCAAGGGATTACTGCAGATGAGGTTGAGGACCTTGAGATGAGAAGATTATCCGTGATAATCAGGTGGGCCCAATGCTTGTGCGTGCTTCCTTAGTCGTGTCCAGCTCTTTGCGACCCCATGGACTGTAGCCCGCCAGGCTCCTCTGTCCTTGGAATTCTCCAGGCAAGAACACTGGAGTGGGTTGCCACTTCCTTCTCCAGGGGATCTTTCCCACCCAGGGATTGAACCTGCGTCTCCTGCCTTGCAGCCGGATTCTTTACTGTCTGAGCCACCAGGGAAGCCCAGTGGAATCATAAGGGTCCTTATAGAGGGAAGTGGGAGAGAGGGTGGTGAGTGAAACTGTGGCATCGAGAGCAGAGGATGGAGAGGAGAGCAGAAGCTGCAAGCCAAGGAACTCGAGTGGCCTGCAAGACTGGCGAGGTCTGGGACTGGATCTCTCTGAGAGCCCCCCAAAGAGCACAACCCCACCAGCACCCTGACTTTAACCCAGGGCCCCCGCCCCGCACTCTGAGAGAGTAAGTCTGTGTTGTTCTGAGCCCGTTGGGGTAATTTGTCATAGCAGCCATATGAAACACGCACACTTCCCAAGACTAGGTCTAGCATTTACTCCCGCCGCCTCCACCCTAGTCTACCCTCCCTAATAATCTTAAATGTGTATTTAGGGCCTATCCTTCCATCTTTAAAAAATATGCACACTTATGTCATCAACTAGAAGTCCCTGGTGGCTCAGTGGTAAAGAATCTGCCTGCAATGCAGGAGACGCAGGAGATGCAGGTTCGATCCTTGGGTCTGGAAGATCCCCTGGAGGAGGAAATGGCAACCCACTCCAGTATTCTGCCTGGAAAATCCCATGGACAGAGGAGCCTGGTGGGCTACAGTCTAAAGGGCCGCAGAGAGTCAGACGCGACTGAGTGTGCGCACACAGCACACGTGATCAACCACATAAATACACAACCAAATGCACATAGCTTTGTGTGCCCTTCCTGAATCAGTAAGTTCTATACGTGTTCTTCTTTTCCTTGCTTCTTTCACTTAACCGTCTATTCTGGGGCTTACTCTGTAGCAGCATGAAGAGTTATTCCTCGTTCCTTTTACCGCTGCTGGAGAAGGCAATGGCACCCCACTCCAGTACTCTTGCCTGGAAAATCTCATGGACAGGGGAGCCTGGTGGGCTGCCCTCTGTGGGGTCGCACAGAGTCAGACACGACTAAAGCGACTTAGCAGCAGTAGCAGCAGCAGTTTACAGCTGCAGACCATCCCCCTGTGTGGAAGCACCGGGCTTTATTTATTGGTCTCCTTTTGATGAGAGTGGATTGTTTCTAGTCTTTTGCTGATACAAATAGTGCTGCAGTGCATATATCCTTTTATATTTTTGCCAGCATATCTTTGGGATGGATTCTTGGAAGTAGAATTGCTGCATCGAAGAGTAAATGCATGTGCAATTCTGCAGATATTGTCAATGCCCTTAACAGACCGGATAGCGTTTTGCATCACCACCTGCAGTGTACAGGAGGCTTGGTTTTACCCCCAAACCTTGTGTATAAATCTCTGGATTATAGCCAATATGGTAGAGGAGAGATGCTTTACCAGTGTTATTTTTTTTTTCTTTTAATCTTTATTTCATATTGGACTGTAGGCGATTTACAATGTTGTGTTAGTTTCAGGTGGGCCAGTGTAGTTTTAATTTGCATTTTTGTTACAAGTGAGATTGAACATCTTTTTTTTTATGGTTCATAGATGTTTGCATTTCTCTTTTGTGAGTTGTTCCAATTACATTAGTACTGAATACATCGAATGAATGAATAAATGAGTAAACAGATAAGTATATCAGAATTTCCAGGAAGAAGATGAGCTCTTTGAGGAAGAGCCAAAAACCTCCCATTTCTTTGTTCCCTGGCCACTACCACTCCTTCAGACGCCCAGCCCCATGCCGGGCACCTCAGCGGTCCTTGTTGTTCAGTCGCTCAGTCGTGTCTGACTCTCTGTGGCCCCGTGGACCGCAGCACGCCAGGCCCCCCTGTCCTTCACTGTCTCCTGGAGTTTGCTCCGATTCATGTCCATCAAGTCAGTGATGCCGTCTAACCATCTCATCCTCTGCCATCTTCTCCTTTTGTCTTTGATGGGTCTTTTCCAATGAATCAGTTATTTGCATCAGATGGTCAAGGTTTTGGAGCTTCAGCTTCAGCATCAGTCCTTCCAATGAATATTCAGGGTTGATTTCCTTTAGGATGGACTGGTTTGATCTCCTTGCATTCCAAGGGACTCTCAAGACTCTTCTCCAGCCCCACAATTCGAAAGCATCGATTCTTCCGTGCTTGGTATACATTACTTTTATCAGGCTGGAAAGTCAAATCTGCTAGCCTATCACTTCCACGAAGGGAGCGGCAAGAGCAGGCTTGTGAATATGAGCACTGGGAGGCCCCCGGACCAGACTGCCGTGGGTCGTTAGAGCTAGGAAACTGCCGAGCAGCGGCAGGTTGGGACGGACCCTCGTGCTGCATCACCCCTGGCCACTCCCGTGCCCACTGTCTCACCCTCCCCACAGCTGTTCTACAGCCTCTGGCCTGACCCAGCTCTCTGCATTCAGGGAGTGGGAGCTGTTGGATGGATAACGGGGATACAAGGCAGGGTAGCATGGTGGAAACATGGCTGGCTTTGAGCCTGGTAGTGCTGGGTTCAAATCCTGGCTCTGATAGGCCCTTAGCTCTGAGGACTTGGGGGAGCTGGTTAACCTGCTTCGTGGAAAATGAGGATAATTGTACCTTCAGCATCGTTTAAGAAAATGTATGAAATTGTATTTGTGAAGCACATGGGATCTAGCGGTGACGGTTATGCCAATAAGTATGGTCAACTATCATACACCTGGTGTAAATGGGATCTGGTACTTGGTGTATGTTTTTTAAATGTACTGATTTATCTTTGGCTGTGCTGGGTGTTTTTTGCTGAGTGAGCTTTTCTCTAGCTGCACGAGCAGGGGCTGCTCTCTGGTTACTGGGTCCCTGGGCTTCTCATTGCAGTGACTTCTCTCATTGCAGAGGGCGGGCTCGAGAGCAGGTGGGCTTCAGTATTTTCAGCTCCTGGGCTCTAGAGCACAGGCTGAGCAGTGGTGGTGCAGGGCTTACTTGCCCAGTGGCACGCGGGATCTCCCAGGCCCAGGGATTGCACCCGGGTCTCCTGCATTGGCAGGTGAGTTCTTTACCATGGAGCCACCAGTGAAGCCTGATGCTTTGTGCTTTTATCTATCATCTGCTGTATTCCTCACCGTAACCCTGTGAGGTCACTGCGTCATCATTCTGCTGACTCAAATGAGAAAACTGAAGGGCAGAGTTCCGGCAGTGGCCCAAGGTCTCAGAGCTACCGAGTGAATTCAGATAGATTGCCTCCCAAGCCAGGGCGCTTACCTGCCTTGCTCTCAGCAGCTGACTCTGCAGACCACACCGCAGCCTCACCTGGAGGCTACTGAACCCGGCCACCTCCCGGTGGGTGGTTTTCCAGACTGGCTGGGGAGTTTGCAGGGTCCAGTGCAAAATGAAAACGTGGGTCCTTATTTTTAAAATATTCAGCTTTTTAAGATGGCGACAGCAGAGCATTCACCCAGGCACAGGGCCCTTCTGAATGGGGGTCGCACTCCCAGGCGGCCCACGCTGGTGGTCTGGGTGGGGCTGTGCCTCCCAGCAGGCTCTGGGCTGGCTGCACCCTACCTGCTCCGGAGACCCCTCAAACGCCTTGCCAGCCTCCTAACTTCTCCAAAGGCCCAAAGGAAACCCTGAGATTGGCTCCGTGGCCCCCAACACGAACCCTGAAAGTCTTCCTGGCTGCCCTTAGGTCCACAAAGAGCATCACCGCGTCTGCATGAACTCTTTACACGTGACTCAGGCTGGCCCAGAACCCTGACGTGCCCAGGTGACCTCGGGAAATGCCCCAGGAGGCAATTTCACTTCTCTCCTCTTCCTCCCTCCCTGGGGGATACTTTTCTGGAGACAGTTTTGGCTTCACAACTGGCACCTGGTGGGTAGAGTCCACACACGCTGATAAACACCGCAGTGCACAGGACAGCTTCCCACAAAACAGAGAAGCATCTTGCCTCTGCTCGTGCTGACATTGAGAAAGCCTGCTTTAAAGATTCACGAGCCTCTGTTTTCCCAGGTTTCTGACTTCTGACCACTTCACAGTCTGGGAACCTCTTTTTTCTTTCTCTTCTTGTTGTTCTGAAAGTAGCTTCCCCCTTGTTGTCTTCTAAAGTAACTCACCCTTCAAAGAGCTTAGTCCTTTACCAGCCACAGAAATGAGCTATGACAGGTCTAAGCCAGTCGTATGCACACCCCAGTGGTAGACACTTCTTGCATCTCTTGCAGCTTGAGGTTGCCATGTGACACAGTTCTGGCCAATGAGATGTAAGGGGAGATGTGCTGGGGGCCTCTGAGAAAGAAATTTCTCCTTTTATGAGGTGTTCTGGAGAGGAGAGCTGTTTGATGTCAGGCCCTGAAGCCTCCTTGCCTGAGTACCCATGTAGGGATGTGGTGTTAGGGCTGTGGCAGCCATCTTGTGACCATGAGGTAAGTCAGGAGACTCACAGAGATTAGTGAGTCAGACCTTAGTGAACCACTGAATAAACCTCAGAAACATCCTTATGAGTTTAGACCATACTCAAATATCCTTAGAGTTTAGACTTGATACCCCTGGACAAGCAACTTAACTAGTCTCTGCATCACTTTTTATGTAAGAAGCAGAGAATGAATACTGCATAACATTAGTGAAGACATTTAATGAGATAATATACGTAAAACATCTAAGTGTCTGGAATATAAAAAATATTCAATGTATTATAAATGCCTTTGTTACTGTCACTGTTCACTGAATTAATCAGTTAATTGTAGGTCTTATGGTAAGTTTCTTCTATTGATTAATGCTCACTTAATTATCCAACGAATATGTATGAGAGCCTGCCATGCTAATATACTAGAAATGATAGGAAACTATTTAAAAAGAACAAAATGAGAGGGAAACAATACCCAAGAAGTTGTTTATCAGATTCCATCAAAACTCCATTTTATTTAAGAACAATATTTTTCAAACTTTAGTTTTCTGCATTCCTTATATTTGTCATATCCATTTATCACATCCATACCATAGTACAATACCTATACTATTACTGAAAAAATTTTAAACTAACTGATTCTTTTTGGCTAAATGGATTTATTTTATGAATAAGCTTTGTATCATTACTATGGTAAATGAAAAAACTAACATCAATTGGCATAAGTAAAAAATAAAGAAAATAAAAATGCAATAAGAGATTCCCTAATGTTATTAAATTAAAACAAAATAGTCATTCATGTGCTACCTAAAATCACCTTCTGCACCACAATCGAACCACTTAGAAAACGCTGAAGGGAATAATCACAATTAGTGAAAACATTTAAAAACCAACTAAGATTCATAAGTGCTGCAGTGGGTCTTGATATAGTTGTTAGTTAGACATAGTAATATGATTATTGTGCCTAATTATTCCTCGGCAGTCCAACATACTTAGAGGGAATCACTGTGGAATACAGTGTGTCTTTCTGGTTAGCAATACTCCTCCCCTCCTTATTAAGTTTATGAAACATTTCTCTATCATAGTCCCCCAGATACTTCATTGTGAATGTAGGGATCCAGTAATCCCTTTCAATAGTAATTTACTCTGCATTCAGCATCACATTCACTTAACTTTTGCAGGTTATGGACTTTCTGAAAAATCAGTGATACCTAATCAGCCTGTTTATGCCTGAAGTTATAAACTCTTTCTTTCTTGTGCTGGAAAAACTCGTAACACTACAGTTTCCTGTAAAATTCAGCCTAATATTCCAACACTTTTGCAAGTTGTTGGCGGAAAGCTCACCCCCCCCCGCCCTGGGATTTGGGGGTGTATTTCGCTGATACTGTTGGTCCCCCAAAAGTTCAGGCCCCTTGAACTTGCTGTTGAATTACTGCAAGTGCTTATTTATTTGTTCATGCTTGCTGTGCCGGGTCTTTGTTGCTGCGCTCGGGCCTTTTTTAGCTGCAGTGAGAGAGGGGGCTACCCTCTCGTTGTGGTCTGTGGCTTCTTATCGACAGGCTTTGCTTGTTGCCAAGCAGGGGCTCGAGGGCACATGGACTTCCGTAGCTGTAGCTCTCAGGCTTAGTTGCCCCGAGGCACGTGGGATCTGCCTGGGCCAGGGATCGAACTGCAGATTCTTAACCACTGGACCGCCAGGGAAGTCCTGTAACTGCTCTTCTGATGCTGCCTTCGGCCCTGAACCAAATGCACTTCTCACCATACGTTCAGATTCTTCTGGACGCTGTCATTCTGTATTTCCCTTTAAAAACAGTCTGAACTCAGTTTAGCATTCAGGGTGCTCCACAGTATGACTCTCACCTGCCTCCCTAAGCTTGGCCTCCTCGTCTTCTGCACCTGGCCACCAACCGGATGAGCTGTCTCTGCATACATCTCCACTCTCCTGTGTCTGGCCTCTTTGTCCTTGTCACCCCTTGCTCACAGATGCTCCTCTCTCAACCTTCTCCATCCCTCCAGACTGAGTTAGTAGTCACCTCCTCCAGGAAGGCTCCTGGATTCCTTGTCTGTTTACTGCTCTTGATCAAAAGCAGCATCACCTGCTATGCTGTAGTTTATTATTTGTGTCCCTCTGAGAGTTTCTCCAGCCCGTTTCCAAACTTCCTGACTAAGGAAGCACTTGTGATTCATTTCTGTGTATCTGGTCGTGATTACAGGGGTGGCAAATTGGGATGACAACAGGGAAAAGACAGTAATGTGAGTGGGTAGGGGTCTGATGGAGATACAGTGGGGGTATGGCTAGCTGCCCCTAGTGGGGACAAGAGATTCAGCCAGTTGTTGCCACAGGAGACTACAGGTCAGACCTGCGGTTGTCGTTCAGGCGCTCAGTCGTGTCTGACTCTCTGCGACCCTATGGAGTGCAGCATGCCAGACTTCCCTGTCCATCACCATCTCCCGGGGTTTGTTCAAACTCATGTTCATTGAGTCAGTGATGCCATCCAACCATCGCATCCTCTGCCGTCCTCTTCTTCTCCCACCTTCAATCTTTCCCAGCATCAGAGCCTTTTCCAGGGACCTGCTGCTGCTGCTGCTAAGTCACTTCAGTCATGTTTGACTCTGTGCGACCCCATAGACAGCAGCCCACCAGGCTCCCCCGTCCCTGGGATTCTCAAGACAAGAACACTGGAGTGGGTTGCCATTTCCTTCTCCAATGCATGAAAGTGAAAAGTGAAAGTGAAGTTGCTCAGTCGTGTCCGACTCTTAGTGACCCCATGGACTGCAACCTACCAGGCTCCTGCGTCCATGGGATTTTCCAGGCAAGAGTACTGGAGTGGGGTGCCATTGCCTTCTCCGCCAGTGACCTTCGGAGTCCCTGTTTTTCCAAGAGGAGGAGACTGAAATCTGGAGTTTGATAAGAAACCTCATCCAATGGGCCATTCCGCACAGGGTTTCTGGTTTAACACTGTTGATACACTAGCCTGCTACCTGCCTGCAGGGTACATTATGGAGCATGTGGACAGAGAATGTTGCATACCATTTTAGTAAACAAAGGATATTGTGGTCATCAAGCCATCAGCCACTGCAGCTGCCCCAGACTCTTCCCTGAGGGGACTCAGGATGGAGAAAAACAGGATTCTGGCCTCCATAGCTATGCTGCTTATCATACCAAAGGCGTAATTCCAATGAGTCCAAACTCTTGCATCCTCCCATACATGGAAAAACACTGCAATTGTTAACTTGAGATATCTGTTTTATGATAAACAGTAATTTTTGATCTTTACATTTTTTTTTCAGCAAAAACTCCTATGTATCCTGGCTCCTCCATTACCTCTTTAGAACAGTCCTTCAGAGCTCTCTGAGAGGCTGTTATCCTGGCCTATGCTGCTGCTAAGTCGCTTCAGTCGTGTCCGACTCTGTGTGACCCCATAGACGGCAGCCCACCAGGCTCCCCCGTCCCTGGGATTCTCCAGGCAAGAACACTGGAGTGGGTTGCCATTTCCTTCTCCAATGCATGAAAGTGAAAAGTGAAAGTGAAGTTGCTCAGTCGTGTCCGATTCTTCGAGACCCTGTGGACTGCAGCCCACCAGGCTCCTCTGCCCATGGGATTTTCCAGGCAAGAGTACTGGAGTGGGCTGCCATTGCCTTCTCCCATCCTGGTCTATAGCTGCCAGAAAAAGCACAATCCTCAAATTTTAGGTGGTGCTTTTTTTTTCAGTTGACAAATGATTAACTGTATACTGAATAATTTGGAAATGGAAAACCAGCTTGCCCCACTAGCTACTTTATCTGTCCTGTGAAAACACTGGTTTGCTGGTGTTTTTTTCACCCATATGAATATGGCAGTAATGTAGCTGTAGTTTATGGGGTGCTTACTCTGAGGGGCCAGATTCTAGGTGCTCTGGGGGAGCATGCTCATTTCATCATCCTGACAGCCGTGAAGCAGGCACAATTATTATGCCTGGAGCAAGGCCATGCATGGAAAGGCAGCAGACGGGGCTTGTGTGGGGCCGAGGTAAGATTTGAACCTGGGGCATCACGTTGGAGCCAGGACTGAGCCCGAGGTGTGGAGTCACACCCCAGAGGACAGGCGGTGGGGGGCAGGGAGCACAGAGCCGTCTTCATGCCAATGTCTGTAACTGTGCTGACTTTGTCCCATTTTGGCCCCCTCCTCTGGGCCCAGCCCTTCCAAGAGTGCCTTACGCCATCTGAATTCCAGCTTTGTTTCACACTCAGGGAAGTGGGGGGCCTTGTCTAGGAGAGGCTGGGGAGAGGTGAGGTAAGCACTGTTAAGCACCATTAGAGGGTCTTGAAGGGCGAGCGAGTGATGGTGAGGTGAGGATAGGTAATTAGGTTGGAGAGGAAGACCCCAGACCGTGAGACTGCTGCTGTCCTGAGGCGACCAGTCTGTAAGATGGATCACGATTGGGCCCCTGCCTCAGCTTCGTGTCCTGGAGGAAAAAGTCCTGCACGTCTGGCATTTGGGGACCAACGTTACCGGCGCCTGTGCCAGGCAAACTCCGTCTCTGGAACATCTTGCTTTATTCTTCCCACTATTTGGATTCAGAGTAATAATAATAACAACAATGGTAATAATGGCTAGCCATCTTTAAAGGATTATGTGCCTGGCACTATTTCCGGGGCTTTACACGTTTTAATTCATGTAATAACCCAGCAACGTATGACGTTGATCTATTGTTTCCTTTTTAATAAGGAACGGATGAAGAAACAGGAGGCAGAGAGGTGAAAGTTACTTGGTGGGGTCTGAATCCAGGCAGTGTGGCTGAAGGCCTTGCTCTGGCTTCCTGGCTGTGGAGGGCGGCCCTTGTTTCACCGGGCCCCCTGCCGGCCCCTGCCCGTGGCTCGCAGTCTCTTCCTCCCGGGGAATGACCACCATCAGATATGGGGGTTGTGCCCTGGCCCTTTGGCTGTGTCTACAGTGGCACCATGCGCTACTTAAGCCCTCTGTTCCTCTTTGTAGGGGCTTCCCTGGTGGCTCAGATGGTAAAGAATCTGCCTGCAATGCAGGAGACCTGGGTTCGATTTCTGGGCTGGGAAGATCCCCTGGAGAAGGGCATGGCTACCCTCTTCAGTGTTCTTGCCTGGAGGATTCCATGGACAGAGGAGCCTGGCTACAGTCTATGGTCACAAAGAGCTGGACACGACTGAGCGACTTTCGTTTTCTTTCTGGTGGCTCAGTGGTGAAGAATCTGCCTGCCGGTGCAGGAGACACAGGTTTGATCCCTCGTCTGGGAAGATCCTACATGCTGCAGAGCAGCTAAGCCCGTGGGCCACGACTCCTGAGCCTGTGCTCTAGAGCCTGGGAGCCGCAGTGACTGAGCCCACATGCCACACTACTGAAGCCCGCATGCCCTAGAGCCCCTGTTCAAGAGCAAGAAAAGCCACCTTAGAAGCCTGTCTACCACAACTAGAGAGAAGCCGATGCAACGATGAAGAGCCAGCACAGCCAAAAATCAGTAAATTATAAAAAATATGAATCCTCTCTTTAAATTTGTGTGTTAATTACAGGTCTGTTGTATTCTTTTTTTGGGGTGGTGCTCATGGTAAAACATGTGTAATATAAAGGTTGCCATGCTACCCATTTTTAAGTGGATGTTTCAGTGCCATTCCATTCACACTTGTTGGATGACCATCACCACCATCCATCTCCAGAACTTCTTCATTACCCCAAACTGAAATTCTATACCCATTAAACACTAACCCCAGACCCCGCCCAATCCCCAGCCCCTTGCAACCTCCAGCTGTTTCTATGAGTGAGACGATTCTAAGTACTTCAACGAAGTAGAGCCCAAAGCCCTGTGTTCTTTTGTGTCAGGTGATGTTCAAGCTGGTTTTAGAAAAGGCAGAGGAACCAGAGATCAAATTGCCAACATCTGCTGGATCATGGAAAAAGCAAGACAATTTCAGAAAAACATCTATTTCTGCTTTATTGACTATGCCAAAGCCTTTGACTGTGTGGATCACAATAAACTGTGGAAAATTCTTCAAGAGATGGGAATACCAGACCACCTGACCTGCCTCTTGAGAAATTTGTATGCAGGTCAGGAAGCAACAGTTAGAACTGGACATGGAACAACAGACTGGTTCCAAATAGGAAAAGGAGTACGTCAAGGCTGTATACTGTCACCCTGCTTATTTAACTTATATGCAGAGTACATAATGAGAAACGCTGGGCTGGAAGAAGCACAAGCACCTCAGATATGCAGATGACACCACCCTTATGGCAGAAAGTGAAGAGGAACTCAAAAGCATCTTGATGAAAGTGAAAGTGGAGAGTGAAAAAGTTGGCTTAAAGCTCAACATTCAGAAAACGAAGATCATGGCATCCGGTCCCATCACTTCATGGGAAATAGATGGGGAAACAGTGGAAACAGTGTCAGACTTTATTTTGGGGGGCTCCAAAATCACTGCAGATGGTGACTGCAGCCATGAAATTAAAAGACGCTTACTCCTTGGAAGGAAAGTTATGACCAACCTAGACAGCTTATTCAAAAGCAGAGACATTACTTTGCCAACAAAGGTCTGTCTAGTCAAGGCTATGGTTTTTCCTGTGGTCGTGTATGGATGTGAGAGTTGGACTGTGAAGAAGGCTGAGCGCCGAAGAATTGATGCCTTTGAACTGTGTTGTTGGAGAAGACTCTTGAGAGTCCTTTGGACTACAAGATCCAACCAGTCCATTCTGAAGGAGATCAGCCCTGGGATTTCTTTGGAGGGAATGATGCTAAAGCTGAAACTCCAGTACTTTGGCCACCTCATGCGAAGAGTTGACTCATTGGAAAAGACCCTGATGCTGGGAGGGATTGGGGGCAGGAGGAGAAGGGGACGACAGAGGATGAGGTGGCTGGATGGCATCACCGACTCGATGGACGTGAGTCTGAGTGAACTCCGGGAGTTGGTGATGGACAGGGGGGCCTGGCGTGCTGCGATTCATGGGGTCGCAAAGAGTCGGACACGACTGAGCGACTGAACTGAACTGAACCATTTCCCTTAGCACAGTGTCTCCAGGGTTCATCCAGGCTGTAGTGTGTCTCTCAATTTCATTTCTTTTTAAGGCTGAATAATATTCTGTTGCATGGATACACCAACGTTTTGTTTATCCGCTCATCTGTTGATGGACGCTTGAGTTGCTTCCACCTCCTGGCAGCCATGAATGATGTGATGTCGCTATAGACGTGGGTGCACAAATAGCTATTTGAGTCTTTGCTTGCAGTCCTTTGGGGTATATGCCTAGAAGTGCAACTGCCGCGTCTTATGGTCCATCTGCGTTCGCTTTGCTGGGGGGCCACCATGCTGTCTCCTCATCTCATTCTTTCTATGCTGCTTTATAGAAATCCAGTGCGTTTGGTTTCATTTACAGTCAGGGCTGCAGGGACCGTCTTTGGACGTGTCTTCTTGCGCAGACAGGAATGTGTATCAAAGGTAATCTCTGACCAAATCAATGCTGCTGGGTTGAGGTTAGACTTAATTAACACGTTTATTTCACTGGAGTAGGGGTTCAGTCTCCTTTGCCAAGTCCATGATTATCTACGACCTCACTCTTATTCTGTTGCTGCAGCTGTGCCCAGTAACTCCCCCTAGGACATGGCAGAGCCACCTGCTGTCTCCATCTACTGAAAGGCAGAAACACAGCCCTGGTGACCTGGCCTTCAGCTTTGTCTGTCTGTCTGTCCCGAGGCTGTGTGACCCTCCAGCTCCCCTATCTGTACCTCTTGAAAGTGCCCTCCTTTTGGGGATTACCAGCAATTCAGCGTCATCTTTCCATTTGGTCTGTGCAGTTTCATCTGCCAGAGTTACTACCCCAAGTAGTTCCTGCTTAATTCATCCCATCCATTTAGTTATTCCTACTTTGCCTCTTCCAGGAAGCCTTCCCTGTTTACTCCTACTCCTCCTTATCTTTCTTTTCTGAACTTAACAGTGATAATGGTAGTTTCTGGTACAATCCATATATTACCTTTCAAACTCCTTACACAAGCTCTTTGGGGGAAAACACTGTGGCTATTTATATTTTAAGAGGAGGAAACAAGCGCAGAGAGACGGAGTAACTTGCTCCAGGTCGCTACGCTGTTGGGTTTGGCAGAGCTGGTTCCAAGCTTAAGCAGTTGGGCTTCAGAGTTTTGAAATTCGCAAAGTGAACCTCATGCATCCCGCTTTTGCCGCATTTCTGTCTGAACTCTGCTTTGTCACACCATCAGAAACTAGGAACCCCCTGGCATCACCTCTCATGCACAGCGAGGCCGATGCCCTTCCCGAGAACGCTGTGTCTTTTCCTCTCCTGGTGTTCTAGGTGGATGCAGGGGCTTGGTCCTTCTTATCTTTGTCTCATTATCATCTGTGAGTCAGTCTGCAGGCTGTTTTCCAGGAAAGATGGGAAGTGATTTCCTGTCATCAGTGGAAGCAGGTCAATGGCAAAGGATTCTTAAAAAGAAAAGTCTTTCTGTTTGTGAAAAAGAGCAAAGGAGACTCAGCCAACTCAAGAAGCAGAGTGAGTCACTGACCCTCGCTTCAAGAGGGGAGGGACGAACAACATTAACGTGTTAAAATGTACTGATGCCTGTAGATATTAGACCCTAAAAACAGGCAAACGAAACCTCAGTCCCTGATTTCAGGGGTTCACAGTGGAGCCAGACTGGGTGGTCGAGATGCAGTGACAAGGAAGTTTGATCAATGCTAAGAACAAGGAGTCATGGAGGACGGATGCTCCATGCTTACTGGTGTGTGAGTGCGTGTGAGTGCATGTGAGTGTGTGTGTGTGCACGTGCATATGTGAGAATGTGTAAGGACACAGGCATTCATGGATATGCGGGAATACTTGGGAGTACGTGAGTGTGTGTGAGAAAGTGTGAGTAGGTGTGCGTGTGTGGGAATATATGTTTAAGTGAGTGTGTATGTCTGTGGTTGAACATGCTAGGTGTGTGTGTGCTCAGTCGTGTCTGAGTCTTTGTGACCCCAGGGACTATAGTCCCCAGACTCCTCTGTCCATGGCATTTCCCAGGAAAGAATACTGGAGTGGGTTGCCATTTCCTACTCCAGGGGATCTTCCTGACCCAGGGATCAAACCTGCATTTCTTATGTCTCCTGCGTTGGCAGGCAGCTTCTTTACCGTTGCGCCACCCAGGAAGCTAAGTCTTCCTAAAGAAGCTGGTTGTATTCACTATGGATTGCTGTGCAACAAGCGACAAAACAGTGGCTTAAACAGCAAGCGTGGGCTCACAGTTTCTGTGGGTCAGAAATCAGGGCGGGCTTAGGAGCTGCCTGTCATCAGGTGGGGTTTCATCTAAAGGCTCAGCTCGGGACGAATCTGCTTACAAGCTCCGTCACACAGGTGGCGGGAAGGACTCGGTTCCTCGTGGGCTGTAGGACTGAGCCCCACCTCAGTTCTTGTCACAGGAGCCTCTGCGTGGGACACTCACCACTTGGCAGGTGGCTTCCAACTGAGCAAATGAGCTAGCAAGCTGGCAGTGAGCAAGATGGAGACTGGAGTCTTCTGTCACCTAATTTCTTTTTGTCTTTTATTTGGCTGCACAGGTCTTAGTTGCGGCACGTGGGTCCTCTGTTACCTCACGCGGGGCCTCTGTTATGTCATGTGGGGGCCTTTATTATGTTACGCGGGGCCTCTGTTACGTCATGCGGGGCCTCTGTTACCTCACGTGGGGGTCTTTATTATGTCACGTGGGCCCTCTGTTACCTCACTCGGGGCCTCTGTTATGTCACGCGGGAGTCTCTGTTACGTCATGCGGGGCCTCTGTTACGTCACACATGGGCTTCTGTTACCTCACGCGGGGCCTTTATTATGTCACGTGGGCCCTCTGTTACCTCACGCGGGGCCTCTGTTATGTCACGTGGGGCCTATGTTATGTCACGTGGGTCCTCTGTTACCTCACGCGGGGTCTCTGTTACGTCATGCAGGGCCTCTGTTACCTCACACGGGGCCTTTATTATGTCACGTGGGCCCTCTGTTACCTCACGCGGGGCCTCTGTTATGTCACGTGGGGCCTATGTTATGTCACGTGGGTCCTCTGTTACATCATGCGGGGCCTCTGTTATGTCACGCGGGGGTCTCTGTTACGTCATGCAGGGCCTCTGTTACCTCACACGGGGCCTCTGTTACATTACTCGGGGCCTTTATTATATCACGTGGGTCCTCTGTTACGTCACGTGGGGCCTCTGTTACCTCATACGGGGCCTCTGTTACGTCACGCGGGGCCTCTGTTTCCTCATACGGGGGCCTCTGTTACCTCATACGGGGCCTCTGTTATGTCACGCGGGGGTCTCTGTTACGTCATGCGGGGCCTCTGTTACGTCACGCATGGGCCTCTGTTACCTCACGCGGGGCCTCTGTTATGTCACGCGGGGGTCTCTGTTACGTCATGCGGGGCCTCTGTTACGTCACGCATGGGCCTCTGTTACCTCACACGGGGCCTCTGTTACATTACTCGGGGCCTTTATTATATCACGTGGGTCCTCTGTTACGTCACGTGGGGCCTCTGTTACCTCATACGGGGCCTCTGTTACGTCACGCGGGGCCTCTGTTTCCTCATACGGGGGCCTCTGTTACCTCATACGGGGCCTCTGTTATGTCACGCGGGGGTCTCTGTTACGTCATGCGGGGCCTCTGTTACGTCACGCATGGGCCTCTGTTACCTCACGCGGGGCCTTTATTATGTCACGTGGGCCCTCTGTTACCTCATACGGGGCCTCTGTTACGTCACGCGGGGCCTCTGTTACCTCACGCGGGGCCTCTGTTACCTCACGCGGGGCCTCTGTTAGTCACGCGGGGGCCTTTATTATGTCACGTGGGGCCTCTGTTACGTCACGCGGGATCTTTTCGCTGAGGCACACGACTGTCTAGGTGAGAGTGGTTGCTGCACACAGGTTCCAGAGCGCGCGGGTTTCAGGAGCTGCCCTTGCGGCTCTCTAGTTGTGGCTCACGGGCTCGGTTGCCCAGGGGGATATGTGATCTTCATTCACCGACCAGGGATTGAACCCGTCCCCCTGCATCGCAAAGTGTGTTCTGAACCACTGGCCCACCAGGGAAGTCCTGTCACCTAATTTCAAAAGTAACAGTCCGTCACTTCTGCCACTTTCTGTTTGCGGAAGTGAGTCAGAGGGTCCAGCCTACACTCAAGGGGGAGGGGCTTACACAAGAGTGTGCACACCAGGAGGCAGAAATCATTGAGTCATCCTGGAGGCTGCCTGTCACACGTTTGCTCTGGTCGAGCCTTTAAGGCTGACCTGGAGTTAATCAGGTGACTAAGGGTCAGGGGGTTGCTGTAGGCAGGGAGAACCAGTCAGCAGAAGCACAGAGAGAGAAGAAAGCCCACGGCATCAGGAGAAAGCAGTGCCCGTGTCGCTGGCATTAGCTTGTATGTGTGCTTGCACACACGTGTGCTTGCATGCACATGCGTGTACACACAGGCTTCCCAGGTGGCGCTAGTGGTAAAGAACCCACCTGGCAAGGCAGGTAGACATAGAGATGTGGGTTCCATCCCTGGATTGGGAAGACCCCCTGGAGGACGGCTCAGCAACCCACTCCAGCATTCTTGCCTGGAGAATCCCATGGGCGGAGGAGCCTGGCAGGCTACAGTCCATGGGGTTGCAAAGATTCAGACATGACTGAAGCAACTTAGCATGCATGGACACAGGCGTGAACACACCTGTAGTTATGGGGAGGCATGAGACGAATCTAGAGCACATATTTGCTGCAGAGGCAGTATCACCAACAGGGAAAAAAATTAGTTCTTGCAGGGAGTGAAAAATCTTAGATATTACAGTGGTAAATGGTCCTCCAGAACTCAACCCTATGTAGTATATCTGAGGTGTTAGAAGAGAGGGTCAATCAGGAAAACACTGTCCAGGAGCCTTGCAATGAGAGTGATGATGAAATAAAGGTCAAGAAATTCTGATCTAAGAAAAGTGAGAGGAGCAGTTACTGGATACTGATAATCCATCAGACGCTGTGTTAAGCATTTTCTATGTTTTCTAATTCAATTTTGCAACAACTCTCTATAGTTTGCACCTTGTACTGTGCTTAGTCGCTCAGTCGTGTCCGACTCTCTGCGACCCCATGGACTGCAGCCTGCCAGGCTCCTCTGTCCATGGCGATTTGCCAGGCAAGGATACTGGAGTGGGTTGCCATGCCCTCCTCCAGGGGATCCTCCCAACCCAGGGATTGAACCCAGGTCTCCAGCATTGCAGGTGGATTCTTTACAGACTGAGCCACCAGGGAAACCCAATTTGCACCTGAGGGAGAAGGAAACTCGGGTGGGCAGCTTCTGACCTGGCCCCCAGAGATCCTCACCCTCTGGTGTTTACACGTCTGTGTAATCCTTTCCCCTTTAATGTGGGCTGGACCTAGTGACTAGCTTCTACCAGAGTAGGGCAGAATGTGTAAGATGTCATGCCTGTGATTAGGCTATCAGGATGGATTTCTTTATAACCACTTAACCCTTGGACTGCAAGGAGATCTAACCAGTCCATCCTAGAGGAAATTAGTCCTGAATATTCATTGGAAGGCCTGATGTTGAAGCTGAAACTCCAATACTTTGGCCACCTAATGCGAAGAACTGACTCATTTGAAAAGACCCTGAGTCTGAGAAAGATTGAAGGTGGGAGGAGAAGGGAACAACAGAGGATGAGATCTTGGATGGCATCCCTGACTCAATGGACATGAGTTTGGGTAAACTCTGGGAGTTGGTAACAGACAGGGAGGCCTGGTGTGCTGCAGTCCATGGGGTCTCAAAGGGTTGGACACGACTGAGCGACTGAACTGAACTGAACTGAATCATGTAAGTGACACTCCTCTGTCACTTTCTTTCAGCTCTTCTCATGTGGTTGCTCTGATGAAGCAGGAGAGATCAGGTGGCAGCAAACTCAGGCGGCTCCTGCCATCTGTCAGCAAGGATCTGAGGCACTTACTCCAGAAACTGCCGAGGTGTTGAATGCTTCAAACACCAGAGGCATGAGGTTGGAAGTGGATCCTTCGTCAGTTGAACTTTCAGATGAGACCGCAGGCTAGCCTGATACTTTCCAACCTGTAAGAGACTCTGAACAGAGGAGCCAGGGGAGCTATGCCTGGATTCCTGATCTCTGGAAACTGTGAGGTAACAAAAGTGTGTTGTTTTAAGCCTCTAACTTTTGAAGTTATTTTATTATTTTGAATTTTTTGGCCACACTATCTGGCATGTGGAATCGTAGTTCCCAGACCAGGAATGAAACCGTGCCTCCTGCATTAGAAGCACAGAGTCTTAACCTCTAGACCACCAGGGAAGTCCCAGGTGGTAATTTTAAAATGCAGCAATATATAATAAAGAAACAGGCTCGGAAAAGTAAAGGCACTGGTCCAAGGTCACACAGCTATGATCCCAGACCTGGGCTACTAATGCTCAGCTCAGTTCTCTTTATCATCCCCCCTGCGCCTCTAGAGTCTAGATCACAGCGGCCTTAAATGCTTGGTGCAGGAGTGGGGCCCCTTTCATGAAGGTGATGGGAAGCTGGGGAAGGTTTTGGTGGGGAGTGACGTGGGGGTGGGGGAAAGCTTGTGTCTTCTTGAGTCGAATATCTGGATTCCAGCTGGCAGTGGCTAGCCTGGGAGCCGGGGACATCGGGATCATGCCAGCAAGACCTTGGAATGTTCTCAGGAATGAAGCTGAGGGTCAGAAGTAGCAAAAGAAATACCCTCTTGGTCTCCTTCCCATCATGGTTTCCTGAAGACACCTGTGTTCAGAAGGAAGGCAGGCAGAAGTCCACAGCTGAATCCAGGTGCTGGCTCTGTTCCCCGGGACAGTCACGGACTCCTGAGGGTCATGTTCTCTGCGTTTGGGCTGTCACCACAGTGGCCTCCCTCTGGACGTTTGATCCACACTCTCTGGCGGGCAGCATATCTGCGACCACCCGTGGCCCCGGCGAGAGCTGCTCGGGAGGCTGGAGCCTTTCATTTCCTTGTAACAATAGTGCTGGAAAATAGCTTTCTGGACTTGGCCCCAAACTGATAATTAAAGGAACGCTTTATCGCCAGCAAGGGCAGAAGTGTCTACCAATGGCCTTTCAGAAAAAGGAAAAAAAATAAAAATAGCCTCACTCCCTTCAGTGTCTTTGTGTTCAAGTGGAAATAGCTGACAGGTTTGGGAACAGCCTCAGCTGTTTATCTCTCCTCTGTTTTTCTGCCAGGGACGCGAAGGGATGTTCTTCGCAGGCTGAGAGTTTTAGTTTGGTTTCTGATTCTGCATGGACCCAAAGGCCCCATCGGTTCTGTCTTTGGCTTCCTGGGGCCATGTTGTTAGAACACACCTTAGGGTCAGCTGCAGGGATCCACGCGGACCTAGGCAAGGCCCAGGCCTTAGCAGTAGGGTGTGAGAGTGCGGGCTTTGCACTCAGATTGCCCCGGAAGCCAGCACTGGTTCTGGCATTCTCTAGCTGTGTAGACTTGGGCAAATTTATTCAATTTTCTGAGCCTCGGGTTTCTGACCAGTCAGTTGGTTGTACCTACCAGACAGGAGATCGTGAGGATGAAAAGGGAAGATGCGGGGAAAGCACTTGGCCTGGCACCTGGCAGATATGAAGCGATCCAAAATCTTAGCAAGATATTGATGCTAGTGGGGGTCAGGGGGTGGGGAGAGTTTGGAGGGTAAGAAAGGGCCAGCCTGCAGCCCCCGAAGATCATACCCATGGACCTGATGCGGCTTAGTTGAAGCAGCATGTTCTGGAACTTCCCTGGTGGTTCAGTGGTTAAGATTCTGAGCTTTCAATGCAGGGGACACAGGTTCAATCCCCAGTCGGGGAATTCAGACCCCACATGTTGCATGGCGTGGCCGCCCCCCAAAAAGTGTAACCGTTTAAAAGAAAGGCTTGATGTCCTCCAGGAACACCAGCTATGGGGCCTCCCTAAAACTCCAAGCTTTGTTGTCCTGCTTGTCGTCCACGAGGGGCCCTAGTCATTGATGGTAATCAGGTTATTAAAGATGGTAAACAGGTTAATCATGTTAGGGATTAAGGATACCACAGATGGGTTTGTATTTGTCTTGGGTTGTTTGAAATAAAAGATCCAATTGATGTGTATGTGTTAACAAGACTTTTTTTTTTTTTTTTGGTTTTGTGATTAAAGACGTAATCCTGACTAGAGGCTAAAAGGTCTGGTGTGATGGAAGGAGCCCTGTAGCGGTCTGGACGTCTGGTCTGAGGCTGACGCGTGTTCTAGCGCCCTCTTGGCTCAGCTTCCCTAAGCGGGACGGCAGCGGCCGGCATCTCTAACCGTGTGGTGGTCCCTCCCCGCTCTGTTTGTGTGCCTTGGGGCAAGTGGGCTCAGCAGTCTCCGCCTTTGATGTCACTTGTGAAACGGAGCTGATAATCGCCCCAGCTCATGGGACTATTGTGAGGTTACGGCCGCGGATGCGCCTCCCTTCCGCAGGTGCCTGGCACGCGGTAGGAGTCGGACGAGAGGGGCTGCTGGAGGAGCGTCCTTGGAGGGGAATACTGCCTTGGAGGGGGGCTCCTCGGGGACGGAGCCTGAGCCCGGACGGCAGAGCCTGCGCTTTGCTGGGGGCACCCCCACGACAGAGGGGCTGAGGCAAGCAGCATGGGGCAGGAGAGAAACTGAGTCAGCCTGGGGTCTCAGCTTCAGCCTGTTCCCGGTGGTGGGCGGGTGAGGGGGGCTCTGGCGTGTGAACTGCACAGAACTGGTCCCACCAGGAGGCAAGTGGCTAGACCCTGGGACCCTGTGTCAGCCGGCCGATGCTCCCGGTGTGGAGGGGGGCAGGTGGGGGCTTCCTTGCGCAGGAAGGTCATTTGCTGGGTTGGGAGGAGCTGGGAGCCAGGGGATGCCAGTCCTCACTCATGCACCGTAGGTCGGGCCGGGTGCGCGCCTGGTAAGGGGTGGAGGGCGGCACCCTCAGGACCTTCTGCCTGTAAAAGATGGAGACACCGCGGTCCTCGCTCTTGCCACGCAGACTCTCGTGGGATCACGGCCTGGGCCGGGGACTCATGCTTGCTGGTGGCGTCGTCTACCTGGACTCCATGCTTCGTCTCCTCTGCCCTGCTGCTACCCGGCAGTGGAGGTGGGAAGGTGTCTGAGCCCTTTGCACGCTTCTTCTCTCCCTGTGCTGGAAATGAAAGCAGCCAGAAACATTGCCCCCCCAGAGGCCAGAGAGATGAGATCCTGGGGGCTGCTTGATGTGAGAGAAATCGCTATAAAAAGCACATTACTGCAGCGATGGAGAGAAGGATGGTAGCAGGCAGTCCCCGGGGAAGCGAGGTACCTTGGCCAGTCATCAGAAGGCTTCCCAGGGGTGTGAATAGAATTCTTCCCTGTGCTAGAGGCTGAGCAATTCCAGGCCATGAAATTTGCTGCAATTCGGTTCTGTCCTTGCAGATAAAGTGGATGGGTGTTAGGATTTGACAGATGAAGTCCCCTTGGCTAGGGACGTAACCACAGTGGGCTAGGGGACAGTGTCTCAGGGCTGTAGGAGGTCGGGGGGCGAGTCCTAGAATCAGGGGAGAGGCAGGGCTGAGAGAAGCTGTGTTTCATAAACTAAAGACCAAAGCACAGCACAGAGTCAGCCAGCCTCAAATAGGAGATTAGCCTGGGAGCAGCCCCATCCTTGTGATTGGGGTGTGGAGCCCAGAGGGAGGTATTGTGGAGCAGGTGTGTGGGATGGGAGCTGTGCATACACTCATTTTTCTGTCTGCCCATCCATCATCCATCCATCCATCGTCTATCCATTCATCCATCTATTTATCCAGCTATCATCCACCTGTCATCCATCCTTCCACCCATTCTTCACCATTAATTTAAAAATTTCTGTTGAACAGTTAATGCATTCACATGGAAAAATTCAAATAGAACAATGGAGTAAAAGGTAACAGCAGTAGCAACTTGGTTTTCCTCCTTAGAGAATAAGTTACCATTTCTTTTGGTTCCTTCCAGAAACATTTTGCAGTCACACAAATGTATTAGTGTGTACAAATGGCAGAAAACTGTATTTTATGCCTTGCTCTTTTAGCGTGTCTTTAAGACACAGATGGCAACTATGTCAGCTTGGGCAAGCTCAGGGTGTGCCACGAATGTTTCAGGAACCAGGGTGAGTGCAGAGAACTGTAGACCCAGGCTTTGAAAAGTTCTGCCAAGTGGCTTCCCAGAAATCGAACATCAGTAAGATCTAATTTTTCACTTTCTGTCTGAGTAGGGACAGCTGGAGTTTCATTCATCTGCAGTACTTGACATTAAATGGTTTTCTTTGCTACTTTTCCAACCCCCCAAATAAACTAACAGGGCTTTTCCCACTGATGTTGCTGAGTAACCAGTTTTCCACAACAAAGCCGTGAGCAAATTACCTGTTGTTATTCTAGCAACGTTCATACCTATTGCTGAAAGAGGGCTCCCTTTATCCACACATGTAAACTGGATTTTCATGCCCAATTCTTCATTTTCCCCAACTTTTCAAATCTATAGAAAAGGTAAAAAAATAATACAATGACCAGACAACCTTTTCCCTTCACCAATTATTGGCATTTGACATTTTTTTGCCATATTTTTCATTTTTTTGCCACATTTTTCACTTTTTTCCCCAAACCGTTTGAAATTAGATTGTGGACATCATGATCCTTCACCTCTCGGGAGTCTGCATCTCCTAAGAACTAGGATATTCTCTTACGTAGCTACAATACTGTCATCATGCTCAAACACTTAATAATTGGTACGATTGTTTTATCTAACATAAAATTCATGTTCAGAGTTTCCAATGACCTTCTTCTTGTTCTTTGAAGCTACTTTTCTTTTCTGATCCAGTCAAGGGTTATACATTACATTCAGTTGTCATGTCTCTTAGGGCTCTTGCCTAGAATGTTCCCCACACCCCCTTCCCATCGACTTTGTTCTTTCTGCTCCACGTGACGCTGGGATTAATTTTTTTCCCCACATACCACAGCGCGCGGGACCGGGGATCCCCGACCAGGGACTGAACCCTGGATTGGAAGATGGAGTCTTGAGCACTGGACCACCAGGGAAGCCCAACCCTGGCAATTTTTGAAGAACCAGCCAGCTGTCTCCTTGAGTGTTCAATAACTTGGATGTGTTTAATTATTGCCTTCTGACTAGATATAGAATAAATCTCTTTGGTAAATGTCACACGGGGTGTTTTTCACTTACTGCCGGGTCCCTCTGGGAGGCACATCATGTCAGTCACTTTCCACCATTGGTAATGCTGCTTTTGAGCACTATTCAAGGTGGTATTTGCTAGTAAAGGGACTTCTTTCCTTTTATAAGGAACAGTCGAGGCTGACAGTTCTGTTCCAAACAGGCTTTCTTCAATGGTTTTAACATCCACTGATGATCCTTGCCAAAATCCATTATTATATTGGCAGTTACAATCTCTAATTTTGTCTTTCATTCTACATTTGTTATCTGGTGCTCGCATGCGTGCTAAGTCGCGTTAGTCGTGTCCAACTCTGTGCAATCCTATGGACCATAGCCTGCTAGGCTCCTCTGTCCATGGGATGCTCCCGGCAAGAATAATGGAGAGGGTTGCCAAGCCCTCCTCCAGGGGATCTTCTTGACTCAGAGATCAAACCCTTGTCTCTTACATCTCCTGCAAAGAAGCCAGCAGGGTTCTTTAGCGCTAGCGCCACCTGAGAAGCCCTTATTGTCTGGTGTTCTAGCGTCAAGAAGGGCTCCATCCGCCTGTGTCTCCCTCTCACCTGTAAGTTTCTTATTTTCAGTATTATTGTGGTCTTACAGAGCCTCTCCACTTCCCACAAGATTTGGCCAGGTGCAGCCCCTCCAAGCTGGCTTCTTTGGCCTTCTCACAAATCTCCCTCCGTTTTGAGCATCACTTACTCGCTTACACAACAGAATGTTCCCCCAGAAATGGAATCAGTCATTTCCCCTTTTAGAAGAGGCATGGTATTTATTTATTTAGTTGTTTATTTGACTGAGCTGGGTCTGCGTTGCTCTGCGTGGGCTTCTCTCTAGTTGTGGTTCTCCAGCTCCTCATCACAGGGACCTCTCTTGTTGCGGAGCACGGGCATGCTAGGGGAAATGATTGATGCTGGGTGTGCTTTTTTGTTATTACTTCTAGCTCTTTTGAGTGCAGAGCTAGGATACGTTTGTATTTAGATCATGAGTTCATAGTGATTTTTCCTGCCAAATTTTCCTCACCTCTCCTCATTCCATATTTGTATCTTCATTCTCCCATAGCGAGAGTCCTAATTTCCAAAAAAAAATGTAGTATATTACTCATTTAATCTATGAACACACAGAATACTTTCAGAATTACTGTCCTTTTGTCACAAATCTCCTAAATCAAGCTCAGAGTTTCTTTGCAGTTCTTTTTGTCCCGTCCACTGAGGGTGTCCAGTTAGAAAAGCATCTAAAAATTACTTGAATCAGTTATTTTCTCTGTGGATGACATGATTTATTTGCTGTAAGATAGAGTTGTTTCTGCTTGTTTTCAGTTTTAGGGTTTGAATCCCTCTATTCCTTTTTATTTAATTTACATGGTTCAAAAGCAAAACTATATCACAAGTTATACTCAAAGGGATATGCCTCCCTTCTCGACCTTTGACCCCATCCTCATCTACACACCATGGCAAACAGTTTTCATGAATTTCTGGGTTTTTCTTCCCATGCTTTGTTTCAGTGAAACCATCACACACACCCCCCACCCCACACTTGCTTTTTCCCCTTGACAGTGACAATATATCCAAGAAATAACTGCATATCAGGTCACAGGCTGATTCCTCTTCTCCTTCTTTTTTCTTTTTTTAACACTTTCGTATTATTCTAAGTGTGGTGGTACCATATTTTATTCAGTCACTCTCCCATGGATGATCATTTAAATTTAGATGATTTTTCATATTTTGCTATCACAAATAACGCTGCAATGAATAGTCATGCGCATATTTTTCATATTCATGGAGTTATATATCTGCAAATAAATTCCTAACAGTGGAATTTGGCGGGTCAAAGAGTAAAAGCATATGTAAATTTACCAATTTGGTAGGGGAGAAATAACTCATGTAGTTTTAATTTCCATTTCTCTTATTATGAATAAAGTTGAGCATCTTCTTATGTTTGTCTCTTTTATTTTCTGTTAACTGTTCATGTCCTTTGCCTATTTTTCCAACAGATTTTTGGTCTTTCCCCCCCTCTCTTTTTAAGAGTTCTTCATATAGTTAAGAGATTAATCCTTTATATATATATATGCCTATGATACGGCTGTAATATATTATTAGCTGAAAAATTAGTTGCAGATATATTCTCTTGGCTTCTCACTTGTTTTTTGAGTTTTCTTACTTTAAAAATGTCATAATTCTTCATTTTAATTCATGTATTTTTATAGTCTCATAACTCTCGGTTTAAATCTGAGATTTCTCTTTCTTTTGTATGTCTTTGTTTAACTAACTACCAACACTTGGTGTCCTTTCTTCTGAATGTTTCTTGAATGAATGTTTCTTGAATCTGTTATTTCCCTTTCACAGACCGTGATTAATATCTTAGTGATTGTGTCCATGTGGCCATGAGATCCACTCTCCTGGATCCAGATTTTCTGCTCCTAAGCGGCCTGAATTATCTTCTTAGACCTCTTAATATTGCCCTGAAAGTTTCAGAGGTTTTATTTACTTTTGGAAAAAATCTTTTTTTTCCATCTGACCTTCAGATTGGATAATATCTGTTGACCTGTGTTCTAGGTGAGCAAGTCTTTCCTCTGTCATTTCCGCTCTGCCATTTTACTTGCCCATTGAGTTTTATTTCATATTCTGTGTTTTTCAGACCTAGAATTTCTATTTGTTTTTTTTGCATCTTCTCTTCCTGTTGAAGTGTTCTATCATGTTCATTATGATCAGGTATTCCTTTAAATCTTTGGGGAGTTATAGTAGCTCTTGAGAATAAGCTACATTTTCCCATTTCCTTGTATGATGAATAATTTTGTTTTTATCTTAAACATTGTGAATATCATACCATAGAGACTTAAGATTGTTTTACATTTCTAAAGAGTGTTTGGTTTTTGGATTTTTTTTGTAGGCAGTTGAGTTGATTGAAATAAAATCATAAAATCTGTTTCTTGAATGGTGGCTAATATCTTAGTTTAGTGGGGTTTTTTTAACCCTTAAATAAAATTGTAAAATCTGTCTTTTGAGTAGTGGGTAATATCTTAGTTTAGTGTTGTTTTTTTTTTTTTAACCCTTATCTAAGCTTCTTGGAGTCTTCCTCATGCTATTCAGGGAATAGATGGGTCTTCCGCATTGCAGGGGGATTCTTTACCAGCTGAGCCACCAGGGAAGCCCAAGAATACTGGAGTGAGTAACCTATCTCTTCTCCAGGGGATCTTCGTGACCCAAGAATTGAACCAGGGTCTCCTGCATTGCAGATGGATTCTTTACCAGCTGAGCCGCCAGGGAAGCAGACCGAGATTTGGGCAAAGTTTATACACAGACTTTGGGAGCCTTTCCTCTCTGTGTCTCTCCTTTTTAGGATTCCCGACGTCCCTCACTTTCTTGTGGCTGCAGTTGCTCCAAACTCTGTCTTCCAGTTATTCAAGCCGGAAAGGTTGTGGGTTTTCTATCAGAGTTTTAGCTTCCCATGTAGCACTGACTGTGCCCTGACCTCAGGCTAAGAAAGTGTAAAAAGTCAGGAAAGCTACCTCCTGCCTTTCCCTTCTTCCAGGGCCCCTGCCTCTGTAAAGCCCACCTGCTTTGGCTGACTTTCCAGTGCCTTCTTGCGGTGGCTCCCTCTGCCCCCTGAGTTTGTTGCTGTTATTTGTGGGAGAGTCAGTTCAGTAGGAGCTTACTCAGCAGGAAGCAGAACTCTGATTAATTTGTCAAAAGCATTTTCAGCCTTTCCCTCTTTGTCAAGAACTGGCTCCTCTTACTTGTCACGTGTTAAAGGTCAAGATGCATGTGGCAAAATACTTGCAGTTCGAGTTGTCGGTTCGTCCGTCTGTCGGTGCCTTTACTGTGCAGCGGATCCAGTCACAGAGTCTTTATTTAACCACGGAGAATGAAAATGTCAATGTGCTGTTTGAAAATAAAGATGATATTTAGAAGAATAGCAAACATGTCTAATTATTTCTAATGATTAGTATTTATACTTACTCAGTGGAGGGTGTAATTAAGAGCATGTTCTAAAGGAATACAAACCCCTCAATACAATCAAGTATCGTCTTATCATCTCGCATTCTCTGTTACTCATAGTTGCTAAAATTAACTCTGGTTTTTCCCATCTTGCTTGAAGAAACACCCTTTTACCTATCTATACCTTAACTTTCCGCTCGCTCACAGGTTTCCTAGCAACTGGGCTAATGAATTTTGTATTCTGGTATACTATGCTATTTTTAAGTACCAAAATACTGCCTTTAAAAAAGGTAATACTGTTATTTTAAGAAATCTGAAGCTGAATCATTTACATCTCGAGACTTCAAGAGAGCTTTATGCTTCCTTGAGAGTTTTAATTGAACAAAAGATCACCTGTTTAGAAAATGTGTTTCTCATCTCCATGAAACTCAAGAGAAGGAAAAAATAACATGTATTTGACAAGGCAAAGCGTGTGTTTCAGAGCTGCCACTAATGAAAGTTCTCCACGTTAGTGTGATGAGAACATGACCATATTGGAGCTGAGGTGGGGACTTCTGCAGCCACCGCTGAACCCAGTGATTCTGCAACCGTTTATGAAAACCATGACAGCGCTCGAAGGTGAGCGGGCAACAGTTTCCTTAAGGGAAAACCCCAGGCTCCTATCAGTAAAAAATTATACTCTCTGTGAAGAAATCAGCTATTCCAAAGGGTCTCAAAGTTACTTGAATATCAAAGTGTCAGAAGGAAATACCTGGATTAGCTAACGCTGTCCTCTCCATTCCTCTGAGTAGGGTTTTTTTTAACATCTTGACAATTTTTCATGACAAAATGCTCGGGAATCAACTGTGAGACATCACTGATACACACTTATTTTTTAACGATTGCATTTAATGAATCATAATATTTAAAAAAAATTTCCAGTTATTAAAGCTTCCTTTTATTTTTATTCAGTGTTGAATATGTTACTTTCCTAACACTTTGTTGGGTTTTCTATGCTAATAATTTGCATTAAATGTGCAGTATGTGCCCTTGTACTTTCTGTGCTGATTGTAGTGCTCAGCGTTTCATAACATTTTTACATTTATGTATTCAAGTTACAGTGGATGATTCATTTCAGTGACTTAAAGTAGGTTTATTCATTTCATACACTTTTTGATGAAACTACTGTGTTAAATACAAAATGCAGGTATAGTCATTTTCCAGTGGTACCTGTACTCACGTGTCTGGCCACTAGTAGAGCTATACCTGCTGTTAAATTCCTAGGAGAGGATTCTTATCTGCACTCTGCCAACCTCAGAAAGGCGGGCTGGGTGAGGACCAAGTCCTCAGAGGCTGCCTGGTGGATGAGAAAGGACGGATTCAGGTGTTAGACAGAACGTGCCCCCGCGTTTGTATCCCAGTTACAGGGTTCACGCCTCTGAGCCTGAGTTTCCCTGTTTGTAAAGCAAGGATCGAGTTTTGTTCACACTAGAGGGTTCCTGTGATCATTAAACGAGCACGGGCCAGCGCGGCTGTCTCCTCGGAGATGCTGGCCCGTGTTAGTCCTCTGTCCCGCCTTCCCTGAAAGATACTCCCTGCTAGAAAGCAAGCACCGGGCAACAGAAATGGAGCCTGGGCACCGCGGCCCGATGAGGGTGTCATCCGTCTGATGATCCCTGGCTCCACTGAAGGGGAAGCAAGTGTCTGTGAGCCCAGAATGAGCTTGCTCAGGGGTGCTGGGGAGGGAAATTGATAGACGAAGACGGATTGAGGAGTCTAGGGTCAGAAAGCCCCCCAGGTTCACATGGCATTTACATATTCTCCTTGGAATGCCTCTCGACGTGAATGAAGAGTAAACTGAAGCGTGGGAGCTGCAGTGTGGTAGCCCGTTCCTTTGTTCGTGGAAGGGCTGTGAGGCTGCCGGCAGGAGCCAACGGGGCTGTGAGAAGGCGCTTGTTTCAGAGCCTTTCGGAGGAGCGGGAGGGAGGGTGGAGGGGGCATTGCCGCTGTCCCTTTGGAACCCTTCAGGAAACCTCGGGTTAACTATTAACACTTTCCAGTGACACCACAGCACATTGTCCCATCTCTTTCCTTGCTGAATAATTCAGAGTTCAGCGAGCTTGGCAGCCAAGAAGGCGAGCGTGCGTGAGTGTGCCTGCGTGTGTGCGTGCGTGTGCATGTGTGTGTGTATGTGCATGTGCTTGCATGTGTGCACACACGCGTGTGCGTGCGTGCATGTGCGTGTGTGCATGTGTGTGCGTGCATGTGCATGTGCATGCACGTGTGCACGTGTGTGTGTGTGTGTGTGTGGTCATTATTTGTGGTGATTCCAAGTTTATTTGATTTTTTTGCGAACCTCCGTCTATTTATCTGGTTCCATGACATGAATCTAACTGCTTTGAAAATTTGGCTGACAAACCCGATCTCGCTCAGCCACCGCCCAGGCTGTGATGAGCTCCCAGTGCAGCATGCCACGCATCACTTCCCCAAGTCTGTTTTTAAAATACTGGCAATGCTGTTTACTTCATTAAGGCTTTGTGCCTGAGCTGATTAAACAGACTTATCCACGGGAGGGAGATGTGGGTTACGAAGCTTTAACCCCCCTCAGGCCCCCACTGGTGGTCAGGTCCGCCTGTCCCACTGTTGTGAACGGGAACTTTCTCCTCTAACCACAAGCACAGTACTGGGCACACGATGGGAATCGGCTTTCACTCAAGATCCCCCAGACGCTGACTAGATCCAAATGTTTATGGACGATTTCTGGGGACACTCTCTCCATTCATTCAAATCAGGACTCAGTTCAATAGATGTGTATTACCCGGTCCCAGGATGGCTACTGGGGCTCCCCAGGTGGCTCAGTGGTAAAGAATCCACCTGCCAATGCAGGAGACCCGGGTTCATTCCCTGGGTCAGGAAGATCCCCTGGAGGAGGGCATGGCAACCCACTCCAGCATTCTTGCCTGGAGAATCCCATGGACAGAGGAGCATGGCGGCTCCAGTCCATGTTCCAAATGCTGAGATACAGCAGAGGACAAAGTGATGAGAATCCCTGAACTTACCTTCTGGGTTTAGGGGTAGGAAGCATAGACTTTAATTATTAATTAAAGATAATAATTAATAAACAGATGTACCCCAGAGTGTGATAAGTGCTAAGGAGCAACATATAGCCTGGGAGAAAGGCAGACAGTGGGTGAGGAGGGCAGAGGAGGTACCACATCCTGCTGGCTCCACAGACATACCCACTGCCCGACTGATGGGTACTGACCGGAAGCCAGGCCACTGTCAGCAGATCAGGATGGCTGATTAAAATCTGGCGGGAGTGGGGTGGAATGGATATGTCACAGTGACTTTGGGACTCTCGCTTCCTCGTGGAGCAGGGCAGGAGTGGGGAGAAGGAGGGGATGGCCTCAGCGTGGAGTCCACCCTGGCATAGCTACTCTGCGAGGTCTTCATCTGCTCTCTCTCTGGTTGTCCTCCTCTTTCTCTGACTAATGCTTATTCCTACTGTACACCCTAGTTTAAACAGCACATTCTCGGGGCCGGGGAGGGGGTTCGCTGTTTCCCAGACTAGGTTGAGGGGCTTCCCAGGTGGCGCTAGTGGTAAAGAACTTGTCTGTCAATGCAGGAGATCTAAAAGATGCAGGTTCGATCCCTGGGTCGGGAAGATCCCTTGGAGGAGGGCATGGTAACCCACTCCAGTATTCTTGCCTGGAGAATCCCATGCACAGAGGCACCTGCTAGGCTATGGTCCATAGGATCACACAGAGTCAGACACCGCTGAAGCGACTCAGCACGCAGACTAGACTGAAACCCTCTTCCCAGGATTGCTCAGCTCCCTGTGCTTTTCCATCACCACCATGTACCCCTGTGACTTTTTGGCGTGCCTGTCATTTCAGTTAGACTCTAGCAGCTGGACGGTGGCTTCACAGCTACGGGAGGCTAATGGCGCAGTAGCTGCCCTTCCCTGTCCTCTGGAACATCCTCCAGGCAGGGGCTCTCTCGAGAAGGAAAGAGAAGGAAAGAAAGGATGGTCACAAAGCATAAGGGAGACACAGAGGCAGCGGCGGCCTCGTGAGGTGGAGGAAAGCGTCATGTGGGGAGCTGATGTCAGTTCCGTGCGGAAGGGCGAGTAGGCATGTTCCAGGTGGAGTGCGAGGGTGGGCGTTCCAGGGAGACGGGAGAGCAGGTGCAGGAGCGCGGAGGTGCAGAACCGCACAGTCTGCTCGCCGAGCCATTTGTGTGCCGAGTCCGGGGAAGGATGTCAGGAGGGGCAGGGAGCGGGGTCAGTGAATCCGAGGCGGTCAGCAGAGGTCACAGTACGAAGGACCTTGTGCGCTGTGTTTGACCGTGGGCTTTGCCCCGAGGCTTGGTGGGATCTACTGCTTGTTTGTGAGTGGACGGCACGATGACGTTTCTGTTGCAGAAAGATGACGGGGGTTGTGGAGTCAGGGAGGCGGGGCTGAGAAGGTACCGATGCTCATTGTGATAGATCCGGAAGCTAACTCCTGTCCTTTGTCCCAGCTTCAGGGACAGGAAGCTGGACAGTGGCCCCCACCGCTACATGGGCCCTCTCTCCATCATGAGGGCAGCATGAGAAACGGCAGCTGGGGTCGGTATGGACCAGTGAAATGACAGGGGTTCTCCATGCCCCTGGCTGCCGTCCAGGTGGCTGGAAGGGGGCACATTTGGGGAAATCTCCCCTACTCCTGGGCTTGCCTTGTGGCTCAGATGGTAAAGAATCTGCCCAGAATGCAGGAGACCGGGGTTTGATCCCTGGGTCGGGAAGATCCCCTGGAGAAGGGAATGGCAACCCACTCTGGTCTTTTTCCTGGAGAATCCCATAGACAGAGGAGCCTGGCGGGTTACAGTCCATAGGGTTGCAGAGAGCCGGACACGAATGAGCGAGTAACACATAAACCCCTGCTCCCAGTGCCCAGGGGGTGGCTCCTGGCTGAGGCTCTGTTCTCCTGTCTGACCTCCAGGATGGGCTGAGCCAGGACCGGAGCCATCTGGACGGACCCAGGAAGGGTAATCACTGGAGTTGATTAAGCCTTCAGAGTAGGTTGGGGCTCCTCCGGGAATCCAGCTAGTTTCAGTCCCTGTGAAATCCACAGGAAGATGCTGCCTGGCCACTTGTGCCTGGAGATCAGGCTTTCAAGGGGAGCCCGTCTTGTAGGTGGACACGGTCCTGGACCCATTTCTTGAGGATCAATCACGTGCCAGCTGTTGTTCCATTTCATCCTCGGGCAACCCTCCTGGGGAAGGGTAACTCCAACTTTCCAAAGCAGAACGGAGGTTTAGAGAGGTCAAGAGCCTTGCCTGAGGTCGCACAGCAGGTTCCTCGAGCGGCGGGCAGAGCCTGTGCTGGTTCCCCTGGACCGGCTGCCAGCTTTTCTGATTTTGTCTCAGACATGGTGTCAGAGCTCAGCCCAGTCCTTCTGCAAGAGAAAGAGCCAGCGCTCATTAAACAGCCTCACGGCGCAGGCACCATCCATTATG
The DNA here is from genome assembly GCF_003369695.1 of Bos indicus x Bos taurus. Classification (NCBI taxonomy): domain Eukaryota; kingdom Metazoa; phylum Chordata; class Mammalia; order Artiodactyla; family Bovidae; genus Bos; species Bos indicus x Bos taurus. The sequence continues at coordinate 4,472,739 of NC_040088.1, read as the reverse complement.
TTGTTTCAAATTCTTGCGACAGTTTGTTCAAGATGAAGGTTTTTATCCCCACTCACAAGGAGCTGAGGCTCCAAGAGCTTGGTCAAGGTCATAGAACTGGAAGCGATGAACGCAAGTTTGAATCTAGCTGGCCTGAGTGATCTGGGGGCAGGGGCAAGGGGTGTGCCAACTTGAAGGGGACCTCAGTCCCTATCTTCTTTGAAGAAAAAAATCAGCAAAGAGACAAAGATTGTGAAGCAGATGAAGTGTTTGTTAGAAGCAGAGTGTGTGTGAAGCAACACCCTGGTGAGCTTGGGGAGTGAGTTGCGCCCAGCATGGACGGCTTTCCTCACGTGCGTGGAGCGGGCTTCCGGGTGCCCTCAGCCGCTCGTCTTGCTTGTGCCCGTATCTGGCCCGACTCAGGGCCCTTGCTGGTGCTTGCACGTGCATCCCTCAGTCAAGACAGACTCCAGCTCGAAGGTTTCTGGGAGTTGACAGGACATATTATGGGCTGGCAGCCCCTCCTTCCCTTGGCCCATCCCTAGACTGAGGATCTTCTCCACACAAGTGTCACTCTGGAAAATGTCACCCTTGTGACATTTGTGACACGTGACCACAACAGTGAGGAAAATGTGGGTGCTTTGTCTTCTACCCAGTCAGGGGTCTACTGCTGGCCTTTTATCTCCAGGTATCAGCAGGATGCCCAGGGCTTCCCGGTGGTGCAATGATAAAGAATCTACCCACCAATGCAGGAGACGAAGGAGACCTGGGCTCCATCCCTGGGTTGGGAAGATCCCCTGAAGTAGGAAATGGCACACCACTCCAGTATTCTTGCCTGGGAGATCCCTTGGTCAGAGAAGCCTGGTGGTCCGTGGTGTTGAAAAGAGTCAGACACGACTGAGCACAGGCCCCATCAGCAGGACGGGGCTTCCCTGGAGGCTCAGAGGCAAAGAATCCACCTGCCAAGGCAGGAGATGCAGATTCAGTCCCTGGGTGGGGCAGATCCCCTGGAGAAAGCAGTGGCAACTCACTCCAGTATTCTTGCCTGGAAAATCCCATGGACAGAGGAGCTGGTGGGCTACAGTCCCTGGGGTCGCAAAGAGTCAGCCAGGTCTTAGTGACTAAACAACAGCAGCCCCAGCAGCAGAAGACTGCCTGCAGCAACTCGGTAGGGGCTTGTCTATCTCTCACCGTGACTTCACCACAGGCGCCCAGCTCACATGCTCTTTCTCCTTCCATCCCTCTCCCTGCGGCCAGCACTTCTTCCCAGCTAAGTCCTTCGCCAGCCCTCTCTCCTTCCCCTCCCCTCCCAAGCAGATTCTCCACCCTGGCAGTTCTGCTCAGACCTGTCTGTTAGGGAGCTTAGAAAGTGAGCATGAGTGTATGTTAAAATGAGTCAGCAGGTTGTCCAAGCAGAATTCTCTAGACAGCAGTGTGTGAGGCAGATGACAGAGTCAATTACCACAGCCCCAGGGAAGGGCTGTTTAGCATCTTGAGAGAATTAACCAACCAGTGCATAATTATTGCGAATGAACCGCCTCTTAATTATATCCATGTTTCCATTACACTCCCCGGTGTGCTCCAGCCCCAGGCATCCGTGGCCCTGGGTTTATTAAATCCCCTTGGCCAAAGCCAACGTCTCAGGGATGTGTGGGAGCAGCTCCTCTGCTCAAACTATCAACTTAAATGCCATGTCTTTGCTTGTGGACACATCTGCAGAAATATAGGAAAAGAGCAAAGTTGTTTCAACAGGCTGCAGCCTTTCCCTGCTCCCGCAGAGCTGTCTTCCACCAGATTCAATTCAATTCCATAGTAACAGCTACCTTGGAAGGCATATTTCCGGTGCGCCAGGCACTTTCCGTAATTCTCACCTACATGGAAGGTGTTGTCTCCCATTTTACAGGCTGAGAAACTGAGCCTTGAAGGTCATGGGGACTTGCCCAAGGTCATATGTTTGGTCAGTTGTAGCCAGGGTCTACAGGAAATCTGAGTCTGTGCCTGATGTCTCCTCTCGAGTCAACCCGACAACACGTGTTCCAAATAGCTTGGCTCCGGTCTCTGGTGTCCCCTCCTCTTCCTGTCTAGTTAGAGTTTGTCTTGAACCCCATTTTATGCCAGCGGCAGTTTGGTGCTTGGCCCCAGGTTTCTGAGAAGTCTCTGGAGGCTTTCTTGCCTGTTGTATTGGGTTGGTTCTGGCCTTTCTGGCTGACTCTGTCCGCGGCCCCTTGTTCCACGTGGTCCCAGTTTGAGGTCGACTCGGAAGGAACAGTCAGTCTTTCCCCCCACTTCCCACAGAAAAAGCCCACCCCACCAGGGATTTTTGCATAAAGCAGGCTTTAGAGAAAATGGGGAAATCAAGAGCTGGTTTTTATGGGACTGCTGTTTCAACAGTCTTCAGCTGAACGTTAGGTATCCAGTTCTCGTATGTAAACTTTTTATTCCAGTACCCGCAGAAAGTAAGTCACACATGTACAGCTTCGTGAATTTTCACAAAGTGAACTCGATCGTGTAACCACTGCTTAGAGCAAGAAGAAGCACCTCCCTCATAAAGCCTAGCTAGTATTGAAAGAACATTGACTGTGTCTCCAACACTTTACACACACCACCTCATTTAAATTTTCCCATTTACTCTAAGACAGAGGTGCATTTGTTTTTTTGGCCCACAGTATAGCAGGCGGGACCCTATTTCCGTGACCAAAGATGGAACCCGTGCCTCCTGCAGTGGAAGCGTGGAGTCTTAACCACTGGACCACCAGGGAATTTCCTAAGACAAAGGTCAGGGAATTGAGGCTCAGGTTATTTTGCCTCAATTTTGTTTTGCAGATAAGTGGTAGATGCAGGGTTTGAACCTGGGGCTGCCTGGCTCCAGCATCCCGATTCTTAACCTTTAGTTTGGGAAGGTATCGTCCGTCACACGCTTGATTCTTCTGGGTATGTTCCAAGCCATCGCTGAATGCTGACTTCACTTTCCAAAGGTAGGGTCTTGTAGTGGCCTTCGGTGTCTGATATGGTGCAATGCATCCAGAAGGCGTTTAATAAGCGCTGGATGAATGAATGCAGTTGTTTGAGGCCTAAGTTGTCTACTCAGATCCTGCCTAAAAGGCAGTTAACTTGTAGCTCTTTTCTAAAAACCAGCCCTTTGAACACCTCTCCCTCGGTAGCAGTGGATTGTAAGGCTGAGCGATCCTTTCCTCTGGTGTCATCAACATTTCCTTGTCATTTAATTTGTGGTAACAGATCATGAAAAGAAATAAGCAGAACAATGATGGCCCAGCGGGGGGGATGACTTCTTGGCTCCCAGTTAAGGCGAGGCATGGAAGACAGATAGAGGGCCCTGCCATCCCCTCAAAGTTCATGCTGTTTTTACTCCAAAGTTCTTGCCCTGTGTGATTTATCGTACTCTCTGGAGAATAATGTTTTTTCTTCTCGAGACCACAGAAGAATCTCCGTGTTTCAAAACACATCTGTGCCTTTAAAACTAGTATATTCAGTCTTATTGCCTCCGGTATCTATAAGCAGACCCATTCCATGCTATTTTTAGGGTCATTTCCAGAAAAATAATTTACTTTTCATTGTGCAGTCTGTCAAGCTAAGTGAAGTTATTTTCCTTGTGGAGTTGGATGAGTAAATTCAGTGCTAAAAGATGGGGCTTTAAAACATTTCCTGCAGAGACGGGGGCTCGTCGCTGGGTTTATCTTGTGGATTAAAATAAAAAGAAGCTACCAGAAGGTCAGCATGTCCATTCTGCTTTGTTACCATCTATCAGGTCTTTTTCGTAAGTAGTCAGAGCTGTTGGCTTGAATAATAATAATAGCTCTAGCAATAATTGGTTGCCTTTGGGTGCTAAAAATAGCTACTTTCCTAGGGTTGGAGTTGGATGAACCTGGAGTCAAATCTGGGCAAGTTACTTAAGTTCTCTGGCTTCAGTTTCCTGACCTAAAAAGCAGGAAGACTTATAGTACCTTCACTGTCGGGTTCTATTCGGGGTAAAGCATGATAAGGCACGAGTATCAGGATGGATGGACGCCTCCATTAGGTGCGGAACGTACGGGACCCGTGATCCTTTTAGGAACCACAAAACATTTCCGTTTTAATTTTTTTAAATCATAAGGAAAACATGAATATAATGCTAATAATGAATACATAATAATGAATCTAGCCAAGATTCTATCTGTCTTTGTACCTACATAGTCATACAATATCGGAGAAGGCAATGGCACCCCACTCCAGTACTCTTGCCTGGAGAATCCCATGGGCGGAGGAGCCTGGTGGGCTGCAGTCCGTGGGGTCACTAAGAGTCGGACACGACTGAGTGACTTCCCTTTCACTTTTCACTTTCGTGCATTGGAGAAAGAAATGGCAACCCACTCCAGTGTTCTTGCCTGGAGAATCCCAGGGGTAGAGGAGCCTGTTGGGCTGCCGTCTATGGGGTCACACAGAGTCAGACACGACTGATGTGACTTAGCAGCAGCAGCAGCAGCAGTCATACAATATAATTTTAATTTTTTTTATGGAGGAAGGAGCTCATGAATTACAGGTACCGAGGATCCGTGAGTCATAATGCAGCCCTGATGTGTATCCATTGGAATTATATTATGCAGTGACAGTAGCTTCAAAAAAGGGAAGTATATTTTCCTTTAGAAATCAGCTATCTGGATTGGCAACTCCTTGGTCTTCAGGGCCTGGAACTTCTTGTGTTTTCCTGCAGCACTGCCTTCAAGTTTGCCTCATAGTGCAAAACAGCTGCTGGAGCTTGAACCATCATGTCTGCATTCCAAGGATCAGGTAAAAAGGCCAAAAGACAGAGGGGGCCCACTTCTCAGCTGGGGCAGCTGAGGAACATTCGAGGAATTTTTGCACAACACGCGGAACTGTGATCACAATGCCATAGCTTAGCTGCAGAGGGCAAGGAAGGAGGCTGGGAAATGTTGAGTTTTGGTTGGATTCATTGCCTTTCCATTGATCAAACTAGTCAATCCTAAAGGAAATCTACCCCGAATATTCATTGGAAGGACTGACGCTGAAGCTGAAGCTCCAATACTTTGGCCACCTGATGCAAAGAACTGACTCATTGGAAAAGACCCTGATGCTGGGAAAGATTGAGGGCAAAAGGAGAAGAGGGCAGAAGAGGATGAGATGGTTGGACAGCATCACCAACTCAGTGGACATGAATCTGAGCAAACCCCAGAAGATAGTGGAGGACAGGGAAGCCTGGCGTGCTGCAGTCAGTCCATGGGATCACAAAGAGTTGGATGTGACTTAGTGACTGAACAACAATTGCTTTTGCAAACACAAAAGTTTATCCCAAAGAAGAGAAAAATAGGGCCAGGGTGCACAGCTCAGAAGTGAGGGGACCGTAGCTCTGTCTCATGGGGAATACCTCGAGGGACCAAGAGGGAGACAGGAGAGAGCTGGGCAGACAGGTTCCTCCTGCCAGGTACATGGTGTTAGCTCCATTTTACAGACGGTGGTAGATAAACTGATGCAGAGCAATGAAATAACTCACCCGAGGCATGTGGTTCTCGCTTGCTGACTACAACTCTTGGCTTCAAATCTCTCCATTTCCATCTACTGGCTTCGTAGCCGGTGAACGTTGAGAGAGAATTCTCCGTAGACAGATGTCACGCCCTATGAGTAGATGATTCCAGAAGCTGAGTAGTAGACAAGGGCCAGTGTTTGTATTCTTTTCCCACTCTCCAGGAAAGAAAGGAAAACCTTCACCTCTGTGCTTGTCGTTTGCACTTCAAGACCCACGCTGCGCGGTGCTACTGCTCACAACAAAGCTTTTACAAAACGTGAGCACTTGAACGTTTCCCCGAGTGAAGGGTTTCTCTCTAAAAGACAGTATCTGTAGTGCGTGCGCGGTTTTCTGTCCTTATTATTACATTTTTCACACCCCTGTACCTTATTTCACGCTCCTGCCTACCCCTGGTCCTTGAAAACAGTCTTCACAAGGTGGTTCTTGTAAAACTTGTCCTATGCAGAATTAAATTTAATGACTTGATAAAACCCTTGCTGGGAAACAGGCATGCAGCAGAGTGGGAATTATACTCTCAAGTGTTCCCGTGGCCTGCTCCAAGTACCAAGGCATTCAGAAACGAAAAGGCATTTGCCCTCTGTGGGTTTCCAGGAAAAAAGACACAGAGCAGTCATTTACCTTTTCCTACAGTTTCCTAATTTTCTCAATCTGTTCCTATAGCAACCCTAGTAGGGATTGGGTTGCTAGAAAAGCATTCGTTTCTATAGAAACAATTTATTCTATAAGAGACAAAGTTTACTTGGTAGCACATGAAATCTAATATTAGGATTTTGGTTTGGTTGGTGCATTTTTTTTTTTTGTCAGTCAGAAGAATATTTCCTGAGCCACCTACAGACGTATGTTGCATCTTTAAGCTCAAATCTTCACTTCATAGTGTGTTCTCATATAGATTTAGGAGGGAGGGTACAGAGTCTTAGTCCCTGGGGATTTTTAGTAAGAATATAAAATAAGATTTAAAAAATCTGGAGCACTAGCAGGCTCATGTGCAAGGGAATATATTAAATATTTTCGTGAGACTTTTCCTTTTGGTGCAGCACTTTGCTATTTCTCTCCACTTTCTTATGAAAGCCCTAAGGTTTTTTTTTTTTTTTTTTTTTGCTAGAATCAGATAGATGGTTTTGGTTGCAAGTGACAGAAATCTAACTCAAAATTGGTTAAGCAAAAAGGGTGGTATCTATCAGCTCTCGTATTTTAGAAGTCTGGAGGTTTCGGGTGCGGCTGGATCCAGGGCTCACCAAAGCCTGACTGCTTCCCTCACTCAGCTCTACTTTCCACTGTGCTGTCTTTATTCCCAGGCCAGCTCTTCTCATGAGGTTCCAGCAGCTCCAGCCATACCCTTGGCAGCTTCCAGCTACGTGTCTCCAGTGGAAAGGGAACACTGCTTTTCCAATAGTTCCTGGAAAAAGCTCGGGGAGGACTCCAACTGGACTGACTTAGGTCACATGCCCAACCCTGAACCCATCAGTGAGGACTTGGGGAAATGAAATGAGCTGATTGGCCAGACCTGGTTCCGGCGCTTACCTGTGGAGTGAGAGGTGAGGTCAGTACTGCCCAGTCCCCACAAAGAGAGGAAGAACTCTTCTACAGAGGAAAATCAGGAGCTGGAGCTAGAAAAAGGGGGTGCCCCCATCAGGCACTCCAGTGGGCGAGTGCACATTGCTGGAGGAGACTCACTTCCCCACATTCTGAAATGAGAGGGCTGGATCCTAAAATCCTACTTCTTCCCAGCTTGGGCAAAGACAGAGAGCCAGTTAGATTTTCCCTTTCCCAATCATTTCATTTTTCTAATTAACCTGCTACCAGCTACACCTCGAGAACATCTTTCAAATAAGATTTTCCCCCCTCTTCTGAAGTTGAAAAAAACCAAAATACATTTGCATGTTGCCTAAAACATGCGAAACCCGGGTCTTTGTCACTGCACAGCTTTTCCTTTCAATGCTGGTAGCTATATAATTACAGTCACCTTCAGCCTCACCAATTCCTTCTTGAAAAGGTTATTGTGGACAGGGGACAAGAAATCATTTGGAAACACAGCCTACGTCCGTTTTTCGGTTGTCTTTTCATCCCAAAGTTCAGAGATTTCTAGAAATTCTTATGTCAGCAGAAGTAGCACATAAACAATCCCCTGTTTTTGTTTTTTTGGTGGGGGCAATATTCCCTGAGATGATTGAAGCTGTGAGTTATTTCAGGGAAGAAATTGGTGTGTGGCCAGTAATTTAAATTAACTGGATTTCCAGGGCTTATTAAGAGCTTAAAATAAAATTGTTAAAATTCAGAGAGCATTTAGTTTGAGTGTAATTTCTGCTATAGGGGTTCTTTCCTTTTTCATTGTCATTAGCTCGCAAAGATGTTTAAAAGTTTAAAATAGAATTTTTTTTCCTTGTTAATAAATTGGGTTAATGATTTCCATGGAGACTACTTCCAACAAAGCTCTTGTATTTTAGGCAAGGAGCTATCCTGTTGGCATCAGAGGGGAATCATTTGGAACCTTTAATCTCAAGACAAGACTAAGTATTTCCTATGGATGAATCTCTGGGTTTCAGTGGGACATTTGAAAGGCCCTTCAGGATAGAAAGGCTTGTGTTTCAGAGGAGAAAACTTTTCAAGCAGGGCTCACAAGTGAAGGGTTTGCTAAGCATGGCAGTAGGAAGTATGCTTGTGTGTGTGTGTGTGTGTGTGTGTGTGCACGTGAGCAAGTGCACGCATGCACTGGAGGTTGGAAGAATTTGTCTTCTTCTAGATGAACGTGTCACTTGTAATAACAATGAAGGCCAAGGTTCAGTTTGAAAGCCCCCTGCAGGGCCCCTCCAGAGGCCTTGGCATCAGGGGAGATTCAGGTCCACCCAGAGAAGCAGGGACCAGTGCATCACAGAGTCGGATGCACAGCATTTTATTCACATCCACGTTCTGAAACAGTAGGTCTGGGGTGGGGCCTGAGACTCTGCATTTGTAGCAGACTCCCGGGTGACCCCTCTGTGGCTGGTTGGTGGACCTCACTTTGAGTAGGGAAATGGTAGACTGCATCATCATTTTGCCTCGATTGGAAGAGAGTCTGAAAATCATATTTTGGATTCTACCAGCTCTTAGCAGTGCTGGCTCTGGTGTATCTTGGGACTTGATGTCACACCAGAAAAAGAATCCCATTGTAAGGGTAAAGCCCAATCTCCATCTACATCAGAAGGCGAGACAATGTCTTAATCCTGGCAGAGAATCGGGCTGCAAATGGATAGAGAAGAAGAGAGAGAACAGCTCAGCAGTGACTCAGACAAAACTCATCTTTCAAAGCAGGAATGGAAATGAAGCCTGTTGCTCCTTCCGAATTTCTTTAAGAATCTTTTTCAGCTAAGGGGGCTGTATTCCCCGAGGGAATGGAGATGTTTGGTGATGTCTTTGTTCATTTAGCTGAAGGTAGATTTCTCTGTTCTCCTTACTGGGGATGATCTTGTACCTGACTCTAGTTAAGAGGAAGCCTTGGTGGCTTTTCATTAGAGTTCTTGATGGCAGGTTTGGAGGGGAGAAGGCAGCGGGCACCCCTGAGCTTTTGGGTAAATCTCAAGTCAGGCAGCCGGTATCAGGTAGCTGCTGCTGCTAAGTCACTTCAGTCGTGTCCGACTCTGTGCGACCCCATAGACAGCAGCCCACCAGGCTCCCCTGTCCCTGGGATTCTCCAGGCAAGAACACTGGAGTGGGTTGCCATTTCCTTCTCCAATGCATGAAAGTGAAAAGTGAAAGTGAAGTCGCTCAGTCGTGTCTGACTCTTAGCAACCCTATGGACTGCAGCCCACCAGGCTCCTCCATCCATGGGATTTTCCAGGCAAGAGTACTGGAGTGGGGTGCCATCAGGTAGCTACTGCTGCATAACAAGCCACCCCCAAACTCAGTGGTTTTAGACAGCAGCTTGTTATTATTTCTCATGAGTTTAGGAATAAGCTGGGCAGTTGTGCTGATCCCAGCTGGTCTTGCAGCTGAGTTTGTGGTCAGCAGGTGGGTAGGTCAGGGGCTGGTGGCCTAGCATGGCCTAGGCTAGGATGACTCAGACTCTGCTTCCTCCGTGTCTGTCCACGTTCCCCACAGTTCGGGCATGTTCTCATGGTGGTGGCAGCGGTCCAAGAGAGAGCTAATGTCCCAGTCATGCAGGAGGACAGGCGGCAATAACCATGCTTTTCAGGCTCTGCTGGCATCGCGTTCATTCATCTGTCCCACTGGCCAGAGCAAGTCATATATCCAAGCCCAGCCTCAGAGAGGGAGGGACAGCAAAGTTGGAGCAAAGCGCATGGCTGCAGGGAGGCCTTTAATTGGGGCCAGTGGTAACATTAATCACTTGGTCAGCCCTGATTTAAAGCTTGAACCTATAAATATCTAAAGACCGGAGGGACAATTCCATTCATTCATTCATCCACTCACAAAACATGTATTGTCTTTCTATTATGCAAAGCACAGGCTCATCAAACTTAGCTTTTACTTAGAGTAATTTCCTGATTGTCTCTCTCGTCTTTTTTTAGAGCAGCTTCGTTGAAAGTTAATTTCCATGCATAACTGTCACCTTTTAAAGTTTGCAACTGAATTTTCGGTATATTCACAGGGCTGTGCAACCATCAGGATGATCAAATTTTAGAACATTTCCACTCCCCTGAAAAGAAAACCCAGACGCCCCTTCTTCTCCCCAAGAATACTCAAAGATATTGGATGTATCTCTGGGCTTCCGCAGAAACCACCTTCCCTTTAGCCAACTGGGCTCAGGGGAATATGTATGTGGGTGGGGAGGAGGGGCTGGGGTGGGGAGAGGAGGGGAGGTGGGGCTGGGGTAAGTAAGAGATGGGGAGGCTGGGGTGGGGTGGGGAGGGCGTTCATGCTCACATCTGAGGTCCCAGAAAGCTTCACCTGATTATATTGAGCTATTCAGCCCCCCTCCCTCCCGATGTGAATGGGGAATATTTAATTATTTCCAGGGCCACAGGCTGTTCTCATTTCATTGCCTTGTCATCCCCCCAGTTCCCCCCACCACCCTAGTCTTCTTTGGTTTGGGGAGAAAGCAGGAGTAGGTATAGGCAGGGCTCTGGGCTGTCTTCGCCTCTGCTGAGAAGCCGCTTTTGTTAAAGCTTTTCCTCTCTTTGGTTATTCCCTCTGCCTCCTTTCAGCTGCTCCCTCTCCTCTTCCACTAACATCTGATTTTAGGCACCAGGATGAAGGAGCAGTGATTGGGACCCCCTAGTGTGTCAATCAAAAATAGAAACTTAAGAGTAGTTTAACCTGGAGGCAGCTGCTTGGTACTTAAAAATCAGGCTGTGTTCAGTCACTGGGGGGAAAATATGTATCAATTGCAGTCTGATCATAGTATTGTCTAAACACCCTTTGGATTTGTGAATGACATGTGGCGGGGTATTTTTAGCTCTTGTTATTTAGACGGGAAACAGTCCCCCCACCCCCCACCCCGTGCCTCTCCGTGTTACACTTCTCCTGTGATAATCTCGGCTCCCGGCTCCGTTAGTTTCACCTTCCTTGGGGCTGTTAAATATGCAAATCCTGTTCATCTCCTTCACCTTCCAGACCTTTTCTTTGTTCTGCGGTGATGGGTGTAAAAGCAGAAAAAGGTGGTTGAGCAAAATAATTTATCCTTGGTTGTTTTTGGGGCTTGAGATTCTTCGATTTGTTAGCAGTGCCCTGTGGGTGTATTTGTATTTCCTGGATGTTTTTTTTTTTTTTGGACAGTGAATCCATGTGGCATTTGGGAAGAAAGAATTTCAGCAAAGTCCAGTCCCTCCCTCCACCAGGAAAAGACCCAGTGGTAGGCCCCTCGCAAGACGCAGGAAAGGTCTTCCGGGACCTTCATCCCAGTGCCCTTGAGTGTTGTATCCGGGATTGTACATTTGGACTTAAAGGCCTGTGTTTGGCCTTGTCCGCAAAACACTTCTTCCTTGTGGACGGCAGGCCCCTTCCTAGGGAAGGAAGTCGATGACTGCTTGTGTGCAGGTGTGCTCAGCCTCATCCAACTCTTTATGACCCTTTGCATATGACCCGCCAGGCTCCTCTGTCCACGGGATTCCCCAGGCAGGATCCTGGAGCGGGTTGCCATTTCCTCCTCCAGGGGATCTTCCTGACCCAGGGATCGAACCCATGTCTCCTGAAGTCTCCTGCATTGGCAGGCAGATTCTTCACCACTGTGCCACCTGGGAAGCCCTAATGACTGCTTAGTAAATGAATAAACTTGGGAAGCAAGGCGTCTGAGTACACAGAGTGGTTTTTCTTCTTTCCTTATTGAAAGTAACCTGGACTTCCCAAATTGCAGCCGTATTGTGAACCTCATGAACCCAAGAGATCACAGCTAATTCCCCAGCAGGCGCTATTGCATGCGCTTCTGTGTGCAAACTCCTTCATTTTCCTCTGGCGGCAGGTTGCTCCCCCTCAGCACCGTGGACATTCAGGGTCGGATCAGCCTGTGTTTCGCAGGGCTGTCCTAGCTCCTGTAAGGTGTTGACAGCACCCCTGGCCTCTATTCCAGAAGCACCTCCTTCTGCAATAACAACCACAAATTCTTCAGACGTTATCAAATGTCCCCTGAGAGGGGGACGGGGTCACCTGCAGTTGAGAACCACTGGAGTCTGTTTGAGGGGACACCAAAAAATAGAAAGAAGACAGTAGGGGAGGGAGGAATCAGGACATCGGAGTGCAGCCAACCCAGGCGGAAGGCAAGGAGTGAGCACAGGAGAAGGTGGTGTTAGAGACGGGATCTGAAGAGTTGGCCTTGGTTCTTGGCACCACGACCCAACTGGTTGTGGGTACCCTGGGTAAGTCTGCTTCTCCTGTGCCTTTGTTTTCTCATCTGTAAAATGGGCGTCTGCAGCACAGGATTAGTTGTAAAGAGCAAATAAATTGCCTGCTGTGAAAGCGCGAGGCAGATCTGAGTTGTTACTGCTGCACGTGGTGATGACGTGGGGTCAGGTCATAGACTCAGGTCAGTTTTGCCTTTCTGTCAGAACCAACCAGGCTTTGGAGCGAGGAGACTCCTGTTTCCTGTCCACCCTCTGATGACTAGTACTGCAGCGTTCCCTTCTCGTTTATGAAGAGCGAATGAGTGAAGTTGCTCAGTCATGTCTGACTCTTTGCGACCCCATGGACTGTAGCCCACCAGGCTCCTGCATCCACGGGATTTTCTAGGCAAGAATACTGGAGTGGGTTGCCATTTCCTTCGCCAGGGATCTTCCCGACCTGGGGATTGAACCCCGGTCTCCCGCATTGCGGGCAGACGCTTTACCGTCTGAGCCACCAGGGAATCTCGTTTATGATAAGAGAATAATTTGATTAAAAGCACATTTGGACAAGGAACAAGGCAAAACATTTGGTGAGGCCAGTCAGAGGTGAAAGACGTTTTATGAAGGGGAAAATAGATTTGGGGTTTCCAGGTCTAGATGCCTCTGGAGTGCGCTTTCTTTCTTTCTTCTTTTCTCTGCAGAATTCAGCTGCAGGAACTTTCCAATAGTTTGGAAAATGCAGCGTTGAAAATGACACGTGTCAAGTATAGCTCTCTATCCATGGACTTACGAGGCAAGAAATAGAGCATTTCTTTATTTAAAAATATTTTTATTTCCAGCCCTGATATTTCGCTGATTCTTGGGACTCTCTGATCCACCCGCAGCTCCATCCCCAGGGTGGAGAAAGCTTTGGGGGCCTTATCAAGCTCTGAAGCCCTGGGCAGAGCTCCTGATCATCTGTCCGCACGTGTTAGCTCAGCCAACCCCAGGTCTGCTGCCTCCTTCCAGCTACTCTTGGTCAGACTCAGACCCTGTGACCATTCCTTTCCAAGGGCATGACACACTCCCACCCACCTGCAGCGTGGCTAAGACCCCCGCTCTGTTGAAGGCTCACAGTTACAAGAAATCTTTTCAGGCTCCACGGTCGTCTCTCCTGCTCCCCTCCTGCATTCCTCCGGGGGACTCGTGTCCTGTCCAGATTTTCCAGGTCACGTGACTGAATCCCATCCGCAAGCTGTTTGTCCTTTGAAGCAAAGCCGGTGGTAAGATCCTCATGCAGACCCTTCTTACTTTCACTCTCCTGCAACCCCCTGAGCTCCCTTCTCCCCCCAAGCGCAAACAAGGAAGCACAGAACTGGCCTTGCTTAGAAGTGGGGGGCGGGGAGGGGGGGGACAGGAAGAACGTACAAGGAGAAACCCAGACATTAAAATTCCGAAAGTTGGTCATACAATTTATTTGTCATCTCCTGAATTCTTGGCCCAGCTGGCCAAGGTTTCAAAGCATGGAAAACCACCCCAGGCTGGAGCCGGGAGGTGTGCACTTGCTGGCACCTCGCTGGTGCTCAGTGCACGCTTGGTGAGAGAGGGAGAGAATGAATGGAGCTTGCTCTCTAAGTTAGAAGGGTCTGCAGCCCCAGTCTCCCGTGTTCCATACCCTCAAGTGGAAATTCATCCGATCGCTGAGATGTGAGTTTTGACATTCCTCCCAGCAGCCTTCCTCATGGAACAAAGAGCCATTTTTGTTCTCTGCTCTGCTGCTTGGTACCAGTTGGGGAGCTCGCTCAGCCATGCCAAAGGGGCTTTTGCTTCTTTAATACAGCATTGCTGCTCTGACATTTCCCCCAACTCTCTGTCCCCCTCCATCTTCCTGGTTGTCAAGGAAACAGTTTCCTGGACAACCTGTTGACTTATTTGGTTGCCGAGTTTGTATTATCCAGTGTGGGGAGCTATAGCGGAGGATTTTTTTTTAATATCACCAAGGTAACCGCCGGCAGCCGCTTAATTATAGTTTTAGGTAAAGATGAATCCTCTTTTGCAAATGTTAGTGTATTTTGGGGTTGGGGGAGGGGGGTGGAAAACCACCCAGAGATTAGCATTCTCTAATTACAGGCTTTCCGTTGTGGACTATTCAGTTTTATTTGCAACTAAACTTGGTTCATTCAGGATTAATTTTTGTTCCTCTAAAAAATCAGGGAAAACAAGTATAATAATGAAAACAAGGAAGAAAAAGGAATCGGTTTGGTAGGAAGCAGGCACCAAACATGGAGGGGATGGCTGAGACGCAGGCATCACCGAGGGGACGTCACTGGCGCCTGTTCCCTGAAATGGGAATTTGCTTGTGGCTCTGGGAGGCAGTGCGGTGTAGTGGTTACGCCCCGACCTCTGGGGCTGGATTGCCTGGGTTCAGACCCCGTCTCTGCAGCGGGCTGGCAGTGGGCCTCCTCCAGGTGATGCCCCGACCTCTGGGGCTGGATTGCCTGGGTTCAGATCCCGTCTCTGCAGCGTGCTGGCAGTAGTGGTTATGCCCTGACCTCTGGGGCTGGATTGCCTGACCTCTGGGGCTGGATTGCCTGACCTCTGGGGCTGGATTGCCTGGGTTCAGATCCCGTCTCTGCAGCGGGCTGGCAGTGGGCCTCCTCCAGGTGACCACCTGTGCACTTTAGTTTTCACAGCGGTAAATGGAGAGGGGGGACGAGTTTCTCTTTGCTACAGGTGTGCTGTGAGGGTTAAGGTATGTTTATTCGGTCCTTAGGAGACTACTCAGCATGGTGTAGGCACTCTACAAAATAAGCCGTCATTCCTGAGGCTGGAGGAGAGAGAGTACTTTAAAAAAAAAATGTTGAAAGGTCAAACGCTTAAGGAGTCTGTGAGTAGTCTTCTCTGAGCTGGGTGTAACTTTGTTTTGTGTTCCCTCCTTGGTGGCATAGTATTGACCAAACCAAGAATCAAAGTGCAGGCTTTGGGAGTTACCCTTTGTGCCGAGAGTTTGAGTTTGGTCCAGGGAAGCTCTCTGGGTGTCTGACTCTTTTGTGACCCCGTGGACTATAGCCCGCCAGGCTCCTCTGTCCATGGCATTTCCCAGGCAAGAATACTGCAGTGCGTTGCCATTGTCTTCTCCAGGGGATCTACCTGATGCAGGGATTGAGCCCGTGTCTCCTGCATTGGCAAGCGGGTTCTTTACTACTGGGCCACCTGGAAAGCCCTGGGGAAGCTCTTTGGGAGATTCCAAATAATCACAGATTTCTTGGGCCCCAAATGGCATTGGGATGTTCAGGAAGCCCTTGGCTGTGCTCAGCCTCCTGCGCCCAGGCTCTGTCCCGGGTCTGGGGAGCAGTCAGGCTGTAGAATCGTGGTGCTGAGGACCAGCCTGCCTTGGGGGTGCGGATGGTCCTCTCTGTCATCCTCCAGACTGGTGAGCTGGAGACGATGGGGATGGCCTGTTTAGCCCACAGGAATCCATCGAGGGTCCATCTGTGTGAGCCCAGCCTGGCCTTCCCGTATGCTCCCAAGTTTCCGTACCTGTGAAATCAGAGAGTTTAAGTAGATGGTCGCCAGAGGGTTTTCAAAGTTTAAAAAACTGTGATTCTATTGGGTAAAAATGAGTCACAGATCCGGCATTGGGACGCAGGTCAGTCTGACTTTGAAGCCTGTCCTTTCAGCCACGGTACTAAACTGCTGTCCTGATCGTTACTGAGACCTTGGACTCTGCAGCCAGAGTCCTTGGGTTGGAATCTGCCGATTTCTAGCAGATCCACCAAGGCAAGTAAGGTGCCTGTCTGTGCCTCAGTCTCCTTGTTGGATAAATAGAGACAACAATTGTACCTGCCTCTCAGGTTGCTGGAACGAGAAGTGAAGACAAGACTCATATAGCGCCCCTAGCCGTGTATTCCTCCCATAAATGTTCAGTTCAGTTCAGTTCAGTCGCTCAGTTGTGTCTGACTCTTTGTGACTGCACGAACCGCAGCACGCCAGGCCTCCCTGTCCATCACCAACTCCCGCAGTTTACCCCAACTTGTGTCCATTCAGTTGGTGATGCCATCCAACCATTTCATCCTCTTGTCACCTTCTCCTCCTGCCTTCAGTCTTTCCCAGCATCAAGGTCTTTTCCAATGAGTCAGTACTTCGCATGAGGTGGCCAGAGTATTGGCGTTTCAGCTTCAATATCAGCCCTTCCAATGAACATCTCCTTTAGGATGGACTGGTTGGATCTCCTTGCAGTCCAAGGGACTCTCAAGAGTCTTCTCCAACACCACAGTTCAAAGCATCAATTCCTCGGTGCTCAGCTTTCTTTATAGTCCAACTCTCACATCCATACATGACTACTGGAAAAACCATAGCCTTGACTAGACGGACCTTGGTTGGCAAAGTAACGTCTCTGCTTTTTAATATGCTGTCTAGGTTGGTCATAACTTTCCTGCCAGAGGAAGCGTCTTTTAATTTCATGGCTGCAATCACCATCTGCTGTGATTTTGGAGCCCCCCAAAATAAAGTCAGCCACTGTTTCCACTGTTTCCCATCTATTTCCCATGAAGTGATGGGACCGGATGCCATGATCTTCGTTTTCTGAATGTTGAGCTTTAAGCCAACTTTTTCACTCTCCTCTTTCACTTTCATCAAGAGGCTCTTTAGTTCTTCTTGGCTTTCTGCCATAAGGGTGGTGTCATCTGCATATCTGAGGTTATTGATATTTCTCCCGGCAATCTTGATTCCAGCTTGTGCTTCTTCCAGCCCAGCGTTTCTCATGTTCTAATCACTTGATTACACTGTAACAGTAATTGTTCGTCTTAGCTAGCTGGGGGGCACAGTGATGGTGGAAATAGTTAACGCTCAGCCGGGCACGTGCAGAATGTGGTTTCTATATTTTCTCACTTAATCCTCCTCATCATTGTGTGATGCTTCTAGAGTAGAGTTCCTACATAGGTTTATGTATCATTAATCTTGTTTTGTAACTGACATTGTATAGGCAGTTTTCTCTTCCTTCATCTTTGTGACTCTTCCTTGCCCCACCCCCTTTAAAAACCAAAAAAAACACCCTCCTTCAATTGAAACTCAGCTGCGTGGGCCAGCCTCCGTCAGATCTACCCCTAAGACTCCTGGGGAGTATTTGTTTTGTGTGTTTTCCCCTCTTCCTGTGGATGTTGTATGTTGGCTATTTTAGAACAAAGACCAGGACAGCACTGAACATGTTGGTTCACAGCAGCTGGAGCTGTTGAGTTTGGCGCTGAAGGCTCTGTACCCACTGGGAGGGATTAATTAGGTGTCGAAGGCTGCTGCTCAGGCCGGCGCTTCCTCGAGTGGGTGAAGAGCAGTTACGCGGCTGTTTGTTCCCCACCCCGCCCCTTGCCTCGTATCTTTATTCATTACAGGCTTTCATGAGGAGCACAGACACAGTATCCATCTCTGCTCACTGTCCCCTTCAGGGACCACGGAAGTTTCTTTCTGGGCATTGAAAATACATCTCACCCCTTCCCCCTTCCCATTTTTCTTTTTTTTTAAGCCTCAATGTTAGATTGGCAAGCACACATTTCCCCCAGGCTGATTGAAGAAAGGTGATTATGTATTATTAAATGCAAAGAAGAAAGAAAAAAGAAATGGTTCTTTGCAACACCCCTGTGGCTTGGCAGAAACGAAAATAGCAAGATGCTTAGATGGTTTCCCTGCCAGTGGACTGAATGGACGCTTGTGCTTCCGGTTTGAGGTCATTGGCCACAGGGTCTGTGCTCGGTGTGCGTGGGGTCCCCCCAGGGCTGCAGATGGACAGCTCCATCGCGGGGGCCTTTGTGAGGAGTGGGCTACAGAAGGGCAGGGAGGATGGGGTTCACAGGGGAGCTGGCCTCTTGTGCTTCCCTGGGTTTGGAAGGCGGGCAATCTCTGCGTCTTTGGGTAAGTCACATAACCTTTCTGTGTAAGATGGGGATTGTAATCCCTAATAATCAGAGTCATTTTCTAGGTTTCCAAGTGTTCTGGTGCAGAGTGGAAATAAACCTGAGCAGAAGGGTCAAAGTGCCAGGGTTGGAATCTTTTAAAAAAACTTTTGCTGGGGTTTTAGTTGATGTTATAATTGACGTGGGCTTCCCAGGCGGTGCTAGTGGTGAAGAGTCCTCCTGCCAACGCAGGAGACACACGTTCAATCCTTGGGTTGGGAAGATCCCCTGGAGAAGGGCATGGCAACCCACTCCAATATTCTTGCCTGGAGAATGCCTTGGACAGAGGAGTCTGGCAGGGACTACAGTCCATGGGGTCACAAAGGGTCAGACATGACTGAAGCGACTTGGCACACAGTTGATACACAGTGTTCTATCATTTTGAGACGTATGCAAAGGAATCAGTTACACACATACATATATCCACTCTTTTTTTTTTTTTTAAGATTCTTTGCCCCCGGGTTAGAATCTTAACTCTACTACTTAACAGCTGTGTGCCTTTGGGCAAGTTACTTAATCTCTCTGTGCCCCCAACTCCCCAGAAAAACTGGGATGCTAATGATATATTCCTACCTCATAGTTGCTGCAAAATGAGTTAATGCTTATAAGCAATTAGACCAGTGCCTCCTAAGTCCTCTCTTAAATGTTGGTTATTGTCATTACCGATATCCAAACAGATGAAGTCAGCGAAACTGGCTCAGCTTCATGACCAAACTGCAAAGTGGAAAAAACCCAGCATTTAAACTCAGACCTTCGGATCTGAAATCTGGTTGATGTTTTTTACGCCCCACAGCTGCCTCCTGAGGGAGGGCTTTTAAAAATTTTATTTTTGAGAAACTCCAGCACTGATGATATTAATAGCTTAGTAACCAGGTCTAAACACAAAGTCACACACACGGTTAGACGACTGCAGGTTGAACTTGCAAAACCCGCCTTCCGGCTCCTCCGATTTTCTCTGCAAACTAAACTCTGTGATGAGGACAATAAAGTGACCTGGCTCCATTACAAATGGCACCGAAACGAGTGGCGGGGAGGTGGGAGTCAACCAGGCTGCTGCGCACCGACCTTGGAAGGTCAGGAGGTTGCTCCAGGAGGTGACCTCCGCCCTGGGTGTTCCCGTAAGAGGCCGGCAGGTGAGGTTCCGTTTTCAGAACTTCCAGGTTCTCCCGGGCATCCTCTTTTTTGACCCTGGAAAAGGAAGGCAGCTTTTCCAAGAGGGGCTTGCTCAGTGAAATTCACAAAGCACATCTGCTGGGCGTCACTTGCTCTGCAGAACTTGAAAGAAGGCAGTTGCCTCTCCTTTGAAACAGAGTCATGAGGGCCGCATGTTGCCTTTTGATGAGTCTCAGGCTGGGGTTGAGGATGAAGGCAACTGGTGAAGTTGGGAACCCATCCCCTTGGGTGGCTGTGAGCTACAAAGAAGGGGGGCAACCCGGCCGTTTGCTCCAGGATGTGCCTCTGTGCCTGCCTGGTCCCAGGAAGCTTACATATCCACACATATAAGGCCCATTCCCAGGGACCTGGACACTCTGCAAGCTCAGGACACCAGCTTCAGGGAATCAAAGGCGCTGTGCCCTGGGAAAGCTGCCCACCCCCACTCTGGGTGCGGTTGTTTGGGGTCTGAGTGACGGGATGTGGAAGGGAACCTGCCTCCGGCCTGCTCGATACACGCTGATGCGGGTGAGAAAACTGCCACCATCTGGAGGGCGTTCAGTTTGCGGTAAGCGCTTCATTCACATAACAAGCGGTGTGGAGTGCTGCTGGGCTGATGTTTGCTTCCCAACATCCATCCTTTCCTTCCTTGCTAAGCAAAATGGATGTTATGCTGCGTGGCAGGGTGCAGTTCTGGGTGAGTTGTGTTTGGTTTAAGGCTTAAACTTGAACAATCCAGTTTCTCATTTCTCCATCTTCCTATGAAGCCGTGGGTGGCTGTAAGGCCCATTTGAGACCAATGAATCCTACGCGGATGTCTGTTCTGGCTCATGGAGGGGCTTTGTTTTCTTAAATGAAAGATGTAGATATGGGTGACACACACTTCTATCATGCCTCTTTGTGCCTCGCCTGCGAACGTGATGGCTGGAGCTGAAGCAGTCGTTTTGTAGCCGTGAGAGAAAGGCCAAGTGTCTTGTTGTTCAAAGTGTGCTCTGAGGAGCAGGTTGTAGAAATGCAGATTCCTGGACTGTACTCCAGATCTGCTGAATCGAAACGTACGTTTTAACAGGCTCTCCTAGTGGTATGTGTGTGCGCATTAGGGTTTGAGAAGCCCTGCCTGGAGAACCACAGAGACCGCCGTCTTGATGTTGTCGGGCTGTGAACTATAGCCGATAAGAACCAACCTCTGAGTTCTGGGTCATGGGTTTTCTGTTATTTGCAGCCAGAAGTATTCTTAGTTGATGTAAGTGCTTGAAAGTTAAACAGGTTTATGTGGAAAACCACCCTAACTTACCCAAGAGCCCTGTGAATGAAGAAAGCACAGTTATTATCCTTTCTTACAGGTAAGGAAACAACCCCCATGCTATTTCCCAGTGTAAGACAGCTGATGACCTGGGTGAACCCTCGACCTGGGCACTGAAGCGGGGTGCTGTGTCTCACTGTAACTGCTGGACGCACATCCTCTAAGCCCGCTGCAGAGAGCCGTCGCTGCCCCTCGGACGGGCCTGGCCATCCTTCCCCTTGCCCTGAGCCCAGGTCTCTATGCAGCTGTACCCTACTTGTCTCACTTTGTATCACTGGCCTTTTTCTTCCCTATAATCCTCCTTTTTGGCTCTTGCTCCCCAAGGGCGTCCTCTTGATGTGTTATTAGTTTCAGAGTTCAGGGGAGAGTCCAGGACTCTGTGATCCCCCTCACCCAAGGCATGTAAGCTTTTCTCATTTATCACCTTCAGGATTTAAAGTCGGAGACCATTGCTTTATTATTTTTTAGCCGTGCTGTGCTTTATTTGGTAGACTATCAGTGAAAACATTCACATGAAAGCAACTTATTCATCGCATAACATCGTAAGAACACACTTTGAGAACAGTGCTTGCCTTCCTGGCGTGGTAGCTTTTAAAAAAACCTTTGTCTATTTTTAAAAATAATTTTTGTTGGAATATAGTCACTTTACAAGGTTGTGTTAGTTGCCACTTACAGCAAGATGAATCAGCTCTACGTACACATATATCCCCCATTTTTAAAAAAGTTTCCTTCCCATTCAGATCCCCACAGTGCATGAAGCGGGTTCTCTATTTTGCACGTGGTGTCAATAGTGTGAATGTATTAATCCCAGTCTCTCAATTCTTCCCCTCACCCCCTCCCCCCTTAGTGTCCATACGGTTGTTCTCTATATCTGTGTCTCTAGTCCTGCCCTGCAGATAAGATCATCTATACCATTTTTCTGGATTCTACATGCATGCGTTAATATATGGGGTTTGTTTTTCTGACTGACTTCAGCCTGTATGACGCTCCCTAGGTCCATTCACGCCGCTGCTGCTTTAAATAGGTGCATAAGGATCACCTGTGCGAAGGGGCGGACGCAGTTCACATCCAGACTCCAGAGCCACCGTGCTCCGAGGCTCTGAGCCAGCAGGCCCGAGGTGAGGGCTGACAGTCAGCCTTTCTCGGAGATGGCCTCCTAGGTGCCTCTGGGGATCGCACTTGGAAGAGTGTTTGTCCGAGCCGGGATGGTTTGGCAGAGACATGAGGGCGGCAAATGAAGTGGCCCTCCTCCCGCTTTCTCACATTTTTTTTACAGCTGCATGATTAATGTTTTATTTCAGTAGCTGCAGGCCACATGGTGATGGCTGCATAAAAATCCATTGAAACTCTCTCTGAATGCAGTTTTCCGGGGGAGAGAACAGTCAGACACCTTTGCACCGCCCTGAATTTGGGCAGCTGATGTTGGTGGGTGCATTCCAGCCCTGGGCCAGTTACATTACCTGGCAACATCTGGAGGTGGGGCCAGCTGGGACGCCTCTGAGTTGGATGCAGAATTGAAGGCTCATTCTGATGTGTGGTGTCTGGGGATCAAGAAGTCAAGTCAGGAAGTGATTAGGAGGAAAGAGTCTTGGGGTCTGTTTGAGGCAGGATGGCCGTGCAGAGGAAACCATGCCCTAATTCCCTGGAGCCTGCCAGGGAGTTACATTACCTGGCAAAAGGCACTTTGCTGATGTTACTAAGGCTGGTGATCTGTCACTGAGTCATGTCCGACTCTTTGCAACCCTACGGAGTGTAGCTCGCCAGGCTCCTCTGTCCATGGGTTTCCCAGGCAATAATACTGGAGTGGGTTGCCATTTCCTTCTCCAACTGTTAAGGTTATAGACCTTAAAATGGAGAGAGATTACTGTAGATCATCCAGGTTGGTCCCATCTAATTACTCGACAAGCAGAGCAGTGTCCGCAGCTGGAATCAGAGAGATGCCGCAGAAGGTGCAGTTGGCGAGATGTGCGGCCTGAGAGGGGCTTGAGCTGTTGCTGCCGAAAGGGGCACATGAGAAACATGAGGAGTAATGCAGGCAGCCGCTGGGAGACTGAGGCTTCCCCGGTGGCTCAGATGGTAAAGAATCTGTCCGCAGTGCAGGAGAAGTGGGTCAACCCCTAGGTCACGAAGACCCTTGGAGAAGGGAATGGCTACCCGCTCCAGTACTCTTGCCTGGAGAATCCCATGGACGGAGGAGCCTGGTGGGCTACAGTTTATGGGGTCGAAAAGAGTGGGACACAACTGGGAGACTAACACACACACACACACACACACACACACACACACTAGAAGACCAGCCCTGGCTGAGAGCCGGAAGAAATGGGGATCTCAGTCCTACAACCACAAGGACCTCAACTCAGCCAGCAACCTGAGTGAACCTGGAAGTGGATTCCCACCCAGAGCCTTCAGTGAGGGATGCGGTCCTGTGAACACCTTGATTTTAACTTTGTGAGACCCCAAGCAGGGGACCCATTCCAGTTCACCTGGAACCACGAGATAGTAAATTTGTGTTGTTTTAACAACACAATGACAGCCATAGGAAGCCAACCAGAGCCCCATTTCCGAATTCTCGAGGGGACCTTTACCACGGCGTCATCTCATTTGACCCCCAGGCTCGTCTATCCAGGGGGCTCTTAAGGAACGAAGTAATAACGAGCAGGAAAGTCCCGTCTGCACCTCACCTGCTACCTTTGTTGTTGTTCAGTCACTCAGAACGAAATCTTCTTTGAACTGCCAATTGTTCAGTCGCTAAGCTGTGTCTGGCTCTTTGCAACCCCATGGACTACAGCACCAGGCCTCCCTGTCCTTCACCATCTCCTGGAGTTTGCTCAAACTCATGTCCATGGAGTCAGTGATGTCATCCAACCATCTCATCCTCTGCCACCCCCTTCTCCTCCTGCCTTCAATCTTTCCTAGCATCAGGGACTTTTCCAATGAGTTGTCTGCATCAGGTGGACAAAGTATTGGAGCTTCAGCATCAGCCCTTCCAATGATTATTCAGAGTTGATTTCTTTTAGGATTGATTGGTTTGATCTTGCAGTCTAAGGGACTCTCAAGAGTCTTCTCCAATACCACAATTTGAAAGCATCAATTCCTTGGCTCAGCCTTCTTTATGGTCCAACTCTCACATCCATACATGACTAATGGAAAAATCATAGCTTTGACTATGCAGACCTTAGTTGGCAAAGTAATGTCTCTGCTTTTTAATACACTGTCTAGGTTTATCAAGCTTTTCTTCCAAGGAGCAAGCATCTTTTTAATTTCATGGCTACAGTCACCATCTGCAGTGATTTTGGAGTCCAAGAAAAGAAAGTCTGTCACAGTTTCCATTGTTTCCCCATCTATATTCCATGAAGTGATGGGACCAGATGCCATGATCTTAGTTTTCTGAATGCTGAATTTTAAGCCAGCTTTTTCACTCTCCTCTTTCACTTTCATCAAGAGGCTCTTTAGTGCCTCTTTGCTTTCTGCCATAAGGGTGGTGTCATCTGCATATTTGAGGCCATTGATTTTTCTCCCGGCAATCTTGATTCCAGCTTGTGCTTCACCCAGCTCGACATTTCACATGATGCACTCTGCATATAAGTTAAATAAACATGCTACCTTGGATTGTTATAAAATCGTTTCCCCTGAGTTTGTCATCCTTCTCCACTCCCCTTCTCCGGACAATATTTTACTGTGTTTCCTTTGGGTTATTTTTCTGATGCATTTTTGTCACACGTTCCAGATGTGCACGTCTGCATCCTGCTCTGCTGCCTCACACGAAATATTCTCACGTCACTGAAACTTTGCATAAACCTCACTTTAATGGCTGCCTCGTAGTTCATCTGATGGATGTACTGTAATTTACTTGTCCATTCCCCATTCCTTGGACTTCAGTGTATTTCCTTTCCTCTCCTCCCCAATTATGAATAATTTAACTTTTTACCTAAAGAGCGCCCAGCATTTTATATGAAATCCTTATCACGGATTCCCAGAAGGGGAATTACTAGGCCAAAAGGCACAACATTTTTCGAGGCTCTTGATTGATATAAATGCCAAATCACCTCCAGTGTCTGGGCACCACCTAGGCAGCTTAGTTTCGCCCCCTGAGAGTGAGTGGGCTACCTCTCCTCTGTCTGCCTCCTCCACCGCACCCTGCGGGGCTGTGCGCCCGGCAGGTGAGCCGTCAGCTCAGCAGCTTCACCGTGCTCCCTCTCATCCTCAAGGCCTCATTACGACATCTGACCTACAGACAGAAAGGGAAGGGGTTGGGAAGCCGAGTATCACTCGCCCCATTTTGGAGACTCCTCCCGCCATTAACCCTTGTTGGAAGCACGAATCCCAGGCTCTGCCTTCAGCTGTGCACCCAGCCCTGCGTCTTGTTGCTGTTATCAATGTGCTTTTAACCACTCTCTGCTTTCTCTGAGCTGCTATTCTGTTGGGCTGGTAGGAAATCCGTCTTGCTCAGCCTTGGGCTTTTTCTCACTTGCTTCTGTAAACTGGCTTGGGAGGGGCGTCTCAGACAGCAGCGGGAGCTGTGTCTGGAGGGGGTGCTCCTGATTACCGGGTACCGTGGGAGAGATCCCTCCTTTGGTCTGGAGGCTCTGCCGCCTCGGGGATGGAGTTCTTGGCTGGGCCCTGCTTCTCTGGAGTCCTGCTGTGCACTTGGAGGGGGGCAGGGACTGCCACTGTGCAGGGCTCTCAAGCCCCAGGATGTTTTCTGTCCCTAGTTTTGCACATTCTTTCTTTTCTCTCCTTGCCTTCTGTTTAGCCTGTCCAGGCTGCAGTAACTGCCATAACTGGGAGCCTTAAATAACAGTTATTTCCCGCAGTTCTCAAGGCTGCAGAGTCAAGTTCAAGGCACCAGCAGATCCAGTGTCTGGTGAGAGCCCGCTTTCTGGTTCACAGATGGCTGTCTTCTCACCGTGTCCACGCGTGATGGAAGGGGCAACAGGGCTCTCTGGGTCACTTTTATAAGAGCACTGGTCCTGGCACTAGTGGTAAAGAACCCCCCTGCCAGTGCAGGAGACATAAGACACCCGGGTTTGATCCCTGGGTCGGGAAGATCCCCTGGAGGAGGGCATGGCAACCCTCTCCAGTATTCTTGCCTGGAGAAACCCATGGACAGAGGAGCCCAGCAGGCTACAGTCCAGGGGGTCGCAAAAGGGTCTGACATGACTGAATAAGCTTTGCATAGCAATCCTGTGTCTGGTGAGAGCCTAGTCAAGGCTATGGTTTTTCCTGTGGTCATGTATGGATGTGAGAGTTGGAGTGTAAAGAAAGAGAGCGCCGAAGAATTGATGCTTTTGAACTGTGGTGTTGGAGAAGACTCTTGAGAGTCCCTTGGACTGCAAGGAAATCCAACCAGTCCATTCTGAAGATCAGCCCTGGGATTTCTTTGGAAAGAATGATGCTAAAGCTGAAACTCCAATACTTTGGCCACCTCATGCGAAGAGCTGACTCATTGAAAAAGACTCTGATGCTGGGAGAGATTAGGGACAGGAGGAGAAGGGGACGACAGAGGATGAGATGGCTGGATGGCATCACTGACTCGATGGACGTGAGTCTGAGTGAACTCTGAGAGTTGGTAATGGACAGGGAGGCCTGGTGTGGTGGGATTCATGGGGTCGCAAAGAGTTGGACACGACTCAGCGACTGAACTGAACTGAGCAATCCTGTTTTCCAGGGCTCCACCCTCGTAACCTAATCACACCCCTGGCCCCGCCTCCTAATGCCATCACATTGGGAATTAGGATTTTAACATTTGAATTTTGGTGAGGGACACAAACATTCAGACCCTGGAAACCCATCACCCTTTCTCTGCTGCTAGAGGATATCCCGCACTCCCCTGCTATGTTACCTTATTAAATGCAGAAAGAGCCTTTGGTTTCAGGCTTCTTCTTGTTCGACCCTGCAACCCACCGGCCCCAGGGCAGGAAGCACAGATAGGCTTCTGTGCCCTCTAGGAACAGGACCCGCAAAAGGGAGGAAGAAAAAAATTAATTTTTTAAGAAAAATTAGTTTCGTTCTCAATAAATGCTCTGAGAAGTCCTGCAGTAAAGAAACTTAGAAACTTGTCTAACCTCTTTTAACCCAGTTTTTCCAAACTCATTTTACCAGATTTCTTAATGTTTCAAAATTTTCTGCATAGTTGTGTCAGACATACTGGAAAATACTGGTTTGACGCAATTCGTGTGTTGCTTGGCAAATGAAGAATCTGATACTGGGCAGATCATTTTGCTGCGTGCTCACTACTCCTAAGCTGACCCCTGTATGAAGTAGGACTTCAATGTTTATCATCTGAGAGACTTTCCTAGACACGGTGAAGACAGTCAAGCTCCTTTTCAGGGAAGCCATGCTTGTGTTCTCTCAAGGACTCACAGTTTAAAAGCGTCCCATTTAAATTTTTTTTACAAAACAAAGGATCTAGTGGATCATTTGTGTGTCTGGACCTCACGTTTCAGCCTTTGGGTCAGCCTGGACTGTGAGTGTCCCAGAGGATCTTAGAAACCAGCGCAGAATCAGGGACCTGACCTTGCCACGCCTCGGGGCCCAGTTCCTCTCTTTGAAACCTCCGAGTCTCACGGCCTTCCTGGCACAGGGGGCGTCAGTCTGCAGGGCTGGGCAGCTGCTCTCAAGATGTGAATTGTTGATAATGTTCCAGGAGACAGTACGGGACAGATAAAGAATATCCTGTCTGAGGCTGTCTGAGAGTGGCTGTGACCGTGGAGAGGAGAGAACGGAAATAGAATTTACTGAGACTGTTCCGAGCCAGACCACGAGCTAGGTGTTTATTTTAAAACTTTATTTACTCTTTAAATAAGTAATACATGCCCAGGGCACAAAATTCATACAGAAATGTGAATACGAAGCATCTCTCTTCCATGTCAAAGTCCGGCTCACCCATTTATGTGTTCTTGTGCCCCGCTAATGACATCCTGTAAACAAACAAATATGCAAATAAGGGGAACAGAAAATTAGCTCGCTACACATACTGTCCTGCTTCTTGACCTTTTTGCTTGAAGATGGTTCCGTGTCTGTTCCTATAGGGCTGACTTACGTGCTGAGTAAATTTTACTGGGTGGATGCACCATGCTTTATTTAATTGATCCCCT
The DNA here is from genome assembly GCF_003369695.1 of Bos indicus x Bos taurus. Classification (NCBI taxonomy): domain Eukaryota; kingdom Metazoa; phylum Chordata; class Mammalia; order Artiodactyla; family Bovidae; genus Bos; species Bos indicus x Bos taurus. The sequence continues at coordinate 4,444,996 of NC_040088.1, read as the reverse complement.
TGGAATAGAATTTTAAATGGCTTTTTCTTTTATATTCGGTCAAGTGGTTCTTCACTCAGGGTGACTGTGCAATGAAAAGAGAAATTTGGCAATGTTTGGAGGGATTTGGGGTTGTTACCACTGGTGAGGGTGATGCTCCTGGCTTTTGTGGGTGGAGGCTGGGATGTTGGCAGATGTCCTGATACATGGATGGTCCCACCTGGAAGAATGACCCAGCCCACAGTGTCAGCCGTGTGCTGGCTGATCCCTCTAGCCTGTGGTTGGCGCTGGGGAATCGGGAGCGGGTGAAGTGTCAAGTCCAAAGTCACAAGACTGGAGCAAGTGCTCGTGATACGAGAATGCTTCCCTTTACTGGAGAAGGAGGTGAAAGCTCCCAGCATATACTCCCCTCAGAGTCTAGAGGAGGTGTGTCTGGACCACTGTGAGGCTGGAGGGTTCCTCTTGTCTCTCAACCACTTATTTTTCCCTCTAGATGCTGCCTGGGAACCCCAGAAAAGTGGGTAGATGATGCGGTTATCCTGAACGAACCAAACACAGTCATTAAACAGAATCTTGGAGCTTTTAATTACCAATGTATTAGCATATTACAAATGGGGAAGCGGCATTTCGCATATCATAGCAGAGGCCTCGGGAAGAAAGGCCTATTTTTACCCCGAATTAAGAGAATATTATGGCATAGAGAATTAATTGTACTCCAGTACATCTTCATAAGGGAGATAATTGGATAAAGATTGTTTCTTCCCTCCCACATCACAATATTTGGAGGCAGATGGCATTGTTCGGGCTGAGACAGTGTGGTATCAACACCGCTGTCTCCTCCCTCAGAAGTATTTAATACGTTCATTGGCCTCCTCCTTGGAGGGTATTATCAGGATTATTTACATCTGTGCAGCCCGCTGTAGTTTTCAAACACATCCGTGAGCGCTAACACGTGGCCTCTTATGGGATGGCCAGGACACTATTTTCCCCTCTTAACGGGTGATAGCTTGGAGGGACCAGAGTGACTTGCCGAAAGCCAGCAGCTCCAAACAGGCGCAGCTGGGATCTGAACACGGGGCCCGCCACGGAAACGTCGACTTCTGGTCTGTGGGTGATCCTTTGCTTTCTCTCTAACCTGGATGGTCTGGTGTACCACTGCCCTCAGTGGGTGTGTGCAAAACCTTTAGCTGGGGAGGGGGTCCCATAGCGAAGGGGTGGTTCCGAGCCTGTGCAGTCAAGAAGAGCCAGGTTTCTGTCTGGGGAGGGGGTCCCATAGCGAAGGGGTGGTTCCGAGCCTGTGCAGTCAAGAAGAGCCAGGTTTCTGTCTGGGGAGGGGGTCCCATAGCGAAGGGGTGGTTCCGAGCCTGTGCAGTCAACAAGAGCCAGGTTTCTGTCTGGGGAGGGGGTCCCATAGTGAAGGGGTGGTTCCGAGCCTGTGCAGTCAACAAGAGCCAGGTTTCTGTTCCAGCTCCGTCATCTTTCGTTGGTTGCTTTGGGCAAGTAGATGAATCTCTTCGGGCCTCAGTGTCTCCACCTGTCAAAGAGAGATGGTGATGCTTATGCCCTGGGGCTGCCGTCAGGACCCAAGGCCACGGTGCCCCAAGGTGCTCAGTGCAGGGCTCCCCTGTGGTCCAGCCACTGAGAATCCACCTGCCAGGGCCGGGGGCTCGGGTTTGATCCCTGCTCTGGGAAGACCCCGCATGCCTTGGGGCAACTAAGCCCGTTCACCACGAACACTGAGCCCACGCACCCTCGAGCCTGTGCTGAGAGGAGAGACGCCACCGCAGTGAGAAGCCCACCCCACAGCCAGAGACCAGCCCCTCCCGCCTCAACCAGAGAACGCCCTCAGGCAGCAGCCAAGACCCAGCGCGGCCAAAAAATAAAAGATGCTCAGGGTGGCTTCCGCGAGGAGGTGGACCATGACTGTGGCTGTTCTGCGGGCTTGTCAGACGCTTCTGATTGTAGCTGGGCTTCACGTGTGGACATGGCAGGCCCCAGTGTGGGTGACTTCTGTGGTCATGGTTTTTGATGCATCCTCTGGGCTGTTTGCCTCTAAGCCCTGTGGTCTTGCTCATGCTTGGGAGCAAATCCCTTTGGGCTCTCCTGCCACCAGAGTTTCACATCTTCATGTAACTGGTCAGCCCAGCAACTAAAGAGGGCCTGTCTCCTGCCCTGGCGATGTATTCTGGTGGGGGATCACCACGTGGGCTGCGGGCCAGAGATGTGTGCTGTGCTCGGGGTGGGGAGGGGGATGTTGCCCTCTTTTTCAGGGAAGCCTGTCACCAATCACGGGCTCACTGCCAGACGCACAGAGGAGCCTATACTGTGGCACCAGCTTTTGAAAAAAGAAAGCTTATTGCCAAGTTGACAGGCAAGGAGGCAGGAGGCAGGGCTCAAATCTGTCTCTGCGATCCAGGATTCTGGGATAAAATGTAAGGGTTTAGGGAAATTTCAAGCCTGGAAGCTGATGGGCTAGTCTTGAATCAGTCCCCATAAGCTACTCGTGCTGCTGGATGTCAGGTTTTCCTTAGTGACGGGCTTCTTGCTTCATAAAGGGCGCTGCTGGCAACATATATATTGTTACCATCAGATCAGATCAGCCAGATCAGTCGCTCAGTCGTGTCCGACTCTTTGCGACCCCATGAATCCCAGCACACCAGGCCTCCCTGTCCATCACCAACTCCCGGAGTTCACTCAGACTCACATCCATTGAGTCAGTGATGCCATCCAGCCATCTCATCCTCTGTCGTCCCCTTCTCCTCTTGCCCCCAATCCCTCCCAGCATCAGAGTCTTTTCCAGTGAGTCAACTCTTCGCATGAGGTGGCCAAAGTACTGGAGTTTCAGCTTTAGCATCATTCCTTCCAAAGAAAGCCCAGGGCTGATCTCCTTCAGAATGGACTGGTTGGATCTCCTTGCAGTCCAAGGGACTTTCAAGAGTCTTCTCCAACACCACAGTTCAAAAGCATCAATTCTTCAGCACTCAGCCTTCTTCACAGTCCAACTCTCACATCCATACATGACCACAGGAAAAACCATAGCTTTGACTAGATGAACCTTTGTTGGCAAAGTAATGTCTCTGCTTTTGAATGTGCTATCTAGGTTGGTCATAACTTTCCTTCCAAGGAGTAAGCGTCTTTTAATTTCATGGCTGCAATCACCATCTGCAGTGATTTTGGAGCCCAGAAAAATAAAGTCTGACACTGTTTCCCCATCTATTTCCCATGAAGTGATGGGACCGGATGCCATGATCTTCGTTTTCTGAATGTTGATCTTTAAGCCAACTTTTTCACTCTCCACTTTCACTTTCATCAAGAGGCTTTTGAGTTCCTCTTCACTTTCTGCCATAAGGATGGTGTCATCTGCATATCTGAGGTTATTGATATTTCTCCCGGCAATCTTGATTCCAGCTTGTGTTTCTTCCAGTCCAGCGTTTCTCATGATGGACTCTGCATAGAAGTGAAATAAACAGGGTGACAATATACAGCCTTGACGTACTCCTTTTCCTATTTGGAACCGGTCTGTTGTTCCATGTCCAGTTTTAACTGTTGCTTCCTGACCTGCATATAGGTTTCTCAAGAGGCAGATCAGGTGGTCTGGTATTTCCATCTCTTTCAGAATTTTCCACAGTTTATTGTGATCCACACAGTCAAAGGCTTTGGCATAGTCAATAAAGCAGAAATAGATGTTTTTCTGGAACTTTCTTGCTTTTTCCATGATCCAGCGGATGTTGGCAATTTGATCTCTGTTTCCTCTGCCTTTTCTAAAACCAGCTTGAACATAGACTGAAGGTTTTTGGATCCAGGGTCTTGGAGACGCAGAGACATAGAGATGTCTTGGAGACATGGAGACAGACATAGAGACGTCCTGGAGACACGGATTCCATCCTGCACGTGTGTCTCTAAAATAATTCAAATTTCGGTTAATCAAGAACCTATTTAAGGAGGCAAAACCAGTTTAAGCTGGTCAGTGTTTTATGTGCTGTTTCAAGCCCACATGGTCAAGGCCGCCTGACGAAGGTGGGGTCAAGTTCCAGACCTCACGCTGCCCAAGATTCACACCTTCCCTTGGAGTCCCAGGCTCAGCTGCCAAGCTAGAGCCTTTCCTTGAGATGAACTCTCCCAGGGGACTATCCTGGGTGATGGGGATTCTAGTCCACCCAGAATCCTTTGCCCTTACTTTGGTAACTGAACCTCACTCTTCCTGTTCTTTACAGGGGAACTACCTGTTCTTCATCTCAGTCTCTGCCGTTCAAGAGGGGTTGGCTCCAGGGCGGTCCAGGTTGAGGATGGAGGTGGAGGCTGGGTTCCGGCTTTCTGGACTGTGAGGTCGGTCCCAGCCACAGCTGGGGCAGCCTCTGTTGAGGAGTATGCGTGGCAAGGAGCTCTCAGCTTGCTCCCTGGGGTGGAAGTGACCATGCTGGTCGTCCTTTGGAATTTGTAGCATGGAGGGGATGAGGGACCAAGTTCATAGGGACCCCCTCTCTACACTAGGTCCAAGCCCTGTCCCTGGAGTCAGTCACCACTGTCTATTCTGGACCTAACAGAAGCAGAAGATATATAAGAAGAGGTGGAAAGAATACACAGAAGAACTGTACAAAAAAGATCTTCATGACCCAGATAACCATGATGGTGTGATCACTCACCTAGAGCTAGACATCTTGGAGGGTGAAGTCAAGTGGGCCTTAGGAAGCATCACCAAGAACAAAGCTAGTGGAGGTGATGGAATTCCAGTTGAGCTATTTCAAATCCTTGAGATTGCTGTGAAAGCGCTGCACTCAATATACCAGCAAATTTGGAAAACCCAGCAGTGGCCACAGGACTGGAAAAGGTCAGTTTTCCTTCCAATCCCAAAGAAAGGTAATGCCAAAGAATGCTCAAACTACCGCACAGTTGCACTCATTTCACACGCTAGCAAGGACATGCTCAAAATCTTTCAAGCTAGCCTTCATCAGTACCTGAACCGAGAACTTCCAGATGTTCAAGTTGGATTTAGAAATGGCAGAGGAACCAGAGATCAAATTGCCAGCATCAGTTGGATCATAGAAAAAGCAAGAGCATTCCTAGAAAAACATCTACTTCTGCTTTATTGACTATACCAAAGCCTTTGACTGTGTGGATCACAACAAACTGGAAAATTCTTAAAGAGATGGGAATACCAGACCACCTGACCTGCCTCCTGAGAAATGTGTATGCAGGTCAAGAAGCAAGAGTTAGAACTGGACATGGAACAACAGACTGGTTCAAATTGCGAAAGGAGTACGTCAAGGCTGTGTATTATCACCCTGCTTACTTAGCTTATATGCAGAGTGCATCATGAGAAACGCTGGGCTGGATGAAGCACAAGCTGGAATCAAGATTGGCGGGAGAAATATCAATAACCTCAGATACGCAGATGACACCACCCTTATGGCAGAAAGTGAGGAGGAACTAAAGAGCCTCTTGATGAAGGTGAAAGAGGAGAGTGAAAAAGCTGGCTTAAAACTCAACTTTCAAAAGACAAATATCATGGTATCCGGTCCCATCACCTCATGGCAAATAGATGGGGAAACAACGGAAACAGTGACAGACTTTCTTTTCTTGGGCCCCAAAATCACTGCAGATGGTGACTGCAGCCATGAAATTAAAAGATGCTTGCTCCTTAGAAGAAAAGCTATGACAAACCTAGACAGCGTATTAAAAAGCAGAGACATCACTTTGCTGACAAAGGTCTGTTAAGTCAAAGCTATGGTTTTTCCAATAGTCATATATGGATGTGAGAGCTGGACCATAAAGAAGGCTGAGCATGAGAGAATTGATGCTTTTGAATAGTGGTGTTGGAGAAGACTCCTTGGACTACAAGGAGATCAAACCAGTCAATCCTAAAGGAAATCAACCCTGAATATCCATTGGAAGGACTGATGCTGAAGCTGAAACTCCTATACTTTGGCCACCTGATACAAAGTGCCAACTCATTGGAAAAGACCTTGATGCTGGGAAAAATAGAAGGCAGGAGGAGAAGGGGAAGACAGAGGACGAGATGGTTAGATGGCATCACCGATTCAATGGACATGAGTGGGCAAGCTCCAGGAGGTGGTGAGGGACAGGGAAGCCTGGCGTGCTGCAGTCCAGGGGGTCACAAAGAGTCAGACACGACTGAGCAACTGAACAGCAGCAACAACAGCAACCTGTGAATCTGCTTCCAACCGGCCACGAAGATGAAAAAGGAGAGCCTGGACCACAGCATCCGTGGTTTGGACTACTACTCTGCACACAGACCAGAAAAGTATGTGGGACCTTAGACTCACCTTCTTTACGTATATCAAATGATGACCAGTAGGCTGATTTTCTGTCTCTATGTTCATAGCAAGAAACAGCTTAAATAAAAATTAATAACTTGGATTGATCATGAAAAAGAAAAGGTTAACCAGACCCTTGGTGCCAAGAGTGGACATGTGACCAACGAGAATGCTCGTTTCCCTGGTCACAGATTGATTTAGGGATTGGCATGTGACCCAGTAGGGCTATCAGAGCTAACTCTGAGATGTTTTAGAGAGTTACTAAAAAAAGAGACGATCTTTCTGCCCTGGTTGCTCAGCTGATAATAAGTACACCTGGGACCAGAGTGGCCACTAGGTAAGGACACGGGCCATGCCTTCTGAGAGAGAAGCCAACACAGAGGACGACGGAGACCAGACATGGCCTGATTGATTGTATCGTGAGCGCCTGGATCCATCCATGCCTGAAGGTGGAAAGTTTTGAGTTGAGTTTCAATCACTTGCAATCAAAAAAGTCCTGACTAATTCAGGGTCCTGTGGCTGCCCCAAGCATTTAAGCTTTTCTCAAGTCCTCCCCTTCCAGTACATGAGAAGTGCTGACATTTGTCTGAATTCTATTAATGGGCTGACTTCAAGTTCTTTTCAGAGACAGCTAAAAAACAGATACCTTCAAGGGACGGGGGGTGGAGGCAGAGGGGAAAGCCAAAATGTCCCGAAATTGTCCATGCTGAATCTCTCCCAGCCTGGCTGAGACACCATCTTACATTTGATTAGGCTTTTTTCTCCATTTACTTTCGAAGACCATCTTTGAAACTGGCTATTTTCAAGAGGAAATGACCTGGATTATTTTTTCATGATGGCTGCCCTTTTGTAACCTGGCAGATGTTTAATTAAAATTTTTATTACCTCCTAAAGTTAACATAGAAATTCATCTGTTATGGCAGCATAAAGCCCCATCTTTGAAACTCTCCTTTCCTACCCTAGTCAGGAAAGCTATCATTAGCCAAATCCCAGTATGTCCTCCCCCAGCCTCTCTAGAGCTGGTGGTGTTTTTACAGCCCTGAACTTCAGCTCAGACACAAGCCCCCTTGTGACACTTCCCTCGAATGCCCCAACGTGTCTGTTTTGGTCTCACTGTTGCTGCCTTGAGCCCTCGCTTAGCATCGTGACCCTCTGTGCTCTGACTTGCTCACCTGTCCCTCTTCCTCTCCACGCTCCTTGAGGGCAGTGATTCTACCTCCTTCATTCTAGAGTGTATGGGTATTTTTGTCTGCATTTTATTCATTGGCTATCTCCCCTCAGCTTAGTACCCAGTACCTAGTATGTGCTCAATGAGTACTCACTGAATGTATTTCTGCATTGCTCATCCATTGCACAGGGCTTAGCAGAGAAAGGCAGGACTGTATGAAGGAAAGTTGCTCCCCGTGTTCCTAAAACCACATTGTCTGAGGCTTGACCATGACGGGCTCATCTCTATCCGTCTATCCAATCAGACACCAGCTGCATTTTTTTCATTGATTCATTTCGCGTATTCCCCAGACCCTGGGGAATTGATGTTTATGCTGTCAGGTGTAAATGGATGAACAGATTCCTAATATTCTACACGAACACATTCAGTCTTCACAGCACTGGAAGGAAGGCACATTGCTCCCATTTTACAAACGGGGGACTCTGAGATTCTGAGAAATGAGAGAGCCAGAGATCAGCAGGTTTAAGTGGTGGAAGCTGGATGAACCCTTTTTCTCCAGTTGTCTTACACATGCATCTTATCCACCAAACAGTGTAGCAGCTTCTGCGAAAACCGAAGTCGGTGTCTCATATTTTGGGGGAAATACATGAGGCCCCAGTGGGCTCTCGGGAGTCAGCCGCTGAAACCTCACTGCACGTGTTGCTCCGCCTTTTCCGCCTGCAGAGGAACCCGGTCATCTCATCTTTGCTGGGAGGCAGAAACCCCTCTGTGTTTCCTGATGGACCTGATTCTGAACTTTGTGGGCCCCTAGCAAACAACATCAGTTATTCCTGACTTCAGGATGCACAGAGTAGCTGATGCCAAAGAGACAGGGAGCTTGTCACACTGCCTAGAACAAAGCCACTTTCCACAGAGCTAACATGAATGGGACATGCTGGGATTGCACAGTTTACATGGCGGTGCTAAATAATTCAGAGAGGAAGCTGGCAGCTCAGTGCCTTTTAATGGTAAATAATTCAGGGGCCCTTTACATCTCTCCCCCCGCCCCCACACCTGTAGATCAGTCTGCCTGCCTGCTGTGGACAGAGAAGCAGGAGTTGGAGAGTGAAGAATGCAAGGGCCATGATAACGAGAACGTTCTCCCCACTGTGTGTTTACAGAGAAAATTTGCACTTGCCCCTTTTTTAAAAAAATCATTTATGGCTGTGTTGGGTCCTCATTTTTGCATGCAGGCTTTCTCTAGCTGTGGCGAGCGGGGACTGCTCTCTAGCTGTGGTGGACTCTGCTGCTGTGGCACGTGGGCTCATGGCACGTGGGTTCAGTAGCTGCGACTCGTGAGCTCTGGGTGAGGACTCAGTAGTTACAGTTGCCCTGTGCCATAAGGGGTCATCCCAGACCAGGGATCAAACCTATGTCCCCTGCATTGACAGGTGGATTGTTAACCTTTGAGCCACCAGAGAAATCTCTGCACTTGCCCTTTGATTTAGGGGCAGAGAAGTTCAGGCTTTCAGGACGCTGACTCTTGCAACAAGTTTTCAAAAGCAAGGGAAACAAGAAAAAACGTTTTCCCCAGACATTGACTCTGATTAAAGACCGGCAGGTGTGTGCCACTGTGCATGCATTAGTCAGCACTTTAAGTCTCTCTCAGCCAACTGTTCAAAGTGAGTTAGAAGGTTGAGGGCTGTGGGTGTCTTGAGCAGAACAGTGTCCTGGTATATAACTCAGAGTCTGGGTTCCACCTTACTAGCTCTGCAACCCTGGGCCAGTGATGAAGCTTTCATGTGCCCCGGTTTCTGCATCCATTAATTAGGTCCATTATAGTAACCCCCTCCCCCGTAGGATTACCATAAGGACCAAGTAGGAGTATGCATGTGACTAGTCTAGCCTACATCATGGATGGACCTGGAGGGTATTGTGTGTGTGTGTGTGTGTGTGTGTGTGTTAGTCGCTCAGTCATGTCCAACTCTTTGTGATCCCATGGACTGTAGCCCACCAGGCTCCTCTGTCCATGGGGATTCTCCAGGTGAGAATACTGGAGTGGGGTGCCACTGCCTTCTCCAGGGGATCTTCTTGACCCAGGGATTGAGCCCAGGTCCCCCACATTGCAAGTGGATTCTTCACCATCTGAGCCACCAGGGAAGCCCAGGGGGTATTATGCTTAGTGAAATAAATCAGACAAAGACAAATAGTGTATGTTTTCACTTATATGTGGAATCTAAAAAATAAATAGAACAAAAGAGAAACAGACTCACACCGCTAGCGAACAGCTAGCTGTAGGGGCAAGATAGGAGAAGGGGATTAAGAGGCACAAACCGCTAGGTATAAAATAAATGTTTTATGGATGGAATGTGCAGCACAGGAAAATTGTCAACATTTTATAACTGACGTGTTATCTATAAAAATATTGAATTACTGTGTTGTATGCCTGAAATCAATATAATAGGTCAACTATACTTCAGAGGAAAAAGAAAAGGCTTAGCACAGAGTTGGGCAGTTTGAAATGACTTCATCAATAGGACCCAGTGCCAGGAGTAAAAAAAAAAAATTCCTCTCTTTACTAAGGAGGTCACCTCGTCTCAGGGAGACATTAAACTCAAGGTCACACAGAGATAGCTAGCATGATGTGGCCAGAGGGCGAATCCTTCCAGGCCTCAGCTTCCCATCTAAGTGACCTTATGGCTGAAGGGAGGGACAGTGTGGCCTGGTGGGCTGGGATATAGTGAGGAGGTTTCTTGTAGCTAAAGAGTTCTCTGGAATATTAAATGTGATCATATGGAGTTTGTATTTCTCCGTTTCAGTATAAAATAACATCACCCCCTCTAGTGACACGTGGATTTAACCCCCACCAGCTACTTGGCATGGGGACTGTGGTCACAAAGCAGACAGACTAGGTTCCAATCAAGTAAACAAGTTGAGAGATCGTTTATCCTGTGGTAAGTAAAAATGGGGTAAGACACCGCAGAGTGACTGGCAGCTCCTTCCCCTGCAAGCCTGGGTTCAGGGAAGGCTTCTGCATGGAGGTGACATTCGGGCAGGGACAGGAACCGTGAGAAGGAGCTGGGCCCTGGTGAGCTGAGACAGAGCACAGGAGCAGAAGGGTCGGCATGTGCAAAGGCCCTGGGGTGTGGGGGGCAAACGCAGGGACTTCCCTTTTTTAAAATCTGGAATAACTTCCATGGCTGTATGACTTCTCTGTGGCTGCTGTAACAATGTATTATGCGGTAGGTGGCTTAATAAAACACAGGTGTATTCCCTCATAGTGCTGGAAGCCAAGAGATCTGAAATCAAGGTGTCAGCAGGGCCACCCTGCCTCTGGAGGCTCGAGAGGACGCTCTCTTCCTTGCCCTTTCCAGCTCGGGCTGCGGCCAGCACTTCTTGACTTGCAGCGGAGTCTCTCCATCCAGTCTCTCCATCCTCACATCACGGTCTCTACTCCCATCTGTCAAGCCTGCCTCGGCCCCGCTCTTATGAGCATGGATTTATAACAGTGGTTTCGTCATTGGATTTGGAGCCCAAGCAGATAGTCCAGGATAAACTCCTCCTCTCAGAATCCTTAAATCACATCCTTTGCCTTATATGGCAGTATTCACTCTTTTACCAAATACAGTAGAATTCACAGGTTCCAGAGACGAGGACAGGGACAGATCTTTTGGGGGGCCATCATGCCCCCCTACAACCACCGAGGAAGACGTGTCAGGCTCCAGACATTAAAAGCAGCAACAAAAGGGGCAAAACTCCACCTGTTTTAAGTTGAGCTGAAAACAGTTTCCAGTCGTGTAAACTATTTCTGAGAACTTCCGCTTCTCAATATTCAGAACTGGCTCCAAATACACGGCTGGGGGCCTCCCAGGAGGCGCTAGTGGAGAGACGTAAGAGACACGGGTTTGATCGCTGAACTGGGAAGAGCCCCTGGAGGAGGGCATGGTAACCCACTCCAGTATTCTTGCCTGGAGAATCCCATGGACAGAGGAGCCTGGTGGGCTACAGTCCATAGGGTTGCAGAGAGCTGGACACGACTGAAGGGACTTAGCACGCACGTTGCTGGACCCATACCCCGCTGAAGTATGGACCTTTATCTCTAAGTCCTCGCAGTCTCTGCTTTCTCCAGTCCAGTTTTTATTTACAGAGGGCTTATGATGCGGTGGGCTCGTGCTGACCACACGCACTCCTCAGGGAGCTTCCTCACGACAGGTTTGGCTTGCCTGGTGGGCGTGCTCCTTTAGTAAGTCTAGTTGAGGCCTGAGAATCTGCTTGTTAAGCAAGGCACCAACTGATTCTGATCCAGATGCAGGCACTCTGGAGTCCCAGCCTGGAGACATGCAGGTGTAAGGGAAGGGGTGTGTGCGTGCCAAGTTGCTCAGTTGTGTCCAACTCTTTGTGACCTCATGGACTGTTGCCCACCAGGCTCCTCTGTCCATGGGGATTGTCCAGGCAAGAACACTGGATTGGGTTGCCATGCTCTCCTCCAGGGGATCTTCCTGACCCAGGGATCGAACCCAGGTCTCTTATGTCTCCTGCACTGGCAGGCGGGTTCTTTACCACTAGCACCGCCTGGGCAGCCCAAGGAGAGGGGACACTCATTTAACTGCTAGACGGCCATGGTGCAAAATGTCCTGTTTCGCTCTGTTTGGTGCAGACACGATTGAAATAACATTTCCATTTGCAAGAAGGCTCAGGCTGCCTGGAATGCTTTTCTTGCACAGAGGGCTCAGCTGGTAGAAAAAATCCGACCCAGGCTTCTAAGCTTGGAGAGAGTTTGGGGGGGAGCCCCCCAGGGCAAGAGCACTGGACTCAGCTCGGTTTGCTGATCCTGAGGTCTTGGCAGGACCCTCCCCTCTGTGAGCCTCAGTTTCCCCCTCTGTTAACAGGGCCAGCCAGACTGCCATATCTGCGTCACAGCCCTGCCTTGAAGAGTCACTGAGAGTGTTGGGAACCCTGAGCATGTCGGGACTTTCCTGAGTTGGCGTTTCTCGGAGGCTGTGACGCTGGTGGTGGGTAGGGTCCCGAGACCTCCGCGCCCCCTGGGAGGACTCATCGGACTCAGCACACGGTCTCCCTGTGCTTGTGACTCATTCCAGTGAAAAGATGAAGAGCAAAACCAGCAAAGGGAGAAGGCACGTGGGGCAGAGTCCAGAGGAAACCAGGCACAAGCTCTGGGCGTCTTTTCCCGGGAAGCCCCTGGGAGGCGGTTAGCTCCCCAGCTACGAGGGTGATGGTGCCTGTGGAGTGTTGCCCACCAGGGAAGCTCTTTAGAGACTCATTGCCCAGGGTTTGTAGTGGGGGCTGCTCACATAGGCAGCCTATGCCTGGCACCAGATTTTCAGACTCCCAGGAGGACCGCAGGGGTCCAACACGAACCGCATCATATGTACAAACACTTTCGGTGCAACGAGCCATCATCATCCGTTCACAGGGGTGGGACCCCCTCCCCACATCTGAGTTCCTGAGTGTAAGCCCAGGGCCAGCCCTGTCGGCAGACTTTCAGAGGAGAGTGGCCAGGCTGCAGTGTGAACCCTCTTCCACACTGGTATTCAAATCCCCTTTCTGTGCCTGGGAAATCTCCTGTCTTCTGAGACAAAAATCCACCTCTCATGATAGAGGCTGAAAATGTCAGGTACTCATTTTCCCAGCCATTTCTGCAGCGAGGGGACACTGGCATGAGCCCAATCCTGCCAGTCAGATGAACCCGCCCAGATTTTTAATTAGAAGCTAGTAGCTCAGCTGGTGGAAGCAGGAAATGGCAACCCACTCCAGTATTCTTGCTTGGAGAATCCTGTGGATAGAGGAGCCTGGAGGGCTGCCGTCTATGGGGTCGCACAGAGTCGGGCATGACTAAAGTGACTTAGCAGCAGCAGCAGCTCAACTGGTAAAGAATCTGCCTGCAATGCAGCAGACCCTGGTTTGATTCCTAGGTTGGGAAGTTCTCCTGAAGAAGGGATAAGCTACCCACTCCAGTATTCTTGGACTTCCCTGGTGGCTCAGATGGTAAAGAATCAGCCTGCAATGCGGGAGACCTGGGTTCGATCCCTGGGTTGGGAAGATCCCTTAGAGGAGGGCATGGCAACCCACTCCAGTATTGTTGCCTGGAGAGTTCCATGGACAGAGGAGCCTGGCCGGCTACAGTCCACGGGGTCGCAAAGAGTCGGAGACGCCTGAGGGTAAGAACAAGAAGTGACATGGAGAAGTGGTGGCCACACTGGTAGGAGGGGGTAGCTACGCCCTGCTCCTAGAGGTGGTGATGACAGCAGGGCTCCTGCTAGGGGCCCCGTCCAGTCTCCATGGTGCTGGCAGTCCCGGGCAGCGTGGACCTCTGGAATTGCCCTGGGTTTGCGGGAGGCTTTGGGCACCGTGGCCCCTGCCTGGGTCTCTGGTCCTCCTGGAGCGTTGGTGGGTTCCTGGTAACCAGCTCCATAGCAGACTCTTGTCTTGACTGAAGTTGGACAGAGCTGGGTTTCGTTTCCTGGAGAATCACTTTAAGATGGTGCTAGACAAGATGGCATCACAGAGTGAAATGTTCTCTTTTCTCTTCTTTTTCAGTTTTTTTTGGTTGTTTGTTATTTAGGGGACGGTGTCTGCTCCTAGCACACTTAGTCTCTTTAATCTCTTCCTAATAGTTGTGACTCTCTCTTTTATTTATTTACCCAGCTTGATTCAGGTACAATTGACATATCAAATTATAAGATATTTAAAATGTATGTTGTGGCGATTTGATATACATATTCATTGTGAAAGGACTCCCCCCACCATGCGATCTCCCTTTTGTATTTATTTATTTTTGACCAGGCCAAGCAGTATGTGGAATCTTAGTTCCCCAACCAGGGATTGAACCTTTGCCCCTGCAGTAGAAGTGCAGAGCCCTAACCACTGGACCACCAGGGAGTGCGTACAATCTCTCTTTTAAACGGAATGACAACCCACTCCAGTATTCTTGCTGGGAAAATTCCATGGACAGAGGAGCCTGGCGGGCTCCAGTCCATGGGGTCACACAGGAGGATACGACTGAGTGACTGAGCATGCTCCCTTTTAAACAAAGCCAGTGCACTGGAGACCAGGGTCAGTATCTAGGTAGAACTGAATAGCGTGGGTATTACAAAGTAGTTACCTTTTGTTTATGGCAAGTATACGGTATCAATACAATGATTCCTTTTAAAAGTCTTTAAGAAAAAAAATCACAATCCAGTTCATGAAAAATGAATAATAGTACAGTAGTGTATTACGAGCACGGTTCCTGAATGAAAGAATTGGGGGAAGCAAGTGGCTGGGCCTCCCATTAGACACAAAATGGGTCCAAAGAAGTGAGTGGAGGGGTTCTCAGACACAGTCGAGCTCCCCGAACCCGAGGGCTGTTGGGGGGGCTGTTCCTTTCCCAGTCACTGTGCTGGTGAGCTGGGCCCTCATCACGTGCCCTGGAGGATGTAGCCAGCGCCCCCACGTCCCCCACATCCCATCTGTAGCGTGGGGACACGTGACCCTCCTGGGTTGCAAGCCTCCAGCCGGTATGAGCTCAGGGCTTGGCTGGCAACTTCCCTCCACTGCAGGGCTGGGGCTGGGTGGGGGGCACTGGGAGGGAGCCAGGAAGTTCTCTGGTTCGGGATCAGCCTCGGGTCTGGCAGGCTGGGCCTGGAGCTCTGGACTCGGGTCCAGCTGCTTTCAGCAGTCCCTGCTTTGCTTGGGGTGGAATGGGGGTGGCAGGAGCTGACCTGTCTGGGCTCCCCCGCCCTCTGGCTCTCCCAGCTCAGCAGTCTGTTCCTGTTCCAGGGCCTTACCGTTAGCTCTTCTTTCTCCTGCCTGGAAGGTTCTTTCCATCCACCGCCCCTGCTCCTCGATGAGGCCTCTGGCTGGCTGCCACCCTCTCAGGGAGGACTTCCCTCTCTCACCCTCTCAGGGGGACTTCCCTGCTCTCACCCTCTCAAGAGGACTTCCCTCTCTCACCCTCTCAGGGGGACTTCCCTGCTCTCACTCTCTCAGGAGGACTTCCCTGCCGTCACCAGCCGGTACACCCCATAGCTTCCATTTTAGAATTTATTAAATATATATACGGACACATGTATTTATTTATTTGGCTGGGTCAGGTCTTAGTTGTGGTGTTCAGGAACCGCTGTTGTGATGCACAAGCCCTGTGGCATGTAGGGTCTTAGTTCCCTGACCAGGGATTGAACCTGCATCCCCTGCACTGGAAGGCAAATTCTCAACCACTGGACAAGCAGGGAAGTCCCTTACATTTATTTTTAATTGGGAGATAACTTCTGTACAACGTTGTGTTAGTTTCTGCTGTTCAACAGCGTGAATCAGCTCTAAGTATACATATATCCCCTCCCCTCTGAGCCTCCGTACCCCCCACCCCTCACCCCGCCCTCTAGATCATCACAGAGGACCGAGCAGAGCTCCCTGTGCTCTGCAGCAGCCTCCCACCAGCCAGCTATTCCTCACGTGGCAGTGTGTGGATGTCAACACCACCATCTCAGTGTGTCCCCCCCTCTCCCCCCCACCCCCTCCCACAAGTCTGTTCTCTACATCTGGCATTTCTGTTCTTGCCCTGCAAATAGATTCTTCAGTACCATTCTAGATTCCATATGTATGTGTTAATATAGCTTACTTTCTTCCTAGCACTTCTTATGGCCTGAAATCAGGGTTCTATTTAGTGCCTGACTCCCCATGAGAACATGAGCACCCTGTAGAGGCAGCCAGGACTGTGTCCAAAAATGATTGCAAATCTTGTGAGGGCCACAGCAGAGCATGAAGGGGCCCGGAGCCCTTGTAAACCCTGGCTCCTGTGCTGCTCTGAGGTCTGCACGCCCTGGAAAGCAGCCCCGGCCAGGAGCTGTGTCGTGTTCACCAGTCCCCCAAGGCCCGGAACAAGCCTGGTGCATAGCAAGCCATCACTACATATCTGACGGCTGACTGAATTGATGAATGAATGAGCCATGTGACTCCAGAGCTGATGGCTTTAGCTGCTACTTTGTCTGAAAACAGAAATAAAATACTCCTCACCATTTATTATTGAGATCAACTTGTCCATTAAGCTTTAAAGGCAGGACCAGACCAAGAGGCTGGGCAAGGGCGGGAGGTTTATTCTAAGAGCAATTCCAAGAGCCTCTGAGGTTTTGCAGCAGGGCTGTGATGAGCTGGGGTCACTATGTGAGATAATGTCCAGTGGCCATGGGCAACGCAGAGTAAACTGGGAGGAAACTGGAGCGAGGAGGTCCTTGCAGTGGCCCGGATGATGGAGATGTGAGGTTATGGGGGGCTCCTGTGCGGGACCCCAGCCTCCTGCCTCGTGTGTGCTCCGCCGCTCAGTCATGTCCGACTCTTTGGACTATAGCCCATCAGGCTCCTCTGTCCGTGGAATTTTCCAGGCAAGAATACTGGAGTGGGGTGCCATTTCCACCTCCATGGGGGTCTTGGTCTTCCTGACCCAGGGATTGAACCCCCGTCTCCTGTGGCTCCTGCATTGAAGGTGGGCTGTTTACCATCGGAGCCTTCGGGGAAGCCCTCTAGCATCTTGTCTTACTCCCCACCAATACAATGGGCCAGATTTAAAGGCTTCGGGGTAATATTGTTTGGCTTGGGCTTCCCAGCTGGCGCTAGTGGTAAAGAACCTGCAGGAGACACAAGAGGTGCCAGTTTGATCCCTGAGTCAGGAAGATCCCCTGGAGGAGGGCATGGCAACCCACTCTAGTATTCTCGTCCGGAGAATCCCATGGACAGAGGAGCCTGATGGGCTACAGTCTGTGGGGTCACAGAGAGTCGGACACGACTGAGCAACTTAGCAGCAGCAGCTGGGGAGGTACCTGGCGGCATCAGTTTTCACCACAAAGGTCCGGGCTGGGCTGTACACACACTCCCCCCCACCCCCACCCCAGCCCTTCCCCTAATCCTGCGAATGGAGAAGATGGTTTATGATGAGAGCACTACACACCCCATAAAAGTTAAGTGTATTTATACATAACAGGCAGACCTGGAAAGCCCAAAGCAAAGTAGTTACGGGAAGAAATGTAGCCCTTGGAAGAAGGCTGTTAGAACCAGTGACATGGAGCCAGGGACTCCGTTTGAAGGAAAGGTGTTCCCTTGGTGGAACCCAGAAAGGTACAATTTAACTTGAATTACTTCTAACTCATAGTGCTTCCACCCTGGTGGCTCAGACAGTGAAGAATCTGCCTGCAATGCAGGAGACCCAGATTTGATCCTGGGTCGGGAAGATCCCCTGAAGAAGGGAATGGCAACCCACCCCAGTATTCTTGCCTGCAGAATCTCACGGACAGAGGAGCCTGGTGGGCTACAGTCCATGGGGTCACAAGAGAGTCAGACAGGACTGAATGACTGAACAACAGCAACAAACATGAAGGGAGGATAATAATAGTAACATCAGGAAATACCTGTGGAATGTTTGAGTATGCGAGACTGGCCCAGCCTTCACAAGGGCGTTTCCCCTGGGAAGGGGTACCTGTGTGACTACTGCCTGGCTAATTCATCTTGATTAAGTCTAGCTTTGTTACTAGAAGCTGAAAACCTAGTGAGGAAGTCAGCCTTAGCTGATATGAGCCACTTTGGTTTTTTTAAATATAATTTTCTCATTTTATTTTCATTCTTTTTTTTTTAAGTTTTATTTATCTATTTGGCTGCACCGAGTCTTAGTTGCGGCTTGCAGATTCTCTAGTTGTGACGCATGGACTCAGTAGGTGCCGCACGGACTTAGCTGCTCCACGGCCCGTGGGGTCTTAGTTCCTTGACCAGGGGTCGAACCCCCATTCCCTGCATTGCTAGGGGGATTCTTAACCCCTGGGTCACCTGGGAAGTCCTGAACCGCTTGGTTTTAATACTGGTTGTTAAAATATGGTCAACAAGTTGTTATACTCCAAACCCCTTCCTCCATCCAGGTTGCTCCCCTGGGACCTCCCCATTAATCCAGCAGTGAAAGGGTTAACGCCTAACCCCCTTGAGAGGTGCCCTGGAGTCACAGTCTCTTCTGATTGGTCAGGCCCCTGGTGTCTCCCAATAGTTAAAAATTTAGAATATTACCCTGGAGGCAATTTATACAATAATGAAATAAGACACAGTAAAAAGACTGCAGAGTGTCCCAAGGGCCCAAGCGAGTCGCAGTCACCACGCATTACAAGCTGCGGCGGCAGGCGGCTCACCGGGCCACGCCCCTTCCTGTCTTATCCGGAGTCCTCCTTTAGCCTCCTCCCTTAGCCTTCGTCCCAACCTCCCTGCCTTCACCTTCAGCCCCCAGCCAATCATCCTCCACTCAACAGGCAGAAAGACCAATCACTCGGCCTCAGCATAAAACCGGCAGATGCCTTCTCATGCTCAGGGTCATGTGAAAGCTCCTTTTCGAGCAGTTGCTGCAGTTTGCAGTGATTTATTTGTGGGTTGGTATTTTTTTTCTGTCTCCCCCACAGGGCCTTAAGCTCCACCAGGACTCCCCAGTGTTTCTATCCAATGTCTAGCACGGTCCGTGGCACTCACTAGATGCTCACTCCATGTCTGTTTAAGGACGGGAAGAATAAATGAACAGATGGATGGATGCTCCCTGTGACATCTGGAAGAGCCTGGAGAGGACCACTTGTTTCCTGGGAGGGTTATGACTTGTAGGCAGAGAAGAGACTGGCATTCAAGACAGGGGGAGAGCCAGGCAAGGGCCAGGAGTGGGGAGGCAGAGGACGTCACTGCCCTTCAGTAGCCCTTTAAGCAGGAAAATAGTACAAGGAAGAGATGGAAAGCCAGGGGCTCTGCAGTGGGAATAGCTGGGTTCAAGTCTTAGCCCCCACCCCGCCCCACACCACTGCCAGCTGGTAATCTTAAGAGATCCCCTTTCTCTGCCTCAGCTTTCTCATCTTATAAATGGGGGACAATGGTAACGTCTACATTAGAGAGGTGTTCCGAGGACTAAATGGGATAACAGGTATGTAATACATGTTAGCTAGCCTGTTTGATTCTAGGGAAAGAAATATTTAGTAACACTTGCCAAGTATTTTCTATGCGAAGCACCCTCTGAGCTGATCCTGTGTAAGCATTCTAGCAAGTTTTACCTGGTGTCTCCATTTGACCGAGCAACCCGACATCCACCCCCGTGGGGCCCACTGTCCTCACCCTCTGGTTCCTTGAGGGCTGATCCAGCGCAGTGATGTTTAACCCTCCCTGAGCCAGTGGGGTCACCTGAGTGCGACATAAAATACCCACACTTGCGCCAGTTCAGCCAAATGGTTCTGAATTTCTGGGAGTGGGACTTCCCTGGTGGTCCACTGCTTAAGAATCCATCTTCCAATGCACGGGGCACAGGTTCGATTCCTGGTCAGGGAACTAAGATCCCACCAAAAAAAAAAAAAAATAGAATTTCTGGGAGTGACCTGAGTGTTGGTATGTTTTGAAGTTCCCCATATGATCCTAATGGGCAACCAGAGTGAGGACCGTTGGTCTGAGTTTGGGGTTGAAGATCACGGAGTTGTCACCATGAGCCCCATGGTGAGGGGGCGAGGCGGGGGCTGCGAGTCACTTCTCACCCTGACCACTGACAGCAAAGCCAGACAAACGTAGGTGTGCTCTGAGGGGTCGTTTTTAAGAGCTCAGTTCTGTTGCTTGGTGCGGCCTATGAATTCCAGCATCCTTCTCTTTTATGGGGTTGTCTGAAGCAGGCAGCCAACTTGTATCAGTCAGCAAAGCCCCAGATTCTTTCATAGTGGGGTGTAACAAAACGGATCCTGAGATACGTGGTGATTTTCTCTGGGCCTGTCTGGGGGCTGACGTGGTTCCTGGTCCTTGTTGGAGGAACTCTGGGGCCCGAATCTCACTTTTTCTAGAATCTCAGGATTGCTGCAATACTTTCAAGCTTCCCCCATGGCAGATAGAGGTCATTTCCCTACAGAAAACAAACAAGATGCCCAATTAGATTGTAACTGAGCAGGACCCTATGGAGCCTTTCTGGGACAGACCCCTGTCCCATGTTTCTGCTTTCGCTCCATTCTAAAGTACCCAGATAATAGTATCTGATGCACATTTCCTGAGTTGTTTTACAGATGCGAAACCCCCCATCTAATGGAAGAAATTAACTGTTTAATGACCACGAGCACGTAGTACCCAGACCTATCGAAGCCTGGGGATTGATAATGTTAACCCCTGTGATCCCTTCCTCTTACCCACCATCAGCCAATCAGAGGACTGTACACGAGCCAGATACCCTGGGACTCGCCTTCCTCATCTGGCCTTTAAAAATGCTTTACTGAATCCAGTCAGGGAGATTGGGTGTTCTGAGCACTAGCTGGCCCAGGCTCCTTGTCTGGTGCCTTACAATAAACGCTGTACTGTCCTCCATCACAACTCAGTGTCTGTAGATTGGTCTGAATAATGAACAATTACGATGAATGATTTTGTATGGGATGTACTGTGCTCAGTCACTCAGTCGTGTCCGACTCTCTGCGACTCCATGAATTGTAGCCCACTAGGCTCCTCTGTCCATGGGATTCTCCAGGCAAGAATACTGAAGTGGATTGCCATTTCCTTCTCCAGGGGATCTTCCCGACCCAGGGATGGAACCTGTGTCTCCTGCATTGGCAGGTGGATTCTTTACCACTGAGCCACCTGGGACGTCCATGAGATATACTACTTTACTAAAAAAAAAAAAAAAAAAAAATAGCATTTGATGTGTACCTGCATTAAAATTTACCTGGACGTCCTGTAGTTTATCTGGCAACCCTGCCTACGGCTTTCCTTTCTGGGCCTACATCAGGGCTAAGAGTGTGGACGTTAGCGCTGGACACGCCTCATTGGAAACAGCCCTGCCCCTTAGTGGAGACCGAGCTGCAGGCCAGGCATCTAACGGCTGGGAGCTGCTGTTTCCCCAAGAGCAAGTGCAGATGACAGCACCCACCTCTTGTGTGTGCTCTTTAAAACTACCTGATAAAATAACATATATAAAGCAAATATTAAGCTCTCAGTAAACAGTAACCGCTATTAGGGAACAACATCGGAGATGTATTTTTAATGCATGGCCTTTATTTTTGCTAATCCTAAGCCATGAAATTAAAAGACGCTTACTCCTTGGAAGAAAAGTTATGACCAACCTAGATAGCATATTCAAAAGCAGAGACATTACTTTGCCAACAAAGGTCCATCTACTCAAGGCTATGGTTTTTCCAGTGGTCATGTATGGATGTGAGAGTTGGACTGTGAAGAAGGCTGAGCACCGAAGAATTGATGCTTTTGAACGGTGGTGTTGGAGAAGACTCTTGAGAGTCCCTTGGACTGCAAGGAGATCCAACCAGTCCATTCTAAAGGAGATTGGTCCTGGGATTTCTTTGGAAGGAATGATGCTAAAGCTGAAACTCCAGTACTTTGGCCACCTCATGTGAAGAGTTGACTCATTGGAAAAGACTCTGATGCTGGGAGGGATTGGGGGCAGGAGGAGAAGGGGACGACAGAGGATGAGATGGCTGGATAGCATCACCGACTCCATGGACATGAGTTTGAGTGAACTCCGGGAGTTGGTGATGGACAGGGAGGCCTGGCGTGGTGCGATTCATGGGGTCGCAAAGAGTCAGAGATGACTGAGCGACTGAACTGAACTGAAGGGTAATTCATGCTCATTATGGAAAATTAGAAAATGCAGGCAGACAAAAGGAAAAAACCCACCCACATTTCCACCATTCAAAGATAAGTACTTTTGGTGATTATTCTTCTAGCTTATTTTTCTTCTTGAAGATGGATCGATACAGGCACAGAGAAGCCTGT
Source organism: Bos indicus x Bos taurus (assembly GCF_003369695.1). Lineage (NCBI taxonomy): Eukaryota > Metazoa > Chordata > Mammalia > Artiodactyla > Bovidae > Bos > Bos indicus x Bos taurus. Next base: position 4,422,847 of record NC_040088.1, on the reverse strand, counting down.
GGGTCCTGCTCCCCCGCCCCACTGCCGCTTATCATTGACTCTTAACTGTTTCCCCCACTTTGTTAGATATTCCTTGACCGTCTGATTCTCACAGTTTGGAAGGATGCACGTTTATTCAGCCAGTCTCCTCCTGTTGATCATGGAAGTTTTTGTCGCTCTTGTAAATAGTGTTGCCATGAGCTCTTTATCCTCTATTAAAAATTGCGTTTGCACGTGGTCAGACTTTCAGAGGCCAGTCCCAAAGGGCGGGCTCCTGGCTGAATTTCTGGTTGGCTGGCCCCAGCTTTTGTCAGAATGCTTATGTCAACGCCACAGACAAATGGATGCGTGGGTCCGGGGCTCTCTGGGAGCTCTTGGGAGCGGGGCCTGCTCTCTGCTGAAATGTACAAAGAGTCCTTTTTGATCAAAGGGGAATCCTTTCTTTGGCCTCCAGACACGGTCTGTTCTGTTCCTGGTTGCCTTGTGACATTTTCATTTATTGCCCTTATCTTTCCTGCTGCGTGGAACTAGAGAGAAAACAATCTGCTACGGCCCTGAAGTCTGCAGATCCTTAATCACCCATCTCTGTTGGAGCATCACTCCTTATCTTTGTCTAGGACACAGAAAACTTTGAATTCCCACTGCTGAGTCTGCCTACCAGCCTTGATTTGCCTGCACTGATTCTCTGCGTTGATAAAGCCTTCCGATTTATGAGTAACCAGCTAATGGTTATTCTGTTCTTTGGCTTGTGCCCAGGGAAGTCTTAGGCAGACCACCTCTTCATATGATGCTTGTATCAATCTGCTTTTGGCCTCTCCTTGGTAGAAGGGCATGAGGAACTTCTGATAATCTCATGGCTGTTTGTCTTTGGGGGAAATGGGACAAAATCCTAGGGTTGATCTCACTTAGGTACAGGACGACCTGGTAACTCAGCGGCAGCAATGGTGCAAGGAAGGAATCTCTAAATACAGATACAAACAGCTCCTCGCTGGCAGCGGCGGGGCACGATGAAGCGCTTCAGCCCTGTTTTATGTGCTTTTTCATGTTCTGTCATTTTAAGTTCAAAGAACAGTGCTTGGTTTTATAAAATAGTTTCAGTCCAAAGGGCAGACCACGGAAAAGTGTCCGAACAAGTCCTTATGGCTGGAGGCCAGTGCAAATGACTCTACCTCTTTGCTCTCCGTGCTTGCCCCAGAACCTTCTGGACTGTTTTGATAATTCTCAGAGCAGATTTGAGATAGAGAAATTGAATCACGGGGCTCCTGTGAGTCCCTGGGCACGGCTTCGTGCATGTACTGATTTTTTTTTTCCTCCTAAGTTGGTCGACCTTAGAAATCTAATGATTATACCCAAATCTGCACAACCGTTTTCTTCCCGGAAAATCAACGTGATGTGTATGTGTTGTTAATATTTAGCTACAGGACGTGCTGGAGTAAGTGCAGGTCCGGCATTTTTGCAGAGGGGTTGAAAGCCTTGTTTGAGGTGTCTGGGTTCGGGAGGGCAGCAGGATGACTCAGGGCTGTACATTCCCAGGTGAGCACACCAGCCACAAGGAGGGCAGCAGGTGCCAGTCGGCGTGGTCTTGAATCTCAGCCTCAGCACCTGCCGGCTTTGAGACACTGGCGAGTGATTTCACTGTTCTGTGCCTCACACTTCTCATCTGTAAAATGGGGATAATAATAGTCCCTAGCTCACGGGATTATTTTGACCCATAAATGAATTACTACGCATGAAGCACTTTGAACCCTGCCTGTTTCACTGCTGTTATTTATTATACTACAAGCGGTATCTTTTTAAATTTTTATTTATTTTTGGCTGTGCTGGGTCTTCGCCGCCGCACGTGGGCTTTCTCTAGCTGTGGAGCATGGAGGCTGCTCCCTAGTTGCAGTGCTCAGGCTTCTCATCGTGGGGGCTTCTCTCATTGCCGAGCACAAACTCTTGGGCTTCAGTAACTGCGCTTCCCGGGCTCTGGAGCGTGGGCTCAGTAGCGGCGGTGCCCGGACTTAGCTGCTCTGCGGCAGGTGGGATCTCCCCAGACAAGGGATCAGACCCACGTCTCCTGCATTGGTAGGCAGATTCTTTACCACTGAGCCTCCAGAGAAGTCCTTCCAAGTGGTATTTGTATTCTTTCAGTGGGAATTGCTTCGAGCACAGCTTCTCAAGGTTTAATGAGCACACGAAACGCCCTGCTGTGTGTGTTCAGTCACTCAGTCCTGTCTGACCCTTTGCAACCCCACGGACGGTAGCCTGCCAGGCTCCTCTGGCCATGGGGATTCTCCAGGCAAGAATGCTGGAGTGGGTTGCCATGCCCTCCTCCAGGAAGAAACACCGTAGGTTTAAATACAGATTCTTATTCAGTAGGTTGTAAGTAGGGCCTGAGCGTCCACACCAGCAACAAGTTCAGACTGCGGCCAAGTAGCTGCTCACAGACCGCAGTCTGAGGTACGGGATCTTGAGAACTTAGGTGAGGATTGCAGATTCCCAGGCCCGGCCCCGACCCACGGATTCAGGCTCAGCCCTAAGGTCTCAAGGAATTTGCCTTGCGAAGCTTCAGGCTTGTTTGGGACCTGTCAACCCTTCTTTCTTTTCCATCGTTTTTGGAATGAGAATGTCTGAAAAAGTGAAAAAGAAGTGTTAGTTGCTCAATCTTGTCCGACTCTGCGACCCCATGTACCATAGCCTGCCAGGCTCTTCTGTCCATGGGGTTCTCCAGGCAAGAATACTGGAGTGGGTTGCCATTCCTTTCTCCAGGGGATCTTCCCAACCCAGGGATCGAGCCTGGGTCTCCTGCACCGCAGGCAGATTCTTTACCATCTGAGCCAAACCAGGGGAGCCCTGAGGGTGTCTCTCTTGTGCCTGTCCCAGCAGTGTATTCTGGAAGCACATAACCTGTGTTTCACAGGGTCACAGCTGGCGTAGAGGACGCCAGCTTCAGGACGATTGGTACCCCGAGTCTCACCATGTCTGATTTAGATGCTCTTTAGACAAGACTTTGGACTTCAGAGTTGATACTGGAAAGAGTTAAGATTCTTGGGTCTGTTGGGATAGAAAGAATGCGTTTTACAAGTGAGAAGGACATGAGCCATGAGGGGGCAGAGGAAGAAGGAGCCTGTGTTCCCCGAAATTCACGTGCTGGAGCCCCACGGTGATGGTGTCTGGAGACGGGGCCTTTGGGAGTTGATGAGGCATTGGATGAGGTCCTGAGGGTGCGGTCCTCATGGCGGGATCAGCGCCCTTACAAGAAGAGACCCCAAAGAGTAGTCCTTCGCTCTCTGCCTGCCCTGTGAGGACATGGTGAGGACGCAGCCACCTGCCAGCCGGGAGAAGAGCTCTCACCAGAGCCAGGCCGCGCCAGCTCCTGCCGTGGGCGTCCAGCCCCGGCACTGGGAGCAGTAACTGTCCATTGTTGGAGCCCTGGCCTGCGGTCTGTTGTTAGGGCAGCCTGCAGCCTGCTCAGACCCTGGGGGTGGGCTCAGGGGTCAGGTGTTGAATAAGCCTCCAGCTGATTCATAGGCTCCTAGGTCTGGCTCGAAGGAGTTAATTCCTCTGTTAAGGCAGGTGTGGTTTGCTCAAAATCTGTGTTCGGAGAGAGGTTTTGTTCTCTATTTTGGGCTTAGGTTTCTCCCTATGAACCCTGGCGGCTCAGATGGTAAAGAAGTCACCTGTGATACAGAAGACCCAGATTCAATTCCTGGGTCGGGAGATCCCCTGGAGAAGGGAATGGCAACCCACTCCAGTATTCTTACCTGGAGAATCCCATGGACAGAGGAGCATGGCGGGCTACAGTCCATGGGGTCGCAAAGAGTTGGACACGACTGAGTGACTAACCCTTCACTTCCAGGTTTCTCCCTCCCCTCCGTCTCTGTCTCATTCTCTCTCTCTCTCTCTCTCTCTTTCTCAGGCCAGGCAGCGTAGCTGTTTGCCATAAGACTGCTCTCTCTGGCTTTGTCGCCAAGCATCGCCCCTCGTCCCCCTCCCCACCCCCTACCTCATTTACAGCTGGGTGGCATGTCCATTGAAACACATGTCATATGGAGACTATGAAACGGGAACCCAAGGACTGGCTTAGGAAGCTGGCGGTTGCTGAGCAAGCCCTGGCCACTCTGGGCTGGCGGCACAAAGCTGTAGGTCTGGATTCTAGTCATCGGTGGCCTGGCGGTTGTCCGTCCGCACAGCAGTGTGCAGGCTGTGTGTGTGTCTCCTCTTTGGCATGCTGAGCAGCTTGACAATAGGGCCTCTTTCTTGCCTTTCCGAGGATTTCCTCCGCACAGGACTAGACATTTGGGGCTCACCAACGCCTGCTGAATGGATGAACCAAAGACGACATGCAGCAGCCAAATTCTGGAGCCGCAGCAAGCTGGGAGGCGCTCAACAGTTCAGACCTACTGGTGTGGGCTCAACCACCTTCTCTTGATTCAAGTCAACACACTAGTGATCGTGAACCTTGCGAAGGGCCCAGATCTGAGGCCTGGAGCGGAGAGGTGGGGGCAGTGAAACCAAACGACTATAAATTTAACTTCTCTGTGAGCTGTCCCACTCCTACTTTATATTCAAGGAGCAATTATACTAGAGTGCAACCAGCTGCTCAGTCAGACCTTGTGAAATAAAACGAAGTTGGCTCTATGTGTGGTGGTTTATAAAATTGTGTTAGCCAACTGATCTCATTTAATTTTCACAGCGACACTGGGAGAAAGGTATTACTGTGGCCCCGCCTAAGTGATGAGCAAACTGAGGCTCTGGGAAGCTGAAGCACGCACCTGGCACCTGACAGAGTGGCAGAGGCTCCCAGGTCGGAGCTCAGCCTCTTCCCGAGGCTGGAGGCAGGCTCAGCAGAGGGCAGGAGAGGCTGGGCTGGAGGGCGGGGTGCCGAGCAGGTGGAAACAGTGGGTGTCTCCAATGCCACCCTGGGGGACTGGGTCACACGAGCTTTCCACCAGACGGTCTTGTTCCACCTCCGGAGCCTGAAATCCTCGGAGGCCCTGGCAGCCGGGCAGCGCCCTCGTGGGACCAGTGATCCCCTCAGGCAGAGACGCCCTGGGCAGATGCCTCCAGAACATGTGTGGTCAGAACCCCACCTGGGGTCTTCTCTGCCCTTGGGCATCCTGTCGTACTATAAGGATGCCTGAAACAGGTTGGAACTGCCTAGCGTTGGAAGAAATTCAATCTCACAATAAAAGATAAGCACATTAGAACAAGATGTAGTTAGTCGTATTATTCGTCCCTGGCCAGAAAGCTTGGCCAAGATTAGACAAAGATAGCATCCCATGTGGGTTGGGGGTGGGGGAGCCAGCCCTCTCCACACGGCTCCAAGGAGCGCCAGGGTTACCCTCGAAGCTTCCAGGCACTTCCCCTGTGGCCCCCACCCACTTTCCCCATAGGCAGTAACCCAAGAAATAGACTCACACAAAGATGTGTGTGCAAAGATGTGTTGGAGCGTTTCTATTTGGAGAAGATTAATGTCTAAGGAGAGGTGGCTAGTTAGAAACGTGTTGGTGTGTCCCTGTACAGACTGCCAGGCACTCATAAAATTGATGCAGAGCTTTATGTGTTGCTATGGAAAGATGGTCCAGATACACTGTTGGGTAGAAAACACAGGTTACAAAATCACATACATAGTATCATCTCAGTTTTGTAAAAAACCGAACCATCTGTCTACATGCAGATTATATATATATGAGGAAGTATAGTTATGACTGTATCGATGTATATAGGTATAAATATGAATGCACATATATATTATATATATGAAAGATAGTAATATTTGTTACCTGCGTGTGATGGGATTATGGGTGAATCCTGTGCTTAAAATTTTTTTAAAGGGAAAGCAATACTTGAATAACACAAATGGGAAATCTTTCGAGGCAAAGGACCAGGCTCCAAGGCCTGTGAGCGTGGAGGGGCGTGTGCTGGCCCAGAGCCCAGGCCATCTTGAGCCTGGGGTGAATCCTGGTCAGACAAGTTTCATCTCTGGGGCTCTGGAAGGGGCGGCCAGCTCTCTGAACCTTGGTGTTGGCATCTGAAGAAGGGCTTCCAACAATCCCCGCCTCATACAGCGGTGCTGTGAGTGTGAAGCCGGGTGATATCTGTAAAGTGCCCGGCGCATAGGAACACACAGTAAATCCTAATTAGATGTCAATACATAGTCACCAGGGCTTCCCTGGTGGCTCACACGGTAAAGAATCCACCTGCAGTGCAGGAGACCTGGGTTCCATCCCTGGGTCAGGAAGATCCCCTGGAGGAGGGCCCGGCAACCCATTCCAGTATTCTTGCCTGGAGAATCCCAGGGACAGAGGAGCCTGGCAGGCCGCAGTTCATGGGGTCTCAGAGAGTCGGACACAACTCAGCGACTAACACAAACACACACACACAGAGTTGGTGTAGAATGACGTAGAATCTCCTTCCTTCCTTCTTACTATATCTTCCCTCAAAATATACACATACACATTTGTAGTCCTGTATCTTAAAGCATAGACTTGTTTTCTGAAACTCCAGACGGTGGGATCCATAGGTGAAGTCACAGGGAGACCAATTATAACTCTGAATTAAGAAGAATTTTCCAGCTCTCCAAAGGGAGCCCCATCCCTGGAGGTATTCAAGCAGGTTCTGGGTGAACAGTTGGCAGAGGTGTGGCGGATGACAGATGATTCGGTTGACCCAGGCCATCGGGAGCCCCTTTCGGTCCCCCTTTTCTGTCCCTGTTGGCTCAGTGGTAAAGAATCAGCCTTCCAATGCAGGAGACGTGGGTTCAATCCCTGGGTTGGGAAGATCCCCTGGAGGAGGAAATGGCAACCCACTCCAGTATTCTTGCCTGGAGAATCCCATGGACAGAGAAGCCTGGTGGGCTACAGTCCATGGGGTAACAAAGAGTCAGACATGACTAAGTGATGAAGATTTGTGGAGACCCACCCTCCTCATTAGTTTTACTTACCATCTGTGTCTGCTTTTGCTCTAAAATAGCAGAGCTTAGTTGCAACAGAGACATCAAAGACTAAATGCTGTACCCTCAGGCCCTTTACAGAAAGTACTTGCTGACTTCTTGGTCTACAAAGGAAAGGATACAGTGTTTTGTTTTTAAATTCTAGGGGGAAACTATTGTCCTGGAGCCTAAGGTCTGTTGGTTCAAGAGGAATCCTTAAGGAACTAAGCAGAGACGCTGAGATGCAATGAAAAAGATGGATTAAAAAAATACCTTTCTTAATAGGAGGAGTCATTGTAACTGATGGCTAAAGTCTCTTAAACTCTCTCCTGGCCAGAGTTTTAGAGAGCCCTGGGTGCATAGTAGGTGAATCTCCTAGGTGGTGTCCAAAATATCTTCCTCCTCCAAGTCTATATTTCTGAAAGCTGGGTCATTATTTCTCCCAATTCTATGAGACCCTGGGAATAATGTGCTTCAAGACCTTGGCTAAAACCCTCCCCGTCCGCTTAGGGCTAAAGGTCTATGTCTTTGCTGTTTTGTGCTCAGTCATATCTGACTCTTTGCAACCCAACCCCTGGACTGTAGCCCATCAAGCTCCTCTGTTTATGGGATTTTTCCATGGCAAGAATACTGCAGTGGGTTGCCAAGCCCTCCTCCAGGGGATCTCCCTGACCCAGAGGTCGAACCGGCACCGCCTGCATTTCAGGCAGGTTCTTTTACCCCTGAGCCATCTGGGAAGCCCCGTTTCCTTGCTTAGGTTCACATGAACTGAGCCGCTCGGCATGCCCGGGAAACTGCCCTCTGGTTGCAACAAGTTGAATCTGCCCAGCTGCAGTGGCGCGTGTTAAAAGACATTCCCCCTTCCCGAAAATCCAATTTGGTTTCTCAAAATCTTTGCTGCAAATATTGAGCTGGAGGAGAAAATTAAATTTGCTCAGGTTCACACGTGGTTTTCTGTCATTCGAAGAAAATGGGACGGTCTCCCCTGAGCTCGCACCCCTTCCCTTTGGTCATTCTGGTGGACTTGCCCGAAGAAAACGATAACTTGCTCTACTCAAAGCATGGCATAAATGACCCTCTTTACTAGTAAATTGATGCAGGTGGAACTAATTTAAACCTAAACGCTAAGCTGAAACCGCAGACTTCTGTTCTCAGATCTGGCGGCTCTAGAGGAAGACTTCAGAGATTGGGGGCACCGTCTTCTGTTTTTAAAGCTGTCCTTTGGGTGAGTAGGCACAGTCTTTTTTGATGATCTTTCTCCTCGTCTTTCAAACAAGGACACTAAACTCAGACTCTGAGTTACTCGGTTCCCCTCACAGGGCCCCCAGGGCACTAAACAGTGGACCTGCCCACCTCTCCAGCCCTAGATGTGTGTGCTCGGTCACGTCCGACTCTTTGTGACCCCCATGGACTGTAGCCCACCAGGCTCCTCTGTCCATAGGCTTTTCTAGGCAAGAGTACTGGAGTGGGGTTGCCATTTCCTTCTCCAAAGGATCTTCCCACCCCAGGGACTGAGCCCCTGTCTCTTGCGTCGCCTGCTTTGGCTGGAAGATTCTTCACCACTAGCGCCCTCAGCTCCCGCGAGGTTTAGCAACTCGCCTGGGGTCACTCAGCAGGTCGGTGGAGAAGCTGGGATTTGAACGCAAGTCCAGCCCGTGCTGATTGCACTTTGTCACATCTTGAAACACTGTTAGAGCTGAGACCCAGGGCCGGGCCGCTCACTCTCCAATTCCTTTCTGCTGCCTGCCTGCCGGCCTGGGAGAGGGTGAGCAGGTCTGGACCTGAAATAGTGGGGAGAAGTGGATGCCTCTGCCTAGGGAATAGAGGAACAGGCCTCCCTATCTGCTTCTTTCCTCCACATAAACATTCATTGAGGACCTTCCTGCCCACACCCAGCTCTGCTGGGCGCTGTGGACACAGCGAAAGCAAACAGACTCGTGACTTGTCCTCCTGGAGCTCATGGTCCACTTGTTTAGTCGCTCAGTCGTGTCCAGTTCTCTGAGGCCCCATGGACTGGAGCTCGCCAGACCCCTCTGTCCTTGGGATTCTCCAGGCAAGAACACTGGAGAGGGCTGCCATTTCCTTCTCCAGGGGAATCTTCCCGACCCCGGGGTCCAGCGCGGGTTGCCTGCATTGGCAGGCGGATCGTTTACCACTGAGCCACCAGGGAAGCCCTCGTGGTCTGGTAGGGGTGATAAGTGAAGTGCAAGCCGCTCAGTCGTGTCTGACTCTTTGCGACCCCGTGGACGATACAGTCCATGGAACTCTCCAGGCCAGAAGACTGGAGTGGGTAGCCGATCCCTTCTCCAGGGCTCAAACCCAGGTCTCCCCCACAGTGGGCAGATTCTTTACCGCCTGAGCCACCAGGGAAGCCCAAAAACACTGGAGTGGGTAGCCTATCCCTCCTCCAGCGGATCTTCCCAACAGTCTCCTGCATGGCAGGCGGATCCTTTACCAGCTGAGCTATGAGGGAGGGGGTGATAAACCCTCAGCCAAGCCGGCAGATCAGAGCCGTGCTGATGTCGGATGGTGGCCGGTGCAATGGGGACAAGCCGGGCAGGGAAGGAGGGTTGTGAGTCAGGAGAGGGACATGCCGTTAAAATGGGGTGCTCAAGAATGGTCTCGATGAGAAGGGGATCTTTGACTGGGACGGAAGGGGTCATGGGGCAAGTGGCGTGGATCTGGAGGAAGCGGGAGCAGGGAGAGGAAGCCTGTGCACAGAGCCCAGGGCCGGTGAGTTGGGGGCAGCAGGGGAGGGGGCATGGGGTGAGCCGTGCAGCGGGCACAAGTCATGGCAGGTCCCTGCAGCTCAGAGGAAGGTTGTTAACTTTATTCTGAGCAAAGTGGAGCCACAGGAGGGCCTGAGCCGGGAGGAGCAGGACCCGTCTGGCTGCTGTGTGGTCAAGGGGGAGGTGGTAAGAGGTGCTGGTGTCGGGGTTCCGGGGGCCGCCGTGCAGGTGGGCGGAGGAGGCCGGGTTCCTGAGCTCCCAAGAGGGAGGCAGGTCCGGTCTGGGCCTGGTGCTTGACTGGCGGTGGGGGAGGCCCGGGTACCTGAGACACGGGGCCCCGTCATTTCTGCCGCAACCAGATTTCCGGACTCCATCCCATCACTGTCTGAGGGACACCCCGAGCGATCTTTCTTAGAGGAGGATCCAGCTGTCTTGTTTGGTCCCCCAGAAGCAGAGCTTATGACAGGGGTTTGGTGTTGGCCGTGGGGGAAGGGAAAGAGGACACGGAAGGGTCTGCCGTGGGGGCAGGCGCCTCGTGGGCACCCGGGGCTCCGTCCAGCTTGGAGCCTCATGGGCATCCGGGGCTCCATCCAGCTGGGAGCTCCATCTGGCTGGGAGCCTCGTGGGCACCCAGGGCTCTGTCCAGCTGGGAGCTGTGTGGCATGGGGAGCCTGGCGTCTCTCCAGCTGCTGTCTGGGGGCTGCAGCCTGGTCGGGGAAGGGCACTGCCCCCGGGCCTGTGGGGCTGGTTCTGCTCCCTGGCAGGAGGGCTGGCCACACCAGCAACAGCGCCCAAGTAGCCTCACAGGAGTTTGCAAGGAGCAGCCTTATCCAGGTGGGGTGAGTGGCCCCAGGTGGGGCTGGGCTCCAACCTCCCCCGCTCCCCGCGGCCACTCTGCAGCCTTCTCCGAATCTTTCAGTGGCTCCCTGCTGCCTCCTGGATGAAGTCCAGACTCCTGAGCACGGCCGACAGACTCTTCAGGGGGGCTTTGTCCTACGGCCTCTGCAAGGCTCAGCAAACGTCTTGGGCTTTGCTGGCCACCTAAGGCCTCCACTCTGCTGGGGCCGCATGCAGGCAATCGTAGGTAAAGAAACGAACAAGCGAGCCTGTGTTCCAGAATTATGTTTAGGGAAACAAGCACTGCCCACGCTGGGCCCTGGGGGCTGGAGTTTGCTGACCCTTATGGGCTGCTGTCTATGGGGTCGCACAGAGTCGGACACGACTGAAGTGACTTAGCAGATAGGACGGATGGGAACCGAGTGAGTAGAAGTGTGGGTCTTATGAGAAGGTTGCTAATAATAATTATAAATATGAGCTTTTACACGTGCTTCTGGGGGGGTAGGGTCCACCTGAACTCTACACAACACACACACATCAGATCCAATTGCATTTCCTGGATATTGTGTTTTCCTTCTGAAAATCTCAAAGCGGCATTTAGACTAGAGGAAATTTAATTAAAAGCAGAGATCTATGCTTATACAGCTAACTGTCTGCTTTAGCCCACAGTTAATTGAAGTCATTGGAGAATCGTTTGAAAGTGGATTTTGTTCTCTTCCAGCCGGGCCCGTGACCCTGTACTTATTGTAATCAAGTCTTGTGGTTCCATGGCTTCAGAGACCATCTGGAGTAGCTGAGTGGATATTTAATTCCAATTGTCATTTGGGGATAGCTTTCTTGATTTGCTGAGATCAGCTTTTCTATCACCAAAGCAAGGGTAATTGTCTTTAATCAAAGGTCTCACTGAAAAATGTTTAGGCTGCCATGCAAAAGGCAGCTTTGCTTTTTTATTAGGATCCCAAATGTGGATAAAAATTCCTGTGTTTTTTTTTCCTTCTCTTTATTACCTACTTCAAAATAATATTCCACTCTCTAGAATAGGTTTTGTACTTGGATAGATCTGGGTCTAAACTCAAATTTAGATATTTGGGTGCCTTGAGAGAATCTCAGAGTTTTAAGCTCCTTACTTGCAGAATGGAAACACTGGTGTCCTCGATTTACTAAATTATTCCACTTTCCACCCCAAAACAGAGATAATCACGGACATTAATGGAGCATCTCTACATGCCAGGTGCTTTGTTGAAAACATTGCCATCACTGTTTTATTAAATCATCCCAGTGACCTCAGGAGGCTGGAATTATTTTATCTCCATTTTAAAGATGGAGAAACTGAGGCACAGAAAGGTGAAGCGTCCTGTTAAAGGCAGTGAGTGTCACAGCAGGACCTGAGGACGCTGCGATGGGGTGAGGTGATTCGAGAGACATGAAGTGACCACGACCTGGACGGTTCTTGGCCTTTGGTAGAAACTCAAAGAGGAGTGAAAGTGTTAGTTGCTAGTTATGTCTGACTCTTTGGGACCCCATGAACTGTAGCCCGCCAGGCTCCTCTGTCCGTAGAATTCTCCAGGCAAGAATCCTGGAGCGGGCAAGCCATTCCCTTCTCCAGGGGATCTCCTGCATTTCGGGCAGATTCTTTACTGTCTGAGCCGCCAGGGAAGCCCAGCGTACAGAGTTGCTTATTGAGTGAATTGCAGGAAAACTTGGCCCTTCTCTTGAATTGGTTCCCTTCTATATGGTGACGTTTTGGCCTATCAACCAACTGATCTCTTTAATGTGCCTGGCATAATGAAACTGGTCTGGGGTGTCTCATGCTTACAAGGTGCCCCTAAACCTTGGAAATCTCTATAAGGTCATGAGGAGCACAGACAGAAGGAAAATAGGGAGCAAGCTGCTCTAGACTTCATGGGAAAAGCAAGGGCATTCTTGAGGGTCCCATGGTGTATTAGTTAGGATATTTGTTGTTTTCAGTCGCTCAGTTGTGTCTGACTGTTTGCGACCCCATGGACTGCAGCGCACCAGGCTTCCCTGTCCTTCACAATCTCCAGAGCTCGCTCAAACTCATGTCCACCGAGTTGGTGATGCCATCCAACCATCTCATCCTCTGTCGTCCCCTTCTCTTCCTGTCTTCAGTCTTTTCCAGCATCAGGGTCTTTTCTAAAGGGCTGGCTCTTCACATCAAGTGGCCAGAGAATTACAGCTTCAACCTCAGCATCAGTCCTTCCAATGAACATTCAGGACTGATTTCCTTTAGGATCGACTGGTTTGATCTTACAGTCCAAGGGTTTCTCAAGAGTCTTCTCCAACACCACAGTTCAAAAGCATCAATTCTTTGGCGCTCAGCTTTCTTTATGGTCCAACTGTCATATCCATACATGACTACCGGAGAAACCATAGCTTTGACTAGATGGACCTTTGTTGGTAAAGTAATGTCTCTGCTTTTTAACATGCTTTGTAGGTATATCATAGCTTTTCTTCTAAGGAGCAATCGTCTTATAGTTTCATGACTGCAGTCACCATATGCAGTGATTTTGGAGCCCAAGAAAATAAAGTCTGTCACTGTTTCCATTGTTTCCCCATCTATTTGCCATGAAGTGATGGGACTGGATGCAATGATCTTAGTTTTTTGAATGTTGAGTCTTAAGCCAACTTTTTCACTCTCCTCTTTCATCTTCATCCAGAAGCTCTTTAGTTCCTCTTCACTTTCTGCCATGAGGGTGGTGTCATCTGCATATCTGAGGTTATTGATATTTCTCCCGGCAATTTTGATTCCAACTTGTGCTTCATCCAGCCCAGCGTTTCTCATGATGTACTCTGCACAGAAGTTAAATGAGCAGGGCAACAATATACAGCCTTGACGTACTCCGTTCCTAATTTGGAACCAGTCTGCTGTTCCATGTCTGGCTCTAACTATTGCTTCTTGACCTGCATACAGATTTCTCAGGAGGCAGGTCAGGTGGTCTGGTATTCCCACCTCTTTAAGAATTTTCCACAGTTTATTGTGATCCGCACAGTCAAGGCTTTGGTGTAGTCAATGAAGCAGAAGTAGGTGTTTTTCTCGAACTCTTGCTTTTTCGATGACCCAGCGGATGTTGGCAATTTGATCTCTCACTCCTCTGCTTTTTCTAAATCCAGCTTGAACATCAGGAAGTTCTCGGTTCATGTACTGTTGAAGGCTGGCTTGGAGAATTTTGAGCATTACTTTAGTTGCAAAAACAGGGTAAGGAACTCACAGTGTCAGTATATAAAGGAATCTGGAGGTGGGGTCACTCCACAAGAGGTTTGGGGGCTGGACTTTTCTGTTCCTGAATCTGTTGACTTTCCATCCTTAAGCCTGACCTTTGTCACAAAGTAGCTGCCACAGCCCCAAGTATTTCATCTTTATAGAATCTCAGTTGAGCGACTAACACAGGCAAGGAACACATCTGCCACACAGAGCCATGGGGATAAGTGGGTGAGAAGCAGCCCGTGTGCCTTCCTTTCACATCAGCATAAAATGAGGGGCCTTGGCTCACCTGGATTGGAGACCCCAGTGGGCAGATGGTAAAGTATCTGCCTGCAATGTGGGAGACCCAAGTTTGATCCCTGGGTCAGGAGGATCTCCTGGAGAAGGAAATGGCAAGCAACCCACTCCAGTACTCTTGCCTGGAGAATCCCATGGACAAAGGATCCTGGTGGGCTAGAGTCCATGGGGTCGCAAAGAGTCGGACACGACTGAGTGACTAACACACAGGTGCATGCACACACACACACACACACACACACACACACACGGAATGAGACTGAAGTCCTAGCCCATAGCAGAGTCCTCTGGGCTGGGCATGACTTCAGCTATCTGTGCCTCAGGGTCTCATCTGTAATAATGAGGATGGTTTTAGTACCTGCCTCATACTATGAGGTTTCTGTGAAGATTAAGGGAGTTAATTTGGTTAAGATGCCGAGAACTCTGCTTAGCATGAAACACAAACTATGTGAGTATTATTGCCTCTGTTTCTTGGGACCAGGCAGATACCTAAGGCAGGCAACTGTCTTGGTTTGTCCAGGACTGACTGGGTGCCTCGGACACGGGACTTTCAGTTGTAAGACCAGAACCATCTGGGGCACACCAAGGGGAGCTGATCACTCGGGAGGGAACGAGTGAAGTGGGCTGGGAGGGTGGAGGTAAACCGGAGAGCTCGCACCTTGGTCACGTCACTCTGCCAGGCAGTTGACATCTTTCCTACCATGGGGTCAGAACTTATTTTTCCAGAAAAGCCAGATAGCTGGATTTTTTATTTTAGATATCTGAATGTTTACGTATTTTAAACATTAAAAAAAAAAAAAAAACAACCACACTGCTGGACCCTTGGGCTGCCATTTTACATCTTACTCCTCTCTTTTCAGCCTCCATCCCTTACAGGCGGGATGTTTTTTGGTTCTGAAACATGTATATTTATCTCCTGCCTTCCCAGAGAGGCTCCTTAACTCATTCTTATTTGCTTCTGCAGGACGCACAAGACAGAAATTGAAGAAGAAGAACATTCCGTAGTCTGGGTGGCTGCATGGACAGAAAGATTTCCCTGATAGATATCTTCCCCGTCACTCATTTGTGAAAGCTGCACGATGAGAAATTAGCTGTGGGTGTGAGTGCCGTGGGTGGCTCTGTCACCGTCACGGTGTTTGGGGGAAGAAGAGTCGTTCATCTTAGGTCACGTGGCAGGCGGGGTCATTGACTTCCTCTGCTCCCTCATGGCTGTGCCATCTTCGGACCTTACTTTTTTCTTTTTTAACTGAAGTATAGTTGATTTACAATATAATTTTAGATTCGGGTGTACAGCATAGTGACTCAGTACTTGTCGATTATTCTCCATTGTAGGTTATTACAAGATCAGGGGTATAATTTCCTTATGTGTGTATGTATAAGTTAGTCGCTTAGCTGTGTCTGACTCTGCAACCCCATGGACTCTAGCCCACCAGGCTCCTCTGTCCATGGGATTCTCCAGGCAAGAGTACTGGAGTGGGTTGCCAGTTCCTTCTCCAGGGGATCTTCCTCATCTAGGGATTGAATCTGGGATTCCTGCATTGCAGGCAGATTCTTACTGTCTGAGCTATCAGGGAAGCCCATAATTCCCTGCGCTATTGGTAAATCCTGGTTGTTCATCTGTTTTATGCATAATAGTCTGTATCTGTTACTCTCTCACCCTTAATTTGTCCCTGTCCCTCCCCTTTGGTAACCACAAGTTTTTTTTTTATGTCTGTGAGTCTGTCCTGTTTGCATATATATATTCCTTTGTGTTATTTTTCAGATTTCACACGTAAGTGATATACAGTCTTTGTCTTCCTCTGACTTATTTCACTGAACATAATACTCTCTCGGTCCATCCACATTGCTGCAAACGGCAGAATTTCACTCTTTTTTTAGCTCACATTCCATTACGTGTGTGTGTATGTATATATACATATATACATATAGACCACATTTCTTTATCCAGTTGTTGCTGCTGATGGGCACCTAGGTTGCCTCCATGCCTCGGCTATTTTGAATGATGCTACTTGGAACATTGGCATGCATGTGTCTTTTTGAATTCGTGTTTTCATTTTTTTTTCCAGATACATATGCGGGAGTGGAATGGATCTTACAGTCTTTTTGCAGCAAATGTGTGCTGATCCAATCAGTGGCCTTCACTAATGGAACTCGGAAGGTTCTGGAAGTGGGAAGAGCTGCCCCATTGATGGTGAGCATTGGGTCCACTGTGGTGAAGGTTCAGGGGCCCGTGGACGACATTTCATGAATGCTTATGAAGAAGGCACCCGCCCACTCCAGCATTCTTCCCGGGTCTCTCAGGTCCCAGGCACCCACACGGAAGTTCTCACCTTCCCCCGTTTCCCCATTCTGGTGGGTGAAGCGAGAACTTTCATGTGGGTGAACACTTGTCCCGGTTCAGTCTCAAAGGGCAGGCATCGGGGGTGCTACTGAGGACTCTCGACTCCTCAGAATGTTTGCATCTGAACTAGGATCACTGGTAAATGTGCCATTAGAACCCAGTGGAACGCATCCCAGGGAGAGGGCACTTCAGGCAGCCTGACCATCTGGCCCACTCACCCTGGATCCTCCCTGGTCAGGTGATAAGCCCTAGAGGAGGTCATTTGCTTTGGTTCTCTTGCTCTCTAGAGTCTTCATGTCACACCTGTCTGCTCCAAGTGAAGGAGAACTCCTTAAGTACACACTTCCTCAAATTTCACTTCTTTGCACACAACCTTCCTGAGTTTTGCCATATTTATGTATGAACCAGGCTACTAGTAACTTAATATTTTTGTTTACATAAACTCACATGAGTTTACTTAAAGGGAAACTTACACAAATAGGAAGCCAAGATCATGTTCTAAAAGTAGGATTTATAGGAGATAGAGCTACAATGGAAGTAATGTCATTATATACCAGCTAGATTCAGCTGCCTAAGAAGGCTCTTAACCTGACACCTGCCCCTTTTTTGTCGGAGGGGAAATGACAGGTGTCAGAGGACTCTCAGAGACATTGTAGCACCATCCTGAGCCTTTATCCTACAGGACGACAGACCAGGAGCCACCCCCTCTCTGACTCAATGCTTTTTAATATGGTGCTCCCTCCTCCTCACCATCCGAAGTCATAAAGGTTCTACATTTTGGAGAATACCATCCCAGCAGATACTGTACCTTCAACCTCAGCTCCTCTTAGCCAGGAGGTCCTCTTCAAGGGGGAGTCCCTAGACTGAGTCTTCCCTAAATCAAGAATTTCGGGTCCTGGGCAGATATCAGTGCTGGGGTCGTTGTCACACTGGGTAGATTCTCTTGATGGACACTGGCTTTAGGGCTGAATGAGAATCTGCAGAGAGGAGCCCAGAAATGAGCTGATATCATAGTCTTTGCAAGAGGTTCTTATGACTGAGGAAGTCTGTGAACCTCCACCTCAGCTTCTTAGCAGCGGCAGAGAGACTTTGAGATGGGGCGTGCTCTTCCCAGCCCCTACAGGCATCCTCCACAGACACAAAATCAGCTTGGTATGCAGATTATTTATTGGTACATTTTAAGTATGTGCTAAATGCCAGGCGTTGTGCCAGCCCTAGGAGGATCCTGCAAAGCAGAGATGACAAAGGATGGAACCATTCTTTAACGGATGCAGAGCTCAGACTTGGCTTTTGAGATGACTCTATTCCCTAAGGCAGTTTTTAACATCATGGTGCCATGTTCACCATTAACCTTTTCACGGGCAACCGAGGGTGTCCTGATTCTGGCAATGGCAGTCTAGCTTGTCTTGGGCCAGTCTTCCTGTGGAGGATGAATGGGAAACCTAGACCAAAAAAAAAAAAAAAAAAAAATCCCTTTGAAGGTTTTAGAAAGCTGCTAAGGGTTTGAGGGGCCAAGATCCCAGGAAAAAAGAGAAGCTCCCAAGCTTGAGTCTAGTATTTCAAACAATTTTCCTTTTGCAGCATTTGCTGATTTGGAAGCAGGGGCTGACGGGCTGAGCAATACTCTTGGCAGATTTATAGAGCTAGGGCGACAAACACTGGCATTCAGGGCCTGCCAAGAAAGAGGGGCCCTGGGGAACAGCCTCAGCTTTCGGTTGGAGCCCTGGAGAGCTGCTCCCTGGGAGTAAGGACGAGCTTAGGTCCTCTCTCAGAAAGACTGAAGCTCAACAGTGAGTCATCTCAGTCCCTGATTGGATTAAGTTGATCTTAACCTGGTTGTCTGCCAGAAGCAGAGGTAAATCTTTGGAAAGAGGTCGGAACATTTACATTTGCTCTTCCTTGCATCCTGTTGCCCTGGATCTCACTGCAGCCACAGCTCCCAGAGCTAGCTTTATGCAGGTGTCACTCGAGAACGCTGCATCAACCTCTGCATATCCCTTAACTTCCCAGACCAGGGGTTCTCTGGTGCCTGTGGGAACCTGCCTTTCATACACATGCAGCCTGGAAGTAAAAGGGAGTTACCCACTTACAGAGCAACTCTTGATCAATGGGAGATGTGAGTTGTAGAGTAAGTGCATCTCCCTTCCATTCTTCAGGAAGAAAATTCCGAGTTATATTTATATTTTTTAGGAGGTCTTGGCAGGATCAATCACCAGTAGCTTAAGGTAACGACCAACTCAAGGAGGTGCCCAGAAATTGCTTTGTTCTTTTTCCCTGTTTTATTCTACTCAGAACCCCACGCCTGTGCATTTGGATTACCACCCCAAATGAACTGTCTATGCACAGGTCAAGGTCTGAGCTTCTACTTTCTCGAGAATCCACTCTAAGAAAATATGATGTAGAGGTTAAAATCCTCTACATTTTCCACCTACAATGTCTAGCATACAACAACAAGTAAGCAGAAAGACAAAAAGATTAAAAAAAAATAAGAGAAGATACAGCCAACAGAAATAGAACCATAGAAAATTCAGATATTAGTGTTGTCTGAAAATACACTGTTAGGTAAAAATATTACTAGAGGTAAAGAAGGATATTCCATAAGGATAAAAATCACACTCTCTAAGAAATATATGGCAATTCTAAATTTGTTTGTGTATGATACCATAGCCTTAAAATTGACAAGCTCAGCTGATAAAGAATCCACCTCCAATGCAGGAGACCCTGGTTCGATTCCTGGTTTGGGAAGATCCCCTGGAGAAAGGATAGGCTACCCACTCCAGTATTCTTGGGCTTCCATGGTGGCTCAGCTGGTAAAGAATCCGCCTGCAATGAGGGAGACCTGGATTCGATCCCTGGGTTGGGAAGATCCCTTGGAGGATGGAATGGCTACCCATTGCAGTATTCTGGCCTGGAGAATTCCATGGACTGTATAGTCCATGGGGTCCCAAAGAGTTGGACATGACTGATCAACTTTCACTCTCACTCAAAAGGAGAAATAGACAAATCTCAATCTTATTAAGTGATTTTTAATATGCTTCTATCAGTAACTGGTAGGAAAACAACAATCAGAACAGCTAAGGATTTAGAACATTTAATCAACATTATTAATAAGTTGACATAATTGGCATACATAGAACGTTGCACCCTAGAACTACAGAGTACACGTTTTTGTCAAGAGCTCATGGAACATTTAACAAAATAGACTACACATTAGGCCATAAGGCAAGTCTCTTCAAATTTCAAAGGGCTGAAATCACATAGAATATATTTTCTGATTATAGTAGAATTAAGCTAGAAATTAATTCAAATATAACTAGAAAACTCCCACGTGTTTGGAATAAATAACTGATATGTTAAAGAAGAAATTATAGTGGATGACTCTTCAGTCTTTTGGCTAAGATCAAGTGTAGGAATTACAGTGGAGATTAGAAAATATTTTCAATTCAATAATGAAAAGATTAAGTATCAAAACTTGTAGAGATTTTTACTCAAATCAAGATGAAGTAACAGAGGCTAGATTTACCTTTCTTTTTTAAATTATTCAAAAATTAGGGGAAAAAGAAGCAGCATATGTGATCATATATAGCAGGGATAACAGTTATCTCTGAGAGAAGGGAGTCAATAGGAGTTGTATGATTGTCTTGGCTTTTTGCCCAGAGAAGGTTTTCACACTGTAGAACAAATCGATAAATTGGAATTCATCAAAAGTAGGAACTCTATTCTTTGAAATATACTTTTAAGAGAAGAAAAAAACAAGTCATAGAGTGGGAGAAAATATTGGTAAATTACTTATCTGATAAAGGACTTGAATGCAGAATATATAAGGAACTCTGAAGCTCAAAAGGTTTGAAAATATACTTTATCAAAGAAGATATGCTATGCTATGCTATGCTATGCTAAGTCACTTCAGTCGTGTCCGACTCTGTGCGACCCCATAGACGGCAGCCCACTAGCCTCCCCCATCCCTGGGATTCTCCAGGCAAGAACACTGGAGTGGGTTGCCATTTCCTTCTCCAATGCATGAAAGTGAAAAGAGAAAGTGAAGTCGCTCAGTTGTGTCCAACTCTTAGCGACCCCATGGACTGCAACCTACCAGGCTCCTCCATCCATGGGATTTTGCAATGACAAATAAGCACACAAAAAGATGCTCCACCTCATTATGCATTTGTTGTCTAAGTTGTGTCCGACTCTTTGCGACCCCATGAATTGCAGCACGCCAGGCTTCCCTGTCCTCCACTACCTCCTGGAGTTTTGCTCAAATTCATGTTCATTGAATCAGTTTATGTATTATGCATTCAGTTCAGTTCAGTCACTCAGTCATGTCTGACTCTTTTCGACCCCATGAATTGCAGCACACCAGGCCTCCCTGTCCATCACCAGCTCCCAGAGTTCACTCAAACTCACATCCATCGAGTCAGTGATGCCATCCAGCCATCTTATCCTCTGTCGTCCCCTTCTCCTCCTGCCCCCAATCCCTCCCAGCATCAGAGTCTTTTCCAATGAGTCAACTCTTTGCATGAGGTAGCCAAAGTACTGGAGTTTCAGCTTCAGCATCATTCCTTCCAAAGAACATCCAGGGCTGATCTCCTTTAGGATGGACTGGTTGGATTTCCTTGCAGTCCAAGGGACTCTCAAGAGTCTTTTCCAACACCACAGTTCAAAAGCATCAATTCTTTGGCACTCAGCAAATAAAAGCACAATAAAATACCACTAGACACTTAATCTAATGGGTGAAATAAAAGAAACCGACAATACCAAGTGTTGCCAAAGAAGCAGAACAACCAGAGCTCTTAGACTGTGGTGGTGAGAATGTGAGACAGTAAAGCTGCTTTTGGAAGTGGTTTGGCAGTCTCTATGTGAAGTTGGATATACACTTAGCCCAGCATCTCAATTTTAGGTATTTACCCAGGTAGAATTAAAGCTTATATTTACAGGAAAACTTGTGCAGCAGCTTTGTCTTGTAGCCACCCCAATCTGTAAACTGATGATGGGCACGCTTTTCTACATGTGCATTGTGCTTCAATAAAAAGCTAAAAATGTTCATGTTGATGTATGGCAGAGGCCAGCACAGCACTGTAAAGCAATTATCCTCCAAAAAAAAAGCTAAAAATGTCAAACAGGGATGATAAGTATTTGGGAAGGTCATTTCATTTAACAAAAAATCTGTTGTTGTTTAGTTGCTAAGTCATGTCTGACTCTTTTGTGACCCCAGGTTCTGTAGCCTGCCAGGTTCCTCTGTTGTTTGGGATTTCACAAGCAAGAACACTGGAGTGGGTTGCCATTTCCTTCCCCAGAGGATCTTCCCAACCCAGGGATCGAACCTGCATCTCCTGCATTGGCAGGCAGGTTCTTTACCCCTGAGCCACCAGGGAACCCCAACAAAAAATTTACTGGATGCCTTTTATGTACCAAGCATTGTGCTAGAGAAACTGAACAATAAGCCAAAGTCCCTCCCCCACCCAAAACACATACTCTGTGTGTGCATGTTTTATGGCAAATAAAGAATGACAGTTTACTCGTGACTGGCAGAGAGCAGAGTGCTATGGGAGCCTGCAGCAGGCGAAACTAGCATTTCTCCAGACAACGGGTTCTCTGATGAGCACTGAAGGATGGCTGGGATTTAAGCCAGTGAAGAAAGGGAGAGAAGTGTTGCAAGTAGAGGAAACAGCAAAAGCAAAGACCTCAGAGAGGGGAGAGAACTTCATGCATCTGAGGAGCCCAGAGTTCATTGTGAGATAGTGACAGAAAGCTAGAAAGAAGTGTTAGTGGCCAAGCCATGCAGGTTCCTCCAAGCCAAGGAGCCTGGACTTTATTCTGAGGGCAATAGGGAACTCTGGCAGGATGTTCATGAGTGAGGGGAGTGGATTCTAGGGTTGTATTTGCTTCTGGATGGCAACGGTGGAGGGTTTCCCAGTGGTTTGGAGGTAAAGAATCTACTTGCCATGCAGGAGACACAGGAGACGTGGGTTCAGTGCCTGGTTGGGAAGACGCCCTGGAGCAATCCACTCTAGTCTTCTTGCCTGGAGAATCCCATGGACGGAGGAGCCTGGCGGGTTATAGTCCACAGGATTGCAGAGAGTCAGGCACAACTGAAGCGACTTAGTATACACGGCAAGGGTGGAGGTATGATCAGTGAGAGGGATGCTACGGTCAGGCAGAGGTGATACAGGGAAAAAGATGGACAACAGAGAGTGGATTTTGAAGAAGAGTTAGGAGGGGGAATGGATGGGACCAGGTGCTAAGTGGGCTTGGCAGGTGGTGGGGTTGATAAATGACCTCTAGGTAGTCTTGTCATTTTCAGCCAGTGCTGGTGGCGGGGAGGTGATGGGGATGCACAAACAGAGACAGACTCTCAAACTTCATCCCGCTCTCACCGCACAGCTGCACCTGTTATCAGCGCCGCAGTTCTGACGCTCCGGGCTCATCCACATCCACCCTTCTGTTTACAGCCAAGCCCCGGGGAGGCTGCTGGGGAAGAGCAGAGCCTGGCTCTAGAGAAGCATCCAGACAAAATAATTAGTGTCAGCGAGAGGGCGATGAGTGGCAGATAAAACTTAGATAATCTGAGTCCCGCATTTAAACTGGGGAGCAAAGTCAGTGCCTCCCTGGCTCATCGGGGGGTCCTTGAATCATTTTCTGACCTGGACCCTTCTCCTGGACTGGGACCCGATCAGTACATGTGCTGGGTGATCTGGGGTCACGAGGAAGCCAATGGTCTGATACTTGGCAGGTGGCTCGCAGAGGCCCCTGGTAATTGTGACCGTGATGACCATCTGCTGTTTGGACAGCCCTCCTTCCCTCTTCCCCTGGAAACAGCATCTTGATTTCCTTCTGGGAAACTTCCTCTCCCCGACTCCCAGTCCGTTCGGTTCTGTTGGATCTGACTTTACTCCCAGTTGCAGATGGGAATTGGTGGCCCCCTGCGTAGCGTCTCCTGCAGAGAGAGAGGTCTTTCCGTAAAAGCCCTGCCAGGATTGGATTGGTGTCTTCAGATAACATGTCCATCCACACCCCCGTCCCTCTGGGAGGGAGGCCAGGGCACTCTGATTGGGTGAACTTGGGTTACATGCCGCCTTCCTGATGAAGGGGAGGGTGGGATCACAGGTTGGTTTTTTTTTTCCAATTTATTTTTTTTTTCAATTGAAGGATAATTACTTTACAGAATTTTGTTGTTTTCTGCCAAGATCAACATGAATCAACCGTAGGTGTACATATGTCCCCTCCCTCTGGAATCTTCCTCCCACCTCCCTTCCCATCCCACCCCTTTAGGTTGATACAAACTCTGAGTCCCTGAGCCATGCAGCAAATTCCCATTGGCTATCTATTTTACATATGGTAATGTAAGTTGCCATGTTACTCTGTCCATACATCTCACCCTCTCCTGCCCTCTCCATAGCTCTGTCCTCTATGTCTGTTTAAAAGCCCGATCTTGGACACTGGCTGTGTAAAATGGGCAGATGACTTAGACTTTCTGAGCCTCCATTTTCCTCATCTGTATAAGGGATGCAATAGCAGATCTCCAGCGGGATTACTGGGGGGATTAAGAGAACTATTCTTTCAGAACTTTTCTGTAGACTATGGTAGCCCCTTTTATTCGTTATTCTCGTACTCTGGACGCTTCGCCACCCCCTTCTTTATTATTAAAGCCCCAGAGGGCTCTGTTCCTGCCAGCCAGGTGCTTTTCTGACAAGTATGTTGGACGTCAAAGGGGTCAAGAGTGGCGCCTGGGACCCGAATAGCTAATGGTGTCACCCAGGATGTGTCACAAGCACTGTGCCCCCGACCCGTCCTGTCACCCGGCCCCTCTGCCTCCGGCTCCCAGGGACAGGCTCTCTGGCTATGCCCACCTCACCGGTGAGAACACTGAGCTCAGAGCGGGGCGGGAAGTGCAGGAGGACCCTCAGCTGACACGGGGCAGCGCTGGGGCTTGAGCCCAGGTCTGCCGGATTCTGAAGCCTCTGCTCTGTGCTCTGTGACAGTCCTTTGTGCTGAAGGTCAGGGGTCCCGTCATGGCAGGAAGTGCCTGGGGGCAAAGGTCTTGATCAGCATCGGGTGGGGACCTTTCCTGATCCCCTGGCACAATCGAAATAGGTCCCTTCTTGCTTTTCCTGTTCACCAGCTTCTCCAGGGTCTTGCAGAAGACTTGGGCTGTGACAGGGGAAAGTATGAAGAGAGATGGGAGAGTCCTCACAGCCTTATAGCATAAGCACTCAGCACGGACGGTTCGGCAAGCCAGTGTTCATGAGACGCCATTCATTCTCGTGTTCACTCGCATGTGGGAGTCGTGTTTTGGGGTCTGTAGGGACACCAAAGGGACTATAGTTCACACTCCTCGCTGACACAGCCATCTGGTGAACCCCCTTCCCCGCCTCTGAGAAAGCACAGGGCTCTGGGAGGACCTGGCCCACTCCTGTTCAGGTGGTTGGGTAGGAGGGTTGAGCGCCACGTCCTTTGGCCGCAGTTAGCTGTTCAGAGGAGGGTCGGCCCTGGGTCTCGGGGGGCACTTTCTTCCCTCCGGGCTTGTAAAAGTGATTGGCTGTGGGCCTGGGGATGCTCAGGGCTGTCCTGCTGCCCCATGGGGACCCCCAGCACGGGTCAGCAGAGCACGGCACAGCTGTGAGATGGAGCATCCAGAAGAGATTTCTCAGCTCACTGGATGAAGTCGGGCACATCTCTGGGCTTCTCGATTACAAGACGCATTTAAAATAATCAGCCCACTTTAAGTGTGGCTTCTTATATACACTTGACCACTTGATCTTCGTGATCTCATTCCAAAACCCAGAGGAACATCTTTCTACTTTATTGTAATACTTGTGTGGACATATAGGTATTTGTGTCCAGTTTATGTTTAAGAGATTTTTTTGATATCCATGGGGACCTGGGTTTTAGCTCTGGCTTTGCCTCTAAGTCATAGCGTGAGCCAGGGCCAAATTCACCGCCTCTGCAGACCTCAGTCTTCCCATCTGTAATATGGATACGCTGGGCCCACTGCCCTCTCAAATCCCTTCCACTCTTACTTTCTATGAATTTAAGATTGGTATGTGCGTGATGAGACAAGTAAACGCTGGTGTGGCATCGCTGGGCTCAGAGTTCTGTTTGCTGAAGCAGACAGGAGCCTGATGGAGACCTGATTGGTTGGGGAAATAGGGATTTATCTGTAGGAGGCCACGGCAGCCCAGACACGGGCTTGCTGCCTCCTGCAGACGTGTAAAGCATCGCTAATGATTAAGTCTGCCTGCAAAGCTCCCCGAACAGATGGCTGTGGGGCTGCACACTGAGCTTCGGGAAGGAGATGTGAAACCTGAGAGCAGCTGGCATCCGATCAGCCTCCGATACAGGCCTGGGCTGTAAAGCTTTTAACACAGACCTTGAATGTCCACAACCTGCAGGATCAGAGGCCAAGATCCCCAACTAAGGGATGCTCCAGCTCTCAGATTCCAGACTATGCCAATGGTGGATGTGACAATTAGCCCACAGAGACAGTGGCTTTTTTTTCTTGCTTCAGCAGTGAGACTCATCCTCCTGGGCTGAGATAACCATTTACACTACTGATAGGTTGCAGTTGCGAAGGAGAAAAGCATAATTGTTAGGGTGTATTAGGATCTGGGGAAGGCGACGGCACCCCACTCCAGTACTCTTGCCTGGAAAATCCCATGGACGGAGGAGCCCGGTAAGCTTCGGTCCATGGGGTTGCTCAGAGTCGGACAGGACTGAGCGACTTCACTTTCACTTTTCACCTTCATGCATTGGAGACGGAAATGGCAACCTGCTCCAGTGTTCTTGCCTGGAGAATCCCAGGGACGGGGGAGCCTGGTGGGCTGCCATCTATGGGGTTGCACAGAGTCGGACACGACTGAAGCGACTTAGCAGCAGCAGCAGCAGCATTAGGATCTGGGTAGCAAAAAAACCTTCTAACTGGAGCTAAAAGGATGAGGATATTTGCTCTTTTTTATATGGACACAAATGTAAAGAAATAGAAAAAATTTTGTCATTTTTATTTTTTTTCAATTATTTTGTAAAATCTTTTTCTTTTGTACTGGGGTATAGTTGACTAACCAACAATGTGGTGACGGTTTCAGGCGCACAGGGAAGGGTCTCAGCCATACACACATGTGTCCATTCTCCCGCAGCTCCCCTCCCATCCAGGCTGCCACATAACCCTGAGCAGTTCCCTGTCCTATACGGTGGGTCCTTGTTGGTTATCCAGTTTAAATACAGCAGTGTGTACATGTCCATCCCAAACTCCCTAACTATCCCGTCCCTCCATCCTTCCCCCTGGCATCCATAATCTCATCCTCTAAGTCTGTGAGCCTCTTTCTGTTTTGTGAGTAATTTCATTTATATCACTTGTTTTTAGATTCCACATCGAAGGGATGTCATTTGGTATTTCTCCTCCTCTGTCTGACTTACTTCACTCAGCATGACACTCTCTGGGCCCATCCATGTTGCTGCAAATGGCATTATTTCAGAGAATATTTGCTCTTTTAACAAGAGGTCTGGAGAGCAGAAGTTAAAGGATGCCCCATGTGGTGAGAGGGCCCTTTCCAAGTTGACCTTTTGGCCCCCAGTTTGTTGTCTCAGACTCACAACGTGGCGGCTGAAGCTTCAGACGGGTGTCATTTCTCTCCAGGGAGGAAGCAGGATTGAGCAAGAGGCTCTGTCTTTTTCAGCCGATGTCTTCTGATCTGAGAAGACTCACCTGCTCGTTCGGGGCTTGCCTGATGGCTCAGCTGATAAAGAATCTGCCTGCAAAGCGGGAGACCCCAGAGGCTTGGGTTCAATCCCTGGGTCAGGAAGATCCCCTGCAGAAGGGAATGGCAACCCACTCCACTATTCTTGCCTGGAGAATCCCATGGACAGAGGAGCCTAGTGGGCTACAGTCTTTGGGGTCACAAAGAGTCAGACACGACTGAATGACTAACACCTGCTCCTTCAACTCACTGGCCAGGATGAGGGCACCCCCAACCTGGGTCTGCAGAGAAGCTTTGGGAAAGCCCTAGTGCCAGGAGACAGGGAAAAAAGGAGCTGACCAGGGGTGGGTGGCCAGCCACTGGTGGTAGGGAAAAAAGGAGCTGACCAGGGGTGGGTGGCCAGCCACTGGTGGTAGGGTGAGAACTCAAGCCCCTGTCTGCTCCTCCACGGGGGGCTGAGTCCTAGGAGACAGCCCAGCCCCCCGTCCTGCCTTGGTTCCCCACTTACTATGTGCCCACAGTGTACAAGACAGAGATCTCAGCCTGTGGAATAGAGGCGGAAATCCAATGTGCACGAACTGAAACCTCAGTATTTCGGATCCAACTTTAATTTGATACCTACTAAGCCTGCTCCACCAAAGCCTCTCCCCCACCGTGAGTCACCATGGGTGTCTCGTCCTCCACATACTGATGTAGTCAGGCTGGACTTGCGGCGCCAGCTGCTGTGAGCAGGCTTCAGAGCCTCAGTGGCTGAACTAAGTGTTTGCTTTTCACTGACACAGAGCAGGCTGTGGATCCGGGGCCTCTGCAGGGAAGCTCCCTGTGGAATGGCGCCTCCCATCTCCCAGGGCCCCCATCCTTTACCTGCCTGTGTGCCCAGCGTCCCTGTGGCAGGAGGAGTCCTGCAGGTCTGTGCCCTGGGTCTTAGATGCCTCAGCCTGGAAAGGGTACGTCTGACCTCCCATCAGCCAGAAGTGGTCACATGATCCCAAATGAGGGATGAGCAGGGGACAGTGAATCTGTCTCTGCTCCTGCTTTCCGTGGCTTCCCATTGCCCTTGGGGTCAAGTCCCTACCTGACCGCCCCGGCTGTCCCATTTCCCCACCACACAGTCTGTGCTCCAGGGATGCTGGGGTTTTGGGTCCTCGGGGTTGGGGCGTTCCCTCCTGCTCACCACCCTCCCTTTGCATGAGCTGCGCCTCTGACCAACCCCTCCCCCCCAACTTCTCCTGACTGGTTTCCGTTCCTCCTCCATGCCTCACGTTAGGTTTCGAGGGGCTGTGAAATCAGGGTGGTGGCCGTGGTCCTTAGCAGCCTAGCACTCCCATCCCAGCTGTCACCACGAAGCCGCAGGGCCTCTGGCAAACCACTTCACTCTTGTTTCTTGTTTCCTTTATTTTCTATTGAGGTAGCACTGGTTTACAGCACTATGTGGGTTTCATGCACACACATTACGTTTCTCTTCTGTATACCCTGCAGTGTTGCTGCTGTTCAGTCGCTCAGTCGTGTCCAACTCTGCGACCCCGTGAACCACAGCACGCCAGGCCTCCCTGTCCTTCACCATCTCCCGGAGCTCACTCAAGTTCATGTCCATTGAGTCAGTGATGCCATCCAACCGTCTCATCCTCTGGTGCCCCTTCTCCTCCCGCCTTCAGTCTTTCCCAGCATCAGGGTCTTTTCCAGTGAGTCAGCTCTTTGCATCAGGTGCTCACTACCGAACGTTCCCTTTCCATCTGCCACTGCACCGTGGGTCCCTTTCATCCTTTTTACCTCCCCATGCCCTTCCTCGGGCTTCCCTGGTGGCTCAGCTGGTAAAGAATCTGCCTGCAATGCGGGAGACCTGGGTTCGATCCCTGGGTTGGGAAGATCCCCTGGAGAAGGGAAAGGCTACCCACTCCAGTATTCTGGCCTGGAGAAGTCCAGGGACTGTATCATCCACGGGGTCGCGAAGAGCTGGATACGACTGAGCAACTTCCACCTCCCTCCTGCCCCTTCCTCTGTGGTAGCCACTGCTCTGTTCTCTGTGTATCCCTGTTTGATTTTGTTTATTTGCGTTGCTTCTCATTTTCCACGTGCTTGAAATCATACAGTATCTGCTATTTGTAATAAGATGGATGGCTCTTGAGAGGATTGAGTGAAATAAGTCGGGTGGAGAAAGGCAGATGTGCTGCTTAGATGGGATGGCTCAAGTCTGACTCCCAACCTGACCCCTGGCTTTGAGGCTTGAGCTACTACCCTAACCTCTCTGTGCCTCAGTTTCTTTATCTGTAAAATGGGGATAAAGACAATACTTATAACTCATGGGATTATTGTGGGAATTGAGTGAAACATAAAACCTTTTGAAAGTGCCTGGAATGTAGCAAGCAGTCAATAAATGTTGATCTAGGTTCTGACAAGACCCTATCTACCCCTGCCCCAGCTTATGGAGCACATGGGCAGCAGAGGTGTCAGGCAAGTCAACAGGCAGTTACCACCCAGGGCGGAAAGTTCCATATACAGGCAACCGAGAGGGGAGCTGGTAAAGTGGGGCCTAACCTTGTGGCTTGAGATTTCGGCCTTACCCTTGTTCAGTCATTCAGTCACATCTGACTCTGCGACCTCATGGACTGGAGCATGCCAGACTCCCCTGTCCTTCACTGTCTCCCAGAGTTTGCTCAAACTCATGTCCACTGAGTCGGTGATGCTAACCGTCTCATCCTCTGTCACCCCCTCCTGTCCTCAGTCTTTCCCAGCATCAGGCCTCACCCTTCCTGGGTGTAAAAAGGGGACCACCCACCTGACCTCGATGCGGGGAGACTGACAAACTCCTGAGTGCTTAGAGTAGAGCCAGCATCTTCTGCCTGCTCAGTTGGGTGGGCAGGCTTTTTATTGGGTTGGCCAAAAACATCCTATGGAAAATCCCAGTGAACTTTCTGGCCAGCCCAATACTACGTAAGCCGTGGGTGGAGGTCAAGAGAAGGCTGAAATTTGAAGAAAGAGTAGGAGTTGGGAGGAGTTGGGGGTCAGGGGGCTGGGAGGCAGGAGTGGAGCAGCTTTTGCGGCCCTGGCAGGATGCTGAGGGGGAGGGAGACGCGGGGAGGCTGGAGGTAGCCAGGGCATCCTCCGGGATCCAGGCGTCTGCTCATCCTGCTGATGGTCACTGACCCTCTCTATGTCCAGGCCCTGGGGCCGCAATAGGGCATAGAGAACACTTGGCCGAAGAGTTTAGCCTTTAGCCCTGGCTAATGGGGAGCCAAGGGAGGACGTTAGGCAGGAAAATAAAATTTTTTTAAAAAATGTGCCTTTAAGGAAGATGCAGAGGCTGACTCAGAGAGAATTCAGATCCCAGCATGGATTCGAAAGGGATCGCCATGGCCCAATCCAAGTAGATTTTTCATGACAGGGGCCAGCAAGGCAGTCCTCAGCCCTTTCCCTCCGTGTAGGGCTGTTGTATAAGATACGGGATGCCCAATTAAACGTGAAGTTCAGATGAACAAATAATTTGTAAAGTATGTCTCCAGTACTGCATGGGACATATACTAAAGGGCTTCCCTGGTGGCTCAGACGGTAAAGAATCTGCCTGCAGCACAGGAGGCCCAGGTTCTCCCGTGGGGCAGTCCCGTGGGGAAGGGCGTGGCTACCCAGCCCAGTGTTCTTGCCTGGAGGATCCCATGGACAGAGGAGCCTGGTGGGCTACAGTCCACAGGGTCGCAAAGAGTCAGACACAACGGGCAACTAACACATTCGTGTTTACTTAGGCTAAAACATCTGCTTGCTCTGGCAGCCCTGCCTCCGTGGGGTTGCA
Source organism: Bos indicus x Bos taurus (assembly GCF_003369695.1). NCBI lineage: Eukaryota > Metazoa > Chordata > Mammalia > Artiodactyla > Bovidae > Bos > Bos indicus x Bos taurus. Next base: position 4,392,050 of record NC_040088.1, on the reverse strand, counting down.
GGCTGGAGCTGCCCGGCCTCATCTGGGGGAGCACCACATCCTTTCAGGCTCACCAGAGCTCAGCCCTTAGCCTGACGAGGGCAGGATAACGTCTTCCCAAGACAGAACAAGACGGAGGCAGAGAAAAGCCAGGGGAGCCTCACCCAGCCTCCTCGGAGCCTCACGATGGGCTTTCCCCTGCTTCCCCAGTGTATGTCCCTCACCCCACTCTGCTTCTACAGGAGACTAGTCTGACCCACCTGGCATTTATCCTCTGCCTGGGAGGCTAAAGGAGGGCAGCTTCCTGAGTCAGTATCACGTTGATTGCTGAGCTGGCTGTGATGGATACAACACAACCCCTGGTGCTCCAGGAGTCCCAGGGCCCCAGCTGCCCATGGAGCCCTTCAGCCATCTCACAAGGGCAGTCTTGGCCAAGTAGCTCCAGGAGCAGGAATAGCAGAAGCTGCCATTGCTCGAGTCGTTAACTTGCTGGTTGGTGTGGAGCCAGGCAGTGGGGCTGTACAGAGTGGAGTCAAGAACAGGCTCTGGGAGTCCATGATATCTTGGTTCGAGCCTCAGTCTTACCACCAACATGGGCACGATCTTAGGCAGGTATTTCTCCTTCCTGAGATTCAATATCCAATCTCCCAAGCTTGCGGGGAGTTGAACTGAGAGAATGCATGTGAAATACTTAACTCTATAGCACCTGGTGGGCTTCCCCTGGCTCAGTGGTGAAGAATCTGCCTGCCAATGCGGGAGACATGAGTTTGACTCCTGGGTTAGGAAGAGCCCCTGGAGAAGGAAATGGCAGCCCACTCCAGTGATCTTGCCTGGGAGATCCCGTGGACAGAGGAGCCAGGCGGGCTACAGTCCACGGGGTCTCAAAAGAACTGGACACAACTTAGAGATTAACAGCAGCAACAGCTCCCGGCAGGTGACCAGATATCTCAGCGGCCACTCTGGCGCTGACCCAAGAGTTTATCGCCTGCACATCACTGACGAGGAAACAGGCTCAGAGAGGCAGAGTCTTAGGGTGAGCCTCTGCGAAGGGGCAGAGCCAATGACTCAGCTCCTGAAACAGCATCAGGTAACGAAAAGGCGACCCGGAAGGGTTCTCCAACGTGGAGCCCGCCGGCTTCTCTAAGAAGCTGGAATTCATTTGATTACAAGACTAATGCATATTCATCAAGGATAATTTAGAAAATGCAGTTTGCCAAACGAAGAAAATAAAACTCACTAGCATTCTCACCACCACTATCTCACAGAGATAGCCGTGGTCGACGTGCCGAGGTGTATATTTTAAGACTTTGGGGAAATTTTTAAAACCCTAAAATGGAGATCCTCGCACCGCTCTTGTTCACTATGCTGACATTCGGAGCCAGAGCTCTTTGCTGTGGGGTCTGTCCTGGGCATTGTGGGGTGGATAGCAGCGTCTCTGACCTCTACCCACCAGATGCCAGCAGCACCACCCCCCCCAAGTCCAGACAACCCCAAATGTCTCTATTGCCAAGTGTCCCCTGAGGGGCTAAACAGACCCGCCCCCCCCCGCCCCCCCACAGCTGAGAGTTGCTGGGTTTCAGGGTAGACATTCTAAGTCAGCCACACCTGGCTTTCAACCCCGGCTCAGGTGTAGACTTGGGCGAGTTGGCCGGTGACTCTGAGCCCTCACCGCCCTCATCTGTGAAACGGGGCAGTGTTGACCTCCCTGGCAGAGCTGTTAGGACTGAGAGAGGTGGCTCCTGGGTCACGGAAGGGACCCAGCACAGGGAGCGGCCCTTGACATCAGCGTCGAGGTCCTGGGTGGCTTCTCTGATGAGAACAATCCCAACAATTAACAACACAAGGCTCATCTGTGTTTATAAGGCCCTTCACTCCTGAGTGAGAGTCATGGCTGCTCTTAGAATGGCAATGGAGTTATGGTTAAGAATATGGCTCTAGAGCTGGCTGGCCTGTGCTTATATCCTATCATTGTCTCTAACCACCGGTGAAGCCTCAGGCAAGCGACTGAACATTTCGGAGCCTTGGTTTCCTCGTCCGTCAGATGAAGGCAATGGTGCCAACCTCACGGGGTGGTGAGGGGTAAACGGATCCGCCCCAGAAGTGGCTGTATTTATAAATATTACCACGACGTGTGCCCAGTCCTGGGGAGACAGTGTGGGAAGGAAAGGGTGCATTGGAAAGCACCAAAAGGGGACCCTGCCTGGGAGACCAGCTGGTGAGAGAGCGGCCCTAGACCAAGGAAACAACCTCCCGTGACCTTGGCAGAGTCAGTGTCCCTTGAGATCTGGGACCCTAGAGTCCACACTCCATGGGTATTTCAGTTTAAGAAATTCACTGTGTCCTAGGGGCTCCTAAGTGTTTTTCTTAATGTTTAAATATACATAAAATTTATCATTATAGCCATCTAAGTGTACACTGCGTTAAGCACACTCACAATTATGGCACCATCACCATCATCCGTCTCCAAAACCTGTTGAGCATCCCAAACTGAAACTCTGTACCCAAGAAACAACAACCTCCCTTACCCCCTCCCCAGCCGCTGGTGACCTGTATCCTACTTCCTGTCTCCATGAGTATGACTCATCATCGAGGGACCTCATCTAAGTGGAATCGTACACTGTTAATCCTTTTGTGTCTGGCTTAGTTTACTTAGCATAGTGTCTTCTAGGTTTATCCACGTGGTAAATAGACTGTGTCAGAACTTCCTTCCTCTTTAAGGCTGAACAGTATCCCATCGCATGAATATGCCACATTTTGTTTGTCCGTTGATGGACTTTGGGTCGTTTCTACCTTTCAGCTATAGTGAAGAGTGCTGCTGTGAATATAGGTGTACAAAGACACGTCTGAGTCCTTTTACTTCTTTTGGGTGGAATTGCTGGATCATATGGCAGTTCTATTTTTAAATTTTGAGGACCCGCCATACAATTTCCCACGGCAGCTGTACCATTTTACGTTCCCATCAGCAAAGCATGAGCATTCCAACTCCTCCACCTTCCTGCCAATCCTAAGTATTTTAAAACCCAGCCTCCCTTTGGATTTTTACACCTTGAAAATAGTGGAGTATGTGTAAGAGAAGGACTTTTCTACACAATAATTCTTTGTTTCTGAAAGAACTTCGAACCTTCCCCAGGAGCGGTTGCAGGCCTGAACCTCACCATGCCTAGCATGGCAGGGAAGGCTGAGACCGCTTCCTCTCTGGTTGGTCTCTGGAGCCTTCAAGTAGCTTTTTCAAAGTTTGTTGTTTAGATTTTATGATGAGGGTTAGTCCAACCGAGATGCACTCCCATTCCTACAGCTTTTAATACCAGTGATGACAACAACTTGGAATTTGATGCCAACAGAAGAAGCTGGACTGTCACAAAAGTCTGGTTTGCAGGCTGTGTTCCTGTCTGCCAAAAAGTGGTTGGAGTTAAATCCGGTCCCCCCTCCCCAATTACCCCCTTGGAGGGGGCACGGGTTTCCCAGTTGGCTGGTGCCCCCACCCCCTCCTGTCTGCCCAGACTAAGGCTGACTGTCTGTCTGTGTGTTCTCTTTACTGTGATCCCGAAGGCCTTAGTTTCCAATCAAATTTTGTTTCCGAGTTTTTCCTTGCAGCCCCTCCCAAGTCTGCGTCCAGGGCCTTACTCTTTAGCCCCCTTGCCTGTGCCCCTTTCCTCTGTGATATGGCACTCACAGCAGCCGTTTCTCTAAGCAGTGCTCTGTGCTATTGAATCTCTCCTCTTTCCTTCCAACTCCCCCTTTCTTCCTTTCTCCAATATTATCTGAGCATTTGCTGTGCGCTCAGCACTGTTCTAGGAGCTGGGAATATAGCAGCAAAGAAATCAGGGGGAAAAAAATCTCCACCTTCATGGAACTGACATTCAGGATGTGACAATGAACAATTCATAATACAGCGATGAGTTTGTGGAGAAAGATAAAGCTGAGTAAGGGGATACACTTACCATCTGAGCCACGATGGCTCAGGCAGCAAAGAATCTGCCTGCAATGTGGGAGACCTGGGTTCGATCCCTGGGATGGGAAGACCCCTGGAGAAGGGAATGACTACTCACTTCAGTATTCTTGCCTGGAGAATCCCATGGACAGAGGAGCCTGATGGGCTACAGTCCATGGGGTCACAAAGAGTCGGACACGACTGAGTGACTTAAAGCCACAGGTGGATGCGTGGTGACGGGATGTGCAGGCGTCCTAGGGCCTCTGTTTCTGGTACATTCTGTGCCCGCTCACGCTTCTCTCCCTCCCAGCGACAGAAAGCGCTCTGTGTTGGGTCAGTCCTAGCTTTGGCCACTTCTTAGCTGCATGGCTTTGAGAAGGGTCCCCACCGCCATGCCTCATGTTTTCTTATCAGTAACATGGAGATAAGAACATCATTTACCTCTTAGAGTTTTGAGAGGATTAATGAGCTAGTACATGTGAGAATGTTTTACACAGTGTTTAGCATATAGTAAATATTCCATCAATATTAGTCATTATTACTAAAGACCTGAATTACCCAGCACAATGGCTGACGTGTTGTAGGCAATAAATAAACTGTAGTGACAGTTACCATTATTTCTCCATTTCTGTGTACTGACATCCAATTAATTGTTTTTTCCTCCTGCCAGGCCAGCAGCATGGCCTTTACTGGAGCTGAAGGATAAGGGGCAGTGAAAATCAATAACCCAGAAATTGCATATTGGCAGCACCATTGGAAGCTACTTGGGGAAAATCCAGCAGGGAGTTAGGGCTGGAGGCGGCTGCTATTGGGAAGGATTCCACCCCCAGTTGTTACTGATGTGCAAGAAAGCAATTCAAGAAGTGAGAAAACGTCACGGCAGGGTTCCAGGGGCTGGACTAGGGCTGTGGACCCAGTAGAGTTAGGTCAACATTGGAGATGCTTCAAGGAGTGATGGGTCTTTCCTTCCCCGTCCAACAGTGCCTTCTGTGCTTGTCCGCGCGTTCCTGCCAAAACCTACTCCTTTCCCTGCCATCTCTGGGTGGGCATTATTTAGCTTAGGCACGGTTTCCCTCCACCCCCTAATGAAGTTTTGATCCCCCTCTATTATCATCATCTGCTGTTTCCCACATGCTCCGAAGAGCTCAGGGAGGAAGGCGTCAGAGTTTTGCCAGACTGGTTGGCTTTGATCTGCAATTTGGCAGTGCCTGGCAAGCTTGGTGGGGCTGCTTTGATTTTGTTTTTCTTTTTTCCATTCTTGACGAGGAGCTGGCTTGCAGAACACATCACTAAGGGGAGCTGTCGGAAGGAACAGCTTTGCAGCACCGGATTGCTTGTAGGTGGCAGGTACTGAGGACTCGGTCCAGGCTCCACCCAAGTGGTTACATGTCCATGAAGGACCCGCTGTGGGCTGGGACGCCACTACCTCTCCTGCAGACCAGGTGTTCTGTTTCCAAGAAAACAAGGACTTGATCTGTAAAATGGGGGCATCGAGACCTCGGTCCTTCCCTTCCCTGCTGTGACTTTATATTATTAATAGTTCGGAAAAGGCTCAGCTGTGAACAACTGAGACCTCCACGGCAGGGGTTTAACTGAGGTAAAGGTTGATGTCTCTCTTATGTAACAGTCCAGAGGGAAAGTACTGATGCCTGGAGGGCCGTTCAGCTGCCAGACATCCCCAGGGATTGAGCATCCCTCCAGCTTGCGGTTTCCCTGTGCCCGGTGTCTATGGCCCAAGGCTGTCTCATTGTCCAGGAGGGCTGGTGGATGGCTGCATTCAGGCCAACAGGAAGGAGGAAGGACAAAAGCTGGCAGACCCACCTTCTTGGAGGACTCTTCCAGGAGTTACCCTTGTCTCTTCCATTCACATCCCAATGTTCTGGTGCTTAGTCACATGGCCGCTCCTACCTGCAAGGGAGACTGGGAAATATAGTCTTCATCTCTAGTAGCTGAGTGCTTGGCTACAAGATGTGTGAGCTCTATTACCAAGAGAGAAAGGGCAGTGGTCCCTGGGGGAGAACCAGCAGGTTGTTTGGGAAAGAGCAGGGATGCCATGGAAAACATTGCTGAATGCATCAGAGGACCTACATTTGCCTTTTAATCTGCCCTACCACTTCCCTGGGTCTCAGTTTCCTCAGATGTAAAGGGGGGATGATGGGAAGGACCTCACAGTTTGTGAAGGTTAAATGATACGTTGTATTGGAAGATACTTTTTAAGGTTCCCAAAACATCTGTGAACACTCTGGGACATGCTGTGGAAATTCATTTCTGCCGCTGATAATGTGTGTGTCAAATCTGTAGGGGCTCCATATGAAAAAGCCTGTACCTGTCTCCAGGCTTGCTCTTGCTGGGTCTGGCAGCCTGGGCTTTGTAGCTTCGCTGTGGCTGGTTGGCAAGAGAAATGAGGCGTCAGGTGCCCAGGGCCCTGTTAGAGCTGGTTATGGTGTCAGGAGGTCCAGATGTGGCCCAGTGAGGAGTCCTGAAGTGTGATGCGGGCACAGTAGGTACACAAGATGACTTTAGATGGAACCTTTAAAACATTTAAAAATAATCACAAGTTTGTTTTAAAATGTATCATCAGGAACAAAGGAGGGCTTGACCATCAAAGCTGGGACTTGTGTGGACATTATTTATTGCTTAGGACAGCGTTTTAATACAGTGAGTTTACTTTAAAAACCTGAGTAAATATTTTAATTTGCATAATATTTGGCAGAAACTCAGATGAGAATTACAGCTCCAGCCACACCTTGATTTCAGCCTGGGGAGACCCTGAGCAGGGGACCCAGTTAATCCTCTCCTGGACTCCAGACACATGGATGGAAACTGTGAGATAATAAATTTGGGTTGTTTTACGCCATTAAGTTTGTGATAGTTATGCGTGCGTGCATGCTGTCTCTTCAGTCATGTGTGACTCTTTGCAGCCCTGTGTACTGTAGCCCGCAAAGCCCCTCTGTCCATGGGATTCTGGAGGCAAGAACACTGGAGTGAGTTGCTATGCTCTTCTCTAGAGGATCCTCCTGACCCGGGGATCGAACCCGTGTCTCTTACGTCTCCTGCATTGGCAGGCGGGTTCTTTACCACTGTGCCACCTGGGAAGCCCCAATGCAGGGATAAGAAATTAATACACATGGTTAGAGATCTATATTTAAGGAGCGTCATCAACCTGGGCAAGTTTCTTATTTCAAACTGTTTCGTTGTTTGTCGCATGGGGACAGAAACACAGACTCGTGGGGCTTCTAGAAGAACAAGTGAGGAACTAAATATAAGCTCCTACCTAATGTAAGGGGATATTAAGCTTAATTGCTGTTAACTGGAACAGCGGCTGAAGAATCAGTTCCCACAACGACCGTATTTGCCCAGTTCCATGACCCCAGCGGGCTTCCCTGGTGGCTCAGTGGTAAAGAATTTGCCTGCCAATGCAGGAGATACAGGAGATGCTGGTTTCTCCCCTGGGTCAGGAAGATCCCCTGGAGTAGGAAATGGCAACCCACTCCAGTATTCTTACCTGGGAAATCTCAAGGACAGAGGAGCCTGACGGGCTACAGCCTGTGGGGTCACAAAGAGTCGAACACGACTTAGTGACTGAGCATGCGTGCATGATGACCCCGGGGATAGGCAAACCTTGGCAAATTTCAATAAAGTTTTAGATTATGTAATTAATCAGGATTTTCTTTATGCTCTCCTAATCGTTTAGCTTCTCGATTCTTAACCTTCTCCAACCATTTCAAAAGGGTCTGAACTTGAACCTAGGCCCAATGAGACATTTGAGGATGGAAATTTCTGATCAACGCATCATCTTTATAAAAAACATCGGAGGCTGATGTTTTTGGTTGTGGGGTCAGAAACCAGCACACTTAGGGGACGAAGCCTCCGTTGAGTTTCCTGATGGTCTTTCTACAGGGTCTGGGGGAGAAGTGCTTTGCCCAGAAGCTGTAAGAGACAGCAACTCACTGGATCTCAGATTGAAGTCTTCAACATGCACTGAAAATAATTTCTTAATGAGATAAGAATGCCAGTGAGAAAGTATCTTCATCTGATTTGTTTTGCTAATTAGGAAGACTTAATTGATATTCTAAGGCAACTTCATTGTGGATAAGAAATTGCCCAGGTCTCTAGTTGAAAAAAATTCCCAGATCTTCAAGTCCCACACCCAGTATTGGTTCTGGAAATCTTAAGGAGTCTCCAGCTGCCTGCATTTTTTATCAAGTCCCCAGGGGCTTCCCTGGTGACTCAGTCAGTAAAGAATCTGCCTGAAATACAGGAGACACAAGGTCCATCCCTAGGTTGGGAAAATCACCTGGAAAAGGAAATGGCTACCCACTCCAGTATTCTTGCCTGGACAGAGGAGCCTGGTGGGGCTACAGTCCATAGAATCGACAAGAGTTGGACACGACTGATCTACTAAACATCACCAGGGGATTATGATGCATGCAGGTATTTGAGGGCTGCAGGTACCCTCGCATATGTTTAACAGCCAGTTTTCTGGGAAAGAAAAGCTTGATTTATGACATTAGTGGACGTCAGAGGCGTAAATAGTTCTGCTGCTGCTGCTCAGTCCTGTCCGACTCTGTGGCCCCGTGGGCTGCAGCACGTCATGCTTCCTTGCCCTTCACTATCTCCTGAGTTTGCTCAGACTCGTGTCTGTTGAGTCAGTGATGCCATCCAACCATCTCATCCTCTGTCGCCCCCTTCTCCTCCTGCCCTCAGTCTTTCCCAGCATCAAAGTCTCTTTCAATGAGTCAGCTCTTTGCATCAGGTGGCCAAAGTATTGGAGCTTCAGCTTCAGCATCAGTCCTTCCAATGAATATTCAGGGTTGATTTCCTTCAGGATTGACTGGTTTGATCTCCTTGCAGTCCAAGGGACTCTCAAGAAATTAATTGCAGATTTAGGGAAGCATGGTGTTTGGGTTTTGATATTCCCTCTTTTGTGATCTGGAAGAGAAAAGATGTTTGTATCTTGGGGATGAAATATTTCTTACAGCCTGGACCAGTTTGGTATTTTGAATGAAAGTAAAAAGCTGAAGGAAAGTCCTTTCTAACGATTGCATGATTCTTGAATTGCTGTGTGATGGTCCTCAGCTGTAGACCCAGAGCCTTGTGCATGCTGGTTATATATTCTAAGAGGAGTTAGATATTCTTGGTTAAAAGTCAAATAGTAAGGGCACTTGGGGAAAAGAAATATCTGGGCATTGTGTTTCCAGGCAGTTTTCTATCCAAACTAGCTATTTCTCTCTTTTCTCTCTCTCTCCTGGAAGTGTGGAGGGGATGGGATTCCTCAGTCTTCTTTATGGTCCAACTCGCACATCCATACATGACTACTGGAAAAACCATAGCTTTGACTAGATGGACCTTTGTTGGCAAAGTAATGTCTCTGCTTTTATAATGAAGTTTAGGTAACACCAGTAAAGGATTCAGGGATTCCCAAGTGCACTGGCTGCGACAGTGTCATGGATATTCTTTAAAATGTAGATTGCTGGGCTCATCACCAGGGGTCTCCACTTAGTGAGTCTGGGGCTCCAGGGACCCCTATTGGGGTGAGAGGACCTCCTGAATGATCCCAATGTATTTCCAGGTTTGGGAATGTGCTGGAGATGATTCACTTCAAATATAGGATGAGAAGGAAAATCTAACCAGAGGGAGAAATCCTTCAATCTGAACCTAGTCAATGGTTGTGGTTTAGTTGCTAAGTTGTGTTCGACTCTTGTGACCCCATGGACTGTATGTAGCCTGCCAGGCTCCTCTGTCCATGGGATTCTTCAGGCAAACATACTGGAGTGGGTTGCTATGCTCTTCTCCAGGGAATCTTCCTGACCCAGGGATCGAACTCTGGTCTCCTGCATTGCAAGCAGATTCTTTACCGACTCAGCCATCAGGGAAGCTTCCCTAGTGGATGTAAAGAGTGAGATCAGAACAGGAGAACACGTAATGATGGAGGAGACGCTGTTAATGAGGTCGCAGTCCTGGCGCACAGAGGATGCTCCGTCCGGGTTCGCGTCTCTCCTCCAGATCCGCGCCAGGTGGGAAGAGCGTGGACTTTGGGGTCAGAGGGTCAGTCTCTCACGAGGAAACGTCACTTCCTCCCTTCTCTGTACCTCAGTTGGGTCTCTTGTGACAGTGGGGTGGAGGATAACCCCTCCCCTCACAGGGTCAAACGAGACCATGTGTGTAGAGGAGCCAAGCACCCGGCCGCTCACAGCCGTGGTGACCAATACAAAACCTGGTGCGTGTGCAGGCTCGTGCGCATGTGTGCGCGGGCGCGTGGTCCTCAGGAGGCGTGTGCAGGAAGACAGGTCTGAAGGTAGCAACGTCAAGCAGGCTGGCCCACTCCGGAGCTTGATGCTGAGTTTGGGGGCAAACGAGAATGCCAGGGGAAGGGGAAAGGAGCCTGGCTGTAGGCGCGTAACAAAACAGTGCCGCTCTGGGGGGTGAGATTAGAAGGGCCAAAGCCTCAGCTTGAAGAGGACACAAGAATACAAAGCACGTCGTTCCTCAGTGCAGGGAGACAGGTGGGGGAGGGAGGCGACGGGAGCCGCTTTGCACCCGAGGGGTAAAGTAACATCCAGGGACGAGACTGGGCATGGGCTCTCCCTGGCCTTAGTCTCTTCAGGGGAGGCCAGCCGCAGACAGCTGCTGGAGCACGTCCCAGCCAGGAAGACAGCTGATAACGGACACGCGGACGGCTGGAAGCTGACACCATGGTGTCGTGACACTCCAGCCTCCTCCCCAGGCTCCTCGATGGACTTGGCAGGTATCACCGTCCAGCTTTCAGTTATGACTTTTAAAAAATGCACCAGGAACCATCCCTGTCACAGCAGTTTGCAGAGGGAATGTCTGAGATCAGAGCAGGGTGAAAGCTCGGGGCTCAGGGAGTTTAGAGAAGGGGGCGGTCTCGGTACCAGCTGACCAGAAGGTGTCCTAAGTCCTGGAGCACTGGAAGGAACTCTTTGCCTACGGGGATTTGCCGGAGGGGAACGGTGGAAGAGCCTCCTGTAGAGAGGACCTTCTCTTGTGGGGAAGATCCTGCCCCACGTGGATTGGTGCCCAGGCACTAGGAGTGGAGCTAGGATAAAGGTCGTCCATCTCAGAGACGCTTGAAGAGCACAGGTTCGCCTCCCTGTGCCGGCTACACCTGACACAGCACTTTGTTGCATTTCTACACAATCTGCAGGATTCAGTGTGAAATAAAAATTGTAAGGCCCTAGTTCAAAAAGCAGGGGGAAAAGTGTCATTAAAGATACTAAAATATAAAGCTCATTCCTTTTTTTTCCCCTGTGATCTCTCTCAACTTGTCATCGTGTTTTGTACTTGCTATTGAATGTCATTCTAAGTAAAGCAAAATTTAAATTAGCATGAATTTTATGGTTCATCTTTATATCGTGCAATGCCTACTTAGAATGCAAATATAAACATTTAGCTCATATGTGGAAACTCTGAAACGACGTGATTTGTATTTTATAGTGTTTGCAGGACTAGATATTTCATTCTTGCCAGAAGAATGGACAAAACTAACTCAACTGCTTTTATTTCACTTCTGGATACGTGCACATCCTCCTGCTCTACTTTTTTTTTTTTTCCTTTCTTTTTTTTTTTTAAAGATGAGTAAGGAAGAACTGAAAGGAAAAAACACAATGGCTTGTCCTATTTTTTGCTTTCTTTCTGAGGCATCATTTTTAGTCAACAGTTGGCTAGTATGTGACTTACCATGTTCATTAAGAAAGATTGTGATATGATTTCTTGGTGCTAATGTTTCTTAGAACATCATTGTCTTCTTTCTGTGTTTGAAACTAGTCCCCTGCACCAAACCTCACCTTCTCTGAGGCATAATTGTCAAATAAAACATTTAGGGAATTTCCTGGCCGTCCAGTGATTAAGACTGCATGCTCACTGCTGAGGATCCAGGTTTAATCCCTGGTCCGGGAACTAAAATCTTACAAGCTGTGCAGCACAGCCAAAAGAATCCCCAAAAGCAAAACAAAAGATTAAGAATATTTTTTCATGGCTCAGTTGGTAAAGAATTTGCCTGCAATGCAGGAGACCCCAGTTCAATCCTGGGCTGGAAAGTTCCACTAGAGAAGGGATGGGCCACCCACTCCAGTGTTCGGACCTGGAGAATTCCTTGGACTATAGGGAAATATCGATAACCTCAGATGTGCAGATGACACTCACCACCCTTATGGCAGAAAGCAAAGAACTAAAGAGCCTCTTGATGAACGTGAAAGAGGAAAGTGAAATAGTTGGCTTAAAACTCAGCATTCAGAAAACTAAGAACATGGTATCCAGTCCCATCACTTCATGGCAAATAGATGGGGAAACAATGGAAACAGTGACAGACTTTCTTTTTCTGGGCTCCAAAATCACTGCAGATGGTGACTACAGCCATGAAATTAAAAGACGCTTGCTCCTTGGAAGAAAAGTTATGACCAACCTAGGCAGCATATTAAAAAGCAGAGACATTACTTTGCTGACAAAGGTCCATTCAGTCCAAGCTATGGTTTTTCCAGTAGTCATGTATGGATGTGAGAGTTGGACTGTGAAGAAAGCTGAGCACCAAAGAATTGATGCTTTTGAACTGTGGTGTTGGAGAAGACTCTTGAGAGTCCCTTGGACAGAAGAGATCCAACCAGTCCGTCCTAAAGGAAATCAGCCCTGAATATTCATTGGAAGGACTGATGCTGAAGCTGAAACTCTAATACTTTGGCTACCTGATGCGAAGAAGAATCGACTCATTTGAAAAACCCTGATGCTGGGAATGATTGAAGGCGGGAGGAGAAGGGGATGACAGAGGGTGAGATGGTTGGATGACATCACTGATTCAATGGACATGAGTTTGAGTAAGCTCCAGGAGTTGGTGATGGACAGGGAGGTCTGGCGTGCTGCAGTCCATGAGGTCTCAAAGAGTCCGACACAACTGAGCGACTGAACTGAACTGTTACAGCCTATGGGGTCACAAAGAGTTGGACGTGACTGAGCGACTTTCACTTTCACTTTCACTTTCAAGATACATTTAATTTTATTTACTCTTTTACCTCAGGGGCAGGCAGTTGGAGTAGTCATATTCCCTGTTTCCCATAATTAAATGTCATAATAATTATGTATTATTAATTAAATGTCATATTAATTATGTACTGCTGTGTAACAAATGACCACAAATTTAGCTTGTGTGTGTGTGTGCTGAGTCACTGCAGTCACGTCTGACTCTTTGGGACCCTATGGACTGTAGTCCGCCAGGCTCCTCTGTCCATGGGATCCTCCAGGCAAGAATACTGGGGAGGGCTGCCATTCCTTTCTCCAGGAGAGCCTCCTGCATTGCAGGGGCTTCTTTACCACTAGTGCCACCTGGGAAGCCCTAACTCAGTGAAATTTCATGAGCCCAATTTGTGTAGGGTCAGAAGTTTGGCATAGCTTAACTGGGTTCTCTGCTCAGTGACTCACGAGGCTGGATTTGGAGTGTCAGCAGGATGCATGGCTTTCTTGGGCTTGGGACTCACTTCCAAATGCATGTGGCTGTTGGGCAGAATTTGGTTCCTTTCGGTAGCAGGACTGAGGTGCCTGCTTCCTTGGTGTCAAGAGGTCACTATCAGTCCCTAGAGGCCTCTGTGGCTCCTTGCCAAGTCCTCTCATGACCTGTGGCAGGGCAGTCACAGCATGGCAGCTTATGTCTTCCAGGCCAGCAGGAGCATTTCACTCTCATTTGCTGAGCCGGAATCTTATGTAACATGTCATTGTCAGGGAGTCACCGTTGCCGTATTTTGTACTGAATTCTAATTAGAGGAGGTACTCGCCCATCACCTTTGCCATATTCTGTTGGCTGGAAGCAAGTTACAGGTCCTGCTGGCACTCAAGGGGAGGGGATCACACAAAGGCAGGACTCACCAAGGCTGCCTTAAAATTCTGCCAGCCACAAAGGCTGCCATCATTTACCATGCAAAGCTCACTGCCACCCCCATCCCTGGCGTGGGTATCATGGATGTGATTTATCTACTTGGAGGCATGTATATATTGTAAAATATTTAGCATGGTTTTAGTGTGAATGTGCTTTTAATTTATAAACCTTGTTCTGTTTCTTTTTCACTCAACATTAGATTTCGAGATTTATTCTTAGTGCCATATGTAGTTCATTGCTTTAAATACATTTTCAAAGCTGAAAGTGGGATCATGCTATGTATATGGATTAATAGCTTGCTTTTCACTTTTAATATGTCTTTTAAATCCTCCCGTGTCAGTTCATGTCGATCGTCCTCATTTACTTTAAACACTGCATAATTTTCTATTGAAAGGATTTATTTAATCCCCGCCTCCTCAGGCCTGAAGGGAGTTTTGAAGACTTCGGAGGGATTGATTGAATGGGCCAGAGGGACATTCCTACGGATTGGATGTTCCCATCCTGGACTGGAGGTCCCTCTCTGCCTGGAATCACGTGGTTGCCCACCTCTCCTTCTGCCCCTTAGGCTCAGTTCCTCAGACTGTGGGGAAGCCCAGAACCAAATCTAGTCATCTCAACCCAAAGCCCACCTGGGTTCCATCAGGAGTACCTCTCTCCACCCCGCCATTTGAAAACAGACCCAATCTGATTGGCTCATGGACAGCCAATGGGTTTTCCGGCTGTAGGTCAGGTGCCTGCCACTAGTCCAATCAGAGGGAACTGTTAATATGTTCGAAGCCCCCCTGGTGGGTTGGTTAATTCTTTCTAGCTGCCTTTATCCACTGCAGGCGTTAGAGTTTGCAACCTGGCTTTTTATGTCAGAACTTCCCAAATTCACACAAATCAGGGCCCATGTCAACACGCAGACTCGGATTCTCTCTAAGGCACAGTCTTAACGCCGCTGCCACTGCCCACACGGGCAATGATGGTGACAGGCAGTTAGCAGTTACCGCGTCTGCTGCAAACAAGGCCTCCCCCGTGCATTAAGATGTTCAGTCTCCAGTGACCTTTGGAGAAGACATTTGGACAGCCCAGTAAAGATAATCTGATTTGTTCGCAGGTAGTAGAGAACGAGGCCTGGTGGGGCGTCCCTGGCAGTCCAGTGGCTGAGACTCTGCTCTCCCAGTGCAGGGGGCCCCGGGTTTGATCCCCGGTCAGGGAACTAGATCCCCCAGGCTGCAGCTAAGAGTTCACATGTGGCAACAAAAGATCGCACCTGCTGCAACTAAGACCCGGGGCAGCTAAATAAATAAATACAACTAGACCCGGATTCTGACCAGGTCTGCCTGACTCCACGGTCCTAACCTCTTAAGGACTTGGGGGAGCAAGCTGTGAACGCTCCAGAAGCATGAGAGGCCCAGCCAGTTGAGGTTGAGGAAGGGAGAGAGCCAGGACCAAACGCCCAGGACGGCTTCGAGGGCTGGGTGACATGCTGCCTACCCAAAAACGCCACCAATAAACTGACCCACATCAAAAAAGGCTGGCTGCTATGGTTAGGAAAATGTTTGCAGCTATTAATCTTTTAAATAGGAACAACTTTATCCACCATCACCAAACACGGAGTTCCTCACAGAACTAAGGAACTCCTCTGTCCTTTGCTCACAGGGAGCATGGGAGACTGGTGCTGATAAGGAGTTGACAATGTAAATGAAAAGAATCATTTAATAATACACTGAAACTTAATAATAAAAGTATAACTTATTGTTGAGCACTTGCAATATATCAGGCAGGATTTTAAACACTTGACCTGCCTCATACCTGGTAGGTATATATATATATATTCAATAAGTAAGCATTGGTCGCCAAGTTGTGTCCGACTCTTTGTGACCCCATGGACTGCAGCCCACCAGGCTCCTCTAGGAATCTCCAGGCAAGAACACTGGAGTGGGTAGCCATTCCCTCCTTCAGGGGATCTTCCTGACCCAGGGATCAAAGCTGGGTCTCCTGTGTTGCAAGCAGATTCTTTACCGTCTGGGCCACCAGGGAAGCCCAGGTGTATACTATTACCCCATTTTCAGGAAGGAAGAGAGGGTCAGGGAACCTAAGTGACTGCTCACGGTTGCACAGGTGGGAGGAAGCAGAGCGATCTCTCTGACTCTCCTGCTCACCTGCAAAGACCCCATGATGCAGACACCATCAGGCACCCTGAGGGGAGGGGCTGCACCCAGGGGTACCCAGATTGCAGAAGGCACCTTATTGGCAGGGATGTGTGTTGTTTGCTGCTTTAAACAGAGCTCCTGCCACTGTAACATGATTTTTAAAAATTCTTTAAATTATTTTTTAAATGAGATCAGTAGTGAGAGTCCGGAGAAGGCGATGGCACCCCACTCCAGTACTCTTGCCTGGAAAGTCCCATGAACGGAGGAGCCTGGTAGGCTGCAGTCCATGGGGTCGCTAAGAGTCGGACACAACTGAGTGACTTCATTTTCACTTTTCACTTTCATGCATTGGAGAAGGAAATGGCAACCCACTCCAGTGTTCTTGCCTGGAGAATCCCAGGGACGGCAGAGCCTGGTGGGCTGCCGTCTATGGGGTCACACAGAATTGGACATGACTGAAGCGACTTAGCAGCAGCAGCAGCAGTGAAAGAGTCCAAGAGGACTTCTCAGAGGAGGAGGCTCTGGGGTGGAGTTTGGATGATGGGCGCAGGACCAAGATGAAAGGACAGAGGAGATGTCCAAGGAAAGCTGAGCTCAGCTCATCCCGGGGTTGTTGGGCAAGAAAGAAAAGGCAGGGGCGGGTTCAGATGGTCAGGGAGAGAGGACGATGGCTTCAAACCAAACCGTCTCTCTTCTTCCCACCTGACCATGACAGATGCGGGGAGCACCAGCCAGAGCCCCTCTCCGTCACGGTCCTGTCTGCCTCTTGCCTTCTCCCTCCTTGTGTGTGCGTGTGTGTGCACGTGTGCGCGTGTGCGTGAGCAATGCTAGATGCTCAGCGATTGCTAAGACGGAAATAACTTCAGCAGCGAAGGAGGAGGAGCGTGCACAGGGCAACAGCCGCCCCTCTTCTGGTCCAGGAGGGGAAAAGCCAGCCTCGGAGTAGCAGGACCCAAACCCATCCCGTGTCCCGACCCCATGAAGGACCCTGCAAACTTCTCTCCAACTTTGCAAAGTGTCCCAGCAAGAAAAGGCGCTGTCAGGGTTCTGTTGCCTTGACTGGCTCCTGCTGGATGTCCGGTGGGGCAGAACACTGAATGATTGGAGAGAGAAGCGGAAACATGCCTTTCTGGCAGTCAGCATAGTTGAGGACCTGATTCTTCTCTCCAAGTTCCTTCCTGCTAGTGCTTCATTATCCCCCCTTGTCTGACTGTGGGCTTCATGAATGGGGGTGGTGGTCTGCTTTGGCAATCTGGGAGGAGCTGGGGGCTGGATCCTTTTGGGTTCCATTGCAGGCTCACTCTGTGGCCTCTTGTGAGCGCTTTGCGCTTTGGTCTGTTTCCAAAGGTTTGTTCTTTGGCTTCTGGATAGATCAGGGTTTAATATTTTCTGGATGTTTAAAGAGTCTTCTTGGTCTCTTTTGGTCCATGTCTGAGACCATGGGGCCCAGACAATTTTAGTTTCTGCAGTAAGAGTGTTTGTGGCATTTTGGATTCGGGAATCCACTGTCCCATCTGTGCGTGTCTGTTCCTACTCGGCGGCCTCTGAGGCATGATCTTTCAACAATAGTAACACTAATGATATAATGATAGTGGAAATTTATCACACATCTATTAAGCCCTAGGTACCTCACTGAGAACTTTATTTTATTTACTCCTTACAAAATAGTCATCAGGAGACGGATTACCGGGGAGAGTGATGATCATCGAGATTAGGTCTGGAAGCAGCAGGTAGCGTCTGATTAACCCCTACTGGGTGCCGAGGAAGTGCAGCGTTCTTTCTTCAGCCTCTCAATAAGCCTGAGACCCGGGTGCTGTTGGCATCCTTCTTTTATAGATGAGGGAGCTGAAGTGATTTACTCAACATCTTCTGGTAAAGACGTGGCAGAACCAAGACTTGGACCCAGAGCCCCCACTCTTAACCACTATGCTGCTCTGTCTTCCTGGTTATGCCATACCCAGCTGCTCTGAAAAACTCACCTGTAATACTGTGGCGGCGGGGGCATGGGCTAAGGGTTCCCATCCTGGTGTGTATGGGTGGACACTTCAGGGTGCTTGCTGGAGAAGAAGCAAGTCACAGTCTGCTTTTCCCCAGTGGGCTTGGTCCATGGGCTAAGGGTGACCCAGGACCCTTGGGAAATCTGGCCACCAAAGGGAACCATGGCTGGACCCATGTGAGTCCTTGGAGGCCATGAGGGATGAAAGGATGGGAGACTCCATTGAGCCAGGAAGCTGTGTGCGGCAGCGTCACTTTGAGAATCTTGTCTAGTTTTGGCAGCAACAGTGTTAGGAAAGGTATCATCTCCTCAGTTTAAGAGAGAACTGAAGCTCAGAGAAGAGAGGCTACTTGCCCAGGGTCACCCTACAAGTGAGTGGAGGAACAGGGCAAAGTTCAAGGCCCAGCCAGTGATTCCTTTGCCTCATCTCTTCCTTTGCCAGCCACACGCAAGGACCAGTCCGAACAATCATCCATGTGTGTGTCACGTGGAAGCTGGCCGTTCTGGTTTTCCAGTGCAGCATAGGGGAGAGCTCACAAAAAGGCAGCCTGCCACTCAACTCCGGCCCACAGATTTGTTGTTGTTGGTTTTTTCCATTTTGTTTAAGGTGTGATTTACTCAAAAATGACAGAATGATCTCTGTTCATTTCCAAGGCAAACCATTCAGTATCACAGTAATCCAAGTCTATGACCCAACCAGTAATGCTGAAGAAGCTGATGTTGAACGGTTCTATGAAGACCTACAAGACCTTTTAGAACTAACACCCAAAAAAGATGTCCTTTTCATTATAGGGGACTGGAATGCAAAAGTAGGAAGTCAAGAAACTCCTGGAGTAACAGGCAAATTTGGTCTTGGAATACGGAATGAAGCAGGGCAAAGGCTAATACAGTTTTGCCAAGAGAATGCACTGGTCATAGCAAACACCCTCTTCCAACAACACAAGAGAAGACTCTATACATGGACATCACCAGATGGTCAACACCAAAATCAGACTGATTATATTCTTTGCAGCCAAAGATGGAGAAGCTCTATACAGTCAGCAAAAACAAGACCAGAAGCTGACTGTGGCTCAGACCATGAACTCCTTATTGCCAAATTCAGACTTAAATTGAAGAAAGTAGGGAAAACCACTAGCCCATTCAGGTATGACCTAAATCAAATCCCTTATGATTATACAGTGGAAGTGAGAAATAGATTTAAGGGCCTAGATCTGATAGATAGAGTGCCTGATGAACTATGGAATGAGGTTCGTGACACTGTACAGGAGACAGGGATCAAGACCATCCCCATGGAAAATAAATGCAAAAAAGCAAAGTGGCTGTCTGGGGAGGCCTTACAAATAGCTGTGAAAAGAAGAGAAGCGAAAAGCAAAGGAGAAAAGGAAAGATATAAACATCTGAATGCAGAGTTCCAAAGAATAGCAAGAAGAGATAAGAAAGCCTTCTTCAGCAATCAATGCAAAGAAATAGAGGAAAACAACAGAATGGGAAAGACTAGCGATCTCTTCAAGAAAATCAGAGATACCAAAGGAACATTTCATGCAAAGATGGGCTCGATAAAGGACAGAAATGGTATGGACCTAACAGAAGCAGAAGATATTAAGAAGAGGTGGCAAGAATACACAGAAGAACTGTACAAAAAAGATCTTCACAACCCAGATAATCACGATGGTGTGATCACTGACCTAGAGCCAGACATCCTAGAATGTGAAGTCAAGTGGGCCTTAGAAAGCATCACTATGAACAAAGCTAGTGGAGGTGATAGAATTCCAGTTGAGCTATTCCAAATCCTGAAAGATGATGCTGTGAAAGTGCTGCAGTCAATATGCCAGCAAATTTGGAAAACTCAGCAGTGGCCACAGGACTGGAAAAGGTCAGTTTTCATTCCGATCCCAAAGAAAGGCAATGCCAAAGAATGCTCAAACTACCACACAATTGCACTCATCTCACACGCTAGTAAAGTAATGCTCAAAATTCTCCAAGCCAGGCTTCAGCAATACGTGAACCGTGAACTTCCTGATGTTCAAGCTGGTTTTAGAAAAGGCAGAGGAACCAGAGATCAAATTGCCAACATCCGCTGGATCATGGAAAAAGCAAGAGAGTTCCAGAAAAACATCTATTTCTGCTTTATTGACTATGCCAAAGCCTCTGACTGTGTGGATCACAATAAACTATGGAAAATTCTGAAAGAGATGGGAATACCAGACCACCTGATCTGCCTCTTGAGAAATCTGTATGCAGGTCAGGAAGCAACAGTTAGAATTGGACATGGAACAACAGACTGGTTCCAAATAGGAAAAGGAGTTCGTCAAGGCTGTATATTGTCACCCTGCTTATTTAACTTATATGCAGAGTACATCATGAGAAACGCTGGGCTGGAAGAAACACAAGCTGGAATCAAGATTGCCGGGAGAAATATCAATAACCTCAGATATGCAGATGACACCACCCTTATGGCAGAAAGTGAAGAGGAACTTAAAAGCCTCTTGATAAAAGTGAAAGTGGAGAGTGAAAAAGTTGGCTTAAAGCTCAACATTCAGAAAACGAAGATCATGGCATCCAGTCCCATCACTTCATGGGAAATAGATGGGGAAACAATGGAAACAGTGTCAGACTTTATTTTTCTGGGCTCCAAAATCACTGCAGATGGTGATTGCAGCCATGAAATTAAAAGACGCTTGCTCCTTGGAAGGAAAGTTATGACCAACTTAGATAGCATATTCAAAAGCAGAGACATTACTTTGCCAACAAAGGTTCGTCTAGTCAAGGCTATGGTTTTTCCTGTGGTCATGTATGGATGTGAGAGTTGGACTGTGCAGAAGGCTGAGCGCCGAAGAATTGATGCTTTTGAACTGTGGTGTTGGAGAAGACTCTCGAGAGTCCCTTGGACTGCAGGGAGATCCAACCAGTCCATTCTGAAGGAGATCAGCCCTGGGATTTCTTTGGAAGGACTGATGCTAAAGCTGAAACTCCAGTACTTTGGCCACCTCACGCGAAGAGTTGACTCATTGGAAAAGACTCTGATGCTGGGAGGGGGCAGGAGGAGAAGGGGACGACAGAGGATGAGATGATTGGATGGCATCACTGACTTGATGGACGTGAATCTGAGTGAACTCTGGGAGTTGGTGATGGACAGGGAGGCCTGGTGTGCTGCGATTCATAGGGTCGAAAAGAGTCAGACACGACTGAGCGACTAATCTGAATGATCTGATCTGAAGAGTCGCCTGTTTTAGGCTCTGGGAGCTTTGACAAACACCGAGTAGTGTGACCCGCACCACAGCCGAGACCCCGAGCTTCTCCATCCCCCCATCAACACGTTTCCCCTGCTGCCTCTTCTCGGTCAAACCCTCCCCACCCTCGGCTCCCGGCACCCACTCATCTGTTTTCTGTCCCTGTAGCTTTGCCTTGGTAGGATGTCGTAAAATTGAATCATACAGCATGTGGCCTTTTAAAAACACCTATTATCTCACTTGTGTTTGGCTGTGCCGGGTCCTTGTTGCTGCTGTGCTTTTCTCTGGTTGCAGTGAGCAGGGGCTGCTCTCTAGCTGTGATGCTCCAGCTTCTCATCATGGTGGCTTCTGCAGTTGGGGAGCGCGGGCTCTGGGTGATGAAGCTTCAGGAGTTGCAACACATGGGTTCAGTAGTTGTGGTTCCCGGACTCTAGAGCACAGGCTTGGTAGGTGTGGCCCACAGGCTGAGTTACCCCGCGGCGTGTGGGATCTTCCTGGATCAGGGATGGAACTCGTGTCTCCTGCATTGGCAGGCAGATGCTTTATCATGGAGCCACCAGGGAAGCCCCCAGCATGTGGACTTAGAGGCGGCTACTTCCACTGGCCTGATGCACATGTTACAAGTATCTGTCCTCCATGTGTTGTGAGCACCTCCCGTTAGGGGATTGTGTGTTGCCAGCCCCCCAGTCCCCACCAGGCCTGCATTTGCTTTGCCTGCCTGTCCCAGAGAGGACTTAGGAGTCTGAGTGGCACTGTGGCTTTTGGAAGCAAATGATGCCACTAAGTCAGTGGTGACTGTGTGCCCTTGGGCCCCATCTGACTGTGCCTCTCCAAGCCTCAGTTTCCCCATCAATAAGATGGAGATATCCCTACCTGAAAGGCAAATTAGTGAGAGTTAAAGAAAATAATTGGATCCCTGGGTTGGGAAGATCTCCTGGAGTAGGGAATGGCAGCCCACTCCAGTATTCTTGCCTGGAAAATTCCATGGACAGAGGAGTCTGGCGGGCTACAGTCCACGGGGCCACAAAGAATCGGACGTGAGGGAGCAACTAAGCTCACACACACAGTAATGCATGCTGCTCATGCACTGTGATGACGCATGCTGATCATGCACTGTGATGATGCATGCTGATCATGCACTGTGATGACGCATGCTGATCATGCACTGTGATGACGCATGCTGATCATGCACTGTGATGATGCATGCTGACCACTGAGAATGGCACTGCGACCCACCAGGTGCTCAGTGAACCCTGTTCTTTGTCATGATGGGCTGAGACCAGTGTTCTGTAGCACAGTCTGTACCCAGTAGCAAATGGCCAACTTTGGTGGGAAGGCTTCCATGCGTGCTAAGCTGCTTCACTCATGTCTGAGTATTTGCAACCCTATGCACCATAGCCCCCCAGACTCCTCTGTCCATGGGATTCTCCAGGCAAGAATACAAGGGCGTGGGTTGCCATGCCCTCCTACAGCGGATCTTCCCAACCCAGGGATCGAACCCCCATCTCCTGGGACTTCTGCATTGCAGATGGATTCTTTACCTTTGAGCCACTGGGGAAGCCTGTGAAGACAGCTACTTACTAAATCATTCAGTGCCCTGTCTCAGGGGGATGTTAACACAATTGCTATATGCCAAGCCCTGTGGGCACAGTTGAGATCTTAATGGTTAAAAACAAAAACTTAAAACCTCACATCATCGTCATTCATCACATCTCCTGGGCATCCAGGTCTTGCACTTGTTCTAAGTCACCACGAGTCTGTTGAGAAAACCTAGAAAAGTCTTGGGGCTCTCTGTTCTGTCTCCTTCCATCTTAGCCTTTGTTAATTGTCTCCTAAAAGACCTTTAAAAAAGAAGAAATGGAGAACAGTCTGGCTGCCCCCAGCTGCTGGTTTTCTAGTATTAAGTGATCTGTTTGCTTTTTTTCAGAAGATGGAATTCCACGGAGGTTGACTTGGGGGGGCGGTGAGGTGAAAGGAGACTCTTGGAGATTTATCTGGAGAGGAGTAGGGGCCGAGGTAACCTATGCTCTGCCTCTTCTGTGTGGTCAGACTTGCAGAAGGAAGAAAGCTCAGGTGTTGGGGGAATTCCCAGTGGCAAGACTTTACAGGACGTCAGGTGGCATACCTGGTATTGTGGGTTCTGAGCCCAGGGGCAGATACGGCCACTATTGAAACAGTCGTATTCTGCCACTTGGTAGTAAGTGGGGTGTTCCTCATTTGCATCGTCTCCCTGGACTGTCGGAGCCCCCTTGATGAGGGAAGCAGAGCCCCTGTTAGCATCACATTTTACAAATCAAACTGAGATTGAGAGACACAAGGCAGCTTGCTCAGAGTCACGCGGCAAACAAGCAGTGAGCGGTCCCAGGACTTGAATCGTATTCTTTTGACTCCTGTTTTTCCTGCGGGAGCTCAGGCTGGGCCTGAATGGGGTGTGACTGTTGGGGGATTGCCAGGAACCTCCTCGGGGACAGAGGCTGCAACTAACCCCACTTGTCACTCCCCCTCCTCGTCTTCCAAAGCGCCTAATCTAGGGCAAACGGCTTCTCTTCTCTTTGTATCGCCTCAGTTTCCTCATCTGTAAAATGGGTGTAATTGTCACTGTTGATGTGCTGTGCATGCAGGACATACTCTGTAAATGGAAATGGTCCACCTCGCCCTTCACATGCTCATCAGAAAGACCTTTGGCCCTGGGTCCCACTGGTTTGAGGTTGTTGAAACACTGTACTTGGCATCATTTGATTCTAATAATCACTTAACTTTGACAAGCACTTAATGTTTTTGACTTGAAGAATCCTTTCATCTAGAGCCCTGACTGAGCACTCCTGGCTTCTGAGGCTTTTTCTTTTTTTGCCAGTTCATAGCCCTCTGGGGGCACCCATCCTATTCAGCTCAGCTGCCATAACAAAATAGCAGAATCTGGGGGGCTTAAACTACAACATTTATTTTCTCACAGTTTTGGAGGCTGGATGTCTGAGGTCAGGCTATCAGCTGGTCGAGTTTTCATGAGAATCCTCCTCTGATTTGCATTCAGCCCCCTCCTTTCTATGTCTTTATGTGGGCGGAGAGAGAGCTCTGGTGTCTCTTTCTCTTCCTATAAGGACACAAACCCTTTGGGATTAGGGTCCCACCCTTATGACCTTTTAATTTCAATTTCAAAAAATTAAATGAAATTAAAATTTCATGCTCCTTGGAAGAAAAGCTATGACATCATATTAAAAAGTGGAGATATAACTTTGCTGACAAATGTCCGTATAGTCAAAGCTTTGGTTTTTCTTGTAGTCATGTACAGACTTCTTTATGTATGGACCATAAAGAAGGCTGAGTGCTGAAGAATTGATGCTTTCAAACTGTGGTGCTGGAGGAGAGTCTTGAGAGTCTCTTGGACAGAAAGAAGATCAAATCAGTCAACCCTACAGGCAATCAACCCTGAGTATTCATCGGAAGGACTTTGCTGAAGCCAAAGCTCCAATACTTTGGATATCTGATGCGAAGAACCCACTCACTGGAAAAGATCCTGATGCTGCAAAAGACGGAGGGCAGGAGGAGAAGGGGGTGACAGAGGACGAGACGGTCGTATGCCATCACTGACTCAATGAACATGAGTTTGAACAAGCTCCGGGAGATAGTGAAGGACAGGGAAGCCTATTGTGCTGCAGTCCCTGGGATCGCAGAGAGTTGGACACAACTTAGTGACCGAAGAACAACAACTTAGGACCTTCTTTAAGCAAATATGGTCTCATCGAGGATCAGGGCTTTGACATGAATTTAGAGGAGACACTTCAGTCCAGCATATACTTGCTTTTATTTGTTAACCTTTACTGAAATGTAACTGACAAATGAAGATTACATGTTTAAGATGTGCAACTAGTTGTTTTGATGTATGTATATCTTGTGAAATGATAACCACAATCAAGCTAATTAACACATCCATCACTTCACATAGTTACTAATGTGTGTGTGTGGGTGGGATGAGATCGCTTTAAGATCCACTCTTTTAGCAAATTTCAAGGACATGGTGGAGTACCGTTAACTATGGTCTCCATGCTGTACGTTAGATCCCCAGAAGGTGTTCATCCCAGGTAACTGCAGTTTATACCCTCCAACCAGCATCCCCCCATTTACTCACCTTCCCCACCCAGGCGCCTTTCCGCTCCATGCTTCTGTGAGTCCTGCTGTTTTACATACTGCGTGTCAGTGAGCCCATGCGGTGTCTGTCCTGCGTCCAGCTTATTTCCCTTAGCAAAACGTCCTCCAGGATTTCAAGAGAGACGAGTGTTCCCCTGTGCTGATGGAGTGGGGTTGGTTACATGAAGGCCCGCACAAAAGCTGCCTCCATGATGCTGGGAAGGGGAACCTGAGTGGAGCGAGCTCAAGAGACGGGGAGGGTGGAAGAGGAAGCAGCCAATACAGGCAGCTTTGTCCAGGTGTTTATCTGTAAAGGGGAAGCAGAGAAGTGGGATGGCAGATGGGTCTAAATGGTGACTA
Organism: Bos indicus x Bos taurus; assembly: GCF_003369695.1. Taxonomy (NCBI): domain Eukaryota; kingdom Metazoa; phylum Chordata; class Mammalia; order Artiodactyla; family Bovidae; genus Bos; species Bos indicus x Bos taurus. Next base: position 4,366,408 of record NC_040088.1, on the reverse strand, counting down.
AGGTTGTCAGCTGAGAGGGGGACAGAGAGGAGGAGGCGTGGGGCAGCCCCAGAGCCAGTCCTCGTGGGAGGAGGGGAGCAGCCCACAGAGGCGTCTAGCATCGCGGTCCTTGCGCAAAGGTTTTACCTGGAGAAAGGAATTGCCCAGGATTTTAAATCACATTTCACAACATGTCAGGAAACATTTCCATCCAGGGTTGCCTCTGTCGCACCAAAGGATGCTTCCAAGTAATTGGGAGATTAAAAAAAAAAAATCTTTATTTCATCCCAACGTGCCTTAAGTTTCCTTAGCATGTGGGTGGATGCATGCATTTGGTTACCAAAGGAGACGTGAGGGTCTCTGTTTCCAGATGTGTTAGAGTCTGTCTCCCATCCCCTGCCCGGGCATCTGGGACCTCCCCCTGCGCGGTGTGATCGCGTCTGCCCCCTGGTTTGAGTTCCTCCGCGTCCTTCACCGCACGTCTGTCTTCACGCTCTGCTCCCGGCTGGCCTTGCATCCTGTTTGCCAGCGCCCCCACCCAGCTCTCCATCAGTTCATGCAGCTGATCTAATAGAAGCTTCTCCCCAGCCTGCCTGACTCCAGGCTCTCGTGGCCCCTATCCATCTTGGCTCAGAAATATTGAAATACTGCCTTCCCCACGCTGCTGAAATATGGTAGTATCTTAGGTTCGGCAGCATAAAATATGAATTACGTGGCCTGAGTTCACCTCATTTCCCACCTCATTTTCCCAAGACACATTCCGTGCTCACAGAAGGTCGACCTCACTGTCCTCTGAACACCCCAGGATCTTTTTACTCTTTCCTGCCCCTCCTGTCTGCCAGCTGCTTGAGGATAAAGCTCAGTTCCTCACTGTGGCCTTCAAGGCCGTGTGCTGTCGTCTGCACCTGCCCTCTTCTCTAACACCGAACAACCCCGGCCCTCAACAAACGAGCACTTTCCCGCCCCAGGACCTCATTTTCTTCAGACCTGGATACTCTGGCCCATCCCTTCACATGCCCACACTCCTTTACTCTTCAGCTTTCATGTCACCATCGGAAAGGCCTCTCGCCCTTTCTGCCAAGATCTCCTGCCCCGCCCTCCGTCTGCTTTCCTGTGCTGTCGCTCTGTTTGTTTGCTTCGTAGAAATGGCCACAGTCTGAGTTGGTGTTACTGATTTATCTCTGTCAGCTCTATAGGGTGGGAGCTCTTCCCATCCATGGTCACTGCTGGGTTCCCCATGCTTAGGGCACATATAGTTGTTCAACAGATAGCACTCAAGAGAGCAGCTGGGAAGATCCCTTGGAGAAGGAGATGGCAATCCACTCCAGTGTTCTTGCCCGGGAAATCCCATGGACAGAGGAGCCTGGCAGGCTCCCATCCATGGCGTCACTCAGTAAGTCAGCCCTGATCGTCATATGCGTTGTTCACTTCTTCTGTGTTCATCCCCAAAGCAGCTCCTCCCTGCTGTCTGTGACTGGGGTCCTCCCGGAGAGACCCACTCACTGCTGTCGTGCGCACTCAGACTGGTGAGGGAGGCACTGGCAGCGCCGTCTCGCAGATGACGAAGGGCGAGGGGAGGGCCGTGCTCCCAGCCCAGTGCTGCTGAGGGAGGCAGGTGCTAACTGGTGCAGCATGACGGTGGCCGGACGGGCCACGATGGAGCCTGATGGAGCGAGAGGCCACTGTGTTAGTTATCTGACCCGTCGTGTGGGGCGTATTTGTGACTCTCACACTCAATATGCTGTTTTAATAACAACTATTTTATAATATCCCCTTTGTCATCCCAAAATGATATTCATAGATAAAACAACTTATATATACATATAATTAAAAAATAATATAATACCATAACGTAAAATAAGTAAAAGGAAAATAGCTTACATAAAGGGGCTTCCTAGAAGCTTAGCTGGTAAAGAATCCGCCTGCAATGCAGGAGATCTGGGTTCGATCCCAGGGTCGGGAAGATCCCCCAGAGGAAGGCATGGCAACCCACTCCAGTATTCTTACCTGGAGGATGCCCATAGACAAAGGAGCCTGGCGGGCTCGAGGTCACTGTGTTAATTATCTGACCCATCGTGTGGGGCATATTTTTGACTCTCAGAGGCCATATTCTGTCTTGATAACAACTATTTTATAATATCCCCTTTGCCATCCTAAACTGATATTCATAGATAAAACAACTTACCTATACACATAATTTTTAAAAATGTAATACCATACCATAAAATAAATAAGAAAAATAACTTATATAATATTGCATATTTAAGTGAATGTTCTGTGACTAAAGAAAAGCATAATGAAGTGGTCATATGCTTTCACCTCATACATAAAACAACCCACCGGAGTTGCTTCGGCACTTTTTGTTATGTTGTGACTCCAGTACCACAGGTGGTGTTGCACGCAGGACACGACAGTTATTTCCCCTGCAGGACGTGCCGGGTGTGGCAGGGCAGCCAGCATCCTTGGTCCTCACCCTCTAAAGGCCAGTGGTGCTCCTAACTGTCCCTTTCGAATTTCCAAAATGCCTTCCTGGGGGCGGTTCCGACTCCAGCAAGACTCACAGGTGTGGGGTGGGGGCTGGGCTTAATTTGGACTCTACACACAGGGGAAGATCTCCTCATGGGGTCCCTGAGCAAGCTGGCTTCACTGAACCTCTTTTTACTAAAATGGGAGATAACAGATCTTCCCTCTGAAGAATGCTTGAGGAGGAAATGCCCGGATGTGCCTGCTGTCCCTAACAGTAATTTGGCACAAAGCAGACCCTCAACACCTGCTCATTCTTTTCTCTGTACCTGGACAAACTTGTCCTACAAAGGGCCAGATCATAAATCTTTTAGGCTTTGCAGGTCATACGGTCTCTGGGTCTCACTGCAAATACTTAGCTCTGCCATTGCAGCAGGAAAACAGCCAGAGGGAGTCACAAAAACAAATGGGCATCACTTTGTTCCAGTAAAACTTTATTTACACAGCCAAGTGGGGGGCCAGAGATGGCCTGTGGGCCATAGCTCTCAATCCCTGTTCTTTCTCCGTAAAATGTTGGATTGCCACATCATCTGTCTGCAAAACTGGATCAAAATTTCCTAGGAGTCATTGTTTCTAAGTTTTATTATAAGTCATGAAGAAGAGGGTTATCCATCAAGGCTGGAGCAGGCAGGTCCAGAGGCAGTTGCCAGAGATTATGAAGTATCTACAAAGTACACCGATCTCTCATCTCCAGCCAGCTGCTTTCAGGGAGCCATGTGGGGGGAGAGAAGTAGGGCTGCTAATGACCAAGCTCAGTAAAGATGAACTCTCAGGGTGAGAGAGTGGGTGAGGCTGGATGAGACCCCGATGCAGGGGCCCAAGCCTTGAATGGAGTGGGCAGCATGTCCCCAGGATTCCTAAGGGTCCAGAGCATTCTGGAGGGAAATCCCAGTTCCTCCCTTGCATTTATTTTCTAAAATTCTCTTGTTCCCACACAAAAGAAAAAAAAAAGAAAATGTAGCCGGAGATCATCCAGCAAGCTGATTGAAACCCTGGTGGTGTTAATCTGAAAGAAGCGTTATCTGTGCTAACCCTCTCCTGCTGCCAGTGCCTGTCCTAGAATTTCCATTTAAAATGTTGGTGGTGGGCCTGGAGAGAGGAAGCCAGAGAAGGAAGATAAGGCAGTTCAGAGGCCACACGCTGGCAGCCTGCCAGGCCGCTTCTGCCCGAGGCCACGTTTGCTTTGATGTTCACAGGAAGGGTCTGCCCGCCTGAAAGAAAATTAGGTTCCTACACAAAAATCCACCTTTTGAGCTTCCCCTGAAAAATTGGAAGCTCCGGGGACTCCGGGACTGTGCCTACCAGCAGCACTGGACGGATGGGCAGGGGCTGGGGTGGCTGCTGCCTGCGGTGAGGTCCACACTGGCCGGTTGCCACTGCCCCCAACCTCTGTCATCTCCCATCCCTGCTCCTTCCTCTGCTGGGGCCTCTGAAGGCATCTGGGCTCGAGATGTCAGTATCCCTAAGACCCAGCAAAAGAAACTTTTCATTAGCTGAACGGTGCGTGGAAGATGGGGGCAGCCTGGCTGAGGCCACCTGGCCTCTGGGGTGGCCTCCCTGCTCCCACACTGGGCTCCCTGCAACCAATCGTTTCTGAACAGATGGAAGAATTGGTCTAGCCTGCAACTGCCGGGCTTCACCTCCTTGGCTGTTTCCCAGTTCTTTTTGGATAACAGCCTGCAGGCTCCAGTGGTCTCATCCACCTCCCCACTGCCTTTCTCCCTCGCTGCTCCCCACTCGCCCCCCAAACACCATATTCCAGCCATGTTGAGCCTCTAATTCCTTAGGCAGCTTGTTGAGCTTTTTTGTGCCTTTGCAAATGTAGATCTTAAATGTACAGCTTTCCTGAGATGTACTCATTTCAGTTAAGTCTGGGATTGGGTTAAAGCTGACAGAAACTCAAAAACAAGCAAGAGGGATGCTTGTCTCTTTCGTGAAATGATGGGTGTGGGTGCCCAGGGCTGAGAGGCATGGCAGCTGGGTGGTGTAGCTGGTGCAGAGGCCCCATCACTTGATGTGTGTGGGTGCACAGCCCATTATGGTGGCACACAAATTCCAGGCACAGAGAGGAAGGCAGGCAGGATCCAGCGGGTAGGAGCACTGTGGCTTAAGGAGGCTCCTGGAAGGGGCCTCACGGCATTCTGGCCAATGGGGTGAAACAAGGCCACCTTAAGCATCCAGGAAACTGGGAAATTGTGGCTCAGATGGTAAAGAATCTGCCTGCAATGCGGGAGACCCAGGTTTGATCCCTGGGTCAGGAAGACACCCCTGGAAAAGGGAATGGCTACTCACTCCAGTGTTCTTGCCTGGAGAATTCCGTGGACAGAGGAGCTTGGAGGGCTATATTCCATGGTATCGCAAAGCGTCGGACACGACTAAGCAACTAACACACACACACACAGAGTACTCACAGGCTTCCCTGGCGGCTCAGACGGTAAAGAATCTGCCTGCAATGCGGGAGACCCAGGTTTAATTCCTGGATCAGGAAGATCCCCTGGAGAAGGGAATGTTACCCACTCCAGTATTCTTGCCTGGAGAATTCCATGGACAGAGGCTATACAGTCCATGGGGTCGCAAAGAGTCAGACATGACTGAGCAATTAACACTTTCACTTTCAAGCAGCAAGGAAACTGGGAAATATAGTTCTCATTCCAGGAAGCCATGTGCCCTTGGGAGGAGGCACTGCCTCATACCTGCGAGAACCTCCAGCAGTCTCCAGGAGTCTTTATGTTCTTGCCAAAAACATTGTGAATAGAAGCAGGATTTGGATTTCAAATCATTTTCCTCTCAAACTGTGCTCCTAACAGTTTTGCTGCATTGCTTCCTGAGAAACAGCACACGCAGTAAGCCTTTCAAACGCGCTCATAGAGGAAGGAGAGGTCGATGTGGGTTTGGGTGTGCTTGGAAAGTGTGGGTCTGGGGAGGCCGGCTGCTTCTGTAGTCTTCTTAGAGGAGGATGTTAGGTGAGCGTTGGAATTGATAAAATTTGAAACCGGAGGAAATGGTTCTTCTGTTTTTTTAAAGATGTATTTATTTATTTTTGGCAGTGCTGGGTCTTCATCACTGCGTGCAGGCTTTCTCGAGTTGCAGCGAGCAGGGGCTGCTCTTGTTGCAACGCCAGGGCTTCTTCTCATTGCAGTGGCTTCTATTGTTTCAGAGCACGGGCTCAGTAGTTGTGGCACAGGCGCTTAGTGGCTCCGCAACATATGGGATCTTCCCAGACCGGGGATCAAACCCATGTCCTCTGCATTGGCAGGTGGATTCTTAACCACTGGACCACCAGGGAAGCCTCTCTTCTTTTTAAATTTAACTGACTTAATTCGATTTGATGCAGATGTCATAAAATGCACATGTTTTGAGCGTGGAGCTTGACAAGTTTTTTTTTTTTTTTTGCTTGACATGTCTTGACACCTGTAAACTCTCTTGCTACCGTCACTTCGGTTAAGACAGAACGATTCCATCATTTCAGAAGGGCTTCCCAGGTGACTCAGTGACATAGAATCTGCCTGCCAATGCAGGAGACACAGGAGATGCAGATTCGACCCCTGACTCAGGAAGACCCCCAGGAAAAGGGAATGGTGCCCCACTCCAGGTTTCTTGCCTGGAAGATCTCATGGACAGAGGAGCCTGGTGGGCTGCAGTCCATGGGGTCGCAGAGTTGGATGCGACGGAGCACAGCGCACAGCATCACTTCAGAAAGTTCTCTTCTGTCCCTTGGGAGCCAGCCTCTAACTCTCACCCCACTCCAGGTGTTACCACTTCATTTTCAATCATTATATATTAGTTTTGCCTGTTCTCAAACTTCACATGAATGGAATCACGCCATTTGGGCTCCTTTATGTCTGATTTCTTTAGCTCAGCATTTTGTTTTTCTATGTGATCCATGTTATTGCTTATGGCATTCGTTTGTTACTTTTTATTGTCAAGTACTATTCTGCTGTACAACGGGACCTCAGATTGCTTATCCATTTACTTGTTGATTGGAGAATGTGAGTGGTTTCCAGTTATTGGCATTCATGTGCAAGTCTTTTAATTTCTATTTTTTTGCATAAATGCATAACAGTTGGATTGCTTAGTCATATGATTGGTATACATTTACCTTAGTAATAAACTGCTACATGTTTTCCAACGTGGAGCAACCATATTACATTTCACCAGCTGCGTGTGAGTTCCAGGTGCTTCCCACCTTCAGCAACACTTGGTTTCATCAGGTCGTTTTGTTTTCTAACTTGCCCTGTTCTGATGGATTTGCGGTAATATCTCATGTGGTTTTAGTTTGCAGCTCCCTGATGACAAAAGATGTGGAGCACCTCTGCACATGTTTACTGGCCATTTCTCAATCTACCTTTTTGAAGTGTCTGTTTGACTCTTTTGTTCATTTTATTATTGGGTTTTTGTCTTTTTACTGAGTTGTAAGAGTTCATCGGAAGAGACCCTGACGCTGGGAAAGATTGAAGGCAAAAGAAGAAAAGGGCGGCAGAAGATGAGATGGTCAGATAGCATCACTGACTCAATGGATGTGAATTTGAGCAAACCTTGGGAGATGAAGGACAGGGAAGCCTGGTGTGCTGTGGTCAATGGGGTCGCAAAGAGCCAGACACGACTTAATGACTCAGCAACGACGACAAGAGCTCGTTATATATTCTGGGTACAAGTGCTTTGTCTGATATGGTGTATTTTGAATATTTTCTCCCAGTTCACGGCTTGCCTTTTTATTTTCTTAATGGGGTCTTTTGTTGGGCAGAAAGTCCTAATTTTGATTAGTTTGTCCAACTTTCCTTTTATGATTGAGGCTTTTGTGTCATGTTGTAAACATGCCACGTGTCTGCCGTACAGACAGATCATCAGGGAGTGTGTGTTTGGATGGTTAGCTCTTTCAGAGCAGAAGTTGCTTGAATATCTGTGAAGACGTGACTTCCCTGGGCTCTCTCTGGTTTGGGGGTCTGTGTTGGAAGCCTGCTCCATGTTGGAAGCCTGCTCCCCACTCCTCTGACCCTCTTACAGCCCAGGGGTGAGGCTAATGAAGGGCCAGAATCAGTGAGTGTGTGTGTGTGTGTGTGTGCATACGTGTGTGTACACTGAAAACAAGCAACCATCCTGATTTTTGATCTTCGCTGGGTGAGGTTTCTCCAGGCGCCTCACTGGCCTGATGTTCTCGGGAAATGTTGCTTCATAAATATTGAATTGTGTCGTTACCTTCCACACACGCCTCTGGCGACTGCTTCCTAGAAATGAATTTGGAGTCTTGCGGTAATTACCCCTGGAAGTGTTCATTCAAGTCTGAGACCAGATTAAATAATAAATAGGAATGTCATCTCTTCGTTCCAATTTAGAACCCTTGTCTCATTATTTTTCTGGATGAAATTGAATGTCTTGGCAGAGGAACTTGAGGGGAGGGGGGAGTGGGGATGGAGCCTGCAGAGGTGTGAAGACCCAAGACATGATGCTGGAGGATGGGATTCTGGAGGGCGAGCAGGGCCTTCTGCTCCTCCAGGGTCTGGGCCAGGTAGCGGGGTGGCAGGGCTGGTAGGGACTGAGAGGGTTAGGCAGACTTAGGGACATGCCCACATGGGCCGCTGTCCTTGCCTGGGACCATAACCACTTCTCGCCTCTTTAACATTTTCCCCACAGGGAAAACCGTAAAGTTTTCCTTAATGCAGAAAAGCATTAAAAGGAAAAAAAATAATCCATCCATTGTCCTGCCACCCAAAGTCAACTGCTATTAGCATTTGGGTGCATTTCTTTGCCTAAGCTTTTTTCTTGGCTGTTTTTTTTTTTTGTTTTGTTTTTTAATATAACTTGAGACCGTATAGTAAATGCAATCATATCTCCTGCTGTGGGTACTGGTTCACCTTTAAGAGGAACAGGATTGCAATCTCCTTGCAGTTTGAATATGAACTGCAAGTCCAGTGGGCTCTGGGGCCCTTGTCTTTCCCAGCCTTGCATCCCCGGCAATGCCCCCCGGCGCACAGCTGGTGCTCAGCAAGCATGTGCTGGGAGGACGGGTTACTTCTTGTGCCTTCTTGTCGCTCCATAAGAAAAGCAGCCGAGATTTCCCTGATGGTCCCGTGGCTGAGACCCCATGATCCGGATGCATGGGGCCCAGGTTCGAGCCCTGGTCAGGGAACTAGATCTCACATGCTGCAAGTAAGACCTGGTGTGCTCAAACAAAGAAATGATTTTTGTAAAGATTGGCCAGTAGTACGGGGTTCTTGTCTTGTGCCAGACATGTGCTTAGAGCTTTCCAGAGTTTATCTCACTTACCCTGCACATTGCCCTCCTAAGAGACTATCCTTTTTGTGCTGAGAGTGCAGACCTCGGAACGTGTCTGGCAGTGAGTGTCGTGCTGGAGAACGTGGGATTTGGAGCTGAACTGTCTGTGTTTGTATCCTACATCTATGACTTTCTGGCTGTGTGATCCAGGATAAACCACCTAACCTCTCTGAGCCTCAGTGTTTTCAGGTTTCAGAGAAGGCAATGGCACCCCACTCCAGTACTCTTGCCTGGAAAATCCCATGGGCGGAGGAGCCTGGTAGGCTGCAGTCCATGGGGTCGCTAAGAGTCGAGCACGACTGGGCGACTTTACTTTCACTTTTCACTTTCATGCATTGGAGAAGGTTTAAACAGGCTCTAATACTAAAACCGAGTTGGTTGGATTGTCAAAAAGATGCAGTAGAATAAGAGCCTGGCAGAGAGAAAATGGTTTGGACTGGTAGCTCTAATTACTACTATTCTTTATCTGGGTGACCATGAGCAAATCCTTTTACCTCTGAGTCTTGGATTCCTCATTGGGAACATGGAGAGAGTGGTTGCAATTGTTGAAATGGGATAAGACATGTAAAAAGCTGAGCCCAGACCCTGGTTCATCGATGGAGCTCAGCAAAGGCTAGTTATTAATATGAGCTAAAAATCAAGATCTCTGGCGCTCTCCCTCCTCCTTCCAGGCTCATCCCAAGGGACACCTCCTCCAGATGTCCCTCCTGATCGTTCCTCTTCCCGCCGTGTCTCTTCCATATTTCTTAGTACTCTGTGCCACCTCTGTCCTAGCACCTCCATGCTGCCCTGTCATCTCAGTGTTAACTTGTCTGGGGCCCCACCAGACCCTAAACGCTCTGAAGGCAGGGGCCACCCACTGGTCATCACCGCATCCCCAGATTCCAGGGTCTGGCACACCTTACAAAGCATGTGTGGAGTGGAACCATAATGGGAGCTGCTGGGGAAGACCGAGGCGGGGCAACCAGAGGGCGGGTGAGAGCTTCTGTTGAGTCATCCCACAGGGGAGGTGCTAGCAGAGGCTTCTGGAAAGAGTAGCTGCTTGTCATAAATTCCAACTCTGGTAATGTTTGGCCAGTCTGTCTTTTCCTGACTCAATTCAAAACTGGATGGGAGGGAAAGGAATTTGTCCGAGTGACTCCAAGTTAACAAGCTGTAGTGACTCGCTGGAGTTGTGTAGCTTGGGGCCATCAGTTTGCCCAGAGAGAAGCAGGATGTGGAAAAGTAACCACTGGGTGTTGGGCGGGGCTGAGGAGACAGAGGACAGGGAGATGTCCGCTCCCTGGGACAGACGGAGAAAGGACGCAGGCAGAAGGAGAAGGGGACAGAGGGGAAGGGATTCTAGGTTTTGCCGGTGCTTCTGGATGGCCATGTTACTCATCTTTAAAATAAACTTTGCTTGCCTGGTGGCTCAGATGGCAAAGAATCTGCCTGCCATGCAAGAGATCTGGCTTCAATTCCTGGGTCGGGAAGATCCCCTGGAGAAGGGAATGGCACCCCACTCCAGTATTCTTGCCTGGAGAATCCCATGGACAGAGGAGTCTGGTGGGCTACAGTCCATGGGGTCACAAAGAGTTGGACACTTTATGGAGTATAATTAATATGCAATACAATACACCTGTTTTACCTGTACAGTTTGGGTTTTGACAAGCACATACAGACATGTAAACACATTTGCTATCAAGACATAGAACTTTTCTATCACTCCAGAAAGCGTCCTTGTGCCCTTCGGCAGTCAGTCCCCCTAGCTCGTGCCTTTCGAAATGAGTGATCCTCTTCCTGTTGTTATAGATGGGTCTTTCCTGTTTTAGAATTTTGTACAAGTGGAATCATACAGGACAGACTGTTTTGTATCTGGTTTCTTTCATTCATATCACAGTCAGTATCCATACTGTACTTAAAAAAAATTATTTATTTATTTGGCTGCACTGGGTCTTGGTTGCATCAAGCAGGATCTAGTTCCCTGATCAAGGATTGAACCCAGGCCCCCTGCATTAGGAGTGCAGATTCTCACTCACTGGACTACCAAGGAAGTCCTGAGATCTATACTATGTTTTTAAGGTAAAATTTGATTCTGCTTCGCAGACAATCCAGTGCAACAAGTGTGTTAGTTGTGGGTATATTCCTAATGCTGATTCTTTAATGTTGGGTTTAAATGTCCTCTCCTCCAAGATCCCGTCCCAGATTTCCCCCCAGCAGGGCTGGCGAGGTTGATGGCTGCTGATCAGTATTGATGTTTAGTGAGTCTTTACCATACTTAACAGCATTTGCCTCACAGAGGTTTTCTATTATCACAACCCTTGACTAAGTTATATTATTGTCCCCATTTCAAAGAAAAGGAATTTAAGGGTCAGAGAGGTTGAGCAACTGAGCTAACATCACAAGCTAAAGTTTGACCCAGGACTCAGACCCCAAGCACTGGGCTGTGACTGCTCTCCTATGGTGCCTTGCAGGGGGACTGTTTTCTTCACCTCCAGCCGAATAGCTCCTTCTTACAGCCCCTGTCACACCACTTCATAGTTAACCATTTGACTATCTTTGCTCCCTTATCAGCCTGATTTCTTACTTGCAAATGACTGAATCTACTCTAGACATTTTAATAGAAAACTTGTTAAAGGAGATAAGGTGGTTCAAAGAATCTCCAGGAGGGCTGGAGGCAGCTTGGAGGCTATGCAATCAGGAATAAAGCTAAAATCTCACTGAATAGAGCCCCTAATGCCTCCCAAAGCCAGACACTCAGAACTAGGCTCTCTGGGCATATGTGTCTTCAGTCGCTCAACTCAGAATTGAAATTTCACATGACGATGTCTGATTGGTGGAGCCTGTGTCACATGATGATGCCCTGGGTGCAAGGGATGCTGGGAGACTGAGTCTCTGGCTTCTGCTTTGGAAAGGCAGAAATTCCCCCAAAGAAGGGCAAGGGGATTGAAAAGGAGCTGGACAGTCAGAAAACACAGTCTGTAACTTTTTCTCCTGTGAGTTCCTCCCGGGCAGGGAAGATGTCTAATTTACTTCTGCATCCTCAGGACTTAGAGTGTGGCAGATACACTGTAATCACCGAGCAAGTAGATATTTAGCAAATGAGTGAACAAGGGGGTGGATGAGTAGGTATGAATTTTTGAAATCCGGACGATCTCTTGGCATCAGGAAGATCTCGAGGCATCTTGGAGGAGGATGTATTGAGTCATTTTGAGACATAGTGTCTTGGCTTCAGACTCCAGTCATTCCTTCCAGAGTTGAGGATGATTCAAGCCTGGGGGCATCTCTGGTCCTCAGACCCAGGACCTTGAAGGCCCTTCTCTGCAGACTGATCTAGGCACAAAAGGAGGAAGTCACCACTATTTACCTAGAGAAGCAGCATGTCAGCCACAAGCAGAGGGCTGTGTGCCTTGCCAGTGACAGGCCTTTAGGGATGAGGCGAAGGTGTGACTAACATTTATTGAACACAAATGAATACCTACTGTGCTCCAGGTATTCTAAATTCTCTAAGTCTTGCATCAACCTTTGGAAGTAAACACTAACATTCCTATTTTATAGATAAGGAAACTGAGTCTCAGAGAAACTGAGTGACTTGCCTGAGACAAACTGGCTGCTGTGGTTTTGAACTCTGTCTTTGCTGCTAGACTTTTTGATTGAAATCTGGCTCTACCACACAGTAACTGCTTTCAGGCAAATACTTAGCCTCAGTGTCCATATCTGAGCACTGGAAATATTAGCAATACTGATTTCACAGTGTTTTGTACAGATTAAATATTATGACGCATGGAAAACACTTAATACTAAACACGTCGTGTCTGACTGTCTTTCGACCCCAGGGACTGTAGCCTGCCATGGAATTTTCCAGGCAAGAGTACTGGAGTGGGTTGCCATTTCCTTCTCCAGGGGATCTTCCCCACCCAGGGATCAAACCCACATCTCCCTGGGCAGGCAGATTCTTTACTGCTGAGCCACCTGTAATGGCCACTAATGGCTCGCCATTACTAGCAGCGAGGAGCTGAGTAATGGCTCGATATGGATGTCCAGTTGTCCCAGCACAATTTGTGTAAAAGATTATTCTTTCTCTGCTGAATTGCCTTTGCATCTTTGTCAAAACCCAGATGAGCATATTTGTGTGGGTCTATCTCTGGGCTCTCTATTCTACTCCCTTGACCTACGTATCTACGTTTTCATCAATACCATATCAGCGTAATCACTGTAGCTTTATACTGAGTCTTGAAACCAAGCAGTGAGATTCCTCCAACCTCATTCTCCTTTTTCAGAATTGTTTTAGCTATTCTAGGTCTTTTGCTTTTCCATATAAAATTTGGAATCAGCTTGTCTATATCTTAGAGAAGGAAATGGCAACCCACTCCAGTACTCTTGCTTGGAAAATCCCATGGACAGAGAAGCCTGGTAGGCTATAGTCCATGGGGTCACAAAGAGTCGGACATAACTGAGCGACTTCACTTTGTGTCTGTATCTACAAAAGAGTTTGTGGGATTTAAAATCTATAGATCAGATTATAGTAAATGAACGCCTTAACAATATTGAGTCTTTCCATCCATGAACACATTATGTCTCTCCTTTTTTTAGACCTTCTTTGAGGTCTTTCGTCGGTGTTTTATAGTTTTCTACCATGTAGATCCTGGCTCCTCCCTTACCTCTTCTGAACACTTCCTCAGGGCTATCTGAGAGGTTGTATCCCGGGCTTCAGTCTCCACTCTTGTCCGCTAAGTAAACCACAATCCTCAACCTTTAGGGTGTGCATTTTTTCAGTCAACAACTTCTAGTTTAATTTTGTACAATCGTAATTTAATTTTGCAAGAACATAGTTTGTATGATTGCTATTCTTGTACATTTGTTAAGGTTGGTTTTATTGACCAGATGATGGTGCGTCTTGGTGAATGTTCTAGGCACACTTGAGATGAACATGCATTCTTCTGTGGCTGGATTAGAGTGTTCTATAAATATTGGTTGGGTCCATGTGGTGGGTAGTTGTATATCGACTTTCTGTATCCAAACTGAATTTTCACTTACTTGTTCAATGAATTACTGAGAAAGGAACGTTGAAACGTCCAACTATTAACACATTGATATATTAATATATCTCCCCTTTTAGTTCTATTACTTTCTGCATTGTCTATTTTGATGTCCTGTTGTTAGACACAGATGCAGTTAGAATTGCTATGTCTTTTTGGAGAATGGGCACCTTTATCGTTATGCAATACCTTTCTTTATCCTTGAAATAGCCTTTGTTCTAAAGTCAGCTTTGTCTGAAATTAACATAGCTACTCTTGCCTCCCAGGTGGCGCTGGTGGTAAAGAACCCGCCTTCCACTGCAGGAGACATAAGAGACTGTTCGATCCCTGGGTTGGGAAGATCCCCTGGAGGAGGGCACAGCAGCCCACTCCAGTGTTCTTGCCTGGAGAATCCCATGGACAGAGGAGCCTGGTGGGCTACAGTGCATGGGGTTGCAAAGAGTCGGACACGACTGAACGACTAAGCACACACAACATAGCTACTCAGGCTTGCTTTTGCCTGGTGTTTGAGTTTATGGAACTAAAGAGGGCACCCACTTGGGGTCTGAAAGGAACAGGGGGAAGAATCTCTTTTTCTAAATATTCAGCAGTCAGCATATCTGCACAGAACCAGGCTCAGTGCAAGACAGGAGTCTGGAGTGAGAGTGCCAGCGAGACCCAGTGCTGGAGGGAGAGCAGGTCCCCGCGTGAGCTCCCAGCCTCCTACAGCCCTGTGTGCGTGGCTCAGCTCCTCAGGCATGGCGGGAGGCCACCACGGCCTCCTGGGCTCCCCTGTCTTGGTCTGTCTTAGGAGTTTCATCATTCTGCATTTCTTATCTCTCTTCCCAGTTAGAAGCACTTGGTACCCCCAGGAACTCACCTTTCAAAATGATGCTTGGCGTGCGCACTGGGGGAAAGGCAGAGCGATTAGCTGGAGATGCAATTTTGATTAAAAAAAAAAAAGAAGAAGAAGCTCTTTCATAAACCCCACTGCTGTGTAACTGCGAAATGGGCTGTGAGGGGAAGAAGACGCTTCCCGAGGTTTAACAGGAAACACAAAAAAGACTAACTTGGGGAGTAGGGAAGGTAAATTCTGCACCTTGGTCCCCGGCCAGTTCCTAGTTATTGGTATTCTCTTGAAGTTTTAGCTTCAGGGAGGGTGGAGAGGGTGGCAGGGAGGGGAGGGGATGTTACCACAGCCCTCATCTACATTCCTCACCAAAAATAGCTTTCCGTTTGTAATTGAATATAATTGGAGACAGAGCGCTGGCTGGAGGCTAGCTAATTGTCTACCTTCAGCCGTGAGGTGGGGAAAGGGGAGGCTAAGAGTGTGGAGAAGGAAGTTCCTGTCTTCTCCAGCTCTGCTTTATCCATGACTGTGTTGGCAAGAAGACCAGGGTCGGACTAGGCCTGAGTTCAGACCCCACCTGCTGGCTGGGCAGCTTAGCTGGCCTCTGCCTCAGTTTCCCTATCTGTAAAATGAGAATAATAACACACGTGTAGAGCCTGGTGGTGAGGGTGAAGAGAGATGATCCATGTAAGGTACCTCTGTCCTTGCTTCTCACGAAGTCTGGTGCGTAGACCAGCAGCATTGTCTTCCGCAGGGAACTTGGGGAAGATACAGAATCTCAGGCCTTAACCAGCCTCTGCATCGTAACAAGATCACCAGTGACTCTAACGTGTGCGGAGTTTGAGCCACACTGCCTTGATGCCATCTTCCTCCTACACTGAGCTCATTACATTTAAAAAAAAATTTATTTAGTTGGCTGTACCGGGTCTTCCAAAATCATTGCAGATGGTGACTGCAGCCATGAAATGAAAAGACGCTTGCTCCTTGGAAGGAAAGCTATGACAAACCTAGACAGTGTATTAAAAAGCAGAGACAAAAGTCTGTGTAGTCAGAGCTATGGTTTTTCCAGTAGTCATTGTATGGATGTGAGAGTTGGACCATAAAGAAAGCTGAGCCCCAAAGAATTGTTGCTTTCAAATGGTGGTGCTGGAGAAGACTCTTGAGAGTCCCTTGGACTGCAAGGAGAGCCAACCAGTCTATTCTAAAGGAAATCAATCCTGAATATTCACTGAGAGGACAGATGCTGAAGCTGAAACTCCAGTACTTTGGCCACCTGATGTGAAGAGCCAACTGCGGAAGGACCCCGAAGCTGGGGAAGATTGATGGCAAAAGGAGAAAGGTTGGCAGTGGATGAGTTGGTTAGATAACATCACTGACTCAGTGGACATGGATCTGAGCAAACTCTGGGAGATGGTGAAGGACGGGGTAGCCTGGCGTGCCGTAATCCATGGGGTCACAAAGAGTCAGATGTGACTTAGTGACTGAACAACACCAACCAGGTCTCAGTGGCAGCTCAAGGGATCTTTGATCTTTGTTGCAGCATGTGGGATCTAGTTCCCTGACCAGGGATCAGATCCAAGCTCCCTGCATTGGGAGCACAGATCTCAGCCACTGAACCACTAGGCAAGTCCCCCTATTACATTTTTAGGGTGTTGGGTTTTCTGTGGTCTCTGCTTTCCATTCTTAAAGGGTTTACCCTCCACCCACGTAAATCAATATGCAGGACATGAAGAACTGAAGATGGCAGATGACCTCTGTCTACAGTATTATGGCTGAATTCCCACCTCCCATCTGGACTCCCCTCCAGAACCAATAAGTCACCAAGACTTTGTACCTCTATTAACACTTGCAAATACATAGCCTTTTGGCAACTTGGATCCCATTTTTCCAAGGTACCTAAGGGAGCCGGCCGTTTAAAGGAACCCCACTGTGAACACTTCTGCAAAGCAAATAATTGCCGACTAATTCATCCATTTTAGAAGGCACGATTTTTGCATGTATGGTTTTGGAACAAAGTAGGCTGAGTTGTTGGAAGCTTTAATTAGCAATATTCAGAATAAAAAGCCCTTTTTTTTTTTCCGGTGTGGGCGAAATAGGTCTCTTTTGCCAACCTCAGTGGGGCATCAGAATTACCTGTGGAGCTTTATATTTTTACATTTTAAAAGTACAGAAATCTGAAGCGCATGGCTTGGTGGTATTTACATATGTATACACCTGAGTAGATAAGACGCGGAGGGTCTAACACTCCAAAAACTCCATCTTTCCCTCCCCCGTCAGTTTATAATGCTTCCCCCCAGGGTAACCTTTCTCTGATTTCTATTGCATAGATTCATTTTTCCTGTTTTTGAATTTCATATAATGGAGTCATACAGTAAGTATTCTTTCGAGCCAGAATCTTGGCTTCAATCAAGAAAGACATGGAAAGTCAAACAAGAGCTACATGTTCTCAACAGCAGTTCTCAAGCTTTGGCCTTCGTCAGAACCCCCTTGTTCAAACACAGGGCTGGTTAAGACACGGCCTGCGGGACCCCACCCCCAGAGTTTCTGATTCAGTAGGTCTGGGATGGGATCTAAGAATTTGCATTCCTAACAGGTTTACAGGGGACACTGATGCTACTGGTCCAGGGATCATACTTTAAAAACCACTGCCCCAGAGCAATAGCCAAAGCTTGGGCAGAATTGTTCTGATTTTGAGAGAGTATGCAGTATCTTTTGCCTTGTACCCAAGTTGTCAATACTTTTCTATATATTTTCTTCCTGAGCTGCAGCTCACCTCCTCGCTGTTTTGCCTGTTTGGGGCAAGACAGGAGCTATTGCTGTCAGCATCTCTTGGCACCCGCATTTCTTTGACAGTCTTGGATAAGGGGATAATTAATTGAGACATTTCTGTTTTCAGTGGATTTTTTTAATGAAACAAAACACCTTGTTTCTACAGACAGCAGTCCTGAGGCAAAAGAAATAAAAGGAACATGTTTAAGTCTCTGAACAGGCTTCTCTACAAAACTCCCTCCTTGAACCACAGGCTCCCAGCTCACCCCAGACCCCCATGGACGTCGCCTCCAGGTTATCCTGACTCATTGATGAAACATAAAAAAGTTAGATCTGTTCCTTTGTTGCTCCTTCCCAGCCTGGAGAGAAGAGGGCAGGGTGGAGACCCCAGGCAGACCCCGAAGGCTGCGTCTAAGGGCCCTGAAATCTCCCAGGAGCGGAAAGCTCACAGGGGTTGTTTAACTCTCCTTTGAAGAGGAAGATGAAAACCCAAGTCCGCTGACTTGGAAGGAAATTTCTTCCTTCTAATTTTTTGAACAAAGATCATTTCAACATCAAAGATTTTTCCCCCCAGTGTTTCCTGTTTCCTTATTTTCTAAATGCCTTCTGGCTGCAAGCTATCTGTTAATTTTTCACAGTGGATATTTCTTCCCGTATTTCTTCTCAGGAGCCCACATCGCCCCCACCCTCTCCGTATCTATTTCCAGAGATTTCTGTTGAATTAATGGTTTCCCATCCTAGCAGATTCAGTGATTTCCCTTATAACGTGTTTGACAGCACCTCCTTCACCATCATGAAATAAAATTAATAGTCATACAACCTAGCTATACAGTTTTAGGTTAGCATGTGCGTGTTGCCTGAAGTGTGATTTAGTTTATTAGTAGTTTATTTAGGAGAAGTCAAAAGAAATTAATTTCTAGTAAAATATTATATATTGTCAGTAAGCAAACACTCCTGTATAACTGCTAAGAAGATGAAAAAGTGCACTGACACTTACATGCAACCCCAGAGAAACAGCAGACAACAGCTGCAAAGGCAGAGTGACCCAGATTATTACAGCGGCCACTGGCATTTCTACAGGTGATGTGATTTTCCAAAATGGCGAATAACTCTGTATAAGATTAAAATAGAGAGGTTCAGACTTCTCTTAATTTTTTTTTATTTACACAATAGTTGCTTTCCTGGAAAATCCAGGATTTGTCAGTCATGCAAAAACGTCCTTTTTTTATATGTAAACAGGAGTTGAATTCTAGGAGGACTATTTTGACACCCATTTTTCTCCTATGCACAAGTCAGGGGCAGGGGGGGGCGCTTTCTAAGCCTGACTCGTTTGGGGACAGGCCTTTCTGTGGGGGTCCTGCAGGTCATCTGGCATCCCTGGCCCCCCTCATCCCCACCCCCAGCCCCTGCCCCGTTCTAATGGAGTGTCCCCACCACCGGGGCAACCAACACATCTCCAGATTTCCAAGGTGCTCATTCAGGCTGCAGGTGGTGATGGAACAGGGAGGACTGCTGAGAAAATCCAGGCGAGACGCCCCGGTGGCCTGGACTAGGTGCTGGCCGTGGAGACCGAGAGAGAAGCGGACGGGTTCTGGAAGTAGAATCTGTTGGGCTTGGCTCAGGCATGGGGTCGGGAGGGGGAAGAAAGGAAGATGCAGAGGATGACTTGCAAGTTTCTGCCTGGAGCAGCTGGGTGGTCCTAGTTACTGCTAGAGGAAAGGGAGGAACGGGCAGACAGCCCTGCCTGGACACGCTAAGTGTGAGCTGCCTGTGAGGGATGGAAGCAGGCCTGTCCAATAGGTCCTTGATGTGAGTCTGGGCTTCGAAACCAGACACTGGCAAAGATCCCCAGTCTGGAGCCCTGGGGAGGGGTGAGGTTTCCTGGAAAGAGGGTCCACAGGGCTAGTTGAAGAAGGCACAGCCTGGGCCCCAGCAAACCCCACATCCAGTGACCGGGCGGAGGGAGAGAGCCCCGAGGTCATGCTCCTCCTGCCGTGGACCCGGCTCCTCCTGGGCTCTGACACGCGTCTGTGATGAACACGCCGCTGCGCCTTGTCAAGCACCCAGCATGCTCTCCCTGAAGACGCTCAGGGCTCCGCGTGCCCTGGATAACCGGCTGTCGCCGGGTGCATAGCGATCACATTGTATGGATTCCGTCGAGCATCTTCATATTGTATTTGAAAACAAGTGAAGCCTGTCTGTGCGTGCCATTCATTTCCCCAAGCCCGATGATGTTCAGAAATTCTGAACAAGCTGCCTGACTGTGACTAAGTGGGTGAGTTCCAAATTAAGATGCTGGAGGAGTAGCTGCTCGGGGTCCGTGGTCTCTGACAGAAAGACCTACAATTAACCAGATTCATCTCATACCTCATGGAAGGGAAACACTATTCATATAAATAACCCATACCTGCAACACTGTGAGGTCTCAAAAAAGGAAGAGATGGGCTTCCCTGGTGGCTCAGGGGTAAAGAATTTGCCTGCCAATGAAGGAGATGCAGGTTTGATCCCTGGGTCGGGAAGATCCCCTGGAGAAGGAAATGGCAACCCACTCCAGTACTCTTGCCTGGGAAATGCCCAGACAGAGGAGCCTGGTGGGCTACAGTCCCTGGGGTTGCAGAGTCAGACAGGACTAAGTGAGCAAACAATAACAAAAAGGAGGAGGGTGTTACGAGATTCCACGGCAGCAGACGTGCCAGTCACCTCATGCCACAGCACTGCAGCAGAACAAACCGTTCCCAAATCCTGTGACCAATGAGGATTTCTAATTTCCCGTTGCTCACGTGTGTTGGGTTGCCTGATCAGGGCTGGGCTCTTTGAGGGCGTGGCTCCAAACTGCATTCTTTTTGAAATAGAGGCTACCTGAAATGTTGCCACTTCTCACGGCCATGGCAAAGGTCAGGAGCGTAAGCCTAATTTCCCACAAGCTTATGTTTGTGATACATCTGTCCAAATCCCATGAGCCAAACAGGTCATTTGCTTGAGCCCAAGGGTGGGGAAGCGAAGGGTGAAGGGTGGGGAAGTGCATCCTAACCCTAGTGGGGGGAACGGTGTGGTCTGGGGGAGTGGCCTGAGCTGGGAACCATAATGCAATCTACAAGAGAAGGGATTAAGAATTCCCATGCCTACCAGGACCTAGCAAGGCCTCACAAACAAGTAAAGACCCTGGGTGATAGTGATGGGGTGATATTTTCAGTCAAGAAAGATTTGGCCATGTTCATCTCATCCATAAACTCATACGACCTATCCCGCATCTCTTGGAACCATTTGGCCATCAGCCTTACATCTCGCCATCTCTGATAGAAACATGGGTACAGAGGATGGCTTCCCTGCCTTGTGAATGCTAAGAGCATTGAAAGTGGGTGGTGCCAGAGCCAATAAGGACGAGTGGGCACCGCAGCAGAGTGGGGAGCATGAGCCTTGTCAAACATGCCACTTGCTTTCAGCACATTGTTGTCTGACAGGAATGCAGGCTCCGCATGGCCTAGCCTCTGAGGTGTTAAGAGAAGCTGAAAATCCAGATTCTTCTGTGAAATTTCTGAATTTTTAAATTGTTGAACCGAGTCCATTAAACAGTAGACAATGGACTGGAGGCCGCCGTCTTGTAACTTCTATTCTCTAAGTTTAGATTTAGGAGGTTGATGAGAGCCAGGGCAGGAGTTTTGTTTGTTATTTCCCTGCTCCCACGGGGCCACCAAAAGAGCAGTGGTTTCTGGACACGACTTTGAGGTCCTAAGAGCCAGTTTCCCTATTAGGAGTGAGGTCCATGAATTCAGAGATGCTCTAAAATTCTTTCCGCTTAATTCTCTTGTTCCCGTAAAAACGCAGTTCCACCTAACCTGTAAGTCAGAGTGAGTCCTAATTACTGTATTTATTAAAATTACACACAATTAGGGGTTTTAGGAACCAGGCCAATTCTTCCCCAGAACGCCTGTTGAAAAGCACTCTTTAAAAGGACACAGGATGCTTTGGGCAGGGCTGCTCATGTGACATCTCCCAGGGCTATTTGGGTCATTTGTTTTTAGCGGCAGAGTCTAGCTTCTTCCTGGGCTCTTGGCTCCAGAACTTGGACCCCAACCCTGTCTCAGAGCATCAAGGTGTCTTTTTGTAGATTACATGTAGAGTGATTGTATTTCCTGAACTGGAGTCAGGACACGTGGTCAGCTGAGGATCTCTGCAGTTTGCACACCTGAGAGGCTGACCAAGATGGATTGGAAATTAGATGGATTGGAGGGAGACCAAGATGAGACAGTGGGATGGCATCACCGACTCAATGGACATGAGTTTGAGGAAACTCCAGGAGTTGGTGATGGACAGGGAAGCCTGGCATGCTGCAATCCATGGGGTTGCAGAGAGTTGGACATGACTGAGCAACTGAACTGAACTGAACCGAGGGAGATCAGAGTAATACTTGGTGATTGGATGGCCTGGTGATGCTGTGGCACTCGGATCCTCCCCAGGCCTGTGACTTCCCGGGAGAGAGGCATAGGACACAGCCCTACTGATGGAGGGGTTGGGGGATTCAGCCTGTGGTCCTTCTCTGAAACCAAGGCTGGTCCAGGTGAGACCCTTTCCTCAAACCTAAATCTCAGGGTTCACTCGTTTCCCACACAAGGCAGAGTGCCGGGAGCCAGCGTGAGGAACTCTGCCCATGGCAAAGGTCATGAGGAAGGAGGCTCGGCATACGCAAAGGCGGGATCGAGCCTCAGGAGTCCCCCTGGAAATCCTCGAGCATCTACCCCCATAACCAGAGCCTGCCTACTTTACTACTTTGTGCTCTCACCTACACCTCTGACTTTACAGGGGGCTGTCCCCCACCACCTCTTTCGGAGAAGGAGTTAACGTAGAGCTCCAGTTAATAATAATTTCTGGGCGTGATAGGAGTGTTTCAACCTACAAACTCCTCTGAAGGTTCTCTAGCCTGCCTGACAGGCTTGTCCGGCCACATGTGATTGTTCACAGCCTCCCAACCGTGAGAGGCACGAGATGCTTTAAACCTTCTAAAAACAGGTTCTTTAGAGAAGTTAGAAAACTATTAGTATAGTATAGTGGGCTGATTAGAAATTGTATTGGTGAAGGGTTTTTCATTTGTTGAGCCAATGTTTGCTGCTAAGTCTCCACATCCCCTGCCCTTATACACATTAATGAATATATAGAAGAAATAAGTATTAACCTTTGATATTAATCACATTAGACCTTAGGCTAAGTAAATTCTTTCCTTAATTAAAACCCACTACACCCTCACCCAATAGGAATGTAACTTTATCTGGTACCTTCGGAAGGTGGCATCTGTTTTAAGAATAATCACCCCTGGAGAAATAAATGTCCTGGTTGACTGACCGCTGTCACAAGGAGAGGGTCATAAATTGTCAGCAGGCCCCTTGGCCAGAAGATGATGTAACACCCCTAAGACCTCTATATACATTTGTATGAAGCACCTGACTTTAATAAAAGTCAGGACTGCTGACCCCGCGTGACTTTTGTATAACATCTCAGTGTATAAAAACAGACCCTGGAAAAATGAAAAATGGGATCAGTTCCTCGAAAGACTGGTCTCCCCATGTCGTTCTTTTTCTCACCTTCTGGCTGAATCCCCATCTGGAACGTGGAGGCTCGTCAAGCCTACTAATTATGCCTGGGCTTCTAAGATCTGACCGGGGAGGCCTTAGTGTCTCTTCTCCTTTGGGAGAATGGGAGGACGCCTGCGGCCTACGTAGGTGACATAAATTCCTTGCCTTGGAATTTTACTAGCTTTCCATGTAAACCAAGTTATTCAGCCTCTTTTCTCCACTGAATTTTCTCACCGAGCTATCCTCATTCTATTACTCTTTATATCTCTAATTAATATTTAATTAAAGCCAGTGTATTCGCCAACGCCGTCTCTCCTTCGAATTTCCCTGGATCCACCAGGGCTGGACCCCGGCAGCAGAGCCCATGGAACTTGCACGCAGGCCAGAGGATTGGCACCAGAGGGAACATTTCCCCCAAAGCTGAGCATTCTCGGGGCTTCGAATGAGACCCTCCCGCATCCACCGTGTGTCTCACCTCTCCACTCGGCCCTAGTGATCCAGCGCACCAGCAGTCTTGCTATTCCCTGACTCCGCTGTGACCCTCATCCTTCTAGCTCTCCGTGGGGTTTGTGTCATCTGCTGGGGCCACCATCAATTCCTTTGCCCATTTGTCAAGACCCCGTCACTGTGGTCTGATCAGGATGTCAACCCCCCGCAGAACCCAGCAGCCTTGCCTCTGAGCTCTTCTCTCCAAATGCTTCCCTTAAGGCCCCAGCTAGAAGCGCCACTCATTCATTCATTTATTTAACATACATGTCTTGATGACTTTTCACCTGCTAGAAACTGTTTTAGATGTTGGGAATTCAGCAGTGAACAAGACTAGTAAAAAGTAGTATACTTTTACCCTGGTAGAATGAAGTATCCATCCTATTTGTGGGAGAAAGATGTTAATAAAATAAAATGTAGCATATATGATGAATAGTATGAAAAGAGGAAATTTTACTACCAGAAAAGAAGCAGGAGACACGAGTTCCACCCCCTGGTTGGGAAGATCCCCTGAAGAAGGAAATGGCAACCCACTCCAGAATTCTCGGCTTGAAAATCCCATGGACAGATGAGCCTGGTGGGCTACAGTCCACGAGGTCTCAAAAGAGCTGGACACGACTGAGCGTGCACACACTCAGTTCAGTTCAGTCGCTCAGTCGCGTCTGACTCTTTGCGACCCCATGGACTGCAGCACGCCAGGCCTCCCTGTCCATCACCAACTCCCGGAGCTTACTCAAACTCACGTCCATCGAGTCAGTGATGCCATCCAACCGTCTAATCCTCTGGCACCCCTTCTCCCGCCTTCAATCTTTCCACGCTAATGACCAATGTACTGATAACCCAGCAGTACCGCTGCTCCTCCTGCAGGGGGCGCTCCTGACCTCCTGCAGGGCAGCCTGCCTCCCTGGAGGGGACCAGCCTTGGACCCCGAAAGCCGGCTTCTCTGCTCTCCCGAGAGTCCTCCTGACCTGCTGAAATCCCTGCCGTGTCTTATCCAGAGCCTGGCTCATCCTCGAAGATGGAGACAGCGCCTTTTATGTTCCACAATGGAGAAGCCGTTTCTCCCGAAGTCCCGTTTCATTCACTTTTCAGAGGCAGAGGCTCATTTCTTTTTGCTTGGATTGAAGCCACTCGTCACTTATTCTTTATTTCCTCATTTGAAATAGCAGGTGGCTCCAACATTTTATCTTTCTTTTGGTTCCAGGTTTGACAGAGAGCTATTTGGCTGTCTTTTTTCCCCTGCCCCCAGCAGCCACTGTGCTGCAGCCTCCCCACTAAAGCACAGCAAACACGCCTACCTCACGACAATAAGATGAAATAGTATTTAAGTAAGTGTGCCACATTCAGCAAATAAAACTGCAGGACCCTTGTGCCTAATGTGCCTGATAAACAATTTTCCTCAAGTATAAGCATCTCCCAAGTGTTGTGTGGGACATACTTACACTCAAAAATAGTAATAATTTTTATATGAAGTTCAAATTTGTACGCTGTATTTAACCTGGCACGTCTCCTATGAGGAGCTTGACACAGAGGTTGGTGTGTAGTCAGGGTAAGTGGTTTTGACAACGATGCAGCTGTCGATGACTTTACTGTGTTCGGGTAAGCGCCTCCCCCACCACGGGGGTCGGGGTGGGCATGCCTAAGAAGGGATTCCTAGAGCAATCAAGGGTCAGACTGAGTCTCGAAGGTCTGTATGTATTCAACAAAGATTTATCGGGCACTTATTATGAACCAGACTTTGCTCTAGGTGCTAGGGATTTGGCAGGGAACAAAACAGACAAAAGTCACGTCCCCCCAGGCTTGAAGTATTAGTGGGGAAAACAGAAGAAGTTAAAGAAGTTAAGCAAATATCTAGCATATTGGGTAAAAACTAAGGAGAAAATATAAGGCAAAGGCGGGGAGATCAAGTGTTGGGGTGAGTTTCAGTTTTGAGATTGAGAGGGAAGGAAGCTCTTATTGAAAAGTCAACTTAAGGAAATATGTGAAAAGAGTGAGAATATGAACCGTGAAGATACTTAGGGAAGATCATTCCGGAAAAGGGAAATAGCAAGTGCAAAGGCCCTGAGTTTGGAGCAGCCCCGATACACCCGGGGAACGGTGAGAGCCAGGGTGGAGGGAACGGATGAGTGAGGGGGTGAGATAGGAAAGGGGGGGCTGGATCCTGACGCATCTCGGGGGACACTTGATTTTTCCTCTGAGTGGGATGGGCCACCAGAGAGCTTTGAGTGATGCAACCTAACCTACATTCAAATAGATCCTCTGGCTACCTGTGGAGGACAAGCGGTGGGGCAGAAGCAGGAAGACCAGGGTGGAAGTGACTGCAGGGGTCCAGGTGAGAGAGGTGGTTTGGACTAGGGTGGACAGTGATGGCCACACTATGAAGGGAGGTAGGATTTGCTGATGGTTCCAGCTGGGGGAGAGAGAAACGGAGGTTGAGCACAGTGTAAGTTTGACTTGAAAGAGTTGGCAAGATGGAGATGGGGAAAGATGTAACGGTCGAGGGGAACCTTGGCCCAGTCAGCTGAGGGGCTTGTCAGCAGAGCCAGAAACATCTTGGAGCAGAGATGCAGCTTTCAGTGCGTGCTGACCACCTGCCTCTTCCTCCTCCCACCTGTCTCCACCTGACGGTGCTGCTGGGGGATGTCTGCTGCACAACTCGCCTCCCTGATGGCTGTCCAGCTCTGGCCTGAATTTCCTCCATGGGAGAAATGTGCTTTGCTGCCCTGGACATTTGCAGCTGGCAGACTGTGTTGAGAGAGAGAGAGAGATGTGTTTAGAGCAGCGGGCAGGCTTCTTGCCCTGGGCAGAGAGGTCTCCTCCTCAACAGGAAGCTGATGAAGATTTCCCGGGCTGGCTGGGTCTAGCACCATTCTCGTTCTCTCAGTTCAGTTGCTCAGTCATGTCCGACTCGTTTCAACCCCATGAATCGCAGCACGCCAGGCCTCCCTGTCCATCACCAACTCCAAGAGTCTACCCAAACCCATGTCCGTCGAGTCAGTGATGCCATCTCATCCTCTGTCGTCCCCTTCTCCTCCTGCCCCCAATCCTTCCCAGCATTCAGGTCTTTTCCAATGAGTTAGCTCTTCACATGAGGTGGCCAAAGTATTGGCGTTTCAGCTTCAACATCAGTCCTTAGGATAGACTGGTTGGATCTCCTTGCAGTCCAAGGGACTTTCAAGAGTCTTCTCCAACACTACAGCTCAAAAGCATCAATTCTTCGGCGCTCAGCTTTCTTCACAGTCCAACTCTCACATCCATACATGACCACTGGAAAAACCATAGCCTTGACTAGGTGGACCTTTGTTGGCAAAGTAGTGTCTCTGCTTTTGAACATGCTATCTAGGTTGGTCATAACTTTCCTTCCAAGGAGTAAGCCCTTTTAATTTCGTGGCTGCAATCACCATCTGCAGTGATTTTGGAGCCCCCAAAAATAAAGTCTGACACTGTTTCCACTGTTTCCCCATCTATTTCCTATGAAGTGATGGGACCGGATGCCATGATCTTCGTTTTCTGAATGTTGAGCTTTAAGCCAACTTTTTCACTCTCCACTTTCACTTTCATCAAGAGGCTTTTTAGTTCCTCTTCACTCTCTGCCATAAGGGTGGTGTCATCTGCATATCTGAGGTTATTGATATTTCTCCCGGCAATGTTGATTCCAGCTTGTGTTTCTTCCAGTCCAGCGTTTCTCATGATGTACTCTGCATATAAGTTAAATAAACAGGGTGACAATATACAGCCTTGACGTACTCCTTTTCCTATTTGGAACCAGTCTGTTGTTCCATGTCCAATTCTAACTGTTTCTTCCTGACCTGCATACAGGTTTCTCAAGAGACAGGTCAGATGGTCTGGTATTCCCATCTCTTTCAGAATTTTCCACAGTTTATTGTGATCCACACAGTCAGAGGCTTTGGCATAGTCAATAAAGCAGAAATAGATGTTTTTCTGGAACTCTCTTGCTTTTTCCATGATCCAGCGGATGTTGGCAATTTGATCTCTGGTTCCTCTGCCTTTTCTAAAACCAGCTTGAACGTCTGGAAGTTCACGGTTCATGTATTGCTGAAGCCTGGCTTGGAGAATTTTGAGCATTACTTTACTAGCGTGTGAGATGAGTGCAATTGTGTGGTAGTTTGAGCATTCTTTGGCATTGCCTTTCTTTGGGATTGGAATGAAAACTGACCTTTTCCAGTCCTGTGGCCACTGCTGAGTTTTCCAAATTTGCTGGCATATTGAGTGCAGCACTTTCACAGCATCACCTTTCAGGGTTTGAAATCGATCAACTGGAATTTCATCACCTCCACTAGCTTTGTTCATAGTGATGCTTTCTAAGGCCCACTTGACTTCACATTCTAGGATGTCTGGCTCTAGGTCAGTGATCACACCATCGTGATTATCTGGATTGTGAAGATCTTTTTTGTACAGTTCTGTGTATTCTTGTCACCTCTTCTTAATATCTTCTGCTTCTGTTAGGTCCATACCATTTCTGTCCTTTATCGAGCCCATCTTTGAATGAAATGCAAAAATTCCCTTGGTATCTATAATTTTCTTGAAGAGATCTCTAGTCTTTCCCATTCTGTTGCTGTCCTCTATTTCTTTGCATTGATCGCTGAGGAAGGCTTTTTTATCTCTCTTTCCTATTCTTTGGAACTCTGCATTCAGATGCTTCTATCTTTCCTTTTCTCCTTTGCTTTTCGCTTCTCTTCTTTTCACAGCTATTTGTAAGGCCTCCCCAGACAGCCATTTTGCTTTTTTGCATTTCTTTTCCATGGGGATGGTCTTGATCCCTGTCTCCTGTACAATGTCACGAACCTCATTCCATAGTTCATCAGGCATTCTATCTATCAGATCTAGTCCCTTAAATCTATTTCTCAGTTCCACTGTATAATCATAAGGGATTTGATTTAGGTCGTACCTGAATGGTCTAGTGGTTTTCCCTACTTTTTAGTTCTCTGCTGCTCATTAATCAACGCCCAAACTTAGCGACATCAGCAAAAGTTGTCATTTATTTGGCCCACGAATCAGCCACTGGGGCCAGGTTAGTGTGGGAGGCTCATCTCTCTCCCACGGGACATAAAGCCAGGGGAGCTTCTGGCTGGGATTGAGGGACCTGCTTCTGGAATGTGGCTGCCAGCCTGGTCCTGGCTGTGGCTGGGGGCTCGGGAGGGCCTCGAGGTCTGGGTCCTCTTCATATGGTCTCCCCACACGGCCTGGCCTGCCTTATAGCACGGGGCTGGGAGCCAAGGAGATGCTCAGTGGCCCACTCAGGCGCTGCGCTGCCTCTTAGGACTTTGCCTTAAAAGTCAGATGGTGTCACTTCGGCACCACCCTTGCTGGAGGCCGTCATGAGGAGCTTTTGTTTCAACTCCAAGCTGCAGCTGTGTGATCTTGGATAAGTCACTCAGCATCTCTGTGTCTCAGTTCGCTTAGCTGTGAAGTGGGGATAGGCATCACGTTTATCTCACAGGGGATTAACAGGGGTGATACATGCAAAGGATGTACACCAGCATCTGGGCCATAGTGGCACCCCACTCCAGTACTCTTGCCTGGAAAATTCCATGGACTGAGAAGCCTGGTAGGCTACAGTCCATGGGGTCGCAAAGAGTCAGATATGACTGAGCGACTTCGCTTTCTTTAAGTATTAGTTAGCACAATTCGTATAGGGAATTTTTTTATTGTAAAAACGGAAAATTCAGAATGCAGAAACTTAATGCATTTTGCACACTTCCTGTCTCCCTGTCTCCATGAGTAGGGCTTGGAAGCAGGTTTAAGAAACTAGCCAGCTAGGAAAACTAGCTTACATATGTTAATGATGGCTATTTTAGAAATAGAAAGAAGAAAATTACCCACCTAATTACTTTTATTATCTTTGGACTGTTTGTTCCCGGTGGCGATTCTGTCTCTCCTTTTCTCTTTTTTCGAGGTCAAGTTCTATCAGCCTTTATTTCTGTGCGTGAATAATGAGGGTCATACCAAACTGAATTTGCATCCAGACCTTTATCTTCTCTCTCTGTTTTAAAAAGTTTTTTTCCCCAGCTTTACTGCAGTATGATTGACAAATAAAAATTGTATATATTTAAGATGCGCAGTGTGATGTATGTATGTTGTAAAATGATAACACAGTCAAGCTAAACTAACCCATTCATCACCTGGCAGAGTTGTTGTTTGTGGTGTGTGGTGAGAACTACCCCCTTAGCAAATTCCAAGTGTACAAGATGCTATTATTAGCTCTATATTTACTGTAGCCGTAATGCTGTACAATGGATCTCAGAACTTAGAACTGAAAGGTTTGGCCGCATCTCTTATGCTTTTGATTGATTGCCCCCCCATTTTTTTGAGACACCAGCAGTTTAGAGGAGGGGGAGCTTGCACGTCTGAAGCGAGGTCCTGGGGTGGCAGACACCCCACCGTGTGCATTGCGCCAGAGGCAGGGTGACAGTCTGCTCCCAGGGGGTGGCGAAAGTATCAGTTACAGGGGAATTGACGTCAGGTGGGCTCATTCGTTACCAGGGAAACCAGTAAAGGGGCACTCCCCTCCCCGCCGCCTGGATGAGTCAGCACTAGCTGGGTCCTGGGACAAGTACATAGACGGGTCGGTCATGTGAGGAGCGAGGAGGTGAAGCAGGCCTCGGGTTCCCCCCTGAATCAGAGCAGTGTGCTGTGTGCTCAGTTGTGTCCAGCTCTTTGCGACCCCGTGGACTGCAGTCTGCCACGCTCCTCTGTCCATGGGATTTCCCAGGCAAGAATACTGGAGTGGGTCGCCATTTCCTGCTCCAGGGGATCATCCCCACCCAGGGATCAGATCCACATCTCCTGAATTACCACCCAGCCACCTGGGAAGCCCCATCGTAGGGTGGACTTAGAAGCATAAAGGAAAAGGAAGGCACAAGACGGTGAAGGAAATACGCCCCCACAGAATCCAAAGCAAAAATTTCAGTAGCTTTCCATCCACCTGCAAAACAGACCCCTTGTCTTAGGGTTTGCAATTGCCCCTCCTCTCCCTCGGTTAGAATGACCGCAACCCAGGGGCCCTAGCGATGTTTTGGGTGGTCCTTCCCCGCCACATCGTGTGTGTTTGCAGTGGGAGCCTGTGCGCATTTTACATTTCGAATGTTTGTCACTCAAGAGTTTCATCCAGCAGGCCCCTCTGCAGAGCCAGGCCAGAAAACTCAGAGTTCAGAGGGGGGTGTTGATTTCTGAGAGCATATGAAAGAGGTGTTTTTGATAGGAGACTGATTCTCAGCTGCTGAATAAGAAATAGTCCTCATCCATAATGCATGGTCCTTGAGGAGAAAGGGAGAAGAGGAAGTCTAATTCCAGCCGAGGCTGGAAAAAGACGCCGAGTGATTGAGAACCATTCAGAACAGACTGGCTGCCTTTCCCACTAATCCATCCTTCCCTCCCGGCCCCCCTACCCCAGGGACGAAGCCCCCAAGTGGTGGCTCACTGGCGAGGGGTGCTGGTATCAGAAAGGGCTGCAAGGGAAATGCTTAGGTGGTAAGGAAAAGGTAACAAAAGACAGACAGAGACCAGACACTTCTAGGGGATGTTTTCCAATTCAAATATTCTTGATCCTTAGGCGGTTCTTATTTTGAGATTCTCATTTTGGCTGTAGTTTTTCAACCAAGTGAAATACAACTCCCGAAACCGGGGGAGGGCACCATCTGGGTTTGGGGGACCTTGACTGAATTGCATTCCCACTGGCCTAAATATATCCCCCAGACGCAGGAAGGAGCCTGTTTGATGCGCTCAGCGGCGTTTCTAGAATGCTTCTGTCCATTCACCAGTGCTCTTTATTAATTCAATCCTGGTGACAGTGGAGGGGGAGCTTTCCAGGGCCCTCGGCTGCTGGAAAAGGTGAGTTTTGGAAACATTGAGAGAGTTGGTTTGTATTGGATTGAATAGTGTCCCCCAAAGAGATATGTTTCCAAATCCAAACCCTACTATCTG
Organism: Bos indicus x Bos taurus; assembly: GCF_003369695.1. Lineage (NCBI taxonomy): Eukaryota > Metazoa > Chordata > Mammalia > Artiodactyla > Bovidae > Bos > Bos indicus x Bos taurus. Next base: position 4,335,020 of record NC_040088.1, on the reverse strand, counting down.
GGAATGTGAGCTCAATGGAGACTGGGTCTCTGCAGATGTCATTAGGTTAAGGAATGAAAAGGTGGTTTTCTGGATAGGACTCTACATCCAGTGACTGGTGTCCTTCCAGGAAGAGAAGAGGATACCAAGGAAAGATGGCCATGTGGAGACAGAGGCAGAGATTAGGGTGATGTGGCCACAAGCCAAGGGCTGCTAGGAGCCACCAGAAATGGGAAGAGGGAAGGGAGGATGCTCCTCTGGAGCACGGAGGGAACGTGGCTCTGGCGACACCGTGGCTTCAGACTCTGGCCACCAGACCCGCAGGAGAGCACGAGTCTGCTGTGCTAGCCACTGAGGTTGTGCGGACTTGCTCCCGCAGGCACGGGAACCCACCTGCCAGCCTCAGCCCCCTGGGTCACTGTCCCACACCACGAGGGCTCTCTCGCAGGTTCCAGTTCTTTCCATCTCCTTCCCTAACAGTGTCACCCACGCTGACATTGCTTTGACCACAGACACCCTCCTTTCACTTTTCAGAATTATGCTCTCCTTATCAGAAACGACCTTCCAGACCCCACCCTCACCCTGGAGTGTGGTCCATCCCTGAACTGTACCAGGGGCTCACCAGAAGGACAGTGCACCTGTGTGACTGACCTGCTTCCCCCACCAGACCACAGGTGCATTCATCAACAAATGTTTACTGAACCCCTACCATGATGCAGGCGCCAGTCTCCGCAGGGGGTAATGGAGAAGTGACTTTGTATGAGAAATTTTCTTGTTTAAAAAGTATTGTGTTCTTATAGCTATCAGCAGCCTGTAACTGATATGGCAGCCTTAAGGATTAGATGCAACGGGGACTTCCCTGGTGGTCCAGTGGGTAACAGCGCACCTTGCAATGCAGGGGACGTGGGTTCTATCCCCGGGTGAGGAACTAAAATCCCGCATGCTGTGGGGCAATAAGCCTGCACGGTACAAGTACTGAGCCTGTGTACTCCGGAGCCCACGAGCCACAGCTGGAGAGCCCGGAGCCCACATGATGCCACGAGGATCCTGTGTGCACAACTAAGACCCAGTGCAGACCCGAGACTTTTAAACAATTAGATGCGGTGCTCACAGCAGCGCCGTTTACAACGGCCAAGGTGTGGAGGCAACCTGGGTGTCCATCAACAGATGAACAGATAAAGACGACGTGGCCCACACACACAATGGAATGCTGCTGCTGCTGCTGCTGCTAAGTCGCTTCAGTCGTGTCCGACTCTGTGCAACCCCAGAGACGGCAGCCCACCAGGCTCCCCCATCCCTGGGATTCTCCAGGCAAGAACACTGGAGCGAGTTGCCATTTCCTTCTCCAATCCATGAAAGTGAAAAGTGAAAAGTGAAAGTGAAGTTGCTCAGTCGTGTCCGACTCTTAGCCATCCCATGGACTGCAGCCTACCAGGTTCTTTTGTCCATGGGATTTTCCAGGCAAGAACACTGGAGCGAGTTGCCATTTCCTTCTCCAGTGCATGAAAGTGAAAAGTGAAAGTGAAGTCACTGAGTTGTGTCCAGCTCTCAGCGACCCCACGGACTGCGGCCCATCAGGCTCCTCCGTCCGTGGGATTTTCCAGGCAAGAGTACTGGAGTGGGGTGCCATTGCCTTCTCCGCAATGGAATACTACTCAGACGTAAAAAAGAACAAAATGTTTCCATTTGCAGCCACATGAAGGGCCTTGGAGGGCACCGTGCCTACTGAACTAAGTCTGGCAGAGAAAGACAAATACTGTACAGTAGTGCTCGTCTGTGGAATCTGAAAAAACATGACAAACTAGTGAGTATGACAAAAAGAAGCAGACTCACAGAGAGAGAACAAACTGCTGGTTACCAGCTGAGGGGGCACAACGGGGTGGGGAAGTAGAAGGCACAAACCATTGGAAACGAAGCAGACAACAAGGATGAATTGTACAACACGGGCAATATAGGTATTTTATAACTGGAAATGGAAAGTCGTCTTCAAAAATTATAAAAAGAATTTAAAAAAATTTTTTTAAAGAATTAAGATGAGAAAACATGTAAAATGTTTAGAACAGTGCCTAGCCCACAGTGAAAACCCAGCAGTTTCTAGTTGTCATCGTGGTTCCTGTTATTAAGAAGACACTATTGGGAAAAACCTTTGCCAACAAAGGTCTATGTAGTCAAAGGTATGGTTTCTCCAGTAGTCGTGTATGGATGTGAAGCTGGACTATAAAGAAGGCTGAGCACTGAAGAATTGATGCTTTTGAATTGTGGTGGTGGAGAAGACTCTTGAGAGTCCCTTGGACTGCCAGGAGATCCAACCAGTCAATCCTGAAGGAAATCAGTCCTGAATATTCTTTGGAAGGACTGATGTTGAAGCTGAAACTCCAATACTTTGGCCACCTGATGCGAAGAGCTGACTCACTGGAAAAGACCCTGATGCTGGGAAAGATTGAAGGCAAGAGGAGAAGGGGCTCCACAGGGAGTGAGATAGTTGGATGGCATCACCGACTCCATGGGCATGAGATTAAGTAGACTCTGGGAGACAGTGAAGGACAGGGGAGCCTGGCATGCTACAGTTCACGGTGTCCCAAAGAGTTGGACATGACTGAGCTACTGAACAACAGTATTATTGGGAAAAAGCGCGTAGTGCAAACAGAGCCAGATCCCGCCCTTGTGCTGTAAAGCGAGGGAAGACGGAAGGAAACACTGCCTGTGTGGAAAGACACACACCGCTCTTTACCTCTGTTTCCAAGTCTCAGGCTCCTGTTCTCTGCCTCACTGCCTGCCACACTCACTCTCACACACACTCACACACACACCCCTGCAGCCCGCCGTCTGCCACATCACCCCGCATAATTGACCGTGGCAGCCAGGTTTCCCAGTGGTCCTGTGGCCCCAGGGAAAGTTCTCAGCATCCTTTTCCCTCCAGGGTGAGCTGGCAGGAGCAGCAGGCAGGCCCTCTCAGCACAGAGCCGGTGCTCTAAAACCACGCGGATTCATTATCTTAAGGTTTGGAGGTCACCAGTCCCGAGTGAATCATCAGAGGTGTGTTCTTTCTGGAGGTTCTCAGGGAGGAATCCATTTTCATGCCTCTTCCAACTTCTAGAAGCTTCCCAATTTCTTAGCTCCAGGGCCAGCGTCACTGCCGCCTCTGCAACTGTCCTCAGGTCTCCTCTGACTCCAGCCTCCCTCTTCTGAGGACCCACGTGATGACATTGGTCCCATCCAGACAATCCAGCATCATCTCCCCATCTCGAGACCCCTAATTTACTCACATCTGCAAAGTCCCTTTTGCCTTGTAAGGTAACATGTTCACCAGTTGGGGGGATTAGGACATGGACGACTTTGGGAGGACTATTAGGCTGCCCACCACACCCCACATAACTATGGCAGCCAGACTTCCCAGGGTACCTGGGGCTACAGGGAAAGTTCTCAGAACCCACTTCCACCTAGGCATGAGCCGGCAGGGGCAGCAGGCAGGCCACGATGGCCGCTGACCAGCTGACCTGCATTACACACCCAGATGCTTCCTAGTCACTCTGGCTTGGTCATTAGACCTTGTCCGTGTTGATCTCTGGTGGACCAACTTCTGTGTTGTGTGTGTCTCTCTTATTTTTTAAAAAAAAACTTATTTTTTACTTATCTTTGGCTGCACTGGGTCTTCGGGGCTTTTCTCGAGTTGTGGTCCTCGGGCTGCTTATTGCAGTGGCTTGTCTTGCTGCAGGGCACTGAATCTAGACATGCAGGCTTCAGCAGCTGTGGTGCATGGGCACCCTGGTTGCAGCCCACGGGCTCTAGAGTGCTGGCTCAGTATTCGAGGTGTGTGGGCTTAGTTGCTCCGCAGCGTGTGAGGTCTTCCCAGACCAGGGATCAACCAGGATCGATCCCAGACCAGCATCTTCCCCGACCGTATGCCTTACATTGTCAGGGGGATTCTTCACCACTGGACCGCCAGGGAAGCCCTGTGTGTGTCTCTCTTATAAGGATACTTGTGATTACACGCAGGGCCCACCCAGATTCCAAGATAAATGCCTCCTCTGCTGCTGCTGCTGCTAAGTCACTTCAGTCGTGTCCGACTCTGTGCGACCCCACAGACGGCAGCCCACCAGGCTCCCCCGTCCCTGGGATTCTCCAGGCAAGAACACTGGAGTGGGTTGCCATTTCCTTCTCCAATGCATGAAAGTGAAAAGTGAAAATGAAGCCGCTAAGTCGCATCCGACTCTTCACGACCTCATAGACTGCAGCCTACAAGGCTCCTCCGTCCATGGAATTTTCCAGGCAAGAGTACTGGAGTGGGTTGCCAGTGCCTTCTCCAAAATGCCTCCTCTGGAGAGCCTTAATTTAATTACACCTTTTGCCATATCAGGTAATTTTTACTCGTGTGCCATCTAAGGAAATATTCACAGGTTTTAGGGATGAAGATGGGGGCATGTCTTTGGGGGGCCACTGTTCACCCCACTTAAGATGGGGGTGACAAGGCCTCTGGGCAGAGTCAAATCCAGGTTCTGATGATTCTTGATTGCATTACCTTGAGTAAGTTATTTTATCCTTTTAACTCTCTGTCATTAAAATGGAATTAAGAATCCAGTTCATAGTGAAAGTGAAAGTCGCTCAGTTGTGTCTGACTCTTTGTGACCCCATGGCCTATACAGTCCATGGAATTCTCCAGACCAGAATACTGGAGTGGGTAGCCTTTCCCTTCTCCAAGGGATCTTCCCCACCCAGGGATCAAAGCCAGGTCTCCCGCATTGCAGGCGGACTTTTTTACCAGCTGAGCCACCAGGGAAGCCCAAGCATGGGTGGCCGGGTCACAGAGTCTCTGCGATCGTCCAACAGGCTAACGTGTGGAGGGCACGGCACAGTGCTTGGCGCTTAGCAAGCTGCTCATGTTCTCTTAAAAGACCTGTGACGTGTGTTAAGCCCCTGGATCTTACATGAAATGTGTTGAGTGCTGCCTCCCCAGGACAGGCACGTTTTCTCCCTTCGGGGGATGCTGCTGAGAGTGAGCAGGGAAGTCCCTCGCACTCCTCCCTGTTCTTCCCCTGCACGGTGCAGCCCAGAGGTGCTCTTGGGTTTGACTCCTACTGTGGCTTCTCCCAGCTGCTTGGGCAGGTTTCGCTGCACTTGTCTTTTGGATGGGGAACCGAGAGGCACAGAGATGAGGTGGCTGCCCCTGTCTCACACAGCCGATCAGTGGGGGGAGCCAGGGAGAGGCCCCACTCTCCCATCGCTGAACCCTGAAACCAGTGGAATGTTTGCACTCAACGTCAGGAAATCGCTTCCATCTTCTCCCGATGTTGTACAAGCAAGCTGGGGAAGACTGAGCAAGTCTAAAGCTTTGCCTACTCCTGACTGTAATGAAACCAGTTGGAGAGGGGCACACGTGTTGTTTGGAGTCCCCTGGGCATGTTAAACCACATTCTTGCTGATAGAAGCCAGCAGCAACCCATTGAATCAGCAACGGAACATGCATTCCCCTGAGCGAGCCTGCATAATTCTGGAGGGTGGGGCTGAGCACTGGCAAGCGGATTCTCACCTCTGAGCCCCCTGGGAAGCCCCTCTTGTCCGGTTACCAGCCCTGAAATGAACTGTCTTCTGTCTTCCGTCTGCGTCTTGTTTATACGATCTTGTCATTTTTGAACTCTTCCTCACCTTCTGCACAGCAAGGTATTACCTTGCTTGCCTTTTGTTCCTGCTCTGAGCCTGATTCAGCCATTTCTCAAGGGGCCCTGGGTTCTTTCAGCGGGGTGGTACTTAGAAACCAACATTAGGTTCTGGATGCTCCATTGCTACCAGGCTGTCACAGCTTCTCGGCTGCTCAGGGGACACGACTGTGTATAATCTGAGTTTGTACCGATATCTGAATTTATACCCATATCTTTAATTCCAGCCTGACACCACAGGCCCCTCTTTGCCTTCCACATTGGGTCTCCCATCTCCCATGGTGGCAAACCAGGCTTTCAGCACAACCAAACTGTCCACCCGTGTATTTCATCCTACAACACACACAAAATCATTTCACAATTGTAGTATCCAAACCACTGCAGCATGACTGCTAAACAGAGTTTTAGATACATTTGAGCCCTTTTTTGTCTTCAGTCTGAGGGTTAGTGACCCAAGTATTAGGCCTAGAAGTTACTCGGGTTAGCCCTCTCTGTGTGATTGAAATACAGCTAATGCCTTTGTTTCTATTCAGTGTTAGGATTTTCCCCTATTCTTGTGGATGTAATTTAATTTTTTTGTTATCTAAAACATGGACAAGATTCCCGAAGACCAGACCACGTATAGCAGTGACTCAGTAAAGCATCGCCCGCTCCCCAGCCCCCTCTACAAGCTCTCACCATCCCCTATGGGTTCATTAGTCTATGGTTGTCAGACCTACACTTCTTTTTTCAAAAATAAGCAAATACATATAAAGTGGTAACAACGAGTATCTAGGGAGGAAGGAAGACACGGGAAGTTCTGTGGCTCTGAAGGAGAATGGACCCTTGCAGCAGGTAGCTAAATGTTATTTTTTATTATTATTTATCTATCTATTTGGCTGTATCAGGTCTTAGACGAGACATGCGAACCCTTGGTTGCAGCTTGTGGGATCCAGTCCCCTGACCGGGGCCTGAACCTGGGCCCCCTGCATTGAGAGCTTGGAGTCTTGGCTGCCAGACCACTAGGGAAGTCCCACATGCTAATTTTCAAAATAAATAAAATGGAGGGATCCTACATGCCACACAGCATGTCTAAAAAAACCCAAAAATTAAAAAAAAAAAAAAGTGGAAAACAAGTGGGTGTGGGCTAGACGTTCTTCAGATTCCCCTCCAGCTCAGGGCTTCCCTGAAGCAGGGAGCCAGCCCTCCTCGGGGGTCCCAGGCTTGCTGGTCCCCACTGTTGTTTCTCATTCCACCCTACACTGTGGAAGTCTGGGGGAGCCCCACGGACACCCGCAAGCCCTCCACTCCTCTCCACCCCCTCCCAATGAGGTCGTCGCAGCTCAGACCGGTGTCGGCCCTCCTGTTCTTGGACGCTCCTGTTCCATCCCGTGAAGTCCTTTTCTGGCCCCCAGCTCCCCAGCACAAGCGGTGTTAAATGTGCCTGCGAGTGTCCCCACTGGCCGAGCCCAGTTCCTGGAGGCCCCGGGGCTCTCAGCCGCACTGACTCACCCGCGGAGCCTGGGAAATGGTTGTCGGGGTGCATCTGGTTTGCAGCAGGGCTGACAGATTCTAAGTGAAGGGTGCCATACGTGGATTCCAGGACATGGAGCTTCTTAAAGACATCCTGGAGAACGTTCCACAGAGGAGGTTTTACATCAAGTGACGTTCAGTGTATCGTAGCGGGACTGGGGGCGGGGTTGACTGCCCTGCAATCATGCGAGGTCTGGCCCCTCTACCGGCGCCCCCACCCCCACCGCCTCTGGGCCTTCCTCTGCCTCGAGCCAGCTGCAGAGTCCACTCTGCCTGTTCCCCTCCCCGGGCCTCTGTGCTTGCTGTTTCCTGGACCCAGAATTATCCCAGAGATAACATGAGGTGGGTCGTTCCTGTCACTCAACTCCAGTGTCACCGCCTTGGCAACGCCTTCCTGGCTGTCTCGGTCAGCTCAGGCTGCCATCACACAGACCGGGGGCTTCAACAACAGAAGGTATTGTCTTAGAGTCCTCAGGGCTGGAAGCCCACGGTCACGGTGCCTGCCGCGTTGGTGCCTTCTGAGGGAGGCCTCTCTCCTTGGCTTGCAGATGACCGTCTTCTCCGTGCGTCTTTACGTGGTCTTTCCTCTGTGCGTGTCTGCGTCATGATCCCCTCTTCTTATAAGGCACTGTCATACTGGACAAGGGCCCCCTCTAGGGACCTCACTTTAATTTAGTGATCTCTTTGAAGACTCCAAATACCTGACTCCAAACACAGCTACATTCTGAGGTGTTGCAGGTCAGGACTTCAGAATATGAATTTTGGGGGAAAGACTTTGGCCCATAACACTGACCATTCTATTTATTTATTCATTTAACACATTTGTTTATTTACTTGGCTGCTCTGGGTCTCACTGCGGCGTATGGGATCTTTTAGGTGGGACACGCAGGGTCCTTAGCTGAAGCGTGTGAAGTCTTAGTTGGGGCATGTAGGATCTTGTTTCCTAATCAGGGATGGAACCCAGGCCTCCTGCCTTGGGAGCTCGGAGTCTTAGTCACTGGACCACCAGGGAAGTCCCTGACCGTCCTATTTAAAGTGGCGATAGAGGATGAGATGGTTGGATGGGATCACTAGACATGAGTCTGAGCAAGCTCCGAGAGATGGTGAAGGACAGGGAGGCCTGGCGTGCTGCAGTCCACGGGGTCGCAAAGAGTCGGACACGACTGCGCAACTGAACCACAGCAATATCCTGCCCTCTCTCTCTTTATACCATATCCTGCTGTGTCTTCAGAGCATCTATCTATCACTTTCAGAAATGACCTTAACCCATTATTTGATAACTTATTGTTTATCAGCTACCAGTGCTGTTCCGTGGGAAGAGAGTTCCACGTGCAGAAATTGCCACGTATATAATTTTAAATCTTCTAGTTGCCACATTGAAAAAAAAAAAAAAACAGGTGGAATGAATCTAATACATTTTATTAATCCCCTATTATCATTTCAACACGTGAGCATTATTAATGGGATAATTGATGGCTCATTTTAGCAAGTCTTTGGAATCTATGGGGTATTTTATACATGAGAGCACATCTCAGTTTGACCCAGCCACGTGTTAAGTGCTCAAGAGTCACATGTGACTTGTGGCTCCATGTTGGGCCACAGAGCTTTAGAATTTAAGTTCCAGGAAAGCAGACCTTTATTTCTGTGGTTTGACACTGTCTCCCAGCCCAGAGTAAGTATTCGATATATTCTGATTGACTGAGTGGATAGAAATGTTATGCACGTGACTGCTTCCCTTCTCCAGTACCCACGGCAGACCTTTTTAAACATTAATTTATTAAAAATTTTTTTTTTTTTGGCTGCACCATGTCTTCATCGCTGTGTGTGGGCTCTCTCTAGCTGGGGAGAGCGGGGTCTACGCTCTCTCTGTTGCGGGGTGGGCTTCTCGCTGCAGCGGCTTCTCTCATTGCGGAGCATGCGCTTTGGGTGTGGGTGGGTTTCAGCGGGTGCAGTGCTCGGGCTCAGTGGTTGTGGTGCGTGGGCTTAGTTGCCCTGAGGCACGTGGGATCTGCGGGGACTCGGGACTGAACGCTGGTCTTCTGCATCAGCAGGCAGATTTTAGCCCTGAACCCCCAGGGAAGACCCAGACTTTGTTAACCAGAGCGGTCTCTCAAGAGCTGGATGGTCCTGGAATGCTACAACAGACGCTCCCAAACACTGGGGTCGTCAGGCACGTTGGTCCCCTTCGCCATCTCTGGTCCAGCCCACACGCAGGACGCACACCCGTGTTTAGCGCCAGTGTCCGGGTTGTCACCTTTGCGGCTTTGTTGCACGTCTGGGGCGTGTCCATTACCAGCGTGGAGCTCAGACCCAGTCCTTCGTGTCCCGTGAAGCCCCCTGACCAGGAGGCGTAGCCAGGGCAGTTGGGCCAGGGCCCATTTTGTCAGGCTGCTAGAAAGTTTGAGTGACTTTCTTGTGCCCATATATCCTTCTGGAGCGAGAAACAATTGCAAATTCATTATTACTGTTGTTGTTTTTACCTCGGAGAGCATGCCGTACTTCATTTCGCCAATTTCTTATTCCTCCGATGCAGTGTTGCTGAACTTGATGTTGTGTTTGAATCATGAATCGGCTCTTAACCATGCTTCCAAAATCCCATTCCCAGCCGAGCACAAGCAGACCGAACCCAACACATTATTTATAAGTCTAATTTAGCTCATCGGTAGTACTGCTTTCTGTTGGAGTCTGCAAGCCAGGACGGCTTGTTGGAGGTTGTTTGCATACAGAGTAGTTCATGTGCTTAATCGCCCGGAGAATGCACGCAGCTGAGGCAGGCCCTGCCAGCGCTGTTTCGCAGGCTCCATCTCTCCCAGGTTCCCTGGGAGCCCTAGAGAGGCAGCAAGGCCAGGCGGGGTGTGCTGGGAGGTCACTGGAGGGCTCTGAGCAGAAGGGCGTGACATGGCTCAAGTTGGACAGGGTCCTTTGGCTGTGGGAAGGTGGGGTGGGAGGGTCAGGGAGGAGCGAGGCTCCTGCAACGAGGAGGAGACGGTGGCGGCCTGGCCAGGGTGGCGGTCCCTTGGTGCCTCTTCCAGCACCTCCACAGGAGGTGGGAGGAGGAACGGAGGTCGTCACTGCAATGCTGGGATCTTCCTAAGGAGTTTGAGGGGATGCTGAGTGATCTACTGGCCAAGTTCTTTCTGAAACACGCATAAGCATGAACGAGATGCCTGCTTGCAAGTTGGGAATGTACTTTGGAAGAGGTTGCTTTTCTGCTGATCTGCACTTTGGGATGGGATGAGGACGGGCATGCCCGAGGTGTCTGTGTCATGCCTTTAGTCAGAAGCCCAAGTCACCTCCCCGCATCCACAGTGTAAATCTGTGAAGTCTTCACCTTGATCTGAAAGACCACCGAGTCCAGCCTTATCCCCTCTCTACTCGCTTGTCTCCAGTTTAACCTACCTCTGACCTTGGCACTCTCCCGTGTTCTTACCTTTGACTTGGCTTACCACTCTCCCCATCTGACACTTTCCCCTCTCAAGCCATGTCCCATTAACTCGGAATTCTTCTTCCGACTTTTTGGAAGAACCTATAGGAGACAGGTATTGACTCTTCCTCAAATGTTGGGTGGAGCTCAACCTATAAAACCACGTGGGTATTGGAGGAGGAGAACAGAGGTCTTTAAATACCATTTATGATTTTTCTTGAACATCCTACCAATGTGATTTTAAAACTCCCATCTGCTAAATTTGTGGGTCTGTTTCTATCGTCCCCCTTTCCCTTGGTCTTGTTTCTTGGCATGCCAGGTGACTTTTGACTGAATGTTGGACGTTGTGTATGAAAAGTTACTATCTCTGGATTGCAGTTGCCTCCAGAGGTGAGTCCCCTGCCCTCTGGGAGGCAGCTGGTGTAGGAGGGACCGGGATGCCTCTGGTCACCTCCTCTTTAGGGTGCCACCCTGCAGACACCCAGCCTGTGATGTTGTCTGGGGCTCATCCTCCTGGGCGGTTCTTGGACTCAGCGATCTGCCTCCTGCGCTAGGAGACGGCCCTAAACCGCTTTGTTTCCAGGTGCTGTTCTTAGGACTCTCATCACGTGCAATTTAAGAATTCAGAACGTACCTCAAGGGGAAAACCTCACAGTAGTGGGCTCACTGCCCCGCACCTTTCTCCTTTCGGGCATGTTGGGGAAAACCTCACAGTAGTGGGCTCACTGCCCCGCACCTTTCTCCTTTCGGGCATGTTGCTCCCTCAGCTCCTGGATGCTTTAGCAGCTCAGAACTCCAGCTTGTGACTCTCAGATTGCTTTTAGCAATCTCTAGCTCTACCTCTCCGAAGAAGGCAATGGCACCCCACTCCAGTACTCTTGCCTGGAAAATCCCATGGACGGAGGAGCCTGGTAGGCTGCAGTCCATGGGGTCGCTAAGAGTCGGACACAACTGAGCGACTTCACTTTCTCTTTTCACTTTCATGCATTGGAGAAGGAAATGGCAACCTACTCCAGTGTTCTTGCCTGGAGAATCCCAGGGACGGGGGAGCCTGGTGGGCTGCTGTCTATGGGGTCACACAGAGTCGGACACAACTGAAGTGACTTAGCATAGCATAGCATAGCATAGCATAGCTCTACCTCTCGGAGAAGGCAATAGCACCCCACTCCAGTACTCTTGCCTGGAAAATCCCATGGACAGAGGAGCCTGGTAGGCTGCAGTCCATGGGGTCACTAAGAGTCAGACACGACTGAATGAGTTCACTTTCACTTTTCACTTTCACACATTGGAGAAGGAAATGGCAACCCACTTCAGCATTTTTGCCTGGAGAATCCCAGGGACGGAGGAGCCTGGTGGGCTGCCATCTATGGGGTCACACAGAGTCGGACACGACTGAAGTGACTTAACAGTAGCTCTACCTCTATTTCGGAGAAGGCAATAGCACCCCACTCCAGTGCTCTTGCCTGGAAAATCCCATGGACGGAGGAGCCTGGTAGGCTGCAGTCCATGGGGTCACTAAGAGTCGGACACGACTGAGCGACTTCACTTTCACTTTTCACTTTCACGCATTGGAGAAGGAAATAGCAACCCACTTCAGCATTTTTGCCTGGAGAATCCCAGGGATGGAGGAGCCTGGTGGGCTGCCATCTATGGGGTCAAACAGAGTCGGACACGACTGAAGTGACTTAGCAGCAGCAGCAGCAGCAGCTACCTCTATTTCCACCTCCACCTCCATCTCCATCATCCTATTAGGAAAGACCATGTGAGGACCCAGCAAGAAGGACATCATCTACGAACCAGAAAGGGAGCTCTCAACCAGAAGCCAAACTGGCCAGCATCTTGATCTCAGGCTTCCAGGCTTCAGAACGATGAGAAATAAGTGTCTGTTGTTTTAGACACCCCGTCTGTGGAGTTCTATGAGAGCAGCCTGAGGGGGCTAAGACACATGTCTTCCTCTATACTGAACCCCTGTTGTTCACTGGTTCTGATTTTCCCTCCTTCTAAACTGGATTAGTGTAAACTCATTTCACAGAAGAGGCAAGTGGAGGCTCCATCAGGTAAACCCCTTCTCTGACCTCAGACAGATTGTACCCTTGTTGGCGAGAGAGGCCAACTGGTGGTCTATGAGCTGTATTGTGCTGAATTTTTTTTCTGATTAAAAATTTAAAAGTTTCCAACATTTACAAACTGAGGAATTTTATGTGAAAATAGAAAGCTTGGATTTTTTTTTTTTAGTTGCTTGAGTTGCTTTCTCCTGGATAAGTAAAAAGAACTGGTGTTCCTGGATTGGTCTGGGGGCTTTGCTGGGAATGGTAGGATATCAACCACCTGGCCAGGCTCCTGTAGGCCTCAAGCGTCCACCCACAACAGGCCTTGAGTCTTTTCTAAATCAGAGCTGCGTGCCTAGGGAGAGTCTGCTTTGTCACAGAGAAACCTAGAGGCCCTGGGCAGGTACTTTCTGAAGATCAGGGATGCTCGATTGCAGGTGTGGGAAGCGGGAAGACAGGCTCCTGTCTCGTCCCTGTGTGGGGACTTCCTTGGGGGCCTGCCTCTGCCTGGAGACACCCGCGGGACCCCTACTGCCACGTGTGGGAGGCAGAAGGGCAGATGGGCTCAGACGTGGGCCCTGGAGACAGGGGCCTGCCTGTGAGGCCCAGCTCTGCTGCGTCCTAGCTGTGTCCCGTTGGGTGAGCTCTTGGACTCCCCAGCCTTAGTGAGTAGCAATGAGAAGACTGTTAAGATTAGATGAGCTGATTAGCAGGAGTCAGGCTCAGCGCAGCGCCTTGCAGCAAGGCCCCCGAGCAGGCAGCTTCCCACCCCGGCGCTGCGGTTGCGCTGCCTACTTCCTGTGCTGGAGACCCTGCTCTCAGACCCCGCTAAGTGCATCCTGAGATCCATTCATGCAGGGACACGGTTCCTACCCACGTGGGCTCCCTCCCTCCCTGGAACAGGCAGGGGCATTGGGGTGAGAAAGAGAGTGGTCTCTCCAGCTCTTACTGGCTGTTTAAGCTCTGGGATTCTGCAAAAAGGCTCTGCCTTGCAGAACTAACTTCTTTCCACCCCCGACACTTGCATCATAACTTCTTCCTGGAGGTCCCCATCTGAGGACTCTCCAGGGTTCTTGCAGGACAGGAAGTGTGAGTGATTCTCAGCCTGGACACACAGCAGAGCTGGGCAGCCTCCCCAACCAGCAGAGGCCTGTCAGTGGCCCTCCTGCAAATCGCCTTGCCATCCCTGTCCTATCCTCACCTGCCCACCCCCAGCAAGAACCGTGGGGAGACGCTTCGGAGGCAGAGCAGCATGACACCCAAGCTTAGAAATGCAGTGTTTTGTGTGTTTTTTTTTAAAGCCTCTGACTCTTTGGAAGCTGTTTTTATCACTTCTGGGTCTCTTTCAGAGCCTCTAGCAATGCTTGCTTTGTTTTGGGAGACGGCGTTTTCTGCTGGGAGATTTGTTTTGTCACCTCTGTGTTGTGCGATCTGAGAGTGAGAAGCACTCCTCACATCTGGGAAGTGCTGTTTCTGCTTCTCTGTGCCCGTTCGTCTGGGGGAGGAGGCCGTACCGTGTGCTCAGTTTGCCCATTTCATAGATGGCTAAACTGAGGTCGGGAGAGGAGGGAGCTGCAGAGGAGGGTGGCCTGCTGAGCTGTCTGTGCAGCGGTGGTTTTCAGCACTTAGCCACAGACAGCTGTGGGTTTGGAGCAGGACCCGGAGGCCCCAGCTGTGCCAAGGACTAGCCACTTGCCTACAGGATCACAGGAAGCTCGGGGTGGGGTACCAGGGACAGGTCTGGGGTGACAGGAGGGCATTCATATCTCAGGGCAGGAGTCACGTGCCAGCTGGTGCATGTTATTAACAACTGGGGCCAGTACCTAGCATTCAGGATTCTTGGGTTGCAAGCAACAGAAACTGCCTCTGGCTAATTAAGCAACAAAGGACTGTCTTCGTGTGTTTAAGCTGCGGCAACAAATAACCACGGGCTCGGTGGCTTTGACCAGCAGGCCCAACCTTTTTGGCACCAGGGACTGGTTTCGTGGAGCACAATTTTTCCATGGACCCAGAGTGGGGGGGCGGGGTTGGTTTGGGGATGATTCAAGTGCATTTATTGCGGACTTTACTTTCTATTCTGATCACATCAGCTCCACCTCAGATCATCAGGCATTAGATCCCAGAGGCTGGGGACCCCTGGCTTAGACAACAGACATTTCTTTCTCAGAGATTGAGAGGCTGGTTCTCTGAGATCGGGCCACCAGCATGGTCAGGCCCCAGCGTGGCCTCTTCCCGGCTGGTTCCCTGTACCCCTACGCTGAGCAAGAGAGGGAGGTGTCCAGTCCCTTCTGTTGTTCCTGCTGCACTGGGCCTTCCTTCATCGCTGAGCACAGGCTGCTCTCTAGCTGTGGTGTGCAGGCTTTTCATCGAGGTGGCTTCTCACGCTGCAGAGCATAGGCTGGAGGGCATGCAGGCTCCCGTAGTTACAGGACCTGGGCTCTAGAGCATGGGCTCCGTAGTCGTGGTGCCCGGGCTCAGTTACCCTGTGGCATCTGGGATCTTCTTGGACCAGGCATCGAACTGGCCCCACGTTACAGGGCATCCCCTGCCTTGCAGGGTGGATTCTTAACCACTCAGCCACCAGGGAAGCTCCTCTCTTTCCCCTTTGTATAAGGGTGCTAATCCTATTCACGGAGGCTTCACCCTCATGACCTAATGATTTCCCAAAGGCCCCACCTGCAAATACTCTCATATCAGGATTAGGATTTCAATGTAGGAATCTGGGGGGTGGGGGTCACAAACACTCAATCCATTGCAGAGACTTCACTGAAGGACATGGGGTCGCTCACAGAGTTGACGGTTGGAATTTGAACTGTGGGATTTTGAAGGTGAACTCTTAACTCTTTGGAGGGCCCCCACTGCGTGATGTTGTGAATCACACAGAGAAACACCAGTTGCTGAACAAAGACACGAATCCTGGCTTTGTGCTCAAGGTCCTATGACGGCAGCTTGGCACTCGGCTCCGGCTGTCCGGGAACAGTCACCCCTCGGCTCCGGCTGTCCGGGAACAGTCACTCCTGGGGAGCTGCTCCCTCCTGAGTTGGTGACGAGTCATTCTCTCTCCCCACCACCCACAGCAGCGCATGAGCTCTGGGGGACGAGACCACGTTTTTCACTTTCTGTGAATTTCACATCCCGACACAGCCGTCGAAGCCGAATGCCATCACTGCGATTTCAAAGGTGTACTGACGTCATTTCCAAGCTTTGTCATTCAAACGAGACTTGTCCATCACACAAGGATCAGCTTCTCCCTTCATGTCGTGGCTACATTTCTACAGCATGGTGGGGCTCTGTGGTTCTAGGACTGCCAACTCTTCTGCATATTTCTGAAATGTCGGGCGTGATGAAGGCAGACGCGACTTCCTCCTGGCTTTTCCGGCAAACGTCACCGCCACCGTGCTATCATCACTGTGGCTGTCATCACGGTCACCACACTGCTTCCTCGAAGCTTCGTATTTTTAGAGCCTTTTCACACATATGATCTCATTTGAGCCCCACAATAGATCTTGAAACATGAGCGGAGCAGTGCACATGCTCTCAGTGGTGAGGAAACAGAGGCTGAGCCTCAGCCGCAGGGCAGCACAGGCTGCTGGCGGGATCAGATCTCATCCGCTGCTATTAAGATGCTCGTGCAGAGTCCGGTTTCTCAAACTACAAGTGCAGACGTGCAAAACAATTTACACCTTTGTTCTGACCGTTGACTTCAACTTCTCACTCTTGTCAGTGGTAGAAATTGTAATCAAGTCAAGGGAGTTGTTTCCAGGTTTTGTTCTTGGTCATTTCAGGTTTAAACTCAGCTGTTTGGGGACTCCCTCCACACACACCCCCCCACCCCCAGGGTGGTGCGTGTTTGGAGGTGCTCGTGTTGAGATGAGAGGGAGGTAACGTCTGCTTTTCTGCCCTCAGCACCCCTCCTCCCCGTGATGACCACGCACAGCCACTGATTCTTACTAGGCTCCAGCTGATGGAACAACACCAGCCTTGTTGCATCATGAGCCCTTTTCTGTCTGCTGATGCGACCCCATGGACTGTATAGCCGTCCAGGCTCCTCTGTCCATGGGATTCTCCGGGCAAGAATACTGGAGTGGGTTGCCATGCCCTCCTCCAGGCGATCTTCCCAACCCAGGGACTGAACCTGTGTCTCACGTCTCCTGCGTTAGCAGGCGAGTTCTTTACCACCTGCGCCACCCGGGAAGTTCAACAGCAGCATGTACGCATGGCTGGCTCTGTAACCCGTCCTTGCTTTCCTCAGGGGCTTGGGGAACGTCGAGATGCCCCCGCACTCTCTGGGGCCACGGGAGATGCGAGCTCACGTGCTCGCTCCTGCCGCCCCGTTGGTGGGGAGGGGAGCCTGCAGGACCTGGCCGGCCACTTCCGATCGCGTCCCCAAACTCTCAGGCGGTGTCGTTCTCTACTGCACTGGAGACAGAGGGAGGGAGCGTCCTATTCAGTGACAAAGTAGCTCTTCTCTCTGAGCTTCCCCTTATCCACGGAGCCTCTGGGATCATGTCATTTAAAAAAAATATTTATTTATTTTTATTTATTTGGCCACGCCAGTCTTAGCTGCAGGGTGCGGGATCTTCTACCTTCCTGTGGCATGTGGGGTCTCGTTCCCTGACCGAGGATCGAACTCGGGCCCCCAATTTGGGAGCAGAGTCTTCGCCCCCGGATCACCAGGGAAGTCCTGGAATCATGTCATTCTATACGCACTCAACTCCGTCACACGTGTCACAGAAGGATTTTTTTCCCCCTCTTAAATCACCATTCATTATTCCTAAAGATTATTTGGTTTCATGTGTTGCTTATGTTTGTGACATGTTAGGTCATAAACGTTGGCTTTTGCCCTTTCTCTTGACCTTGGTCCCTGGTGGAACTCTCAGAGACCCCGAAGCTGAGATGGTCTCCTCTTCACTTCTCTTGTTCCTCTGCTCCCCTCTCCCAGCAGAGGCAGGGAGTTCAGTTTATGCCCCCAAACGTGGAGGAGGGTGATGTCTCCAGGCAAAAGTGGCTTACCAGAAATGATAAATCACAGGCATGAATAGCAAGATGTCACCTGCCTACAGTAGTAATGCTGAGAACAACGTCAGCAAACGTTCGACCTGCTGTGAAATAAAACGTGATTTCAGAGAAGGCTGTTAATTCTGGGATGGCTGAACCTCGAGACAGCCTCAGTATTCCATCTCACGGGGAATGTAACAGTAGGAATAGCAGATGGGAGAGTCGCCCTGTCGTCATCCCCGCGGCTGTGCCAAGTGCTTTTCCGGAGCCGTGTGATCTTGCCACGCTGCGGCAGAGCTATCACTGCTCCCGTTTTACAGGTGAACTGAAGGGACTTGGTCAGGACCCCACAGAGAGGGAGCGGCAGAGATTCAACCCCAGTGTGAGGGACCCACCCTGGTTCCTGAGAGACTCGGGTCCTCTCACCTTGACGTTCCCAGAAGCTGGACCCAAAGACACTTGCCAGTCCCCTCTCTGTCACTAAGGGGTCGGCAGTTTTACTCCCTTTGACAGCCACTGCTTCAAGGATCACACGTTCAAGGTGAAAATGCTGTTCGTGGGCAGTGTGGTTTTCACACTTTTTTAAATTAATCATCTTTAAAAAAATGAAGTGAGGAATGTGCAGGGGGAGCTGAGTTCTTACCTCCGACAACAGCCTCACACCCTGCATCTCAGGGGCCGGCCTGAGGAGACGTGTTAAGACAGACTGGGAAACGGGCAAGAAGGGCAGCGCGGGTGGCCTCCGGGTCGTGCTCCAGGACCTCGAGAGGTCCTCGGTGTCAGCGAACCTCAGGGCCACGTGGGGAGTTTGCTGACAGTGACGGAACCTGGGGCTCAGCCTACGGCTTTCAGCCCCGCAGCTCTGCGGTCGGTGTGGAAGTCAGCTTTTTCACAAGCTGCCTGCTGTCGCTTCAGTGCAGGAGACCGGCAGACCTGGTTTTGTGGAATCTGACATCAAACTTTCCTTCCCTGCCAGTAACAGCCCGAGGCCAATCTCAAAGGAACTCCAGACTTTAAACTTGCTTCAGAGCAGCGTGGTGTAGCGGGACCTCGGGAGACCTGGAGCAAATTCCAAGCCTTATCTTAAGCAAGTCACTGTAGCTTCTCTGAGCCTCAGTTTTATCACCCGGAAAGCAGTGACTCGCCCACTCATTCTCACCATCAACCCTCGGAGCCCGTCTGTGGCAGGCTTTGGAAATTCAGCAGTGGGTAATGCACAGAATCTGCCCCTCCCCATATCCCCCTCTACCAGGGAGCTCACAGATGGGGTTGGGAGAACAGACAGGCAGGGGAGGGGGAGCTCAGAGTGCCTGGAGGAAATTGCAAAATCAGAAAGGGCTTCCCTAAAGACCTAGAGCTGAAGTCAAAGCCTGAACGACGTCAGCGTGACGGAGCAGGGACAAGGCCAGTGTGCTGGGCAGAGGAGCCGCCAGCGGGCATTGTGTGAAAGCCATTTAGCAAACCCTAACACTTGTTAAATCTGGACGGTGTACACATGGGGTTGACCCGATTGTGATTCTCTGCAGCTTTCTGTATGTTTGAAACCCTTCATAGTAACAAGTGCTGTATAGAAGTGAGCATTCCTACCATTCATTTCCATCTTCTCTGTCTCAGCCCGTTTCTCACTGTGATTTGTTATCTGGGGCTGCAAATAACAGCATCTCTGATTAAGAGTGACTGGAATAAGAGGAGTTAGTTTTTGCTGCTCAACAAGAAGCCTGAAGAATGGGGCTTCTGGGTTCCCATCAGCAGCTCATTCGTGTCAGGACCCTTGTCAACTCGGTGGCTCTCTAAACCTTTCTGCATGGTCTCAAAATAGTTGCCACCGTCCAGATGTCATCTATTTATACCACCACCTCCAGAGCCATTTTCTCGACCTTGGCACTATCGGTGTTTTGGGCAGACTCCAGTACTTTTGCCTAGAAAATCCCATGGACGGAGGAGCCCGGTAGGCTGCAGTCCATGGGGTCGCTAAGAGTCAGACACGACTGAGCGACTTCACTTTCACTTTTCACTTTCATGCATTGGAGAAGGAAATGGCAACCCACTCCAGTGTTCTTGCCTGGAGAATCCCAGGGACGGGGGAGCCTGGTGGGCTACCGTCTATGGGGTCGCAGAGTCGGACACGACTGAAGCGACGCAGCAGCAGCAGTCTCTGTCATGCCAGCTGCCCTGTGCCTCACAGGATGCGACCTCGACCCCCCGGACGCCAGTAGCAGCCCCCACTTAGTTGTGACAACCAAAAATGCCTCCAGACATTGCCAGATGCCCCATGGGGGACAAAATCACCCCCAGGTGAGAATAACTGGTCCAAACTAGGAAAGAAGAGGAGGCGATGTTCTCTTGATGCAGCTCATTCTCTCCGCAGTGAGAAGCATTTTTGAGAAGCCCCAGCAGACCCTCCCCTTTAATGTCCACTGGCCAGGGGAGGGTCACACACCCACACTTGACTGCAAGAGGCCCTGGGACGGAGCTTCTGCAACTTTCAGCTTTTCTAGGAGGGCGCGACTCCGATAGGGGAGGAGGAGGATGGAGGTGGTTGCGTGTAGCATCTGCATGATGGGCTTTCACAGGAGGGACCAGGTATCTTTCCAGAAGTCTTTAGGCAGATAAGGACTGTCTATGGAGAGAGTCTGACTTGAAGGGTGCTGCCTCTGATGACGAGTGTTTCGTGCTTTACACCACGGACGTGACGAACTGTCACCTCACCTCTGCGTGGACAGACTATTTCTGTCCCTCTTACAGAGATGAAGACCTGGGGCTGAGAAGGATGAAGCCACTCGTCACAGGCCCTGCCGTTCCTAAACGGGGGAGCTGTGTGCTATGTCTGTCTCCAAAGCCCACACATGTCACATGTACAGCGCGTGCTCCTCCATCCTCCAGCCCCACCAGCCGGCAGAGGGTGGTTTCAGAGACACAGCCCAGCACCGCAGGGCGGGGCACAGAGAGGACAGGGGCTCAGGAACAATGCTTGACAACAAGCTCACCCCCTGCCAGTCTTCTCCCCTCCCCGCCTGGGGCTGGGAACCAGGCAGGCTTCCTGGAAAGGTCAGACGATCGTTTCCCTGCAGAACTGCAGTTGAGAGACTGACCTCCAGGATCCTTCGGTGCTCAGAGCGCCAGCTTGAGAGGAGATGCCGGGGGGCCACATATGAGTCCGGCAGCTCCTCAAGACTGGCCGCTGGACCCCCAAACTCTCCAGGGCCTTGCTTGACGACATACTGCTCTCAGCTGTCATCATCCCATTGAACTTCCTTCTGTTACGTCGTCCTGTACTGCAGAGGCTAGAAGGAAGGAAAAAGAAACCACTTCCCCAATTCCTTCATACCTGGGATACTCAGGACGCAGTTTTGCTCCACCAGTTGAGATGTGGAGGAGGGTGAGGCCAAGGCTGTCTCCTTGCTGCCTCGGGTTTTCTGGAACCATCCAGTTTTTCCATACCTGGATTTCAGTGACCATTTGCCAATTATGTGAGATGTTTAGGGATCTGTGCAGAGGTGAAGAAGGCTTCTTGTCTGCAGCATCGCAGCTTCTGCTGTGTGTTCTTGAAGCCAGCAGCCCGTGGTCTGTTTTTCCTGGAAAGCCAGCCCAGAGACGGCCCCTTTTGAAATGCCAGTGGCTTTTGTAAGCACTATTGCCTTCTAGTAAATTTTTTTTTAAGTAGTTAGAGCGGTTCTTTGTTTCTGCAATTGAACCTGACGACTTCAATCATGCCCGTAATCTTCACAACACTGACTCCATCTTACACATGAGAAAACTGAGGCCCATAGTAGCTCATCGTCTGGCTTGAGACGTGACACTAATTAGTCAGTATTAGCATCAGAACCCGGAGAAGGCGATGGCACCCCACTCCAGTACTCTTGCCTGGAAAATCTCATGGACGGAGGAGCCTAGTGGGCTGCAGTCCATGGGGTTGCGAAGAGTCGGACATGACTGAGCGACTTCACTTTCACTTTTCACTTTCATGTATTGGAGAAGGAAATGGCAACCCACTCCAGTGTTCTTGCCTGGAGAATCCCAGGGACGGGAAGCCTGGTGGGCTGCCGTCTATAGGGTCGCACAGAGTCGGACACGACTGAAGCGACTTAGCAGCAGCAGCATCAGAACCACAGTATAAAACCAGGTCTTCTGCCCCCTAACCCCGTGCCTTCCCAAGTAATCCCAGGAAGGTGTGATTTTTAAACTGGAGTGAAAGTGTAAAGCCCATATTTGACTTGCAAATCACAAAACCACTTTTCTACTGAATTAATCTGAACCTGATTCTTGTTTGTTTCAATTGCATGATTAAAAAGGAATAATGATTCTCCTGTCGGGCTGAGTGGCTGTGATTGGCAGGGCCCTGCACACACAGTAGCTCTGCGGTGGCTGTAGGCAGGGACCCTGTGCTCTTGACCCTCATCCCCAGCCTCCCCGGGCATGAGTGTAGGACAAGATGGTACAGAGCATTCACCATTTATCAGACACCAGTAAGTGCCAGGTCACACACCCTGGTACAGCTCAGAAAACACTGTTCTTTTTTTTAAGGTTTACTTGTTTGTTTGTTTTGGCCATGCTGCGTCTCCATTGCTGCGTGTGGGCTTTCTCTAGTTGCAGAGATTGGGGGCTACTCTCCAGCTGCGGCGCGTGGGCTTCTCATTGTTGTGACGCCCGGGCTGAGTTACCCCTCAGCACGTGCTGTCTTCCCAGACCGGGATCGAACCCACGTGCCCTGCATCGGCAGGCGGGTTCTTATCCACTGGGCCACGAGGGACGTCCCAGAAAACATTCTTTCAGGTCACAGTTAATAAGCAGGCCCATGGGGCGGCCATGGTTTTGTTTTGTTTCTGCTGTGCTGGGTCTTTGTTGCTATGTGAGGGCTTTTCTCTAGTTGCAGTGGGCTGGGGCTACTCTTCGTTGCAGTGGGCAGGCTTCTCATCGCGGTGGCTCCTCCTGTGGAGCACACGCTCCAGAGGGCCTAGGGGCTTCACCAGTCGCAGCTCACAGGCTCTAGAACGAGGGCTCGGCACGTGTGGCACATGGGCTTAGCAGTTGCTCTGTGGCATGTGGAATCTTCCCAGACCCAGGGTCGAACCTGGGTCCCCTACACTAGCAAGCGGATTCTTATCCCCAGCACCAGGGAAGTCCGTGGCCATGGTTTTGACCTGCTCACTTTCCTCTCCTCGCTGTGCTGGTAATAGGGTAACAGCGCCCTTGTTTTCCTTTGCAGGGGGCTTCTCCCTTCACATCCTCAGGTTATGAGGTTTGGATGGCACTGACCTTCCCTATCGCAGGCTCCAGGGGGAAGGTCTGACCCACGGTTGGATAAGTACCACATTCCCTTCCTGGATTTCAGGGATTTGGTCAGATGTTAGCCCGTGGCCCACGGAGGCTAAAGGAGACTTGTTTCTGCCACTTCTCTTTCATTATGAAGAGAAATTTTTTTCATTTAGAAAGAAAAAATGGTTCTTTCTAAAGCTGGAGTAAAAGCTGCAAGTGTGGATCTGCTGGGGTTGCCACAGGCAGATAGCCTCTCGAAGGATGAAACCCAGGAGGGGCGGAGGGGAAGGCAGTGTCAAAATACAGGAGGCAGATTCTCAATGACATCGTTTATAATACTGGATCCAGCCCTACCTGAAACCGTCATCTATTCTGTTGATGAGTTTTTGGGGTGTGTTTTCATTTGAGACTACTTATGAATAGTGCTATGAACATTCTTGCCCATGTGTTTGGTGAACATATGTTCACATTTCTGCTGGGTATGTTCCAAGGAGCAGAATTGCTGGGTTGTAAGTTATACATATGTTTAGCTTCAGAAGCTACTGCTCAATAGTTTTGCAAAGTAGTTGTACCCACTTATTCTCTCTCTACAAGCAGCTGTATCTGGCATCCCAGCTGTTTCACTTCTTTGCTAACGCATGATGTTTTCACATCAACCTTTCAGGAGGGTGCCCACTGGTATTGCTGTGTGGTTTCAACTTGTGTCTTCTTGATAAGTACGGCAGCTCAGCTCCCTTTCGTATGTTTGTAGCCATTTCAGATTCCTTCTTTGTGAAGTACCTCTTCAAATAATCTTTTATGCCTTTTATTTGCATAAATTAATCTTCTGCCTTGATGGTTGTCTGTCTCCTTTGGAGAGTGTGGCTGTTCATTCTTTTCTAATCTTAGGAGTCTTCAGGAGCCCATCTTATGCATATGTGATTAATTTGTCTTTAATTCCAGAATCTACTGGGAGATGTTTGCCCTCAAAGAACCTGCTGCAGGTTCTTTCCCATAAGAAATTCTGATCTTGTGCCTTGTATGTGTAAGTTCTTTCCCAATTCTTTGTCCTTCAATACACAATGGCTGCCAAAAAGTTATTTTCTTCTCTTTATCTACCACATTTAAACAAAATTAAAGAAACAAAAGGATCTCTAATTCAACCTTCATGGGCTCTTTGAATTTTTAAAAAGATTTTTTGATGTGGACCATTTTTAAAGTCTTACAATATTGCTTCTGAGTTAACTTTTGTTTTTTTGGCTTCCAGGCATGTGAGATTTTAACTCCCAAACCAGGGAGTTGGGGAGTTCGGGGGATGAGGGTTCACCCTCATCCCCTACATGACGAAGTGCAGTCTTAACCACTGGGCCGCCAGAGAAGCTCCCAGCTCTTTGATTCTGACCCCTCTCCTGATTTCCCAAATCTATCCCTTTCTCCCCTTGGCAGTTCTCTCCTTTCCCACTGGAACCCCCACTCACCCCTCCTCACTTTATCTCCCTTATTGATTAGTCCAATCAAAAAGCCCCATAGCCAATCAGACAAGTTTCCTTCCCAGAGAGCAAAAGCGAAGCTGATAGAATTTTCTTTAGAATTTGAGATGAAAGAGGCTGTAAATACTCTCCTGACTGCATATCTTTGTTCTTGCCACTCTTGTAAGTTCTGGGTTCATGCCAATAAATATCTTTTTGAACTTTTTTTTAAAAAATGGAAAACAAGTTACTTTTTGAGGAGAGGAGTCTCTCATTTCTTCTTCTTTTTTTTTTTTTTAAATTATTTATTTGGCTACACTGAATCTTAGTTGCAGCATATAGGATCTAGTTCCCTAGCCAGTGATCAAACCCCAGCCCCCTGCATTGGGAGCTCAGAGTCTTAGCCACTGGGCCATGAGGGGAGTCCCTCCTGTTTGATTCTTACAGTTAAGGACATTGAGCCCATGACTACCCCAGGGAACTTATATCTGAGGACTCTACTTCCTGAGCACTAACCCTGGGGCAGGTACTATGTGGATTGGGTCTCCCTAAGGTCACCCCTAGGAATGATGGTTTGCTAAGAGGATTCAGCATATAGATGAACTCATGGCTATGACTTCTTATGGCAAAATGATGCAGAGGGAAATCCACAAGGGAAAAGGCGCATGCAGTGAAGTCCAAGGGCAACCAGGCAGAAGTGTGCAGAGCCCTCCGCCAGGGAGTCACAGGACCAGCAGAACTTCTCCAGCAATTAGCTGTGATAACACACGCACAGTGTCGCCTACCAGGGAGACTCATTAGAGACTCAGCGCCCAGGGTCTTTACTGGGGCTGGAAAATAGGCCCTCAGCGCCTGGCATGTAACAAGTTTCCCAGAAGGGAAGCAGGTGTTGAGTAGAAACCACACTGTCAGTACAAATAGCTTAGCTCTTCTTACTACGGAATGGTGGAAGCCTTCCTGAAATACACCTTCCCCGATGCCGCTGAGGGCCAACTTTGTAAGTGATATTTTAAAGGCTAGCAGCCAGACCTGCTATGGTAACTGGATTTTGCACAGTGAGGCATTTAAAATTTATGAATCCTCCCAGCAACCCTATGAACCTACACAATCATTATCTCCATTTGAAGAAGAGACTGGGCTCAGAGCAGGTGGAGAACTTCTCTACTAGGAACTAATAAGTGGTAAAAACTGGACTTGGACTAAGTGAAATTACAGATCAGTTGTTCTCACCATGCCCCACTGCCTCTTGGTTATTTAGTTTTAATATTTAACTGTGTAGTAACCAACAGTTACCGAGTCTTTTTTATGGGCCAGACACTGTGCTAAGTGTTTTTCCTACAGCAGCTCATTTAAACCTCTTGAGAGTGTGTTATTACTGTTCCCATTTTACAGATGAGGAAACTGAGGCACAGAGATATTGAAAATTGAGCATCATCAGGCCATAGTAATTGTGGCTCTGTGCTGGATGCTTCTGAGGTCGACATTGTGGTTAACATTTTGTTGTTGTTTAGTAGCTAAGTTGTGTCTGACTCTTGCAACCCCATGGCCTATAGCCTGCCAGGCCCCTCTGTCCATGGGATTTCCCAGGCTAGAATACTGGAGTGAGTTGCCATTTCCTTCTCCAGGGGGTCTTCCTAACCCTGGGATCGAACCTGCATCTCCTGCATTAGCAAGCAAGTTTTGTTTGTTTGTTTTTTTTTTTACCATTGAGCCACCCAAGAAGTCCCTGGTAAACATTTTACATGCTCATGGATCTTCATGATATCTTTTTGAGATATATCTATGGCAGCTCCAGAATTGGGTGTGGGAGGGTGTTAGGGGTGGCAGCCTTGCTGCAAGGGGGCTTGAAGTTTATGTCCATGTCAGAGAGGAATGGGGGGTGCACCTCCAGGGGAGTAGGTGCCACCTTTGTCCTCAGGTTATGGATGACACTCAGGACTAGGAAGTTCAATGCTTAAGCCACACGGCTCCCATGGGGCCCCCGCTCCAGAGTCCCGAGGTACATTCCTCCTGCTTCTGTGGGCCAGCTGTGCCAGGCTGCTTCTCCTCAGAGGCCTCTGTAGGCAGAGGTGAACTGGGGGTGAATTTGATGGAGTGGAGCTGATGTGACGGGAAGAACCAAAGTTCCAGGAGGCAAGGCTGACGAAGGGCTCCAGGGGTTCAGAGGAAAGTGGGGCAGCTGCTTCCAGGAGAGCACCAGGCAACTCATTCACACAGTCAAGAAGGCGGGAGAAGTGGAAACGTCCAGACTCAAAGCTTCCGTGGGCTTCCAATGCCAAGTGCCCTGCTCTGTTAGGTGGCGACGGGCCCCATGTGACTCCTTCCTCATTGTCTCCCCCACCTACCCTTGCCCTACCTTGGCCCCGACCCATCAGAGAAGGGACTTACCCGAGTGGAGAAAGGACTTCTTGGAACCCTCGCCTGCAGACTGCAGAGGAGAAGGTGTGGACCCAGCTGAGGCAGAGCAGCTGAGAGCTTCTCCAAGCCCAGGGAGCTAACTGACACTTCTAGCAGATGGGAGAGAGGGGAACTCGGTAGAGAACACAGGACCAGCCAGAGGGCTGCCTCGGGCTCTACGGAGCCCCCCGTGCTCTGCACACCTGTCCTCAGGTGACCCGGCTGGTGAAATATGCCCCCTTCTCCCCCCAAAATCAGTAACTGTGTTGATTCTGCAGATTCTAGAAAGCAATGGCTAATGTCGCTGTGCTCGTAACAGTGTGGCACGGTGTCGAGTTTTTTCGTGGCAGAATTCACTTTAATTCAGAGCATCATGAGGCCTGAAGCGGATGCTTCAGTTACATTTTCCTGCAGTTTGCAGAGAAATGAAATAAGGCAACAGAGATCGCCGACTTGGGTATTTGCAGAGGGCTCTGGTGGCAGCCCTTGTGAACTGTGTGGGGTTATTTTAAACACAATGTGATGCTCGGTGGAGAGGTGTCTTCTATTTTCTGTCTACCCTGAAGGCCCATCTCCCAGCCAGGCACTCAGCACACGGGGGTGCCTAAACCTCTCCAAGTAAGGAACTAAGGACTACAAGGTGCGGTTCACTTTTCAGCTCAGGCCAACAACTTTGGGCAGGGCGCTTTGGCTCTCCAGGCTTCCATTCCCGAGGCAGTGGTTAAATGAGACAATGAACAGCAAACGCGGGGTACTATGGATCCAGGCGCTAGGAAGCAGTTCAGAAACGTCAGGCCAGCTTCTGCTGCCGAGGAGTCCACGGGGAAATCCTGAGCGCTGGACACGAGCGCAGCCCAGTGATGGAGGCAGGAGGAAAGGCTTCCGAGTCCGCTCAGGGCAGTCTGCTCCGATTCCCACTTCTGAGAGCAGACAGTGGGAGTCTGCCACCAGCCCTTCCTTCCTTCCCACCTCCCTGGAGCTCCTTGAAGCTCCTTCCGGTACATACCCTGCCTCCATTCAGCCAGCGCTTTGTGGAAAGCTGACTCCACCCCCTGGGCCCAGTGCTGGGCCCTGATTGGCTTACAGGATCCGCACCGTCTATTTCATTCCCAGGCATTGGTTCGCAGGCAGCATGTGACCTAGGGTGTCCAATCAGTGTGCATCTTGTTTGGACCCTCGTTCATTTTAGCTCGGTCGCTCGGGGATGTCTGATTCTTTGCGACCCCATCGATCGCAGCACGTCAGGCCTCCCTATCCATCACCAATTCCCAAACTCCCAGAGCTTGCTCAAACGCATGTCCATTGAGTCGGTGATGCCATCCAACCATCTCATCCTCTGTCGTCCCCTTCTCCTCCTGCCTTCAATCTTTCCCAGCATCGGGGTCTTTTCAAATGAGTCAGCTCTTCGCATCAGGTGGCCAAAGTACTGGAGTTTCAGCTTTAGCATCAGTCCTTCCAACGAATATTCAGGACTGATCTCCTTTAGGACTGACTGGTTGGATCTCCTTGCAGTCTAAGGGACTCTGAAGAGTCTTCTCCAAAACCACAATTCAAAAGCATCAATTCTTTGGCGCTCTGCTTTCTTTATAGTCCAACTCTGACATCCATACATGACCACTAGGAAAACCATAGCCTTGACTAGACGGACCTTTGATGGCAAAGTAATGTCTCTGCTTTTTAATATGCTATCTAGGTTGGTCATAACTTTTCTTCCAAAGAGCAAGCATCTTTTAATTTCATGGCTGCAGTCACCATCTGCAGTGATTTTGGAGCCCCAAAAAATAAAGTCTGACACTGTTTCCACTCTTTCCCCATCTATTTGAAGTGACGGGACCAGATGCCATGATCTTAGTTTTCTGAATGTTGAATTTTAAGCCAAATTTTTCACTCTCCTCTTTCACTTTCATCAAGAGGCTCTTTAGTTCTTCTTCACTTTCTGCCATAAAGGTGGTGTCATCTGCATATCTGAGGTTATTGATATTTCTCCCAGCAATCTTGATTCCAGCTTGTGCTTCTTCCAGCCCAGTGTTTCTCATGATGTACTCTGCATATAAGTTAAATAAGCAGGGTGACAATATACATTCCTTTCCCGATTTGGAACCAGTCTGTTGTTCCACGTCCAATTCTAACTGTTGCTTCCTGACCTGCATACAGATTTCTCAGGAGATAGGTCAGGTGATCTGGTATTCCCATCTCTTTCAGAATTTTCCACAGTTTGTGGTGATCCACACAGTCAAAAAAGCCTCTTGATGAAAGTGAAAGTGGAGAGTGAAAAAGTTGGCTTAAAGCTCAACATTCAGAAAACGAAGATCATGGCATCTGGTCCCATCACTTCATGGGAAATAGATGGGGAAACAGTGGAAACAGTGTCAGACTTTATTTTTCTGGGCTCCAAAATCACTGCAGATGGTGACTGTAGCCATGAAATTAAAAGACGCTTACTCCTTGGAGGGAAAGTTATGTCCAACCTAGACAGCATATTCAAAAGCAGAGACATTACTTTGCCAACAAAGGTCCGTCTAGTCAAGCCTATGGTTTTTCCAGTGGTCATGTATAGATGTGAGAGTTGGACTGTGAAGAAGGCTGAGCGCTGAAGAATTGATGCTTTTGAACTGTGGTGTTGGAGAAGACTCTTGAGAGTCCCTTGGACTGCAAGGAGATCCAACCAGTCCATTCTGAAGGAGATCAGCCCTGGGATTTCTTTGGAAGGAATGATGCTAAACTGCAACTCCAGTACTTTGGCCACCTCATGTGAAGAGTTGACTCATTGGAAAAGACTCTGATGCTGGGAGGGATTGGGGGCAGGAGGAGAAGGGGACAACAGAGGATGAGATGGCTGGATGGCATCACTGACTCGATGGACGTGAGTTTGAGTGAACTCCGGGAGTTGGTGATGGACAGGGAGGCCTGGCGTGCTGTGATTCATGGGGTCGCAAAGAGTCGGACATGACTGAGTGACTGAACTGAACTGAACTGAACACAGTCAAAAGCTTTGGCATAGTCAATAAAGCAGAAGTAGATGTTCTTCTGGAACTCTCTTGCTTTTTCGATGATCCAGCAGATGTTGGCAATTTGATCTCTAGTTCCTCTGCCTTTTCTAAATCCAGCTTGAACCTATGGAAGTTCATGCTTCACATACTGTTGAAGCCTGGCTTGGAGAATTTTGAGCATTACTTTACTAGCCTGTGAGATGAGTGCAATTGTGTAGTAGTTTGAGCATTCTTTGGCATTACCTTTCTTTGAGATTGGAATGAAAACTGACCTTATCCAGTCCTGTGGCCACTGCTGAGTTTTCCAAATTTGCTGGCATATTGAGTGCAGCACTTTCACAGCATCATCTTTCAGGATTTGAAATAGCTCAGCTGGAATTCCATCACTTCCACTAGCTTTGTTCATAGTGATGCTTCCTAATGCCCACTTGACTTTGCATTCCAGGATGTCTGGCTCTAGATGAGTGATCACCACATGATGGTTATCTGGATAGTGAAGATCTTTTTTGTATAGTTCTTCTGTGTATTCTTGCCACCTCTTCTTAATATCTTCTGCTTCTGTTAGGTCCATACCATTTCTGTCCTTTATCGTGCCCATCTTTACATGAAATGTTCCCTTGGTATCTCTAATTTTCTTGAAGAGATCTCTGCTGCTGCTGCTGCTAAGTCACTTCAGTCGTGTCCGACTCTGTGTGACCCCATAGACGTCAGCCCACCAAGCTCTCCTGCCCCTGGGATTCTCCAGGCAAGAACACTGGAGTGGGTTGCCATTTCCTTCTCCAATGCATGAAAGTGAAAAAGTGAAAGTGAAGTCGCTCAGTTGTGTCCGACTCTTAGCCACCCCATGGACTGCAGCCCACCAGGCTCCTCCATCCATGGGATTTTCCAGGCAAGAGTACTGGAGTGGGGTGCCATTGCCTTCTCCGGAAGAGATCCCTAGTCTTTCCCATTCTGTTGTTTTCCTCTATTTCTTTGCATTGATCACTGAGGAAGGCTTTCTTATCTCTCCTTGCTATTCTTTGGAACTCTGCATTCAAATGGGTATATCTTTCCTTTTCTCCTTTGCCTTTTGCTTCTCTTCTTTTTACAGCTATCTGTAAGGCCTCCTCAAACAACCATTTTGCCTTTTGCATTTCTTTTTCTTGGGGATGGTCTTGATCCCTGCCTCCTGTACAATGTCATGAACCTCTGACCATTGTTCTTTAGGCACTCTGTCTATCAGATCTAATCCCTTGAATCTATTTCTCACTTCCACTCTATAATCATAAAGGATTTGATTTATGTCATACCTGAATGGCCTGGTGGTTTTCCCTACTTTCTTCAATTTAAGTCTGAATTTGGCAATAGAGAGTTCATGATCTGAGCCACAGTCAGCTCCCAGTCTTGTTTTTGCTGACTGTATAGAGCTTCTCCATCTTTGGCTGCAAAGAATATAATCAATCTGATTTTGGTATTGACCATCTATTGATGGCCATGTGTAGAGTCTTCTCTTGTGTTGTTGGAAGAGGGTGTTTGCTATGACCAGTGTGTTCTCTTGGCAAAACTGTATTAGACTTTGCCCTGGTTCATTCTGTATTCCAAGGACAAATTTGCCTGTTACTCCATGTATTTCTTGACTTCCTACTTTTGCTTTCCAGTCCCCTATAATGAAAAGGACATCTTTTTGGGGGGTGTTAGTTCTAGAAGGTCTTGTAGGTCTTCATAGAACCATTCAACTTCAGCTTCTTCAGCGTTACTGGTTGGGGCATAGACTTGGATTACTGTGATATTGAATGGTTTGCCTTGGAAACGAACAGAGATCATTCTGTTGTTTTTGAGATTGCATCCAAGTACTGTATTTCGGACTCTTTTGTTGACTATGATGGCCACCCCATTTCTTCTAAGGGATTCTTGCCTGCAGTAGTAGATATAATGGTCATCTGAGTTAAATTCACCCATTGCAGTCCATCTTAGTTCGCTGAGTCCTAAAATGTCGATGATCACTCTTGCCATTTCCTGTTTGACCACTTCCAATTCGCTTTGATTCATGGACCTAACATTCCAGGTTTCTATGCAATATTGCTTGTTACAGCATCGGACTTTACTTCCATCAGCTGTCATACCCACAACTGGGCATTGTTTTTGCTTTGGCTCCATCTCTTCATTCTTTCTGGAGTTATTTCTCCACTGCTCTCCAGCAGCATATTGGGCACCTACTGACCTGGGGAGTTCATCTTTCAGTGTCCTATCTTTTTGCCATTTCATACTATTCATGGGGTTCTCACGGCAAGCATACTGAAGTGGTTTGACATTCCCTTCTCCAGTGGACCCCGTTTTGTCAGAACTTCCACCATGACCCATCCATCTTGGGTGGCCCCACATGGCATGGCTCATAGTTTCATTGAGTTATACAAGGCTGTGGTCCATGTGATCAGATTGGTTAGTTTTCTGTGATTATTTTCAGTCTTTCTGCCCTCTGATGGAGAAGGGTAAGAGGCATATGGAAGCTTCCTGATGGGAGAGACTGACTGAGGGGGAAACTGAGTCTTCTTCTGATGGGCAGGGCCATGCTCAGTAAATCTTTAATCCAGTTTTCTGTTGATGGGTGGGGCTGTGTTCCCTCCCTGTTGTTTGACCTGAGGCCAAACTATGGTGGAGCTAATGAAGACAGCGGTGACCTCCTTCAAAAGTCCCATGGTGCACTGCTGCATTCAGTGCCCCCGACCCTGCAGCAGGCCCCCGCCGACCCACGCCTCCCCTGCAGACTCCTGGACACTCATGGGCAAGTCTGGGTTGGACCCTCGGGTTGGATGCAGCTGTAGAAAGGTGTACGTGTGCGATGCAGGCAGCCTTGCTGAAGATATTGCTGAGATGGCAGAGCTGAGAAATAGCAGACACCTGGTCACAGGGGGCGTTGTTAAACCTCGGGACCGTCCAGCCCGGAGGCCGGATCTTACCTGCACTTTCACTCGCGGGAAACAGGTCTCGATGTAGCTAGCCAGTGCGAGTCGCCTTTCTCGGTAACCTGCGACCGAGAAGCACCCTGTCGGGACGTTCTTTTATCGGTGCAATTGTTCCGCTTTCGCGTCCTCCTTGGAGAAGACAATGACCTTTTTTTATCCTCTGCGTTCACAGCCTCTCGCCAGAGTCCAGGCCCCCTCCGGCATTCGTTGTCATTTGTTACATTCAAAGGGCATGCTTTCCTCGTGGAACTTGTGGTCTCCTTAAAATAATGAGACACAGAGATCTGAATCTAAATATGACGTGAGACAGGCTGAGACCCAGTCCTAGCGCCGGTTCTTCAGGCAATCGATGCTGTCGTATTTGATCCTCCTCCTTGAAGCGACCTTATAACACTATTGTGAATGAACGGGACGAACACCGGATGCTGAAACCATCTGTATGGACCAACCAGCCTTGGAAAAAGAGTCATGGAGATGAGGGGAGTTTTTTCCTGAAAAGGTAAGTTGGAATTTATTGAAAGTAGGAGACAGGCCCCATACAACGTGCCCCATTTGAACACTTTTGGTCTCAAAAATGACTTAAGCAGAAAAAGAGAGAGGGAGAGAAAATGTATTGGTGGGTGAAAGGAAAACCCAGGGCTAGGTCCGTCTTCAGAGACACACCTGTGGGCAGAACCTTAGCTTCCCACTGTCACAGCGAGCCGCTCTCCTCTGTGCTGGCTTCAGTCCCTTGCTCTGCCTGGGAGCAAGAAGGCGACAGCTCCTGCCCCTCATCCATCCTCACGGGCTCCCAGAAAGTGGCAAAGAATGGCATGTCCTTCTACCTCCTTGGCACAAGGGCTCATCCTAACCCCTGTCCCTGTGGCTGGTGTGGGTGGGTGAGGGCTATGCTCTGATTAATTTAGGCTTTGGCCAACACTTTGGGCTTCCCAGGTGATGCCAGTGGTAAAGAACCATCTGCCAGAACAGGAGACATGGGACCTGGGTTCGATCCCTGGGTTGGGAACCCATCTGCCAGAACAGGAGACATGGGACCTGGGTTCGACCCCTGGGTTGGGAAGATGCCCTGGAGGAGGGCGTGGCAACCCTCTCCAGTGTTCTTGCCTGGAGAGTGTCATGGACAGAAGAGCCTGGCAGGCTACAGTCCATGGGGTCACACAGAGTTGGACACGACTGAAGCAACTTAGCACACACACACGTTTTACCTTTTTGGGAGAGTTCCGATGGCCAGTCCGTAAGACATTACTAGGGCAATATTGTCAGAAAAAGGGTGCCAGGTGCTGGGCACAAAAGCAGGAAGTGTGCACAGCCGGTGGCAATGGACAAAAAAGTAGAAAGGGATGGTGGTGATGCTGGTTTGGTCGCTAAGTCGCGTCTGACTCTTGCGACCCCGTGGACTGTAACTTGCCAGGCTCGTCTGTCCCTGGGATTCTCCAGGCAAGAATACTGGAGTGGGTTGCCATTTCCTTCTCCAGTAGAAAGGAATAGATTCAGCCACTTTCCCAGCACAGCCTGGAAGGCCCACCATCCCACAGACTCTGTGCTGAGACGAGGGGACACGTGAGGGACAGGCCATGGCCTTGAGGCGCTCACAGCCCAGAGGACAAGTGAGAGCTTGTTCCCATCTGGCTTAGAATGAGGCAGTGGTGCAGAGTTGGGCAGGACCTCCGGCGATTATAGCAGCACATGCCTCCCGGCGCTGTAACGAGCGAGGAGAGACCTCATGCCCGGAGAACACGAAGCCCAACACAGGCTCTCCGTGAGGACCCCGTGAAGGTGAACTGTTCTCTTTTGTTGGGGTGACGTCAGCGGTCATTTGGGACTAGTCTGCCTGGAATGTGCTTCTTTATAGTCTTCGTGGAGGATGAGTGGAGAAGAGTTTGGAGTCAGATGGCCTGGCTTTGCATTTGTGTCTCAGTCTGTGAGGGCTGCCGTCACAAAAAGCCACAGGCTGGGCGGCTCAAACAACAGACGGCACTGGACGCTGGAAGGCTGAGACCAGGGGCCAGAGTGACTGGGTTCCAGCGGGCGCTCCCTTCCTGACCCACAGAGGGCTGCCTCCCTGTGTCCTCGCAGACACCACAGAGATGGAGAGGAGGGGAGAAGGGACAGGGCGGACATGGAGGGCCGGAGAGGCGGCTGTCTCTTCCTCTTCTAGAAGGTCACAGTTCTACCAGAGTAGGACCCCACCCTATTGTTTCCTTTAACCTTAATTACCTCCTAAAGGACACAAATCTGAGCAAACTCCGGGAGATAGTGGAGGACAGAGGAGCCTGGTGGGCTACAATCCATGGGGTCTCAAAGAGTCAGACCCAACTTAGCATCTGAACAACAAGAAACCTGAAGATCTTATCTCCAAATGTAGTCATATCGGGGTTTAGTGTTTCAACATGTGAATTTTAGGGGCACACAGTTGAGTCCATAGCAATTATCTAATTTTCCTAGACCTCGGCTTGCACATCTGCGCAATGGCGGCTCTCACTGGGCATACATATCTCATGGGTCTGTTATATGGAAAGTATCCCGTGTGTCTTTATTAGTACTCTTCTTTTCCTCTTACTAATTGGCAACCAAGGATGTGGACTCGTCTCAGTAGCCCCTCCAGCGTCTGGTTCCGTTCCCAGCACACAGAAAGTGTCCCACGGATGTTGGGTTAGTGAGTCCTAACTTCCTGCTTAGTTTGCCCAGCGCTGTGGCCACCGGTGAGATGTTCGGACGTCAGGCCAGTCTGTGTGACGCGTTAACTAAGATTCAGACTCAGCTGTGGTTACAAAGAACCCAGGAGCACAGTAGCTCGGCCAAGGCAGTCTGTCTATCACGTGTAGTCTAGGTGAGGCCCTCCAGAGCCGGGACAGTGGCCTCGGGGACCCCGGCGCCTTCCCTGGTGAGGCTCTGTGAGGCCCCGGGTATTCCTCGCATTCGGGTAACCCAAGATTGGCTCCCCTCAACTGCAAGGCCCCATCCCCAGTAGCAGGAGGGAGACAGAGACGAAAGAAGCACGCACCACTTCCTCCAGAGGCATCCTGCTGAACGACAC
The DNA here is from genome assembly GCF_003369695.1 of Bos indicus x Bos taurus. NCBI lineage: Eukaryota > Metazoa > Chordata > Mammalia > Artiodactyla > Bovidae > Bos > Bos indicus x Bos taurus. The sequence continues at coordinate 4,299,335 of NC_040088.1, read as the reverse complement.
TTGGGCACACAGCCCTGCCCATGTGGCCAACTGGGCATCCCTGTGTCCCAACAGAAGCAGGGGTTCTGTCTCTCACAGAGACGAGTGGGGAATGGGTACTGGAGCACAGTCTCTGCACGAGACACTTAATTTCTCTAGGGAAGAAGCCCAGAACTCCACCTCGTGAATGAAAAGGAGCCTGGATGGGAGGTGAGCTGGGATTTGTACAGAGGCGTCATTGGAAGATGCAGGCCAGAGAGAAGGTCTTGTTCGTGAACCAACGTGGAATCTTCAGTCAGCCAGGACCCAGGACGCCCCTCCCCTCTTACCCTCAGTGCTGGGACCTGCTAAGGCTCCGCCCGGGTAAAGGAAGAAGCCAGATTCACTCAGTATCAGATCCCCAGGCCCCATCAAGGAGATGGAGGGGACGCAGGCCTGGCCTGCAGAGCCCTGGAGAGACCCAAGGCGAAGTGCGCCTCTTCCTCCCTCTGAGTGGGAGACTTGGTTTCAAGGCCAGGGAGAAATCTCAAGGTCAAGAGGAAATAGCTTCTTTAGGCCATGCCTTTTTTAGAGGCAGAGCTTGCTTCCCATTCCTCTGGGCAGCCCTGGTGCTACATGAGGCCTGACACATAGTAGGCATGCTCCTGAACAAGTAATTTCTTGAAGTTTTCCCTCCGCTTCTTTAGCTTGGCCTCAGGGGGGTGAATATTGCCTCATGATTTACGGGGATCACTCAGCAACATGCAGCCCAGTGCCCAGCACACAGTAGGTGCTCAGCTATATGGTTTTGCAGCACGTAAGTAAATGCACCAGGTGTCGTCAGGCTTTTGGAGAAGGAGGGTCTCTACCCTGAAAACCACCTTGCTCTGGAGTCAGGCCTGATCGACGCTTAAACATGCAGAAACGGAAAGCCGTGATAAGTTTTAGTGACAGTGATCACCATCTGAGCGCCTACTGTGTTCTAGACTCTATGCCAGGTGCTTGACGGGTTCTTTGAAATCCTTCACCAGCTCTTCAATGTGAGGATTATTGTCGCCGTTTTCTAGAGGCATCTGAAATGTGGAGATGGTGAGAAATGAGCTCATCCCTTTAGAGCAGAGATTGGCAAACTATGGCCCATGGGTCAAATCCGGCCCACCACCTGTTTCTGTAAATAAAGTTTTATTGGCCCACGGCCACCGCCATTCATTTATGTAATGCCTGCAGCCGCTTTCCCGCTACAAAGGCGCGGTAGTTGCGACAGAGACCATATGGCCCACAAAGTCTAAAATATTTACTATCTGGCCCTTTCCTGAAAAAGTTGGTCCGGTTTAGAGGAAACACGTGAATACTTTCTTCTTGCCAGGCTGGAAATCAGGTCAGGAAAGGCTTTGTAAGCCGGGGTGAGGAACTGAGCCTTGCTGGGCTGGCAAAGGATCGTCCCTGCGGGAGTTTTAGTGTGTGTTTGGGGATCATCAGTCTGGCTGCTGAGGGGAGAATTGGTAGCAGTGAGCAAGGGAAGCCTGGCAGGAGTCTGCTCAGGTAACCCTGGCAGGAGAAGGCTGGGCTGGAAAGTCCTGGTGGGGCGAGCGAGTTCAGAGGGAGAACCCACAGGAGAGAGGCTGGTTGTCTGGAGGTGAGCGGGGGAGAGAGGAATCAGGGAGAAATTCAGTTTGAGGAGGGCTTGGAGGGGACGTCCACTGAGGGACACAGGAGGAGTACAAGGGGCAGCTGGTGTGGGGAGCGGGGACTTCGGTCTGGGAAGCATTGTGTTTGAGGGGTCTGATGGATGTCTCAGCCGAGACGTCCAGCTGGGCGGTGGCCCTGTGGCTCTGGAGCTCAGAAGGGAGGGCCAGGCCGGGCGTGCCCTAGACGGTAGAGATTGCCTGGTCCCCGGCAGAGAGAGGCCCATGGCTGGCCTGCCGGGCGAGATTCAGACCTGGGGCTGGGTCTTTGCGAGCCCACACTCTTGCAGCACTGTGCTTCTCCTCCTGTCTGCAGACCACCTCTTGAGTGTCGGGTGTCGCTGCAGCCAGGAGGGGCGTCCAGAACCAAACAGCGCCCGGCCCATCCCCCATGCAGCCAGGCCCTCCTCCTGGGCCCAGCAGCAGGGAGAGAACTGTCTGTCTGCCTGCAGTCAGAGATCCCAGGAGGATTAGAGGCTGTCACTCTTCCTGAGAGCCTGACACCTGTCAGTTGACACTGAGGAGGCCTTTTCTGGGGCCTCGCACCCCCAGCCATTGCTTCTACTCCAAGGCGGGGTTCAGGGAGCTGGGCTGCACCCCATGGGGCTGCTTTGTTCTGGAGCTCTAGCTGCTGTGGGTTCAGGTGAACACCTGCCTGTTGGGAGAGCTGGACTGGGCCCCAGCCGCCCCCCAGGTACCATTTTAAGTGCACACAGCCTCCAAGAGGCATGCCTGATCCAGGCCTGGGAACGGATGGCAGGTGGGAGGCCTCCTGCATGCTGGAAATTCTTTGCACCTTCAAAAAGGCTGAGCAAGTCTTTTTCCTCCAAAGACATGCTACTAACTCCCTCTGATGTATTTTTCGCCTCGAAAGACTTGAAGGCTGTCTGATTCTTGGAGAGAGAGCAGCAGGGTGCTCCAGGCAGACCAGGTCCCTCTAGCAGAGAACTGCTCAGGAGCTGGTGTGGGGGGGTGGGGGAGGGCCGGGGCAGGTGCTGCTTCTCTGGGTCAAACGCAGCCCAAGGTCCCCCTGGCTGCCTCACGTCTCGGCTACCCCACGACTGACTAATGCTCTATGGGTCAGAACCATTTTGGTGACAAGTACAGCTCCAGCTGGCTTAAGCACAAAAGGAAATTTATTGGCTTGGGCCACTGAAATTTTTAGGGGTGGAATCTTCCTCCTTCAGGTAGAGCTGGATCCAGGTGCTCGAGCAGCATCATCAGACTCTGTCTCTGGGCTCTGCTGCCCTGAATGCTGGCTTTATTCTCAGTCAGGCTGTCCCCCCGTGGTGGGAAGGCGGCTGTCAGCTCCAGACTTATATCTATGAGATATAAGATATATTTATCTTCGAGATGACATTCACTGAGGGACACAGGAGGAATACAAGGGGCAGCTGGTGTGGGGAGCGGGGACTTTAGTGTGGGAAGCCCTGCGTTTGAGGTGTCTGTTAGATGTCTTAGCTGAGACGTCCAGCTGGGGGTGGCCCTGTGGCTCTGGAGCTCAGAAGGGAGGGTCACATGTGCCCTGGACGGTACAGATTGCCTGGTCCCCAGCAGAGAGAGGTCCATGGCTGACCTGATGCCAAATGGGCTGGCATTTCCGGCAGAGAGACAGTGCCTCTGTGCTAATTAAGGTGCAGGAACAGTCCTGGATTCCACGTCAGTGGCGCCAGCTGGAGACACGTGACCATTCCTAGCCAATCACTGTAGCTCTGAAAATGCTCCCTTGTTATCGGCCAAATGCAGTCACATGTCCAGCCCTGCAGCTGGGGTCATCATGATGCCATCAGAGCTCGAGGGGCTACGGGTGGGGCAAGGTGGATCTCCTGAGGGGACACAGGGGTCTGTTCCCAGAAGGGGATGTTCGGGGGGCAGGCAGATCTGACAGATGGGTGACATTACGCTTGCTGGCTCCCTCAGAACGGGACGTGCAAGTGTTATCTGCGAGCTGGACCGGCCCCCACGACACGGAAGGAGGAAGAGCTATGGTGGAGTGCCTTATGTTAGGCAGCCATCTACATGGGGGAAGAACCGGGCACTGGAGTCCAGGGGAGGGTGGGGTATGTGAGGGGGCTGGGGGCGGGAGGTGGGGAGACCCAGGCCCCGGGGTGTCAGGAGCAGAGGTTCTAGAGTCGGGTGAGGGCTGGGTCTCCAACTTCCTTCCCTCACTCTCCCAGGCAGGCCGCTGGACCCTAGGACGTGGAGATAAGCACGTCGGGGGCGGCCCCTGCCTCTTAATGCTCGTGTTCTCCTGGGGGAGGGATGAGAAGCAGGCTAACAAATAAACGAGCTCATCTTTTGAGAGATGAGCTAGAAAGCAACTAAGGTGTGGACAGCCGCTTTCACCAGGGTGGTCAGGGAGCGCTTCTTGGAGGAAGTGACATCTGAGCAGAGGTTAGGAATGATGTGAAGGAGCTGACCCTGGGAGAAGGAGGGGTGGGAGAGGGAAGGCCTTGAGTACAAAGAGCCCTGGGGAGGGCAGAAACACCCAACCGCCCGCATGGGTGGAGCCTGGGGATGGAGAATGTGCTGGAGGTCAAAGCAGGGCCTGCGGGAGCGGGAGGAGTCGGCCTGGGAAGCTGAGCTGCTGGGTCTCAGGGCCCCTGGGCAGGAACTGATGGGCGCTGGTCTAGACAGAGGGGGCGATGCTGATGGAGACTGAGACTGCGGCCCCGCCTTCCAGGAGGAGAAAGAGACGATCAACGCACTTCAGGCCACCCTGGGCCAGCTGCTGCGTACCCTTTAGACTGACCCCATGAGAGGCACGATCCCCATTGTACAGATGAGGAAACTGAGGCTCAGCAGGGTGAGTGGCCTGGGGCCTCTTGCCCGCCTGCAGGGGAGGCATCTTTTGAACTCGGGTCCTTGCGACTCCCAAGCTCTTCCTCCCACCGGGCTCTGCCGCGGCAGGCGGATGAGGCAGCCGTCCAAAAGTGATTCATCGCTTCTCCTTCCTCCCCACCGCCCCTCCTTGCCTTTCTGGATTTCCACGTTTCTCAGCTGAAACAGGCTGGTATTTCAGTCTGTGGGGAGCGGAGTAGCAGATGGGGGTGGGGGTGTGGGCAGCACGAGGCATGGAGGCTGAATCCCCCCCAGCTGCTGAGGCTAGCAGCCCCCCACCCCCCCGCCAGATGCTCCCATAGCCTAAAAGACGTGGGGGTGGCATCCACCAACGACCCCCACCTTCCCCAGCTCCTGAAATGGTTTTGGAGTAGGAAAGAAAATATGCTTCTCCTAGCACGTAAATGTCACTTTACTTCATGTCTTCCTTTTTTATCAGTGCAATTGGAAAATAGCTGCTATCTCCAAAGGAACGGCCTTGGTTTCGTCTTCCAAATGCCACCGCATTTGGGGCGGCGCGGGGCTTAATAGAAGATTATTTTTTACAGCTTCTGCTCTCCTGAGTCTTTGAATTCTGATATCATCTTAGCCAGACACATGAGAGGGCGCGTGGAAAGTCGCCGTCATAAACGAGCCAGGCGTCCTGTGCATTGTCACTTTTTAGGGCCCCTTCACGAGAATCCTGAATTCTAGGGTCCTGGGGTCCCTGGCGTGGGCTCAGGCTTGAGAAATTTACTGCAGAAGAAAGACTTCTTATTTCACCAAGACATTTTGTCGTAAATGTCTGTTGATTTTTTTCTGCCCGGTCACTGCTGAAAATAAGGCCTGGATTCCCTGCAGGGACACTGCTGCCCCTCTCCCCTCAGATCCGGCAATTTGGGTGGGGACGAAATCCCCCTCGGCCTCCTCGCCCACACATACTGTAGGGGTGGCCGAATTGCCCAAGCCTGGCCAGCGGACATCACTCTGTTTCTGACCTACCTTGATGGCTCAGGCATCAAGAGAAACCTAAGTCGGGCCACTTGGTTTGGGGACTTGTATAAGAATAGCCAAGAGGAATCCTACTAGGAATGGGCTGAATGGGTAAGAGGCGAACTGGGAGCTGCTGGCAACCAGAGTTGGGAGAGTCTTTTTGATGCTGAGACCAACACAGAGGAAGGCAGGGCTAAAACCTGAGGGGGAGAGAGGGCAAGATGGGAGTTCTAGTGGCATCACTTGAACTCCTGGATCCAGCCATTCCTGAAGCCGTTAATTTTGCACTAGATGGTTGTACAGATTCATAAATTCAGTTTGATGGCAAGAGTCCTGACTGATACCTGTTGGTAAGATCCTGGCTGCATAAAGCATCTCTGAGTCACCCCACCCTCACATGTTGCTGCAAAGGTATGGCTCATAGCAAGGAGGAAGGGTAGGAAGTCGGACACCTTTCCTTCCCACCCACACAGATCCCTCGGGGGCCATCTCTGCAAGGTTCAGCTACTGCCTGGAGATCCCCGAGAAAGATGTTCAAAGTATAAAGGGCAGGGCTTGCGGCTAGGACAGAGCTGGCAGCTGTGGGGGAGGGCAGCGCTCGGGACTGCAGCGGGAGAGGCCGCTCAAGCCCCCTCCCTTGATTTATCACAGGGCCTCCCAGGCTACACTCAGCAAGACGTTTTCACAGAGACCTTCATTCTGCTTATTCACTCCCAGAACTGCACTTGGATTCAGTAGATGTTGGCTAAGGACTCTGCCAGGTACTGGGGGTTGATGGACTTGGGTCTGACTCCCTCTGACTTTGTCCCTTGGTGACTGAGTAGTGTTGACCGGGTCCCTGACTGCTCAGATCAGGAATAATACTATTGTCTGCTTCAGAGGGTAGTGAGGAGGACTCAGTGTTCAGCCCTTGTGTGTGCCCAGTAAGTTGTGTCCAACTATTGTGACCCTGTGGACTGTAGCCCACCAGGCTCCTCTGTCCATGGAATTTCCCAGGCAGGAATACTGGGAGGGGGTTGGTGGATTAGACATCTAAGCACCAACACACCAACTGAGTGGGTTGCCACTTCCTTCTCCAGGGGATCTTCCTTACCCAGGGGCCAAACCCACATCTCCTGAGTCTCCTGCATTGCAAGCAGATTCCTTACCACTGGGCCATCGGGGAAGCCCCGTGTCCAGCCCTGGGTCGGGCAGACAGTGAGCACCTGACAATCAGTTGCCAGCAGGACTGATCCAGAGAGGGTTATATCCTGGTCCCGTGCGTGTGTGTGTATGTGTGTGTGTGTGTGCGCGTCGGGGCTGCGGATGGGAGGACAGAGGTGGCTCAGATTTTAAAGAGAGAGTTATGTAGCTGGATTATTTCTAGTCGTGGGGTTGATGGCAGGATGAACACAGCCACAGGAACACAGACAGGTGCTCAGCCTATGGGTGGGCTTCAGGGAAAGCTTCCTGGGGCAGGTGAACACTGAGCTGAGTCTTGAGGACTGAATCGGAAGGCAGTAGGGCCAGATGCTTAGAGGTGAGGCCTGAGGGGAAGTGTGGCCAGTGTCTCGTTACCAGACAGCGGAGTATGACGGAACGTGGGCGACAAAGGGGGAGCTCGGAAAGACCGCAGGGCAAGATGACAGCATGCGTTTGGGGTAGAGCCTGGGAGCAGTGGCAAGTCCTGAGAGGGGTTTCTAACGAGGGAGCAGATGAGCAGGTTTGATCTTTAGGAGGTCTACCCCATCCTCTGTGCAGGGGGAGGGTTGGAGGGAGTGGCGCCCTTTGAGGGGGGAGGTCATGGGTGGCATCTGGAGGTCCAGCTCCAGGCAGAGGTGATGGTCTGGAGGTGGGGGGTGGAGCCTGGCCAGGAGGGGAGGAGGACTCAGCTGGACTGGACATCTAAGCACCGAGTTTCCCTCTGGTCCTTGCTATGCTGTGATTTGAAAACCTGTTACATGTGCCTTGTAGAGTGATGGGTTGTTTACCAGGATCTCTAAATGCTGACACCATCTCTCCCCTGGTTATCCTCATGTTTCTCAGCCAATCTGCCATAGCTGGACATGTTTCACCTTGGTCATCAGTTGTCCTTTTTTATTTATTTTCTACCTCCCCAAATACCAATCCCATCTCTTAGCTATCAACCTGATTCTCCAGTCCTTTATACGTGTATGGCCCGGGAAAGTGAAACTTAATCACTCAGTTGTGTCCGACTCTTTGTGACCCCATGGACTGTAGCCTGCCAGGCCTCTCTGTCGATGGGATTTCCCAGGCAAGAATACTGGAGTGGGTTGCTATTCCTTTCTCCAGGGGATCTTCCCAAGCCAGGGATTGAACCTGGGTCTGCTGCATTGCAGGCAGATTCTTTACCATCTGAGCCACCAGCGAAGGCCCTGGACCACTCACCAAATGCTCTCCCGTGCGTGATCCCAGTTTGTTTTCACAGAATCCCCAGATAGTAACTAGGATGGCTATCGTGGTGCCGACTTCAGAGATAAAAGAACAGAAGAGCTGGGAAATTAGCTGACTTGCCCAGGATCATACAAGAAATACCTGAAGCAGGTATTCAAATCCCAGTCTTTTTTTAAAAATAAACTTTTAAACTTTGGAATATAAACCTTTCACTACTGTCCAGTATTCTATTATTAAAGTAAATGAAAACTTAATACATGTGAACTACAAAAAATAATAAAACTATATTAAAGCTCACATGTAGGTTAATGTCTTCGACTTGAATGCCAGTTAGGGAGTTTATTGACAGTATGTAGAGTTTTTGGCTTCCCCAGGTTGCTCAGTGAGTAAAGGATCCACCTGCGATGCCGGAGATGTAGGAGACGCAGGTTCGATTCCTGGGGTGGGAAGATCCCCTGGAGGAGGGCATGGTAACCCACTCCAGTTTCTCACCGGAGAATCCCCATGGCCAGAGGAGCCTGGTGGGCTATAGTCCGTAAGATCACCAAGAGTCAGACACGACTGGGGCGACTGGGTACCCACACGTGTAGTTTTGGGCAGTGAAATTTTCTACTGAAGACGAGATGTAAGCAAGTGAGAAAGTCCAAGCCATTCATCAGCAGCTCGTGGTCTAGACAAGAGGCCAGTGGTCCTTCCTGCAGCCGGCAGGCTCTGCTCCATGACACAGACACACGGGGGCTTCGCCATCTGTTGAGAAAAGCTTTGTTTTTATCGCTCCCTCGGCTCTGGGTTTGGCCAGGATGGCCCGAGCCCCCGTCACTGCATTTGAACAGGAGGTCAGCAGCAGCCAACATCAACGCTGCTGTCACCAGTCATACGCAGGCAGCGATTATGGCCGTTTATAGTCATTTCAAGTGTAAAACCAGAGACTCGGGAGACGTGGGTTTGATCCCTCTGTCAGAAAGATCCCCTGGAGGAGGAAATAGCAACTTACCCCAGTCTTCTTGCCTGGAAAATCCCAGGGACAGAGGACCCTGGTGGACTACAGTCTATGGGGTTGCAAAGAGTCGGACACGACTGAGCGACTGAGCATGCACAGCTGTAAAAACTCATCAAAAGCAACAAGCAAAGCAAGTTCACGAGCCTCAGGCTGCTGTGATAGGGACGTAATCCACTCAGCTCAGCTCTGGAGTCGGTCTCGGGCGTGAGGCTTCCTCCCTGACGCTCCACATGCATCCCCTCCACCGGGATCTGACCATTTCACTGCCGAGTGGCCCTTGTCTGTGCCTGTTTCCTGATCTGGAAAATGGGACCACTCTAACTGTAGAATTTATCTCCTCTGGCCAAAATCCCAGGGCCTGTGGTGAGCCTCTAGTGGGGTAAAGCACATTATCTTCTCGGCCCAGTGCCCAGCCTTAGGTGAGCTCTCGTGGTCAGCACTGGGCACGTGCAGACAGAAGCACCCCTTAGATTCAGCGACCACGGTTTGCAAGGAGTGCTCACATCCATCACCTCCTTTCATCCAGCCTGGCAGGTATCGCCACCTCTGAGTCGCAGGTGAGCTGCTTGGAGTTCAGAGAGGCCATGCAGTTTGTTCCAGGTTGCACAGATCTGTAAGCGGCTGAGCCAAGAGGGACCCAGGCCCTTCCGACTGCGAGCACCAGGGCCGGGAATGGGGTAAGGAGAGCGAGACACTCACCTCGAGCGCAAGATGTAAGGAGACACCCTGAAGTTCAGTGATCATGATAAGTTAGATTTGAATGCAATATATATATGTAAATATATATATATTTACATCAGAATCAATGCCCAAAACAACAAAAAAAAAATCTATGGCAAATAGCCACAAGGCAAAATAGCAGATTCTGAAACAAAGCCGGGATCATCCTGGGTGATTGTTTCTCTTTGACTCAGACTCTGGCCGGCTGGGCACAGGCTGTGAGTGGCCCCGTGCTGACGGCAGGCTCCTGCTGCTGGTGGCCAACGTGGCACGCCATCCCCGGGCCTTCATCCTCCTCCGTGAGAGGGAAACAGAAGCTGTGAACCAGGTTCCCACCCACCCAGATGAGCGGGCCTGAGCCTCCCACTGATCTGGGAGTGGAGCCAGCCCCAGCCAATCGCATACAGTGACAGCTGGGGTGGGATGGCCCACCCAGATGTTGGGGTGCTGTTTCCATTGTAAAAAGAGGGCTGCACGTTAAACTTGCAAAGGGGACAAATTGTGCTGCAGGGGAGGCTAACACAGAGGGCTTGCACCCCGACGGTGGGAGAGCAGGCTTGGGGCGGAGCCAGACTTTGGCCTGGTCTCCTGCCTGACATCCCCAGGTTGGCATGGGTCTTCGAGGCAGCGGGCACTTGGGTCCTTTCCCAGCTGTGACCCCCCCAGCGTTACCTACTTCTGCTTCAGGCTGTTTAATCCCTGGTTAACAATGTACTCTCGCCTCCTCCTCCCACAAAGCAATCTTGCTGAACTTTCAGGCCAATTAGTGATAATTCACATTTCTTTTGATCAAGTCTGACTATTTTTGCACTAATAATGAATGGGCTTGTGTGGCAGCCCCTCCCCGCAGCGAAGAGTTCTAGGGGAGGAAGGCAGCCTGAGCCCCCTGGGTTGCGGGGGAAGGAGCCCATCGAGGCGTAATGAGGGGCCCAGGGCAGATATCCAGCAGGGCTGAGAAGGTCTGTGTGCAGCGCAGCAGAAAACGGCGGCAAATGTCTCCTAGCTGTTGCTTCCAGGAGCCTTATCTTTGCCACGAAGGCTGGCAGGATGCCTGGGAGCCAGGCCCAAGCCAGCAAGGGTGGCCAGACTCGGTGGAGATGTAACGCCGCCGTCAGCAGTCTGCAGGAGCAGAGGAGCAGCCGCCAGCTGGGCAGGTCTGTGTGCTCCAGTTTGCCGCAGTCCCCACCGCTCCCTATTGCCTTCCGTCTTGTCTGCGTGCCTCACTTACAGTGCCTGCCCTGCCATTGCAGAACTGCCGTCTTCTCTTCTCCCCCGTAGAGACTAGGCATTTGGCATCCTGGTATCAGAGTATTTGAAAACATCTCAGGGAAGAGGGGGTCATTAGCACTCAGATCCTCCAGAGCAGCCTGTAGGTTGGCTTTTGGCAAACTCTCTCTTTCTCCCTGTTTTCCCAAGCCTCTACTGAAGGAGTATATTCCTGCCCCCTTGCTGCTACCATATGATTTGTTTCAGCCAGTGGAATGGGAGTGAGTGTGACTATTTGCCAGTTCTGAGCCTAGACTGCAAGAGTGATCTCATAATTCTGCTTGTCCTCCTGGTAGCTTCTGGTTTTACCCGCGGACATTACAAACTCTTGGATCATGGCCTCTTTTTTCACCCTGCGTCCCAGAATAAACACACGTGGAGAGAAGCCATGTCGGTTTTCCTGCAGACCTTTCAGTGTGAGGATAAATGTTTGCAGTATGCCACTGAGTTCTGGGATGTGTTGTTACACAGCAGAAGCTGACAGATACAGAGCCTACCGTGATCTTCTGAGGTTCAGGGAACTGGCAGTGATGAGCCTCCGTGACACCAGGGTAAGGGCACGGCGTTGGGCCCAGACCGACCCAGCTTGAGCTTCAGAGGATCTTAAACTCACCAAACCTTATGATCTTAGGCAGTTCTTAACCTCTGTGTTTCTGGGGTGTCCTCGTGTGATAAATGGGTGCAGTCACCCCTCCCCCGGGGCTGTCGTGAGGCCTGACAGAGATTGCGTCAGAGGCCCATGAGATGTAGGACGTCCTCCGTACCTTAGTTTCTATTTTTTCCCCTTCCAAGTGTTGGCAACCTGGGAAGCCTCGAGAATGGCTTTGTGCATCGCCGTGTCCCCAGAAGCCACTTGATGATAAGCTTTGGATTTAAAGGCTCTGCAGTGAGTCTGCCTGGCTCCAAATCCAGCTGCGCCAGTCCGTTTACTCCCAGATGACTTTGGACAAGCTAACTAACCCCCCTGGCCTCCGGCACCGCAGGAGGGTGAATTTTCTAGCTCAGGGCTGCGGGGGTGGGAGGATCCCCCAAGACAGGACAGTGCTAGCAAGGCAGGCAGGTGGCAGCCAGCGACCTGCAGCCCTGGCCACCACGCTCGGTTCTGCAGGACTTCACCACTTCTGTCTCATCTCGTCACCTCTCCCTCCAACCAGGGTTTCTCCCCGTCGGAACCATGTGCCACCTGCCACAAAAACGACGTGGATGGGAGAAGGAGTTACTTGTAGAATGCACACTCCTGGGCCCTGTCTCTGACCCGTAGTGTCAGATTCTCCTGGGATGGGGCCTGGAACCTGCGCCCACTTTATAGAAGTTTGCACCTCAGCCTCTTGGGGCTAAAGCTTGCTAAGCTGACCTGGCCACATGTATTTTTTAATCCAGGGGCACAGCCATCCTGGCTACCTGGTCTGTCTCTGACGGAACTCCTCCAGAGGACCCTCCGGTCCCACGGTTCCCCTGGCCACGGGCAGGTCACTCAGCGGAACAGTGCAGCTCTGGGGTGCCCCCGACCCACCTGCCCCCGCAGGACACACTGCAGCCCCCGTGGCCTGGGAGCAGGCCGGGGAGGGCCTGGTCCTCATTCCCCGCTGCCCTTTCCTGCTGTGTGGCCGTGGGCACGCGGCTTCCTCTCTCCACATCCCAGTCACTGCGCTTTCGTGATGCTGGGGTGGGTTCCCCTTCTGGGTCCCAGCTGGGTCTTACACTCTGTGCTGTGTTCTTAGGACCAGAGTCACTGTTACGGCAAGTCACTTATTGCTCTGAGCCTCAGTTTCCCCATCTGTAAAAGCGCTGTAATAAGAGATGCTCTATTATAGGGCTATTAAAAGATTATAGTTGTTCAGTCGCTCAGTGGTATCCGACTCTTTGCGACCCCATGGACTGCAGCACGCCAGGCTTCCCTGTCCTTTGCCATCTCCTGGAGCTTGCTCAAACTCATGTCCAGTGAGTCAGTGATGCCATCCAAGCATCTCATCCTCTGTTGCCCTCTTCTCCTGCCCTCAATCTTTCCCAGCATCAGGGTCTTTTCCAATGAGTTGGTTCTTCTCAGGTGGCCACAGTTTTGGAGCTTCAGCATCAGTCCTTCCAATGTTAGTGTTAGGTAGGGCACGGGCGCCCTCTCGTGGTGGCATGGAGCTTAGCCTGGCGTCCTCCAGGGGGCAGAGCGGGAGGTCAGCTCTGGGCTTGACGGCTAGGCTCAGGGACCCCGGAAGGGGAGGCACCCATGGTGCTGGTGAGAGCTAGCATTTGTGGGGCACTCATGCACCTTACGGACACTGACTGGATCCTCTTGGCAGCTCTGAGAGGCTGGCCCTTTTGTGTTTCCATTTGAATGGTGGTGTCATTTCCTTAGAGAGACATGCACTGGACCCACATCCATTTCACACAGAGGCTGTGCCTTCAGCCGGTGAGTCTGGGGCCTATAGAATACACTCAACTATTACCGCTGGGGGACAATCATGTGGATCATGAATTGCATGTCTATTATTTTTAACTTGCTTTTTCCAAAAACCTTGTCTGAGGCTTCTGGGGGACTTAAGTGGTCCGGGATGGAGTTTGGGAATCCAGACTCCATTTCACAAATGTGAAATGCTGTGTGCATTTCTGCACATCTCCCTGGAGAGAGGCCCCGAGCAGCCATGAGATGGGCAGAAGGATTGGGACCCAAAGAAGTCACAGAGCCTCTGTTTCATGTGGTTCTGATGTTGTGTTTACCCCTTTGAGACTTTTGGAGGTGGGTGGGGATGGAACTGATTAGAAGACGTTTGTCTTGTCTGCACCCTAATTGACTTGTGACAGGCTTGGGTCTTGCATAAACTGGCTTTTGTTTAGCTCTGGAAGCATCTTGATTTTGACACCTAACCAGGGCCTCTCAGAAGCTGAGGAAGGCAAAAACCATTTTTTTAAAAATCTAAATAATTCTGCTATTTTATTTTGGCTGTGCTGGGTCTTCGCTGCTACACGGGCTTTTCTCTGGTTGCAGTGGATAGGGGCTCCTCTTCTTTGTGGTGCAGGCTTCTCATTGCAGTGGCTTCTCTTGTTGCGGAGCAAGGCTTCTAGGGCTCAAGGGCTTCGGAATCTGTGGCTCCTGGGATCTAGAGCGCAGGATCAATAGCTGTGGTTCACGGGCTTAGTTTCACGGGCGTAGCTGTCCTGCAGCACGTAGGATCTTCCCAGACAAGGGATCGAACTGGTCTCTCCTGCATCAGCAGACAGATTCTTTACCACTGAGCCACAAGGGAAGCCCCTAAAATTTAAAATTAAAAAAAAAATGTAAAGCTAAAAGGGCTATAAGGATTGTGGTCGATTTTAAGTTTTTTGTGTTCAGGTAATGCTTTTCATATAAAGGTCAATGATTACTCATCTAAGATACAGGTACTGTCAGAAGTCTAAATGGGAGTCTTCTAATGGCCCAGACCAGTTGGCCCCCTGGCCTGTCTGCCCACACTGTAAAGGGCACGGAGTAAGTGAACTGTGTCAACCCAGATGCCGGCTTTGAGGAGAGCTAACACAGCATCCACTGGTTTTCTAATTTTTGGAGAAGCAAGGCCACCTCCACTCCAGACAAATAAGGTCCCCTGGGTGGGGGCGTCCTGGGACCAGGGCCCAGGTGAGGGTGGGGAAGGTGAGGAGCAGGAAACAGCTCGTCTCCCCACGGAGAATTCTCCACACCTAGCCTCAGAGCTTAGGTTTAGCTTAGTTCCGAGCCCCCAGCCCTCCTTCAAAGGACACGTTGAAGCTCCTTCCAAGACTGGAAGAAATGACTTTGAATCTCCGCCTGTTGGAGCAATGACAGGAGGAGTGTGGGCTTTGAATTGAGTTTGGGTTCCTGCCGCTCTGGGGCTGCATGACTTTGGGTTAACCTCTTCGAGCTTCTGATTCTTCCCCTTTGTGGCGGGGTTGATAACAGCCCCTGCCCAGGTAGCTGGAGCAGAACGTGGGGTTTGTTCAGCTGGCGTCGAGGGTGGGCCTGTGAGCGCCTGGTGCTTGCGACCTGGGGACACTGCGATGCTGGTCCTGACCTCCGGGTCCCGGGGTAATGTAGGAGACATGAGAGGCGGTGGGGTTTCTAGGAAGGTGGGAGCATGGGGTGAGAATAGGGTCGTGGATCCACCACCTGTGGGTCAGTGCACCATCCAGAAAGGGGGAGTGGGACTGTGGTGGGTGATCCCCAAAGTCCTTTTTAGGCAGAGGGAGAGAGGCAGTCATAAACAGGGGTGAGGTTTAATGAGATGCATGCAGCTGACCTCACTCCTAAGTGTTAGTCACTCAGTCGTGTCCAACTTTTTGCAACCCCATGGACTGCAGCCAACCAGACTCCTCTGTGCATGGATTTCCCAGGCAAGAGTACTGGAGTAGGTAGCCATTTCCTTCTCCCCAGGATCTAGAAAGTCTATTACCAGCGCCGGTCCGTACCTCAGGAGCCGTGCTGAAGATATTCATCTCAGGACCGTGTGCACACACACGTAACAGGGACATACAGTGTCCATCAACGGGAGGAGTGGAACGGAACGTATCCGCAGTGGAACGGAACCACAGCTATGTTTATGAATACAGACCGATCTCAACCCATCATTTTAGAATGAGAAAGGCATAGTCTTTTATTGTTACTTATGTATACCGTTTATTCATATTAAGTTCGAAGCTTGAAAAGCAATCGTGTGTTATTTACATACAGGAGCATGTGTTTTATAAAGGTAAAGGCAACTATGGGATTGAAGGATAATGATTCAGGAGGTGCTACTGACATCTAGTGGCGGGAGGCCAGGGATGCAGCTAAACCTCCTGCCGTGCCCGGCCAGCTTCCCAGCCAAGGATAGAGAACTGCAACCAAAGGCCCGCGGTGCCGAGCTGGAGGGGGCGCAGGAGGGGCAGGGGCTAGAAACCACTCGGAGAAGCTGACATGTCATTCAGGGTGTGCAAATGGGCTGTCACGGATAGGAAGCATCTTCTAAAGGTCAGCTTCCCTGCAGTTTTGTCTGCAGAGAGACCTGAGCCCCGCTCCCCTGTTTTTATCAGGGCTGCCATCTCTCAGCCCAGCCGCCTGCCACAGGGTCAGAGCCGGTTGTGGGGGCCAGTGGAGCCCCTCTGAGGACTTCCGGGGACAAATTCCATCACTGGCTTTCTCATCCCCCTCAGGGCTGATTTCACACTTTAGTAAGAAATATCATGTTAGGTCCTTACAGCTGGGCTGGGGAGGAAACCAAGGCGCAAAGAGGCAAGGCTTTAGCTGTAGGATACACCCCAGTAAGAAACGTGAACTTGGGCCTGAGGCTCAGGAGTACTGAGCCGTCTCGACAGACACCACCCCTCAGGCCCGAAATCTCCAGGGTCTGGATAATGGGACAGCATGCTCTGAGCCAGGGGTTAGAGGAAGTGAGAGCAGATGAAAGCTGTTTTTTTTTTTTTTTTTGGTATGAGCTGATGTGTGATCCACACAATCACTCTATTTACAGAATCGGTCTACACATGGGGCATTACTCAGTCCTCCCCGAAACACATGTGAAAAGCTAAGCATCTCTATCTCCGTTTCCCTTAAGGAAATGAGACGGAATCTGCCCCCCACATGGCCCGAGTAGAAAGGAGCAGAGGCAGGATTCGAACTCGGGGCTCGGGACGTGTCCCTGGCTCTGCCCTACTGCACAACGCCACCTTCACTTCTCAGCCGTTTCAGTCTCTCTCGTCCTCTCTCTGGCCAGTTCGGACATGGAAATCCTTGCCAATTCATTTTTGATATTTTAGGAAATGGAAGGGCCCAGGAAATCAACTTGAAAATTTCAGACTTTTAGCTGAAAGCATTTCAGAGGAACTGGCTCTGTGTGTGTGTGTGTGTGTGTGTGTGTGTGTGTGTGTGTTTAAAGAGAAGAGTTGAAACAGTGTTTGCTCAGAGGGGTGTGGAAATTTTTCCGGCGTTTCCTTGGTTACATGCTCTTCTAGGGTGCTAGGGATGGCTCCACCAAATCCCATTAGAAGTATTTTATAAATGTATGAATTTTTTTTACATTAAACCCCCTCCACTCAAAAATCCATAGAATTGGAAATTGATCTTTGTTTATAGCAAGACCGTTAACAGCGAATTCCTTCCCACAACCACCGAATCCATCTTCTCTTGAGGCCAGAAATAGCAGCGCCTGGGGTTTTGGTGGGCAGATGGAGGGGAAGCTCCCGCAGACACGCCGGGTCTGGCCCCTCGGGGTTGCCCTCACGTCACATCTCGGACCCCAGCCGCCGTGATGTCACCTGATTCCACGGTGCAGAGCTCCCCTCGTGGTGTCTGTGGTCAGCCCAGGACCCAGAAGTGTTGCCCTTCCCAGGATCCAGTGTCCCAATGAAGTCAGAGTTCCTGGCTGTGGATTCGGTTACCGATAATTGCCTTGCGAACTGGCAGATGCAAAAATAAACATTTTCTGAGCCTGAAGGACACGGAGCTCTGGGGGTGGCCCACCAGGCGGGGCTGTGAGAGTGCTGCCGTGGAAGCCATCTGGGGGGAGTTGGGGTGCGGGGGATCGGGCCTCGGGCTCTGGGTCTGGAACATTCACGCCCTGGGGAAACCCAGTCCCGGGTGAAGGGTGGTAGGCTCGGTTTTCCCTGACTTTTCGCCTGCGGGGGAGGGAAAGATGCTCTGATGGGGCAGGCCTGGGTCCCCGGGGGGTGCGGGCCTTCCAGAGTCACAGAAAGCAGATACAGCGGTGGGAGGGGCCCTGCCAGGACCCACCGTGAGTCACAGTTTCCAGCACCACGGTCCCCGCTCCAAGTCTGCTGTCTCACGCTGTGGTTGCTCTGAGGGGTAAGGGCAGGGCCTGCCCCGGGGACAGAGGTGCATCCTGAGTTAAAGGGACCTGTGTCCTTCCCATGGGCCAGGTGTGGGGAGCGTAGCGAGATCCCCTTCCCGCCCCCCACCCCCCCCCACCCCCGCCAGACAAAGAGCTCTCGTTGCATCTGAACGGAGAAGAGAATCCTAATTCCCACAAGGTCCTGCGTCATGTGGGCCCTGCCCAGCACCCCCCACCCCACCCCACCCCCGCCTTCTGGGCCCCTCGGCCCTAATATCACCCCTGCTCTGTTCCAGGTCCCCGGGCTCCTTCCCAGCACTGGGCCTCGGGGTGTCTGCACTGCCGGTGCCTTCTGCCTGAAATGTTGGCCTCAGGTCCCTGCCCAGTTGTCACGGCCACAAGGAAGCCCTCCATGATCACTCCGTCTATAGTGCCATCCCCACAGTTTCATCCCATCCCTCTTACTCTGTTTTTCCCCTCACAGCCTTTGAACTTACCTGGTGATGTCATGTGGTGGATGATTTACTGACAGTCTGTCTCCCCCTCTACAACATCAGCTCTTTGAAGGCGGGGATTTTTGCTTGTCTTGCTCACCAGGGTGTCCTCATGCCAAGAACAAAGCATGGCAGAGCAATGCTCCATAAAGAGAGGACAAAGGTGTGAATGAGTGCTGAACGCCTCACGGAGCTCTGATGAGCCGGGCACCAGGGCAGATATAGCTGTGCTTGCCTTGGGTTGGGGAAGCTGCCAAGGGAAGGGGCTGGGGATAGCATGAAGAACCTGGGAGAGCTGTTTCCCACCGCCCCCCTCTGCCCACAGAGGAGGTGATATTTTAGAGAGAAGCGTGAACAGGGAAGTCTCTGGAGTCTGACCACTTAGGTTTCAATCTCAGCCTTGCTTCTTCTCCTCTGTGTGAGCCTGAGCGAGTCAGCCTCTCGGAGTCTGTTTCCACATTTGAAAATTGGAGCTAAACGTGCCACCTTACGAGTGGTTTGGGATGGCTCTAATACGATCATATAGTCTGTGCACTTACCCGCGTGCCTGGCAGGTGCCTGAGAAGGCCAAGAAACCCACTTGGGAAATCATCAGCACGGTGGGAGCCTGGGAGCCAAAGTCAGAGCCCAGGTGAGCTTTGCAGAGGGCTGCTTCCGACAGGGCAAGTGACCCAGCTGGAATCTCTTTCAGATCGAGCAATCCTAGAATTGTGTCTACTATCATGTCTGATCACTAGGAGAGCCAGGGTGAGTGTGCACAGCCCATGTTCAACAGTGACCCCTAGTGGCAAGAACAATCAGTGCATGGAGTGCGTGGCTCCCTCTCACCAGTTCCGTTGTTCACAAGAAGGGCTGGCCCCCTTCGGACCCAGTAAATCCCTGAGTTCTTAGACGATGGGAGTGGTGAGGAAGTCAGAGGCTCACAGGAGCTGTTAGATTTCCTGCTAAAGAAGCTCAGTTTATTTACTGAAAACATGAAAGCAATAGAGAAGTATTTGGGTACCTCATTGCTCACAAAGAGTATAGAATAAATCGGAGGTCAGCAAACTTGTATTAAAAGACATCGCTTACATGTGGAATCTAAGAATAAATGATACAAATGAACTTACAAAACAGAGACTCATGGACTTATAGAGTGAACCTGTGGTTGCTGGGGTGGTGGTTGGGGGGGCAGGAATAGTTGGGGAGTTTGGGATGGATGTGTACTGTATAAATACTGCTGTATTTAAAATGGATAACCAGTGAGGACAGGGAACTCTGCTCCATGTTACGTGGCAGCCTGGATGGGAGCAGTGTTTGGGGGAGAAGGAATACACGTCTATGTATGGCTGGGTTTCTTTGCTGTTTACCTGAAGCTATCACAATGTCATTTGTTAATTGTCTATACTTCAGTACAAAATAAAGAGCGTTTCAAAGATTATATAATAAATATTTCAGCTCTGTTCCAACCAATGGGAGCTCTGTACTCATGATTATCTTCTCCTTGACACTGATGGAAGCCGAATCACGGACGAGGTGAGAGGCAGGAAGCTTCCACTTCTGTGATTTACACTCAGCTCGGTCCTTTTCAGGCCATGCGTGTACACACACGCACAAGCTTAGGAATGTACTATTTGCGGTTGTAAAAATGGGGTTGCTCATCTTCTGCTCTGAGAGCCTGGAAAAGTTTACGGATATCAAATAGTGCCCGCTGGCATTGTCGAGCAAGACACATCACTTCCCAGAGAGCGGGCACTTCCCTTCAGTCTAGCCACGTGCTTACCATCCAGGCTTAAGCTGGCATCAGGATTTTCCACTAGACAGTCTGATTCGCATGCTCCAACAGCCAGCTCCGAGATCCTCCTGCCCTCAAAGCCACTGCCGAGTCCAGGGCCCCCGGGAAAACCACCTAGTGAGTAGGCAGAGGAGTCTGGGTCACAGGCAAGGGAATTCCTCACATCCCAGCCCCCTCCTTCTCTCTGCACAGTCCTGCCCATTGTCTTGAGTGTCTTTCTTTAAAACTTTAAGCAGAGCTTTTAACCATGATTTGTAACATACGTAGGTATTGTTTACACGCTCATAGATTTTGGATATAGGTATTTGCAAACAGTGGAGCTACAAAGATAGGCTTCAATTTTTATATTTTAAAGTACAGAAATGAGAATTAGCCTCCAATTTTGGTACAAGGGCTTCCCAGGTGGCGCTAGTCATAAAGAACCCACCTGCCAATGCAGGAGACTTAAGAGATGAAGTTTCAATCCCTGGGTTGGGAAGATCCCCTAGAAAAGGAAATGGCAACCCTCTGCAGTATTCTTGCCTGGAGTATCCCATGGACAGAGGAGCCTGGCGGGCTGTGGTCCATAGGATCACAGATTTGGACATGACTGAAGCAACTTAGCACTCAATTCAGCTCAGTTCAGTCACGCAGTCGTGTCCGACCCTTTGCGACCCCATGAACTGCAGCATGCCAGGCCTCCCTGTCCATCACCAACTCCCGGAGTGCACCCAAACCCATGTCCATTGAGTTGGTGATGCTATCCAACCATCTCATCCTGTGTTGTCCTCTTCTCCTCCTGCCCTCAATCTTTCCCAGCATCAGGGTCTTTTCAAATGAGTCAGCTCTTCACATCAGGTGGCCAAAGTATTGGAGTTTCAGCTTCAACATCAGCCCTTCCAATGAACACCCAGAACTGATCTCCTTTAGGATGGACTGGCTGGATCTCCTTGCAGTCCAAGGGACTCTCAAGAGTCTTCTCCAACACCACAGTTGAAAAGCATCAATTCTTCGGCGCTCAGCTTTCAGTCCAACTCTCACATCCATACGTGACCACTGGAAAAACCATAGTCTTGACTAGACGGACCTTTGTTGACAAAGTAATGTCTCTGCTTTCTAATATGTTGTCAAGGTTGGTCGTAACTTTCCTTCCAAGGAGTAAGCGTCTTTTAATTTCATGGCTGCAATAACAATCTGCAGTGATTTTGGAGCCCCCCCAAAATAAAGTCTGTCACTGTTTCCATTGTTTCACCATCTATTTGCCATGAAGTGATGGGACTGAATGCCACGATCTTAGTTTTCTGAATGTTGAGCTTTAAGCCAACTTTTTCACTCTCCTCTTTCTCTTTCATCAAGAGGCTCTTTAGTTCTTCTTCACTTTCTGCAATAGGAATGGTGTCATCTGCATGCATCTGAGGTTACTGATATTTCTCCAGGCAATCTTGATTTCAGCTTGCGCTTCTTCCAGCCCAGCGTTTCTCATGATGTACTCTGAATATAAGTTAAATAAGCAGGGTGACAATATACAGCCTTGACGTACTCCTTTTCCTATTTGGCACCAGTCTGTTGTTCCATGTTCAGTTCTAACTGTTGCTTCCTGACTTGCATACAGGTTTCTCAAGAGGGAGGTAAGGTGGTCTGGTATTCCCATCTCTTTCAGAATTTTCCACAGTTTATTGTGATCCACACAGTCAAAGGCTTTGGCATAGTCAATAAAGCAGAAATAGATGTTTTTCTTGAACTCTCTTGCTTTTTCAATGATCCAGCGGATGTTGGCAATTTGAGCTCTGGTTCCTCTGCCTTTTCTAAAACCAGCTTGAACATCTGGAAGCTCAACACTATAGTATAAGGGTTTGATCAGAGAAAGAAAGTCAATGGGAGAGATTGCCCCTAGGAGTGTGACCTCATGCAAAATGTGAGAGCTGGTTCAGCAGCATATGTGACCTGTTTCTTTGAATGTGAGTCTGGGTGTCAGCAGGGTAGCTGCCACAAAGGAAGGATGGATGAGAATTGGAAGCCCAAGGGGACGAGCCAGAACCCACAGGACAGACTCAAAACCCCACCCAAGTAACCTGCAGGAGAAGGTTCAGCGCAGACAGGCACCTGCCCAGGATTTGGAGAAGCTGAAAGAAGATGGAGCAGGCGCTGGAGGCAGGGGCTTCCTGCTGGCCCAGGCCAGCCAGGTGAGCCCGCAGAAAAGCGCTTGTGGAGGCGGCCACAACAGCGCCCCCAGCAGCCGCCCTCTGGCCATGAAACCTGCGGCTCTGCTTCTGCATGTCTGTCTTCAGATCTTGCCTCAAATGTCTCCTGTGGCCCATGCTAATCACAAACTTTGCAGGGGAAGGAATTCTGGGAATTCCAACCTCGCTGAGTTGACACAATCCAAACCCACAAACAATTATGACATCGAAAAGTACGTGGCGGTGAGTGAGTTGACTTGGGCTTTTATTAGAAATGTCCTTCCCAACTGTTTAAATGTAGACGTTTAAAACATTTATGAGACAGTTCCGGTATCATGGGAAAGGCCCGGAGGTCAGAAAGCCTAGTTTCTGTCTTTTAGAGTTACTAGCTGTGTGACATAGAACAAGTTACTTCACCTCTCTGAAACTGTACTGCTTCTCTTGTAAAATGGGAGTAAAAGTACCTCCTGCAGATAGGTGTTATAGACAAGGTTTAGTAGATTCTCAGTTCACCAGGGCACAGGACAGTATGTCAGATTGTCTGGTGCTATCTTCAGATTTGTACCAGCCCCTGAGTCTCTCGCTGAACTGTGAATCCATGAAGTCCAGGGTGATAATTAAGCGACCAGCATGAATGAATAAACCTACTATGTCCCTGGGTACTAGGCAGAATAGGTGTAGTGCTCCCATTTAAAAATAACAAACTAAACTTCAGTAGTTTGTCAATCAAGTGTCTTAGCCAGGACTGGACGTCCGACCTCCTAATATCTAACCCAGCGCCTTTACAGCACAGTCTCATGTCTATCCTGTGTACTGGAACACTCTGGGCACACTGTGAGGAAGTGGCTTTGTGTTCAAACCCTGTTGCTTTGCTTTTTATTTCCCCTGATTCTGAAGTTGTGGAGAGTGCTTGGAGTCCTTCACAGGCTGCCCAGAGGAAAGGCCTGTTGGAGAGGCCAAGCCCCACCTCCCCGCAGACGAGCCTGTACATTCTGTTTTGGCTCAGTTCCACCTGGTCCTGTTCATCCACTGATTCAATCATCCAAAAAAATGGATTAAGCCCATCTTATGTGCCAAGCATTGTTATAGAAAATGAAAACACAGCAGTGAACAAAGCAGATACGATCTCCTGCTATTTACATGCTTCCAGGCTGCGGTAGCCAGCCTCCAAAGGGCCCCCGTGATCCTCGCCTCCCCGTGTTCACACCCTGTGCAATCCCCTCCCACAGTGGGCGGGGCTGACTTACGTCACACGCACGCACGCCTGCACGCAGAAAGGAGCAATGGCGGTGGCCTCCGAGGTGAGGTTGTGAAGACGTGGTATCTTCCATCATGCTCTCGCCTGACTTTCTCCCTCCAAGGGAACCCAACGGCCGTGTTGTGAGGACGCTGAAGCACGTCGGCGTGGCAAGCTGTGCAAAGTGAGGGCCTGAGGCCTCCCACCCTCAGCCGTGTGGGGGAGCCATCTTGGAAACAGACCCCCCCGGCCCCCGTCGAGCCTTCGCGTCAAACCATGGCCCCAGCGACGTCTTGACTATGACCTTGGAGAGACTGTGAGCCAGAACCACCCAGCTAAGCTGCTCCTATGCTCCTGATCCACAAAAAACTCTAAGATAATCAGTGTTTGTTGTTTTAAGCCATTAAGTTTTTAATTTTTATTTTGGCTGCATCGCAGGGCATGTGGATCCCTGGTTCCCCAGGGATCAAACCTGTGCCCCCCTGCATTTGAAGCACAGAGTCTTAACCATTCAACCACCAGACAAGTCCCAAAGCCATTACATTTTGGAGTAATTTGTTATGCAGCAATAGGTAGCTAATACATGGGCCGAGACAGACGATGCCCAAAACAATGCCAAATCAAGGTTAAGTGCTATGGAGAAAAATAAAGTGGGCAAGAGGACTCCTGAGGTGGAAGGAATGGCAGTTTTAAAAAAGGTAGGTAAGGAAGATGAGACTATGAAGGTGACAACTGATTAGGGACTGAAAGGAGATGAAGGATTTCACTGTGTGGAAGAGTCTTCCAAGCAGAGGGGTCAGCGGGTGCAAAGGCCCTGAGGCAGAGCTCAAGTATGCAGAAGGATCAGCAAGGAGGGTGATGTGCTTGGACCATGTGATGCGAAAAAGATGAGGCCAGAGAGATAATATGGAGCCCAAAGGTGAGGCATGGAAAGCTCTGTGGTAAGGTGATGGCCACAGTGGCCTGTGACTCTGGATCTGTCTCAGAGCCAGGCAAGGCCCTTCCCATGCATTGCCTCCACCAGTCCTCACCAAATGGGACTGTCCCCATCTTCATTTTCCAGATGAAGAAACTGAGGCCCACAGAAGTTATATTACTTCCTTAAGGCCCCCCCAGTCAAGCTGTGAGAGCCAGGAATCAAATCCAGGTCCTCAAACCCATGGTCTGAATAGCCAGCTGGAATCTGGGTGGGGAGGGAGGAAGAGGGGATCTCTGTCTGTCTCCTTGATGGCTCGCTGCCCCTGTGGTGCTCTGTGTCTCCACGAGGGTCTGCCGAATCCGTGTTGTGGGAGGTTAAGTGTGCATGTTTCAGGCCCTGGGTTGAGCACAGGCCATAAATGACCCATCGGGGTGGAATCCGGGATGGGCCTGAGGTTCTGAGGCTCAGCAAAGAAGCTTGGAGGGGCTCCAGCCCGGGGGGAGCAGGCCCAGCCGAGGCCCACTTGGCAGCGGGGTGTGCCAGCTTTGGTGCTGGCTGCCCACAGACAGGCGTGAGTCACCACGGGCAGCACCGCGCGGTCTGCCCGGGACGCGCCGTTCTGCGGGGACCTCGGCTCCCGCTGGCAGCCGGGGCCAGGCGGGCAGAGTCCGTGGAAAAACACTGTGGTGGGGTACGCCCTGGCACTCGGTGGTGCTCTGTGCTGCCCCCAGTTCGCCCGTGGCCTCCTGCCAACCACGTGGGATTCAGCACACTGGTTTTCTAAAAAAAAAAAAAGCCAAGAGAACACTTTTTGAAAACTCCCAGGCCAGATGTTGGGCTGTGCTGTTCTGTGTCCGGTTAGAACAGCAGCATTATGTGCACTGAGTGCAACATGCTGGACCGCGATGTATGTTGTTCAATCACATTAAGTCCTCATCCCAGTCTTGTGGGGGTGTGCCTTTATCAGTCCCAAATTCCAGGTGAGGAAATGGAGGTTACAGGGAGGTGAAAAAACCTGAGGTTAAGAGAGTGTTTTCATATTGTGTGGTGTGATCCTCCTGGGGACCTCTGAGGTTAATTCAAGGTCACAGTGAGGGGCATGGAAGGAACCAAGGGCACCCACCCCTCCCCACTTCAGTGTGAGCACTGCGTTCTTATACGTGGGGCTTCTGGTTAATAGTATTTGTATAAATAAACAAGCTTTCCCTTGTTTATTTGTCTGTGGGGTCGCACAGAGACACGACTGAAGCGACTTAGCAGCAGCAGCAGCAGCAGCATACAAGGCCAACTCTTAGTCTGCCTATTCAGTATCCATTTTTCCCTTCTTCACTAACAAGAAAACCCCAGTTTTATTTAGTATGGCATTGGAGCCACATCCCAGCCCCGCTTTATCATCGAGGTAGCCAGTGAGATATAAGCTGAAGGCAACAGATGGGCTTTTAAAAAAGCTCTTAAAAGTTCGCTCATTCACTGGAAGGTGATCCCCTTTGGTCCCACTTCTCTTGGTCTTCTTTTTCCTGCTTGGAACTCCCAACAAAATGGCTGGAGCTCTGGCAGCCACTTTGGACTATGGCTCATCACTGAACATGGAAGCTTGTGCTGAGATGGTTAAGTCAGGAGCCTGGGATGTTAATGGTTCTGTGCCAGCCTTGCTGTGCCAGACCTGTACTGCCCTCTTCATGAAAGAAGCAGGAAACTCACCTTTTAAAGGCTGTATTTGGGCTTCTGTTATATTTAGCTGAAGTTAAACTTGTACAGCAATGTTTTTTGGGTGTTTGCCTTATGCTGGTCGCTGAGCTAAAACTGTATGCGCATAATCTCATTTAATCCTTAAAATAACCTGCTGTGTTAGGTGGGCTATGAACCCAGGTAGCCTGGATGTGAATCCTTACCTCTTTCAACTTACACAAGTGACTATCTCTTTGCGCCTCAGTTTTCTTACTTCTAAAATGAGAGTCGCAGCAACATTGCCTACCTTATCAGGTGTTTAGCAGATTAAGTGAGATTATGTACATAAAGCATTACTAATATCTGGCACATAGTAGGTGTTCAGTGAACGTCAGCTATGCTTAAAACTCTGTTTTACTGAAGTGTAGTTGATGTACAGTGTTGTGTTAATTTCTGCTGTACAGCAAAGTGGTGCAGTTATATATATTCTTTTTCATGTTCTTTCCACCATGGTTTATCACAGCGTATTGGATACAGTTCCCCGTGCTCTACAGTAGGGCCTTGGTGTTTATCCATCCTAGAGATAATGGTTTGCATCCGCTAACCCCAGACCCCCACCACATCCCTCCCCTACCCTTGGGCAACTGTGTCTTTTCTGTGTCTGTGAGTCTGTGTGTCATTGGTAAATTCACTTGTGTCATATTTTTAATTCCTCATGTAAGTGACATCATATGATTGCATATGGGCCTGGTCGGGGCTGCAGGGACAAGGAGCAGGAGCAGAGGGGGAGGTTGATGCAGGCCTGCAGGTCAGGGATGGCCTGGACCAGGCTGGCCGGCCAGCCAGAGGAGACACGACCAGACCTGGGGCGTCTGTTGGAAGCAGAGCCCACAGGACCTGCCCCTGGGTTGGATGTGCGAGTGGAGAGAAGTCGGAAGTTCGAAAGACACCATTGTGATCAGAGTGACCTGGTGGATGAAGGTGTTGTTTTTGGTGATAGAAAATATTACAGCCGTGACCTTGGGCAGGTCACTTAACCTCTGCCTACCTCAGTCTTGGTCATCAGTAAAGTAAGATTAGTAACTTCCTACCTAGGAGGGCTGTTGCAAAAATTAAATGAGATAATAGCTACAGGCACCTGGGGGAAGAAAAGAAGAAAGAATAAAACACACGCATACTTTATATGTAATATTTGATTTATATGGGCTTCCTAGGTGGTGCAGTGGTAAAGAATCTGCCTGCCAAGCAGGAGCCATGGGTTTGATCTCTTGGACTGGGAAGGGCCTCTGGAGAAGGAAAGGGCAACACTAGTATTCTTGCCTGGGAAATCCCATGGACAGAGGAGCCTGGCGGGCTGCAGTATACGGGGTCACAGAGAGCTGGACACGACTTAGTGACTAAATGGCAGCAGCAACAGGATTTATATACTATGTATGTGATTTTGTGAAGTATAGTTGATTTATAATGTTAGGTTAGTTTCAGGTGTACAACAGAGTGATTTGATATTTTTATAGATTATATGCCATTTAAAGTTCTTATAGGATATTGGCTTTGTCCCCTGCGCTTTACATGACATCTTTGTATCTTACTTATTTTATATTCTATTAAAATCTTGGGGAAGGAGCAGTTTGAAATGACGTAGAGGGCACCAAAATTTCACTTTGGGAATTTTTTTTCTCCTCCAGTTCTATTGCTGGAAGAAACATGCCTCTCAAAGGAAATAAGAACCCTCTTGATGAAAACTCACTTTTGCCAATTGTGGCAAAGGCAAATGACATTACGTTTTTGCTGTCATCTGCAAAGGGCACCCTCCTGAGAAACGGCCACTCCTCAAACCAGCAGAGCCTCTGAAATAGGACACCTCTTGGAATGGTTAAGTTTGGGCCCACTTGCTTTCTGACATCACTCAGGGTCTGAACGTTCCGTCTCGCCACTACAGATGTATAGATTTCAGGGTTTCGAGGGCTAACGGAATTGCAGCATACTTGTGGGCTCAAGTCATTTCTCAGCTTTCAGGCCCCCTCGTGGCCGCTCACATAACAGATGGTTCCGGAGCTTGACGTAGGTACCAGCCATTCTGTGTGTCAGATATGTGTTATGTCAGCCCCTCCAAGGCTCTCGGTTCCTGAACCTCAGGTGATCATGCCTGTCGTCCGTGCAGTCGTTCTAACTCTCCGGATAAGGGTTTTTCCTCCCCAATAACATCTGGCAGTATCCAGAGACATATTTTGGGCTTCCCTGGTGGCTCAGATGGTAAAGAATCTGCCTGCAATGCAGGAGACCTGGGTTCGATCCCTGGGTTGGGAAGATGCCCTGGAGGAGGGCATGGCAACCCACTCCAGTATTCTTGCCTAGAGAATCCCACAGACAGAGGGCCCTGGGGGTCTACTGTCCATGGGGTTATAAAGACTCAGACACGACTGAGCGACTAAGCACAGAGACATTTTTGGTTGTCACAACCATAGAGGTTGGAGTTCAGAGGGAATGCTCCTGTTACCTAATAGATGGAGGCCAGAGATGCTGCTAAACACTCTACGATGCAGAGAACAGCCCTCTCCTCAGGGAGTGATCCAGCCCCAAATGTCAGCAGTAATAAGGCTGAGAACCTCTGCTCTAGAGCTCCTTGTTTGCTGAACAAACGCTGAGTGCCTGCTCTATGCCAGGTCCTGTTCAGCCCTGGAGACAAGACTATGAGTGAGATCCGTGAGCTGCTTCCCCACGTGGAGTGAGCATTCTGGTGGAGAAGGCAGATAAGATACTGGTGTACAAGTTAGTAGGGCTTCCAGGCTGGCTCAGCGGTAAAGAATCTGCCTGCCAATGCAGGACACGGAAGACATGTGGGTTCCATCCCTGGGTCAGGAAGATCCCCTGGAGGAGGAAATAGTAACCCACTCCAGCATTCTGGCCTGGAGAATCCCATGGACAGAGGAGCCTGGTGGGCTGCAGTCCCTGGGGTTGCTAAGCGTTGGACACGACTTAGTGACTAAACAACACCAACAGTACAAACCAGTGTCTTTCCTAAGATAATGTCAGAGGATTCAACCTGCGTGAGAACAGGGCCCATCTGTGTTTTGACACACCATCGTTTCCCTGGTGCCCAGCACTCTGCTCGGTGTGGAGTAGGGCTCAGTGAGCTCTCCCCAATTCCGCAGTGATTAAGACTCTGCTGGTGGTCACCTGTGCACTCTTGGGCAAGGTCATCTCTCTGTGCCTCAGTTTCTTCATCTGTAAGGCAGGGATTGTCGTAGGACCCACTTTGCAGAATTGTGGGGATCAAATGAGAGGATATATATAAAAGGCCTGGAACATGCCTGGCCCGCAGTAAATGCTCAATAAACATATATAACATTCCTTCCTTCCTTCATCCTTCCCCCTTGCCATGGGTCAACAGAAATACTACTTGCTCTCACTCTTAGTTTCAAGTCTGCCCTTCATCTTTGGCAACTGTCGTTGGTTACAAGTGCCAATACAAGACCCTCCAGCTGGTATGAGAAGGATGGTGACTTAGAGGAAGTGGGCTTGATAGAGTGGTCCGGGTCACCGCTGGGGAGGGCACAAACAGAGCTCTGTGTCACCAATGGCCCTTGCGGGCACCGTGATGAATGGCGACTGTTGTTCATGTCCTGGCGCCTTAGTGGCTTACACGGGCCCCCACCTGGCTTCCGGCCTCCTGGTAAGGTTTGCTTCTCTCCCACTGCCAACTTCCACTGCCATCTGTGGCCAGGCCCCCAGGGGAAACTGCTCTACGGCCTCAGTGCTCTACCTAGGTGAGTCAAGAGCCTATTGGCTAAAGTCAGAGGAAATCGGTGGAAATGCACTTAAGCCAAAAGAAGAAAACACAGTTGCTCATGTAAGAGAAAAATCAGGGCATGGCAGGATTCAGGATGCAGTGTTTCCAGAAATTTCTTTCCCTTGATCTCAGTTCTTCTACCTTGGCTATATTCTCAGGCAAGTACTTCCCAAACACTAGCTCAGACTCCCCTCTCCATCCCTCCCTGCCAATGACTCTCGAGTCACATCAAACAAGTTTAGAAACCTCAGCTGAAAGAAAGCATATCTTTCCAAATCTTTCCAGCAAAAGTCCTGAAGTCAAGGGTGACTGGCCCACCTGGGGTCAGGGAGACCCCAATGTAGCCATGGAGAGGTGGTGTTTTGATTGGCCAGGCCTGGGTCACATGCCTGCCCCCTGGTCTGGAATAAGAGTGACTCCACCCATACAACCTAGGTTGATAAGAAAGGAGAGGTGTCCCCACAGAAGCAAATCAGGGTGCTGTTACTAAAGGTAACACCCAAACAACAGATGCCATCTGTACCGTCTGATTGAGCTTAAAACCCAAAGGCCGGAGTCCCCAGTCCCTCCTGACTTAACCAAATGTTGGGTTAGCGCTGTCAGCCAGCTCTCTTTTTTGTGAGCAGATGTCAGCACATGGGCCATTCCCATGAAAAGCAGAAGGCTTCAGGAAGGCTATATCCAGGTGGGCCCAGCAATCCAGTGCCAACTGCTTCCTGATACAGACTGGACATCACACCCCACCCATTGACCTATTCCCTGGAATGACCTCCTGGCCTATCTGTAGAGCAGAAGTTCCATGGATTCCCTTTCTGCATGTAAGACTCACCTTCACTTGGAAACAAACTCATGAAACCAGGCTAATCATAAAGCATACTCAGGGTGAAACCTAATCTCTCTCTCTCTCTCTTTTTTTTTTTCTTTTAATGAGAGATTTGGACATGCTGGCAACTATTTTGCTGAGTTGTTTTAAAATTTTAAATCCATTTGTATTTGATGTTTTAAAACTTCTTCCAGTGTTATCTGCTTTAAAATAAGAACAGGAGGTAGAAATGACTCTGAACTTTCTCCTTGTTCAGTTATTAATGGAAGAAATATAATAAAAGTGTGCATACTAAACAGCATGCAATTAAAAAAAAAAAAAAACTTTGGGGGAGGACTAACTTGAAATAGGAACTGTGGAACAGGGACTTCCCTGGTGATCCAGGGGTTTTGACTTCTTCCAATAGAGAGGGTTGTAGGTTCAACCCCTGGTCGAGGAGCTAAGAACCTGTCTGCATCAGGGTCAAAAAACCCAAAACATAAAATAGAAGCAATATTGTAACAAATTCAATAAAGACTTTGAAAATGATCCACATCAAAAAAAATCTTTTTTTAAAACAAGAAAAATTGTGGCTAAATAATAATAATAATAATCGGTTCATCTCTGTCGCACGTCTCCTATGAACTAGGCTGTTCTAAGCAATCTGTCAGTATGTGTCAGCTTCTAATCTTGTTCCCATTTTATAGATGAGGACACTGAGGCACAGAGAGGTGAAGGGACTTGGCCAGGGTGACGATGGCTGATGGATGATAGGCCAGGGATTTAATACTGGCCGGTCTCATTCAATCGCCCACAGGCCTGGGACAGTCTGGTTCCCAGCCATTTCATCTTAAGATGACTTCATTCCTTCTGGATGGCTGAGAGCTCACCCCACTTGAACCTATTTTCAGGTTCATTCAGCAAAGGCTGCATTTTATGACTGCTTGAAGTTTTTGTAGTTAAGGCTAAACCCATATTGGTAAATGGATGCTCTCAAAACCTCTTCCTGCCAGAGCTCTGTTAGCCTGCGGCCCTCAAAGCACTTGGCATATACAAACTTCAAAGACAATTACATGCAGCCTGACGTGACCAGAGGATGCCTCCCAAGGCCCTGGCAGAGATGACAACTGGCAATGAACTGTTCTTAATGATGTTTCGTTTTGATCGAACCAGAAAAAATGTGCGAACACTCAAAAGGCTATTTACAAACTCCAGCTATGCCTGCTGATCTGCATCTAATTCTGCTAATCACATAAACACGAATTTTATCCCCACCCATGGAATACATTTCCAGCTCATACCCACCTGATGCCCTCCTCCGATCTCCACCCCATCCCCACCCTCAGCCAAGAAACTACTTTTGTTTGTTACTTCCAGTCACTGTAATTAGTATTGTCTACACAGCAATACCAGGCAGGTTCCCTTTCTTGCTCCTTGTTCCAAGATGTGCCATTAAAACACAGAACGTTAAGTTTTGTAAAATCTAAACAATCCCAAATGTGTAGGGTTGCATTTGTTAAAAAAGTTCAGAGAATGAATCCAACTTCAGACTTCCATCTATAGCCAATTATATGTTAGGATTAGGTTTCACTAAAAATAACAGAAGACCCGCACCCCACCCCACAATACGTTATGCCTTAAATAAGGTCAAAGTTTATTATTCTTTCATAAAAGTATCAGAGATCAAATGACTATCTTTCTGTTCTGCCATCTTCAGCATGTGGCCTCCATCCTCAAGGTCATCTTATGATTCAGAGTGGCTGCTTCAGCTCCAGCCTTCACATCTGCCTTCTAGGAAAACAGCCAGAAAAAACTGAGGGACCAAAGGGCCCTCATACCTTCCCTTTTATAGAGCCTTTATGGCAAGAACTCCACCCAAGTTCTTTTTATGTCTCCTTGGTCAAGTCATGGTCATATGGCCATATCCAGCTGCAAGGGATGCTAAGAAGTGTAGTCTTTGGACATTGGCTGATATTCAGCAGTTTCTGTACCATCAGAGATGTAGTGTGACTAGGTCATCCCAAAAGAACTGGAGTTCTGATCCCCCCCCAAAACAGTGCTTGGACCAAGGATCGCCTGGTGTTTCTCCCATCATTCACTGACCTGAGTCTTCATTACAGATTTGGGGATGGAAGTGGTTTATTGTTTCTAGTACAGTTAGCTCAGCAAAGCCAAAAGAGCAGTCTCCTTGTGTTCTCAGGAGTGTGTCTCCACGCTCCACCCCGGAAGCAGCCGTGGTCTCTGTAGCTGAGAATCTGCCCCTGCTTTTACCATCTACTTGTGTCTGCCCCAACCTCCCCCGATAGAAAAGCATTTCAAGGCTCTGCTTCACGTTTCTTGTCTCCCTCAAGGAGGCATTACCGAAAATCAGCTTTTCTGCCATCTCTTTTACCTTCTTGTTCTTATTCTTAATCCCTCATCAGCTCTTTCTAGAAATCCTAGAGGTTTGCTCTAGAGTTATGGGGAAGCTTAGAGGAACTGGGGTCTTCTTTAGTGGGAGCCCAGTGGGATGGGCATGGTTGGGAGTGGGGTGGGCAGTGGAGTTGATCAGGAATCACTGGGACTCAAAGACCAGAGAGAAGAGCTTGGGCTAAGGCAGAGGGTCTCAACCAGGGTGGTTTTGCCGCTAGGGGAAGTTAGGTGATATCTGAAGATGCTTTCAGTGGTCACGGGGGTGTTCCTAATATCTAAAGGGTAGAGGCCGGAATGGTGCCAAACACCCCACAGCGTAGAGCACAGGCCCCCACGACAAGGCATCATATGGCCCAGAGTATCGATTGCATTGAGGCCGAGATATTCTGTCTTAAAGGAAATGGAAGATGTAGCTCAGTAGTTAAGAGCATGTGCTCTGATGTCAAAAGCTTGGGCTCAAATCCCAGCTCTGCCACGTGGCAACTTTGTGACTTTAAACAGGCCTCGACCTGTCTGGCTTGTCTGCACACGTGCAGTATTTGAATGACCTCTGGGGCATCCTGAGAGCTGAAGGACAGAATCCTCACAAAGTGTGTTGTCTGGTTACCTGGTGCCTCGACCTCAAACAAGTTTGCAGAGCGGGACCAAGTCAGAAGAATACTTACATACACACTGGGATTGCCAGGCTGAGGTTTGTAACATATACGTCCTGTCCTGCAACTCAGAAGAAAGCAAACGGTTGATTTTTAAGTTGAAAAACAAGGGGGACCTCCCTGGTGGTCCACGGGTTAGGAATCTGCCTTCGCAATGCAAGGGACACAGGTTCCATCCCTGGTTGAGGAACTACGATCCCATGTGCTGTGGAGCAACTAAGCCCGTGCGCCACAAGGAATGGTCGCAGAGGACACAGCAAAGAGCCTGCCTGCTGCCACTGAGACCGAGCGCAACCACATTAAATAGAAAGTTGAGAAACAAGGAACAGAAATCGAATGGGGTTATGCAGATGCCATTTCAGAATAAACAAGAGGCAAGAAGAAGATGCCACTCTGTGAACTGCGTACAGGAGGACAGTGGGAACGCCGGCCTCCCAGACCCTCTTCTGTGCTCACCAGTGTTCACAGCGGTGCTCCACTTAGCATCGTTGGAGGTTTGACCCGGCCTTCCGCTCTTCAGACTTCTGGCTGGATTTGGTCTCACTGCTCTGGGGCTATTTAAAAGGTGCTGCTCCTTGGAAGGAAAGCTATGACAAACCTGCCGCTGCTGCTAAGTCACTTCAGTCGTGTCTGACTCTGTGCGACCCCACAGACGGCAGCCCACCAGCCTCCCCCGTCCCCGGGATTCTCCAGGCAAGAACACTGGAGTGGGTTGCCATTTCCTTCTCCGATGTATGAAAGTGAAAAATGAAAGTGAAGTCGCTCAGTCGTGTCCGACTCTTAGTGACCCCAGGGACTGCAGCCCACCAGGCTCCTCTGTCCATGGGATTTTCCAGGCAAGAGTACTGGAATGGGATGCCATTGCCTTCTAGGCAGCATATTAAAAAGCAGAGCCATTACTCTGCTGACAAAGGTCCTTAGAATCAAAGCTATAGTTTTTCCATTAGTCATGTACAGATATGAGACTTGGACCATAAAGAAGGCTGAGAGCCAAAGAACTGATACATTCAAACTGTGGTGTTGGAGAAGACTCTTGAGAGTCCCTTGGACAGCAAGGAGATCCAACCAGTCAATCCTAAAGGAAATCAACCCTGGATATTCATTGGAAGGACTGATGCTGAAGCTGAAACTCCAATACTTTGGACACCTGATACGAAGAGTTGGCTTATTGGGAAAGACCCTGATGCTGGAAAAGATTGAAGGCAGGAGGAGAAAGGGTGACAGGATGAGATGGCATCACAGACTCAATGGACATGAGTTTAAATAAACTCCAGGAGATAGTGAAGGACATGGGAGCCTGGTGTGCTGCAGTTCGTGGGATCAAAAAGGGTCAGACGTGACTTAGTGACTGAACCACAGCAATAAAACAAAGACTTGAGGCAGAGATAGAAATGTCTGAGAAATGTTTCCAGAAAGAGCTATCCAGGCAGAGGGAACAGCAGAAGGAAAGGCCCTGAGTGGAAACGGAGCCTGTGCTGCGGAGCAGCGATGGGGGCTGGAGGAGGGAGCAGAGGGAGCAGAGTGATGGGGGAGACCTGGGCCCCCTGGAATGTCATCGGGACCCTTGCCCCTGCTCCTACTTAGACGAGAAGCTACTGCAAAGTTTTGAGCCAACAAGGGCCTTGATGCCAGGGGTTTGACGGAGCCCTTCTGCTGTCACACTGAGTGCAGACTGAGGGGCACAGGTGCCCTGAGGAGGTGGCTGTGAGGGCCCAGGTGGGAGTGGGGAGGGAGCAGGGAGTGAAGGAGATATTTGGGGTATATTTTGAAGCTGGGACCAGCAGGATTGGCCGATGGATTGGAGGTCGGTTATAAGGAAGAGTCCCCATGGAGAGGTCACCATGTTCTGACCTCAGAAACTTGTGTAGTGGGTTCAATAGGGGCCTCCCAAGAAACATGCTTGCATCCTAACCCCCCGAACCAGTGAAAGTGACCTTATTTGAAAAAAAGAGTCTTTGCAGATGTAATTATGGATCTCGTGATGAGATGATCCTGAAATAGAGTGAACCGTAAACCCAATCTCAGAGTCTCTGTGAGAAAAGGGGAGGATGGGAAGACCCACAGAGAAGACAGACACGGGAAGATGGATGGGGGCAGAGACTAGCGTGATGTGTCTAGTGATCCAGGGAGCACCAGAGATGGCCAGGCAGCCCCGGGAGTTAGGGGGACAGGACACGCTGGATTAGCCTCAGGGCCCCCAGAAGGAATCAACCCTGCGGACGCCTTAATAACAGACTTCCAGCCTCCAGAACTGGGAGAGAATCAATCCCAGTCGTTCTATACCTCTATTTCGGTACCTTGTTGTAGCAGCCACGGGAGGCTCCTAGAAACTGGTAAAGGATTTGCCACTGATTGAGATGGAGGTGCTAGAAGGCAGTTTCTGAAAAAGGGTGGAGGGTGGGGCCTAGTAAACCCTGTGTAGGGAACCTGGAGGCTCAGCTGGTAAAGAATCCGCCTGCAGTGCGGGAGACCTGGGTTTGATTCCTGGGTTAGGAAGATCCCCTGGAGATGAGAATAGCTACCCACTGCAGTATTGCCTGGAGAATTCCAGGGACAGAGGAGCCTGGCAGGCTACAGTCCATGGGGTCACAAAGAGTCAGACACAACTGAGCAACCAACACTCTCAGCTTCGCTTTTTCGGAGAAGCTGAGAGTGTCCAGTGGGGTGATGTGGGTCACATGTCCAGCACGCCTGACCCTTGCTGTCGCACTTGGAACCTTCTGCACGGCCCTTCTTGGGCCCAGTCCCCTCCACTGCACCCCAGAAAGGCCTTCCTCCACTGTCTGAAATGCCCCTGCCTCTCAGTGCGCCCACCGTGAGGTCTCATTCCCTCCTAGCACTGGATACCCTCTACTCTGTTTGCTTTTTGTCATCTATTTCCCCAATACCAAGACGCACACATGCCTTAGACTGAAATTTGCCCGGGGACAGGGCTTTTCTCTGTTTTTATTTCATCTTTCACCTTTTTGTTTTGCTCTTTAGGCGTTGTTTTCTTTTATGAATCCCCAGGGGTCAGGGCAGTGCCTGGGCCGCAGCTGGCCCCTGGGAAGCAGTCACCCAAGGCACTTAGCCAGTGTCTGCTGACTGTACTCCCTTCTGCATCTTCGACTCAGTGCTCAGACACTGAGTCCTGTTTGCAGCCCCATGGACTGTAGCCCACCAGGCTTCTCTGTCCATGAGATTGCCGAGGCAAGAATACTGGAGTGGGTTGCCATTTCCTCCTCCAGGGGGTCTTCCCAACCCAGGGACTGAACTGAACTTACGTCACTGGCAGGCGGATTCTTGACCGCTAGCGCCATCTGGGAAGCGCGCGTCTTAGACTAATGGGTGGGCCACAGTGCTGTGCTGAAGCCTCCCCAGGGAGGCTTACTAAAAATGTGTGACACTGAGATTCTGATTCACTGGGTCTGCATTAGGACTTAGAAACCCACATTTTTAACAAGATCCCAGCATGATGCCGACGCCAGTGGCCCGAAGGGTCTCACGCTTTGTCCAGCACCGCAGTCCAGGCTGCCCTGGGAATGGGGCCAGCACACAACTGCTGCTGAGACGCTACCCTCCTGGGAGGCTCCTGCCTGCTGGGGACCCGGTGGTGTTGTGACTGGCCTATTGCCTCGCCAAACTCAGGGTCCCGAGCTTGGGCTCACACTCAGGTTTAGGGCCTTATCCAGAGCCCTGTTGGTGGGGACAGAGCTTCAGATGCACTCAGGGTGTTTCTGCACACGTGTCTATCTGACTCACACCACATGAGGTAGAGCCAGGAGGGAGCCTCCCGTCAGGACACCCACTTTAGTGCCAGCGCTGGAGAATGTCAGTCCAGATGCCTGTGACTAACCCTTGGCCCCAGGGGCATCCCTGGGTGGGAAAGGGAGGAGGCTTGGCATCTCTGGGGTTTAACATCCCCAGACGATTTATGAAAGTGTCCAGTATACTCTGGGGAAACTCAGATAAAGGCTTGTGGAATGGAGGCAAGGAATGGTGGGCAAGAAGGCGACCTGCAAGCCTGACTATTTAAGGGTATGGTCTCCAGAGCCTTGGGCAACAGTCGACCTTCAAAATGATGCTTGACCTTGGAAAGCGATGAGTCACACGATGAGTTGCCGATGGCAGAGCTTCCAACCTCTGGGAGCCCCAGGGCATTTGGGTCCTGGGAAGCCTGTCTGCTTGGCTGATGTCAGCCGCTTCTGCCAAAATGCAGTGAGCCAATCTTGCTGGGGAGAGCTCAGCTTCCTGGGAGGACGCTGGGCTGATAAACACTTGGAGTCTCAAGGGTCTCATCTGGCCTTAGGGGTGGGTTGACTGTACATGGATCCGTGTTGTTGTTGTCCGGTCGCTAAGTCTAACGGCAGAAAGTGGAGAGGAACTGAAGAGGCCTTTTGATGAGGATGAAAGGGGAGAGTGAAAAAGCTGGCTTAAAACTCACCATTCAAAAAACCAAGATCATGGCATCCGGTCCCATCACTTCATGGCAAATAGAAGGGAAAAAAATTGGAAGCAGTGACAGATTTTATTTTCTTGGGCTCCAAAATAACTGCGGATGGTGACTGCTGCCATGAAATTAAAAGACGCTGGCTCCTTGGAAGGGAAGTGGTAAGAAACTTAGGGTATTAAAAAGCAGAGACATCACTTTGCTGACAAAAGTCCATCTAGTGAAAGCTATGGTTTTTCCAGTAGTCATGTATGGATGTGAGAGTTGGACCAGAAAGAAGGCTGAGCGCCAAAGAATTGATGCTTACAAACTGTGGTGCTGGAGAAGACTCTTGACAGTCACCTGGACTGCAAGGAGATCAAACCAGTCAATCCTAAAGGAAATCAGTCCTGAATATCCTTTCGAAGGACTGATGCTGCAGCTGAAGCTCCAATACTTTAGCCACCTGATACAAATAGCTGAGTCATTGGAAAAGACCCTGATGGTGGAAAAGACTGAGGGCAAATGGAGAAGAGGGCAGCAGAGGATGCGATGACTGGATGACATCATCGACTCAACGGGCAAGAATCTGAGCAAACTCTGGGAGGTACTGAAGGACAGGGGAGCGTGGCGTGCTGCAGTCCATGGGGTCGGAAAGAATTAGACTTGACTTAGCAATTGAAGAACAACAGTCACTCAGTCCTGTCTGACTCTTTGGCAACAGCATGCACTATAGCTGACCTCTGTCCTTAGGATTTCCCAGGCAAGAATACTGGAGTGGGTTGCCATTTCCTCCTCCAGGGGATCTTCCCGACCCAAGGATTGAACCCAAGTCAACCTGCATTGGCAGGTGGATTCTTTACTGCTGAGGTACCAGGGAAGCCCTGCATGGATCCATACATGAGAATAAATTGTGTTGGTTTGTGGAGATAAGGCCAAGGGGAAGTAGAAACCAGAGGGCCGGGGGTGGGTGTGGTGTCTTCTTTCTATCTTAACTTGTACTGGAAAAACAAGGCAGCTAAGATTGACGGGGAGGCCCTGAATGGCAGACTGAGCAGGAAAAAAACCCGGTCCCTGGTTTCTTTCACGTACTACCTAATGCTGATGGCAAGCTGTGTTTCCATACATCATGTCCCTCTGCAACACCGGCTGTGTGTCCTACCATTCAATTCGATTCTGACACTAACTGGAGTCAGCACAGACCCCACAGGTTAAGGGCTTAGTCCCACCAGACTGTCCCTTCCTCCACTTCAACACAAATCCAAATCCAGGTTGCTAGCCTGTGCTTCTGACTGACTGGCAATAAATGGGGGGGGGGGGGGGTGTTCCCCCAGCTCCCTCTTCAGAACCCCGGAAAGCAGTTTGCTTTCTATCATCAGTTTATTACAAAGCAGGAGTCCCCAGCCTCGGGGAACTAATTCCTGCTGATCTGAGCTGATGTAATAATAATGGAAATAAATTGCACAATAAATATAATGCATTTGAATTATCCCCAAACCATCCCCTGTCCACCCCGGTCTGTGGAAAAACTGTCTTTCCTGAAAACTGGTCCCTGGTGCCAAAAAAGTTGCGGACGCTGTCATAAAGCGTATTTTAAAGGATCCAAATGAACAGCCAGATGAAGATACACATCGGTGTCTAGAAGGGCACCAAGTGCTGGGAGCCTGTCTCGTGGACTTGGGGCCACCCCCCATCCCCGTCCTGGTCCGCGGATGTGTTCATCCTCTCCGAAGCTCTCTGAATCCCATACTCTGGGAAGTTGTATGGAGCTTTATCACATAGCTATGATGGGTCATTGGGCTTCCCAGGTGGCTCAGTGGTAAAGAGTCAGCCTGTCAATGCAGGAGACACAACAGAGGTGGGTTTGATCCCTGGGTCAGGAAGATCCCCTGGAGGAGGGCTTGGAAACCCACTCCAGTAGTCTTGCCTAGAGAATCCCATGGACAGAGGAGCCTGGTAGGCTACAGTCCATAGGGTCGCAAAGCGTCAGACATGGCTGAGCAACCGAGCGCACACATGTATACTAAGATAACATATATAATATATATTTATCCATGTATATAAAATAAGCATGGCCCTGGCACTCAGATGTGGCCCAGACCCCACAGGCAGGCTGGGATGACTTGAACTTAGGACGCGCCAGTGTGGGTGGTGCCGCGTCCCCAGCACCGATCCTTTGGGTGGGTTTATAGAAGCGGGCAGCTGAGTGCTGGTTGCAGTGGTTTTTCTAGGGCCCGTCGTTGAAAGGTCTCCCCACCAGGAGGTGTTAGAAAAAGGTTATCACAATCCCGGACTGTCCAGGGAATGGGCACTGTCCGTCTTCGGGCCTGGCTGTCCCTCTGCCATCCCAGGGCCTTTGGACACACTCCCGATTGCTCCCTCCGCCGCCCCGAGTGGACACTGCCGTCCCCCCTTAAGGACCTTAGCAGCTCGGGCCACTGTGCTGCTCCTCCCTGCACAGACACACTAGCAGTTTTCTCTCCGAGGGCGGGACAAAAACGCCTGGTTTTTGGCAGAAGACTTCACAGAGGCGTCCAGCAGGTGTAACTTACGAGGGGGTCTGCGTTTGGGATGCTTTTAACCCTCTCAAGCCATCGCAGAGCCTTACAGTGCAGTGCCCTTAGCCAGTCCGTCCGTATGAGCACGTCATAGTGCAGGACATCTTGAATCGGATTCCCTGCTGGGCCACTGACGGCTGTGCGGCCTTGAGTGAGTGAGTGTGCGCCTCTGGACTTCCATTTCCCTGGGGTGAACGGCAGCAAGAGAGCCAGCCTTCCAGGCGCGCCATGAGGCTGCGCAGACTCCCACGAGGCCCCTCCCTTGGCGTCAGCCAGTCCACACAGATGTCCTTCCCGCCGCCCTGCAGCAGGGGGCCAGCCTTCCACCTCCCACCCACCCTGGAAGATGACAGAGGCTGGTGCAGAGAGCTTCAGGCCCACTCCTGCGACCACAGGTGAGAAGCAGCAGGTGGGGCTCAGGGGACGCGTGCGGACAGGGGCGCACAGCAGCGGTATTTGCGAGGATGAAAATGCAGAAGCCGTCTAGACGTCGCTGCTCGTAAAATTCACTGAGCAAATCACAGCACCGCCGCAAAGGGGAGCGCGCTTTCTGTGGACGCCTGCCTTTACGGGAGCTGTGGGTTGATCGCTCAGCTTTCACCCCCGCTTCCCCTTTCTTCTTAGCAGCTCCACCACCTTAGGTGTTGTCCCCTTTCTGATGCGGGTTTCCCAGGTGGCACCCGTGGTGAAGAATCCACCTGCCAATGTGGGAGACACAAGAGGCAAGGATTTGATCCCAGGGTTGGGAAGATCCCCTGGAGAAGGAAATGGCTACCCCCTCCAGTATTCTTGTCTGGAAAATTCCGTGGACCGAGGAGCCTGGCAGGCCACAGTCTATGGGGTCACAGAGTCCGTGGGGTTGCAGAGTCAGATGCGACTGAGCTCACACGCACCCATACCTTTCTAATGCAGCCTTGAGACTCCAGGGAAGCCGACCCCACCCTGGGTCTAGCAGAAAGCTCTAGTTAATTGAACTCAGGGATCAGCAAACATATTCAGTAAAGGACCAGTTCAGATCAGATCAGTCACTCAGTCGTGTCCGACTCTTTGCGACCCCGTGAATCGCAGCACGCCAGGCCTCCCTGTCCATCACCAACTCCCGGAGTTCACTCAGACTCACGTCCATCGAGTCAGTGATGTCATCCAGCCATCTCATCCTCTGTCGTCCCCTTCTCCTCCTGCCCCCAACCCCTCCCAGCATCAGAGTCTTTTCCAATGAGTCAACTCTTCTCATGAGGTGGCCAAAGTACTGGAGTTTCAGCTTTAGCATCATTCCTTCCAAAGAAATCCCAGGGCTGATCTCCTTCAGAATGGACTGGTTGGATCTCCTTGCAGTCCAAGGGACTCTCAAGAGTCTTCTCCAACACCACACTTCAAAAGCATCAATTCTTCGGTGCTCAGCTTTCTTCACAGTCCAACTCTCACATCCATACATGACCACAGGAAAAACCATAGCCCTGACAAAGGACCAGATAGTAAGTACTTAAGGCTTCGCAGGTCACGCCGGGTCACAGCTAACTCTGGTGTGGTAGGAAGGCACTGCAGACGACCCACGAAGGAGCCGGCCTGTGTCCAGTGACTCTTTACTAACAAAGCCAGCGGGGCGGATGCGGCCCGCGGGCAGGTGCTGCCCACACGGCCTAAGCCAGCGGTGAACGTCTAACCCACACTGTGGCGGGTTCCATAACTCAAGCTGGTCCCGTCGGCACCGAGCGTGGCCCTGGTGGGAGTTAAGGGTCTGATCTTGGATGAAGGATGCCAGGGAGGCCCTCTGTGGTCAGAGCAGGGCTCTCAGAGCAGGTGACCGTGGATCTGGGATGTGAAGGCTGAAGAGGCAGTCACTCGGAGCGGGGGCTGGGATCCCGGGTGCAGGCGATGCCAGGCGGAAAGCAGATAGGCTTTGTTCTCAGGAAGAGGCTGGGTACCTGGTGCAGAGTGAGGGAGGGCAGGAGAAAAGGCCAGTTCTGGGCCTGCTGGCCCATCAGGGGTGTGTGCTGTGGTCTAGTG
Organism: Bos indicus x Bos taurus; assembly: GCF_003369695.1. Lineage (NCBI taxonomy): Eukaryota > Metazoa > Chordata > Mammalia > Artiodactyla > Bovidae > Bos > Bos indicus x Bos taurus. The sequence goes on along the minus strand of NC_040088.1, from coordinate 4,256,848 downwards.
GGCCAGGAAGCCCCTGGAGAATTCATCAAAGGGTTTCAATAAGTTATCTTGTGTCATAGGCCCCGAGAAACATCCAGAAAGTTACAGGACCAACGTTAATGGTCCTCATTGTGAGGAGATAACTATCCACTTGCTGGTGGCTCAGATGGTAAAGAATCTGCCTGCAACGCAGGAGACTCAGGTTTGATCCCTGGGTCGGGAAGATCCTCTGGAGAAGGGAATGGGTACCCACTCCAGTATGCTTGCCTGGAGAATCCCATGGACAGAGGAGCCTGGCAGGGTCCATGGGGTCACAGAAGCCCGTAACTTGGAACACCGGAATGTCCATCGACTAGGGTGTGGAGCAGCCAGATGTGGCAGGTCAGCACAACGGAACGCTTGTTCCTTGTTCAGCTGCCAAGTCGGGGCCAGCTCTTTGTGACCCCATGGTTTGTAGGCTCCTCTGTCCATACATGTTTGCTGTTCCCGGTGATGTCGGAATCCCTGGGTACCCACCACGGAGGGCAGCTCAGTGAGATTCAAAGCGAGTCCAAGGTGCATGTGTTACCTTCATAACTGAACCGTACTGGGAACGCTGTCAGCCCCCAGAGACGGGCTTTCTGCCAGGACCAGAGTTTGCTCTGAATGCGGTGAGAAGACACAGACAGAAAGAAATCCGAACGACTGCGGAACCCCTTCTTATGTGGGTTACTTCCCCGGATTAGTCAGCTGTTTGCCCTGAAAATGGTGACTTGGAAGGGAAGGGGAAGGTGGGGCGAAGCCTACAGCTTCTTCTCCTGTCAGTGCTCCCCCACTCGCCAGTGAGCGGGAGGCAGAGAGGGTGTGCAGATGCGCCAAGCAGGGACTGAGGGACACGCGCCCAGGATCCGGGGCCCACTGGTTCCAGGACCCACTGTGGGTTCCCAAACCCAGGTCAAGTCCTGCAATCAGCTGTTCTAGCCTTGCTTCTGATTCAGCAGATTCAACCAACTGGGAATAGTGTTCTTTTTATTTGTTTTTTCTAATTGAAAAAAGGTCCATCTAGTCAAAGCTGTGGTTTTTCTAGTGGTCATGTATGGATGTGAGAGTTGGACCATAAAGAAAGCTGAGTGCCAAAGAATTGATGCTTTCAAACTGTAGTGTTGGAGAAGACTCTTGAGAGTCCCTTGGACTGCAAGGAGATCCAACCAGTCCATTCTAAAGGAAATCAACTCTGGATATTCATTGGAAGGATTGATGCTGAAACTGAAGCTCCAATATTTTGGCCACCTGATGCAAAGGACTGACTCATTGGAAAAGACCCCAGTGCTGGGAAAGATTGAAGGCAGGAGGAGAAGGGGATGACAGAGGATGAGATGGTTGGATGGCATCACTGACTCAATGGACATGGGTTTGAGGAAAGTGCAGGAAAGAGTGAAGGACAGGGGAACCTGGTGTGTTGCAGTCCATGGAATCACAGAGTCAGACACAACTTAGCAACTGAACAACAATAAGTGGACTTGTGCAGTTCAAACCCATGTTGTACAAGGGTCAGCTCTAAAAGAGTTGAGTTTGTTTTGTATGATTTTCACTCTTCTGGTCTGGGTGGAATACACATGGTTATACGGACCAGGAAATAGAAGTTGTGTAGCTTTGGTGATTCTGCTTACGGGGTAAATGCTCTTCTGTCTGTATTTAGAATTGGGATTGTGCCATGTTCAAATGGATGACAAAAATACACGCCATCTGTGAATTTAATATCGTACGAATTTAATATAATTTAATACCATCATTCAAATTAAAATGCTTCCCTATACTTAGAACATGAAATAGCAAATATAAACACTCTAACAAGTCAAGAGAGAGACCACAGAAGAAAGGAAAAAACTTTATATTTTAGTACCTCCAGTACCTGTAGCCGCATTTCTTTTCCTGCTTTTTGAACATGGGCCCTGCGTTCTCACCTTGCACTGGGCCCCGCATGTTGGGCAGCAAGTCCTGTGTATTGTGGAGAGAGAAACAAGAGAAGAAGTGGTCAGGGCAGTGAGCAGTGCTTGGCCGGCAAAGGATTGGCTCTGAGCCCAGGCCTGGCCTCCCCCACCCACGTTTGCAGAGAGGAAGGAGCTGGGAGATTTGTTTGCACTCAACTCACTTAATCAAGTGGCCGGGCAGGCATCAGCAGTAACTTAGACTTTATCACAATATTTTCTTTGGCTCCTGGCTTCACCTTGAAGGTGAAGTTGGGGGGAGAGGGGGTGGCGGCTGCTCTGAGCTCACTCCCTGGGGTCCTTCTGGAGACGTGTGAGCACAAAGAAAGCTCATTCTTCTGCTCTTAAAAACAATCAGGCCCTTTCCCTCTTTTATTTATTTTTTCATTTTAAGTCCAGTTTAGAAAGAGCTGGGGGCCGTGACTCAGTCCTTCCCCGCACCCCTTGGAGAGGCTGCTGTCGGGAGCTCAGGGCCCAGCTAATCTCCAGGAGCAATATTTGCGACCCTCGGGGAGGCGGAAGGCAGACTCTGCAGCATCACAGCAGCTGGAGCTGTGGTCTGGGGGTGGCCCAGCACCCTCCTGGAGGGTCAGCCTCACCAGCGCCAGCTCAGCTTCCCTAGAAGGCTCCTCGGCTTCTGGGCCTGGAAGGGCTGGGGAGCTCGGGCAGCAGGTGTCCAGGCCAGGGGTGATGCTGACAGCACCCTCAAGGCCCTTCTGTGGTGCTCCCTCTTCCAGGACCACACGGGAGCGAGCACACTCTGGAAGGAAGCCTTGCGCCTGGACAGCCCTCAGGGATCAGGAGGAAAGGAACTGAGAGCAAGAACACTGTCCACTGCAGACAGTGGGATGATGCCACCCTTCAGGGAGCGGGGCTGTGGCATTTACTCCTTGGGCCATTCTGAAGCTTTCTCCAGCATGGCCATCCAGCACCCAGACAGGGTAGAGGAGGGAACTTAGCTTTGCCATCCCTAGCAGTGAGTTTGAATGCCAGCCCACAGTGTCGGGAGGCCACACAGAGGTGCCCATGCATGTTAGTTACGCTTATACAAGGTGCCCCCATCTAAAATGTCCTCACTTTTGAATGTCAGTGTGTCAGACACAGTTGTTTGCCCCCTAGATTGATTTTCTCCTTCTTCTTCGATGATGGCATTTCTGGATTTTAGCTGGGCTTGTGACAGTCCTGAATAAACCATACCTTCAGCAGCTTGGCCAAATGACCAAGCTCAGGCCGGTGGGCTGGCTCTGAGCTGAAGTGATGTGGGAAGCTGCCAAGCCTTGCCCTCAAAAACAGAACAAGCCCTCCCCTGCCCACTTGCTGCAGGCTGAATGCGGGCCCAGGTGACGCGATGGTGAGCCAAGGTGGACCTTCCAGAGGGTGACACTCTGGAATGGAGACAGAGGAACAAGCAGGAGGGAGCCTGGGTCCCCTGGCTCCATGCAGCCTCCATATCCATCTGCTTATCCTTTGCCTGTTTTCAGAGAGACAGAAGAAATGGTCTCTTCTTTAAGATGCTGTCGTTTGCAGTCTCCAATCCAGCATCTGGACCTGTACCCTAAGCAATTCCTTTGGCAACCGTCTCAAGTTTTAAAACAATTGTGTGGGATGACATAGAACACATCCACGTGTTGGATACTACTGGTGGGACCACTGTAGTACAACCTGTGCCTTGGATTTGGAAATCTAACCTGGATCGATAGGTCAAGAAAAACATCAGTTTGGTTAGAGAGGATGAATTCATAAGTATAAAAATTAAAAGCTCAATCATCTATTGGGAGCTGTCTATCCCAAGGCTGGGCTAGGTCCTTGCCTTGCATTATAACTTTGTTTTCTATGTCTGTGAGTCTTTTTCTGTTTTGTAAAAATAGGTTCATTTGTATCTTCTTTTTAGATTCCACATATAAGCGATATCATAAGTCTTTCTCTTTCTGGCTTACTTTATTTAGTATGATCCATGTTGCAGTTTTTGTCAAAGAAGTTCATCCATGTTGCTGTAAATGGCATTATTTCATTACTTTTATGTAGCTGAGGAATATTCCACTGTGCGTGTAAGTATTCTACTGTGTGTGTATATTCCATTGTGTGTGTGTATTCCACCGTGTGTATCTATTCCACCGTGCGTGTATATTCCACTGAGTGTGTATATTCCACTGTGTGTATATTCCACGTGTGTGTGTATACTCCACTGTATGTGCATCTTCTTCATCCATGCATCTGCTGATGGACATCCAGGTTGCTTCCATGTCTTGGCTACTGTAAGTAGTGCTGCAGTGAACACTGGGATGCACGTATCTTTTCAAATTATAGTTTTTGTCTTTTCCAGAATATGCCCAGGAGAGGGATTGCAGGATCACGTGGTAACTCTATTTTTATTTTTTTAAGGAATCTCCACACTGTTCTCCATAGCAGCTGCAGCAAATTACATTCCCACCTTTGGTATGGGAGAGTTTTTTTTCTCCACACCCTCTCTAGTATTTGTTACCTGTAGACTTTTTAATGATGGAGTGAGGTGATACATAATTGTCATTTTGATTTGCATTTCTTTAATAATTATGATGTTAAGCATTTTTTTCATGTGCCTGTGCCATCTGTATGTCTTCTTTGCAGAAATATCTGTTTAAGTCTTCTGCCCATTTTTTGAGTGGGTAGTTTGTTTTTGGATACTAGTTATATGAGCTGATTAGGGCAAAGACTAATAGAGTTTGGCCAAGAAAATGCACTGGTCATAGCAAACACCCTCTTCCAACAACACAAGAGAAGACTCTATACATGGACATCATCAGATGGTCAACACCAAAATCAGATTGATTATATTTTTTGCAGCCAAAGATGGAGAAGCTCTATACAGTCAGCAAAAACAAGACCAGGAGCTGACTGTGGCTCAGACCATGAACTCCTTATTGCCAAATTCAGACTTAAATTGAAGAAAGTAGGGAAAACCACTAGACCATTCAGGTATGATCTAAATCAAATCCCTTATGATTATACAGTGGAAGTGAGAAATAGATTTAAGGGCCTAGATCTGATAGACAGAGTGCCTGATGAACTATGGAATGAGGTTCGTGACATTGTACAGGAGACAGGGATCAAGACCATTCCCATAGAAAATAAATGCAAAAAAGCAAAATGGCTGTCTGGGGAGGCCTTACAAATAGCTGTGAAAAGAAGAGAAGCGAAAAGCAAAGGAGAAAAGGAAAGATATAAACATCTGAATACAGAGTTCCGAAGAATAGCAAGAAGAGATAAGAAAGCCTTCTTCAGCGATCAATGCAAAGAAATAGAGGAAAACAACAGAATGGGAAAGACTAGGGATCTCTTCAAGAAAATCAGAGATACCAAAGGAACATTTCATGCAAAGATGAGCTCAATGAAGGACAGAAATGGTATGGACCTAACAGAAGCAGAAGATATTAAGAAGAGATGGCAAGAATACACAGAAGAACTGTACAAAAAAGATCTTCACAACCCAGATAATCACGATGGTGTGATCACTGACCTAAAGCCAGACATCCTGGAATGTGAAGTCAAGTGGGCCTTAGAAAGCATCACTACGAACAAAGCTAGTGGAGGTGATAGATTTCCAGTTGAGCTATTCCAAATCCTGAAAGATGATGCTGTGAAAGTGCTGCAGTCAATATGCCAGCAAATTTGGAAAACTCAGCAGTGGCCACAGGACTGGAAAAGGTCAGTTTTCATTCCAATCCCAAAGAAAGGCAATGCCAAAGAATGCTCAAACTACCACACAATTGCACTCATCTCACACGCTAGTAAAGTAATGCTCAAAATTCTCCAAGCCAGGCTTCAGCAATATGTGAACCGTGAACTTCCTGATGTTCAAGCTGGTTTTAGAAAAGACAGAGGAACCAGAGATCAAATTGCCAACATCCCCTGGATCATGGAAAAAGCAAGAGAGTTCCAGAAAAACATCTATTTCTGCTTTATTGACTATGCCAAAGCCTTTGACTGTGTGGATCACAATAAACTGTGGAAAATTCTGATGGGAATACCAGACCACCTGATCTGCCTCTTGAGAAATTTGTATGCAGGTCAGGAAGCAACAGTTAGAACTGAACATGGAACAACAGACTGGTTCCAAATAGGAAAAGGAGTACGTCAAGGCTGTATATTGTCACCCTGTTTATTTAACTTACATGCAGAGTACATCATGAGAAACGCTGGACTGGAAGAAACACAAGCTGGAATCAAGATTGCCAGGAAAAATATCAATAACCTCAGATATGCAGATGACACTACCCTTATGGCAGAAAGTGAAGAGGAACTAAAAAGCCTCTTGATGAAGGTGAAAGTGGAGAGTGAAAAAGTTGGCTTAAAGCTCAACATTCAGAAAACGAAGATCATGGCATCTGGTCCCATCACTTCATGGCAAATAGATGGGGAAACAGTGGAAACAGTGTCAGACTTTATTTTTCTGGGCTCCAAAATCACTGCAGATGGTGACTGCAGCCATGAAATTAAAAGATGCTTACTCCTTGGAAGGAAAGTTATGACCAACCTAGATAGCATATTCAAAAGCAGAGACATTACTTTGCTAACAAAGGTTCGTCTAAGTCAAGGCTATGGTTTTTGCAGTGGTCATGTATGGATGTGAGAGTTGGACTGTGAAGAAGTCTGAGCGCTGAAGAATTGATGCTTTTGAACTGTGGTGTTGGAGAAGACTCTCGAGAGTCCCTTGGACTGCAAGGAGATCCAACCAGTCCATTCTGAAGGAGATCAGCTGTGGGATTTCTTTGGAAGGACTGATGCTAAAGCTGAAACTCCAGTACTTTGGCCACCTCATGTGAAGAGTTGACTCATTGGAAAAGACTCTGATGCTGGGAGCGATTGGGGGCAGGAGGAGAAGGGGACGACAGAGGATGAGATGGCTGGATGGCATCACTGACTCGATGGACGTGAGTCTGAGTGAACTCCGGGAGTTGGTGATGGACAGGGAGGCCTGGCGTGCTGCGATTCATGGGGTTGCAAAGAGTCGGACACGCCTGAGCGACTGATCTGATCTGATCTGAGCTGATTATATATTTTGAAAATTAATGCCTTATTGGTTGCGTTGTTTGCAAATATTTTCTTCCATTCTGTAGATTCCCTTTTCATTTTATGATTTTCTTTGTTGTACAAAATCTTTTAAGTTTAATTAGGTCCCATTTGTTTAGTTTTGTTTTTATATCCATTACTCTAGGAGATGGGCCTGAAAAGATACTGCTGCACCTTACATCAGAGTGTTCTGCCCATGTTTTCCTCTAGGAATTTTATAGTAGCCGGTCTTACGTCTAGGTCTTTAATCCATTTTGGGTTTGCTTTTGTAAAGGTGTTAGAGTCTAGTCTAATTTCATTCTCTTACGTGTAATTGTCCAGTTTTTCAGCACCACTTATTGAGGAGACTGCCTTTTCTCCATCGTATATTCTTGCCTTCTTTGTCATAGTTAAATTGACTATACATGTATGGATTTATTTCTGGACAAGGTGGGCCCTTTTAAAGATAAGGGTTTGTGACATTGAGTATGAAGTAAGACATGCTTCACCTGGGGTCAGTGAGAACATCTGGGTATCTGGGGCCAACGGGAAGCATGGTGACACAGTGCATTCTAACCACCTACCTCCTATGTCAGAGATGACTGAGCAGCTGGGATACAGTGAGGGAACAGGGTCTGCCCCCTGAGCAAACACCCAGGTAGTGGCAGCACCGGGCTTCAAGAGAAGTGTCACTGCAGGTAAAGAAGCAGAAAGGAGAAACATGCAGGGGACCCAGGATCCCCTCACTCATGGGCTGGATATCAGAACTCCCTCCAGCTCCTCTGTAAGCAGCTGTGATGAGGGAGATGCCCAAAGGGTCCCCGGGCGTGCTGTGATAGGGTGAGGAACCTGGTCAACAGGGCGGAAGGGAGGGGAAAGCACATGCGCTCTTTCTTCCGTGGCTACACCCAGAGGTGGGAGCCTTCACTTCCACCACCATTCCATTGGCTGGAACTTGGCCACATGGGCGCCCCTAGCTGCAAGGAGGGTTGGGGTCATGTGATCCTTCTCGGTGGCCACATGCCCAGTAAAAGTGGGAGTCCTAGCCCCAAGTCAAGTTCAAGTTCAGTTCCGTCACTCAGTCATGTCCGACTCTGCGACCCCATGAGTTGCAGCACACCAGGCCTCCCTGTCCATCACCAACTCCCGGAGTTCACCCAAACTCATGTCCATCGAGTCGGTAATGCCATCCAGCCGTCTCATCCTCTGTCGTCCCTTCTCCTCCTGCCCCCAATCCCTCCCAGCATCAGAGTCTTTTCTAATGAGTCAACTCTTCACATGAGGTGGCCAAAGTATTGGAGTTTCAGCTTTAGCATCAGTCCTTCCAAAAAGAAAGGCAAATGTTAATATCAGGAGATAAATACCAATTCTGCTACAAGGCTAAGAGAGAAGAGAAAATGGAGACCTCTGTCACAGACATGGGGCTGCAGGTAGAAATAAACAGCCCCTTCTGGGGGAAGATATGAAAACATCCACCACACACAGGGTTAATAGCTTCCTCAGTGTCTCATCTCCTTCCTCCTTCCTAAGAGGAACCCTCCTTTGGTCAACATCACAAAGTACTTGGCTAAAAACTTCAATCTCCCAGTCTCCCCTTGGGACCATGAATTTGAGCAGAAATCTGCTGGGGATTTCTGGAAGAGCTTTCAACTTTCTGATAGAAACACTCTCCCTTCTTGTTTCTCTGATCTTCTTCTTCCTACTGGAAGCTCAGGAGTTTCTGCAAGTGCAGTGGCATCTGTCAGTTAGGACAAGCGGGTATCCAGGGGGAGCCTGGGTCTTAATCATGACACTGAGCCGCTGCCATCCATGGACCGCCTACTGCAGACCTCCTTCTAGCAGAGAAAAGCAAACCGTTTGTTTGTTTAGACCTCTTTGCTCTGGCAGTCTGGGGTCTCCCTGGCCTGCCTGTTTGCTCTCTGCCCTTGTATATTATAGGGAGGCTCACTGGTAGGCGTGCTCTGCCCACATGTACACAGCTCATGGCTGACCCCACCATGGAAGAAGAAACCTTCACCAAGGAAGAAGAAACCCATGTTTCTGACAGTCTTTATCTTGATCCTTTATTTGTAAATGCAAAACAACTTTCAGGGGATCTCAGGACATTTGGAGAAAACAAACATCACAAAAGGGAAGGTTCAAAATGGATAAACTGATTACTTTGAAATAAGCAGAGAGTATTCAAGGAGGCGAAGAAGAAGTATTTTCATTCTACTCTGAATCTTAGGAGGATTCAAGAGACTGTTGCATCCATGAGAGCAGGTTGTTATGAAAATGGAGTAATCAGAGAAGTAGGGATCATCTTTGAAAATGAGAAATAGGATTACATTTAAACATTTCCATGAGTGGACTGAGAAATAAGACATAGCCAATGATGAAGTTAGTGATCTAGAGTACGTAATTGAAAAAATCTCCCTGAATGTAAAGAGACAAAGCTGGAAAATGTAAGAGAAAATTTGAGACAAGGAGGATAAATCCAGGAGTTTCAGCTGCTGTAAAATGGGATTTTCAAAATAAGAGAGAGAGTGGAGGGGAGGAAATAATAAAAGAAATGAAAAGAACATTTCTGGGTGCTCCAGGAAAGACTTGAGTCCTTAGGTTACATGTTTCACCTGGTTCTGTTTACGATGCATACCTACAGACAAAATTTCCAGGGAAATTTTAAAACATTAAGAATAAAAAGGCTACTCTATGGGCTTTTGGAAATCATAATTTTTAAAGTGATAAGTTACCAAAGATTGAAAACCAGATTAACACCAGATTTGTCATCTACCTGGATGCCAGAAGATGATGGGGATATGAATTCCATGTTCTGAGGGTAAAAGATTCTCAAAACATGTATATTACCATATGAAATAGATAACCAGTCCAAGTTTGACGCATGAAACAAGGCATTCTAAGCCAGTACACTGGGACATCCCAGAGGGATGGGATGAGGAGAGGGATGGAAGGGGGGTTCAGCACAGGGAGACACATGTACACCCATGGCTGGTTCATGTCAATGTATGGCAAAAAAACATCACAATATTGTAAAGTAATTAGCATCCAATTAAAACAAATAAATTAAAAAAAAAGAATATTACATGAAAAAAAAAAGTTCTCAATCTAGGGTTCTTTATGTAGCCAAACCAAATAAAGATATTCTTAGGCATTCAAGAATTTAAAAATTCACCATCCATGTACTCTATTTGAAAAAGTTATCCAAGGATTTATATCAACCTCCTGAAAAAAAAATCTAAGAAAGAGGAGGGCATATATATTATTTTAAAACGTCAGTTGACAATTATACAGAAGAGTCAAAAAGAATGCTAGAAAGAAACTAGAACAGTGGGGGTTAGACCTGACACGGAAACTTCTCGTTTGAGCGGTGAAGTTTCAGTGACTCGGAATCACACTTGGTTCCTCGTGGATCCCTTCACACTTAATACTGTTTACTTGGTGATGTTTCGGTGCTGCTTGTTGGTTCACGGTCTGTGGAGTCAGCCTATTGGCAGTTCTACACTTTTCCCGGCTTTGGTTTTTCCAGCAGTCGGATGTGAGTGTTGGACCGTAAAGAACGCTGAGCGCCAAAGAATTGATGCTTTTTAACTGTGGTGCTAGAGAAGACTCTTGAGTCCCTTGAACAGCAAGGAGATCCAACCAGTCCATCCTAAAGGAAATCAGTCCTGAATATTCATTGGAAGGACTGATGCTGAAGCTGAAGCTCTAATACTTTGGCCACCTGATGCAAAGAGCTGACTCATTGGAAAAGACCCTGATGCTGGGAAAGATTGAGGGCAGGAGGAGAAGGGGCAGCAGAGGATGAGATGGTTAGATAGCATCATTGACTCCATGGACATGAGTTTGAGGAAACTCCAGGATATAGTGAAGGACAGGGAAGCCTGGTGTGCTGTAGTCTGTGGGGCTGCAAAGAGTCAGACACTGCTTAGCGACTGAACAACAGTTGACAGTTCAAAGAAGATTTAGTTCTAAATTCTAGAACAGAATGATGAGAAATAATAGTAACACAGTGAGACAGTATATAGCAGGCACTATTCCAAGCACTTAGCATAAATTAACACTTTTTATCTGCATGAAAACTTTGTGAAGCAGAGATTATCCGTATCCTCATTTTTACCAGTGGGGAACCTGGAACACGGAGAGGGTAAGTAACTTGTCCAAAGTCATCCAGCCAAAAGCGGCGGAGATGGCATTTGAATTCGGACATACTGATCTCAGGGTCTGCGAAGTAAAACTATCGTAACTAACGTGCTTAGGAGGCAAGAGGTAACAACAGAGTGAGGTCAGAATAACTGCACTCATTTCTTTATCTTTCAATGGAAGGAATTGATCAATACCATCTAAAAGAATCCATCTGCAATGCGGGAGACCTGGGTTCAATCCCTGGGTTGGGAAGATCCCCTGGAGAAGGGAATGGCAACCCACTCCAGCCTTCTTGCCTAGAGAATCCCCATGGACAGAGGAGCCTGGCGGACTGCAATCCATGGGGTCTTGAAGAGTCAGACATGACTGAGTGACTGAGCACAGCAAGGATGGATAATCCAGAAGTAGACATATTGTCAAAGGAAAACCCTCATGGCTCAGATGGTAAAAGCATCTGCTCGCAATGCGGGAGACCTGGGTTCGATCCCTGGGTAGGGAAGATCCTCTGGAGAAGGAAATGGCACTCCACTCCAGTACTCTTGCCTGGAAAATTCCATGGATGGAGGAGCCTGGTGGGCTACAGTCCATGGGGTCACAAAGAGTTGGACACGACTGAGTGACTTCAATTTCAAAATTTCACCATCAGAAAAACTAGAAAACCTGAGCCAAGAATTGACACCCCTGGGGAGGGGGCGGGAGAGGTCTCTGGTGGAAGAAGACTTCTCCTGTTACACTTTACTTTTTGCACCCCCCCCCCCTCGGATATTTATATCCTGAGATATTACATCTGTCTTCATGTTTGCAGCTAATACTTCTTTTTTATTGTTGAAACAAAATGTTTTATTATGTATTATTGCTATCGTTTTAGAAACAAGTTCAATTTCCCCCCAAATTAATTCTCTCAAAGCGTTGCATCACCTTGACGACCCTGAACGGAAGTTGAGCCTTTTGGAGTAACACTTGTGGGGCGGGGGGCAGTCCGAAGCCCCCCTCTCGCAGCCAGCTCAGCCTGTCCCCTCTGTTGTGTCCCGTCAAGCCTCCCTCCCACTCCCAGGAAAAGTCTGTCTGGCAAAGTCTTTCAAGTTCAGAACCTTGGCAGACGCAGTTTTCCAGAAGGAAGCCCACGACTCCCAGCAAACGGTTGTGTTTGTCCCTTCCCCACAGGGCAAGGGTGTGGGAGGCGAGCCTGGGACAATCTTGAGGAGGACTTGCTGGCACTGCGCCTCGAGCCATCAGCGGGGGCGTTGGGGACATCTGTGACCCCCACCCGGGTCTGGCAGTGTCCTCCAGCTCCCTGGAAGGTATTGGGGGGTGGCGGTCCCTGCAATGTCGGGGTCTCTTCTCGCCACCCCCCAGAGGGTCTGCAACCTCTTGGCCTCCTGTGTCCCCCACTCATCAGCGCCCGGCCCCCAGAGCCCCCTCTGGAGCCGCCGACTCAGCCGCAGGCCCAGCAAGGGCTCCAGACTCTGCCCGGAGCGACTGCATCCCTGTGGTTCTCGCCGTGAGTCATGGCGGGTCTGCGCCGCCTCCTATCTGGGGAGCCGAGATCGCCTTTAATTCCCTCCAGCTGGGCCCTGCAGGGCTGAGGTAATCTGTTCTGGCGCAAGAGGAAAGCAGAGAGTTTGTTGTGTCTTTGTTTCATTCAAATGGTTTGGATGATGACTCACTCGATTTCTTCTTTCTTTCTTTTTAAACCAGGGCACCGTCTAGAAGTCGTTTCTGATTAGAAGTTGACCTCAGAAGTATGCGCGCATCATTTTCAAAACATCCACCGGAACCACAGAAACCGACGCAGGATGAGGAGGGTCTCGCGGACGGAGGTCAGGGCAGGGGCCTCCCGCACGGCCCGAGGGGCGCGGGGGGCGCGGCCTCAGTCAAACTTGGGGTGCCGTCCCCCATCCGCTCCCCGGAAAGCGCGCTGACCTGGGGCCAGCCGGGGGCGACAGGGACGCTTGTCACCGTCGTGGTCGTCGTCATGCGACGCCGGCCGCTATTACTGAGTCATCACAGACCACGCGGTTCTCACGGAGCTGTCTGTTCTAGCAGCGTCCTGCCAGGCAGGCACCCCTGGAGTTTGTGGTCTGAGTGGCATTGTCGGGTGCTTCTCAGGAGCTGGGAGGTCAGAGTGGAAGGTCAAAGCCCCTGACCCACTTGGGCAGGGCTATCTGGTGGCAGAATCGGAGGTCCCGTTAGGAACACAGAGCCCAAGGCAAAGCCTGCTCAGCCCCGTGGGAGAAGCTCTGAGCCGGTGAGGTGGCAAAGGGGTGGTCAGAGGTGGTGAGCAGGGCGTGAGTGGGGTTCCAGGTCAGCGGTGATAGGAGAGGGGAGGAGGTTGGCTACACGGGCTGGGGAGCAGCAGAAAGCTGAGGCTGACCAAGGTCAGTTGCGTGCTCGCGTGCTCAGTCATGTCTGACTCTTTGAGACTTCATGGACTGTATGTAGCCCGCCAGGCTCCTGTGTCTGTGGGATTTTTCCATGGTAAAAATACTGGAGTGGGTTGCCATTTCCTTCTCCAGGGGATCTTCCTGACCCAGGGATCAAACCTGTGTCTCCTGCATTGGGAGGCAGATTCTTTACCCCTGAACCCCTGAACACAGTCTTGGTTCTGATTATCTGCTGTCTACTCTGTGCCACGTGGTCTGTGCAGACAGGTGGGCATGAGACCTCCATCCCCCAGGGCCTGCAGGCTGTTGGAAGGGACCAGACTGGGAGCGGTCACCTCCAACCAGGGGGCTCTGGGAAGCTCCCGGTGAGGGGCCGCCGTGGCCTTGGGCAGGGTGGGGGTGGGGGCCTGCACAGGATGGGGGCAAGCGCCTGTGTGTTTAGCTGAGAGACACACCTGGGGGGAAGACGGTGGCTGCATTTGGCAGGGGTGTGGGCTGAGGGAAAGGGGGGATTCCAGGGGCTCCAAAAGGCGGGATAGAAAATACTGTGAAGGTCTGCTCATGGCAGCAGTGGTGACTGGCACAGCCGGAGAGGCCTGGCGTCCGGCACCCCTGCCCAGGGAGAGGCAAGTGCCCCAGGCCTGGAGCGCTGAGCTGACCGCCCACCTGTGGGAGCAGCTCCTCGGATGAGACCCCTAGTGTCTGTGTCCTGAGAGGCCTTCCTGTGAGGTGCTTGAGCGTCAGTGAACTGGCGGCTAGTGATCAAGAATCCACCTGCCAATGCAGGAGACACGAGAGACGCGGGTTCGATCCCTGGATGGGGAAGATCTCCTGGAGGAGATGGCAACGCACCCCAGTCTTCCTGCCTGGACAGTCCCATGGATGGTGGAGCCTGGCGGGCTTCAGTCTGTGGGCGAAGCTTCGGGCCCGACTTAGCAACTAAACAGCAACCGTGTTTCTTGTGGGTGGCCTGTGTGTTTCTTTCCCGGGGCTGCTATAAAAAATTGCCACAAACTCACTAGCCTAAAACAACCAAAATCTGTTTTTTTTCAGACCTGGAGGCTGGAAGTCCAAAATCAAAGTGTCCGCCAGGCCACGGTCCCTCTGGCAGCTCCAGGGGCTCCTTGGCTCGTGGCAGCCCAGCCCTGGTCTCTGCCCCCGTCTTCACGAGGCCGTCTCTGGGTCACTCTGCCTTTTCCTCCTCTTAGCAAGACACTCGGCACTGGGTTTAGGCCCCACCCCCACCCCCAGATAATCCAGGATGACCTTGAGGTCACTGATAATGCCAAGGACGCTTTTTCCAAACAAGGTAACCTTCACAGGTTCCTGGTGGACACTCGTGGGGTCTGAGGCGTGCATGCATGTTAAAGTCACTGCAGTCGTGTCTGACTCTTTGTGGCCCCATGGACTGTAGCCCGCTAGGCTCCTCTTTCCGTGGGATTCTCGAGGCAAGAACACTGGAGCGCGTTGCCATCTCCTCCTCCAGGAGACCTTCCCGACCCAGGGGTCGAACCTGAGTCTCTTACATCTCCTGCATCGGCAGGCGGGTTCTTTACCTCTAGCACCACCGGGAGGCCCCATTTAACCTGCAACGGTCAGTAAGACCTATTTCCCCCCATTAAGTGGGAGCTTCCTGAGAACGGAAACCGCCTCCCTTCCTTTCTCCCTCCCTCCCTCCCTTCCAGAAATATCAAGGGCCCACCTGCCACGGTCCAGGCACAGTGCTGGGTCCCGGGGAGACTGAAGCAACGCAAACATATCCATTAGCTGCTTTCACAGGGCCGACTTTGCAGCGCGGGAGGCAGACCCAGCAGAAACAAACATTCCCACGGGTTGCAGGTAGAGCTGCAGAGGAAAGCAGGGAGGGGCAAGACTAGCAGGGTTGGGGGCTGGCTAGGGCGGGATGGGTGGACCAGCTTCAACCAGGGAGGTCAGGGAAGGCTTCACGGAAGATGTCACACTTGGGCTGGACCCCAGGTGCTGAGCCGGACCAGGTTGGAAGCATGCCCTCACTTCCTGGCCGAGTGTGATCTTGGCCAGTTGCTGCACCCCTCTGTGCCTCAGTTTCCTCATAGGTAAAGTGCTGGCAGCAATGACACAGTCTCCTGGAACCACCCCGAGGGTTCAGGGAGTGAACCCGTGAGGTTCCTTCACAACCACAGGGTTCCTAGAACTTGCTTCAAAAGCCACAGCTAATCCTGAGGAATAATTAAATGTTAACGTTCTTACTCACAATCAGAGCCAGGCACCACAAATTTTTGTTAATAATTTGAGGAATATTTATTTTAAAAAAAAAGACCCTAAAAGTAGTCATCATGCAACATCCTGAAACATCTTAGAGCTCCTTGCGTGCATGCTCAGTGGCTTCAGTCCTGTCCGACTCTGCTACCCCGTGGACTGTAGCCCGTCAGGCTCCTCTGTCTGTGGGATTCTCCAGGCAAGGATACTGGAGTGGGTTGCCGTTTCCTTCTCCAGGGGATCTTCCCAGCCCAGGGATCGAACTCGAGTCTGTTATGTCTCCTGTGCTGGCAGCAGGTTCTTTACCACTAGAGCCACCTAGGAAGCCCCTTAGAGCTCCCTACTCTTTCCTTATCTTACCTCTTAAGAATGGGCTTGTTTGAATCAGGCTGGAGGCTGGGATAAAAACCCTATTTTCTTTAGGGTTGGGGGCTTTAAAGTCTTCAGAGAGGCCTGGCCAGTGTCCTGGGGGCCAGTGTTTTGGGCAGAGCGAGCTGAGTCCTTGGGAGCTTGGGACTGGCTAGTGGAGCTGGGGGCTCCTCCTACAACGTGTTGACGTGGCAGATGGACGGAGGTCAGGCGAAAGGTGGTCCTGGAGTGAGATGCAGAGGAGGGGCAGAGAGGCGGGGGAGAGGGGGGCCTTACAGGAGGCCCAGGGGGAGCCCCGGGCCCCAGGACCAGCATCGCCTCCCGCCTGGGCCTCGGGGACCTGTCCCTCTAGGGGGCAGCAGGGCTCCACCGAGCGTCTCTGCCTCGGGAAGCACTCCTCGTGTTATTAACAGAACGTGCCCCAGTGTCCGCATCAGGGAAATTTCTTCACAGACTTGGCCTTGGCTGGGCCCAGAGGATGTCTCTTTTCACCTTCGGACGTTTGAGGGGGAAGTGCTCATTAGGAAGAAAAGTATTTAATGTCACAGTAACACGTGAACGGTTCCGAAACACAGACGCCGACAGCTGTACCCACTTAGGGAGCACGTTGGGGTTCCAGCTGGCAGGAGTTCACCCCCCTCCAGCCTGGCCTGGGAAGGAAGCTGGATTTCTAAGACTTGTAATATTCACGGGGAGAAGACGTGCGTTTCCGCACTAGCGTTCGTGGCCAGGTTTGGGTTTTTAGACCCTCCAAACAAACCTCCTTGAGCGGGTCTTCCCCACCCACCTTAGGGGCACCTCGTCCTCTTCCTCTCTTGCTGGGGGAACCAGGACAGCCCCCAGCTGTGTTTTGATGTAACCCTGTGACAGTGTTGATCTGAGGCTCATGGGCAGCACCCCCTCATGCTGTGGCCTCGTGGTCCCGTCTGGGGGCAGGGGTTACAGGTACCTGTGTGGGGCACACAGACCTGGTTCAGGTCCTAACTCTGCCACTTCACGCTGTGTGGTCATCAGAGGGGGCCCACCTGGAGCCTCACATCTGGCCTGAAAAACAAGGAGAGCCCTGGCCCACGGTGTAACTGTGATCCGGGCTTCGTTTGGTTCCAGGCACACCCTAACACTCACAGTCACTCAGCCAGCCACCCTACCAGCGCCCACCCACCTGCCCATCCAGCCCCCTGGCCTGACCAGCCGCTTCCCTCTTCCGTGGCTCTCGTCACTCATCTCCATCCCTTCTGTGTCTACGGTTCACAGTCTGTCTCCTGCCAGAATGTGAGCTCTCCCCTGCTGTGTCCAGAACACATCCTCAGCATCAGTAAATACTGTTGAGTACACGTGTGAATGAGTAGGAGCTCTCACCCAGCTACCCAGCCTCCCGGGATGTGCAGTGAGGACGGAGCTACTGAGCAAAGTCTCCAGGTGCTCTGGATGGACCCTGTGAGCAGACCCGAGTAGAAGCACCTGGCCCAGGCACTCACCAGATTCTGGTTCAACAGAACCAGGCATGTTCACATCCCTGGTTGTCGGATTTCCAATGTTGTGCGCAGCTTTTGAGAAAAATACTTACTGATGGTTCATTTTTTCCAAGTCAGTCATTTTATATTTTATTCATGCATTTGTTTTCGGCTGTGTTGGGTCTTCATCGCTGCCCGTGGGCTTTCCCCTCGCTGTGGCGGGCGGGGTTACTTGAGTTGCAGCGCTCGGGCTTCTCATGGCGCTGGCTGCTCTTGTTCGCAGAGCACGCTTCGCATTAAGGTGGGCTCGGTAGTTGTGGCTGCCAGACTAGAGCACAGGCTCGGTAGTTGTGGCACACAGCTTGTTTGCTCCACTGCATGTGGGATCTTCACTGATCAGGGATTGAACCCCTATCTCCTGCATTGGCAGGCGGATTCTTTGCCACTGAGCCGCCAGGGAAGAAGCCCTGTCTGTGG
Source organism: Bos indicus x Bos taurus (assembly GCF_003369695.1). Taxonomy (NCBI): domain Eukaryota; kingdom Metazoa; phylum Chordata; class Mammalia; order Artiodactyla; family Bovidae; genus Bos; species Bos indicus x Bos taurus. The sequence goes on along the minus strand of NC_040088.1, from coordinate 4,238,809 downwards.
CTTTATGATACAGTCAGGAGAATCACCACTCCCCGCCCCCCAAAGGGCGGCCACCATTTATACAGACTCACCCAGTGAGGCCCGCGTGGGGTCTTTGCACGTCGAGTGTTTCTGCACACTAGCTGGCGGAGGCCCAGGGAGGAGAACCCTGAGGGCCAGGGAAGTGTGCTCACAGGCCTGTGGAACTGACGCATGGAGCTTAGGACTGTGTCCACTCTCCTGAGCAAAGCCGGTGGGGGCGCTCACTGCGGGAGGAGCTGGCCCGTGGCGGGTGACAGGTGCCCCCCATGGTGGCCAAGAGCCTGGGCTCCTGAGGCGCATGCGTGGACGTGGCCATGAGCCCCAGCTGGGCTGTTTTCCTGCTGGGCGGCCTCAGCAGGCAACTTCACACCTCTGAGCCTCGGTTTCCTGTCAGGAGGGGTGACGGGCGCCAGCCGCCCCGGGGGCCGTGGTGAGAGCATCACAGGCACAGCTCTGAGCACTGTTACTGTGCTGAGTTCAGAGCTGAGCAGAGGAGGCGAGGGAAGCACAGTAACAGCCCCTGAAGACATCCACCTAGAACCTGGAACCCGTGAATGGATGCCACCTCAAGAGGGGGCATTAAGGTTGCAGCTGGAATTAAGCTTGCTAGTCAGCTGACCTCATGACCAGGAGACTGGCCTGGGGGACCCGGGTGGGTCCAGTGGGACCACAAGAGCCCGTAAACGTGGATGACCGAGGCTGCGAGGAAGGCTGGGCCTGCCACTGCTGGTGCTGAAGCTGGAGGAAGGGGCATGAGCCAAGGAGTGGGGGTGGCCCCCAGAAGCTGGAAAACGCAGGAAAAATCCTTGAGCTTCCAGAAGGAATACAGCCCTGCCAGCACCTTGACTGTAGCCCAGAGGCTTCTGACCTCCCAAACTGTAAGGCAATAACGCTCCGCTGTTTTAAGGCACATGTTTGTGGCAATTTGTCAGTGCAACGACAGGAATCTCAGAGAAGGGGAAGGAGCCATCCCAGGAGGCAGGCTACAGCCAGGCTTCCCTGGGGGCTCAGTGGCAGACTCGACCTGGGTCTCCCTCCTCGGAGTAGAACTTAGCAGTATTAGCATCAGTTGAAGACCGCTGATGGGGGTGGGGGGGTGGGGGGAGGTTGAAAGCTCATAGAACCCAGGCCCTTTGTAAATGAAAAGACTGTCCAGATCATCAGCATTTCAGAGTGAGGTGTCCCCAGACTTAGTCCTGAGCAATGTTCTGCTCCACATGGCCCCATGGGTCAGCCAGGCAGGAAATGCTGTGGGCACTGCCCACCTTTTAAACAGCCGCGGTACTCTTCGTCTCTGAGAGGTTCTGAGAAGGCCTGCAGCAAAAAAAGCAAGAAAAGCTTTCAAACTCCAACTCAGTGCTTCCAAAGATATCATACCGTAAACCTGCTTCCCCCAGTCTCTTCCCCATGGAACACCTGCTAACAGCTCACGAAGTTTGTGTTTGGTTGGATGGGCTGATCTAATTAAATCGATTCATGAGACAAATGGGGAAATTGAAGCCCAAAGAGGTGGAGGGGCACTGGAGAAGCAGTGCAGCTCAGATGGGAGAACACGGGCTTCGGAGTCAAAGAGCCGGGGCTGTGCAGCTGGGCTCTGCTGCAGCCAGTCCTGTGGCCCTGGGGAAGTCATGCCACCTCTCGGGGCCTCTGATTCCTGATGAGTAAAACGTAGGTAAGAGAGCCTTCTTCGCAGAATTCTGGGAATGACTGTCTCCATCCGTTTGGGCTGTTATAACCAAGTACCATGATGGCGGGGCGGAGTTGGAGGGGGGAGGGGGGAAGATGCTTGTGAACAATAGGAATTGATTTCTCACAGTTCCAGAGGCTGGGAGTCTGAGAGCAGGATGCCAACATGGGCAGGTCCTGGTGAGGACCCTCTTGTGGCCTGCAGACTGCCCACGTCTCCCTGTGTCCTCATGGGGTGGAAGGAGAGCTCTCTGGAGCCTCTTTTGTAAGGGCAATAATCCCCTTCACGAGGGCTCCACCCTCAAGACCTAATTACTCCCAAAGGCACCTCCTAACACCATCACATTGAGGGCCAGGATTTTAGCCTGAGTTTTTGGTCCATGTTCATGGCCCACTGAAGTGGCTGGCGTCCACCTGGCAGGTTGTTAGGGAAGATTAGCTACTACTATTTCTTACAAGTTTCCTGTTGCCACAACAAGTCACCACAAACTTAATGGCTTACATCACAAATTAATTATCTTACATTTCTGGAGGTCAGGAGTCCTAAAGGCAAGATGTCAGCCGGGCTGCTCCTTTTGGAGGCTCCAGAGCAGAATCTGGCAAAATCTGTTTGCCTTTTCCAGTTTCTAGAAGCTTCCTATGTTCCTTGGCTCACATCACTCTGACTTCTGCTTCTGCCACCACAGCTCCTTCTCTGACCTTCCTGCCTCCCTCCTATAAAGGACTCTGTGATGGCAGTGGGTCCACCTAGATCATCCAGGATAATCTCCCAACCCCCAGATTCTTAACATCATCACAGTCACAAAGTCCCCTTTGCCTTATAAGGTGACATAGTCCCAGGTCCCAGGAATCAGGATGTGGACCTCTCTGGGGACCACTGTTCAGCTGACCTCACTCCAGATGCCTGATTTCCTGGCCCTGCACGCCTCCTGCCACCATGGGTTCCCTCTCTCCTTTGCTACAGGCTGGACACCAGAGGAGTGGTTTGGTTCTGACCTGGGGTTCTGGTTGAGTCAAGTGCAGGAGGAAGTCTGTGTCCCTCCGAACACCCCCAGCCCTCTCAGGCCATGCTGGTTGCAGTGGAAGAGCATCTCAGGAGGCGGGCTGCAGCCACGGATCCCAGAGAAAACTGACTGTGCGCTCTCTGTCCATCCCTCATACACTGGAGTGCCTGCCACGCGCCTGGCCCTTCTCAGAGCTGCAGGCACAGCTGCAGGCTGGACGGATGGGGCCCTGCCCTCAGGAAGCTGACCTTCTCATGGGGGAGAAAGGACAGTCGGGGAGGGGTCATTTAATAGGCACTAGACCAAAACCAAGGCAGTGGGGTATGGAGATGGGGGTGCCGGGGGGCACTCCGTCCACCGTATGGGACTGGGGAGGGGGAGGCAGGCTGAAGGCTGGGGTTCCGGGTCTGACAGTGGAGCTGATGCTGATGTCGTCGTCAGAGAGGGGTTCACAGGAGGAGAACGGCGTTTTCAGGGCTGTGGAGAGGCGACGGGCCCCAGGTCCATTTACTTGGGGTGTCAGTGGGTGAAGAAGAGTCTGAACTGAAGCTAATGAACATAGCTTTTGTTCATCCCAGGATGGGAGTCAAAGCAACGGGGTCCCCACGGAGGAGACGACAAGAGGGCCTGGGGGCTGATGCCTGGGGGGCCTCCGTTTGGGCTGCGGAGGACAAGGAGCCAATGGGCAGAAGGAGGAAGACAGGTGCACGGATGTCCAGAAAACCAAGAGCAAAGGAGCAGGTTCACATGGTGGAGAGCAGTCAACAGTGTGGAACGCTGCAGAGAAGCCCAGGAAGGGAAGGCTCGAGAAGGACCCATTTGGTTCAGCTGGAGGAGGGCCCCAGTGGCCTTGGTTTTGGCAGCATGCTGTGGGCAGAGACTGCCAAGGGCAGCAATGGAGGGTGAGCAGGAGGAGAGGACACGGGGACAAGACGCGTGAACAGCTCTTTCCTTGGCTGGGGTGTGCGGAGAGAGCCAGGCCAGGGGCTGGAGAGGGGTGTGGGGGGTGACGACTTTCTCCGTCTTTATTTCTGGTTTATGTAGACAGGCGACACCCAGCTAGTTTAAATGCTGATGCTCGGGACCCAGGAGAGGGGGCCGTGAGGATAAAGGGGAGCATGTGACCAGGTGTTGAGTGGGCGGGAGGAGGCTCCCCCAGAATCCCCACGTTGGGGTGGATGGCCGCCTGGGAGGAAGGACCCAGCAGAGGGAGGTCTGTGGACTGCGAGCAAGAGGGGTGTGCAGTGAACATGTGGGCACCAGCTCTGGACAGGACGGACGGCAGCCTGAGGACCCCTGGATGGGTCATCATGGGGCTTTAAATCTATAAGTGATGTGGTCCATTTGGTGCCTCAGAACCAACGCCTGGCAGCTGAGTGAGTGGGTGGGAGAAGCACGGAGACCAGTAAGGAGGCCGATGTTTAGACCCATCCCCCTGTTAGGGCCGGCGCTCTCAGGTGGCCTTCTGCTTTGCAGAGGTGCTGGTGGAAACGTCCGTTGTAACTCAAGATGGGGAATGTTCTGAGATGTGGTATGCTTTGAAGTTTATTTTTGTAAAGCTTTTTGTGTGTGTGTGGATGTGGGCCCTTTTTAAAGTCTTTATTGAATTTATTACAATACTGCTTCTGTTTTATGTTTTGGTTTTTAGGGGCCACAAGGCATGTGGGATCTGAGCTTCCTGACCAGGGATTGAACCCACACCCTCTGCATTGGAAGGCGAAGTCCCAACCACTGGACCACCAGGGAAGTCCCTGTTTTGAAATTTAAAAACACAAGGTCTAGGGCGAGTGTCCCCAGCCTCCGTGCCAAGGACCGTACTGCCCGTCAGATCAGCAGCGGCATTAGGTTAGAAATAAAGTGAACACTTGAATCATCCTGAAACCATCCCTCCAAATCCCATTTTTCTGTGGAAAAATGGTCTTCCATGAAATTGGTCTCTGGTGCCAAAAAGGTTGTTGTTCAGTCACTGAGTCACGTCCAACTCTTTTGCAACCCCATAGACTGCAGCACGCCAGGCTTCTCTGTCCTTCACTGACTCCTGACTGCTCAAACTCGTGTCCATTGAGGCGGTGATGCCATCCAACCATCTCATCCTCTGTCATCCCTTTATCCAGCCCTCAGTCTATCCCAGCCTCAGAGCCTTTTCTAATGAGTTGACCAAAAAGGTTGGGGACCACTGATGTAGGGGATAGACTGGGCTTGGATCCTGACTCCCTTCCAACAGGAGTATGACCTCAGGCTGGTTACTTGACCTCTCTGTAATGGTTCATTGGTTGTAGCTGTGTAACAGATTACCTCAAAACTTAGCAGCTGAAAAGAACACATTTATTATCTCACAGTCTGAGTTGGAAAGCCAGGAGCAGCTTAACTGGGGCCTCTGCTCAGGGTTACTCATGGGGCTGTGATCAAGGAGGCAGCCGAGAGGCTGCTGAAGGCCTGACGGGGTGGGATCCCTTTCCAGGCAAAATCAGCAGCTGTTGGCAGGACTCGATTCTCCCTGGGCTGTGGACTGAGGGCCTCAGTTCCTCACTGTCTGAGGCCAGATGCCACCTTCAGTTCCAAATGGAGTTTATCAAGTAGGCTGGTGGAAAATTGAGTCTAGAATTCAGGGGTAGGATCCAGGGCAGGCAGGTGATATAAACATGGGTGTCCTGGGCACGGAGATAGTATTTAAGTGATTGGGTGTGGTCACCAAGGAAGCCAGGGCAGATGGAAAAGAGGTCCAAGAGCTGAGCCTGAGGGTATCCCAGTGTTGGGAAGATGAGGAGGAACCAGAGATAGATGGTGAGGAGAGGCCAGTGGAAAAGAAGTGACTTGGGGGCCTGGGGCCAGTGAAGGAAAGTAGGAAGGCTTAACCTGCTGGTGCTGCTGACCGTTCCAGCGAAATGACCATGGACTATTGACCACTGATTTAATAAGGACCTGGGGTCGCTGATGACTTTGACAGGGTAGCATCACTGGGCATGGAAGCTGATGGGAGTGAGTTCAGGAGAGAATGGGAGGGGAGAGGCATGGGAGAAGGTGGACACATACAGTACTTCAAAGAGTTTCACTGTAAAGGAAAACAGAAATAAGGCAATCACTGAAGGGGGAATTGTAGGATTCACAATTATGTTTGAGATAGGAGAAGCAACTGCGTATTTGTATTTTGATCAGAATTATCTAATAGAGAAGGAGGCTGGGTGATGTCTTGAGAAGGTGGGAGGGAATGGAGGGGGTACATCTAAGAAAGGAACAGGGTGGTTTTTGAAGTATCAAAGGCAAAGCCAAGCGAGCACAGGGGCCCTGATGCTGGTGGGGCAGGTGTGGTGGTAAGAGTTCATGGCAGCTCCTTCTAGCTGCTTCTGTGTTCCTCCCCAAATAGGAAGAAAGGCTGGGAGAAGAGAGGCAGGGTGGCTGGAGGAGGCGCTGGGAGTTCAAAGAGAGAGAGGGCATCTGGAAGAGTCTAGAGTGGAGGACAAGGAGAAATGGTCTCTGGTGTCCAGGCAGTGACGGTCATGGTCTGCAGTGCCTTTATGTTTTTCTGTGGCCACATTTGTGGGCATGGAGGAAACAGAGCACTGGATTTAACCAGCTTGGGCGGGTGGGCGATGCTGGTCTGTGGGATTTAAGCTGGGGAGGGGGAAGAGGGAGCATGTCAAGGGAAAGGGAAAACTGAAAAAAAAGGTGGAAAGGCAAAGGATTGTGGGTGGCAGGTGGGATGTGGGGTTACTGGAGTCGGAGCTAGAGAAGACAGTGTGGAAAGGGGGGTGCCTGATACTGAGACAGTGTCGGTGGGAGGCTGGGCTACGGTTGCTAGCACTCGGAGGACTAAGGGCCGTGGTTCCAGGACTGGGCATCACCTGGGCCTGGTCGGACATGCGGGTCTCTGGCCCCACCCGAGACCTGCTGGTCAGAATCTCTGGGGGTGGAGCCAGCAATCTGTGTTCTCGTCAGCCCGACCCCCAGCTTTCTGATGAGCACGCAGGTTTGAGCACCACAGCTCTAGGGTAGAATGGCCTATGGAGGAGGACAGTGTCACAGGACCAGAAGAACTGGAGAAACTGAGAAGTCAGGAAGGCCAGAGCACCGCTTGAGGGGGATGAAATTGCTGAAAATTAAGACGGGGTACGGCAGAATAAAGTGCCCAGACTCAAGACCTACAGTTGCTGAGAAATGAGGACAGTGCCTGGGTGGAGAATAGTCTAGAAGTGGCAAAAAAAAAAAAAAAAAGTAAAGAAGCCCCCTAACCTGGAGCCCAGTGATACAAGGGTGGTGGGAGACAGGCAGCCCCTCTGAGGGGCATCGAGGGCCAGACCACGACTCCCCACAGAGGTCTACTGACACCATGGCGCTTGTGCACGTTACCCTACAGGGCAGTGGGGGACTTGCAGGTGTGATCGCTAATCTCTGAGTGGAATGACTAACGTGGGTTGTCCAAGTCGGCCCAATGTAGCCACAAGCGTCCTTATAAAAGGGAGGCCGGAGACGCAGCCCCAGGGAGGGCGCGCCTCTAAGATGGTGGCTGCTGGCCCTAAGATGGCGGCTGCTGGCCCTAAGATGGCGGCTGCTGGCCCTAAGATGGCGGCTGCTGGCCCTAAGATGGCGGCTGCTGGCCCTAAGATGGCGGCTGCTGGCCCTAAGATGGCGGCTGCTGGCCCTAAGATGGCGGCTGCTGGCCCTAAGATGGCGGCAGGCCCACAGGCCGGGAAGCCGGCCCTCCCCACGAGACCGCAGGAGGGACACGGCCCCGCGGGCACCTCGAGTTGAGCTCAGTGACACCATTTTGGACTTCTGACCTCCACAGCCGTAAGGTAGCGAATTTGAATCACTTTAAGCCACTGCGTTTGGGATCATGTACTATGGCCGTCTGTGAGGGAAGCCGGGGCTTTGGGAGGCGGGTGGGTTTCGGCGCAAAAACACCAGGCACTTGGGCGGGAAAGGCTGCCCATGTGGGGTTTTGCTGACGGTGAGCCATGAGGTGTGGAGAGCAGAGACGCCGCGGCCATGCTTTGGGAGCTGGGGTGGGCGCAGGAGGGGGAGATGCGGGGCGGCTTGACAGCCTGACGTCAGGAGGGGTGAAGGACGAAACGGTTCGCGCCGAGGGTGAGGCTGAGGGTGCTGGGGCCCCCTCCTCGGCGCTCAGAGGCGCAGACCCGCTCTGGGCGCCGGGGGCCCCGTCGGAGCAGCCGAGGCGTCCGCGGTGCGGAGGTCGGACCCTCCGCGAGGCCGCGGCGCCCACGCGGTGCCCTGGCCCGCTCCGCGGCGTCTGGAGAGCCGCTGAGAAGGTTGGTCCGGGAGCGGCGGGCCGCAGCTGTGTCTGCAGAGGACCAGATGGAGGCGAGCTGCCGGCCAAGCGCGTCAACAGTGTGACTGGCGGAGCAGGAGCGCCTTGCCCGCCAGGTTCACCTTGTCAAACAGACTCCCCGGGGCGGCCGCGGGTCGCGTTCGGCTTGTAAACGGCAGCTGGCCGGCCGCCCCGCTCTTCCCTGTCCCCAGGGAGCCGTGGGGCCGAAGCAGCCGGCTTTTTTACAGGCGGCAGGGCCACGGGTGACGGCAGGGTGCCAGAAGGCAGATAAGAGCCTGGCGGGCTTGGGTTCCTAGGAAGGATGGTCTTGACTGCCGTCTGCAGCACAGGGAGCTGGCTCGCTCCAGGAGCCAGTCTGGAATCATCCCGGATGTGTAATTAGAAGTGAATAAAGTGAGACATACGGGACAGGAGTCAGATGTTTGGCTTTTTAAAATGTGTTGAATATTAGGAAATGATGAATTTTCCATGCATTCCGGATGAACCCATTGTTCCTCGTGTCACTTGCGTGTGTGAAACGTGGACGTGTTTGTTCATTCTGCACACACTTCCGGAGGGCCTCCTGAGGGCAGGGTCTGGGCACATGGCACTGAGCCAAAACAGACTGTCCTGCCGCTCATGGAATTTACAGGTGTAGGAGGCAGACGGTAAACAAGCCAGTGGTTGGAACAGTCCACGGGGTTGCAGAGAGTCAGACGAGACTGACAAACACGCACTCAGTATCAACTCCAGTCCGATTCTGTTGTGCTGGGTGTGTGTGTGTGTGTGTGTGTGTCGGGGGGCGGGGAGGGGGAGACCCCACATTCTGTGAGGTCAGGGAAGCCTTTTGAGGGTGACATGTTTGATTGAGGACCCAAGAGATGAGGGTGAGCAAGCCCACGAACCTCGGGGTCAGAGCGTTTCGGCTCTTGGCAAAGCCGAGACAGAGGTGAGATGGGTTGGGACAGGGTGAGGAACTCAGGACCGGCTGACCCTGTGGCCAGAGGTGAGTCTGATGAAGCGGTGAGCAGGGAAGGTTGTCGCAAGTCTTGACAGAATTCTAGATCATTCTAAACGGGAAGGGAAGGTCTTGGTCCTGTGGCTGGTGGCTGCTAAGCCTCTCAGACCTAAGTGACTGAGCTGCCTGTTATTTTGAATTTAAAAAGTGATACCAGCGAGATGGCAGAGTAGGAGTCTTCTACTGTTCTTCTCCCACAGAACACCGATGTCGTCTTCAGCTTTACTGAGGTGTGACAAGTGAAATTGTAAAATATTTAAAGTGTATATCATGATGAGATGATAAAAACTGTGAAAGGACCCCCCATTAAATGACACATCCATTACTGTTATTTATTTATCCTTTTCTTTATTTTTGGCTGCACCCTGGGTCTTCCTGGCTGCATGCGGTTTTCTGTCCCTGCAGCGAGCAGGGACTGCTCTCTAGTCGCCTTGTCCCACCTTCTCTTGTTACAGAGCACAGCTCTAGGCGCTCAGGCTTCAGTAGTCCAGCTCTCGGACTTAGTTCCTCTGAGGCATGTGGGATCTTCCCGGCCCAGGGATCAGACCCATGTCCCCTGCATGAGAGGAAGATTCTTTACCATTGGACCTCTCAGGAAGTCCCGTCTGCTACTTTTTTTGAATGCTGTACTGTTAGCTTATTTCCGTGATACAATGGTGATATGCTCTTGGGGCTTCCCAGGTGACTTAGTGGTAGAGAATATGCCTGCCAATGCAGGAGACGAAGGAGACTTGGGTTCGATCCCTGGGTCGGGAAGATACCCTGTAGTAGGAAATGGCAGCCTGCTCCCGTATTCTTGCCTGAAAAATTCCATGGACAGAGGAGCCTGGCGGGCTACAGTTCGTGGGGTTGCGGAGTCAGACAGGACGGAGCGTACACACACTCAGTGTTAACTCCAGTCACTGTGTTTTACATGAGATCCTCAGAACTACAGCTGAGGTTTTGTACCCTTGTACCAACCCCTCACTATTGCCCTCACCCTCGGAAACCGCTTTTTCTGTTTCTAAGATTTTGACTTCATTTTCTCTCACAGATTCCATATGTAAGTAAAGCCATGCAGTGTGTGTGGGTCTCTGTGTTTGTCTTATTTCATCAGCACTATGTCCTCCAATTTCATAGTTTTTTTTTTTTAATTTTATTTTTATTATTTTTTTTAACACCAAAACCATTTTGTATTGAGGCATAGCCGATTCACAGTGTTAAGATGGTTTCAGGTGAACAGTGAAGGGACTCAGCCACACACACACACGCATCCGTTCTTCTCCAAACCCCCTCCAGGTCAGGCCGGCACAGAACATCAAGCAGAGCTCATGTGCTCTACAGTAGGTTTTTGTTGTCCATTTAAACATAGCACTGTGCCCATACGTGATCTTCCCAAACTAAGAGATAGTTCCCTTAACTGTCTCTTCCCCTCCTCCCCACCCCCGCAACCATGAGTTTATTTTCTAAGTCTATAAGTCCCTTTCTGTTTTGTAAGTTCATATGTATCATTTCTTTGTAGATTCCACATATAAAGGATGTCATATGTTTCCCCTCCTCTGACTTGCTTCCCACAGTGTGACACTCTCTGGGTACATCCATGTTGCTGCAGATGGACTTGTTTCATTCTTTTTGAGGGCTGAGTGATATTCCATTGTGTATATATGTGTGTATTTATACGTACGCACCAGTCTTCTTTATCCACTCCTCTGCTGATGGAGGTTTGGGTTGTTTCCGTGTTTGGACTACTGTAAACAGTGCTGCAGTGAACACTGGAGTGCGTCTGTCTTTTCAGGCCACGTTTTGCTCTGGATACATGCCCAGGAGTGGGGTTGCAGGGTCCTATGGTAGCTGTTTTTAGTTTTTCTAAGGAGCCTCCATACTGTTCTGCATAGTGGTTGTACCAATTTACAGTCCCACCCACACACAGGAGGGTTCCCTTCTCTCCACACCCGCTCCAGGGTGTACTGTTTGCGGATGTTCGGATGATGGCCACGCCGACTGGGGTGAGGTGATCTCCTTGCATTCGTGAGTCGCGTTTCTGTGATCAGTGACTTTGAGCGTCCCCCCTTGCACCCATTCGCCGTCTGTGTGTCCTCTTTAGAGAAACGTCTGTTTGCTCTTCTGCCCGTTTGCTATTAAGTGTCATAAGCTGTTTGTAAATTTGAGACTAATCCCTTATCAGTCACATCACATTTGCAGATATTTTCTCCCAATCTGTAGGTTATGTTTTTATTTATGGTTTCCTTTGCTGTGCAAAAGCTTGTAAGTAGGTCCCATTTGTTAGTTTTTGCTTTTATTTCCATTATTCTGGGAGATGGATTAAAAATGATGTTGCTGTGATTTATGTCAGAGAGTACTCTGCCTATGTTTTCCTCTAAGAGTTTTATAGTGTCCAATCTAACATTTAGGTCATTAACCCAATTTGAGCTTGCTTTTGTGTATGGAGTTAAGGAATGATCTAATTTCATCTTTTGACATGTGACTGTCCAGTTTCCCAGCAGCATTTGTTAAAGAGACCGTCTTTCCAACACTGTGTAGTCTTGTTTCCTTTGTCATAGATTAACTGACTAGGTTCGTGGGCTTATTTCTGGGTTTTCCATCCTATTCCACTGGTCTGTATTTCTATTTTTCTGCCAGCACCATACTGTTTTGATGACTTTAGATTTGTAGTAGAGTCTGGGAGCCTGATTCTTCCAGCTCCTTTTTTTTTTTTTTTTTCCTTTTTCAAGATTCATTTGGCTATTTGGGGTCTTTTATGTCTTCATACAAATTTTGAGATTTTTTTGTTCTAATTCTGTGAAAAACGCTATTGGTAATTTGATAGGGATTGCACTGAATCTGTAGATTACCTGGGTAGCATAGCCATTTTGACAATATTGATTCTTTCAATCTGTGACCACAGTATATCTTTCCATCTGTTTGTCTTCTTCAGTTTCTTTCATCAACATCTTATAGTTTTTGGAGTACAGGTCTTTTGTCTCCTTAGGTACGTTTATTCCTAGGTATTTTATTGTTTTTGCTGCAATGGTAAATGGAATTGCATCTTGAATTTCTCTTTCTGATCTTTTATTGTTAGTATATAGAAATGCATTAAACTTCCATGTTCAGTTCAGTCGCTCAGTTGTGTCTGACTCTTTGCAACCCCATGAACTGCAGCATGCCAGGCCTCCCTGTCCATCACCAACTCCCAGAGTCCACCCAAACCCATGTCCATCGAGTTGGTGATGCCATCCAACCATCTTATCTTCTGTTGTCCCCTTCTTCTCCTGCCCTCAATCTTTCCCAGCATCAGGGTCTTTTCAAATGAGTCAGCTCTTTGCATCAGGTGGCCAAAGTATTGGAGTTTCAGCTTCAACATCAGTCCTTCCAATGAACACCCAGGACTGATCTCCTTTAGGATGGACTCGTTGGATCTCCTTGCAGTCCAAGGGACTCTCAAGAGTCTGCTCCAACACCACAGTTCAAAAGCATCAATTCTTCGGCGCTCAGCTTTCTTTATAGTCTAACTCTCACATCCATACATGACCACTGCAAAAACCATAGCCTTGACTTAGACTGACCTTTGTTGGCAAAGTAATGTCTCTCCTTTTTAATATGCTGTCTAGGTTGGTCATAACTTTCCTTCCAAGGAGTAAGCATCTTTTAATTTCATGGCTGCTACCACCATCTGCGGTGATTTTGGAGCCCAGAAAATAAAGTCAGCCATTATTTCTACTGTTTCCCCATCTATTTCCCATGAAGTGATGGGACCAGATGCCCTGATCTTAGTTTTCTGAATGTTGAGCTTTAAGCCAACTGTTTCACTCTCCTCTTTCACTTTCATCGAGAGGCTCTTTAGTTCTTCTTCATTTTCTGCCATAAGGGTGGTGTCATCTGCATATCTGAGGTTATTGATATTTCTCCCGGCAATCTTGATTCCAGCTTGTGCTTCTTCCAGCCCAGCGTTTCTCATGATGTACTCTGCATATAAGTTAAATAAACAGGGTGACAATATACAGCCTTGACGTACTCCTTTTCCTATTTGGAACCAGTCTGTTGTTCCATGTTCAGTTCTAACTGTTGCTTCCTAACCTGCATACAGGTTTCTCAAGAGGCAGGTCAGGTGGTCTGGTATTCCTATCTCTTTCTGAATTTTCCACAGTTTATTGTGATCCACACAGTCAGAGGCTTTGGCACAGTCAGTAAAGCAGAAATAGATGTTTTTCTGGAACTCTCTTGCTTTTTCGATGATCCAGCGGATGTTGGCAATTTGATCTCTGGTTCCTCTGCCTTTTCTAAAACCAGCTTGAACATCTGGAAGTTCACGGTTCACGTATTGCTGAAGCCTGGCTTGGGGAATTTTGAGCATTACTTCACTAGCATGTGAGATGAGTGCAATTGTGCGGTAGTTTGAGCATTCTTTGGCATTGCCTTTCTTTGGGATTGGAATGAAAACTGACCTTTTCCAGTCCTGTGGCCACTGCTGAGTTTTCCAAATTTGCTGGCATATTGAGTGCAGCTTCTGTGTATTAACTTTTGAACCTGCAACTTTACCAAATTCATTGCGTTCTGTCCTCAGGTAACTTCACCATTCTTCTCGTGTACTGTTCACCTCTGTTTGTTCTTTAGTTCTTCTGGGTCCTTGGTAAACATCTCTTGCATCTTCTCAACCTTTGCCTTTGTTCTTTTTCCAAGATCCTGATTTATTTTCACTGTCATTCTGAATTCTTTTTCTGGGAGGTTGTCTATCTCCACTTTGTTTTTCTGGGCATTTATCTGTTCCTTCATCTGGGACATAATCCTATTTCTTTTCATTGGTGTTAGTTCTGGAGGCTGATGGGCTTGTAGTTCTTATTTCTTCTGTCTGACCTTTGGTGGATGAGGATAAGAGGCTTGTGCAAGCTTCCTGATGGTAGAGATTGGCTGTGGGGAAAGCTGGGTCTTGCTGTGGTGGGCAGGCCATGCTCAGTAAAACTTGAATTCAGTCCTGCTGATGGTGGGGGCTGTGCTCCCTCCCTGTTTGGCCTGAGCAACCCAGTCCTGGAATCTATCGGCTTCTATAGTAGGGCTATTGGTACCTCCAAGAGGGCACGTGCTGAGACGCATCTCCCACAACTGCCACCACCAGTGCCCCCACCACCGTGGCAGGCCACTGCCAGCCCACCCTTCTGCAGGAGACCCTCAGACACTCACAGGTAGGTCTGGCTCAGTCTCTTGTGGGGTCGCTGCTCCTCTCCCCTGGGTCCTCGTGTGCACAAGACCCTGTTTGTGCCCTCCAAGAGTCCCTGTTTCCTCTAGTCCCATGGAAGCTCTGCAATCAAATCCCACAGGCCCTCAGTCAGATTCCCTGGGGCTTTGCAGTCCCCTGGCTGGGTCCCCAGGCTGGGGAGCCTAATGTGGGGCTAGAATCCTCATGGCAGTGCCAGAACTCTTCTGGTATTACTGTTCTCCAGTTTGTGAGTTGCCCACCCAGCAGGTATAGGATTTCATCTTATTATAATTGTTCCCCTCCTACCATTTCGGTGTTGCTTCTCCTTTGTCCTTGGACATAAGGTATCTTTGTTCCGTGGGTTCCAGTGTCCCTGTCGACGGTCGTTCAACAGTTCGTTGCTATTCTGGTGCTCTGTCAGGAGAAGACTGCATGCACGCCCTTGTACTCTGCCATCGTAATCTCCTCCAGTTTCACAATTCTTAACATATCAAGATACCACGTTGTATGTCTTAACTATGCACACTTTGTCGATCAAGCCTTCATAAATTTGCGGAAAAAATAAATGCAAAGGGAAGCCACTGTGCAGACAGGGAGGGCAGGCGTGAACCAGGGCAGCCGGGGGCTAAAGACAAAGGTGGCCCAGTGGCCCGAGGCAGGGCTGGGATTCTGGAGACGAGCCACCAAAGCTTGCTGATTGTGGAGGCCCAGGGCCAGTGAGAGACCCAGGGCCGCTCCCAGATGCTTAGACGGTGGTGTCATAAAACAGGGTGTGCTAGAGGGTAGGGGCTAGGCAGTGGAGAGAGGAGATTGGAAATTAGGAAGCTTACGGGTGTGTTGAGCTAGAGATGCCTCCTGATTGTCAGAGTGAAGAAGTCACGCAGGCAGGTGCGTGAATCTGGAGCAGATTTGTGAAGGTGTGTGAAATCCAGTGCCAAAATGGTCCTATGAATGCTTTTCCTCAAGAACTGTCTTGAAGGTATTAATTGAAGAGAGCTCTCCATCAGATCTGCATGGCAGCCCTGACTTTGAGAACCAGTGAAAACCAGCAGCCTTGTGATCTGGGGTGTTTCATCAGCAGCTCATAGAAAACCCTCAGCTGCTCCCTCTGACCCCCACTTTTACAAAAAAGCTAAGATCCGATTATCACCGTACTTTGTATCTGGAGTTCAATGCAGAATTTTATTTTTTGGCTGTGCTGGTACTAGGTTGCTGCACGCGGGCTTTCTCGTGCAGCGGTGAGTGGGGGCTGCTGTCTGGTTCCGGCCCGTGGGCTTCTCATTGCAGTGGCTTCTCTTGCTGCGGAGCACGGGCTCTAGGGCGTGCAGTTTCCGTAGCTGGGGCGCACCAGTTTAGTCGTCCCGAGGCATGTGGAGTCTTCCAGACCGGGGATCGAACCTGTGTCCTCTGCATTGGCAGGTGGATTGTTTTAAAAAATTTGTGAGTGTGGATATGTGTGTGTGTGTTTCTTACTTGTGTCTGACTCTGTGTGACCCCATGGACTGTAGCCCGCCAGGCTCCTCTGTGCATGGAGTTCTCCAGGCAGGAATACTGGAGTGGTTTTTCGTTCCCTTCTTCAAGGATCTTCCTGACCTAGGGATCAAACCTGAGTCTCCTGCACTGCAGGCAGATTCTTTACTGTCTGAGCTGCCAGGGAAGCCCATTTATTTTTAATTGGAGGATAATCACTTTACAGTGTTGTGTTGGTCTCTGCCATATATTAACGTAAATCAGAGTTATACGTATGTTGCCTCCCGCTTGAACCTACCTCCCGCCCCATTCTGCTCCTTTAGGTTGTCACAGAGCACCAGGCTGAGTTCCTGTGTTGTGTAGCAACTTCCCACTAGCCGTCTGTTTTACATGTGGTAATGTATGTATTTCAGTGCTACTCTCTCATTTTGTCCCACCCTCTCCTGGCAGGCAGATTCTTAGCCACTGGACCACCAGGGAAGTCCCAGTGCAGAATGTGAGTTTAAAATCTCTAGTAAACCAAGAATTCCCCAAAATCCTGCAGTGAAGCAAGGGTTTCCATCTCTTTGGTGATAATTCTGTATTAAGCCATTTACCTAGACAGCGTGTTAAAAAGCAGAGACATTACTTTGCCAACAAAGGTCCATCTAGTCAAGGCTATGGTTTTTCCAGTGGTCATGTATGGATGTGAGAGTTGGACTATAAAGAAAGCTGAGTGCCAAAGAATTGATGCTTTTGAACTGTGGTGTTGGGGAAGACTCTTGAGAGTCCCTTGGACTGCAAGGAGATCCAACCAGTCCATCCTAAAGGACAAATCAGTCCTGGGTGTTCATTGGAAGGACTGATGCTGAAGCTGAAACTCCAATACTTTGGCCACCTGATGTGAAGCGGACTCATTTGAAAAGACCCTGATGCTGGGAAAGATTGAGGGCAGGAAGAAAGGGGACGACAGAGGATGAGATGGTTGGATGGCATCACCCACTCAATGAACATGGGTTTGGGTGGACTCCAGGAGTTGGTGATGGACGGGGAGGCCTGGCATGCTGCGGTTCGTGGGGTCGCAAAGAGTCGGACGTGACTGAGTGACTGAACTGAACTGAAGCCATTTACCAAGCTGGACTTCTGAATTTTACTGGGAGAGTGGAAGCAGAGATAGTTTAGAGTGGGAAGCCCTCTTTGGAGGAAGCTTGGTCCAGTTCATCACAGCCCCCAGGGCTCCTCAACAAAAGAAACTACTCTGCTTTCATTTCTTGATGATGCTTGTGGTCTGTGCCTCCATCACAGGGTTATTTCATAGTCAACCTGCTCTTGCCGGGAAATCTGTTTCCTTCTCTTCTGTGAACCTGAAAAGGTTGTGTAGGAGTCAGCGTTGTTTTCTCCTGGAAGCCCTGTTCCTTCTTAATCTCCCACGTGTTATAAGCTAGTGTTACACTTCTCCTTCTCAGCACAGATGTATGCACCTCTCTGCCGCAGGGAGCAAGGGACATCAGCAGAAGTGCAAAGTCTCCCCCAGGAGGGGAAGTCGGATGCCCCAGGGTGTGTTTCCCTATTGTTTCAGGATTTGAAAGTTGGATAAGTTCAAGATTGCAGCTTTAACTAGTTAACTAGTTGGCTAACTAGCTATCCAGTTAGAAAAATTTAAGACCTGTCGTCAAAGCTCTGAATGCTTCCTGCCAGATATTGGGGAATTGAAGCCCAGCTTTGACTATTAGTTTCCCAACATTTTAACTAGTAGATGTATTAATAGTTAACATGTATTAAGCTCTGTGAAATGGGGACTATTCTTATTTTCATTTTACATCTGGGGAAACTGAGGCACAGGCTGAATTTGTTTACCAAGCGTAGCTCACATAAATGTAGAACAGATTTATTTTTTAAACAGTCATATAGTTTTATCTATATAGGTGTATATTTTGTTTTCTGCTTCAGATGATTCTGGGTCCTAGTCAGGAAAAGGGGCACGAGGTCTTCAGAAAGTGAGTGAATTTAAAGAGAGCCAGGTATATACAGGCACAGCAAAAATCGTGAGGGGGCAGAGTTGCTGCTAGGGTGAGTGTGTGGGTTGGGGGGTGTTCCTGGAAAATATTTCTTGTGGGACTCTTGTATTTATAAGTGATTTGAGTCATACTCAAATCAACATTTCATGGGCTTCTCCAGTGGCTCAGCGGTAAAGAACCTGCCTGCAATGCAGGAGACGCGGGTTTGTTCCTTGGGTCAGGAAGATCCCCTGGAGGAAGGCGTGGCAACTCACTCCAGTATTCTCACTGGGAAAATCCCATGGACAGAGGAGCCTGGCAGGCTATGGTCCATGGGGTTGCAAAGAGTCAAACACAACTGAAGCAGCTGAGCACATGCACACACAAATCAACATTTCAGCCCCGTTCTTTTGGCCCAATGCCACACGATCCCACAAAAACAGAAATCCTGTGCTGGCTGTCAGGAGCAATCTGCTCACCAGGAAGCTCTTCTGGGAACTGGCTGGGCCCTATAGGTATGGGTCCTGGAGCTCTCTGGGACATCTGGCTAACCTTGGGCCCCAAAGGAAATGGATGAGATGGCCCCCCCAGAGCGGGGGACCAGGGGCCTTTCAAACCAGCACTCATGTAGGACCCTGTGTATGCTTAGGATGCCCTACCCACGTGGAACAGCTGGTTCCAGGCACTGGCAGGGGCTTGGGAGGTCCCCAAGAAGGCATCCCAAATGCAGGGTGTGGTGGGGTGGAGTGGTCCCTGAAGCACAGGGCCTGGGGCAGGGACCCTGCTCCCCTGGGGTTTAGGGGATGCGCTGAAGAGTTGGATGACCTTTGAACTGTATTACTTTAAGACTCTCAATAGCAACTTTTTCCCAAACTTCATAGATGCTTTAGCTATAAGGAGAAAAAACTGTTATAAAGAGGAAGCCAGCCAGAAAATTCTAGTTTTTATAATATCTAATTCTGCTTGTGGGTTTGATGGTAAAAAATAATTTGGGGGAACTTGGGGATTTTGTTCAAGCAGGAGACCGTTTTGCCTTCCAGGTGACCAGCTCAGCCCAGTTCACGTAAGAGCTGTGGGACCCCCTGCGAGCTGGCCCAAGTGGATGCTGTGAATCTGTTCACCTGGATGCTGCTTCTGGAGGGGTCCAGAGACTCAAGATAGCAGAGCTGCAGTGGGGGAGCAGGGGGGTTAGGACAGACCTGGAGTGAGCACACGGCTCTGTCACCTTGGGCTTCTGGTTCAGAGGTCAGGGTTCCTTCCACACAGCCTCCTCAAATCGTCATCTCCAGAGCATTGGAGGTGGTGGGTTAGTCTCCAGGTTGTGTCTGATTCTTATGACCCCATGGATTGTAGCCCACCAGGCTCCTCTGTCCATGGGATTTCCCAGGCAAGAATACTTGAGTGGGTTGTCATCTCCTTCTCCAGGGGATCTTCCCGACCCAGGGATCAAACCTGGGTCTCCTGCAGTGCAAGTGGATTCTTTACCACTGAGCCACCTGGGAAGCCCTCTCCAGAGAGTTAGGAATGTCTTTTGTATGCTAATGAGATGATTGGTGGTTGGGGGCCCCTAGAGAGCTGCCGGAAGGGGGCTGGCTGCTGAAGGAGGCATGATTGGAGGGTTGGAATTGTCAGCCCCAGATTCACCAATGGCCTGTGATTTAATCAATCACACACACGTAATGAAACTGCAGGAAAAATCTCTAAAGGACTGGGCTTGGAGAGCTTCTGAGTTGGTGAATCGAGTGCTGGGCAGGGAGGGTGATGATCCCAGAGAGG
Source organism: Bos indicus x Bos taurus (assembly GCF_003369695.1). Taxonomy (NCBI): domain Eukaryota; kingdom Metazoa; phylum Chordata; class Mammalia; order Artiodactyla; family Bovidae; genus Bos; species Bos indicus x Bos taurus. The sequence goes on along the minus strand of NC_040088.1, from coordinate 4,219,422 downwards.
GCAGAGAGGCTTCAAGCCCCTTCTCCAGTCTTGCCCTATGCATCTCTTCCATCTCTTCATCTACTCCAGAGTTGTATCCTTTATAACAAATCTGTAAATATAAAGTGATTAGGATTTCCCTCTTCCCTCATAGCTCAGTTGGTAAAGAATCCGCCTGCAATGCAGGAGACCCTGGTTCGATTCCTGGATCAGGAAGATCCCCTGGAGAAGGGAAAGGCTACGCACTCCAGTATTCCTGTCTGGAAAATCCCATGGACAGAGGAGGCTGGAAGATGCCCAGTCCATGGGGTCGCAAGAGCTGGACACGACTTAGCGACTAAACCAACTACCACCAGTGGTTAAGAAAGTACCCTGCAATGTGGGCACCTGGGTTCAATTCCTGGTCAGGGAACTAAGACCCCCACACCCTGCACTGTGACCGCTGAGCCATGAGCCGCAACAGAAGATCCCGCCTGACGCAGCCAAAATCCTGCGCGTGGCTACTAGGACCTGACACAGCCTAATAAGTAGTTCTTTAAGTGATAATGTCAGAGGTTAGAAGCAAAATGGGTAAGTGCCGATCTCACAGGGCTGAGACGAGCAGGAGAGCCACGCACGCTTCATGCACGCACACAAAATAGGCCCTGCTGTTACGTGAACTCAAAATGGAAGGGTATTTGAGCAGCAGCTCTAGAGAAGAGACACACCCAAGGGGCCGTTGGTTTCAACAGTTTTATTGCTAAACTATCATGATACAAGCCGTATAAAAATACTTTACATATAGCAAAAATAAACTACATTAAACTGGAGATTAAAAACGTTTTGCATGGGAATGTGATGTATTCAAACTTATCTTAACAGTCAAGATTTTCAGAATCTTTAAACCTTCCAGCACCACCCCTGGAGAGAGACTTATTGTTTGTTGGAGAGTTAACAAGGATGTTGTCCACATCTTCTCCCCTCTGAGGACGCTAGAGGCAATAGCGGGGAGTGAGGCTCTTTGACAAGCTGTGTGTCAGGTGCTCAGCTTGTCCCAACCGCAGCCTCCGTGGGTTCAGGTCAGTCAGCCTGCTGAGAGCACCTGCTGATCGCATTATTTGCATCTAAAGCCTGAACTAAGTAGGCGGAGTTTATTCTAATTGGCCAGCAGCCGCTTAAAGGCAGGGTTTTAATCCTTTCTTCCAGCACTCAACACCCCAGCTTGTATTTTTGAGAGGGGAGCTGGCTTAGGGAGCACAGCTAGCTCACCAGCCACCAGGAAAGTTTGTATTCAAACAGGGTTAAGACAGTGGTGTTGGCTGTAACTCAAGACACTCATGAAAACTGAGAGAAACTGATGTTTGGGAGGAGTTTCATGTGACGCTTCTTTTTCTTAGGCAATCAGCTGGAATGCAGGAAAACCACTTGCATTGGCTGGTTTGGCTCCATGAGATTTAATGCCCAAGACCCAGGGTTAAGATGTGTTGGGTACCCCCAAGGGGCTGGCCCTCCAAGACTGAGTTCAGGAAGGTTTACCCCAGCTTGTCAAAAATGTCACAACCCCATGCCTCTTGTAAACGTAAAGCAAACAGTTGTTAACCAGACCCTGACATTCTTTCAATTCTGAACAAAATAAAAAGCACTTGGAAAGGGTTTGACATGAAAATAAACAAACTCAAGCCTCCCTTTAGTCCAGAGTGACAAATGAGAACACATCGGCTTCCGATCTGTCTGCACACGACAGCTCCCACGCTGGCCAAGGCTGGCTTCCTGAGAGGGATGGCTTGACCACTGGATGTAAACAAGAAAGGCTGCGTCTGTGCGTCCCCGTTCTTAGAAGGAGTCGCCTCGGTTGGTCGGGGTGGTGTCTCTGCTGGAGAACTCTGGGCGTCCCTTGGGTGACGTGTCTGTCTACCGGATGGAATCAGCTCAGTAAGCCGCAGCCTGCGCTTCTGTTCTGTGGACGTGAGCCTTTTTAGACTCCCCGTTACAACACAGGCAGTTCTATCACCTCAGAATCACCTCCTGGGTCACTTACTGGGGCCCGAGACACTTCCCAGGTCTCAGTGACAAGAAGGCGGCTCAGAGCTGAAGCTGGCAGCACACAGGTGCCTCCGCCTCCCACGAAGCCACCCCTCCCCTGCCCTTGGACGTGGCTTCTTCCAGGAGACAGGAGACGGGCTCTGAGGTGGGCTTTTTTTTTGTTTTGTTCTCCTGGGATGAGTAACACATCTTCAAGAATACATCCCCTCTCTCAAGAAAAAAAAAAAAATCCTCAACAGATATGTAAAAAGAGACATTTGAAAAAGATTTTTAACCACTTATAAATATTTTCTAATTCCAACAAGGATGTGATATTTTGAGGACAGATACAAAGCATAAAAATACAGATAAGAAAATAAAATTTAATACCATACTCATTAATTTGGGGTGGCCATTATATATTATCAAGCAGCAGTTTTTTTGTACAATACAGGAAGACTCGCAAACTTTGGAAATATACTACATTCAGCAACAGGGCAGATTGCTGTTGGAAGGGTTATCTATTTACACAACCTTGGATGTAGCAAGTGCAAACCTCCACCTACCAGATCCTTCTAACACACGTGCAACACACCCATCCTGACAGTTTACACATCCTCCTTCTCTCTCTCTCTGAGGCCCTATTGCCTCTTCCCACACTGAAAATATCCCATGAACGGTTTACTCGGCAAAACTTCCCCCAGCCTCTGTCACTGACGAAACTTTCTTGATTGCCGTCACGCCCTGTTACACGTCCTCTGGCCTGTTTACATCTCGAATCTAATGCTTTTGTTTCTCTTTGCTTTGTTATTTGGTATAGCTGTTTATGAAAGTGCTTCCTATAATACCCAGCTAGGATGTCTTAGAAAAAAAAGGGTTTGTGTCTTACAGACACAAGCACATACATCTATACGTAGAGAAATCTGAGCTACTAGGAGGCCCTTTGCACTAACATGGTTAGAATAGTGATGGGAAACGCATTAGTCCTTTTTCACCCCATGCACAATGCAGCTGAGCGACTTTGCCACACTAGCAGGAAGGCACTTGGGTAAAACATTCAGATAACCGAGGAAAGGCCAAATTCCCTCATGTGCAAAAAAAAAAAAAGCTCCCAGCCAGGTCAAGTGAGAATAGATTGCTCACCAAATGCTCGAGCCCCTTCCCCGTGAAGTCAGTATTGCTGGAGAGTTCTTTGGGTAAAGCTGCTTAGATAAGGAACTTTTTATCAACGAAGAATTTTGCATCCCAGGAAGTTTGCATCCTGCAATGGCGGTCAGCTTCTTACTGACACTCTGTTGAAAAGAATTTTGCTGAACTCTGCTTGGGGTGGGTGGAAAAGTCCCCCTCCTTGGGGGAAAAGAAATGCTAGGTCCTGACTGAAAGGGTGCAGACAGGTGGCTGCAGAGGCATTCTGCTTTCTCTGGAGCCCCACACACAGCAGGCCCAGGTCACCAGGTCCTGAGTTCTGGTCCAGCTGTCAAAAGGTTCTCTCTCTGGGGAGACTTGACGACAAAGCCAAAACTTAGAAAACCCACGGGGAACCCTTAACTGCCACCCGTCTCAGAGTGATTATCAGCTCTACGAGGCAGAAGGCCTGAGCAAAGCCTTTTGAAGACTGTTAGGAGTATTTACACTCCATGCCGCCTGGGGAGAAACAATTAACATCTGAAAAGGAATCCCTGGCTTGTCCTGGGGTCTCTGCAATTAGTGTAAACAAACATCTGTGTGATTAAAAACTCACCTGCCAAGAACTTGGAGGGTTTTATTTGTTTGCAAAAATTGCTCTAGGGGAGACAGACTCTGGTGGGTGCACTCCGCAGAGATAAACAGGGTGGGGGGGATACGCTGCGCACCCCTTTTCAGTGGTCTGAGCTGAGTGCATTCAAATTGAGGGCTGTGCAGGGAGTGGGTTTGCTTCTATTTAGGTCACTTTCTTGCTGGATGAAGCAGCTAATGTAGATGGGTCTTTGGGGGTGAGGGAGGGGGCGGGTTTCAGTGGGTCCAGGCAAAGGTAACCATCGAACTCTGGAGCCAAATCCTGAGCTCGTGTCCCACTTTGAGTCTAGGCCGGACAGGGGATTCGGCCTTCTTCCTGGAGGAACCCACCCACTGAAACACTTGGACCCGCCAATGACCACACTTCACTTAACAAAGATACCTGCATGGCTATTTTTTAGGGGGGAGTGGATTGCTTCAGCCCTTCTGCCATTCCTTCTCCAAATTCAATGCACATGCTTGAGATTCTTCTTAACTACATTATGGAAAATCACTTGGGCTGTTGGAGAAAAGTAAGTGGGAAGAGCAGAGAGTTGTGAAGCTTGTCCGGCCGCAGTGGACGGTGCTCACCCTGCAGCTGGGGTGACGCCCACCAGTCCCGTGCAGCGGGGGAAGGCAGCTGGCCGAGAAGGCCCCCCTCCAGCCAGCTTTTTGAAAGCAGAGAAAGTTGGGGGGAAACAGACACATGTCATAACTTAAGGCCAAGAAGTTTTAACAGGTGAGCTTGTATAAGCCAGATTGGGTTTGTTTTTTTTTTTGCTTCAGAAGCAGAAAATCTAAAAACCAAGCTTGAGCTGTGGCCCATCCACGGTGAGGCCCATGTGACTGCTAGGTGAGCATGGGCCGAGTTCTCTGTTTCTCTCCAGCCTGTCAGCTAGGCCACGTTCCTTTGGTTGCTCTGTGGGAGAACCTCCTTTCCTTCAAAAGGTACAAGAGTCATATTGGTGACCCGAGAAAGTGAAGGCGAAGGCTGGGGTTCAGTTGCCACGCCCCCATCTTCTGTTCCAGCGGGCGGTCTTGATCAGAATGTATCTGGGGTCAGCAGGCACTTAAGGCTTGGATGGGACACCGTCAAAGTCAACGGAGATGCTCTTTGGGATTCAGAGCAAGACCCGGGATGCAGAGAGAGAGGCGGCGAGCTCGGGAATGAAGGTCAGCTTTCAGCGGGCACTTGGCCCTGCCCGCAGCCCCGGGGCAGGGTGGATGCTAGGGTGGAGGGCGAGGGGGCCTGGGAGGCTCCGGGTCAGCAATGTGGACGGTGTCGTAGGAATGACTTCTACGTTTGATTTCGGACGGGAGGTCCTGAAAACTCCTTCCTGATGATCTCATTGACTACAAAAGAAAGAGGAGGGGCAAGTGAGATGGCAGGAGAAACACGAATGTGGTCAGCTTTCTAGAACCTAATTCAAGCGGGCTGTTTTTTAAAACAGGTTTTGTGCTTTGCGATAATACATTCGACAGCTTTTAACATAAGAAATGCCTTCCCACATTGTGACCCCCCCTACCCCCTGAAATGATGCCATTTTGTGGATGGGTTTGTTAGTGAAAACTGCGCAAATGGTAACTTTTAAAAATTGTGGTGGCAGAAATGGAGCTGGGCCACGGGGCATGATTTAGGGAACACAGTCTCCTTTTTATTGAATGCACTGAGGTGCTCTACTTATACCAAACTCTGTCTGTTACTAGGACATCCAGAAAACACCCACTCTGTGACCAAAACACAGCTTGACCCACAAAACCTACAGCTCTGAAGAGGGGCCTTTAAAAGGAGAGTGGGCGGAGCCCCCACCAGGACCAGGCGTCAGTGCAAACAAAACCTCCATCTCTTCAGCACAAGCAGGAATTCCACCCCTTCACCCCTCCTCCCGGGTCACACTATGAGCCTTCTCAAGTACCAGCATCCTCCAGGGACCCTGGAAAGTTCCATTACCCCCTGCCCCAGGAGACTGGGGAATCAGCAGGGAACCAAGAAGGCGATGGCACCCACTAGCGTCAAGGAACTAGCCCTCCTCTCCCCTTCTCCCCGCTTCTCTGAGGCACCGGCTCCTAGAATCAGGACAGGAAGGTCTGGAATAGTGGCGATTACGAAAGCCTGCCTTCAGCGTTCTTGGGGAAGAGTTGCCGTCACAGGCAGCCCAGACACCAGGCAGGGCTGTGCACCGCCTTAATCTGTGTGTGTGCACCTTGGTTACTGCAGCTGATGGTGTGGGCTGGCCCCAGGGGCAGACCCCCCGGATCCCATCAAAGGGAGGTGGATCTCCCCCCTCCCAGTCCAGCATTGAATTTCTTCCCACAGGCTCCTTCTGCTTCGTTTTCTTATCTCAAGTCTTATCCTGAAACTATAGAGATGGGAGATGAGCAGCGAGGGCTAAGTGTTCAGATGGGTCCAGAGTCCCTCCGTGGTCACACCGGCCCTCCTAGGTTCAGGGTGCTTTTCCCTGGAAAACCCCTGCCGGGAAGAGTGCACTGCCCAGAATAAGGAGAGAGCACATGCACTCTGCTCTGTTGCCGAATGAGCCGGGTCTAACCCTCAGCTCTCTCACTGAGCGGGCTGCGTGCCCTCACCTCCCCGAGCCTCGGTTTTCTCTACAGAGTGACACTCCTTATTGTGTGTGCATTTCAAAATGGTGAGGATGTTGGGTTCTGATGTGCACGAAGGAGCCTCGCAGGACGCCAGGTGCCCAGCACTGCGTGGCTGTAGCTGTCGGCTGTGACGGGTACTGATTGCCCCCATGCTTGGTGCTGGACAGGAAGCCCAGTGCTTTGCATCAGTGGGCTGTGCTTTGTGGCAGAAGCGAATCGGCACCCTCCCTGTTGTTCAGATGTGTGCTGAGAGCAGGTGCAGGGAGAGGTCGAGGGTTCAGGGTCCAGAGCCAGGTGGCTGGTGCTAGACGCCACCTCTGCCACTCCCTCACTGGGTGAGCCTCACCTTAGCGATGGAGCTGCTCTGTGCCTCAGTTTCCCCGTCTGCACATTGTATAGACATGCCCTTCTGTCTACAGTTGTTGAGACGCTTAAATGAAATAACACAAAATTATCCCAGTCCCCAGGGTACAGCAGATGTTGGTGTGCAGGGTAGTATGTGCAGATGTCCTAAGAGAAAGTGACACAGTGTATCAGAGTGACAACTGGTTCTCAAGTGCAGGAATGGACCCATTGATAGGAACTCATGTGTTCAGCTAACCAGCTCTAACTGGGCACTGACTATGTACCAGCTGCCAGCTGACTCCCAGGGGCCCCGAACCAGGAGCTGGCTGAAGAAGCCCCCCCAACCCCCCTCCCCGGCCTCTGGGAAGCGTGAGGGGCTGGGGGTCCTGGGCGGGGCCGCGGGGCAGGAGAGAACGCGCGGTGCCAGGGGCGGAGGTGGGGCCCGGTGCGGCTTCACGCGAAGCTTTTCAAAGCCCGGATTCTGAAGGGCTTCCTGTTTTCTCAACCTAGGAAGCCGAGAGGAGTCAATCCTCAATGGAAACTCTCCACAGCCTCAGTTTTCTAAAAATAACAGCTGGGCAGAACCGCAGGCAGAGCCGCGCTCACCAGAAGGGTCGTTTCCCTCCTCGGGGCTGGGGGGCGGCCAAGCCCCCCGCCCGGTGGACAGGGACCACCCCGGCCCTCAGCCCGCGGGCGGGCCCCTCGGCCCACGGCCGCTCCTCTGGGCAGAGGAACCTTTCGGAAACCCCAGCGCTCCGCCCCCGCCGTGGCTGAAGCGGCGCGGGGTGGTGCCCGCGGCTGTGGCCTCACGGGGGTCTGGCTGAAGCATGGGCTCCACGTTCCTCGAGGCGGGTCTCGACCGGACCACCTCACCCCGACTTGAGAGGCCCCACCTCTGCGACCTCGAGCCCTGGGGTGGGAGGGGAGGGGGGCCACTGCGCTGCCCTGGCTCTGGACGGACCTCATGATGTCAGCAGGGAGCTGACATCACGTACCCCTGGCCCTGCCGCCTCTTCTCTGTCCCATCTCAGCCTCCCTTCCTCACTCCAGCCCACTGCGTGCTTTGCTGTCGCTGTTCAGTCGCTAAGTCATGCCCAACTCTTTGTGACCCCATGGACTGCAGCCCACCAGGCTCCTCCATCCATGGGATTTCCCAGGCAAGAACACTGGGGTGGGTTGCCATTCCCTTCTCCAGGGGATCTTCCAGACCCAGGGATCGAACCCACGTCTGCTGCATTACAGGCGGATTCTTTACCACTGAGCCCCCAGGGAAGCCCCCACCTCGTGCTAAAGGTCCCTTTTATCCCAGAGCCCTGCCCTGGGCCCGTTTCCCCTGGTCTAGTCCCCACTGTGACCTGCCTCCTGTCGCCCTCCTGCACCCCCGCAGCCAACCACGGGCTTCCGCTCTGCGTGCTCCCCAGGCCCGGTGCATGCCTCCCGCCTCTGCTGGGTTGCGGGCCTCGGCTTGGCCCCGGCCCTGGGGACAATCAGCAGTGACCCCTCCCTGCCCTGGGGACAATCAGCAGTGACCCCACCTGGCCCTGGGGACTATCAGCAGGGCCCCCTCCCTGCCTGTGGTGCTCAGCCTCCGTGTCTCCCCCATACACCAGCTCCCGGCGGTTCACGATCCTAGCTCTTTTGTTTTCTTGTCCCCTCCGGCACCCCGGGCTCATGAAGATGCCCTGGTACTGGGAAGCACTGAATAACGTATTAATGAGAAAGGAGAGCTTAGCAAGAGGCTCGGTAGCCTCAGGACACACTGTCCACACTGGGATGTGGCTCCAAGTCGGACTCTTGAGGTCTGAGTGTGGAAGCCCACTCTGCCGGGTCAGCCATCAGTATGTCCTTCTTCCAGTGAGCGTCCTGGGCACCCATCACATGCCACCTCTTCCCATATCCGGCCACGGGCAGTTCTCCAAATGGCTCCTCTCCCTGTCCATATCCTGACTTCCCTCCTGCTCCCCTTCCTGAGTATTGCCTTTGCCCGGAAGCCACCTTACGTTCCTTCCCTGGGGTCCTGACTCCCTCCAGAAGCAAACTCTGAGTCCTCCAGGCTCTCTGCCCCTCCTGGGCCACCTTATCCGAGTCACCTGTCTGCTCGCTGAGCCGTGCACGGCAGCATACAACTTAGCCCACCATGAGGACCCCACACCACCAGCCCAAGCCACCTGGTTTTTCTCTTATCCAGCTGACAAATGGGTTGTTGGTAAGTTGTTTGCCTGGAGCTGCTTCTCCATTAAAGAATATAAGCTGTTCACTTTTTTTCAGAGCTGTGTGCCAGACACTGCACCAAGCCCTCAGTCACTTCTCAGACCACACCTAGCGATACAGTCGTCCTTTTATAGATGGAGAAAGACAGGCAGTCACCTGGCATAGCAGGTGAAGGGGGAGGGATCAGGATTGAACCCACAGCCATTTTATTAACCTGTACATTAATGATATGGCTTCACCTTACGGGTAAAGAGACTGTGCTGTGACGTTTGCTAGCCATCAGCTTTCTCCTGGGGCCCTGGAACCCTCAGCATCATTTGTATGAGTCCGGAAAGATCAGGGCAGCCTCTGCTAGCTGAATGAGCAGAGGCGCGTGTGCTGAGTGGTTAAGGTGGTCACTGAGAATCACTTTCTCAGAACAGAATTGAGGCCAGCAGTGTTCAGTCTGCCACAAGCACCCCTGACCTTTTGTTACCCTTATAGAGAGGGGCCATGATGAAAACACGGATGTCGAACACGGCTACAACCTCAGGGTGACTTCTAAAAGTGACACCCAGGGCTGAAACCAGAAAGAAAAGACAGACAGATGTAAGATATACTTACTTATATGTAAGTATATAAAAATTATACATTTTTCTTTAAAACTCCGTAAAAGAAATAGGTAATGTTTTCAGGTTACATGACAAAGGTCATTCATATATAAAGAGATGCCACAAAAACAATCCTAATGGCTACAGACATGAAACGAACATAGCAGGGTTAACAAACTTCTTCTATAAAGGGCCAGATAAAAATATTTTCAGCTTTATTATAGCCCCTTACTCAACACCTCAGCTCTGCTTAAAAAAAAAAAAAAAAAAGGCAATATGAAAGCAGCCACATAATGTGTGAGCAAATGGGCATGGCTGTGTGCCAATAAAACTTTAACGAAATAGGCCGGGGGCCGCATTTGGCCTGAGAGCGAGTTCCCCAGCTTTAGTAAACACACCAGTGGTAAGGAAGAAAAGGAAAGCAGAGTGTGTTTTCTTTCCCTGCTTTTCAGGGGTGCCAGTCGGGGGAATCAATGCCTTTTACGAGTATTGTTCATTAAACAACTCTGGGTTGATTAGTGTTAAATTTCTTGAAACCAATTTCTGCTAGCATCCCACTCCGCCCCAGGAATTTTCCGGTTCACTTGCGGGCCCAGACACCTGCATGCTGACTTCCTTCTCCTGACCGAGCTCGGAGGTTCTCCAGCTTCAGCTTGCCGGAGAATGGCCACTCAGAGTTGCACACAGAAACCCACACAGATAGACCAGAGGTGCCACTTAAGACTTTCCAGGGAATTTTGACTATTCTAGGCTTTCTTCCCTTTAACTGCTGACTTTGGAACTTAATCCCCTGAGAAAGAAGCACCGGGAAGGAGGGGACGGGCCTCATCCTGTTTCTCTCCCAAACCTCAGGCATGTTTTCCCAAGTCTGGTCAGACTGTGTGCGGGCCCTCGAGAGCCCAGGGCAGTCAGAGAGTGGTTCCCAGAGCAGGGAGGTGGCGCGCTCGAGGCCAGAGGCCGAGTCTGCGCGTTTCGCTTGCGGAGCAGGGTGCGCTAACGGGCGGTCAGCCCCCTGGGGGCCTGCGCCTGTGCTGGCTGCTCTTCTCCCCACGGGGCCCGAACGGCGCCAGTGAGGTGGCTGGACACCAGGGCGGCCGAACCAGAAGGCCCGTGATGTACTCTCTGGATATTTTCCCCCTCTTGCCTAGCTGTGCTCAGGAAAAGCCACTCTGAAGGCCAGGTGTGAACTCCACAGCTCCTGCTGTGTCCTGAACACCAAGCCCGACTGCCCCACGCCGGTGGAAAGGGGGCCGTTGCCAGCGTGGAATGTCACACCCCTCGGCTTCCCATGACTGGGGTTTCACAGAGATTTTCACTTGCTAAGTGCCTCCGCAGCCTTTTCTCCCCTCCCAGCCATCCCCATGGGCTCTGGAGGCACTGAGAGCTGGAGAACAGCTTTCTAGAAGGGCCAGGCTTCAGAAGCTCAGTGGAAAGGACAAAAACCCCCTTGACGAGGCCTGTAGCCCAAAGCCGTGGGTGGGGTCTGAAGAGTTACGTGATGGTAAGTCCCCTCTGAGGCCATGCAGAGCAGAGGCAGCCTGCCAGCGGTCCCAGGCCCCCGCGAGGTCACAAGCATTGCCAAGTTCTAACATCAGGGAGGGAAGAAGCGCGTTCAAGAGGCTCTTTGATAACTGGCTGGGTCTGAGCACCGATCGTTCAGCTGCATCTTTGTCATCCTGGCCCCCGGACGCAGACTTCGCGGGTGGGACTCTTAGTCCCTGCTGGGTGTCAGTCAAGGGTCACTGGTGTTAATGTTGCCTTTCCACTGTCGATGGTGTTTGAGAGTCACTGGTGGGGAATGTGCTGGGAAACCCGCCGCCCTGCTAAGGTTCATGCTGCTGTTGGGAAGTTTTGGTACATCTCAGCGGGCATCCTCCTCTGGGAAACAGGGTTTGGGACGTCAGCTCCGCTGTGTGTGCTGACGGAGGTGACACTGGATAGTTATTTTTACTGGGTTTTCAGCGTGGGGCGTGTGATGCTACCGAGGCCTCTGGGTCTGGCCTGTGATGGAGTGAACCCGCTGTCGCTGACAGATGGACAATTAACACATCATTGACCAGGGGATTTCTACAGAAACTAACGCCCGTGGCTGTAATACGTCTCCGGTCAATACTGTGTTTATAAAGTCACAGCCCAGTAGAACATCAAGAGGCACATAAGCCAGAAATACTGGCACCGGCTGGCCTCTGGCGAGCACTCACCATGTGCTGGGCACGGCACGTGCTCCCGGATTCTAACCAGCTGCAGGGGAGTAGATGGCAGCAGTGGCAGCTGAGGCACGGGAAGGGCAGGGGAAGGGAAAGGCCCTGTCTCTACCCCCGAGCCTCCTGCTCCCGGTGCGGTCACCTGGGCTCCTCTGCACAGGCCCAGATTCCAGAGTTGGGCGGGGGGGGGATCTCCTGAGCTCAGCGGGAAAACCACACCCAGCTCTAGCCTAGGTCCAGAGCCTGGTTTCATATCCAGAAGTCAAGTGGTGGGTTAACCCCTTCCTAAGCACGTAAGAAGGCCCCTGGGGGGAGGTGGAGCTTTGAGTTGACGACAGGACTGGAGAGGACCCAAGTACTGGGTGCCTCCAGAGGTTTCTGATCTGCCTGCCCCCTCTCTCGTTCCCCAATGCAGAATGCCCCACCACTGACGGAGAACACCTTCCCTCACTGCAGACACCACGCACGGGGTACAAAACTGCCAGGGAGCTGACTCAGGGCAGGAGCAGAGCTTCCAAAGGCTGGGACCCAGCTCTGCTGCCTCCTCCCTGGAAGAGGGTGCTGGGTCCCCTGGGAGAGCATGCAGGCACCCCACGCCGCGTAGCCACCCCCTACGCCCCACCCAGCCACTGGCTCCAGCCTTGGAGACTCTCAGCTATGTCCCCGGGGGGTGGTGGGATCTAGCCCTCAAGAGCAGGAAATGCTGGAAAATGAGAGGGCCTTCAGGTGGTAGAGTTTTCCTTTAATTAAAAAAAAAAAAAATCAAGGTAAGGAAACACACAGCTGGAAAACAAAAGGAAAGGCAGAAGATATCAATTACCTTTAACTTTGATTTCTCGGATCAAAGATCACAGTCATTCTGTTTCATAATATGTTTTGTATCCAGCTAAGGTGTGTGTCTATCAGCTCTGAAAAAGATTTGCAAAACCATTTTTGAGAAGAAAAAAAAAAAATCACCTTCGACCTCTATTACACTTCCAACTCATGCTAATATTATGCATTTAATGAGTAGCTGTTGACCCAGGGCCTCTCAGAACCCAGAATAGAACTCAACCCTCTGGCCATAGTTTAAGCCCCAATTCTGTATGGTCTTAACACCTGTGCCAGAATTCACCCCAAACCAGGGTAGTATCACCGAGATGAGGGACTTGGTACAAAGAAACAGGAATCTCTGAAATCAAAGTTCATCAGCAAAGATAAGGGTAGTGTTTTTTTGTCTTTTTTCTTTAAAGCGAGACAAAATGACTGTACTGCCGGAATGCCATGCAATTTCAAATCATGGCCAGCTAAAGAGAGAACACTGGCAGATCAGAAAATCAGAATCTGATGAGGCAGCTACTCAAAATGCAGCCAGCCTCCTTCAGGCTTTTCTGCCTACGCTACATTTGACCCCCGCTTCCTCCGCAAGAGAGAGACAGCCTCAGTGGGCATGCAAATTCTCACCACTGTACACTTTCTTCCTGTTTTTCTCTGGTTGACAAGTTACTATCTTTATAGCCCCTGCCCAACTGAAGGTGCTTAGAGGAGGCGGGAGCTGTGTATGTTACAGGCGTTCAGGTCCGTTCCAGTCTCACTTCCCCGTTCTGTAGCTGTTGCATGCCTACAGCTTTCCAAGTACTGGTTTTCTCAATCCCCCTTTACAGTGGCTGAATTAGAAGACCAGGGTGCGTTTTGAGTGCCTGATTCAGAAGTATTTCCTGGGATTAGCTTCTTGCAGGGATGACCTCGCCCCTGCCTAGATGTAGCCTTATTTGTGTGCTTAGGTAAACCCGGACAGTCTCTCAGAAAGGCACGAGCACCCCGCGTGCTCATCCGCAAGGCACAGGACACGCGGCAGTGAGATCTCGTCTGCAGGTCCAGGCAGTCCCACGTGCTGGGCTCCAGGCGGGGCTGGCCTGATGGGGACTGGCTGGGTCAGGCACAGGCTGCTGCTCGTCTCCCCTCTCCTCCTCTGTAGTGGCTGTGAACAGCGTGGACCACGGATTCCAGGCCCTCTCCTGAAGCGGAAAAGCCCACAGGCGGCTCCCTCACCGTATCTCCTGTCTCTACCGCTACATGCTGGCTGGTTCCAAACCCAAGGCAGAGGCTGTCTGCCCGTTCACCACTCAGGGCCTTAAAATGACCCAAGGACTGTTTTCAGCCCAGACCTCAGCCCTGAACGTCTGACTTAGATGTCAAACTTCCCACGAGCCATTCAAAACGTCACAGTCAAAACCTGTCTCCCGATCGTCACCACCATCGCCCCCGGTACCCCGCTCCACTCCTTCCATCGTAGGAAACGTACCCGCCCTCCTTCCGGTCGTTCGGGTCAATCTCGGTCACAGCCCACATCCTCTCCAGATGCAGATGCTCCTGGATCTGCCCTCAAAGTCTACCCAAAACTAACAGCCTCCCCCACCTCTCGTCTGGCCCCCAGCACTGGCCCTCCCCCGTCTCCGTGCCTCTGTTCGGGATTCCTGGTCCTTCCCCCAACCCAGCTGGTCCTCTTGGCATTTAAGGCACAACGTATGGCCTTGGTGGTTGCTCCTGGGAAGAAATGGCTCCAAGGTGCTAACATGGCCTAGATGTTTGCACTCGACCCACCAAGTCAAGTGGGCTTCCCTGAAGGCCCAGCAGTAAAGAATCCGCCTGCCAATGCAGGAGACACGGCTTTGATCCCTGGGTCGGGAAGATTCCTGGAGAAGGAAACGGCAACCCACTTCAGTATCCTTGCCTGCGAAATCCCATGGACAGAGGGGCCTGGTGAGCTACAGTCCACGGGGTCACAAAAGAGTCGGACACGACTTAGCGACTGAACAACAGCAACCGTTCAAGCTGCACTTAGTGGGGACCGGTACCACGTACGTGTCCAAGGTCACACCCTTGGAGCCGCACTTTTGAATCAAGGTGAAACCCCCGCACCAGCAGCGGGTCCCCCAGGAGCCCAGGGCTGCTCCAGCTCCATGCCCCTCCCCCTGTCCAGAGTTCAGAGAGTTCATAAAACATCACACTGATCGGCTCGATTGCAGACTTTTGAGGTGCAGCTTCCGGTTCAGTTACGAATTTTCACCTTAGATCGTCCACTGCCTGGTGGAAGGCAGGCACCAGGAGCCAGAGGTGGGGCCTGTTTCAACTCAGCCCAGACCTTGACCACAGCCCTCCCACTCTGCAGGGGGCTGCCCATGCCCCTTACTTCCTCCTCAGTTATCTCTGGGGGCTGGGACTCTGCTGGCCACTTCTCAGGTCACGTTACTGAGGCGGAGAAGGATGGAGGGGGCCATCCAGGAACTGTCCTGGCTCCGCGGGTGCTAGTCCTAGATCAGGACTTCTCACACGTGTGAGATCATCGAGCTGCCCTGGGGACGGGTGATAATGCAGTTTTGCAGCAGCACGGCACGAGAGCACTCAGGCAACGTGATGTGAAGCCCACAGCCTCTGCCTGGGCCTCCGTTTCCCACACAGCGGGGATCAGGACGCCTCCTTGGAGACACTGCTGGGAGACGGAGCTGCCTTAGTCACAGGCAGATGTTCATCAGCTCAGCCACACAGACAGTAAAGAAGAAAGACGGAAGGATGAGAAAAAGCTGTAAGGGAGACAGGTTAGCCCATTCCGTCCTCCCCAGTAACCAAGAACACAGCTCTGTTTCCCTACATGGCTAAAGACGAAGTCCAGCCATTGGTCAGCTGTTAGTAACGTGGACACGGAGAGAGAAGGCAGCATTTAGAGTTACGACACGCTCCCTCAGCGACACCTGGAAACCCGCCCAAAGGCAGGGAAAGAGGCCGCTGGTCCCCAGTCGCTGCCCCTCTTTTGCGGTCTTCTATGAGGCTACCACTGAGGACCAATACAGTGATGGGCATTTTTCCAGTCCTTGGCATAAATCAGTGAACGGTCCTGCTAGTCTCGTGGATTTAGGATATGGATTAGGAATGGTTCATTGATTATCAGAGATAATTAACATGAAAGTGCAGGGTGTCAGCAGATAAAACACAAACTCCCTCTGTCACCGGGCAAGTTCTACACCAAGCTCCCAGCCTCCTGAGAGCACAGCACACGTCTGAAGGGGATGGCGTTCAGTGGGAAGGCCTCTGTACCTCTGTGTCAGAGGAGGCAGGCTGCTCTTGGTGGGGGCTGAGTCACTTAAGTCATTTCCAACTCTTTGTGACCCCAGGGACTGTAGCCCTCCAGGCTCCTCTCTCCAGGGAATTTCCCAGGCAAGAATACTGGAGTGGTTGATACTTCCTTCTCCAGGACTCTTTCCAACCCAGGGATTGAAGCTGTGTCTTCTGCATTGGTGGGCAGGTTCTCTATCACTGAGCCACCAGGGAAGCCCAGACTGGTCCTGGTGGTGGTTTAGTCATTAAGTCGTATCCGAGTCTGCGACCCCATGGACTGTGGCCTGCCAGGCTCCTCTGCATGGGGCTCTCGAGGCAGACTGGTCTTGGGAACGTTCAGTTTAATGATTTTATAACGGAAAGTCCGGGGTCCCTCCCAACCAGTACAGAATGCGATACTGTTTTCTCCATCCCCGCTTTTTCCATGATTACACACCAACTTACCATCTAGGGAGAAACTTTCTCTAAGCTAGAGAAACTCAGCCTCTCTCTAAGCTACGCAGCCCTACCAGGGAGGCACCAACCAAGTGTATCAACTGAGACCTGAGCTGAGCTGAGCTCTTCTGCCCCGTCCTTTCCTCCAATTCAGCAGAATTTCTTCCGATTACACGCAGCTAAGAGGCACCTCTCCTATCAAGCAACCGCACGGCTTCTAAGGTAGCAACCACAGGCAGGAAAGCATTCTGAACAAACCACGCTCGCCTCCTCATCCCCTGCCACTTCATCATGGCCTTGGCCCCAGAGCTCTGCCGAGCGGCATCAGCCACAAAGCATGCATTGCACCGTGAGCCGTTGCCTTTAAAACAAAAACAAAACAGAAGCAAAAGAGAAGCACTCGTTACTCCAACCAGCTGAGATTTGGGAGAGAGTGACCCAAACCCACAGCTCAGTCTGCAACCACAAATGAGATGATAAAATAAATACCTAATTGTTTGGAAAGCCAGCTTTGTCTTTGGAGGTCAGAGGGATTAGCCAAGCATTTCTGTGAGGATGTGTGTCCTTAGCCTTGCCTGTGTTGGGGAGGGGACTGAGGCGGGTCAGACAGGCCAGGTGGGTGAGCAGGGGAGCGCGGGGCAACAAGAGGCCGCTCCGTCCTGAGCTCCGTTCCTCGTGTCACGAGCGCACAGAAGTCCCTCGAGGCCTCTGAGAAGAAGTCCAGGCCTGCCTCATGCCACCTTTCCTTCGAAAACCAGCATGGCTCCTGCTGCTTAGAAAGGACTCACTGGCTATTTGCTGACTCACCCTGTCTCATCTCCACCTTATCCTTCCATCAGTTCACCTTCCAGACCGTTCTGTGTCCTGCCACGTGTCATGACCCGCTGACCACACAGCCCACTCCCCACCCCCCAACAAGAAGGACACCCTTACATTTATCCATGTGTTTCCAGAGCCCGACCTAAGCCCATCTGCCCAGGGAGGCATCCTGGCCACTTCATGCTCCATCAGGCTTAGGTGTTTGATCCTGAAATTGGCCCCCGAAAGTTTTCAGCCACATCTGTCTCCCTCTCAAGGCCCTCAGCCCAGTTTGGTGTAAGAACTGATGGACCTCACTGTCCGTCCAGCGAGTGCTGTCTCCCATGCACCTGGCGAGCCCACACCGTGGAGCCCCCCTGACAGCCTGCCAGCCACCCACCTGGGGAGGTGGGGGAGGAGGGGGACGAGGAGGAGGGGGAGGGGGGGGAGGGGAGGAGGAGGAGGGTGGGCGGGGCCAAGGAGCTGGGTGACCCCGAGGTACACCTGGGCCCCGGGCTCCCCAGCCACCCTGTGCAGGCCAAGAAGCCACTGGCTGCCTGGACCAAGCAGGGACCAGACCCTAAACTTTTCCCAGCGAGAGTCACAGCCCCGGGCCTGGCATGGACGGCTCGCACCTCACAGAGCACTTGGAGTGCCCGGCGAGGACTGTGTGTGTGACATCAGCCCAGGTGTCCCTCAGATACCGTAACTCTCCCAGGACACATGAGTAGAACCCTAACTCCTGACTCAGGCCCCTCGATCAAACCTTCACCTTGCTTGGGGCAGCACAGTTCATGCTGGGGACCCAACTGTGTCCCCCAGCTTGCCATGTGGAAGCCCGGACCCCCAGTGCAATGATGTTTGGAGGTGGGCCTTTCCAGTCTCTGGAATTCTGTTACGACAGCTGCTCCGCCCAAGACTGCCACTCTGATATCTCTGCATGCGCCCCCATGGCAGGCGTCTGCCAGCATGGCACCCGGGGTCACGGTCAGGGCAAGTGAGCTCACGGGTGTGAGCAAGAAGCAGGCGCTGTGGGGCCCCGGCATGCTCCCCAGCGCCACACACACCCGTGTGCCACGTGGCTCTGCCCCAGCGAAGCCGCCTCTCTCTGCCATGCACCCGGCCTCTCTGCACACAGCCAGCCTCAACTGCGGCCCGGTTCCTCTGGCCAACAGCCCCCTTCCCCTCCCACCCTGACCTCACCGGTGTGGCCTGTCTGTGTCTGGGGTCATACATGTTGAGGGTGGTGACCGTGGCCGGCCGGGTGCAGAGGCTGAGTGCTGTGGGGAGGGACCTACACTCCGGGCAGAGCCACAGGGAAGCACGCAGCGGGCAGCCAGGCTGCGGGGTCCAAGTCCAGCCGGCCCGGCCCTGCCACGGACTTGAGGCAAGCCTTGACCCACTCTGCACCTGCCCTGCAGAAAGTGGGCGATGCTGGTTCTTAACCTGGGAGGGTACCAGTTTTGGAGGGAATTAACGAGTTGACACAGGTGCTGTAGACAGCATCCAGCATGTGGCAAGCGCCCCCCACACACATTCACCATGGAATGGGGGCCAGTCGTTTCACTTCTTGGACCTCAGTTTCTTCATCTGTGAAATGGGTGTCTCTTAGAAAGACGTTGGCCAATGCGTACAGTCGGAACGATGCAAGTTAGCAGGAAACCCCATGTTGGCCTCCGTTCCCACTAACATGGTTAGCGTGTACTAGTCTACCTCACAGAAAACACTTGGTTAACAGATTGAAGTGATGGGTGACCAGGCCACCTTCTCTCACCAAAGCACTTTCACCCTGGAAGCTGCTTCTGAGTTTGCAGCGTGGGTGGGTCTGAGGTCAGCCGGGCCCCCAGAGGTGCATTTTCACATCCTGCCGACAGGGCCCTCCTGCCCCCACCCAGGCCACCCTCCACCGTGCGCCGGCTGCACTGGGCCAGCAGCACGCACAGTGGCCTCTGAGTCACCAACCTTCTGCAAGCCAGAGGCCCCGGAAGCCAAGCCCCCCAGCAGCCCCAGCGTCTCACCAGCAAGACCGCAGGACCTACAAGAAAAGTGCTCCACCTCGTCCCAAACTGTCCTCAGCTCTCGGGATGAGTAAACACAGTGTTTCTGAGGCTCCGGTTTCTAGCAAGAAGCTGAGGTGCTAACTGGGAGGAGGGCAGGTCGGTGGCTGGCAGCCAAAAAGGTGCCAAGCACTGAGTGGGGGGAGGTGCCCTGTGCTGAGCCAGCCTCCGGGGACATGTGCCAGTGTTCACAGAAGCTTAGCACTAGCTGGGCCAGAGTGAAGCCCACCTCTCCCTTGCACACGGTTACCATGGTGACGGCTCCTGATTGGTGGGGAGGGCTCCATGGCTCAGGCTAGAAGGACCATGTATCTTGAAGCTCAGGACATGGTAACATTAGCCCCTCGCTGGGTTGTCATCACCCCGTGAGAGCAGGCATCTTGTCTCTCACTCACTGCTGTAACCCCAGCACCAAGGACAGAGCCCGGCACACAGCAGGTGCTCAGTAAATGTTCATGGAGAGACAGCTGAGTCAGTGAATGAGACACAAACTCCTGATTGTTTCAGATTTAACCAGAATTTTCCCAGTTAATTCTGGTTTTTGATGGCCTCCAGAGGCTGGTCTGAAACCCCAGTTAATAGGAAGGTTGTAGGTCAGCTGTTCTGTTAGTTGCAGATGAAACCTTCTGAAGTGAGAGATGGCAGGACTTGCCTGGTGGTCCAGTGGTTAAGAATTTGCCTTTCAACACAGGGGAGTAGAATGATAATTTTATGCAGAATAATAATTACCATTATTTTTTAAATTTATATCACACTTTCTACACAGCACTCCACATATAATTATTTAATTCTAATTAAACAGACGGGGGAGATGCCCTCGGTCTGCTCTGGTAATCCTACAGAGCAGATATTAACTGTCCCCATTTCACAGGTGATGAAACTGAGGCACAGACAGATTAAGGGTCATACACAACTTACATAGATGCTAAGTCACAGAGTCAGAATTTAAACCTATCCAGTGTGCGTCAAGCTGCTGGAGATAGGAATTCTTTCATGATTATCATCTGGCAGTCCGAACTTGCTTCTTTGAATGCACCTCTGAGCAGAGTCTGGTCCTTGGGAGACCCCAACTTTTATCAGGGTTACACAGTAGAAGTCAGCCATCTAGTATTCAAGGAAAACTGAGAGTGCACTAACATAGCATGTTTACTGTAGCTAATCTAGGGGAGGAGCTTTAATACGCAAAGAGTGGCTTGGCCCCTTTGGGGCCACAAGGCCAAGCCTGGGGTACAAATCTAAAAGGTGAGATGGTGCTGGATATTCCTGAGACTTAATGTACAGCCAAGGCCTGGGGTTCGAGACATGGCAGGACTTGCCTGGTGGTCCAGCAGTTAAGAATCTGCCTTCCAAGGCAGGGGACGCAAGTTCGACCTCTGGTCGAGGAACTAAGATCCCACGTGCCGTGGGGCAGCTAAGCCAGTGTATCGCAACTACTGAGCCCACGCGGTCTAGAGCCCACACCCCACAGGAGACACACACACACCACAGTGAAGAATCCGCGCAGCCAAAACAGAGACAGATGGCAGCTACCCAGGTGCGACTAGGGCCGTCCCCACTCGCTTCTGTTGGCAATAATCTCCAGCAGAAGAGGGAAGCTGAAGCCCGCTCCCTACAGACCCACACCCAGCCTGTGTGTCCAGACCTGGGAGGGCCTGTGCCCACCCGTGGTGTCGCTCTGGCTCTGGCGGCACAGGAGGCACCCTCTCTCCATCTTAGCCTCCCAGGCAGGGGCCCGTCTAATGGGGAGATCCGGGCGATCCCAGAAGGTGACATAGGTGAGTGGCTGCCCGGCTGCAACTCTCCACAGCTGGACACCCACCGGCCTTCTGTAAGAATCCCATTTGGATGAACTCTCACTAGCCAGCACCAACCCCTGCTGTGACCCACGGATCCCACTTGGCCTCGCCAAAGGCTGTCCCTTTAGGATCGAAGCTGACGCACTTCTCTTCCTCACTGTCCTCGGCGCCGCCTCCCAGCCTGCCTTCTACACTCCAGATGCACCAAGCATACTCCTGCCCCAGGGCCCTTGCACTTGCTGTTCCCACTCCAGGGGTGCTCTTCCCTTAGAGAGCTGCAGGCGTCCCTGAGCAGGATCTCTGCTCGTGTCAGCTCTGGGATGCTCCCCTTCTGGAACAGTAGCCCCCGCCACCACTCTCCATGCCCCTCGGCCCTACCTTACCTCTCGACAGAGCACTTGTTCTGCCTGGTGTTACCATGAGACCATGAGCTCAAGGAGAGCAGTATGTGTTCCCTGCAGAATCCCCAGCAACGAACAATAAATAGCTGTCGGATGAATGGCCAAGCAAGAGAAGGAACAAACGAATGGACACACTGTGGCTTTTGAGCACTGGCGACCCAGTGTGGACTCCATCGTGGTCGAACATGGGGTGCTGTGATACCCGTCTCTGCAGAGCAGGTGCCGAGAGAAGGAATCATGTTTTGCTGTCCTAGGGGAAATCCAGGGGCTCTGAGCTGTGGGCCGTGCTCTCTGTCCCCCATGGGCTCCTTATCTGACCAGTGGAGTCCTGGCTCCAGAGTCCCACATGGACCACCGCCCCCAGAGCACCTCGTACCGAGCTCAATACGCAGTCGGCATGTTAAATGGCGCAGCGAACAGGCTTAATAAGACGCGACTGTGGGACCTGGGGCCCTCAACCTTTGTTTTCCACTCGGTCCAGCTTCAAGGAGGAGAAACTGTTTCTCCATTTGTGAGCATCTCTATTCTGAGCGCATTTCATATGCCAGCTGGGATGTGGCTACAAACTGCCCACGAAAAGACCTTAGCAGGAGGCAGGTTTCTAATAGCAGCCTAGCCTCAGGAAACTGGAGACACTTAAAGATACGAGGGTCAGCTTTCCAGCCACAGCCCTCCGTCATCCCAACCCTGGGGACGTGTCCCCTGGGGCCACTGAGCTTCTAGGGGAGGACGTGGGTGTGGGGACCACAGTGATGAACTTGTGAGGTGCAGTGCAGCCCATGCGGCGGGGCCAGGGGCCAGAGTGACAGCAAGCCCCTGCGAGGGGGGTGCGCACTTTACTACAGAGGCCCTTGAGCAGGCCTGAGAAGGACCCCATAAACACCAATCCTGTACAGCGTCCACTGTCCCCAAGTTGAACGAAGGATTCGATGATCTAAAGTTGACATCAGAATTCAGCGCCATTGTGTCAAGCCTGACAAGCTGGCCTCTTAACGTGTCTGCAGAAAAGCCAAAAGACACTTACTGGAGAACTAAACCTACCAGAAATCAAGAATATCCGCAAGGCGGCCGATTAAGAACTGTCACTGGGACAAACTCTGTGGAGCAAAGCTGAGACCAGGAAGGCGCCTGCACTCACGTGAAAACGCTGACGGGCTGCAGGCCCGCAGGGAAAGGACGGACTTCTCAACGGATGAGCTGGGACCACCCCTCGTCCACATGGAAAGCGAGGAAATGAGAACCTTACTCTGTTTTGGACACGACAGTCGAATTCGGGTGGATTACAAACTTAGGTGTGAAAGGTAAGACCGTGATGTAAGTGGAAGACAATACGGGAGAAGCGTCACTGTCTGTCGTCCGGGGAGAATCCTAGACCGGTTCTTCCGGCTCGAGGAGCTTCACAGCCACTGGCAGGCTGGTAAAAGCGCTGACTGCTGGGCCCAACCCGCGTGTTTCTGATTCAGCAGGTCTGGGGTGGGCGGGGCCCAAGAATTTGCACTCTGACACGAGTCACACAGATGCTGTGGGTCCCATGACACATTTTCGGTAGCACCGTCCCAGACGATGCTCAGAAAGTGCAAACCTTTTCAAAGATAAACGTTAACTGTTACAAGTTGCTGTTTGTGGAGAGACAGCATCTCGCCCACACGAGTTGTGCAAACACTCGCGTAATCGCACAGTATCAAACGGTGGGAGGATGCGGAGCCAGGGAATGACTTCTCCGAGGCTGATGGCAGAATACACTGGCACTACCGCTTCCGAAGACACTTCGGTGCTGTTGACTAACGCAGCAGAAGGGCACACCCAGCGACCAAGCAATTCCACTTGTGACTACAGCCCAACAGAAACTCTTCTGTGTGCAGAGAAGGGACATTCTGGAAAGCACGGTCTCTACCAGCACAGGGGTCAAAGAAACCGGAAATGACCGAATGTCCACAATCCACGCAGTGGACTGATGAGCTCGACAAGGGACTACGACACGGCAGAGAAGAGGAAGAAGAGCAGCAACGAACACGACAGCCTGTGAGTGCCACGGGCGTCGTGCTGAAGGAAAAGGCGAGGTGCAGAAAACCAGTTAGAGCAGGACCTCGTTCATGTAAAGTTCTCGAGCATTCAGGACTCAGGCAGCCCAACATCTTGCTCAGAGAGTCAAACAAGTGGTGAAATTATTTTTTTTTAAAGCAAACAGACAAAATTGAGTGAGGATAGCAGTAAGTCTAAGGTGGTAGGAAAGAAAAAATACATTCAAAATTCTGTGCTCCAGGAGCTCAACCCGGTGCTGTGTGACCACCCAGGACAAGGCGCGTGGGGGGAGTTAAAGAGGGACGGGACACACGTGTGCTTACGGCTGATTCACACTGTTGTCTGGCAGAAGCCAACATGATATTGTAAAGCAATTATCCTCCAATTCAAAATTTAAAAAAAAAAATAGTGAAAAAAATTCTGTGCTCAATCCAGGCTTGGAGCATCATGGATATGACCACTGCAGAAGAGAGACAGCAGACCCAAGCACCTCTGATGGAGGAGCACACGACTGAGGAGGAGCCTCGCCCAAAGCGTCAAACCCAACCGGATCCAGTGCTCGTTTCACTACTGACTTACAGGAAATGCTGAGGACGGAGCAACAGTGATCGATGGCACCGAGGAGCTGCAGCCAGCAAAGCCCAGGCTACATGCAAGCCACCTGTCTCTCCAAAGCAAGGACAGCACAGGGAGAAGATGAGGGGCGCCCGGACAGGCGAAAGAAACGGAAAAACCCATTTCAACAGTCGAGACAAACCGTGGGGAAAGGGCGTTTATGAGGCAGCCGAGAACCTGAGCACTGAGTCTGATAGTGAAGAGTTTAACATACTATATATAGAAAATGGGTTTCCCAGGTGGCACAGTGGTAGAGAATCCACCTGCCAGTGTAGGAGACTCGGATTCCATCCCTGGGTCAGGAAGATCCCCAAACGGCAACCCACTCCAGTGTTCTTGCCTGGGGAATCCCATGGACGGAGGAGCCTGGTGGGCTACAGTCCACAGGTCGCAAAGAGTTGGACGCGACTGAGTACACACACACACACACACACACACACGTATATATAAAATAGAATATCTGTGTGTGTAATTAAATCACTTTGTTGTATAGCTGCAGCTAACACAACATTGTAAATGAACGATACAATTTAAAAAGTTTTTAATAAAAAAATTAGCCAAAAAAAGAGGTTCACTGTTGAGAATGAAAATCAGAGAAAAGTTCTTTTTAGAAGACTTCTCTTGTAGAGAAACAGAACTGAAAGATTTGCAAATACAAAATGTTTTTAGATGGCAGAAGAGTACAAAGACAATGATAATGCTCTTTTTCTTTACACTTGGGGTAGGTACACAGTATTCATTTGTATTATTTTTTATATCTTACGTGTATTTAATGAAGGCCGTCTGGCATTTAAAGGAAAGAAGGGAGAGAGGGAGAGAGAAGGACGGGAGAAGAGAGGAGGTGGGAGATGTGCAGACGAGGAGGAGGAGGAGGTGGGGATGGGGATGGAGCGAACCAAGAAGGAAGACGAGACGAGGCAGACCACCTTGTGCCTCCGACCCAAGAACCAGCCCGGGGAACAGCGGCAGCATGCCCGTGGGGGAGCAGGCGAGGGGGCCTCTGGCACACAGGGCACAAGAGAAGCTCACCTCCTCTGAGAGGCCCTCCCAGACGACCCTGTCTGAAGTCTCCTCTCTCAGCGTCTGCGTCTCTCCTTCAAAGCGTGTCTCACCATCAGAAACACGTTTCTGTCGTATTTATCATGTCTTCCCTGTTAGACTGTAAGATTCATCGGGCAGGGGCTGCCCCTCAATCACCCGGCACCTGGCACCTGACCCGGCTGCCTCAGCTGTCGAGAAGTCGATCTGTAAGCTGGCACCTTCTGAGCGCTTGCCCGGTGCCGGGTCCTGGCCTAGGGAATCTACATGCATTAACCAGCAGGCATTCACAAGGCTCCCTGAGTAAGTGGTATTGTTATTCTTCCCATTTTGCAGTTCAGTAAACCAAGAACTCAGCTGAGGGGGCCTTGCTCGGCCCACAGGTGGCCGAGCCAGGACTTAAATGCAGGCAGGAGTCCAGGGCGCAGGCTTGGAACCGCTCTGCTCTGCCTTCCCGCCTCGCCAGTAAACGTTGGTTTAATGGTAAAGACAGAGGCTTTCTGTTCAGACCTGAAATGGCCAGAGTTAACCGTTGAGGTCCAGGGAGGCCCTGGCTGGATCAGCTCGGTTCTCCTGCAGCCCACTGCAGACCTTGTCCTCTGCAGGCCTGATTTTGGACGTGCGCACAGGCATCTACACCACGTGTGCCCGCGTTACAAACCACAACGCAAGTCACCAAATCGGTGCCCTCGGATGTGTTCTCTGCAAAGCGCAGGAGGTGCTCAGCAAAAGCTGGAGGAGAACTGACTGTGTTTCAAGAATTGAGGCCAGAATGCCAAACCTTCCAGCGCAGAAACTGGAGGTGCCAGTGTCCACGTGGAAACATCCCATCCTCTTTCTCCCCGAGATCCGTCGGCCTGAATGAGCCCCCACGGGAATTCGGGGCATTGTCTGCCAGTCACCCCTATGTGAGCACTTCCTTCCTGCCTCCCTACCATCAGCCAAACAGACGGGCCCCTGAAAGTCCAGCAGATCCCTCAAGGCAGCCAGTACCTCAGTACCCCAGGGCTGCAATTTAGAGTTTGGATTTAGGAAACTTCCCAGAGTGGTGCCAGCCATGGCCAGGTGCCCCCCACGGCCTGCGCTCTGACATCAGACAGCTAGGGGCTGGGGTGGGGGAAGGGCCGGGGCCCAAAGGGGTGGCACCAGGGGACGGGGCTGAAGTCCTTCCCCAGACCCTTCCCCCTCCTCAGAGGAGAACAGGAAGCCGGCGGGCAGAAGGGCGGGTATCCTCTTCTCTGAAAGGGGCCGAGGCTGAGTGGGAAAAGGGGTTTCTGGGCTGAGGCGTGAATTTCTCAGAAGCCTGGCAGCCTGGAAAACACAGGGCTGGTTTCTGTCTTCCGCCCCCAGAAACGCCTGGAGCCCCAGAGGGGAGGGAGGGCCCAACCAGGCCTGGGTGCAAACACGGCGCTGCTCATAGAGGGAAGGCCCGCGCCAGCTCGGATGCCCACTGCGGGGCGTCCCCAGGGGACGCGCCTCCAGGAGGACGGGGCGCTGGAAGGCGGCAGTCAGAATCGGGGCACCAGAGGCAGCAGGGCCACCTCTTGGCATAAGAAGGGGGAGCAAGCCTGTGGGTGTCTCTGCAAAAAGGGCACCCTGGCTGAGCTCCGTAGGCTCCCACGCAGACAGGGGGCAGGTCGAAGCTGTGCCGACCCGGCAGAGAACAGCTGCCCGGCCCTGCGGCGGCCTGCTCCTGCAATTGCACAATCGTTTCCATGGCGCTCGGCTTTGCTGTCACAACAGCCCCGGGATGGCCCAGCGCTGGGCAGCGCTGCCGGCTGGAGGCGAGCAGTGGATTTCCTCGTGGGCCCCGAAGCCAGCACATTTTTGAAGGCCTGCCCCGGCCCACTCTCTGGACTCAGCCTCTGTCAGGTCCACGGGGCGGTCGGGGGCATGGAGAGCATGGCATCGAGGAGGGGCCAGGGGGCCTGCGGGAGCCCCCATGTGGTCCCCACAGGGATGGGAACCCACACTGCCTCTCCACCAAGGGCCAGTGGGACACTCAAGGGCCCCAAACTCCAAGCTGGCCTTATGATGCCAAGCGAGTAAGATGTCCCCACTGCTCACAGGAAATATAAGTAGTGCTGTAAAGGTGGAAGGTGGGTGCGTGCTAGGTCACTTCGGTCGTGTCTGACTCTGTGACCCCATGACTGTGGCCTGCCAGGCTCCTCTGTCCTTGGGGATTCTCCAGGCAAGGATACTGGAGTGGGTTGCCATGCCTGCCTCCAGGGGATCTTCCTGACCCAGGGATCGAACCCGTGTTTCACGTCTCCTGTGTGGGCAGGGGGGCTTCTTTACCACTAGAGCCACCTGGGAAGGTGACTGCCTGACACCTTAGGTTTACAGACATTTGATTAAACATCTGCTACTTCAATTCTGTGGTTCTGCCCGCTACGTCTCAAACTTTTTTAATGGCCTTTTGCAAAGCTCACAGCCCTTGGTTCCAAAGCTGTAGTGCTAAGACCTGATTCTAGGACCTGGAGCACAGGTCGTCTCCCCAGAGTTTACATGCTGTCACACCTCGCAAGCAGTTGCTCTGGGCTGTATTTGTGCTCCTGAACTCCCAAAGAAACGTATGGCATCTTTCTCCAAAAAAAAAAAAACTAGATAAAGAATATCTGTATTCTTTATTCACTGTTCTTCAGTTACTCACTGGCTGTGTGATCTTGGGCCAGTTATTTAACCTCTCTGGACCTGTTTCTTCATTTATAAAACAGGAATAATTATAGTCTGTGCCTCATGAGGCTTTTGTGAAGATTAAATAAGTTAATATAACGATGTCATAGAAGAGTGCCTGGAATACAATAAGTGATATCTAAGTGTTAGCTTCTATTATTATTAAAAAGAAGCAGTACCACTGTGGTTTTATGATGAATAGTTGTAAGTCATTTAAGACCCAGGCAGGATATAATCTCCGTTACATTCTGGGATATTCATTCAGTTCCACAAACATGTGGGGAGCATCTCGCGTGCACGGAGCGCGGCTGGACTTCAGAAAAGGCTGAGGGGCTTACCTATCACGTGCAGAGTCAGCCCAAGGGCAGCAGGGGTGCAGACCAGGTAGAGACACTGGTCCTCACCACCCGGAGCCCTGAGCTGAGCGAGAGAGAAAAAACACAGAGAAACACCTGAAAGGTGTATGTAATGAACAGCACCTGCGAGGGACCAGGTGTGTCTCCAGGACTCGCACGAACAGAAAAACCCTATGGCTGCAGGGAGCAGAGAGCTTGTCAGAGTCTTGAAATGCTGGTCAGGTTTCAAAAAGCACCAGGGAGAGGAGAGGACATTCTAGGCAGAGGTGATGGCTTGGGCACGGGTTCAGAAGCAAGAGAAACTCAACACTGCGACATGTTCTCCTCCACTCAAAGCCAAGAGCGGTGGATGAGGACAGTAACACATCCAAACAGTGGGAGGTGCATCTGCAGGCATAACCGAAGCTTTCTGTTTCTATATCCCCATTTAAAATATTATTTAATAGCTTTTAGGGTCATTGCTGGGACCTGAAATGTGTCCCTTCCTTTTATCTTTTTTTTTCCTTAATTTTTTTTAAAGTAAACACATGCATACGGCAAAAAAAAAAAAAAAAAATTCCAAACCATAAAAACTAACAGGAAAAGGTCCCTCTTCTACTCTTGTTTCCAGCCGCTCAGTACCCCAGGTGTGGCTGACTCTCATTATCAGATACTGAGGTTGCTTCTGATCCTCTGCTGGCACGAACAGGGCTGCAGTGGACCTCTCGCACCCTACATGCAGCAGGGTGTCCAGAGGGCCTGGGCCAGCATCCCTGACAGCGGGGCTCACTGTGAGGCCTGCACAGACGGCCTCAACTGCAAGTGCTGATCAGCTAGTAAAGGAGGGTTGGCACAACCCTGGACAGAGCACAATGCTGAAGCTGACAAGTGCCAGCCACGCGGCTGACCCTCCTACATGCACTTTTCATACATCACTTCATTTAAACCTGAAGTACTGCTATTACTCCCATTTTACAGATGGGGAAACTGAGGTCAAGGACATTAAGTCACTTGCCTATGGCAACATCTCAAATGCCTTAACGACAGATAGGGGAGAGGGGCCAGGAACAGAGTAGCGTCAGGTAATGAGCTCACTTGAGCATTGGCCAAGGCTGGGGTTCCTGCCGGGTGTCCACACAGCGTCCAGGAGGCAGTCAGATCCCCGGGTCTGGAGGGAAAGCTACTTTTCTGATGTCTCATCAGATACACGGAGTGAAAGGCCCAAGATCAAGGCTCCGTTCTGTTTATGAATTGAATCTAGATCACTCTCTTACACGCACGCTTCCAAGAGCTCATCCCCTGAGCCTCGAGCTTGGAGACCTGAGACCAATCACGCCCCACTCCTCAGCCTGGTCTCACAGCCCTGATTTCGGAGATAATTAGTCTCTGCCTTCCAAAGGTGCTTATTAACTGGGAGGGCTTGTTGTTACATTATAATTATTTCCTGTACTTGCCAGCCTGTCAAACATACATCCAGACTGCAACCTTCCACCTGCCAGCAGCTTCCCTTCCCTTCAGGAATCAAATCTGAACCTCTTGCTATGGCCTCGGAGGCCGTCTGAGATCTGGCCTGCCCTTAAAATCTCATCTCCTGGTCGTGAATTTCAACTATCCCAGGCCTCTCTTCTCTCCCCCACACAAACCAACACTCAGACAGGCTGTTCCCTCTGTCTGGAATTCCCTGCCGCTACCTCCTCCGTCAGGTCAAGGTCACCTCCTCAAGGAGGCTGTCCCTGATGGCTCCATCTGAAGATACACCCTCCTCTACCTTCACTTCTGAGTTTTATTCAGAGCACTGAGCCCATCTGAAATTCGTATTGGCTGTTGTTCAGTCGCTCAGTCGTGTCTGACTCTTTGCGACCCCATGGACTGCAGCACACCAGGCTCCCCTGTCCTTCACTATCTCTTGGAGCTTGCTCAAACGCATGTACATTGAGTCGGTGATGCCATCCAACCATCTCATCCTCTGTCCCTTTCTCCTCCTGCCCTCAATCCCTCCCAGCGTCAGGGTGTTTTCACATGAGTCAGCTCTCCGCATCAGGTGGCCAAAATACTGGAGTTTCGGCTTCAGCATCAGTCCTTCCAATGAACACCCAGGGCTGATATCCTTTAGAATGGACTGGTTGGATCTCCTTGCAGTCCAAGGGACTCTCGAGAGTCTTCTCCAACACCACAGTTCAAAAGCATCAATTCTCTGGCGCTCAGCTTTCTTTATGGTCCAGCTCTCACATCTGGCTTCTGATTAACATCTCCCCGAGAGACTTGGTCCCAGGAGGGCCTTTGTCTACTGCAGTCACTGTTTCAGCCCAGCTCCTGGCACAAAGCCCAGGAGACCGTGGGTGCGCAGTGAATGTCCATTCAGAGAAGGGACGATGAACGGGCAGCAGCTGCTTAAAGGTAAACCAAGAAAAGAAACGCCCCAGGGAGACGCCTCCTGGCAGCTTCCTGGGGCGGCAGCCTGCCAGCCCGCCAGCCCCACGCTAGAGGAGCCTTCCCCCGTACCTGTGGGGCACACAACACCTATAAATTGCTTTTCACACGTGCCTCGCCCAAGGCCACAAGCAAGCAAGAGGCCACGTGGGGCTCCGAGTCAAGCTTCCTCTGGTAACAGCTACTCATCAACATCTTCTGATCCTGAAGCCACTGTCCTGGGCGCTCACCAGGGGAAACACTGAACGTAGCCAAGAAGGAGGTCCCAGGGGCTTCCTACACCCCGCAGGAGCCCAGAACTCTCCAGTCTACGAAACAGAGCTTTAGAGTCAACACTCAACATTATGAAGCTATTGTTTCCAGCAGAATCAAGCACAGGACCCTTCTGACTGGTGGTTCTTAACTGGGGGCAGTTCTCCTCCCAGACAATATCTGGCAGTTACCAGAGTCACTGCTGGGTGTCCCAGCTGGGGTGTGGGGCGGGGCGGGCTGGGGTGCTACTGGCATCTGGCGAGTGGAGCCCAGGGCTGCTGCTATATGTCCTGCAGCGCACCAGGTAGGCCCCAGGACACATGAGTGGCCCCCAGTGTCAATAGCAAACTAAGAGACCTGTTCCGGGAAGAGGTAACAAATGCTTTGGGGTTTCTGGATTGAGTCTGAGGAGAAGGGCTCCCTGAATTTGAGGAGAATTAGCAATAACTGGTGGAGAAGACAGTGGCACCCCACTCCAGTACTCTTGCCTGGAAAATCCCATGGACAGAGGAGCCTGGTGGGCTGCAGTCCATGGGGTCGCGTAAAGTCGGACACGACTGTGCGACTTCACTTTCAGTTTTCACTTTCATGCACTGGAGAAGGAAATGGCAACCCACTCAGGTGTTCTTGCCTGGAGAATCCCAGGGATGGGGGAGCCTGGTTGGCTGCCGTCTATGGGGTCACACAGATTCGGACACGACTGAAGCAACTTAGCAGCAGCAGCAGCAGCAATAACTGGACTTGAGGCCTCTTCCCTCTGCTGCTGCACATTTTCTTCATAGACTATAACCACCTGACATTATTATACACAGTCAGCCATCCCCATCCACGGTTCCACAGCCATCGAGTCAACCAACCATGGACTGAAATATTTGGGGGAAAAAATTCAGATAGTTCTAAAAGCTAGGCAACTGTTTATAGAATTTACCTGGTATTAGGTATTACAATTAATCTAGAAGTGATTTAAAGCATCCGTGAGGAAATGTATAGGTTACATGCAAATACTACATCATTTTATATATGAGACTTGAGGAGCTGTGGATTTTGGTATCGGCAGTGGGGTCCTGGGACCAAGTCCCTGTAGGTACAGAGAGACAACTGCATCTTCATTTAGCTATTTGTTTGGGTTTCCTAACCGGGAGGTAAGCTTCTTGAAAGCAGGGACCTTTACTATGCACTGCTGTGTCCCCAGGAGCTAGTAACTGCACTTGGCATATAGGAAGGATTCAATACATGTTTGTGGAATAGAGAAAGGTAACTCCTATGAAGATTAAACAAAACATCCGACCTCCTTTTGTATCCTTTTTCCCGAAATCCATTCTCCCGTCTTCCACTAGCTCTGCACACGGCTGTGAGGTGCTCAGTCGTGTCCGACTCTCTGCAACCCTGTGGACCGCAGCCCACCAGCCGCCTCCGACCATGGGACTCTCCAGGCAAGAATACTGGAGTGTTTTTGTTGCTGCCATTCCCTTCTCCAGGGGACCTTTCCCACCCTGGGATCAAGCCCGGGTCTCCTGCATTGCAGGCAGACGCGTCACCCTCTGGGCCACCAGCCCCACCCTCTGCACATGGTTGTGAAGTGAAGTCGCTCAGTCGAGTCCGACTCTTTGCGACCCGGTGGACTGTAGCCTACTACGCTCCTCTGTCCATGGGATTTTCCAGGCACTAGTACTGGAGTGGATTGCCATCTCCTTCTCCAGGGGATCTTCCCGACCCAGGGATCGAAACCGGGTCTCCCGCATTGTAGACAGCCACTTTACCGTCTGAGCCACCAGGGAAGTTGGTTGGGTAAATATAAAAACTACATTTCCCAGCCTCCTTTGCAGCTCACTGTGGTCATATGACAAGGCTCTGGCCAATGAGGCATCAGATACAGGGATTAAATTCAATTTCCAGGTCATGACCTTAAAGGGACGGGACATGCCTTTCTTCCCCCCTTTCCTGGACCCTCTCCTGCATGCAGGAGCCATCTTAGACAGTGCAGATGAGGGTACCCTCCTAAAAATGGCAGAGTGATAAGAAAGAGCCTAGTCTTGGCACCATGGGACCAGAATACCAGCCCTGGATTGCTCATGTCTGTGCTGTTACATGAGAAAGAAATCATCCATCTAGTTTAAGCTATTGTTACTTTGGGTTTCACTTACAGAAGCCCTCTACATTCTCATCAATACATAACTTCCCCCTGCCCTGCAAACTAACTATTTAAACCACACAATGCTGCAAGGAATATCTCAGCCAGCTGGCACTCAAGAGCTATTTTATGATTTTCCCCTTCACACACGTAGGGAATACAACTCTCAGTTTACATATAGAAATCTTTCTTTCCTGATGCCTCAGAATATCTGAGCACACTGCTTCATAAGCCAGGGGGAGAAAGGAGAGGAAGTCATTATTTAGATCCATCAAATGATAAGGACAAAAGAAACAAGAAAAAGCCCATTAAAATCTTAAAACATCAATTATGTTTCAATCTATGAGTTCATAATGGTACTTAAAAAAAAAAAAGTCCTTAATTGATCACCACTGGAGGATGTTAATGAACCAAACCATTATTTAAAAAAATGGTAAATAGAGGGAAAGAATCCAGCATTCATCCTGCTCTTCCTATATGAATTCTACCATTGTTGATGAAGGAAAGTTTCTCTTTATAGAACTTTTCCAGCTAACAGAAAGGAAGGGAAGTCAGAATTAGAACGGAATATAACCACTTTACGGATGTGAGACTTGGACCATAAATTAGGCTGAGAACCAAAGAATCGATGCTTTTCAAACTGTGGTGCTGGAGAAGACTCTTGAGAGTCCCTTGGACTGCAAGGAGATCCAACCAGTCCATCCTAAAGGAAATCAGTCTTGAAAATTCATTGAAAGGACTGATGCTAAAGCTGAAGCTCCAATACTTTGGTCACCTGAGGTCAAGAGCTGACTCATTGGAAAAGACACTGATAATGGGAAAGATCGAAGGCAGGAGGAGAAGGGGGCGACAGAGGATGAGATGGTTGGATGGCATCACTGACTCAATGGACATGAGTTTGAGCAAACTCCGGGATATAGTGAAGGACAGGGAAGCCTGGAGTGCTGCATTCCATGGGGTCGCAAAGAGTCGGACACGACTTAGTGACTGAACAACAATCACCACCTTGCAATCACTGCACCACTAAAATTAATGCAGTTCAGCACAGACTGTCAGCAGCTGGTATCACGACCAAGAGGATGGCACCCGACACCACGTGCTTCCTGACGGAGAGATGCTCCCACCGCGGAGCAGTCTTGCCCAAAACAACTAAACCCGAATCCACGAAAAGCACCAGAACTGACTGCTAACTTACAGGAAATACGGAGGACAGGGGAACAGGCTAAACCTCACCATGGTAACTTACAGGAAATACGGAGGACAGGGGAACAGGCTAAACCTCACCATGGGGACATAACTGGTGAAAGCCGGACTGTGAGAAATTTTATAGGATGAACAATCTGGTCTTTTTCAACAAGTAAATTGCTAAATAATAATGACGATGATGATAAAATGAAAAAAAAAGGTCCTGCCACTTAATCTACAGGGGGAACCTCTGAATGACAACAGTCTTAGACACTAACGGCATCCACGGGCACTGTGTGGGCCTGGTCTGAATCCTGATTCAAACTACAGAGTAATAAAACAAGGAGAAAACCTTTATGATATGGTGAGATGACTGGAACTGTATACACCAGCTCTTTCCCGATTTTAAGGAATTTTTGTTAAGTTTCATGCACTTAGTGGTTTATTATGAATATTTTCACAACCCTTTTCTTTTAGATACACATACTGAAGCTGTACACATGAAATGATATGGTTTTGGTATCCAGGATTTTTGATGTAGAGAATTTGCTTCAAATTATTACTGTGAAATGGAGGTGGTTGAAGGTGGACGTGTAGAACAAACCAGATTGGCCATGAGTTGACCACAGCTGAAGCTAATGGTGGGTAAGCAGGTACATTGTGCTACTCTCTATTTGTATATATATTTATAGCATTTTCATCCAAAAAGGTGTGTTTAAATCTTACCTCCAGCCACAAGGAGAGGGAGGGAAGCAAGAGGGAGCTGACACCTCCAAAGTCCCCTCTGCGCACCAGGTGCTGGGCTGGGCAGCCACAGATGTGAGTGGCACTTCCTGACGACTGGTAACAAAGGCAAACGCCAAACAGGTCTGATGGAATCCCTGGCTGGGCGGGGTCGGCCAAGTGTAAGAGGAACGACAATACCGACATACCGATGTGCTGGTAAAAAGTGAGGGACGCTCCATCCACCCTCAGGAGATGGGAGCGGGTGGGGACAGCTACGGACAAGTGCGTGCTCTGTCTAGAAAGGGTCTCTACTTAGCACCAGCCTTGACTTTGACTCCAGGTAGCCGCCATGCAGAATGTGGGGCCTAGGGCGGCCAGATCTTTGGATTTTCCAAGGAAAGCCGGAAATCTGTCTTTTTATATGCAATCTCCTGGTTTTTAAACGTTGGCATCTAATCCAAATATTTTTTTTAAACACTGCGTGGGCCAAACAAAATATGTGCAGGCCCAGTCCGGCCATGGAGCTCCAGTGGGCGCCCCCGTGCCAAGCCCTGCAGAGACCACAACTCAGTCCAGCTGTGAGGCGTGGAAAGGGTGCATTCATCAACGCTGGGTCAATTCTTTTTTAGGCCTCCAATAAAGCTGAGCATTCAAAAGACACCATCCCCTTCCAGAAATCTATAAGAACCGGCTGCAGAACATTTCAAAGGCGTTCCCCACGTAGTCGGCTTATGCAACAGAACCCCCGCTCTGCCCAGGGTGTTTGGAAACTTAACAACCAGGGAGCGGCCTTTCAACTTTCCCGGGATGGTGGAACTAACGGGCTTCAGATGAAACCCATTTGTTGGTTTGCAGTATGCCTGGGACTTAAGTCCAAACCGCCTACAACAGACAACCTCGTCATAAAGCCGGGTCGGGGTTCTTGGTGCTCACCGTAAAATGACCGCGGCACACACTGTTTTGCTCGCCTGGCTGGAGAGCTGATTTCATGGCAGCTGAAAGGGACGCCGCGATGTCATCCTGACACCAGGAAGGGGCAGGGGCTGGATCTGAGGACCTGCCCAGACTCCCTCTTCACACTCCACCCTCAGGGTGCCTTGACTTCCCCTCGAGAGAGAGAGACACTTGACATGGTGGATGAGCAAACCAGGCT
Organism: Bos indicus x Bos taurus; assembly: GCF_003369695.1. Taxonomy (NCBI): domain Eukaryota; kingdom Metazoa; phylum Chordata; class Mammalia; order Artiodactyla; family Bovidae; genus Bos; species Bos indicus x Bos taurus. The sequence continues at coordinate 4,183,588 of NC_040088.1, read as the reverse complement.
CCAGCCCTGCACTTACAGCCACGGTCTCAGCTAACCAGATCTCAGGGCCAGTAACAAATTAAAGAGGTGTCAGGAATGCGGTGGAGAAGAGCCAGAGAAATGGTTTCATCATTTCCCAAGAACAAAGCCTTTCTCTTTTTGTTTTTGGAAAGGAATGAAAAGTAAAAGAAAATGGTGCTAAAATAAAGTTGAGTCGGTCCACAGCAAGAAAAGAGAGTCCAGAACTAAGCTCGGGGATGAGAAAAGACAAAATGCACCCAAAGCTCAACTCTGTGGAATGGAACAAAACAAGGGCTATTCCATTAAAGAAGGGTGTTTCCCCCCCAGCTATGAAAATAAACTTTACTATTTATCTGAAATAGATCTATTGATACCAGAGAAGGTAGGGAGTACAAAGTAAAAATTTAGTATTGAAATAAGATTTGATTGACTGTCCCCCTCCAATATAGTTCACAGCCTCAAATAACTAAATCACCTTTCAAGTTCTAACTTTGCTAGAGAGAAATGAATTACAGCTCAAGCTGATACTGGGGAGTTCTGTGTTTTTTAATTCACGCATTCTGCACGATCTTAAGTGATTACCTGGGATGAGGCAAGATCCATCACAAGTACAGTCCTGCACGGAATGACGTTACAATAATCACCCAGTTGCTCATGACCCTGAAACAAGCCACGTCTCCAGCCTGCCCGGCACTTACACTGAGGGAGGAAGTGAGCCCTAGCAACTTCTGCAGGCTGTGCCAGGAAGAACGAAAGGCTAGAAGAGCCTTGGAAAAAAAGGTCTGGATGCTCACCTCCTCGTATATCTTGCTTAACTGATCACCTTACTCCTTCACCAGGACGTTCACCTGTTACCACCAGACCACAACCTCATCCTGAAGGTGGAAACGGAACGCAGTGCAGCTAAAACTGGGGGTTTTGGTGGCTGACTGGGGGGCCCTCGGATGACACCAAATAATATCCTTGGTCCTCCTTCTGGGGCCCTGCCTGCTCTTTGTGGGTCAGAGGCTGCTCTGGAATGCGGGCTGAGTGGACAGCAAGTCTGAGAATAGGCTTTCTTGTGGTTTGGTAGCATCTGACCTCAAAATGCAAGAGCACATTCCTTTGAAAACATCTGCTTTGCAGAATCTCAAAAAGATGGCTGAGCACTTCTGGGTCTGGAGTCAGCTGGAAGGTGGCCTCTTGAATTTTCATAAGCCAGCAATGCAAAGTACACGTTGATTTGGGATGAAAGGACAGCTAAGTGCCACAGCTAGAAGCTAGAGGTTCTCACAAAGTGAGGAAACATCAGGAGGGGCAAAATAAAGGTGCCCTTGGGACAGCAGCCTCTCCCGGGGGAGAGGGAGGCAGACGCGCCACTGGCTCCGTGATCGGCGACCGCGAGTTCTCACAAATTCTGTGGGCTTGTCTCTCTGTGGTCGTTCAGTCCCTAAGTCACGTCCGACTCTGCGACCCCACGGACTGCAGCACTCCGGGCGTCCCTGCCTGTCACTGTCTCCTGGAGTTTGTTCAAACTCGTGCCATTGAGTAGGTGATGCCATCCAACTGTCTCATCTCTGTCACCCTCTTCTCCTCCTGCCCTCAATCTTTCCCAGCAACGGGGTCTTTTCCAATAAGTTGGCTCTTCGCATCAGGTGGCCAAAGTATTGGAGCTTCAGGGTTGAATATTCATCGGAAGGGCTTCTCTCCAGGCAAGTTTTGTGGACTTCGGGCCTTTCCAGTGAGACTCTGAATTCCCTCTGCTGAATTAACGGGAAGTAGCCCAGCGGGGTGACAAGGACCCAGGCTGAGAGTCAGCCTCGGAGCTCTTCTCCAGAGTCAGCTCTGCCCTCCTCCTATGTCTGTCTTCGTCAGGTCGGGCGGCCAGAACAAAATAGTCACTTGGGGGCTGATAAACACAAATATTTGTTTCTCACTGTTCCAGAGGTTGCGAAGTCCGAGATCAAAGTGCCGGCAGATACAGCCTACTTCCTCCAAGACGACTGCTTTCTCATCCCCGCCTCACAGGGCGGAAGGGAACTAGAGGTCTCTTCTCTAAGGGCAGCAACCCCGGTCATGGGGCTCCGTCCTCGGGACCTCAGCACTTCCCAAAGGGCCCATGGCCTAAAGCCATCACACCGGGGGATACGCTTTAACTTATAAGCTGAGGCGACACAAACACGGAGACCGTAGCAATGGCCCAGAATCGATGATGGTGGTGGCAGAAACGAATATGAACCACTGAGCACCCCACGCACACATACGGGTCAGAGTGCTTTCCTTACAGGGATGCTGCCGTTTCCATGCCCGTGGTCACCCTGAGAGTCGGGGGCCACTGTCATCAGCCTGAGGTCACAAAGGAGGAAAGCGCTGAGGCCAGCCTGAGAGCCAGGAAGACAATTCCAGAAGCTCTACAGCCAGAGGCCCCGAGTCAAAGCTGGACCCTCAGAGCAGACATCCCATTCCTGAGAGCAGGCCCCCGACACGCCCGCCCGTTCCCCGTGTGACGGGTGCCTAAGTGCTGCCTGCAACAGCGAGAGACGCTCATTCCCGACTGCGGGGGCCTGTGGCGTGTTTTGCTCCCTTTGGTAGAACCAAGGGGGAAATGAAGAAGATATATCTGCTTGTGCTCACGACTACAAACAGAAACCACAGCAGGCATTCCCAATTGGGACGATACATCCCCAAGGGCGAGGATGATCTTATATATTACGATGGTCTGTGGCCCCGCAAAGGGCCTGGTACTGGGATTGACAGTTCATGGGGGTGGTGATTAGGAAAAAAATTATTTTAAAAGGAGCCTAAGTGGAAAGGGTGGCATTAGTGATTAAACAAACAAAACAGAACCAAGAAACACTACTCTAGAAGGCTTGAGAAAACTGGTGTCAAGGAGCAGGGCAAAAATGGGAGGAAGGCGTCACTGGCTATCTTTTTGTATTGTTTTTTTTCAAGCATGCGGACATACTGCCTTTATAAAATACAGATATCTTTTAATGAACTTTAAAAAAGACGGCTGACCAAAGCTTTCAGCAGAAGCCTGGACTCTGTTGGTGCCCACAAAAGGCGTGTGAATTCAACCTGGTCTTGGTGCTTTCTGGTGCCCTGCCCAGCCCCACGCTACAACACCCAGGTCACACTCTCCACGGTGCCATCAGCCAGGCAAGCACTGTGCTCGGTTCTCATCAGAGCAGAGGATCCCTGCATGTCGGCCTCTGTCAGCGCCACCGCCCCCAGGGAGGCTGCCTGGAAGCCCAGCCCTCCCGGGCCAACGCAGCGGCCGGACGCACGGCCGTCGTCAGCGGCAGGCAGGCTGTTGTGGGCTTCGCCCGCCTCTCCAAACACGAGCTGCTTTGTGACAGCCTTGCCGTGGGCCCTGAGCAGCCCCAGTGAAAGCCCCCCGACCTGCCGGACAAAGCCGTGCCAGGCAGGTGTGCTTCCCCACTTCCCACACGCTGGAGGGTGTGCCTGTCTGTCCGTCCACTCTTCCCTGGCCTGGTTCTCACGCTCTGGCACACTGAGCCTCTGGGTAAAAGGCTGGGACCCTCTGCCAATGGCACAGCAAGCAGAACTTGGGCCTGATGTTCACGCTCCACCGGGCACGCAGCTGGCCCTGGGCCCAGGGCATTGGCCCCTTGTGTGGGAAGATGGCCCATGGCCCCGGAGAGAAGCTTGGGAAGGGAACCATGAGCCCGAGTCCTGGGGCTCTGTCCCCCCTACTCCAGCCCACGTGGAAGAGACAGGGCATAAGGGCACATGGGCTCATCGCCAAAGACCAGAATAGCTGATTTTTACTCTCTTACGCAGACGTATGGTAAAAATTTTGAACCCTGTCCTCCAAGAAGTCAATTAAATTCAGAAACAAAAAGAGCAGCTAACATTTATTGGGGAGTTCTTTGGGCAAAGCCCTGTTCCTAAGATATGACGCACCTTATCTCAATACACTCTCACCACCACCTTATGAGGGAGGAGCTGGGGTCGTGCCCATTCCATGGATGGGGAAACTGAGGCACAGCAAGGCCACAAGTAAGTACGAAGCCAATATTCAAAGCTCCATTCAACGTGTCTTACAGAGACATGGCAAGTAAGTCCTGAGAACCGAGAATAAGGGAAGCAGAAGATTCAAACAAGACCAAACGGAGGTCAGAGTGCTGAGGGCAGACTCCGGTCCTGAAAACACTTCGTGTGGCCGGCTGCACCTCTGGCTCAACGGCCTGGAAGCCCCAGGCAAGTACCTCCACGGAGGCTCACGCAAGGGTGGCCAGCTCCTTCCGGTGCACCCGTGCGGTGCCAAAGTTTCACGGAAAAGCTCCTGGGGGCTGCCTTGCCACCACGGGCCAGTCTGGGGCTCACTCTAACCTGTCCAGGTCTCTCCCGGGGCAGGAAGAGAGGGGCACCAGGGAACTGAACCTGAGCCGTGTGTGGCCCCCCGTGGACCCTCTGCTTCTGGGGGCCGGAAGGGCCACCCCCGAGAGTCACGGGTCGGCGCCTTCTCTGGGGCTTTTCCCTACCCTTTGTCCACATGGAGGATTCTCATCGAACAAAAAAGGTCAGAGCATTAAAGGGACCCAAATAAAGGCAAGGTTGCAGAAGGCACCTCAAGAAACCTGAAGGGAAGCACGCTATCAGGATGCCCACTGTCACTATTACGGGAGCGAATGATAACTGCTGGACGTCTCTTAGGAACCGTATTTACAAGCGCAGACCTTAATGTGTGTTTGGCAGCCCTGAGTATCTGAGCAGGTCAGAGCTCCTATACCCACACAGCCTGCTGCTCCTGGGTCTGAGTCCCCCGTAACCGGGTCTCTTCATCAGAAATGAGAGCCGGTCCCAGAGTCAGAAGATGCAAAGTGAACTACCCTTCAAACCACTCCACACGACCCCCTGCACCGCAGTGGGCATCGAAACTCGTATGACCACTTTGAAAACCATCTGGCAAGGGCTCCACTCCTGACCGTCTGTGTGGATGGCCAAAGAAGAGTTCGAGAGTGTTCACACGGCTTCTCCATGAAATGAGGAGCAACCCAGTCCTCTCTATCAATAGCAACATGGACACAGAGGCTGCAGAAAATTCCCTCCACGGACAACAGAATGAATGAACCTCAGCTACACCCAGGATTGCTGGATCTCGCAAGCTACTGGTGGTGGAAGGAAGCCAGACACAGGAGAGCGTGGCTGCATGACTTCTGTTTCTGCAAGAAGGCAAAACGAACTCCCAGGGCTGGAAGGCAGGGCAACTGCCGTGGGGGCTCCTGGGGTCCTAACCAGATGCTGCGTCCTGCATGGCCCAGGTGGTAACTGCACGGCAGTCCACCTGGTGAGACTCAGCACACACCACTAATTTCTAAGTGTGCCTGCATTTCAGTGTGTAGAAATAATCAAACTTACTTAACGTATTTCAAGAAACGATTTTTTAGTTCCTATGAAGAATAGAAAAGTAGATCCACAACCAAACTGGTCCGTGCTCTTCTGACATGTATAAACACACACACCATCTGCCATCCTTAAGAGCCAACGGCAGAGGCTCTGGTCATCACTGAGACCTCATCCTTCTCCCTAGACAAGGGGACGGAGGATCTCCTTTGAATCCCGAGCCTCCCCACCGTCCCTGGCATTCTTGTCTGCGGCAGCGTCTCGAGGCTGCCGGCGCAGGCTCGCCACCCTGAGCCCATGACGGGACGGCGAACCCGCAGCTCTTTGGAGACCATGTCACCAGCGGGACCCTGCAGACTCTCCTCCAAGGCCCCGCTTCCCGGAGCCTCTCCCGCCCACCTGCCCCCCACACGTGCACACACTGCCGACCTGCCCCAGGCAGGCGCCCTGGGGGTGCACATGCAGCAGCCCCTCAGTCCTGGGCAGGGGACGGGTCAGAACTCCCTGTAAACTCACCGCACTCTGGCAGTGCAAGTTCTGTCTCCAACTAGCGCACTGAGGACAGGACTCGCAAGGCAGCGTTCCATCAAACGTGCCATCCCCCTGCCCCTGCGCGCTCCCCCACAGCACTGGCCACGGGGCTCACTGCCTTTGTCTCGGGGTTTGTCTAAAAGGAAGCAAAGCCCTTGTTTTCCATCTCTCGCCTCCCTACTGTCCACTGTCCAAAGGCAGCCAGTGACGGCCTCAGAAGGGAAATCAATTCACGGTGCCCTCTTGACGAAAACCCACCAAGAGTAGTAGCCCACGCCTCGGAGCTCACGGCCTCCCGCCTGCTGACTCTGCCTCCTGAAACTCCTTCCCTCGGATCGTCCCTGAAGCCCACCTCTCAGGGCCAGCCTCGCTGTACCACCCCCAGCCAGCCACACTCTGGCTTCTGACCTTGTGTGCGTTCCCTCGTGGCTTTCTACCGCCGTCTGCAAGACGCCTGTCTGTTACCTCCTGTGCTAACATCTGCCTCTTTTACCCGGAAGACACCCCACGAGAGCAAGGACTTTTGACTTGTCACTAGCGCATCCCTGAGTCCCAGGACTGTGCCTGGTACAGGGAAAGAAAGAAAGTGAAGTCGCTCAGTCAGGTCCGACTCTTGCAACCCCATGGATTGCAAGCCTGCCAGCCTCCTCCATCCGTGGGATTTTCCAGGCAAGGATTCTGGAGTGGGTTGCCATTTCCTTCTCCAGGGGATCTTCCTGACCCAGGGACTGAACCCAGGTCTCCTGCACTGCAGGCAGACTCGACCATCTGAGCCACCAGGGTACAGAGAAGGTGACCAGTTAAATCAAGATGGAGGAGAGGGGAGAGGAAGTCAGGAGAGGAGCCCGATGCGTGGGAGCGGGAAAGGAGGGAGGGAAGGATTTGCTCAGGGCTCTCAGGATCAGGCTACTGTTTTGAGCTGAAGGTATTTCCCAGGTATAGCCTGGGGCTTTAGAGCGAGAAGCCAGTTACAGAAGGGGACAAGGGGGACAGAGAGGGGGAAAAAAACTGAACGTGTATGCAAAGCACGCATTTCAGAAGAACTGTGAAAGCAAGCCTGGGTCCAGGCAGGCACACAGCAGAGGAGTGAGGATACACTGGCCCTGGAATATCACTTATTTTGCTAGCTCAGAAAGAGACTTTTGGAAAACGTCTCGAGTCCTTGGAGTGGAGAAAGCAGAAGCTGCATTTTGGAGTTCCAAGGGAAAAAAACAGGGGCCAAGACAGACAGCGTCTGTGTGCAGGAATGCAGCTTGGGAAGGAGAGCGGTGGGACCAGGTGGGACGCAGAGCAGACAGGCCGGGTTGTGAGCCAAGGGTCGGGGAGAGAGCGCCAAGGGCCGGGGCTTCCCGGGATCACAGCAGGGCGGCGTGGCCACTGCAAGGGTGACGCGTCTGCATTTGGACCCCAGTCCTCCGTGGTGACCCCTTCCCTTTCCAGCTGCGGAACCTTCCTTTGACCCTCAAAGCAAGTCAGCCCAGCTCTCACAAAATAACCAAAGAAAGTCAAGTCTGCCAAAATCCCAAGGCAGAGAGGAATGGCATCTGAGAAACAGCCCCCCATCCTCGCCCCTGGGAGCATCTTCTGCTGGAGTTTGGGCAGCCAGAGTATATTTTCTGGGGGGATCTCCACTGGGGAATTGATCAAAGGGATGGAAAAGGACCTAGCAGGCCTCCCAGACAGACTAGAGAGATGACCCCGGGATTTCCAGTTTACTGGTCAGGAAGAAATGCCAGAGAGCTGACCGGTCTGAACCCCACCTTCATGAAGTCAACGGCGAAGCCTGAGAACGTTCTGTGAGTACACCGGCCAGAAGGCGTCTGCGAGAGGGACCTCAAAGCCAGCAGCTGGCAGACGACGCTGTAGCCCTCTTCCTGGCGGCTACAGCGGTGGGGCAGGCTGGAGTCAGCCCTGAGCACACGACGGGCCACACGGGCGCCTTCCCGTTGAAGGGACCAGGGCTGGGCAGAGGCTTGGGGACACCACCAGTCAGGCGCAGAGCATCTCACCAGCGGCCCCAGGGCTGCATCTGGGGCCACACAGGTGGAGACCATCCCCTGCCCTATGCCCCGCTCTGGCCCCAGGAACATGAAGCCTGAACACAGCCCACGGGATGGGACAGGGCTGGCTCTGAACTCTGAGATGCCTCCGCGTTACTCTTCCTGACCGTCAGGGGAAAGGGGTCCCAGGCCCGCCAGGCTGTACAGCTGGAAGGGCTCTGTTCACACAGAGCATACTTGATGTGAGCAGCACCCCTGGAGTCGTACAGGTGATGGAGCAATTCTCTCTTGTTTTAGAAGCCAAGAGTGTCCACGAGGTCAGTAAGGGTTCTGAGAAGTCCAGCAGTCAACAAATGCTATGAAAACCTGGTTTTATCAAGTGTTTCTCCCCCTTTCCAGCCACAGAACCCTTGTTTCAGAGAACGCCTCCTAAGATTCCAGGGAACTGGGCTTACGGTTTCTTGTTTTAGTCTCTCAGTCATGTCCGACTCTTTTGCGACCCCATGGACTGTACCCTGCCGGGATCCTCTGTCTATGGGATTTCCCAGGCAAGAATACTGGAGAGGGCTGCCATTTCCTTCTCCAGGGCATCTTCCGGGACCAGGGTCTGAACCTGTGTCTCCTGCATTGGCAGGCGGATTCTTTACCACTGAGCCAGCAGGGAAGCCTGGGCTTACGGAGAGTGTACTTAAAAAAAGGCTCCACCCAGAGAAGCAGGTTCACTGTATTTGGTTTTCCAAGACAGCCCTAGAGCTGACTCGTGTTACTGACCCTCTGGGAGGCCATCCTCACTCTGACCTTGAACCTGCCTGTGTTCAGACAGACAGAGGCCCCAAAGGGTCTCCCACGCTCAGCTGCTTCCCCCTTAACACAAGCCTCTATCTGAGCAACAAGAGGTGCTCAGAGCTTACTAATGATCGTGGGTCCTGATGCATTACAGAGAACCAGCGACTGACCCCGTTCTCTTTCCAAGATGCTCGTGTTGGTCTGTGTGGTGGGATGACGGACAGGGTGGGAGGGGCCGGAACATTTCCTACTCCAGAGACCAAAGCAACGTGGGACAGAGTCAGGGGAGGACAGTTCCAGCCCCTGCTCCGGCATCACTTATTCATGGAGCGCCTCTGCCTGATCCAGCCCTGGGCAGACTCATGGAGAGCGGTCGGGTTACAGCCCACTCCATCATCTCAGTGGGGAAGGCGCTCCGCACCAGTGCAGTCTTCTACCCCTTTCAGCTAAGCATCGACGCTTGATCTTCGCCAGCCATTTCGGGTATACATTGTTTTGCGAATGGATGGCACCAGGGTCTCTCTCTCTAAAACAGAGCACAGTGCTCCTAACTCGATCTGCGTTTGAATGATCAGGACCAGTGAGCTCAGTGAGTAACTCAGCAGTACCGAGGTCACCTTTGTAAGGACTTGGGGCAGCCTGACTCTAAACTAAGAGGTTCTCAGTACCTTTGCTGGGTCCACTTGAGGGGAAGGTTTTGAAAGATAGTTTTTACTAGAGAGGGGACGTGGAAACTACAAAACATGGCGGATTGTCAAAACTTTGCATAAAGTAAAAGTCAACAGTCTCTGAGTGAGTGCCCTGCACTCACTGTGTCTGACACCTAGCACCTGGTCTTCATGATAACTATTGTGGCTATTTCGAAGCTTTCTGCCTTACTTCCTATGCCTTGGGTGCATTCCTGAGAGTAAATTTTCCTGAATAATTGACATTTCAGGGTGTCTCAGATGCTGTTGCCAGTCAAGGGCAAAGCTGGAGCTGCAGATGCCAGCCAGTGGGACAGGCTTTCCTTCTCACTGAGAAATCCAAGCCACCCGTTTCCTTCCTTCCCCAGGGGAAGGCCGCTCTGCCCACCCCGCCCTCTCTGCCCCTGCAGCGGCACCTGGCTGGTCCCAGGTGAGTCCTGTCCACACAGCTCACCCTCCCTCGCTGCGATCACAGACCCACGCCATCAACACTGCCACTCCCAACGAGCCTGCCCCCCCGCTGGGCCCTGCCACCCGACTCGGGCACCTAGAGACACAAAGCTGCCTCTGCATCTGTCCTTTGGCCCAACCAGCCCATCAGCTGGGCTCACCACAGCGGAAGCTCACTGTTTCCCCGCATCAATGCACGGCTCTGTTCCACGGGCACGTGGTGGAGCCCGCCTGCAGCCTGCCTGCGAGCCCCCATTCATGCGCCCTTTCCGAGGCAGCCACCCTTCAAGATCTCCCCTTCCCTCCACCCCACCCCCTCCCCTAAATACACAACAGAAGACTATATAGTGGGAGGTTTTTTTTTCCCTTTCTCTCCAGGAATAAAAGGTTAGCTTTCCTTCCTTTCTGTTGCCCTATCCTCGGTCTAAATTTGGCAGATGGAAAGAGAGTGGAAGCAGTTAAACGGACCCGGTTTGTGACCCGGAGCACACTCCTAGGGCCAGAAGTGCCCTCACTTGCTCTTTCTGTTGCCATGGTTTTAGGGGGGAGCAACTAAAACCCCTAATGCCCACCCCAAACTCCTGTTGGGCAATGATTCATGCACAGACTTGGGCGAGGCCTTAAAGATCATCTTATCCAATTCCCTTCATTTAAAGAGGGGGACACCGAGGCCCCAAACAGGTAAAGGAGGCTACCCAGGCCATACAGTCAGCTTGCTGGGGTGGGGGTGGGGGTTGGCTACAGGGCATGGAACTCAGGCGCAATGAGGAAGACGAGCCTCTTACCGTCATCCAAGTAGGTCTGGTCCAAGTTCTGCTCCTGTTTGATCGTCACGCCCGCGGGTAACACTTCCTTTTGGTCACTGACCGGGGGTCCGTTTTTGGCGGCTCTTTGGCTGGGGGCGTTCTGCTGCTGGATGACGGTGGGGTAGGAGCCAGGGCTCAGCCTCTGACCCTGACTGACAGGGGGCGGGCCGGGCCTGGCGGGGCCAGGCGCGAAGTTCTCGCAGTACACGATGTGCTGGAACTCCTGGTGGCTCCCGCAGCGCAGCGGCTGGTTGGTGGGCGAGTAGTGGATGACGGGCGAGGCCTGCTGGTTGGCCGGGCCGGAGTGCAGCAGCGCCGCGCCCTGGCCCTGCGAGCCGGCGTGCACCAGCACGGAGCGGTGGGCGTCCGCCAGCGCCAGCGGGCTGGCCATGAGGGCGGGCTGCTGGTAGCCCAGCAGCCCGGGGCTCAGGCTCTTGCTCCGCTGGTAGAGGACGGCCGCCGGGTTCTGCTGCTGGTAGCGCGCGTCGGGGGATGAGAGCCCCGAGCGGAACTGCTGGCAGGGAGCCATGGTGGCCACGAGGCAGGAGGGGGGCTCCGCCACCATCGGGTGCTGCGCGTAGTACGGCTGGCTCCCCAGGCCCCCGTGGGCGGGGCTGCAGATCAAGGCGGGGTCGTACTCATCAGTGGGCTCCGTCTTGATGGCTGGGACTGCGAGAAGAGAAGAGCACACCGGGCGGACCTCTTTTAGCGCCGCCGGGGGGCATGGAGGATGGGCAGACGGCGGTTGGAGCACAGCCTTGGGAGGCCAGACGGCCGGGATCAGAGATCTGGGCTCGGGCAAGAGGCTCCCCCTGTGCCACTGTCTTAGGTTAGAAGTTTGACCTTGGGTGATGGCCTTGAACTATAGGTCTTTCCGACGGCGGAAAGTGGCTGGGGGGTTGCCATCAGCCCTGGGACATGTGCTGTCTTTTCCCCCAGGGGGAGAGCTCCGACAAAAGCTTGATGTAAAATTATGCCTCCACCTCCTGCCTCTGCCCTGGCACCTCCCATCCCTTCCCTGCCTGCCGTCCTTCACCACACTCAGCATCCTCTGAAATGTCTGTGCACTCCATGTGCTCAGCTATATCTCAACCCGCCCCTCCCCCACTAGAATGTGAGCTCCTCCAAGAGAGGATTCTTCTTCTTGGTCTTTTTGTTCAATGCTGGGACCCCGGCACCCTGAATAGTTGTTAGTGGTTAGTTGTTAACTTGTGTCCGACTCTTTGGCAACCCCCTGGACTGTAGCCCGCTGGGCTCCTCTGTCCGTGGGATTTCCCAGGCAATGCTTGGGTTGCCATTTCCTTCTCCAGGGGACCTTCCCCACCCAGGGATCGAAGCTGGGTCTTCTGGATTGCAGGCAGATTCTTTACTGTGTGAGCCACAAGGGAAGCCCACCCTAAACAGTACCTGGCACTGAGTGGGCACTCAGATATTTTCTTGACAAAGGAATGAATGAAACATGGCTCTCGCTGCCTGTCTTGGGACCGCAGTGCTTGGTGGGAATGAGGCCTCCTGGCCTGGTGATCCACTCAGTAACTGTTTATCCACCAAGTGACCACCTACTGTGGGGTCCCTAAGGAGCTGGCTTTTAGGGCATATTCACTTTCTGCCTCTATTGTGATCAAATCTACGACAGAGAGAGGAGTCATCAACCTTGCCGTCTTCCAGTAAACAAGCCTACGTGTGCCCCATTCTTATTCTGCCCTTGCAAAGGAAAATACTAATAACAGTAGCTAATGTCGTTGATGTAGACGGTCCCAAGCACTTTACACACACTGGATTTCTACAGCTCTCATAAGGAAGGTGCCATCTGACAGAGGAGGAAGCTGAGGCTGAGACAGGGTGAGTCACTTGCCCAAAGCCGCCCAGCAGATCACAGGCGTCCTCACCCGCACACACAGCCGCCTCTTCACGCCCAAGGGGCCTCCAGAGAGAACTCCTTACCTGGATGGTAGGTAAAGTGCTGAGGCTGGCTTCGTTTTCTTTTCCCGTTGATGACGTAAAAGTTCACCTTCACCGAAGTCCGAATGTGCTTGTTCCGATACTCCGGAATCTCAACAAAAAGCATGTTCTGAAAGAAAGTTGTCAGTAATTTAACTGCAACCGCAAGTAAATTCCTATCCAAGGTCCTAAGCACAGTGAACCAGCCCATCTAAAAGGATGGTGGGCAGGGACACGCTGGGGGTGTGGGATTAACAGACGCACAGTACTCTGTATAAAACAAATAGGATTTGCTCTATAGCACAGGGAACTGTATTCAATCTCTTGCAATAATCTATAACGGAAAAGAATTTTAAAAATATGGATATATATGTATACACATACATAACCGAATCACTCTGCTGTGCACCCAAAACCAACAGCATATTGTGAACCAACTATAGTTCAATAAAAATAAAAAGACTCATGACATTTCCTGCAGGCTTACAGGCAAAATTCTAATTAAAGGGAACTTGACTTTTCAGCTGCAGCAAAGATGACTTACTACTTACTCTATCAAAGTATATTAAGATGTCACTGTTATAAATCAGAGGGTCTGATGCTCAGGAAACATGTAATTCACTCGTCAAGTCAATGCCCACTAAATGCCTATTTGGTCCAAAGCACTGGGATGTTGATGAAGGAAGGAGAAAAAAGAGGGAAAGAGAACACAAGGGTTGGGGGTGGACAGGACAGGTCATCCGGTCAGCGCGTGTGGGTGCTTACAGGCTGGCTCTTGTCTTTATCCACCGTGGCCTCCATCTCCCAAATTTGCTGCCCATCTGGAAAAATTTAGAAATGACAGACTTTGAAGGAATTCTTAGCAACTGAAGATTTAAGACAAAAACTCACCGACTTATACTGATCTTGGCTTCTAGGTTAGATCATTTCAGTCAAGTACACCTGTATGTGTGCACTAGGTATGCACGTATGTATATACACGTATTTTTATTTCTATAAACACATATTTCTTTTTGCAAAGAGAAGGCACATGGACAATGGAAAACTGGGCAACGCTACAAAACCAGGGAAAAAATAGAAATTGTCCATCATCCCAAAACCATTATCTTTTTTCTCTATATTTAAATATCTACATCTTTCTTTAAAATACAAAGATTGTTATACGCTTTACTTTATAATAAGCTTTGTTCAACCAAAGGCTATTTCCAAAATGCTCTGCATATGCCAAGACTGTCGCAGGGGCCCCATTACAGACCCACGGCTGTCCCAGACATGACTTCTCCATCGTCTGAGAACACAGGTGGCTTGCATATTCTGTCCTCAGAGGTTTAAACAATGTCCTGGCTCGTGAGGCCTTGGAGAGGGAGGGAACACAGGCGCCCACCCTCCACCTTTTAGTCAACAGACAGCCTGGCTCTCACGTGACCCGTCACAACAGGCATGGAGAGGTTTCAGTGGTAAACCCTCCTTCCCTGAAGCAGGGCTCTGGCTCCCCAGTTTGGGGCCAACAAGTTGGGCCAAACAAAACTCTGCATTTGCAAATAATAGATTTCTTTTGTTGACCACCTACATTGGCCAGTGGGCAGTTTGGGGCTAAAACAAATCATTTCCACAAGTGTTTCCAGGGTGTTTTGTGAAGCACTGGCTCTGAAGAATATTAAATGGGTTTATGAGAAAGGAAAGCAAGCTCTACCAGCTAGTAAGCATTTGGCAAAAGCAGAGTCAGGCAAGTGAATTTCTTCACTGCAGGACTGCTCAGAGCCTTTAATCTGCTCAGGTATAGCATTACCTCTCCAAGGTGGGCTGGGTATGTATTGTGTCCCGACATTTGGCCAAAGGACGACCCCCACCCCCTTTGCAAGCATGGTGATTAGCAGCTTCTGTGATAGGTCAGATTTGAACCATGTCGTCTTGGACCAGCAGGTTTACCCAAAGAAACTGAGTTTCCAGGCATTATTTCAACTTGTAGAGGACATATTTCCCAACATAATAAGTAATAAAAAGTCGTGATTGCCACCAAAGCTGATGCAATCGAGATGACCTGCAGGAAGAACAAGCACTAAGCCGGTTGGAGCCGTCTCCAACAAGTCAGCCTGCGTGTCCTGGCCTTGCAGTTCCTGAAATGACGAGGGGAGACACAGGTTTACGCCCAAAGGGAAGAGATCTCTGCGGAGGGGAGCAAGTTAAGAGTTGCCACTGCCTCACCAACACCCACCACATGGCAGGTGTCTAGTAAACATTTCATGTCTGAATGTACAAAAGTGTCAGCAGCTCCAAAGGCTGCTGACAGGAGCAGGGGAAAAACCAGGAGCTGACATCAGCCGCTGCTCAAAAGGAAGCAAGGGAGAACAGATGGACAGATGTCAAGGAATCTGAAGTCAAATCATCGAGACAGGGTACGTCCGGTGTGTGAAACCCCGGATAGAGCTCTTCTGAGAAAATCCTCACTTTTTAAAATCAAAGACAGGTCACAGGTCATTGAAGAGACATGTGTCCGCCTCTCAGAAGGCAGTTTGAGCTAAGCACAGGTCCTCATCAAAAACCACATCCCCACTAGCTGCAGTGTGAGCTATGTCAGAAGATCAAGTAACAAATTAATCCAAGAAAGGGACGATGCTGATGTCTGGTGCCTCGCTCTCCTCCTCAGCCTCTCCCTGGCTGAACTGAGCTCTTCCATCACGTAGCTGCAGATTCCCGAGCCCATGCAGCCCCTCCGCCAAGTTAATGGGGGTAGGTGGGTATTGGCGGTGGCTTGGCCTTCAAGACTCAGCTGAAGTCCCCTGTTCTAGACCAAGTTTATCCCCTCTGGGTACCCTCACCATCACCTGTCCTACAGGACACCCTCAGGGGCCATGACTTCATTTCATGCCTCAGGATTCAGTCATTTGTTGACATGATCAGAGTTTATTACATCACTGCAGTAAGTAACAGTTATAATCTAAGTGGTGGCTGAAGCAGCAAAGTGCTTCTTCAAGGAAAATAGAGGTCTGTGGGATGGAAACAACCCAAGTGACCATCAGTGGATAAAGGGAAAAACAAAATGTGCTCTATACATACAGTATGAATGTGAGACTTGGACCATAAAGAAAGCTGGAGGTTGAGATGGTTGGGTGGCAGCACCAAATCAGTGGACATGAGTTTGAGCAAGCTCCGGGAGTTGGTGATGGACAGGGAGGCCTGGCGTGTTGCAGTCCGTGGGGTGGCAAAGAATTGATGCTTTTGAACTGTGGTGTTGGAGAAGACTCTTGAGAGTTCCTGGGATGGCAAGGAGATCCAACCAGTCCATCCTAAAGGAAATCAGTCCTGAATATTCATTGGGAGGACTGATGCTGAAGCTGAAGCTCCAATACTTTGGCCACCTGATACAAAGAACTGACTCACTGCAAAAGACCCTGATGCTGGCAAAGACTGAAGGGAGGAGGAGAAGGGGGCGATGGAGGATGAGATGGTTGGGTGGCAGCACTGAATCAGTGGACATGAGTTTGAGCAAGCTCCGGGAGTTGGTGATGGACAGGGAGGCCTGGCGTGTTGCAGTCCGTGGGGTGGCAACGAGTCAGACATGACTGAGTGACTGAACTGAACTGATACATACAGTGGAATATTATTTAGCCTTAAAGGGGGAGCAAATTTTGATATGTGCTATAAGCACAGACCTTAAAAACATTATTAAATACACCAGGCACAGAAGGACAAAGATGGTTTGATCCCACTCATATGAGGCACACAGAATAGGGCAATTCAGAGAGACAGAAAAGGGGCTGCCAGTTCCCAGGGGCTGGGGGAGGAGGGAGGTGTCATTTAACAGGCACAGATCTCCTGTTCCAGAAACGGGAAATGTCCTGAAAACAGCGCTGTTACACAGCACTGTGGCTGCACCTCCATACTTCTGAATGACACGCCTGCACACGGTTAGAACGACCAGTGTTATGCTGTGTGTGGTTTGTATAGTCAGTCGTGCCTGACTCTTTGAGACCCCGTGCACTGTGGCATGCCAGGCTCCTCTGTCCATGGGATTCTCTAGGCAAAAATATTGGAACGGGTTGCCATTCCCTTCTCCAGGAGATCTTTCCGACCCAGGGATGAAACTGGGTTTCTCCCGCTCTGCAGGCAGGTTCTTTACGGTCTGAGCCACCTGGAAGCCCAGCGTACACTTTACCACAGCTCTCTCTGTTTTTTAAAGCCAACTGGCCTACAGAATGGCTTAGTGACTTTTTAACTAGCTACTGCCATTTCAAGATGAAATTTCAGCTAAAAAACGAAGATTTTGCTCTTGAAAAAATAATTCCGACAGGTGGCACGGTGCCTGATTTTTCTTTCCTTTCAAATATGGGTCTTTCCACCATTATTTCCATTTTTTTAAGGCCCCAAAGGCAGTTTTAGACATTTGGCCTGGCTGCCTGAATGGAGGGCGGGGACACGCTCCCAGAGAGCAGGGCCACACCGCCGACTTGTTCTCTGCTTTCTCCCGGGACGACATGTCTGGCGCTTAATAGATGCTCCACAAACACAGGTGGACTAAATGCACAAACTGACCTCAGGATTCCCCGGCACTCAGCCCATTGCCAGAGCTCAGGAAACGGCCGGCTACTGGCCACTCTGCAAAAAGACCCCACGAAGCAAAATCACCGCCTGTCTGTGAAGAGTCCTTTGAGGGAACTGACTGCAGGAGCCTGGCATTACAGGTGCAGACAAGGAGTCAAACTCAACCCGAGCCACTCAGCCCGAGTTCTAGATAATTCTAGGTAATCCACTCCGGGTTGCTACCCTAGGTCCGGGACTCGGAAAACCTGCCCAGAACAGAAGAGGCTCGAGAAGACCAAGTCTGCTTCTACTGCTCTGGGCTGAGATGAAATAAAGGACTTCGGTCTCTCGAGCAGATGTTCGGGCAAACTTCCCCTGTCCTAAATTAAGAGGGGCTGGCAGCCAGCACAAAATAGGCTCTTCCAAGTCTTTACTCAGAGGCTAAAAGAGCCAGCTCCTTCGGGCAAAGAGGTTGGGTCTACAGAAGCCTGAGCAAGACTCTGTAAGAGAAACAATGGGGTGGGAAGCACACGGCTCAAGAAATATCCCAGCCTTTGCTCTAACTTGGCGCCGCCGCCAGGAGAACACTCGGCCCCGTGGCCAGTGGGTCTGTGGGTGGATGGTCCCGTGCAGCTCTTGCAGGCAGCTCTTGAACCCCCTGATGGAGCAGCACATCCGGAAGCAGCAAGCAGGCCGGGCTGGAGTCTCCGCAGTCAGCCTCGTGTCAACGGTGGGCTCACGTCAGCACCCCCTCAGAAAGGAGCACACTCCCAGAAGAAGGGAAGCAAGCCCGTCCTCACTGGGGCCCGTGAGCGTGCCACTGGGCTCCAAGCGAACCGGGAGGAAATCAAAGTGTCAGTTTGGGTTAGGAAACGGCTTGTGATGCTTCCCAGGCCTGGCTCTGCTTTTTAAAATTAGCTCCCTTCTCCATGAAGATGGCTGAAGTCATTTGGGTCTGCTCTTTACGATTGCTTAACTAGCAGAAAAACTCACGCTCCCTGGATGCAAGGGCTTAATGAGCTGAGCAGATGCGGGGTTGGGGGGGGCGGTCAGGAATGGCCCCTTAGGATTTCATCCACCCAGAATGGTACCACTGGGCTCCTCAGGTGGCTCAGTGGTAAAGATCTGCCTGCCAACGCAGGAGACGCAAGTTCGATCCCTAGGTCGGGAAGATCCCCTGGAGAAGGAAATGGCAACACACTCCAGTATTCTTGCTGGGAAATCCCATGGACGGAGGAGCCTGGGAGGGCTACAGTCCTCAGGGTCGCAGAGTCAGCCACGACTGAGTGGACTGAACAACAGAAATGGTGCCACTGCCCTCGATGGGTCTCCTGAGAGCTGGCAAAGAAGAGCCTGATTCCTACACCTCCCGTCTTTCCTTCCGCCTCCCCACATCCTTGGTAGGCTTACCCCATCTGCCGTGTCCCCATCTGCACAACTGCAGGGACGGCTCCATCACCCCGCCTCCACCCCGAGCTCATTCTCCGTGCAGATTGCCAAAGCAATCTTAAAAATGTAAATTTGATCATGACATCTCCCTGCTTAAAAGCCTCCAACAGCTACTCGCTTCTGGAAGGAAATGCAAACTCCTCGCCACATCCACACGGCCCAGCCTGACCTGGCCCCTGCCCCCCATGACCTCTCCAGGCTTGACTGGTGTCGCACTCGCCTTCGCCCTGCACCAGCCCCCTGGGTCTGGTTTCAGTTCCCCAAACACCCCAGGCTCAGCCCCACGCTGGGACCCTGGCCCGGGGCAGTTCCTCTTGCCTGGACACTCTTCCGAGCACCCATCTGGCTCCCTCTTTCCCGCCTTTAGGGCTCCGTGCAAAGGCATGTCCTCAGGGAAGCCCTCCCTGACTACACAGCCCATGCTTGCCAGATATAAGAAACAAAACACAGACTGTGGACTTAAATGTGAATCTCAGCAAGCAAGGAATACTTTTTAAACTACCGGTATGTCCCAAGCTCTGTGCCACTGCGTGGGACACACTCATATTAAGAAATCTGGATTCAAGTTAGCATCCTGTATTTTTCTCTTAACCTCCAGACCCTTTGGTCTTGCTCCTAGGACCAGTTCCCCTGTCCTCACAGCACTCATCCGATCTCAAAGTGACCTCCTTGTAGGCAAGTCTGAAACTAGCCATGCCCTGAGGGCAGGGATCTCCTTGGTCATATGCCCCCAGGGCCTGGCACAGAACCTGTGCACACTAGGTTTCTAATAAATATCTAGGGAGTAGCCACGGAAATCCCGGGGGCTGCGTGCATGGAGGAGCGAGGCCAGAAGAGCATCAGCACGTCATCTGCATAGACGCCAGACTTCAGCTCAGCTTTCATCCCAGCCCAGGGGCACCTCTCCTCAGCGATGGGCCGTCATCCCGAGGTGTCCTCCACCAGCCCCCACAGTCACTCAGGGAGCCAGGAAGTTGGGGTGTGGGGCCCAGCCTTCCTCTGACGTGTGCTGTCAACTCAAGGAAGTCTGCCCACCCCCCTCGGTGAGCTGGCTTCCCATCTGTGAGAGGGGGTAGGCGGCGGGACGTTCCTCAGTTTCCCTCCATCGCATCGGGCATGACAGCAGGGTCTGATGGCTGGGAGCTGAGAGGAGGGGAAAGGCTTGCCTGTGCCAGGAAGGACCCTTCTCCCAGACGAGAAACCAACCTGGGCCTTACTCGTTCAGGTAAGTAAATCGAGCTCTCAGAGGACACGTGGACAGTCAGCTGAAGTCTTCTGGGCGCCTACCATGGCCCAGCACTTTCAGACCCTTGAGCTCCTTTTACGGCCCAAATACCACCAAACCCCCTTTTACAGATGGGGAAACCAAGTCCCAAAGCACAAAAGATGAGGTCTATCCAGGCTTCAAGCCAAATCTGCCGGACGATCCAAAATTCAGCCTGCTTACCCTTAAACACATAGCACTCCTACTGTTTTTAAAAGTACGCAACCAAAACCGTAGGAAAAAAAATAACGCAAGAGGGTGTCAAACAGTTCGTTAATAAAAGATATGATTTTCTCGACGGGGGTGGAAATTCCATCCTGCTAATTGCAAATTACAGAAAGTCTGTTGGCGCCAAGAACAATTCCTGATGGTGAAAACACCAGGGCCCATGTTAATCAGAAAACTCATGTCCTCTTTTTAAGACACTGAAATACCAGGATCCTTTTTCAAAGTCTGTTCTTGCATACAAGAGGACTGGAGTTCAGGCAAACAGCCCTCTGAAAAGAAGACCATCTTCTCTATCTCTGGGGGTGGGGGTGGGCTCCTGAGCTGCAATCTGACTTCTGTTGTTGGGGGAACACTCAAAGCCCCAGCCAGCTGTGTATAAGTGGTGGGCTCTGGCCCAAGGGACCTGTGACACCGCGGACGTGAGTCACCAAGGGCAAAGGTCTACAGAGCCTTAGTCATGGTCAAGCCCAGCTTGAAGGCTGACCTTTCCCAGAGGCAAGTCCAAGGCAGAGAGACTTCCAGACCAAGTCAATTGTTTCAGAAGACACCAGAGGCGGTGAAGCCAAACCCATGGAGAAAAACAGGTGGGAAGAGGAGGTGTCTTCTCTAAGTGAGTTCCAATGTTTCCAGGGGACGAATCCACGGAAAAGTACTTAATTTAGCAAAAAATTTTTATTTTAAGCATATGCATTTATATTTATTAAACAAAGCTCAAAATACAACCTTTGGGAACCTCCAAGTCATAAAATGACTCACATTAGGATGTGATGACTCAGTGGGAAAGAGGGAATTCCAATTCCACCACCCACGCCTTCTTTCTAAAAAATCAATTTGCCCTCTCAACAGGTGATAGGAGCCTCTGCCATCAGACTGGTCCAAGAAACCATCCAGCAAAACAAAACACAAGTTCTCTTCAAACAATTTAAGTTTCAAAGCTGAGTAATCCGACACAGGCACATTTCCAACCTACGCCCCCGCGGGACACAGAGGGCCAGGGAGCTACTTGGCTGGAGCCAGGGGGAGTGGGGGGGTGCTGAATTAAGAAAGATTTACCAGCTGAAAAATTCCAAAACCCTGTGTCATGTGGAGGAACCTTCCAAAACATTGGATCCCACCCAGGCGCGCCGAGTCGCTCGGAGCCATGGCAACCCCGTTTCCGCTGCCACATCACTTTTATTTTTGTGTCCTTAGATTTTTTCCTGTTTTGCAATGTTTTGCTGGGACCCCCGACTCCGCCTGAGGCCTGGGTGGCCGGGGGCCAGGGTTACCAGCTGAAGTCAGGAACAGCCTGGACTTCCCAGGGTGAACTTTGCCTGCAGAGGTTCCACATTTCTTAAATTTCAGAGAATATAGAAAGGCTTTTCAGCAATTACTGAAAATGGTCAATGGGAAAGCTCCGGATCGTTCTGTGGGGCTCCTCTTTGTTCTCTTGGATGTGACTTGCAAGATCCCTCTAGGGTTGATGATAAATGTTCCCCAGGATTCCAGCTCTGTCACCAGCTGGCAGCTGACTTGGGGCCCATGGCTTGACCTCTGTGAGCCTCAGTGACCTCATCTGTAAGATGGGAGTAATGCTGCCTGCCTCTCCAGGCTGGTGTGACGATTAAATACATTCACTCAGCAATATGTATAAACACCTGCTTAGCAACTAAACCACCACCACAAGCACCTACTAAGTGCCAAGGTCGTTCCAGATGCTGCAGACACAGCAGCAAACGCCATGTTCCAGCCCTCAAGGAACTCTATATGTGAGACTAGATAATAAATGAGCAAAAAAAAAAAAAAAATAGACAAAATAGACAAGATCTCTCCAGTAGATAGGAGTTCCCTGGTGGTCCGGGGGCTAGGACCCTGCAGTGCCGACGAAGAGTTCAATCCCTGGTCGGGGAACTAGATCCCACACGCTGTAAATAAGGATCTCAGATGCCACATCAAAGGTTAAAGATCTCATAAGACCTGGTGCAGCCAAAATATTAATAAATAAACGGTTTTTTAAAAAAGGTGATTCTCATAGAGCTAAGAACTTCAGAGGAGGCAGGGAAGGGCAAGGGGGGGAGGTCAAGCACCTTCGGAGCAGATGGTCAAGGAGGGCACCTTAAGGACGTCACCTCTGAGTTGAGCTTTGTAGAAATGGGATGATGCAAGCCACCAGGAAACAGCAAAAGCAACGCTCCTCTGATGGAAAGGAGAGTGGGCTGTCTGACGACAGAGTGAAGACAATATAGCTAAGGCCCCAGGAGCAAGAGGGCAAGTCCAAAGGGCCGAAATCGGAGAGATGGGCCAGGGCCAGCTCGCGCGGGCCCCTAGAAGTCCTGCAAATCATTAAAAATAGTAATAAAAACAATATAATAATCATTATTATTACTGCTGCTATAAATAAGATGCCACTTTCCAAAACACCGAGCTTTTCTAACTTAAGAAACACCACGCTCCCCTTCTCCTACTGTTTTTCCACCATCCTCCAATTTGTCATCCTGCTGGAGTGGAAACTGCCAATTCCATTTCAGTCGACAGCTATAAAAAGCACACTGGAGCTGGTGGTGCCGATGACCCAACGTGGGGGCTAAGATTAGCCCAGGAGGCTGTCACCTTTCCTTAATGTGAGAACCAGCTGGGGTTCCCCTTCCTTGGAAAACTTCAACTGTTCCACTCCGCCCCACCCCGCAGCAGCCCGGCCGGCCAAACTGTCCATGGAGATGGGAACGGGGAGCCGTTTTGGAAAAAAGAAGTTGAGCAACAGGGATTCCCCCTGCAGAAGGCGGTCCCGGGCTGGACAGCAAGTGCTTGGGGTCAAAAGAGCAGGAGTGGCTCCCTGCGAATACAAGGGCACCCCCCCACAACCTGTCGGAGCCTCTGGGGGCCAGACATCCCTCCAGGGAAGCCCTCCACTCCTCAGGGCCCGGGGGCACCCCGCACACCCCAGCCTGTCTGCTGGCATCGGTCCAGGGACCGCATCCACCCCGGAGTCTTTTTGATCAGACATGGGACAGTCCTAAAGGACCCTCCTGCCCTCAGTGACCCACTGCAGACTTCAAGAGGCTGTCTCACCACAAAACAGTTCAAGTCAGTGTTTCAGAGCAGCTAAAGGACCTTCAGGCAGGCTCACCTGGTTCTGACCTTTTTCAGAGTAGAACAGCTAATGACCAAGCAAGACTAGCTAATGATCAGGCTTCCTAGGGGCCAGCCCAGCACTGCCATTCACCAGCTGTGTGATCTTTACCAGTTATTTAACCTCTCTGTGCTCGGTTTCTCAGCAAAAAAGGGAAAAAAAAAAAAAAAAAGAATAGTAGCTATCTTCTAGAGCTGTCATGAGGAATCAGATTGTTAATATTAATACCTACCAAGGGCACCAAATAAGGCCTGGCACCTAGTTTATTATTACTCGTTCTTGTTTTTCAGTGTCTCCTGGTTCCATGAGATAAAATCATGTTCAGCCTTGTTCTTCCACCATCTAAATATAATAACAACCACTAACATTTAACAAGCATCTATGCAAGATGCTAACATTAGAGCCTAAAATGCCAAACTCCATGCAAAGAGCGTAACCTGTATCCTCTCATTTAACTTTCCCGTCTCTCAAGTGAAGTAAGTCATCTGTATTTTACAAAAGAGGAAATGCTGACTTAGGTGAAATGACTTACCCAGGATGGCAAAGCCACCAGATGCAGATCACAGATTCGAACTCAGGCCGTCTGACCTCACAGCTACGCTGGTAACCACTGCAGCTGACAAGCCTCCCACAGTCTGCCCACGAGGCCTATGCCTGTGGCAGTATGTATCCAATAAGTGACCTATGGCCTGAACAAGGAAAACGCTGGGGAGACCGTAAAAATAACAAGGAACACTCCTGACGCACTGAGTGCCCACTGCTTGCCGACGAGTTTAACTCTGGGAGGGAAAACTGTTAACTCATTGACTGAAAACGGATGTCCAGGGAAGCTGAATAACAAGATGCTGCTGGATACTATCTGCAGGCGAGTTCCCCAGCTTCTCCAGGCTTAGCCACCTGCCTGTCTGTCAGATGAGACAAGGCACGCCCACAGAGAGGAAACTTCATGATTCCTCTTATTAACATGCAGCTTTTCAAAGCTGAAAGAGACTCTGGGTTTTTCTCCCCTCAAGCGGTAAACAAATTTCTTCTGAAACCAAGAGAAGGAAAGCTGGAGAGTAAATGTCTGCCTGCCTTCCATCCTTCCATCCATCCATCCAGCAAATACCTATCTGAGGCCCTTGAGTAGCCTCACAAGTACCTGCACTCCCAGGACAGTTGAAAGCTGTCTGGCTCCTAGCTCCACAAGGAACTTGGTAGCACCTGGTCTGCAAGCCATCCCTCCATACTTCCAGCAGCTCCCCAAGGAGACTGCTCACCTGGACACGAAGAACAAGATGTCTATGTATTCTCAGCATTTTCTGCTCTGCCAGTAAGGTGCCTTGAAGCCACACACTTCTTGTGGAAGTCAGCACAAGACCAGCAGGATGATTTCCTGGTCCTAGAGACCCATCCAAGCTGAGGAGGCTAATGCTAACTTGGTTATTTACATTTCATGCCACTTTCCTGCTCGAGAACCCACCACGATTCCTACCACGATTCCCTATCTCCGTACTCACGTGCAGACTAAGTCAAGGCTGTGTCTCTACCTGGCGTCAGGAGACTTCTCTGGGCTCTGCTCATCAAAACACTTCCTGGTGATAACCAGCCTCTACTCCAGCCACAAAGGTCTGCTCTCTGTCTCATGAGAGCCCAGTAACTTCTTGCCATTGAGAATAGTGTACACTGTTTCACCGCCTGAAAAATAAAGCCTCCTCCAAAACGTGTCAGGATGTGCACGCCTTGAAACCCAAGACAGCACATGCCGGCCTCAACCTTAGGAAGGAACAGTAACAAACGGCATGAGTTAATGCATACTGAGCACTTGCTGTAAGCAGCTGGCTCTCTGTATCCGTAGGATCCACATTCATGGATTCAACCAACCACAGACAAAAATACTCAAAACAAAAAACAATTTAAGAAAGTTCCAAAACACAAAACTTGAACATGCCACTCACTGGCAACTGTTAACGTAGCATTTACCTAGTACTAAGTCTTCTCAGTAATCTAGAGCGATTTAAAGTACACGAGAGGAAGTACAAGGGACTTGTGCACTCTCCGAGTCTGGTATCTATCAGGGTCCTGGCACCAATCCACTGCAGACTCCGAGGGACAAGTGAACCGAGCATTTACAACTCTTAACCTCATGACCACCCTATAAGGTATGACTGTCACCATCCTCGTTACACAGAGAAGGAAACTGCTGCCCAGAGAGGCTAAGCAGCTTGCCCAAGGTCCCCCATCTAGGAAGGAGGAGGACTGGGCTTTGAACACAAGCCGTCCGGCTGGAGCGCGTGAGCCCTCGCCTAGCTGACCAAAGGCACGAACAGGAGGCGCGTCACGGAGACACTTCAGTTCAGTTCAGTCGCTCAGTCGTCTGACTCTTTGCAACCCCATGAATCGCAGCACGCCAGGCCTCCCTGTCCATCACCAGCTCCCGGAGTTCACTCACTTAGAACAGCACAAAGTTGGAAGCAGCCTCACGCCCAATAGAGGAGGACGGTTCAATAAAGGATTGGCCGCCACAGGACAGACGCATCACACCCACCTACACGTCCGCGCTCCTCCTCACGACATCATCACAGCCCGCACACCCGCAGGGCCTGACCGTGAGCCCCACTTCACGCCATTTTTCTATTGCAGCGGCGTTGGCAAGCCTCTTTCAAATCATGTGCCTCCTGCCGTGCTTCCAAGATGTGAGGAAGCAGTTCTCACACCCTGGACACGGGGCAGCCCATCCCAAGAGCAGGCTCTGTGTGAATGTGGGAAGCAGCCCCCCGTCAGTGACGGCCCCTTTCAGGGCCATCCTCAGGGCAGCAGACAGACAGACATCAACTCGCCTCTGATCTGACCTGAAATCATGTCCATAGGAAAGAAAAAAAAAAAAGCTCAACCTAGCACCCATAACTATCAAGCCAATTATATAACCTGATATTTTTCCTACTTCAGACCATGGTCTTTTTAACACGTCCTCATTGGTAAACACATTCACAGATGGCCCATTTTAAGAAAGGATACACATGTCCTTTAAACCTCTCATAGCAAGGTGTACAAAAATCAAGTACTAATTCAGTACAATTTTTTAAATTACAAAACAGGGCATTTCCGGGATGGGTTGAAAGCACTACTGGCCCAGTACTGGTGGAAGTTTCCAATCTGTAAGTTTCCGGAAGGTGATTTGAATTCTACAAAGCAATATGTACTTAAAGCTCTCAAAATGACTACCCAAAATCCCACACGGGAATAAACCCAACATAAACAGAAAAGATACGCGTGGAGTTTCATGTGTAAGAAGACTACTTAATTAGTCCTACAAGTACAACCAGAGAGACCGCAGTATTAGTTACAATAAAAATATAAGCTGCCAATGTTTATTGACTTACAATATACCTGGTGTTGTCATAATTACCTGACATGTATTAACTCGTTTAACCCACGTGAAAGCCCTATGGGGTAATAACTCTTGTTATAATCATTCTATTCATAAAGAAACAGAGGCACAGAAAAGTCAGGTAATTTGTCTAGGATCACAGAGCAATCAAGTAGCAAAGGCAGGATGTGAACCCGGGATATCCAGGGGCTGGAGGTATGACGTCAAGCATGTATGATTAATCTTTGTGCTCTTACTATTCTCTGTTTGGTAAGTCTAAAATCTGAAAGAAAAAAAAAAAGGTGTCTCCTTATGTGTAAAAAATAATTAAAAAAAAAAGAGTTGGGGGTGGGAAAAGCCTTTTCATCCAACCAAACCAGCCAGGATGAGTTAAAATTCACCATAGGACATTCAGGCAGCAGTGGGCCAGGTGGATATCAAGGTCACTGGAGACAAGGAAATCTCCCCGAGTGAGTAAGGAAACGCTACACAGTGGGATCTAACCCCCCAAACTAAGAAGAAAAAGACGGTCACTTTCATACGGCGCTCGAAAGGCGCTCTGACCTGTGGTCTTCTCGGTAAACACGACTTTGGACTCGGCCGTGAAGTTCTGTCCCGTGAGAATCATCTGCTGGCCGCCGTACACCAGGCAGCTGTCGATGTCTTGCCTTTCCACCATGGGCAGCTCGTGGGCGGACCGCTGGGCTGTGGGCGAGAGAAAAAGACGTCGCTGTGATGACGGGAGACACCCACTCGGAACCGTCCCGAGATTTCACGGGACACGATGCACTCTGCCCACCTCTGTCACTTGCTGTCACTGCAAGCGCGCAACCCTCACCCCTGGCAACCAGCGACTCTGCAAATGTTATGCTCTTGTCAACGTGCCTGAAGTCTTTGGGGCTAATTTTCTCCTAACAACAAGTTTCATTTTCATGACTCAAGAGACCGATGCCTATTCTCCTTTTAGGAAGGAGAGGAGAATACGAATTTGATTTTTTTTTTTTAGTAAAAGGATAGGCAAATCAACCTTTTTGTAAGAGGTTTCCTTTGCTAGAGCGCACGCTCTTCTACACTTGACGGCAGCCACACACAAAGGGCTCACGCACGCAAACTCGAGGGCCTAATTCCTGAGAGTGTAGGTGCCTTGGCCTCTGAACTCATTCGCCCCCATCCCGTCTCTGACCACATTTTCTAGCACTCCCCCTCGCTCACTCCCCTCCAGTCACACTTCTAGAATGTTCTCACCATCTCTAAAACACACACAGCACACTGCCATCTTTGAATGCTTGCACTTTCAAGCCCTCCTCTCTGGAAGGCTCCTCCCCGCTTGCCAGCACGGCTGCCTTCCTCACTTCTGGCAGGTTTCTACACAGATGTCTCCTCCTCAGAGAGGCTTCCTTGCCCCACCCTTGCACCCTGCCCCTCCCAGCTAACACAGCAGGACCACCTGTCCGTCTGTCTGGCGGTGCCCCCCCCCACCTCTTTATCCTGCTCCATCCTGCTTAGTTCATCCCCAGAGAGCTTTCCACCTTCAGAAACGCTACCTGTAGCGTTCTTGGTTCCTCTGCATTTCATCTCTTCCCCACGAGAAAATAAGCCCAAAAGAGAGGAGCATCGCTTTACGCATGCTGTGAGCCCAGGGCTGGGCCCAGGGCCCAGGACTTAACAGGGGGTGCTTGAGAAGGATGTAGGGATGGATGGATGGATGGAGACAGATGTGGATACAGATGTATCTCAATATATCTTGACACATATTTATCTCAATATCTCAATATCCTCATCTGTATCTGCATTGAGTAATGGGACAGGCCGACTGTTTAACTACAATGATATACTTGAATGCTCACCATAACCTTCTAAGGAAAGAAGTATAATGAAATTATATGCCTTCCCGGAGAAAACGGAAGCCTAGAAGTCAGCTATGGTGATGCTGAGATTTGACCTGAGCCCTAAGAGCTGGCCTGCCCAGCTCCAGAGCCCCCTCCTTTAGCTCCTCCATTCAGCCAGTTCTTCTGGAGGGTGGGCTGCAGGAAAGAGTGAAGACCCTCTCCAGATGCCTGCCCTGGGCAGGGTGGGAAACAGGTCCGGCCGACACAAGGGACCATCCCCTGGGCCTCGCTTTGGCAGCGTGGGCCGCGGAGGCCGGCCCGCCCCCTGGGTGAGTCAGCCTGAGCTCCTGGCATCCTTCCCAGAGCCCGAGGACTGGGCAGAGGGCCAGCCTTCTCTGTGCCAGGGGCCGGCGGACCGCCCCCTCCAGGAGCCATGGACGCAGCCGTGTGAGGCCCTAGGCGCGGGCCTAACCCTGCCCTCCCGGCCGGCCTGGGCCTCCAGGTCCAGCACCCTGTCCCTCCTGCCCTGGAGCCACGTTGAAACCCATGCCTTCAGCGGCAACCGTGCACGCGGCAACCTTTAAGGAGTCTGCTGTGGATAAGACACTCCCAGACACTCTACGTCGAAAACACAGCCCAGGACTCTCAGTGACCTCCCGGCCAGTATCTCCCCATCCCAGGCTCAGCCCAGGCTCTCTGTTCCCAGGGCCCAGCCAGCCACTGTGGTTCTAAGGGGCTCCCAGTTATGGGCACATATTAAAAAGGCCTCTCAGCAGGAGCTGCTAATTTCTCCCACATGGGCTGGGTTATTAATCCTTTCTTTCAATAGAGGAGGTTTGTGTGACTTCCTAATTGAGCTGCCATCAATGGAGATTTATTAGCAGTGAAAACAGCAGTCACACCGCCTAGAAGAGCAGGTCCCGGCTTTTCGGATCTGCCTTGGATGTGTTTCGGGGGCGAGGAGGGGCTTTTGGTCCCAGGGATGGATGGGTGGGAAGGCCTCAAGACCCATGCCGCCCATTCTGCAGGTGGAACGCCTGAGTCATCACTCTCGGGCGAGCTGGCCAAGGGCTCGCATCCAGCCAGGCTGGAGACTGGACGTGGCCATGGGCTCTCAGCGCTGGGCGGGAGGCTGGCCCGGCCAGCTGCTCTGTGAGTCACCGAGCACTGCTGTGGACACAGCTTGGCCATTTCCTGGAGCAACATCACTGCTTCTCCCTCCAAAGCCTCGTAGGTTCAGGCAACCAACTGATCCTCCTCTGACCAAACCTTCATTTCCCACCCCTTCTCCTTGATGCTTAGTCCTCAGTCGTGTCAGACTCTTCGCAACCCCGTGGACTGTAGCCCACCAGGCTCCTCTGTCCATAGGATTCTCCAGGCAAGAATACTGGAGTGGGAGCCGTTCCCTTCTCCACAGGGATCTTCCTAACCCAGGGGTCAAACTCAGGTCTCCCACATTGCGGGCAGATTCTTTGTCTGAGCCACCAAGGAAACCCCTGCTTCTCCTTACCTGAATGAAAACCATCTTTTCTAAAGAAAATGTACAGACAAGAGTCCAGCCTCGCTTCCTGTAAGCTTTTATCTGAACTGTGGTCTTGCAACTCAAAGTGTGGGCTACATCCTAGGAACAGGGTTGGGGGTGGAAGGTGATATTAGAGATGTAGAACCTTGGGCCCCACCCCAGACCTACTGAGCCTTGTTAAGACTCTGCAGCTTAACGAGGAACCCAGCTGACTCTTATGAGCTGTCAAGGGGGAGAAGTACTGCTTAACCCTGGCTACACATGAGCATCACCTGGGGGGTCGAAACAAACACGACATTCCAGCCCTAATGCTACCACTTTACAGACAGACAGACATGCTCAGAACTCGGCTCCATGGAGGGGCAGCCCCTGCCCGGGTGAGGCTGCCACGTGGGACCGTCCTCGGTCTCAGCTCAAGTCCCCACCAGGTGACCCTTTAGGGGGCTTCCCAACTCAAAACCTCACTTTGCCAAATAGGAAAAACGGGGCCATCGGCAGACCCATGCCACAGGCTGTTTGAGGGTTAAATGGGAGAATTCACAGAAAGCATATTTGATTTAATAAATCCCAGCCGGGAAAGCAAACAACAGGATGCGCTGCAGTTCCTGGGGCGGTTGCCCTGTGTCAACCGATACCTGTGACTGTGTCCGCGTGTTTACACGCAGTACTGCGCTCATCGGCGCGGTTCCTGCTGGATCCCGACCCCAAACCCAGGTGTCTTGGCCCTGAGCCCCAGCATTTTTCAAAGTGGGGTTCCCGGGTCACCTGGTTGGGGGAGGCGCTTAATAAAAATGCAGCCACCCAGGCCACGGCCCTAACCCTGGGCCCCGGCGTCTCTTGGAGGAGGCTGGACATTTGCATTTTTACAATCTTTCCAGGTGACCTGTTGCACACACTCTGCTTGAGAGCCAAGCCCCACACTTAAAAGGCCACCTGAGGACCAGGGGACCTCCTCCAGGGGAGGCCCTGCACCCTCAGAGAGCCCAGAAGCAAAGCAAACGAATCCAATTAGCCTCTGAAAGAGGAAACTGAGGAGAGGCAAACAGCAACCGAAAGTGCCCTCCTGGGGTCCACTTCCTTCTCCCTCTCTGAGGGCTACTCACTGGGGTGACACCGTCACAGAGGCAGGGCTCCCCGCAAGCCCACTGGGCCTCCCAGGCCTGCATCACCACCCCCGACGGCCCCCACCAAGTCCCGTTTGGCTCTTCAACCATCAGCGGGGCCAGCCCCCCAAGCCCCCAAGCCCTAGAGTGGTCTAAGCAAGCCGTGGCGGGTCAGCAGCTTAAAGCTAAGCCCACGGCCCACGTCTCACCTGTGGGCGGAGGCCAGCCCCTCTGCTCCTGCTGAAGCATCGCGGTGGCCCTCGAAGCCGGGAGATTTCCCCAGGCTTGGCTCCTGCCCCTGGATTCTGGCACGTCATAAAGTGGCTTGGGGCTCCTGGGTTTTATGAGCTCTGAATCAACAGGGCGCCGCTGGTGTAGCCCGTATGGGTGTTTACTTTCACTAGCAACAGTGGCTGACGGGGAGTCGAGCCGCGGCAGCAAAGACTAAGTGAAGGAAATTCACCCCAGGCGGGTCCTCCAGGTCGGCCTGGACAGGGAACACTGCTGTCTGTCTGTCTGCCATTCTCCATCATGGGGCTGCCTGGCCAAGAATGCTGGAGAACCGCAGGGGAGAGGAGAGGCTGGCCAGGGAGACCAGGTACGCAGTGTAGGTGGCATCTGTTAACAACTGCAAATGGTTATAGCTGCAGCAGAGAGTGCCTTGGATCCCAGAGACTTCTCATACACATTGTTCTTTACATTATAAAGCACATAATGAGGCAATTCATGGTCATGGGTCAAAGGAAGGATGCCGACAGGTGACTGCCTGAGTCTGAAGCCCAGCTCGCTGATATCTTAGCTTGGGGAACCTTGGGCGAGTCATTTCACCTCTCCGCGCCTCTGTTTTCTCATCTACAAAATGGGAACACATCACACACTGCTGACCTCAGAGGGCTGTTTGCAGATTAAATGAGCTGGCGCACGGGAAGTGTGTGGTACCTCGTCAGAGCTCTGTGAGCGTCAGTTCTGTTTATTTTTATGGCTGAACTTCATGAGACCACAGAGCAGGAACGATTCCCATTCTGGTGCTGAGGGCGCTGAGCCTCCCAGAGGAGGAGCTCCATGCCTGGGAGCTCACAGCTACAGCAGGCAGGCCGGCAGAGCTTGACCCCAGACTGTGGCATTCCCCCACCCAGAGGGACTCCTTTTTAGTAAAATGAGGAAGACTCAGTGGGAAAGCGGCCAGCCAGCCTGAACTGGGAGGCCCCCCGCCCGCCACGTCAGTCTCACCCGGGCTCCAGCACTGACCATCCCCCAGCCGCACAGCCCTTCTTGCCTGTACTTCGGGCCCCTGGCCTTGGCCGTGAGCCTGGCCTGGCCCGGAACGCGGTGCTTCGGCCTCGCCCGGGAGGGCGGGGAGCAGGCCTGGCAGACGGCCCCTCAGGCCCCTACCCTGGTGTTGCTGGCTCTTCCCTGGGAAGCGGGAGATGGGGACAGGGGAGCACAATTCTCCCTGAGTGGGGGGCTCACCTCTGGAGGGGCCTGTGAGCACCCACAGTACAGGGGTGGGGTCCACGGCGCTGAAGACCGCCTTCCAGCTCTGGGCCTCAGCAGGTCTCAGCTTTCTCATATGGAAAATGGAACACGAACCCCGGCCCTGCAGGACTGGGACCTCCCCTCCAGACCCCGCAGCGTTGTCCTCACAAGGAGCCCCAAAGGATACTCCCATGGGTCTCCAGTAACCAAGACCCTTCCGGGGGCTCTGCGAATCCCCACGTGACTAGTGAGCTCCCTGGCCACTGAGAGACCCAGGCAGCCACAGCAGAGAACTGGACAAGGGCTTTAACCCCTAGCTCCGCCCTTGCCAGCCATGTGATGAGCAAATCGGTTAGCCCTTCTGAACCTCAGCTTGCTAGATACAAGCTCAGTCTTTAAGATGAGTCTGCGAGGCTGGGGGACTTCCCTGGTGGCCCAGTCCAGTGGTTAGACTCCACGCTTCCAACGCAGGGGTGTGGGTCTGATCCCTGGTCAAGGAACCAGGAGCCCACATGCTCCATGGTGTGGCCAAAATTTTTTTTAATGATAAAACTTTTTTTAAAAACTAGAAACACAGAAGAAAATCTTTGTGACCTTGAATCAGGCCAAAAAAAAAAAGTGTTCTGAGGCTATGATGAGGATGGAAATGAGTTCCATACATGGCAGCTGGGGGCACACAGCAACTCTTCAATACAGGGGAGTTTCACCTGCCCCACCCCTGCAAAATGAGCTTGGTAAAAGGCCACAATCCCAGGGTCAGGTAACCCTGTCAATCAGCAGAGAAGCCACCCCAATCCTGGGCTCCCCAAAACCGAGCTTTCCTGTAATCGCCACCCAGCCAACCCATAGCAGATAACCATCTGAGCTCTACCGAGCAGCAGGGTTGCAGCTTGCTGCCAGCTCCCCTAAAACAAAGTGTTTGCTGAGCCCCCGTACCTGCTGCTACCTGGGCTGTGTGCTCCTGGCAGTGACACAGGTAACTGCAGAGAGAGGCAGGTAACATGTGCTTTGCAGAGCGTCGGGGACGGCTGCCGTGGGGGCGGGGCAAGCCATACCACAAGAGAGATACTGGGGTCATTCTCCTGTACTGATGCAGATATCAACATTCTTACCAGCCCCACTTTACAGATGAGAAGACTGAGGCACCGAGCACTAAGTAACTTCCCTGGGACCAAACAGTGAGTGAGCAGCAGAGGCAGGATGTGAACCCGGGTCCCCAGTCCTAACCAGCGGCCTGCTGCTGCTTCCCATCACGTTGGTTTCTGATGTTTCTGAAACGTGGCTCCTTGGTCATTGCTTAAAAGCCACCTCAGGGAGGCGGCCTGGCCTACCTGCCCTCTGCTCCATGCCCTGACGTCCTCCCAGATCTGCTGCTACACTGCCTCGAAGGAGGCGACGCAGTATGGAGCTATGGAAGGGCGCCCACAGCCCCCTGAGGGTCGCTGAGCTGGTCTCCAGTTTCTATGAGAGGATTAATCAATCAATCAGTCACTCCTGATGGAGCTCAGCCTGGATGTCCTGGGATTCAGCAGGACACGGACGTCACAGTTGGCTTGGCCCCTTACTAGCGGTGTGACCACAAGCAATTAGCTTGACCTCTCTGTGCTTTAGATTTCCTGTCTGTAAAATGGGAGTGGATGCTGAGTTCCTAGAGTTCTCACAAGGATTCAGGAGCAACGGAGAAAGTGCTCGACACAAAGCGTGACTAGTAATTGTTGCCTGTCCTTCACCTCTTCCCTGTCTCCCTCATCTCCTTTCTTCCTTTGGTCTTCAAGTATTTATGAGCATCTGCTCTGTGCTAGGCGCAGTGCTAAACAAATTTTCCCTGGCGGTCCAGTGGTTAAGACTCCACGCTTCCACTGCAGGGGGTGCAGGTTCGATTCCTGGTCGGAGAACT
Organism: Bos indicus x Bos taurus; assembly: GCF_003369695.1. Lineage (NCBI taxonomy): Eukaryota > Metazoa > Chordata > Mammalia > Artiodactyla > Bovidae > Bos > Bos indicus x Bos taurus. The sequence continues at coordinate 4,149,292 of NC_040088.1, read as the reverse complement.
AAGATCCCACGTGCCGCACTGTGAGGCCATAGATAAATAAGTGTGCATGTGTGCTCAGTCACTCAGTCAAGTCTGAATCTGTGACCCCATGGACCGTAGCTCACCAGGCTCTCCTGTCCACAGAATTTTCCAGGCAGAATGGAGTGGGCTGCCATGTCCTACTCTAGAGGATCTTCCCAACCCAGGGATCAAACCCACATCTCCCGCATTAGCAGATAGATTCTTTACCACTGAGCCACCAGCGAAGCCCATCATGACATTCAGTTGTTTGAAGTCTTGCCAGCCTGTTGACTGTGGGTTTTCCCCACTAGAATGTGACCTGCGGGATAGCCAGAACTTTGTTTTGTTCGTTGCTGGATCCCTAGTTCCTAGCACTACATGATATACTCCCAAAGAAGAAGGGGGCAGCAGAGGATGAGATGCTTAAATAGCATCATCGACTCAAAGGACATGAATTTGAGCAAACTCCAGGAGACAGTGAAGGACAGGGCGGCCTGGCGTGCTGCAGTTAACGGGGTCACAAAGAGTCAGATATGACTTAGCGGCTGAATAGCAGGAACAACAAAATACGGTTTTAATTCAAGAATAACATGAAGGAGCCCATAAGAATCATGTGGGTCATTCTGGCTTCTGGCGGGGCAGATGGACAAGACAGCATCTCTGATTCATGAAGCAAAGTGCGATCAGTTTGCCCGTCTGGTCTCCCTCATTCTAAGGATTCCCACAAAGCGCTGCCGTGCGATCACCCACCTCCCACGTCAGACTTCGGGAGTGAAGTGGAGGGGAAGGGAGAGGTGGCGAGGGAGGAACAGGCAGGTTTTCTACGCTCTTTCAGAAAACGGCATATGAAATAATTGCATTTCCATATGGAAAATGATGGGACTGGACCTTACTTCACACCCCACACAAAAATAGATCTGAGACGGTTTGTATCCCTAAATCTACTAATAAAAGCCAGAATCAAAAAACTTTTAGAAGAAACCAGAAGAGAGTGTGTCTGTTATCATCAAATGGGCAGAGATTTCCTAGGGGAATGTAAAGAATAGTAATCTTCAAAGAAGAGAATAAATTAAGACTTCATAAAAATAAAATATTGATCCTCTCAATACAGCACAATTGAGAAAATAAATAGGCAAGCTACAGACTGGGGGAAAATATTCATAATACATAAATCTGACAATGCATAAATGAAAATACAAGGGACTTCACTTATCCAGTGGTTAAGACTCCATTTCCAATGCAGGGGGTGTGGGTCCAATCCTGGGCAGGGAACGAAGATCCTGCAAGCCACGCATCGTGGCTCAGTCAAAAATTAAAAAAGTAAAAATATGAGTAACCCAATAAAAAAATGAACAAAATCTTTGAACTAAGACTTTAGTGAAGAAGACATAAGATAACCAATAAGCACACAGATTAGGGGCCAGCAACATTAGCCTTCAGGGAGATGCAAACGATGGGTTATGCGCAATGAGACACCATCTTACACTCACCGGTAAGACTGTAATTCCAAAGACCGACAGAGCCAAGTACTGGGGAGCATGCAGAGCACGTGGGATTCCCAGATGCCCTGGTACGGAGTGTAAAATGATTTGGAAAACACACACATTGAAACATACACTTTCCCCCATGACCCAGCAATTTCATTTCTGGGTATTCACCCAAAAGAAAAGAAAGTGTTTGTGTACAAGGGCCTTGAAGGAGAATGTTCACAACTGCCTTATGCATGATCCTCAAACCCCAGAAAGAGCCCAAATGTCTACCAGTGGTAAATAAACAATTGTTACATTCACACAGTTGAATACTGTTCAGCAATTAAAAAAGAGAGAGAGAACCACCAAGTCACGCAATAACAGCACTGGATCTCAGAAAACATCCTGCTAAGTAAAACCAACCAGACAGAAGAGGCCACGCTGTACTAGCCCGTGACACAAAGTTCTGGGAGAAGGAAAGCCCACGGAGGTGACGGAAACCGCAACAGTGGTTACCTGCGTGGGGGGGCTGGGGAGGGGGCGATGGCTGTGGGGGAGGAGGAAGCCTTCAGGGGTGGAGGGAAACGCCCTTGATCTTGCTCGAGTGGCGGTCACATGGGTGTGCACATCTGTCAGAACCCACCGCGTCTGCGCCATCTCGCGCATCTGAATTACACCTCGGAGAGAGAGATTTGTGCCACAAGAGAGACACTGAAAACAGTGTATGAGAAAAGCCATTTTCTAGTCCACACCTCGTACCCACACCCCCAACTCCTGCAGAATGAGCAAGGGAGCTTGCACTCTGCACGGGGCGGGCCCGGCCCGGTGGGGATGGCTGTGGTGACCAGAGAGGCCCCTCGGCCCGCAGGGAGAAAGCCCAGGGAGGCTTGCCCAGGACGCACGGCGCGTCCACTCTGTCTCCTCGCTGCCCTTCCACCCCGCCGAGCAGCCTGGGGATGCTTGTCGTCATGCTTTCAATTTTTCAACAAACATTCTAGAGTCAGCTGCTGTGTGCCAGGCCCTGACTGACACCCCACTGGTCCCTAACCCTAACTGAGAGACTGACAGGTAAATTAGGTGTCAGCAAATACAGAGGGGAACCCTGAACCCTGTGGGGTGTGGGCAAGATTGCCCTTTATGGGGGCCTGTCTAAACAGGGGCTTTGGACAAACGAGGGTTAACTGAGTAGTGGAAGGGTGGGGGAGGGCCACGGCGGTGGGTGTCTAACTTCATGGGGGTGCGGGGTGGAGCGAGTCAGAATCACCGGGCCCCTCTAAAAGTCTCCAGGCCCAGACCTCCCTGCAGACCAACTGAGTCAGAGTTTCTGATTCAGATGTGGGCATCGTATTTTTTCTTACAAGTTCCCAGGTGATTCCAACACGCAGCTAAGACCAAGAACTAGTGTTCTGGACAGAGGGGCAGTGCAGGCAGAACCCCGGGAGCAGGAGGAAGATCCCGGCGGATCTGGGAACTGCAGAGCAGAGAGGAGAGGGAAGCCGAGAAAGCTTCCCATCCACCCCGAAGTCAGAATTCGCCCTTGTTTGAAAACGGAGCCTTCCACGATGTAAACGAGGATGCAGACGAAGTCATCCTGGAGTGGGGATGCTGACACCCAATGACAGTGACCTCACAGGAGTCAGAGAGGCGCGTGCAGAGGAGGTTGCATGAAGACGGCGGCAGAGACTGCAGTGATGCGTCTATAAGCCGAGGAATGAGGGTGACCACTGGCCCCCACCGGAAGCCAGGAGAGGGGCCTAGAACAGTCTCCCCAGAGCCTCCAAGACGGGACCACCCCTGCCGACATGCTGATTCCAGGCTTGTGCGCTCCAGATCCCTGAGAATCGATGTCTGTCGATGGAAGGCTCCCCGGCGGTGGTATCTGGCTTCACCCGTCCTGGGAACTCACACAAGACGGACAGCATGGGTCCCTCCATCACAGGGAACTTGCAGCTGAAGCTGAGAGCTCGGAGCAACCCGAGGGGAAGGAGAACTGTCCCACGTGAAGGGGCCCGACGCGGGAAGGCTGCCCACAGCTGCGACCGTGTGGAGGCTTATTGCTGGGCAAGGCAGGGCGTTCCCTTCTGACCTCTTCCACGTTCTCCTGCGAGTGGGAGGAGGGTTATCTGCCTGGCGAGGGTGGGGGTGGCCTCCAGAGCTTGGGAGACCCAAGAAGGTTCAAAACAGTCTCTCTGCTGCGAAGAGGGGAGGAAACCCAAAAGACCTCCTTGGCAGCACCGAAGAGCAGGTGGAAACGAGGCTAGGGAACAACAGGGCGTCTGTCTGGGCACAGGTGAGACGTGGCCTCAGCCGCGCTGGCCAGAAAAGAGACAGAAGGACCTGCCTTTCCAGCAAGTAACTCCGCTTTCTAAAGAGTGGCCTCCAGGGTCTTGTTCGAGACTTTTCCACTAGATTCTGAGAAATCACCCTTGATCCCTGAGCCATCCCATAGTAAAGATTCCTCCAAAGTCAGTAAGTTAACCCTGCAAATCAGCAGCAGCCCACTAAGTGTTTTCCTTACCAGCTCACCTTCCCCGAAGAGTGTGCATGAAATCAATTAGTGAAGAAATCTTTGTAGTACATACACCGTGTTGATACAGGGCTTCGCAGGTGCTGCCAGTGGTGAGGAACCCGCCTGCCAATGCGGGAGACGTGAGCCATGTGGGCTGGGTCCCTGGATCAGGAAGATCCCCTGGAGGAGGGCATGGCAACCCAGCCCAGTAATCTTGCCTGGACAATCCCATGGACAGAGGAGCCTGGTGGGCTACAGTCCACGGGGTCAGAACGAGTCAGACACGACTGAAGAGAACTGGCATGGACGCACGGTGCTGATCCATGTCACGGGCTGTTTTGTCAATAAATTTTGTATGCACCCCTAAGAACCAAATGAACGGGGAGCCAATTAGCCCATAGATGTTGGCGAAACTGCCAGGTGCCGATCCAGGAGAACAGAGCAGAGGAGGAGACAGAAGCGGCAGAGGATTCTGTCTCCCTCTGTGAGAGGGAAAGCAGTCCACCAGTAGCTCTGCTTGGTCTTGCCAGAAGGGCGGGTGTTACAGAACCCAAAGCAGGCATTTCAGAGAACTAGAAAGCTGGAGACCGAGTAAAAACGAATGCATCACCTTACCAACAAAGTCTCGGTTTCTTTATCTGTCAAAGCACAGTAGGTGAATCACTCAAATGCATTTTTATGAGAAAAAAAAAATGCCCTGTTCAAAGTTCAAACTACTTTTTAACACCCTGGGGAGGTGCGTGCAGTCAGTGACGATCCTTAAAAATCTCAGGCTGACAGGAGATAAAGGGACTGGAAGGACCCAGAGATGGAGAGGGACGGGGCTCCTGTCAATGGTCCCTCCGGCTCCCCACCTTGCTGCAAAACCACAGCCCCATCCTGAAGACTGAGTCATCTGCCAGAAAGGGGAGACCTTATCTTCTCAAAATCCCCCAATCACCGAGGAAGAGCCTGAGTTTCCTTCCCCAAACATCTTGAGATGTTCAAAACCAAGAGCAGGGCGGGGCAGCCACCGTGACCAGCACTTGGGGGCCCAGGGCGGGCTCTGCTGGGGAGAGGAGGGGAATTCCAGGGCTTCTGAGATGATGTTTTTCAAACACTTGTTTTTCCTTTTTGTCTGCCTTTGGGTCTCTCTTCTCTAACATCAGAGCACAGACTCACCACCAGATCCAGCCTGACTCCCACCCTGACTTACCAGCCTGGGGAAAGACCACAGGCCTCCTTCCTCCTCTTCCGAGGACCGATCGAGACCAAGTCCCAGCTCCTCTCTCAAAGCGGGTCCACCCGGTCCCCATGCTGGCTGAAGGCCAGTCTTCCTCAACGCATTCTGCGTAAAATATTCATCCTTTCCCTTTGCTCATGGGTGTTTGATTAAGACTACTTCTGATGAGTCTAAGCCATGTGCAGTCCTCAGCTGACCCGCAGAGTGTTTTGTATTTGTTGCTGCTTTTAAAAAATCAGGGATGAATTGGGAGCGTAGAATTGGCATAAATACAGTACTGTGTGTAACAAAGATGGCTCGTGGGAAGATGCCGTGTAACACAGGGAGCTCAGCCCTGTGCTCCGTGATGACCTAGAGGTGTGGGAGGAAGCAGGGGGCGGGGGGAGGTTCAAAAGGAGGGGACATATGTACACCTACAGCTGATTCCCTTTGTTGTTCATCAGAAATGAACACACTGTAAAACAATTATACTCCAGTAATAAAAATCATGAGATTATAGGTTTATCTTTTTTAAAAAAAAATCAGAAGATTTGGCCACACTGAGTCGACACTCCCACATGAAAACGCCGGCTGGGTTTGAGTAACAGCAGCCGACTGAGGCGGCCGACGTGCCATCCTGGCCCCCAGTCTCCACCACACCTACTGTTGACCCCACAACCCACCACACTCATGTCCATCACCTCCCTGGTCTCTGTAGGGAGCTGATTTTGTGACACCTAATTATGGTAAAATGTCCAGTAAAAAAGGGGGAGAAAACCCTGAAACGTAACTGAATATGGAACACTATTCTAACATAAAAAACAAATTCTCAGAAGAACAAGACTTCAAAAGTTATATAAACAGCTTTTGTTTCTGTAACAATGTTTACATCTTTCCCTCTTTATGCTTTTTAAAATGACTTCTAAACGCTCAGAAGCTGAGCTGACGGTGAGTTTTGTCAGGTCTAACTACAAAATCCAACAACAAACTTGCCCAAAGTACCTAAGAATGAGCTCAGAACAGTTTCATTTTTTGAAGCCTGGGGGAGCTGGGCCAGGTCTCTGCTCAGAGCCTTGTCAAACGGCAGATCTTGGCCCCTGTCCCCATAGAGGATTCTGAAAGTCTCCTGCATCTTTGTCTGGGTATCTTTATCTCTACCAGACCACGTGCTCATGAAGGACAGAGAAAACATCACACTCATCTGCAGGCCCTCAGTACAGCACGAGACAGTGAGCAGATTCTCAGGAAATACCCGGATGGACTGAGGGTGATGGGGATGCCTGGCTCCTGTGTACCAAAGCTCCTGCTCAAAGCCCACTCTGCTGGGACAAGTCACCCAGCCCCTCATCTCCATCCTTCTTCTCTAAAAGGGCACGAGGACAGGAAGAGTGCACACTGAACGCTCAGCCTAGTGGCCGGCGGAGTCACCATTCTGTAAGCGAGAGCCACCGTGATGATGCTATTATTCTACTGAAAGAAGAGAAGAGGACCAGCAAGACGACCCTCAGTACAGCCAACTCACTCCAACTGCATCTGCCCTTTTTGAGACCAGCCCAACATGTTATACACTTCAAATCTTCTCAACCAAGCTGTGGGCCACTTCTCAGCCATATTATTTTTCACATGAAACCCTCCACAAGTAAAGCATAGAGAAACCCTGAAATGTGCTCGGCCTCTGGCCCCTTTGGTCAACTTGGGCCGCCGTTCATCCCCGTGGGCCCTGCACAGTCTTGCAGGGCACCTTGCCCAGGCGCCAAGGCCCGGGGCGGAAGGTCGTGTCCACTGCACTTGCCACAGACCCGCCCTGCCCAGAACCCAACTTACAGCACTCGATGGGGTTGGACGCCGTCTGCAAGGAGACGATCCTTCCGCTGGCCTCGGGGATGTGCACTCGGAACACCAGCCTCACGCGCGTGTTCTTCCGCCCGATGTCCGTCTCGCCTTTCCGCAGCTCAATGTCCGCGTTCCTCAGCTTCAGGATCCCGGCGCAGTCGATGCTGCCGGAGAGGAGAGAACCCACTGACCACCGACCATCTCAAGGAGCTGGAGGTCACCCACAGTGGGCCACCGCAATATACGGGTAAGTTGTTCAGCCAGGAATTAAGACCACAGTGGGGGGTCTTAACACAAAGCAATTAGGGAAACTCCCCAGGGGAAGTTACTTCTCTAGGGAGATTCTGCATGCCAGCTGTTCTCCTCTCAAAAGTATCTGAAAAAACTCAAACACGCAACTGGGGGAAATTGGTTATGGACTATGCGATAGTAAGAACAGTGTATCGCCAGCAAACACCTTGAATCTGACGCATGCACCTTGCTGTAAAAAAGGCATAACGTTTGCAACTAACTCTCAGCTGGCTCCGGAAAAAACGGAGGGATGGGGAGAGAGAGTCATAAAGCAAACGTGGAAAAGGTTAACAGTTGGGAGTTCTTCGTAGGCTGCTTGCAGTTCTCAAGTTTGAGATTAGTCTCGAATAAAGTTGTTTACACTCCAACACATGGGTGCAATGTTTCCAACATTTTAGCAACATGCACATTAGCCCCGTGAGGTTAGACCTACCTGCATTATTACTTAATGATTTTTAAGTCAAATAAATACTTTTCATAAAAATAAGTTTAGCCTCATTCCGAACAACACCATCTAAAGGTGGGTAAGCAGCCTTCCTCTCAACACACCTGAAAAATATCAGGGTCTAGAGCTTTTCAGGTGCAAACTTTTAAAACAGCAATTTCTGTGGGTCCATCACAGACTGGGGACCCCATCAAGCTGCTCCCATCGATTCCACAGAGTCAAGCCCACACCTCGGCCTCGCAGCCCACCCCCTCCCTGTGAGGACCTGGCGCCCTCGCCCCCGGCCTTACGTTGCCCTCATGTTGTTTTTCGGCTCCAGTGGAATCTCCAAGACTTTGGTGTTGCCCACGATCTTCTCGTAGCTGGTGGTGGTGACGGTTTTCCCTGTAATTCGATGTACCTGGTAGAACGCATGGGGCTTAAGGATCCGCTCGTCGGCCGTCCCAATGAAGATCTGAAGCCCCAGGGGCTTGTTTTCCATGTAGCCGTGGAGCTGACGGTGAGAAAACAAAACCAACTGTTACAGCACCATTAACACACGGGGGTCAAGAATCCGCCTGCCAGTGCAGGAGATGCGGGTTCCATCCCTGGGCTGGGACGACGCCCCAGAGAAGGGAGTGCCAAGCCACTCTAGTACTCTTGCCTGGACAGTCCCCTGGACAGAGGAACCTGGTGGGCTACAGTCCACGAGCTTCAAAGAGTCAGACACGACTGAGCGACTGAACAACAGCAATGGTGGCTGGAGTCCCAACAGACAGAAAAGACCAGAGACACACCGGAGTGGCAGAGAGGACACAGGACTGCTGCTGAGTCTAGAGTGATGGAGAACTGGACACCACCTGAATGCCAGTCAGAGGGGAATGCTTGGATCAATTACAGGGATCCTCTCTAAAAATGAATATTAAGCAGCTTGAGAAAGAATCTGATAGATCAGAGCTGCATTTATGGAGAAACAGCCAGAAACTATGCTTCACTGGTGACTGGGGTCACGGAGATGGTAGTGAGAACAGAAAATAATTGGAAAAGATAAACCAGAGCTCTTGACAGTGGTTGCCTGGAAAGAGCAGAAGAAGGAACTTTCAACTTTTATATGACTATATTTCAATTAACAAGTCAAATTTCATAATTTTAAAAAAGAGCAAGGCAAAAGTACTGTCATCGAGGTTAAAAGAGAATTAAAGACTGGAAGAAAATATGTGTAACGTATAATAGGCAAAGGATTAATATGTAAAGTATGCCTACAGAGGGGACTTCTCTGGTGAGAAGGTCACCAGAGGTGAACCACCCCCCTTTTCTCCCAGTAATAAGAACACTGAGCATCTATGGTAGGTGTTAGGGATAAAACAAGGAATAGAGACCTGGTCCCTGCATTTTGGAACTTAGAATCTAGTGAGGAGTGGGGGACGGGAGAAGAAAGAAGAAAGCCTAAAACAAGTAAATAAATGAAATCAATAAACACTGTATTAACTCTTAGATGGCAACAAATATTCCCCCTAGATTAATTCAGCTCAGGGACAGCAGTGGTTCCACAGAGGAATGTAGAAGATTAAACTGCAAACTTTTTAAGTTTTAAGAAGTGGGTACTGGACACTTGCAAAACACCATTAGCTCACATAGAAGTTAAGTTTTACAAACACGCCAAAAGGCACAATCATAGCCATCCGTGAGTTTCCATAGCCACCTTGGGACGCTAGAGAACACCCCTCCAGGAAAGCTTAGCACCAAACAAACAAACAAAAAACAGTTCTAAGTTCCAAAACACAGGGACCAGGTTTATGTTCCTTGTTTTATCCCTAACACCTACCACAGATGCTCAGTGTTCTTATTCCTGGGGGAAAGAAAGGGGGTGGGGTAGTTCACCTCTGGTGACCTTCTCACCAGAGGTCCAGCAGGTGAGTCTGCAATGCAGGGGAAACCAGTTCAGTCCCTGGTCCTGGACGATCCTGTGTGCCATGGAGTAACTGAGCCCACGGGCTCTGGAACAAGAGAGGCTGCCACAGTGAGGAGCCCCATAGGGAGGAGCCCCACGCGCCACAGCTACAGGGCAGCCCCCGCCCGCCGTGAGAAGCAGTGGAGACCCAACAGAGCCATAAACAAATAAATGAATATTTTAAACAAAAGAATGACTACAAATGAGTAAGTAAAGGACCAGATTCCTGGCCATCCTATTTAAAATCGAGTCCTACCCCCAGTGGCTCTCCCTAACTTCTTCCCCTTCTTTTCATCCCATAAAACATCCTATCTATTTTCTCAGTTCCTTTTGCTTAGGTCTTTCTCCTACAACTGGACTATCACCTCCTTGCAGGCAGGGATGTCTGTCGATTGAAGTTGCCACGGAATCTCTAGCACCTGGAACAATGCTTGGCACGTGGCAGGCATTCTAAGGCAATTTGCTAAATCAGTCAATAAAAACAACCCAACAGCGAAACAGACAACAGGTTTGAACAGGCGACTCACAGAAAAACGAATGACCATCAGAATAGAAAAGACGTTCAACCTGCCTTGTAAACAGGAAAATACAAATTAAACAACTATGCGGTATCATGTTTCACCCACTAGAGAAGCACCCGCGTAGATATTTGATAATATCAGGTATTCTGGAGGCCGTGAGAACACACTCTCCTGAAGCTGATAAGAACGTAAATGGTTTAACTATTTTTCAAGTAGCAGCTATTAAAATTAAAAATACATATTCCCTATGACCTAATAAATCCACTTCTCAGGATATACCCTAGATGAAATCTGCATACAAGAGGTAAGCACGAAAATGGTTACTAACACGAACAGAGTAGATGAACCTCGTTTCATCAGTTAGGCTTCTGAGTAATATAACATGTCCTGGCTATGAAAGACTGCAACAGTTTAAAAAAACAGTATGGTAGGAATCTATGACCTTGCCCAGGAAGATTGAAGACATACTACTGAAAGACAAAAGCAACTTGTAAAAAAAAAAATTTTTTTATATGCATAGCAGGATACCACTTATTATTTTTAATGCTGCATGCTTTTGATCCATTCATTTATACTCATGTAAATACAAGAGCAAAAGGTGTGGACAGATGTGCTCCAAAATGACCATACCATGATCACTTCCAGGGATGGAGGAGAAGATCAAGGTTGAGGTCAAGGTCAAAGAGGACTTTAACTTGATCCACAAAGTTACAGGCAGAAGAGCTGCCTGGAAACCTGTGAAATTTAACACTGGTTTTTGAAAATTATACATCAGAAAAGAGAAAAGGATGCTGAGCTAAGAGTTAGAAGCAAGGTTCCTATGTGGCCACTCCGCAGCTGAGAGGCGTGGGGAAAATCCCGCACTCTTTCTGCCACTTTGCCCTTTCTCTGCAACTGGGAGGAAGCGGGGTTGTGACAAGTGACAGCTCACTCACAACTCCACAGAGCTGTACAAGGGTTCAGTGGGCTGTCTAGTCAACTATAAACCCAGGGCTCCAGGGCAATAGATGATCACACGTGGTCTAGAATTTTGCTGTTCAAGACAGCAGATCACATAAAAAGTGAACTGAGAAGTCAGTTTCTCACACGAGCCACACATGACAAGCACCCAGGAGCCACAAGTGCAGCTACCACGATGGATGGCAAGATAACAGGACGTTTTCATCCTCGAGAAAGTCCTACCGGACGATGCCAGTCCAGAAAGATAGCATCTCTCGTGCCCCTCTAAGCTCTAGACCAAGAGGCAAGCTCAGGGTGGAGCAGGGCCAGATGGCAACCTTCTTCATGAGCCGACAAGCTGACACCCACAACATTTACATACGTGTCCGATATACACCCGAGAAGCACCCTTGGGCAAAGGTGGAAATGCCGTCAGTCTTATCTTTCCACCCCCACCCACGCAAATTGCAGAACAAGGTACTGATGCAGACAAAAATCACAGAAGGGCAGTGTCCAGAAGAGGTTCTGCTGTTGTTGATCTTGCCTGGCATTTGGACCCAAGATAAACATCTCTCCTCACCTGCTGTTCTGGATTTCTCAGGAGGTGGTAATTACAGAACCAGTCAGAATCAAGGAGGAAAGTAGTTGGCATAGATAGTGACCCTAATGGTCTGAGGCTCCGTCCGCCTCCCCATGACCTAAGAGCAGAAATCACAGGCTGCGTGCATTCAGGGTAAATAGCCAGAGAACAGAGGGAGATGGAATCTGTCACAGCCCCACGACTCTGAGTCGAGCCACCTCTGGTTCCCCCCCTCCCCAGCGGCATGTTAATCAGGTCACCACCGCCTCCCCCTGCCCAGTGACTGCTGCTGCTCTCTCGATGACCTCCTGCCGGTGTGTAACAGAACCGCCCACTGAGCCCTAAAAAGATGCAAATCGGACCCAGACATCCACCGCCCCCTCCAGCTTACAACCCTCTAAAGACTTCCTGTGACCGGAGAATAAAATTCAAACTTGATGCCATGGTCTGTCTGTAAGGCTGCCAACAGCCCAGCCTCTGTCTTCCTATCTGCCCCCCATTACGCTCCTGCCGACACCAGCCAAGCTCGTGTTCCCTGCGCACACCAAGCTCTCTCCAACCTCAGGGCCTCTGCATGGCCATCTTCTCGGCTCGCATACTCTTCTTCCACTGGTACTTTTAGCTCTCAGATCTTCAGGTCTCTCCCAAACCACCACTGTTTACATATGCCCAGTGCTGGAGCCAGCTCTTTCAGACTAGCAAGAGTCAGTTGGTTAAACTTCCAGGAATTTTGAAGAGCCACCAGACATCATTTTGATAGCCTGAAACCAACCATGGTGAGGACATCCACAGAGATCAGCAAATGCTAAAAGCCGGGTCTCTTTTTTCCAGAAAAGGGGATCTTAAAGGTTCACTAACACACCCTGGAATAGTCCCTTCGTTACCACCTGACGTTGTCTTGCTAGTTGTGAATTTGCTCAGCATCTCTCTTTCCCACTTGAACAGGAAGTCCTTGGTAGAAGGAAGTGTGCTTGTTTTGCTCAGCGTGATCACTAAGAGTCAATGGCCACCATCAACAACAGTGCGGTGACTAAGCATACGCTGCCCGCAAGGCCAAGGACCAGACTCCACGTTTCACACATGTGGCAACAATTCTAGGCAGGATGGGCCCATTCTATACATGAGGGCACTGAGACTGGCGAGGTTCTGGCAGTGCACCTCAGTGGGCACTGTTAGAGTAGGGCAGGGCAGGGTGCTCTGGACCTCCAGGCTCTAAGTCCATTTCCACAGGGTGCTGTCTGTGTCCTTGCCATCTGGTGGGTTCACAGCTGCTTTATCATCTACGGCTACGGGTCAGAAAGAGCAGACTGGGTTCTCAAAGGAGACACAAGCCAGTGCTAAATGATAAGATCCAGAATGTTCTTCCTGCTGAACAAGAAGCGGGGGAGGCAGGCGGAGGGAGGGAAGCAGAGAAACGGGCAACAGCAACCAAAACAAATAATGCTGCTTCTTGAGAGAGGAACCTGCTGCTTTCAGCAGGAACTCTCCAGGTCTCGGAGCAACCCCTGGTTAAGCTGGACTAGCTGACGCCATGTGCGCCGACGGAGCCCGCCTCACCCGCGTGAGCTCCCCCTCCCAGAGAGGGTGGGAGCAGGGATTTCATGTTTGGTCAGATACACACAGCTCTCCATCCAGGCCCTGCTTCTTACGAGCAGCTGTGTGACCTCAGAGCGGCGACCCCACCTCGCTGAGCCTCCGTTTGCTCCTGTGAAACAGGGACATCACCTCCCACTTCCCAGGGCTCTTTGAAGGCTAAATAAGATGACCTCTGTAGGGCCCCGAAGCCCAGCACACAGGAGGTGCCCACGAAACAAGACTTCTTGTCATCAGAGGATGATGCAACCCAAAACATGGAGGCGATACGACAGAACTGAATGGAGGAGCGAAGAAAGAATGTGAAAGACTCAACACGCGAAAAGCAACCCGAAACGCTCGCGCGTGGTGAAACCCAGGCACTCACCCCCTCGTCTCTGTGGGCAGCTGAAAAGCCCCTGACGTGGAGGGCTGGGAGGACCACACCACCTAACCTCGAAAGACAGCCTCCCCTCCCCTCTCCACCCTCCCCCTCCCCAGAAGGTGGCAGAAGGTGCCCAGAGCATGTGCATTCCGGGGGAGCCTTGCCAGTTCTCTGGAGGTTTGATAAGAACATATAGCAATTTACTTGCTTCTTCAAAAACTGAGTGATTGGGTCTTGCAAATAGAGCTTGATGTCTTGGGAAGGCACGACCCACCCCTGAGGTCCCAAACACCCTGTGGTCCCCCATTAGAGGAAGACCAGGGTCTTGAGGCCTCTTTTCAGGCTTCTCCAAAGATAAGGTCATCTCAGGGGCACTAGTCAAGCAGGGTGGCCTCCCAGCCATAGCAGACGCCCGCCTGCCAGACGCGGCAACCCAGAAGCTCGAAGTCAGCGAGCTTCCAAAGCAGAAGAGGCTCCACTTGCTGCAGCCGAGGTGAGAGCGAGTGTGTCCCACGTCTTGTAATTTCCCAGGCAGTCAACAAGATTCCAGGAAGAAGGGGGTGCTTCTGACCACGAGGGTCTGCTCCACAGGCAGGCAGGTGTCAGAGCTGATTGCACCCACACAGCAGCATCCAGAGGGAAAGGCAGGGCCGTCTCTTTTGGGGTGAGAGGGCTGAAGCTTAGTGGGATTAAGCCACTTGCTCATGACCTACAGCTCGAAAGCCATCGGTGGAACCGCAGGGACGCGGCCAGACCCACCTCCTCTCTGTCAGCTGCCTCCAGGTGCTCCCAGATCTCAGACTGTGTCTATTAAGACACGCGGGTCCATCCCACCTTCTCAAAGGAACAAGGAATACAAGGAATGGTGTCTGCATCTCAGAGACCCCCAGTTTCCCAGAGAAAGCTCATAAGACCCACCCTCACCCCCAGATTCAAGCTCTGCCCACTCTTAGGGGCAACTTAACTCTCCTGATGCCCAGATCAAAGGGCATTGGTACACGATGATACTTGCATTGTCTTGTTATGAAAGTAATAAGGGCTCATCATAAACTGTAGAAAAAAATGGACAACATAAAAATATATGAATTATAGAAGATGCTTGAGAGTCGCTTGGACAGCAAGGAGATCAAACCAGTCCATCCTAAAGGAAATCAGTCCTGAATGTTCATTGGGAGGTCTGATGCTGAAGATGAAGCTCCAATATTTTGGCCACCTGATGAAAAGAACTGACTCATTGGAAAAGACCCTGATGCTGGGAAAGATTGAAGGTGGGAAGAGAAGGGGATGACAGAGGATGAGATGGTTGGATGGCATCACCGACTTGACGGACATGAGTTTGAGCAAACTCCGAGAGATAGTGAAGGACAGGGGAACCTGGCGTGCTGCAGTCAATGGGGTCACAAAGAGTTGTCCATGACTTAGTAATAGAACAACACAGAGAAAATACTCATGCAAAATAAATACGCATTTTGGTATATGTCTTTCCACACTCGTCTTCTAGGTGCTTCTAGGGAAGCACAGCTGGGATTCTATTTTAGATATGGTGTGACCATTGCCCTTTGTCGCTAAATGCTGTTTAATGGGACAATCGCAAATGACTGTATAGAATCTCCCGGGGCTTAGATTGGCACAAGACTAGTGAGGTGCCCAGGCACACGATTTAAGGAGGCACTGGCTCTCAGGGCTGTGCAAATGCAAACTGGGTACCTGAGAGTGAGTGCTACCTTAAATTTTGAACTTCCCTGCACCCCTCATGTTCATCGTATGTTTGGACCACAGCTTTAAGCCTCCTGCAGTTGGGCATTTAGGTTGCTCAAGCATTCCCTCTTATATAATGTTGCAATGAGAACCTAGAAATGACAGTTCCCTGAAAACCATTCGTCTATCAACTCTGTTCAGAGTTTTTAAATACTCTCAGATGCATGAGGCTGCCATCAAATCTAAAATGTGGGATTGATTTTCAAAATGGCAACTGGCCAAGGAAACTGTTTTGAATTTTACTAAAATCAAATTTTAACAATGTTAAGTAGCATTTTTTTTTTTGTCGAATTTGGAATATTAGGAAACTGGTATCATCCTCAAAGATTACATTGTGAAAGAAGGAAAAAGCCCATGGGGATATTTCACTGTAATTCCCAACTGCCACACAGCACGTGGGGCGAAGGTCTGTTACAAACACACATGGATCCCAAATTCTGCCTTTATTTTTAGATGTAAAAAATTGCAGAACACAGCTGCTACCCCAACCGCACTCCTGTCACACTCACTCACACACACACCCCACCCCCCAAGAAAACTAGCCCATGAGCTACCCCAACTGCACTCCCATCACTCACACACACACGCACACACACACACTCCCCAGGAAAACTAGTCCATGAACTACCCCAACTGCACTCCCATCACACACACACACACACACACACACACACAGAAGGAAAAGTAGTCCATGAGCTACCCCAACTGCACTCCCATCACACACACACACACACACCAAGAAAACTAGTCCATGAGTGTACTGGTCTCAGTGGTCCCAACAAGCATTACATAGCCACCTAATGAGCACATATTAAAAACATCATTAAAATTCCTAACTCATCCCTCCTCCCTAATCCTCCCTGTACCTCACCTCCACAGTGGCTCCGTCTCAAAGTCCTATCAGTGTGATTTCCTGAAGGGCACTCAAATCCATCACCATTTCCCCATCCCTCACTTCCATCCAAAACACCACCGCTTGCCTCCTAAGGAGCTTCCCTGCATTCTGCCTGGTCCTCACACATCATCTTCTGTTCTGAGGCCGGAATGACTTTTCTAAACTCCCAGCCCCCGCTGGCTGCACCACCACCACCTCGTGCGATCCGGCCCCCAACCAAAATCACTTCCCCAGCCCTCGTGCGATCCGGCCCCCAACCAACATCACTTCCCCAGCCCTCGTGCGATCCGGCCCCCACCCAACATCACGCCCCCAGCCCTCGTGCGATCCGGCCCCCCAGCCAACATCACGCCCCCAGCCCTCGTGCGATCCGGCCCCCCAGCCAACATCACGCCCCCAGCCCTCGTGCGATCCGGCCCCCACCCAACATCACGCCCCCAGCCCTCGTGCGATCCGGCCCCCCAGCCAACATCACGCCCCCAGCCCTCGTGCGATCCAGCCCCCCAGCCAACATCACGCCCCCAGCCCTCGTGTGATCCAGCCCCCAGCCAACAACACGCCCCCAGCCCTCACCACGGGCTCCCTGCGTCTGGCCTTTCAGAAGCAGCCTCTCTCCGAGTTAACTCCGAGTCATACTGTGGCTCAAATATTATTTCCCAAGAGTCTTCCCTTGCCCCCTGGATGAGGTGGGGGTTCCCAGTAACAGTTTTCTTTGTTGTGCTTCCCATAGTTGCAGGATACAATTAGGTGCCCAATTAACTGTTGCCTGTCCGGTCCCTTTCCATCCTCCTGAAGTTCCGTGAACAACTAACTGCCCTTTTACTGAAGAAGAAATGGAGGCTCAGAGATGCCTGAGCAAGCTGCAGTGCAGAGATTTGAACGCACGTCTACGGCAGGAAGGATATTTCCTTCATCTGCTCCATGTCCGACTGACACAAAAGACGGAACAAGGGCGTCACCCAGGTAAGAGTTGACCTGGTGGAAATGCAGGAACCTAAGAGCAGAGCCCGCAGAAACAGGGTGTGCCCAAACCTGTGGCAGAGCATTTTGCAGTTATCTGCCAAAATTACAAATTACTACACTCCCTTGGCTGCAGTAATTCTGCTCCTAGTGAGTGGGTTATCCCATGGATGTGCAACAAAAAACTAATGACAAGGTTATTAAATACAGCGCTCTTTAAACCAGCAAAATACTGGAAGCAACCTAAAGGTCCATCAGAACAGCACCAGTTACATCAGGAGCAGTGCATCATGGTCTATAACGCTGTTATTAAAAAAAAAGAATGAGTATGCCGGGGGCCAGCACCACAGTGAATATGAATGGCAACCCCTCGAGTTGTGCAGTGCACAAGCTGGGCAACCATATGGGGCACCCTCAGGAAGCTGTTTATATACTGATATAGAATAATCTCCAAAATAAAACATCACTGTGAGAACGAATGTATCTGTTGTGTCTCTAGGATGGAGAAGGGACATGTGTTTATGTGTATGTGTGGTGTGTAAGTGTATATCCAAAATAAAAGTAGAAAAGAAATCAGGCCTTACTTTACAATGTCTACTGGGCTTCAGTCGGACCCCATGGTTTTAGCTCCCCTGAACCCAATATGTGGGTTACAGTTCAACACAAAAGGAGGTGTAACATAAGAAGAGAAAAGCCAAAAATCCATTCAGACAAAGTGAGCCCCTCAGCTTTTCCCTTTGTAAACCCGGACATTTCTTTTAAAAGCCACAAAGAAGGAAACAAAAGCGATAAAGGCATAAAAGCATGTGCCCTGGCCCATCCCATCCTGTAAGACAGTGAGGACTCAGCACCCACCCACAGAAACCCAGGAGCAGGAGTCCAAGGCGGAGGCCGCCAGCAAAGGAAGGGGCAGGCAGAGGTGCCAGCAGGGCCCCCTCGAGCCTAGGGGAGGGGGCCCACACCAGCAGAGAAGCACCCACACACCACCTCCAGGGGAGCGGCAAGTCTCGGTGGCTCAACGTTGGAAACCCAGTGACTCGCAAGTCCAGTTACCACCAACTTTTGCCCTGACCATTGTCGTAGACTCTTCTTCACTGGGCCCATCTCCTGCCTGGACTGCTACCTTAACCTCCCTCCTGGTCTCTCTGCTTCCATCTTGCCCGTCTCTTCCCCTTTTCACATGATCTCCTGCACAAAGCAGCTAGAATGTACTTTAAAACTGTACATGATGGACTTCCCTGGTGGTCCAGTGGTTAAGACTACACCTTGAAAAGCGGGGGACAAGGGTTGGATCCCCGATCTGGGAACTAAGATCCCACAAGCTGCTTAGCAACGAAGCCCGCACTCTGCTACTGCCGAGCCCGTGAGCCGGAACTAGAGTCCGTGCGCCAGGACGAAAGATCTCGCGGGACACAACGAAGGCACGACGTGGCCAAGTAAATAAATATTTGGGGAAAAACAACAACCATTGTACATTCTATCCTGTCGCTTCTCTGCTCAACACCCCCCCCCCCCTCCCCAACCCCGCCAAGGGCAAACATCTAGTTCAGATCACAAAGCCAATGTCTTTAACGTGGCTCAGAAGACCCTCCACCTCCGGCCCACCCTCCCGGATCCTTCCGCTGCAGCCACAGGGGTCTTGCTGCCCTCCAACAAGCCGTGCAGCACGATCACACTCCGGCCTCCGGGTCTGGGCATGCAGTGCTCCCTCTGCCTGGGGCGCTCATCCCCCATGCCCACAGGGCTCATCCCCGTGCTCTCTCAAGCCTCTCCCCAGCTGACCTCCCATCAGAGAGGCTCTGCCTGACTGCTCGTCCCAACAAGGCAGCCCACGCCCATCTCACAGTTCACCCACCCACCCGTGGCTTTGTGTTGCAACAGAGATTCATCATCGCCAGACGCTCCGAGATGTATTTATGTGATTTTTTTCCCCTCCCCTACTAGGGCATCAGCAACTTCCCTATGTTGCTCACTGAGGCCTCTGGAGTGCTTAGAACAGCACGCAGGTGCTGGACATGCACACGACCCCGGGAGGGGAGCCCCTTGGGAAGAGTTTGAGCGGCTGTCATCCTTCCAGACCTGCCCTCCTCCTCCACGACACAGGGCGGTTCCGCTGCCCACGCGGGCACCACAATTATCTTCCTGGCCCGCAGAGACCATTGTGTCCCGCTCAGTGTGGGCAGGACTCGGCTGGTTGGACAACTGGCACCTGGACTCCCCCTGCTCCAAAAAGAGGTGGCAGCATCTCCAGGGTGTGACGGGGCCGAGCCCTCTGTCTGCTTTCTCAGCCAAGCGGGGGATGCCCCCGGCCAGGGCGGTCTTCAGCCTGGCAGGAGACCTCTGGGGCCAGAGGCGTCTCTGCCAGAGCCACATTCTGTTTTATTTTACTTTATTTCAACCGAGGCATCATTGCTGTACCATGTTACATAAGTCTGAGGTGTACAGTGTAGTGATTCACAAATTTTAAAGGTTATATTCCATTTATAGTTATAAAATATTGGCTCTGTTCCCCGTGCTGTACAATCTATCCGTGTAGCTTATTTATTTTGTACGTAGTAGTTTGTGCCTCTTAATCCCCCGATCCCTATCTGCCCCCCCAACCCCTTCCACAGGGCCACGTTTTGAAAAATCGCACACCAAGCCCTAAAAAGAGAATGAGACGTTTTGCACGGGCTCGAAAACAAAACCAGTCAGTCTCTCTCGGTATTCTAAATTAAGAATCAAGTCATTCTATATTTCTCGCATCACTGGAAATTAAAAACAGACACATCTACCGCACAGCAAGCACGCCGACTAAAGAGAGCGGCTAGATGGCCTGGCACACGCTAAATTTGTTTCCAATTACCACGTCCACATTTGAAACCCGGAGGAAGCCGGGGAACACAGTGTGGCGAGATCAGAGGCAGGCACGTGAGCCGAATGGGGTTCAGGACCCAGTGCTCTGCCCCACAGCCCTCTTCCCAGAGCCCCCCAGGGGTCTTTGAACAAAGAAACTGGATCAGTGTGCACCCCCGCCCCCGCCCACCCAGACACCGACTTTCCCCTCTCTGGCCCCACCCACCCCTCTGTGCACTCAGCCCCCAGCTTCTGGTCCACCCAACAGAAACGTCTGCTCAGCCACGGCTCCCCACCGGCACCCCCATCCTGAGCAACTCTCTTTCCTGGCCAAGGAGCGACTGAGTCACCTAGGAGATGAGTCTGGAAGTGCTGGACTGAAATATGCAAGCCTTTTCAGAGTCGACCTTTGGAAGGAGCTTTGGGTTTGGGGGTTTTTTTTGTTGGGTTTTTTTTTTTTTTTTTTTTTGCTGCTTTAAGAAGCCAAGCGAGTACTCGTCACATCTCTCTGTTCTCCTCCCTGGGTAGAACCAGTGTAACCCTGAGATGAAGAGCAGGAACCCTGGAGAAGCCAGACTGTCTGGGGTTACATCCTGGCATGGGTCCCTGACTCCATCACAGCAGAGAAGGACATTTACATCTCAGGGCCCCAGTTTCCTCATCTGTTGATGGGACTAATGATAACACAGCCTCACTAGGTTGCTGGGAGGTTTCAGTGACACAGAGCGTGTCGCAAGCACTCAATAGATGTCAACTTTCATGAATATCCCTTCACCTACGGCTGGGTGACTTTGGACAATGAAATTCTTCCTTCTAGTCTAAGGTCTTGGAAGAAACCATGAAATTCTTCCTTCTAGTCTAAGGTCTTGGGAGAAACCACCTTGAAAAGTTTTCTTTGGTCTCTAAAATGTAATAACCCCAAGGTGCACTTAGAAAATCCAAAAGCTTCATCACAGTCTACAAAACCCTACACCATCTGGCCCTTGCCCACGTCACCAACCTCATCTCCCCACGCTGGTCCAGCCACATGGGCCTCCAGGCTGCTCCTAAAACACACTGAATTTACTCCTACCCCCGGGCCTTTGCACTTACACTCCCCCAGCCTAGAACGCTCTTCCCCCAGGTCTTCTCATGGCTGGCAACCGAATCTTTAGGTCTCAGCCTACATCCAGGGCCTTCTCCGAGCAGCCTTTTTAAAGCTGAGCCTCCTCACTGTCACTCCATCAATCCTGCTGATTTCCTTCGATAAGTGTTATCTTATGCATTGGCTCATTGCTGATTGTCTGTCTGCTAGAATGAAAGCTTATTCATTGCTATGTCCCAACATCTTGAACAGTACCTGGCATATAGCAGATGTTCAATAAATATTTGCTGAGTAAATAAATGAACAGATTAATTCTTAGGTTCCTATGTGGCTCCACATACAGCCAGGTGATTCATCCTCCAGTGACCCTGAGAAAGGAGACTTATTCATGTCTAGAAGAGAATCCCCATGTTTGGAGTCTGCCTGAATTCACTACCACTTGAGCCAGTCTGCAGGAATGTGTCTCACCATGAAAGAGACATATTATACCAGGCCGATTCCATTGGAAGTCAAAGAGGAGACAAACTCAGGCTGGAAAAATTAAGTGTACAATCTCTTTTCCAGTAGCATTTAGAGATGAACATAGGGAGAAACTGAGTTGAAAGGGCATTGACTTGGTATCCTCTTGGAGATGGTGAGGAAAGGTGAGACACGGGCCTTTGTGTTCACCCAAAGAGCAGACAACAAGCAAGAGTAAGCTTCAAAAACATTTCTCCATGAGCCTCTGGCCCAGGGCATCGACCTGATACTGAGGAACAAAGTGTCTGACGTCTGCAGGGTACCTGGGCTCTGGGAGAAGCAGGGAAGGGGGAGAAATTGAGTGCCCCCTGGAAGGGGCCACGGAGGACTGAAGTAGCTCATGAAGCCCTTGTGCACCTATCTGACTCTGACCAGTGGTACCCAACACAGCTGCGTGAACACCCGAGGATGCCGAGACAAGAACCCACAGCCAGCTCCCGGGCAGCCCCTCTGAACACTCTGGTGAAATATCCCAAAGAAAATGCAGCTCAGCTCACATAAACGTTCCACTAAAGACAGTGCCATCTGGGCGAGGCATAAACTCTGGCCCCTCCTCTTTCCCTTGGGCCAAAAGCTGAAAAAGAAGCCAGAGATGGTGGGCTGGGAAATGCCAGAACTTGTGAAATGCAAGACAGGCAGCTGAGCCAGTCAAGGCACTAAAACGGTGAGTTATTCCCAATCAAATGACACCCCTCCTGCCCCCACCCCAAAGGCCACGCAGGTCTCTCTGGATCCAGACCAAAAACTCTGAGTCACTTTTGCCACAAAGAGGAAAAAAGGAGAAGGCAGACATGATGTGTACCCTTCAGCGCTCTATTTTGGGATTTTAAAGATCCAATTTCTTTCGTTTCAAAGGGTGGGTTTTTGGAGGGCTCTGCATAACCCTAGCACCCTGCGCACGGCGAGACGGCGCGGAGACGGGCCTCTGTCGGTGACCTGGGGAGAGGCAGGGCCCCTTTGGCAGATCAACAGATCGCATCATCCAGGAACAAGGAGCCCGTTCTTGTATGGAGCCACTCGGGGCCGGCTTTCACAACATGATGGAAGCATGTGGGCTGATCCAGCCTGACTCACCTCTTTCTGGAGGCAGCCCCGTGCTCATTCACTCATTCATTTATTCGTTCATTCAGCCGACAGCCTCTCAGGGCAGGGCTGTGAAGCTGAAAGTTGTTCTCAGAAGACTGACCGACCACACAAGCCCTGGGTGGAGAATCAGGTACCTCTCCGGATGGACGGTGACATCTGAGATTATCACTGTCCCACAATTTACTGAAGATGTGGGGTTTTGAAAAACTGGTGAATCGGGATTTTTCAGCCTCAGCACGATTGACTGAGGTTGGTTTAGGGGCCAGCTCATTCTCTGTGGAGCTTCCCTGGTGGGGGCTCAGCTGGTAAAGAATCCGCCTGCAATACAGGAGACCCCAGTTCAATTCCTGGGTCAGGAAGAGCCACGGGAGAAGGGATAGGCTACCCATTCCAGTATTCTTGGGGTTCCCTGGTGACTCAGCTGGTAAAGAATCCGCCTGAAATGTGGGAGACCTGGGTTCGATTCCTGGGTTGGGTAGACCCCCCGAGAAGGGAACAGGTACCCACTCCAGTATTCTGGCCTGGAGAACCCCATGGACAGAGGAGCCTGGCAGGCTACAATCCACCAGGTCGCAAAGAGTCAGACACGACTGAGCAACTTTCACTTTTTCAATCTGGGTGCAGGGATGGGGGGTGGGGCACGCGGGCAGAACTGTCCTGTACATTATGAAGGTTTAGCGGCATCTCTGGCTCCGCCCACAAGATGCTCCCCTGCTCAACTCAGTTATGATGACCAAAAATAGTCTCTGGACACTGTCAAATGCCCTCTGAGAACAAAATCACCCCTCTGGGATCATCCATCCTAGACCTTTCCTGCCCTCTCATCAGGAAGCATCCTCCATGGACCCCTCCCAAAGCCCTGTTATTAGCTCTCCAGGCGTCCTAGGATAGCGCTAGTGGTAAAGAACCTGCCTGCCAGTGCAGCAGATGTAAGAGACACAGGTTCAATCCCTCAGTCGGGAAGATCCCCTGGACTAGGAAATGGCAACCTCTTCCAGTACTCTTGCCTGGAGAATATCACAGACAGAGGAGCCTGGCGGGCTACAGTCCGTGGGGTCGCAGAGTCAGACACAGTGAAGTGACACCCAGTAGCACTCTCTAGGCCACAGGCTATGGAAAACCAGATAATACAGGAAGGACTCACATCTCTCAAAAATTTTAAATTGTATTATAAAGTCAGTGTTATAATGTCTTTCTTCAAGGTCATCTGTTGGGGCAGAGACCACTTGCTCTCCACCCATTATCCCTTTCCCCTTCCTCAGTAACAGAATCTCTGTTACCTCAGGTGGCAACAAGCCCATCTGAGACCCACACCTCCCAGCCCCTTTGCAGATTAATGCAGCCACATTACTAGGTATGAGTCAACGAGATGTAAACAAAAGCGTGGAGAGGACTTGCACAAAGGTTCCTGAGAGGAAGCTAACTGGGGAGAGGGCCCCTTTCGTCCTGCCTTCTTTCTTCTTGGAAGTATACTGCTTGGGATACGGATGCGATGGCAGCAGCTCCAACAATCATCTTGGACTGTGAGGCAACCCTGAGCAGAACAGGAAGACAGGAGGAGCCTGGATGCCTGATAACTTCGTAGTATTTTGGAGGCCCTATCTCTAGACTGTCCCCATAAGAAAATAAGCTTCTGGGTGTTTGAAGCAGCTATTTGGGGTTTCTGGCAGATGTAACCTAAACCTAATTGAAAGACCCATCGTCCCACCATCCTACCATTTCCTCCACACTTTCACATCCCCCTCGACTGCCTTTCAGTGGGAATAAGACGACCATGCTTAGGTGAACCTCAATTTAAAAAATACTCAAGGTTCAAAGAGTAGACATTTTGGTGCACAAGGCTTCATAAAAATTGATTTGTCTTAAGAGCCAGTACTGAAGTCAATCTGAAAGAAAGTGCCACAGACAGAGAGTCAAAAGATCCAACCGCTCAGAAACCTTTCAGGCAATGACACTCCAGTCTGCTTGCCCTCTTAGGCACAATTGGAATGAGTGTCTAGAGAGGCTGTCTGTCTGACACACGCGGGGGTGACGATGGTGTGCGCTAGAAATAAAATCGCTGCTTACTTTCTGTCTGGTTTCCGAATTGCTTTTTCCTGGTTGAAAGGTGCCAGGCCTGGCAGTTTTCTAAAAATTTAAAACTCAAGTCAACAAATATTTGTTGAGCACTCTCTATTCACACACAAACAAAAAAAGCCAGTCTAGGGAAAATTTGTATAGTGGGGGATGCTATAATTAATCATCATCTTAATAACAACCGAAGCACCTAATGATGTCCCGAGTGCTTGTTACATACTGGGCATTGTCCAGCAGCTATCAGCCCATCCAGTCCTCGTGGCTACCCTGTGGGGCAGACACTGTTATTTTATGAGGGAGCTGAGGCGCAGAGAGGTTAGGCAGTTTGTTCAAAGTCACACAGTCAGGAAGGGAGAAGCCAGGGTTCCAAGCAGACGGGTCTGCGTCCAAGGTCCACCTTCCTGACCCTAGTATGATACTCTGCTCCTGCTGCCTCAGAGCGGGGGAGACCCACGGGGGCCACACAACGTCCCCAGACCTCACTCACTCTCTGGCCGTGTTCCTAAGCTGTTACTGGGCCGCTAGTTACGGAATCTTTCTCTCTTACAATGTGACTTGTATTTTTACTTGTAGAAACATTTTAAAATACATTTTACATCTTTTGCATAATATGTAGCTATACGAATATTTATAGAAGGCTGCCGTTGCTCAGTCCCTAAGTTGTGTCCGACTCTTTGCCACCCCATGGACTGCAGCATGCCAGGCTCCCCTGTCCTTCACTATCTCCTGGAGCTTGCTCATACTGTATGTACACCATAAACAGTTATACAAACTATTATGTATAAGAATAAATAAACCAAAAGGTTATCTTGTACAATACAGAGAACAGAGCCAATATTTTATAATAACTATAAGTGGAATATAACCTTTAAAAATTATGAATCACTATGCTGTATACCTATGAAGTATACAACATTGTACCTCAAATATATCTCAATTTTAAAATGTTAAAAAAGAATTAATAAACTCAAGTTAAAGCTATTAGAAATATCTGGATATACAATAACGCTCTTCAAAACTCTTCAGTAGAAACTGCTGACAGAATGTTGATCGTTGTCAACTGATAAGTAGATAGGGGGTTCATCGTACCATTCTCCCTCATTTAATATATGTTTCAAATTTTCCACAATTAAAAATTTTTAAAGAATAAAAAGTAATTCAACTTTATGTCTCTACCACAAATAGGGAAGCAGGATCATCAGTAAGCAATCAAAGGTACACGTAAATGCCCAGAAAAATAAAGGTGCCAAGAAAACAATTATAAATGTTTTTCTAAAACGCTGACTAAGCGCCACAGAATTCATTGACTAGGAAGCCCCAGGGAACCCCAGTTTGAAGAACGCTAACTGACGTAGAAGTCCATCAGAGGCAGTGCTGGGGAAAACACAGGCAGACTCGGGAGCCAGGCGATCATCAGGGGACAGGACTGGCTAAAGATCTGCCTCCATCAGAGCCGGACACAGAAGAGGCTCAGCAAACCTTTTGCTCAAGGAGCTGAGAAGCTCTGCAAGAAGAAAAGGTACCGCTGCCCTGCCTGTGTGCTAGCAGAGGGGTCCTGTGTGCAGAGAAGGAAGTGGAAAAAGAAAACCCACCAAGGCGTAAAACCGACGCATGTTCCTGGAACCAAAAGCGGCCATGTTTTCAGGGAGCCATGGGCCAGCCTGCCCGTCCTCATTCTGTGTGGGCACCTGGGGGGTCCCCAGGGCTGGGCTAAGTGGTTGACAACCCGCTCTCCATGGGAAAGCTCAGTTTGTAGGGTTTGCTGATTTTCATGTTGTAAATATTCCCACCATGGTTGATTTCAGTTGGCAAAGAATCCACCTGCAATACAGGAGACCCCACTTCAATTCCTGGGTCGGAAAGATCCCCTGGAGAAGGGATAGGCTACCCACTCCAATATTCTGACCTGGAGAATTCCATGGAATCGCAGAGAGTCCGACACGACTGAGCGACTTTCACTTATGGAAAGTTACCGGGTTTGGGAAGGGATGTTCAGTGGTGGGCCCTACAGATGATTTCCACTGTAGGGAGACATTGGATATAAATAACCTCAGAGGCATAGACTATAGGAAAACAGCAGAATCCTGAAAACTTCACAGTAGACTCCCATAAACTAGTAGAAACCAGCAGGGGCACCCCCTGGGTAGACACGGGTCTCTACACACATTTGTGAACACGCATACCTGCTTGGGCATCCATCTATCCACTTCTCACTCTTGTCCCACCGATGGGGAGCAAGCACACAGGCCCCGCCCCTCTCTCCAGGAAAGACCTAAGGATCTCTCTAGGTCTGGCCCCATCTCCCCGTGGCCCGCCCCTCACACACAGCTCCGGAAACGTCCCTCCGCCGGATCCTGGGCCCCCGATGCTCCGGGCTCCTTCTCACCCAGCGGGAGCCTGGTCTTTCAATCCCATCACACACATCTTCCTGTCTAGACAAGGCCGCTGGCTGCCAGGGCCCAGAGTGAATGAATTCACAGCCCTCCACACCCTGGCACCGCCGGGCGCTGGCGGAGCTCCGCGGGGCTAACCCCGGGAGCCCAGGGACCCCCACTTGGACCCGGCACAGCCCTCCCCTCCAGGTTCGTCCAGGAGCCGCAGCAGAGACTCCGGCCACAGCCGGGGGTGGGTTCGCATGAGCACGGCCGGGCGGGTGGCGTGCCACCCCCAGAGAACCGGGCGCCGGCACCGCCAACAGCCATCCGTCATCCTCGCGCTAAAAAGTGGGAAAACAAACAACAAAACCCCGACCCCGCCTCATTTAATGTGAACCAAATACAAAAGCCACAGGAGAAAGGCTTTCCTCTTTGCGCTTCCCTTTTCCGGCCCAGAAACACCAACAGGCCAAGATAAGGGCGGCCTGGGCCGCCCCCTGGATTGTTTCAAAGGGTTGGCACCCACCCACCCCCAGGCCCACTCCCATGGCTAATGGCCTCCCCCGCCCGCCGGAGCCCCTGGGGCGGGGGTAACGGGGAGCAGGGGAGGCGGCCGAGGCCTCACGCCAGGGGCTTGGAAGAGGTTTAAGGCTCGCGCTGCAAAAGGGAGGAAGCGCCGCCTGTCAAGAGGCGTGATAAAGCATCTCCTTATCGGGAACTTTCCTTTTAACTGCATCCAGCCAGCGCCGGGGCTGGGCCCCTGTCAAGGCCGAGCGCCTTCCTTTCATGTCGCCCTGTGTCCTCTGGTCACCGCCATGTCCGCGGGCCCACGGAGTCAGACCATTGCGTGCTGGCGTCCTCAGTTTGGGGCCAGCATCTCCAAGAGGCCGGGGTGCTGAGCCTGCAAGCCTGGGCGTCTGGTGGACCGTGTGGCATTTGCAAAGTCACCCAAAGCTTCTGGGCCCTGGATTTGTCATCAGGAAACCAGAAGAAGGGATTTCAAAGCAGTGGAAGCCAGCGGTGTAGACCGGGGGCGGGGCTGGGAGCTGGCAGACCCAAGCTCGAGTCTTGGCTGCTGAACTCGCTGGCTGGTAACCTGGGACAAGCCACTCAGACCCTCTAAAAATGTGTCTGCGTGTGTAAAATGGAAACAGTGCCTGCCTATTCCACAGACTCGTGAAGAGGAAATGAGTTGTTACACACGGGCAACTTACAACCGCGTGGGCACAGAGTAAGGGCTCAATGCATGGTTCACCCTCTTCTCTGTGTTTTCACGGGGCTGCTGTGGACACGGGATGAGGTTTAGTGGCATCATGTCACGTCTGAATAATGGAAAATTAATGATGTACCAGAGAAATCGCTTCAGTCTCGCAGACCATTCCGCTCACCTTCCCACTCAGGGGTGACGCCCCAGATGGACCTGTGACGCCTCTCTCGCAGGAGGAGAGATCCTCCCATTATGGCTCTGGATGCAAGCCAGCTCCTCCATCCCAGGCAGCTCTGCAGAAAGAGCCGCCTAGCTCAACACCCCGAGAAGACCCGGCCGAGAGGTCAGCGTGCGGAGGCAGCACCGAGTCCAGCTCAGTCCCCGCACAGCCCCTTCGTCCGTGCTGACGTTGGCACCAGGATGCTCTCCTACCAGGATGGGCAGAAAGACCCAGCAAAGAGCCTGGCCCGGAACCCGGCGTCTCTGACCGTCAGCTTTCTCAGGGCCCATCTGTGTCTTAGGTCTGACACTCACTGGGGCTACAGAGCACCGCCCTGTCTGTACAAAGGTAGAAACAGACGCCCACCTCGGGTGTGCTCACTGCCTCGGGGATTAAATAATACATGCAAAGAGATTTAGAACAGCACCCGGCACATAGTGAGTGCTCCATAAATGTCGGCGTTACCATCACCCATTTCAAGCCTTTCTCTAAGGCAGCTCAGGGTCATCACTCATTCATTCGGCTCATGAATCCTTAGAACAGAGAGGAAGGGGTGGGGCCCACACTGCCGCCCAGGCCAAGCTGGCACCGCGCACTGTGAC